>NC_047531.1:27844463-29094463 GCF_012275295.1 Melopsittacus undulatus
TCATATCAGCTGGATTGCAAGAAAACTCTCAGCATCCAGTATGTTACCTGGATAAGTAGTCAAAGCCTGTGCTGGTTCTACTATCTAAGCCTGGATTACTTTTCCCAGATATTCTTTCATCTGGGGTCAAAAAAGTCTCAGCAGTCTTCACATGTAAGGAAAATATTATAATGTATAATATTACATTAACATAATTACATATAATGTACTTGTTCTATGAACATGTTTCTTAAAAAAAAGGATTATTCCATGTATCATGAACATCACTTAGATCTACCTTATTTTAATAGATACTGAAAATCTTGGTTTGTTGATCTGATTCCGTACACGTCTCACCATATCCTGAACAAGCTCTGGTTTATTTATTAAGCAAGCACCATAACCTTCTGCCATCGCCCACCTTTAAAAGAAAAAGAACATGTGTATTCCACATTTGAAAAAATGCAGATCAATTTCAGTCAGATACATTGGTTTTGTTATTTACAACCTTCAGAATGTGTGGTTGAGTAGACCGAGATAGTACTGACTGTAGATCAATAATTCACTTGCAGTTTGGCACAAGCTTTTAGATCTCGGTTCAGTCTCCATTTGGACAAGTTACTAATCTCTTCCAGTTCAATTTTCTGTCCACAAAATGGACTCACAAGGAAGATAAATTAACATTTAATCAACAGTGGTCTACAGCGTACATAAAATAAAAAAATGTTTTCCCCTCCATTGGGTCATGGATTTCCTCTAAACAAAAAATTACTTTGGATTGACAAGGGAGATTTTTGAAGTGCATGGAAGGATCTGAGTTCAGTAATATTCTGTTCTCCCTCAGCTGCAAAACACTTTATTTTTATTGGCATGAAATAACCTTTACCTCCACTTAACAGCAACAGGTTTTTTCTTATGTATTTTTTCTTATAAAGGCAGATTAAGTGCACAAAGTTTTGTTATTTTGAAACAGCATGTGCAAGAAACAAAGGATTCAAATGTAAGCATATTTTTTTGTCCTAAAAGGAACTTACAGTTTGGCATACTTAACTATAGTTTGCTTAGAAAAAAAATTACATTTCCATCCTGAAGTCTCAGATCTCTTCAGAAAAGACTTTTCTCAAATACTGTAATTGTCAAGACAACCTAATTAGAATAGACAAGTATTGGCACCATAGTATTATCTTTTGCTTTCCTACACTTGAGGTCTTCACTAAGAAAAAAGCTGCCTGACAAGCAGGGAATAAATGGTTCTCAATTGAACCAGTTAGCAAGAATCTTCATTTGTGCATTACTACTCTGTTTCACTGTCAAGACAAAATCTTTATTAATTTAAGAGAGAAGTAGATCACTAATTCACTGTACTTATAAACCTAATAAAAGATGGAAGAAATTCTTTTCATCACTTCCTGAATAATGTAATCTGTATAATTATATTTTAGAGACTATCCTTCACTTGCAGAAGTCTGAGACATCAGGGACTTGGCTCATTATTTTGGCAATTGCCACATCACTTCTCAAAACACTCTCCAAATTATTTGCAGCAAGCTGGTTTTGGTAATGCATATTTAACAGTTGCTGAGAAGGAATGGACCCTTCACTTCTTAAGCCAACACTCTGTATTTCAGAAATTAAAAAAGGCAGGTTGGCAAATACCCCTGGTTTACCCAGTTTCACCATGGTGACAGGCATCTTAGAACATTCAGAACAGTGTCTTGCCACACAGACATTTTTGACAGGTTAAAAAGCTCTTTCTCTCTCAAAGTCTATTTTTAAGTTAAGACAGAAATGACTATGAAAATGAAGACTAGCATTCTTTAATCTCAAATTATTTCATCATTATTTCACCGAGCTTTTTCAAATCTTTACCTCTGAGGACAGCCGCAGTTTAGGTCTATTCCATCTGCAAAAGGACAGATGATACGGGCAGCATCACACAAAACCTGTGCTTCTTTAGCAGCAAACTGAACAATCAATGGATGATCACCTACTCCAATGAAAAGGTACTTAAGAGATTAAACAAACAAACAACCCCCCCCCCCCCCCCCGATAATAATAATAAAAAATAACAAACTCTAAATTCATGGACTGTCTGGCCATGGTCCTGGGCAACCAGCTCTAGGTGACCCTGCTTGACCGGGGGGCTGACTAAGAGGACCTACATAGGTCCTTTCAAACTTGACTATTTTGTGAATCTCTGAGGCCTGGATTGCAAATAAATAGAGGTAACTGGCTAGTGGTTACTAAATGAGTATGCCTATCAAGAGGCAGGAATTAAAAAAATGTATCTGTCCTAGACAGTTGCTGGCTCAACATAAATTTTCTGACTGAAACTGGTCAGATGCTCATCTTTCACAAACATGGTATAGGAAATTAAGTATTCTCTATTTTTCAGCACTCTTCATGCTTCCCCTCCTGGCCTGCCCCTTCTTGTCTGCATGCTGCCCCTTTGCTGTACTGACATGGCTGTTTGTCTTACCAGGTAGGAAACTTGCTTACAGAACCAACCCTTCAGAAAGGAGCCAAACAACACACAAGCTCTTCCCTTACTTATCCTAGCCCATCTCTTTCTTTTTGTGTGCCAGCATAGCTGATTTTTATCCACAGTGTGATATGCAGAGTTGGAATGAGAACACAAAGGCAGAGGCAGCTTTAGCAGCTGTGTCTCAAGTGGGAAACCAAAGTGTCAGTAATCCTCAGCTTGGGTCTGATGAACCATTTGTGATTCACTAAAATCCCTGCAGAGAGCCAGATGGTCATTTGGAGCATGCTCTCCTCTTTTACAGCTACTGCATTACATTAAAAGCATCTAAAAATGTCTCAATCTTAGGGGTAGGGTAATAAACTCAGCAATAAAACTGGAGTGGCAGCAAAAGAAGTGTGTTCCAGGGTGCCTGTTGCTTGGAGACTTGTTTGGCATTGGTCTCTTAGTGCTAGGTGGGAAGTGATTGCCTTTGCATCAGTTGGTCTTTTTTTTCCCTCCTTCTTCCCTCCCTTCACTTATTAATCACTTATTAATCTACTTTTATCTTGACCTACAAGTTCTCACTTTTGTTCTTTCTGTTCTCCCCCTGTGCTACTAAGAAGGTGAAGGAATGAGTGAACAGCTGTGTGGGTTGTTGATGGTCACCTATGTTTGGTCAACCCAACAGAGATCTCAGTTTTCCACTATTTCGTTTGATAAACTGTCACTGGAATGTGTTTACTTTCCCCTGGAATATTTCTATGGTTTTATAATCAGTCAGATACAGTATAACAAAACTGTTAATGGATGTCAAGCTGTGTGACAGACTTTATTCATTCAGCCAATTTATCTTATCACCATGTAAAACATTCTGACAAGGCAACATTTTATTTAAAAAAAATACCTTTGTTGGTTGTGAATTCGCTGTCCCTCGCTTTTGCAGATCTCACAAAATCAGCTGCTACTATCATTGGCGTGTAACATAAATCACAACTGTATTTCCTAACCAGGGTTCTGAAAGCCAACCTGCAGACACATGAAAATCAAAAAATAAAATAGTAAAGCCATTTTCCTGACTAGCTGCTCTAAAACGCTGTTCTGACATGCTGTACTCTGGGGATGTCTAATATTATCATAAGATAAAATACATCCCACATCTGTCTGTCTTAAATGACTAAAGGAAAAAAATGTAATAATCCCTGTTTTTTACAGTCAAGATAAACTTCCTCACAGAACATACACTGAAAACAGTTGACATGACAGTTACTTACTTGGAATAGCGGACCATGGGGGCACATATTTTTACAACTTGCCCAGAATGAAACAAATCCACGGGATCTTTCAGTTGGCATTCTTTAGTTTCAATGTCACCAATCATGTATAATTGACCTTTTTAACATCTGGAAAAACAAGCAGTGTTTCACACAGAAGTCATTCAGCTATTTCTGACAGGCCATGCAGCAGCTTGCTTTTCAGTAGAGCAGCCTGCAAAGCAGGCCCTCGCTTGCGGAGTGCTGGAACAAGCATTTTGCCACAGCCAGGTGCTGAGCACCGGCCCTGTTGTACTCTGCCATCCCCACACGGTATCACCCCTGCGTTTTCATTCACAGAATCACGGACTGATTTGGGTTGGAAGGGAACATAATGTTCATTCAGTTCAAACCCCTGCCGTGGGCTGAGACACCTTCCACTAGAGCAGGTTGCTCCAAGCCCCGTCCAACCTGGCCTTGAACACTGCCAGGGATGGGGCAGCCACAGCTTTCCTGGGTAACCATGCCACCTAGGGCTCACATCTCGCTCGGGCCGGAGGGGAGGTTCTCAGCCCCCCTCAGCACAGGCCCGGCTCCAGGCAGCCCCTTCCCTGCCTCACGGAGGAGGTTTTTCCTCATGCCAGGCGAGCGCTACCCCTGCTCCAAACCCGCTGTCTCTTGTCTTCCCGCTACAGGCCCGGCTCCCTCCTCTGCCCGCACGGCGGTGCCTGCGGCCCGACCGCCGCAGCTTCAGCTCGCTCCCAGGAGCCGCCTCCCGCCCCGCTCCCCGCGGCCCGGCCCGGCCCCACGCTCACCACGTGCGCGAGCACCCCGCCGCCGCCCTGCCGTTCCCGGCCCGGCCCCGCTCCGTCGCGCGCTTTCGCCATCATCGCCGCGCGCCGCGGCCAGGGAGTGACGCGGAGACTCCAGGCACCTGCCAGCATGGAGGAGGCGGGGGCAGGCGGCGGAGCGGCCCCGGCTCCGGCCCCGGCTCCGGCTCCGGCCCTTGCAGAGCTGCTGGCGGACGGTGAGGCGCGGCCCTCGGCGGCGGCTGGGCGGGGTTGGCGCGGAGGGGTGGGGGACAGCTCCCGGCTGTGACCCCGGCGGCGTGGACCCTGCCGGGGTCCCTTATGCGGGCGGCCCGGGGAAGGCGGAGGGTCCTTTGCTAGGACGGGCAGCACCGGGGAAGAGGCGGCGGTGAAACCCCCCCCGCTGTCAAGTCACGGGAAGTTTCGGCGGAGGAAAAACGGCCGGGGCCGAGGGGCGACCGCAGCCCACCCGGTGGGGAGTCCTTCGCTGAGTGCCAAGGGACCCGGTGGCAGGGCCGTGCGAGGTGGCGTGATGCCGCTGAAGGGAGGAGTGCACGGGAAGGAGAGGTGAAGGCGCTCGGTAATATCGCTGTATGGAAGCTCGGGTATTGCTTCACCCAAAGTCTTCCTCGCAGTATCATCTCTTAATTCAGTGTTTATAAAGCAGTGCCCTTATAAGAGCCCGGAATGGTTTAATGAAATTGTGTCTCATGCCACTTCGATGCTCAGTGATTTGAGGGTGACTGGTTATCTGTGTTTGATTATGCGTACAACCTCAACAGCCTCTCCTTAGTTACACTATGAAGTTTGAAGAAGTTACAGGTACTTTTTAGTGTATTCTAGTCAAGAAAAGGCAATGCGGAGTAAAGGTATACAAGTCTTTATTTACAAAAAATCCCAAACCCAGTCATCGGCTCCAAACTTGTTTCTTTTGGTTGTGGTTTCTTCTCAAATTGGTGTTACGTTTGTATTGTGTGATCCAGAGAACATAAGCTGTTACGTCTGTAGAAACTGAGAGTCAGAGAACTGTGTGCTTTGGGTCTAGAAATATTATTTAACTGTTCTGAAGTGTGAAAGTAAAATCAAAATGTTTTTCAGAATGTTACGCTGACTTCTTCAGAGAAGACTTTGATGTGAAAGCTTATACTTCCCAGTCTATCCATCAGGCTGTGATAGCTGAGCAACTGGCAAAACTTGCCCAAGGTATTAGTCAGTTGGATAAAGAGCTTCATTTGCAAGTAAGTCTAAAGCATACCTGTTATTTTGGGGTGGTTGATATAAACTTGTCTAAAGCGTAGTAATCTTACAATATTGTTGCTTCTGAAATTGCCCAGTGTACTCTGCAAGCTGTAACTAAAGGTACAGTTTGCAGCAAAACTAGTAGTGAATCTGATACTTAACTTAATTGATGCCACTCTTTATACCCCTTACCAAGAAGCCATATGCTGCTTTTAGTTTCTGCAGCCTATTTCTGCATACATGGAGGTTCTGCTCTTCCTTGTAAGGATGTTCCCTGACTCTTTCCAAATGATCATGTCAGCTATCAGAAATGTTTTTTTGGGATGACAACTGTGATAAAACAAGGATTGATTTAACTTGTATCCCTTCATCCTGTGATGGAGAATAGCCTAGGCTCTAAGACTTACCTTTAGTGCGGCAGCTATAACCTATGTTAACACATCTCCATGCCTTCAGGAAGGCTTTTGAGTTTGGATAATAGAAGGGGTTTTGGTAAAACCTACACAGACATCACAGATCCACACTGCACCTTGCAGTGAGAATGCATGCTAAGTGCGCTGTTTCAAAACCTTCCTCCCTCTCCCTGTTCAGTTAATAAATTCTTTGGGAACTAGTATCTAAATGTCATAAATAGAAAATATTAATAATTTGAGTATAATTATTACTATGTGATTAATAAGCTTAAACTTACAATTGTTATTATCTATGATGGTGTGTTGAAGTGTGATTGCTCTGCTGGCTCTAAGATGTCAGCTGTGCTGTGGTTATTGACCCTCTTCTTTTTCTGAGCTTGTTGCTTTGTGTTCTGAAACCTTTCATCTTTAAGGTGTGGCTGCCTTTTCTTGTGTCTGCCTAATGTAGGGTGGATGAGATACTTTAATGCCCAATATAGGAATGATGCTGATATATTGGTATTCCTTTCAGGCACACATCCTCATTTTTCTGTTTTGATTTATTTTTTTTTTTTAAGGTTGTTGCAAGACATGAAGACCTGTTGGCCCAAGCAACCGGAATTGAATCCCTGGAAGGTAAATTATGTCATATTATGCTTGCTACTTGTTACAGTGGAGGAAGTGCTATTAATATCTCTGCCCGAAATACCATTCACTGCCAACTTTGGCCCCTAATGTTAAGGTTGCAAATATTCTGAGGAGTAATGTGGCAGCTTAATTTTTTTTTATGTCAGTAGATGGAGCTCCAGGGAGAAGATTTTGCTGGTACTTCTGTGGAGTTAACTACTTCATAGGGAAACATACTTCAATAGTCAGTTTGGAGCAACTTTAGCCATCAAGTCGTTTTGACCTTTTAATACATTTTTCTAAGTAAGCCTAATTTTGTTGCAACATTAGCTGATATCTGCTGCTGTAAGTACCAAGTGTGTGCCTGTTGCTTATGCATGTGTTGCATAGTTTGCAAGTCTTAACCTTAACACATAATCTTAATTGCATTGGGATATTTTTTTTCCTAGAAGGGGGCTATTAAGTTAAATACATACCTTTATGTTATTCCACTGCTTGGGATCTGGATTTTAATATAAACTGCAGACTTTCAAAGGCCTTACTTACAAACAATTGAATCTGTATAGAAAAATAGTTGCAATATTTTGTTATTGTGTAAAGAGCTCATCAAGCTTGCCATTCTGTTCTTTGTCACTTGCTGGGAACTTCTTGGTTTTTCTTCAGAAAAATATATTTACCTCTATAATATGCTAATTTGCATATACTATGGGATTCAAGCATATACCCTTTTCCCTTTCATTTTGTAACTTGCTAAGTATTTTATGTATTCCTCCATCTTCCAGGTTTTGGCATAACCAGAGAATTTCTGGTTACTGACAGTCATAGTATCTCCTTAGTCTTTGGAAGTTGCTGGATACAGTATTTGATAGCATTTGCATATAACTATAAAAAGAAATAAAAGCTTATTTAATCTAGCAATGGTAGCTCCTGAATAGCTTTTTGGACTGTTGGAAAATTAAGCATATGAAGACTGGAATCTGTGTTCACCCTCCAAATAAGAGGTAGATAGGAATCTGTAGTTAATCTTGTGATTAATAAATACCTCCCAGTCACAATGTTCACCAATTTGTCCTCAGTAGAATATTGTTTTGTGAAATCATGGTTGTCTCTGAAGGCATTCCTTCCTAAAATTGCTCTGAGGAAAGAATGAAGTACTTCAAAACAGCTATTCAGTTATAAAATACGTCTGTAAAGTAGGTGTGGTAAATAATGCATGTTTTATAGTTAATAACCTAAAGTAAAAATACAATCTAATTCTCAAATTTATTGAATTGTCTTCATTTACTTAGCACTATGATCTTTAAGAGGCCATTTCTGTGTGTGAGGGAAGGAGAAGCATGCAGAGGTTCTAACCTGAAAAGTATTTGTTACTTGAGACATCAGTAGGAGCTTCAGTCTGCGGTTGCCAAGAAAATCAAGTCTAGACAGATGTTTCAGGTTTTGCAAAACTTTCTTATCTATGCTTGTGAGATATATGGTCACTGTAAAAGAAACACTTGAGTCAGGTTTCATAAGAGGAAGAAAGATGGATGTCAGTAGAAATTTTAATTATGAACTTGGAAACACATAGCTCTTGGTATGTTTATCAAGAAAGGTAGCAAGTGAAGATTATGGAGCTGATTCACGGTATTCAGAGTCATTTGGATGTGTGAAAATGAATCTAATTGAACATTTCAAATTGACTTCAAATACCCAACTTGTAGCATCCTTTTTTAGGTCTGTGTACTTTCAAAATGGTATGCTGATGTGGTATACATACTTTTTTTCCTGTCCATAGGTAGCTCAATACATACCTTGAGCTCAAGGTAGGCTAATAATATCATCCCGTATCTCATGCAGCAGATGGAGAAGGTTGATTGCCTTTTTCACCCAATCTAATTCTGCCTTCTGGCAAGAGGACTCCTATGTGCTTTATAGCAATGTCACGGTCATAGATGTAGTAGTGTTGTGCTACTGGCCCTTCCCCCATTATTGTCATGTAAAGTAGAAAATGCAGCCTATTCTGCCAACTTTTCACTGTATCTCATGTCTTCATCCTCTGAGGCATAAGAATTGCATGCCTGTCATTCCATGTATAAATGTCAGGGAATTCCTGAGTGTCACTAGGCCGTGTTAATAATTCTGAAATATGGAGAAGATGGGAGTTTGCATATTAATACAAAATACATGAGATACTGTCCCAGTACAGGACAAGCTGAATAAGACTATTAGTAGTTATATGTGTCTTCCATCTTAGTATATCATATTAGTATATCATATTGCAGTTTTATCCAGTTTGATGATGACATGCTTGTAAACAGGGCTTTACAAAAAAATGTTACATGTTTGAGAATGGCAAACAATAACTGGAACAAAAATCATTTCATAGGCCTGGGTTTGTGTAACTTAATTAAATTCTCAGCAGGCTGATTCCATATTGCAAAAATGACTGCTACCCTTGACTGCTTTTTAACAAGAAAAGAACAAGCATGCTTGTGTTGTACTGTTTTGCCAAACTAATCTGGAACAAACACGGTTAGGGTAGTTTGCTCGGTGATCTAAATTAGATGACCTCACAATGACATTGATGCCTTGGTTTTTACTAATGGTGCTTATGGGCAGGAATAAAACCTTGACACAGAATTGGTTATCTTCTCAGTCTTCTTTGTTGGTTTCTCTGAACTATCTAGTCACTATGTTAAATAAATAGTGTTAAATAGATTGTACTATTTTTGTATGTCATGTTCAGGTGTTTGTATCAGGTTATGCCTTTGACCAGCAGTCCTGATCATCATTCTCTTAGAAAGTAACCTAATCTAAATATTACTTGAAACTTAACATATGATGGATTTCAGAGTGATATTTCTTCTTAGGTTTGTGTTCTCTATCAAGAAGTTTTCCCTGACATTTAGTAAGTGATCTATAACCTGCATAGTTTGTTTCCAAATATGCTGTGTTTCATTCATTTCAATCTGTTTTCACTTTTTGTAGTAAATGTGCTGTAAAGGGGGAAACTGTTGAGTTTTTGGTTCGGGGTTTTTGGTCTGTTTTATTTTATTATTACTTTTTTATTTTAGTGCTAAACTAGTCTGAAGTAGTTGTTATGATTTGAAGAACAGGTCTTCCAGTAATTGACAAGTGTTGCATGTAAAAAATGTGCTTTATTTTGCAGGGGTCCTCCAAATGATGCAGACTAGAATTGGTGCTCTACAAAGTACTGTTGATAGGTATGCCATTCAGTACGTGATTAGAAAGTAGAAATTCTTATTTGTTCTATCATGTGATTTATTAATACTGTTGTAAATAATTTTCTCTTCTTAGAATTAGAGTCAAAATTGTTGATCCCTACAACAAAATAGTGTCTCGCACAGCTCAGCTAGCAAAACTCCAAGTAAGTTACATTAAAAATGTATTTAAAACTTTCTGAAAATGTATTATTTCCCAATTGTCAGACATGGGTGGGATTTGCATACTGCAGTAGCTTGTATTTTATTGTCAGTATTTCTCAATGAAAATCATGATTTGTGTGTCTCTTCATGAGCTACTGAGAAGTGCTTTGTATTGCAAAGTAGGAAATGACTTTTGCACTAGCTAAGTCAGGTTTGTAGAGATGCAGAGAAGAGTGAAGGGTTATGTGAGTACATATTAATTAAATTCTCATTACTGTTTGTGTAATTTTAGTATTTAATGTTACGGTGCTGTTGTGTAAAGAAAACACTTTTCTCCTCTGAGTTAATGATGTTTGACTGCAGTTTAGTAAAGAGTTTGGGAATTAATTTTTTCAAAATAGTCAAGATGCAACTTGTGAAGCCAGTTGTGGTTCTGGAATTTTATAAGCCCCGGTACGTAGCTGTTCCTGGTTTTGAATATAAATGGAGTCTACGTGAGAACGTAGATCTCTGTTAGAGGACAGCAGTGGGAAAGGGCTTATTACAGTGGTAGTGAGATATGTGTCAAACACTTCCACTTTTAATTTTGTAATAGTTGAAAACTATTCCATAGATCTGCAGGAGTCATGTAGCTGCATTCTACTCAGATTATTGTTTGAAAACCAACATAATTCCAAATCAACAAGTATTTAATGAGTTATTGTCTGAACCATTTGTCTTCGTGAATTTGCCTTAACTTTGCAGAACTAGGAACTTGTCTTTTAGTACTTGATATTTGAGCTATGGACATCCACTTAAATATATTGCCATCTGTGGGTGACTGCTGTTGCACAGTAGAGTAGATGTAGCTGCAAACTGTCATGCAGTTTCTGGGGGCTGGTGGAGCACCTGCAGTAGTCTCTCTGCTGAACTTCTATTTTCTACATTACTTTCAGTAATAGTGAAGTTCAGAAGGAAGCGCTTAACATTCTGTTCAGCCAGTTTGTCCAGCTGCTTCTGTTCTTTTCAGCTCCAGCTGTTACTGTTCTTGCCACTGGGCAGAACTTCCCTAACTTCCATGTGGCAGAATTTAGGTGCAGAATTTTTTGTTCTTTGTGGAAAGTGTTGCAGAAATTTGGGTCTAAGATGAAGATTGTTTCTGCCCTGACCTTACACAAAGTCAAACTGCAGAAGGACATCTGGGAAGAATAGTTCCTGAATTTAGGAACTGTTTCTTGGATGCTCTTGGCTTCCTCTTTACTGTAGCAGGGTTACACAGATTTTCCTACGGTGTGAAAGCAGCATCTGTCCAGAGTCAGCAGCCTGTGCCAGGGAATTTGTAGTATCTGGCTTTTCTTGGCTGTAAGTCAGAAAAAAGAGTTTCAGGGTAAGGGAAGCCTGCTAGGCTACCCTTCCAAGTATCCATATCCACTTACTTTGGTGTAGAAAGAGGAATGATGATTCCAGCTTCTCTGCCAGTGGGAGTTTATCCTCAGCATGAACTTTCTTATGTTGGCAGATAGATAGTGAGTGCTTTGTGTTGCACTATACTGCTAGGAGAAGTTGAGGATCAGGACACCTGAATTATGAAATGAATCTGGGCTTACTGTGAATTGAGTCAATAGGCCTATGAAATCTCAACCCTCCTGCCTGCCCAAGATGTGAGACTGTGGTGTCTCTTCACCCAGCTGACTTGTTTGTTCAGGAAGGCAACAGCACAGTAGACAGTTCATTTCCTGGCGGTTGCAAGGCTTGTGATATAAAATTGCTCCCAAATGCAAGACTTGTTGCATGGTACACTTTCAAACTTACAAATTTTATCAGTTGGTGTACAGTTGGTAGAATAAGTAGAAAAAGGCAGATGACTGATAAAAGAGGTTGCCTTCTGTCAAAATCTGTGGGGTTGGCAGGTATGTTTTGCTGGACTGTGTGGTGTTTAAGAAACTCTTGTACTCATAATGGTATTATTTCAGTGCTTTTCCATTGATTGCTCTGGGACTGCTCACAAACTGAAGGAATATTTGGCTTGCATAAAGCTGGATTTTGCCATCCTTAATTGTTTTTAATATAGTCTGGCTATTTCATAAGCATACTTGCTGCAAATTCATTGTCAAAATTCAAATCTAGTCCTGAATTTTAAATCTCTGCTGTGTGCTTGTGTATATTATGTTGTCTTGTGCTCTTAGAGCTTCACGTCATCCCAGGGGAGCAGCACAGTCACAGAGCTTGCTTTCTGCTGTCCTCTACTGAGTCTTTCTGTAGTAGATCACAAGCTAAATGGGAATAGTTAGCAGCTGAAATATCTAGGCAGGGAATTTGTTCTTCTGAGGGTTATTTTCTGTGCATCTCTGTTTAAGCAGGTGTTTCCACATGTTCGCTTAATTTTAGATATCTAAGTGTTTAAAAATGCTTTTAAGAGTCAATTAAAAAAATCAAACCACTTCCAAAAAAGAATGATTCTGTATTTTAAAGTTATTCTTTAAAATAGTTGCCAGTAGCAGATTTCATCCTGATGTTGCTGTTAACTAAATGAGAAAAGTAGTCTGAAGATAGTGGACTGTCTCATCTTTCTTGATTTCTGTTGCCTATACCTCCAATTACAGTATGTTCTGGCAGATGCATGCAATTGCATGTATGAGCTATGAACTGACACATTTTCAGTGGTTCTCTCTTTCTAAGTCTTCTTTCAATAATTTCTTGAAATCAATTTGAGATTAGAAATAAGAGTCATTTTGATTGCCTGAATTGTACCAATAGTGTCTGTTAGTGTTGATACGGTGCTTTAAATTTCAGGAGGTACCTAATGTGTAATCTCCAGGAAAAGCAAGTTTCATTTTTACTAAACCCATTGGGACTAACTCAGGCCACTGGCCTTTTCCAAATCAGTTCTTGCCTGAACGGTGGAATTCATTCATTCTTGGATGGCAGCATCTCCCTTAGAAAAGCATACTTTATCAACTCAGGAAGGAATGTTTCCTGAATGAATTCAGACTCTGGTTATGCATATGGTCAGGTTAGAAGATCTAGCAGCTGTGAATAACCCCACTATTCGACAGAATTTTTTATTTCCATTACACAGTCCTTATATATTGCATTCCGTTACAGTGACTGTTTTATTAAGTTGGATAACTTGTGCAAATGGAAATACTTTCGTGAAGCAGGACCTTTGTTAAGGGTACAATTGCTGTGAAGTTAAGAGCGCATCTTCAGTGTCCTTGTTTTTTTCTCCTCCTAATTCATGGGGCCAGAAGTTAAAACCTTTTTTTTTTTTTCATTCTTGTTTCTAAATGTAACTTTTCCCATCTCTTATTCAGTTTGATAGGCATTTTAAGATTGTTTCTTGGGATAGGAGATAATGAGCAACAAGTAAATGAAAAAGAAATAATCTTTTGGCATGTAAAGTAGAAGATGGTCAGAAGATAATTGAAGTTGAATTCCTAGGGAAAATGATTAGCTAGAGGTATGAAATTGGATTAGAGAGTAATTAAATTTGAAAGCAAAGTAGTAATACTGTGCCCTCTTATTTGGCAAAGCAGAGTGTGCTATATAAAAAGCTATTTTTGATTCATCTTGCAGAAATTCAGTTTACAGATATGAAAGTGATATGTGGATGAAGATTTTTCTAATTAGAGAAATGAATTAATAAAAACTCATACACTAATCTGTCAAAGTAGGCTAAGCCCCACTTGATTCTTACTAATGGTAATAGAAATCATGTGTTTAAGTTGTGTTAGAATGCTTAGGAATCTTGCACTTCAGACTATGTGATACAGAGCCAAAATCAGTAACTATGCTCTTGGTGATTTGCCTCTGTGGGGATTTTCTGAACTTTTCCTTTTGGTTCCGTCTAGATGTTTAATGAAGTTGAACTATAGATATTTGTGTTTTGATTGTTTTGTGCTGCCATAGGGAAGAGACTGAGAAGTCGTGCAGTCTACTGACTACTGGTTGAAATGACTCACTGGTATATGTTCTCATATATGCAGTTTAACAGTTTTGAAGATACTAACTTGAAACTCTAGAAACCCTAGGAAGGGGTTCAAAGTCTGTCAGATACTAAATATTTTCTAAAGTAATTTAAATTTAATTTTAATATCTATAAAGTTCAGGAGGCTTTGCCTTCAGTACCAGAGTATATCAGAACAACTATATTTTATTATGTATTATGTAATTATATTCTAAATTTCTTGTTTACCTCTCTTATTAATCTGATTGCAGATGTTGGACTGTATGTATGACTGTACCAAAATCCACATACTTTTTAACCTTCTTCTGAATTGCATCTCTGAATCCTAGTTTAGATGTTACTCCAGAATGTTGCTGCTCCTGTAGACTGTACCTTCTAGCTCCACTGAACCAGTCCTCTAGTAGAGGAACTCTACACGTGATGTAACCCTTACTGTTTTTCCATCTCTATTATTTACTTTGTAGAAGCAGAAAGCCTGTTTCAAGATCTTAGTTGAGTGAAAAGTTATAAAAGTATTATGTTTGATTCAGATGCCAGCAATGCTTTTTTTCCTAAATTGGTGGCAGCGAAATACTCCTGAAAATTTACATATGCGTCCATCTTAATTTTTAGCTAAAAATGCCATGTATTTTAATAAACCTATGAGAAAATGTGAACTAGTTGGCTGAATGAAGCTGACTGGCATTAGGAAAGTTTTGTTGAAAATAAGTTTTTCTGTATATTCCCATAGTAAGATTCATCATCTGTAGTAACAGCTTAGCCTTTAAGTTTTATTGTCCTCTGAAATAAATGCTGCCATTTTGTTTATTTTGAATGAAGATTTGATTGGCAAGGCCAACTTCTTACTGTGCTTTACAGAGGAGAGGGATACTGAGAGGAGTTACACAACATAAAATAAAGCTCACTTCTAGTTACAAATAGAACATGTCTCTGTCATAGGGTTATCAGTTTCTTTTTTTTGTTTTAACCATGAATGATAGCATAATCTCAGTAGCCCTGTGAATGTATTTACCAGCTTTAGAAAGTACTGGTCTGTATTGCATAAAAGCATGTTAAAAATTCTGGGAAAAGGGATTGCAGTGTTCTAAAGTTCCTTGGTTTTATTCATAATCATATTTCCTTTTCTTCGTTAAAATATTTCCATATTTGAGGCCTTATACTATGTGTTCATGATGTACTGATAGTATCCCCTATGCTATGATTTCTCTGCAGGCTGCCTGTGACTTGCTGCGGAGGATAATACGCATCTTGTATCTCAGTAAGAGACTTCAAGGACAACTGCAAGGAGGAAGCAGAGAGATAACAAAAGCTGCCCAGAGCCTTAATGAACTTGGTGAGTCCTTCTTAGTTACTTTTTAGAGGCATTTTTAGCTTGCACTCACATGACTCACACTAGTGTTTGACTTAAAAAAACTTTTTATTGTGGTTCTTGCTATCTACTTATTGATTTGAACTGAGAAATGGTATGGACAGAGCTCATTAGTACTTTCAATTTTTTAATAACATAAAAATTCTGTAATAATAACTTGTGTTCTTTTGTGCAACAATATTTTTTATGAAGCAATTGATTTCCTGCTGGCCTGTGTTTGTATAAAATGCCTTCAGAGGCAGAAGATAGGTATGTAGTTTTTGGAAGACATTGCACTACATTCTAAGAGAAAATTATTTGCCCTGTGGCCTTTATGAAAGCTGTATGTTATACAATATACAGATACCTAATTCAGATACTGGAAGCATTCTTCTGCAGTAGCAACTAATTTACCCTGTATTTTACTGGTTTTAGGAAGAGTGATGAAATAGTTTTCGTGAAGCTCACATTCCATTGCAAGATTGTTTTCTGTACTTGAGCTAGCTTGGGTACTTCTACACTGTGCTGCAGGATGCAGTGAAGAGCATCCCGTTAGTCTTGGAGATCAGTTGTTGGTGTTGTATATGGTATCTTGCCAGCTGCTTCTCCTTTGATTTAATGGTATTCGAATTTCAGCTTCCAAAAATAGGTTGTGGGAGGGCTGAACTTATAAAAACCATTCAGAATCATCCTGAGGTTTATTGTGCATGTTTGTCACTACTGCTCTTTTTATACTGTGTAATCAAAAAATTATTAGACAATGAATTAGTCTTATAATTAGCAAGCACTGTGTTGCAAACGGGAAGTTTATATATGTGTATTTAGTGTGTCAGTCTGACTGAAGCACTGAAGCATCAATTGCAGCATTCTAAGCTAGAATAGTTTTTCTAATTTTCTATTTTTTTCTAATTTTCTGTTTTTTTCTAATTCTTTGTTTTCCTTCCGTTTTGGTCTCCCTTCAACACTTAATATATTCCTTCAGGATATATAAAGTAATGCTATCTTTTACCTACTTTATAAGTCTTGTGGGATTCATCTAAATACTAGATCTTATTAAAATGATCAGTACTGTTTAATGGTAAAACCTGAGATGTTTATCTTGTGTAGCTTTTAGGATTTAATTCTTTTAGGGGAAATGCCTTTTATTACTTCCCTTCTTCTCCCTTCCCCCATTTTTTTTCCTTTTACCATTTAAAAAAGAGCTTGTACTTTTGACAGAGTGACAGAGTCTTTTGAGTTTCTTGTTTTCATATACTTGGTGAAGCTTAGAAACGTCTGAGTAATTATTTTGGTTAAAGATGAAAGGAAACTTGTTCCCTTAGGAAGCTCTTTTGAGTTTCACCAGTCTGGGGGAGGGGGATTCAAGGCTTGTGGTCATTAGTTTAATTCTTAATTCTAGATGGTTTATGGCCTTATAAAATCCCTTGTCTACTGTAATTTCTCTCTCCCTCTCTTTTCGTGGTCTCTTTTCCTTTCTTCTCTCTCTCTCCCCCCCCCCCCCCCTTCCCTCCCTTGTCTTCTGGCTATCTGCTCTTTGTTACCCTCTGCTGCCCAGCTTGGCTGGTCTGAATTCTTATTGTCTGTGACTCCCAGCACCTGAGTGGATTGGAACACCCCCTCAGGAGTCGCTGGTGTGGTGTGTTGGAAGTGTCTGTGCTGTGTCATATTGCCGTGGCTCAGTGGGTGAGCAGATGGGGCAGCTCTGTTCAGAGGGGAGGAAAGTGTGCAGTGGCTGGATTCAAGACGCTTCAGGGTACTGCAGTGGGAGTCAGTGAGACTATAGTGTGTTGCAAGGAGGCTGGATTTTGGTATATTGCTGGGGAAGCACTGTGCTGTGCTTCTGACTTTGGAAAGCGCCGGGATGTGTGAGAGATCTGTAGGGTGGTGGTGGTATTGGGCAGGAGAGCTGTGAGGCTGTGGTGACTTGGGGTGAGGGTGTGGAAATGCTGTGCTTCAGAAAGATGGGAAATGTGCTGTAGTGCTCTGTGATATTGGGAGGGTGGAAAGCATGGGGAACAGACTCTGGGCGCTGGTTATTTGGTGGTGAGATATGAAAGCTTTGGGAGGGCTTAGGAAGTACTACATCTGGTGGCAGTAAGTAGGTGGTGGACGTGAGTGGTGTTAAAGCTTGGTATTGGATAGGGAGCTCTGTATCATGGAGGTTTGCTTTTGAATTGGGGGTCAGGGCTAAGATTAATATTAATCTGTGTTTTTAGCCAGGTATTTCTAAATATCCTTTTAGTTTCTAGTTCAGGGAAAGTTTCTTACCATTGTTTCTTACCCTTCTGGTGTACATGTGCAATGTGATTTCTGCTTGGTTGAAGTCAGCAGCACTGTGATAATACTGTGAAAGCTTTGCACTTTCTATGGTTTAATGTACCTTTCATTGCTCATAGGGTATTGTGGGTAGACTCTTGGGATAACTGGCCATTGTTTTTACATAGGGTTACATAGGGTTGTACTCTGTGTGTATGTTTGGGAGACACAAATGCCTATGTGCTCTTTTAGGTACATGTACTCCACATGTTTCCTCAACAAATCCATGTTAGTTCACTTACAGCTTTTACTCAGTTGTGTCTAGAAGTTTATTTTGCAGTGATGGGAAAAGACATGATAAAAATACAAAATACTGGAATTAGAAATATGGGTCAGTCAGAGGCACTACAAGAAACAGTAGCTTTTACTGAGAAGGGCTTTGTTTATTGGACACTTTGTTAATTGCTAGTAGTCTGCAGATCTCCAGTTTCAGTGGATAATGTTAGGAACTTTACTCTGAAAGCATCTGGTAATATTTTCACTGAGGTCTCTACTTAAAGCTAAAGTAGTTCAAAAATTCCTCTGTTTTGGATTTTAACATATTTGAAATGAGCTTTGGCGTGGTAAGAAGAGAAAACTTAGCATGTATGTATGTATGTATATATGTGTATAGATACAGGTATATAAACCCCCAAACTTTCTTCTTCACCTTGTCCACCTCTGAGCAATCTTCTTTGGGTTCTCTAGCAAAGTAGAAGCAGAACTGTGATAGTGCATTGAATAAACTATTAGCTGCTTCTCTAGTGGTGGTTCTTTATGTTATACAGTCCAATTGAGTGTACGGATAGGTAAGACAAATGGCATATTCAGATGTCCCATAGTGCCTAACGCAGTGAATTACATGCTGTATATGACACTGCTTCTTTGTGATATTTTAATACAAATATTTATGAGGTGAGAAAGAAACATTCCTAAGCAGGTTTAAACAATAGAATGTGACAAGAAAATGGTAAACTACATACAGTTGCCTTCCACAGAAGATATTTTGTAGGTATTAATTCTGCTGTCTTCTGTGTCAGTATGCAGAAGTTACTGTTGTAACTGTGGTCAGTAACTGATTGGATGAAGAGGAAAAAATTCTTAGTTATGCATCAAGTGTCCAGTTTGACTGTGGACAGGTTGTTAATTCCATCTGGCAGTTATAGAGCTAGCAATGGATTTATATCTTTTGCTTGTCGGATACCTCTAACTGATATCATCATTATTCATATAAATGCCTGGACTTATTTTAATTATAATAAATTCCTACTACTTATATAAGGTTGTAGTATAATTTATTTCACAGCAAGTGAATTTATTTGCTTGAATGACCTTGTGAGCATATAATACTTGTAGGCAGGTTCTCACAGCAGCCATAATAGTGCTCTTTTGTAAACTTGGAGTTGGGTCTGTGACTAAGCTGTGCAGCCATAAAATGAAGGGGAAGGGGTCTATTTAAATAAAGTTTTGTGTGTTTCCAATATAGAAGTTGCTCCAGGACAATACTGCCTTCCATGTAACCTATGAGAAGAAAAATAGGACTATGACCTTAATTTAAAGCTAAATAATTCTATAGGAAAAGCAAAATATTGTCAGTTACAAGACTCTAGCTAATATGGAGAAAACCCTACATATGTATTGTGTTCTTGTGGTTTAATCTCAGCTGGCAACTCAAGACCCACACAGCAGCTCACTCACTCCCTGCCTGGTGAGATGGGGGAGAGACTCAGAAGAATAACAGAGGAAACTCGTGGGTTGAGATAACAGCAGTTTAACAGGTAAAGCAAGAGCTGCACAAACAAAGCAAAACCAGGAATTCATTCTCCACTTCCCATGGGCAGACAGGTGTTCAGCCATCTTCAGGACAGCAGGGCTCCATCGCATGTAATGGTTGCTTGGGAGGACAAATGCCACCGCTACAAATGTACTGCCTTCCTTCTTCCCCAGCTTTACATGCAGAGCATAACTCCATATGTTGTGGGGTATCCCTGGGGTCAGTTGAGGTCAGCTGTCCCGGCTGTGTCCCCTCCCAGCTCCCTGGTGTGGGGAGCAGGAAAGGCCGTGGCTCTGTGTAAGCACTGCTCAGCATTAGCTAAAACACCCCTGTCTTATCAGCACTGTTTCCAGCACAAATCCAAAACATAGCCCCATATTAGCTACTGTGGAGAAAATAAACTCTACCCCGTTACAAACCAGCACAGTTCTTTATAAAGAGGGAGCAAAGTTTACACTATTATTTAGGTTTAATATGGCCATAGAAATACTTAAGGGAAAATCAAAGAAATAAAGCTCAAGTTTGATGATGCTTGTGAAGAAGCGTAGCTTGGATGCAGAAAACATAGTAAGGACATGCATGATACTGGATGAAATGTAGTTTGAACGAAGTTACTTGGCTATGCCTGGATGGAAGGCCTCTTTATAGCTGGCATAATATAGGTGGTGGTAGCCCTGTCTTCTAGAGTGTACTCTGGAATTAGTGACATCTGCACAAAGGTGACAGTGATCTTGGGCCTGAAAAATTCTCTTGTAGAGCTGAGAAAAAAAATGGACTTAGCACCTTTCTAGGGTAAAAAAGGTGGGTCATTAAATCATTTAAACAAGAAAAAACTTGGGTATAGGTGACGTGTCTGTTAGACACATCAAAATTAGAGGAAAGGGGAGGAGGAAAAGGACCTCTTCTCTACTTGCCTTAACGGGGAAAGTGTCGGTGGAATCTTGTTTTGTTCAGTATTGAGGTTTCTCTGTTTCAGTGTGCTTTTCTAGTACTCCTACTACACCTAGTAACCTGGAGTTTCCACCAAAAGGGAACACCATTGTAAAGACTGTGAAGTTATCTATAGTATTGCAGCTCATTACTAAGTTTGTGTCATATAGTAATACAAGACAATGCTCAACAAAGAGAGTTAAATTTCTTTGTGAAAATTCAGTTTCTTTTTATCTTTTGTTCTTGTGTTGTGGTAATGTCACATGGTCTGCATTTTCATCATCTTTGAAAATGCTTATGGTATGAAATATAACAAAATCCTTAAATATTTTAAGCATAAGAAATCTGTCTTTTTCTATGTCACTGTCAAAACATGGATGTATTCCATAAAAAGGAGTGTGTGTTCCTTCGTGTGCATACGTATGTGTATGAGTTTTAAGAATACAAATATAAACAATATGTATATAAATCTTAAAGTATCTCAGCTGCTTTTCAGAGTAATCTCTTTGTTCTCTGTGGTTGTCCATGGGAACTCCTGGGAGGAGAGATGAGATTCAAAACACTAGAGAGCTTGCTTTATTGGAAACAGAATCATAGAATCATAGAGTAGTTAGGGTTGGAAAGTACCTGAAGATCATCTAGTTCCAACTCCCCTGCCATGAGCAGGGACACCTCACACTAAACCATGTAACTCAAGGCTCTGTCCAGCCTGTCCTTGAACACCACCAGGAGTGGAGCATTCACAGCTTCCTTGGGCAACCCATTCCAGTGCCTCACCAACCTCACAATGAAGAATTTCTTCCTTATATCCAATATAAACTTCCCCTGTTTAAGTTTGAACCTGTTACCCCTTGTCCTATCACTACAGTCCCTAATGAAGAGTCCCTCCACAGCATCCCTGTAGGCCCCCTTCAGATACTGGAAGGCTGCTATGAGGTCTCCACGCAGCCTTCTCTTCTCCAGGCTCAACAGTCCCAACTTGCTCAGCCTGTTTCCATATGGGAGGTGCTCCAGTCCCCTGATCATCCTCGTGGCCTCCTCTGGACTTGTTCCAACAGTTCTATGTCCTTTTTATGTTGAGGACACCAGAACTGCACACAGTACTCCAAGTGAGATC
Organism: Melopsittacus undulatus; assembly: GCF_012275295.1. NCBI lineage: Eukaryota > Metazoa > Chordata > Aves > Psittaciformes > Psittaculidae > Melopsittacus > Melopsittacus undulatus. The sequence goes on from NC_047531.1 coordinate 27,866,002, forward strand.
TCACAAGAGCAGAGCAGAGGGGCAGGATCACCTCCTTTGACCTACTGGTCACGCTTCTTTTGATGCAGCCCAGAATACAGTTGGCTTTCTGGGCTGCAAGCGCACACTGAAGCCGGCTCATGTTAAGTTTCTCATCAACCAATCTGTAGCTCTGCCTGGGATTGCTCCGACCCAGGTGTAGGACCTTGCGCTTGTCATGGTTAAACTTCATGAGGTTGGCATCAGTTCACCTTATGAGCATATCAAGGTCCCTCTGGATGGCATTCCTTCCCTCCAGCATATCAACAGAACCACACAGCTTGGTGTCATTGGCAAACTTGCTGAGAACGCACTCAATCCCATTGTCCATGTCAGCGACAAAGATGTTGAACAAGACCAGTCCCAACACAGATCCCTGAGAGACACCACTCGTTACTGGTCTCCAGCTGGACACTGAGCCATTGGCCACAACTATTTGCGTGCAGCCATTCGGCCAGTTCTTTACCCACTGATTCTTTCACCTATAAAATTGATGTCTCTCCAATTTAGAGACAAGGATGTTGTGTGGGACAGTGTCGAATGCTTTGCACAAGTCCAGGTAGATGATGTCAACTGCTCCACCCCTGTCCATCAGTTCCACAGCCCCATCATAGAAGGCCACCAAATTGGTCAGGCAGGATTTCCCCTTAGTGAAGCCATGCTGGCTGTCACCAAGCACCTTGTTATTTTTCACGTGCCTTAGCATGCCTTCCAAGAGAATCTGCTCCCAGATTTTGCCAGGCACAGAGGTGAGACTGACTGGTCTGTAATTCCCCAGGTCATCCATTTTCCTCTTTTTGAAAATGGGGGTTATATTTCCCTTTTTCCAGTTGTCAGGAAGTCCACCTGACTGCCACGATTTTTCAGATATGATGGACAGGGGCTTAACAACTTCATTCTCCAGCTCCTTCAGGACCTGCGGATGGATTTCATCAGGTACCTTGGACTTGGGCACATTCAGGTTAAGATGATCTCAAAACAGATCCAGATTTATTTTATAAATAAAATAGAGCTATTTTATTTAGACAACTCTAACTTGACTTCCTTAAGCAAAGAAACTCTAGAACAGGTAGATTATTTGTGGGAATCTAAACTATAAAATACTATTAAATGGTAGGCCACATAAGATTTACAAATAATAAATCCTGTTTAACTAACTGTATTTTCTTTGTTGGCAGCCTAACAAGTCTGAGGGCTAGAGAGGTCAATGGCTGTGTTGTAGTTCGATTTAAACAGAGCTCTTGACATGTTACCACACATCAGCAATATAATCCAGATAAAAATGGTGTGTAATGAATGCAGACATTTTGAGAAAGCTGTACCCCAGTGATGGCCAAAATCTGTCATCAGTTGCTCACTGTTACCCAGCAATATCTCAAGTGGGGTTTTGTTGAAATGTATTCTGCAGCTGGCTAGTGTTTTCGTTAATGATTTGAGTGATGTAATATGGTATATCCTTATTAAATTTACAAGTAATAATCAAGCAGAGAAGAATGGGAAGTATGCTGGGAAACAGGATTAAAATGAAGAATATTCTAGCATGCTGGAGATTCATCTTAAGTGAACTGGTTTCATTTCTCTTTCAGACAAGTGCAAAGTCCTAGCAATAAATAATTGTAGTTAGCAGCAGAAATAGGAGAAATGAGTGTGTGGGTAACAGTTGTGCAGAGACTTCATAGTTCCTCACAAATGGAGTGCAAGTCACTTGTTCCATTTGTTTTGTAGCAGCATGACATTTTTGGCAATGAAATTTGTAGTGATCTTTATAAGGACAGGTGTTTTGTGCAAGACACTGAAACTAATCTTTTGTTCATGCTTCAGCTGGAGTGTCAAGATCCTTTTGAGACACCTCATTCAAGAAAGATGTAGGTTAATTGTGTAGAGTCCTAAGTACAGTAGTAATGAAGGCTGAAGTCTCAGGGATGGGCTGTCAGCAGAGGAGCTGAAAGCTTGTGGAACTTTGTTTTGGAGAAGAGGGGTCTACGAGGCAGAGTAACATTCTTCAGGTAAATAAAAGTTTTTCAAATGGGAAGGGAATAAATGCCTCTCCATATCTGCTGTGATTGAAACAGTAAGTTATGGGCCTGAAATGAAGCAAGGAAAATTGTTACCTAAAATGTTAGGAACAGTTTCTGCCAGTAATAGTCATTTTAGGGGAGCTATGAAGTCAGTATTTGAAGCTTTTTTTAAAAGCAGTTAGACAAAGCATGTACCAGGAATAGAGACAGGTGATTTTGCCTTGAAGCAGGAGGACTGAGTAAGCTGATCTGCTACGAATTGTTGCTTTGTTTCTCTCAGGGATGCTTGCCTCCCTCCCACCCCACAATAATAAATGTATTATAGAGAAGTTTCAGGGTTTGGTGGGTTTTTGGTGATGTGTGTATTTTTGTTTGTTTTGTTTTCTTTTAGTTGGATTATTTGATGTTAAATTTACTTTGCACAAGTCCGTTTGTTGGGCAGTGTGCCCAGACATCTCCTGGAATATTAGGACAGTGTGACTGGAAAATTCATGCCGTCACTTTAGTTCAGCCTCTTATAACTCCTTCAGATGAAATAAATAAATCTCAAAGACCTTCAACTCACTTCTCTGCCACAATTACTCTCTTCTGGTTGTGACCGCCATTCAGGTTAAATTCACACAGTTCATCATGTTACTGGAGTGCTGCAAAAATTGACCCTCAAAAACTATTATGTCAGTATTCTGTAGCAGAACGCAGTAAGCAAGAAAAGGAAGGTGATAGATACTGTGTGAATGTAAGTGTTGTGTATCTATTTTTTTTTTCCTTTGCAAGGAAAGAAGGCAGGCTCTCCATTTCTCAGTGACCCAGCTGTTTTTAGGAAAAGAGTTAATTTACTCCTGTAAGTTTTTAATATTTGGGAATGATGATTAATACTGTTTTGTGTTTATCAAAATCCTGAAGACTGCTAGTTGGTGTTCAGGAAACAACAGCTCTAATTTGTTGAAAACTTTTTTCAGTAGTCAGTTTTATACCATTATCCATATCTATTGCAAGTTGGAATTACGTGTACCTTTGTTTCCAAAGTGTGCCTTGTTAATTGAATATTAAACCAGTGTAAATAACCTGACTAAAACACTGAGAGTTACTCTAAAGTGACTGCAGGTTGTCACTGTAGCTGTGTCACTGTGGCTGACTGTAGTATTTGTCCTTCAAGTTAAATATGGTTGTACAAAAATTGTCATTTTAACTGCTGCAGTATTTGAAGTAATGTCAGATATCTGTACACATGTATTACTAAACTTGCAATGGTAACCTGTCTGAACACCTGCCATAGCTAATATGGCAGTTGTCTTTCACTGCTGCCTTCTCCCCATATCATATTCAGCAATGAGCTCATCTTTTTTCTATTCCAGACAAAAATTTGGAGTGTACATTAGCCAAGCCAGATCTTGTGCTGACTGCAATTAGAGTGAAGAAGGACTTGGTTACTGTCATGTCAGTGAGGTCTTTCACTTCTGGTACACAGAACAGAGAGATTTGTTGACATTAATATTGCCATGCACAGTTTCTCCTAAGAATCAACATACATCAATCTGGAGAAAAATTTGCTTTCATGATGCTTTTGCTTTGGGATTTAGATATATTACAATTTACTGCCTTGTGCAAGACCTAGTGTCCTCCAAAATAATATAGCATATGTCTGTGTAGTAGAATGCACTGTTCTGTAGGGGTAAGTGAACTGATTTGATTAATAGAAATTACACAGCCACGCTAGCATGATGCTTCGCCTGGGGTAATTAGTCCTGCTGGGAATGACTGAATTGTATTATTGGCTCAGAGCCATCTGCATTATTTTCGAATGCCACTGCTTCAGGTGGTGCATCTGCATCCATACCAAGTGCAAATATCTTGCTAAAACATTTTTCTTGAGTCCCTGGTGGTGTTAGCAGAAACACTGCCAGACCTTCACTGGAATTGTTTGGGCTAAAATATACTGTGCCTTTCTGTAGTAGAGTGTAGTCTCTATGTTCTTCATTTTCACGTTGTTCCTTTCAGTTGAGTTGTTTTTCTGTATAGTTTTGTTTTTCATGAGTCTCTGTTACCACAAGATGGAAAATTTTTCAAAAGTTGTTGTACAAAGTTTTATTTGTAGTATTCCAGAGCCAAAAATCCTCCCTGGTGAGAAGGCTGAGCAGATACACAAATAACTTAAAAGCCCTAATATTTGTAGCTTTAAAATAGAGTTATGTACTCACTTTAAACTGAAAACTCTTTTTTATATTAAAGCTTAATTTTTCCAAAATCAGACTTACAAAATATTTTGAAAATAAAGAGAAATTGTTCACAAACATGAAGCCAGGGTCACATGTGAAATACATACAGAATACACTATCAGACCTGCTCTTCTTCATCTCTGGTAAAAACTGAAAATGATGACCTGTGATTATCTGTGTATGGTTAATAGTGCATTTAATCACAATATAATGGTATAATGTATAATAAATATATATATATGCACACATCAGATATTATGTTTCTCATGGATAATAGTGGTTGTTGTGTGACAGATATACTGCAAAATAATTTTTCTTTATTGTGATGATGTTGATAGAACCATTCAGCTTACATTCATACAGCAGGGGCAATTGATATTATTTTATACATTGATAAAGAAAAAGAAAAAAGTGTATTTGGAATGCTCTAATTTACTATGTTTAGCAAGATTCTGTTTTTTTTAGCTGATCTGTTTATTCAAGCAAAGGAGTGCTGTGAAAGCTATGGGTAGTTAGTGCTAGCAAAAAATCCTTGTGGTGACTAAGAAGGTCTTGGGGTTTTCTTAGTGTTGTTCCTGGCTTCGTGTTTGCCAAAGTCATTACTTGATTTATTGTAAATTAACATAAAAGGAAGAACTATTTAAGCTTTTGCTATGTTGTGTTGTTTCATGTATTATGCGGTACAACCAAATATTTTGTTTAATGAGTGTAAAAACTAGTCCTTGTTCTCTTTGTTAGTTGCTATACCACCCATTTCTCTCTCTGTTTAAATTATGCATACAGCAATCTTGTTCTAGGCATTCTTATTTTGTGCTGTCTTTACCTTTTATGCAGAGTTAAGGAGCTTCTGTGGAGATTAATTTATTTCTTGTTGGCTTTTGAATAAAGAAAAAGTCTTCATGGTATGTAACAAGTTCATTAATATGAACTGTTCACTTTAAGATACTGAATTAATGTGTTTATAATAAAATTACTTGCAAAACTTAATACAATTTTTTATTAGTTAGAGGCTAATAGTGTCAGACCTCTTTATCCTCTTTGAGCAAAGCAGATAGAACATACAGAACATTAACTATCAAATTGCATTGTGCTGTGGTTAGGATTCCTGGCTTGGAAACCTCATGTTAGACAAATCTTTTTATGTAAATAGTTGGTATGTTTTACTTAATCTCTTGCACGTATTCTATTTCTAACAATTTTAAGTAGAAGATACTTGATAATTACACACACCTGAGAGAAAAGACTAAGTTTGAATTGATCCAAGAAAAAAGAACCTGTTGGAATTTTGGTTTTCAACATAACCTTTTAATTAGTAGGGGTTGAATTTACATTTCCTCAGGTTTTTAAAAGTTTGGTTTCTGTTGATGTAGCTTCATTGTAGTTTCATTGCTGTGTCACTGTTATCTGAAGTCCTAACTGTTCTGATATCTCAAAATATAATTTTCTTTATGCATTCAGTTCTAGAAAATGAATCCACATATAATTGTAACAGTGGCTTATCTTGATGTCTTGTTTCCTTTAAAAGACCATAAACATGTTTCAAATTTGCCATATTGAGTGAATTATGGAACTATTTTTTCATGTTAACATTAATCTAACTTCTGGTTTTGATGAGATTAGTCTTTTAGCTATAATACTCGAAGAATTTGATTTTGCTCTATTATTAAGTGTTTGGTAATTTTAGTCCCAGATATAGAGCTTGTCAGTGCTGTATGTCAGTGAACTTAAATGTGTGATTCTAAAATCTGAAAGCTATACTTTCATTGTGTTTCTCTAATTACAAAATTTGCCTTCTGCTGTCTTCTCAAAGTATCCCAGTAGAGTAGCAAGGATGTATACCATATCTGTTTCTGTTTTGCTGTTAAGGAATACTTGTTCCCCACCAGAAGGATGGTATGGCACCTGATAAAGGTGTTTGGACCTTGTTTTTTGCTTTACCCGTTGACTGTTTATTTTTGTGATTTTTAGCTAGGATGTGTTATGAAAGTAGAGGTATGAAGGAATTTGGAAGAACCAGGAACATAGATAATATTGTAGTTGTGAATGCTTGTGTTTAGCCAAATACAGGATACATACAACTTCAGAGGTTTTTCATGATTTCTTATATTTCTTTGGAACAGTTACATTGTGAAACTAATACACATCTAAGTGCATGTTTGAGTTTTGAGACAAAGTATTCTGTTACTGAATAGTCAGACTTTTAAAATAAACTACATAATTAAAAGTAGAAATGAAAGCTAGGGCTTTCTGTTTCCAAGTGACATACGAAAATTATCGACACCCAGACATATCTGCAAGCTTTGTCTGCCTTTGAATGTGGTCATTTTTTGTGCACTGACTTTAAAGCCTGTTTCAGTTAAAAATAAAATCAGGCACACCAAAGATGAGAATTACTTTTTGGCTGAGAGAGAAGGAAGAGGGAGGTCAGCTGTAAATGCCTGAAAGATCATCTTTTTACACCTTGTGAATTATCAATACATTGTAAAGTGTAAGAACTTCTGGCAAGAGTTTGAAAATAATTTATAGTGTATTTTGCATCTTACATAAACAAAGAAGTTATCCACTCACATGTGTCTGTTCATGGAAAGAAAGGCAAGTTGGATTACATAATTTAAAATAGAAGTGAATGCACAGTTATCAGCAAAGCAGGGAGATGTCATCTCTAAGTGGTGGTGAATTCTCACTCTGTTTCTGTAGGTATAGAAGTTTTAAGTAGGCAGTTAAAAGCTAGGGCTCAGTACTAGAGACACTAGTACTCAGAGACACTAACAACTACTATGGAAAAATTAGGTTATGTAGAGTTTGACACCATTTACAGCTAGAATGGTACATTTGAAAGAGCATGGATCTGGGTGTCCTGCTCTGTGTGGAGGTTCTACAAGGAGATGACAATTATACATTTCAGGAAGGTCTGAATATGCACTGTCTGAAGCTCTGGTAGGAATTAGCATTTATAACTTTCTCTGTTCTCTTTCTTTCCTGAGCACTTACATACTTGGAAATTCAATAGTAAACTGCAGACTAGTTCTCCCAGAACCACAGTAATGATCTCTAAGGTGATCAGACTCAGTGGTGTGAGTTAAATAGATAATCAATTCCCCATGGAAAGGTGTGATGTCACATATTTTTTTGTTAGGGAAGTTGGCTGGGGGTAGCTGAGAAGATGTGTGTTTGTTTTGTTGCATCCAGTGGTGAAGTTTATTGTTGAGCGGTTGAGGAAATAACACCAAGAAGCAGTTAATAATTGAAATTTTTTCTTTCTGCTGGGACTGAAGCATTCGCTAGTGCATAACCTGGTGGTTGTACTGAACAAGAACATGTTTAGTTATAGAATCATAGAATAGTTAGGATTGGAAAGGACCTCAAGATCATCTAGTTCCAACCTCCCTGCCATGGGCAGGGACACCTCACACTAAACCATATCACCCAAGGCTTCATCCAACCTGGTCTTGAACACTGCCAGGGATGGAGCATTCACAACCTCCCTGGGCAACCCATTCCAGTACCTCACCACCCTAGTTCAGAAATAACACTTCAGTATTGTGTGTCTAAGAAAAGAGATTATATTTTTTACTTTTTGAATGAATTCAGAAATAGAGTGCAAGAGAATAGAAGTGGATGAAATGGACAGGTAACTTGTGATTACCAAGGAAAATAAGTGAGCATTTCATTAGAATGCTCATTAGAAGATCAAATCATGGTGGTAGCAAATCATGTTTGGAAAATTTCATTGGGGGTTAATAGAATGACAGGTTACAGTAGAAGTATCTGTAAATGCATATAGATCAGAGAAGCCAGCTAACGAAATCCAAAAGATGTTACTTTTAAAACCCACTGAATTAAACCATAAAAATGGAAGCATTGCAGACTAAGCATGTTTCTGAGATGCATGGAAGAGTGGTATTGGAAACCTGGACTATTTGTCCTCAATGGACAGTGGTGAAAGATCACCAGTTTCTAACACAGGAATTAACAACAAGGAGAAATATTATTTTGGATTCTCTTATAAAAAATAAACTTACCATATTTGGGAGCCCCATGTTCTCTGAGTGGCAAGTCATGATGCATAGGGCAAACTGAGAATAGACCCAGTGTTTAATGTTTTATTTTTAAAATAGTTAATTTTCCAGTACAGAAGATCTTCTGTTCACTAGTTTGGACAAAACTATTTAAACAAAGTTGAAAGTAAAAAGCTTACTGAGAAGACTACCTTAAATCGTGAATTATTGGCTTTTTGGCAATCAAGAAGGAGGGCAGTCCTTGATAAAAGCTGTTCTAATGTAGTGTCAAAGCAAAGACAACAACTAGAACTGGGAAATAGTGTATGAACACAACTGAATGCATTGCAGGTGTATAGATATGTTAAAGTTAAAATACTGAAGAAAATTCTGTGGTTGGCAGGAACCAAAAAGACACCTATTATGGAATAATCTTACTAATATGCAGGTTTCCAGATTGTTCATAAAGATTTAGAATAGGAGGGTTTTCCAGTAAATGTTCTTGCCTTATTTTTGGTGGTGGGGTAATTTATTCTGTCAAAAAGTAAGGATACCTTCTAGTCCAATGATAATTAAGAAGGATGTTATACAAATATGCTTACTTCCCAGAGCCATTCATTTGTAACTCCTTACTGAAAAGGAAGGGTAAAGTCCAGCTTGTGTTGTTGCGACATTCAGAAGCATAAACAGGGTATTTCTGTTGAAGTCAGTCAGTTAGACTCAAAAGTTATTATAGAAAAATAGTAGAGAAGTTGAATTAATTTGAAAGAATTCAGGGCTGTAAACCTGAATTAATGATAGTCAATTACCTTGTTATGGACAATAAGTGTTTTCAAACAAATTTGTGTGTTTTGATTACTTAGTTGATGCAAGAAATTGTTTAGATGCATTATAGATATATTTTAGGTGCATAATCTACAATTTAGATGACTTAAATCTTCCTTAAGTTATCGTTCTCTTAAGTAAGTATGTAGATAAGCCATCCTCTTGCTACTCACAGTTGCTCTGCATTCTTCCTAGATGATTTTGTTTCTAGGGGAGCTGGAAGACAGGAACAGAGGTAAGTAAAGTAGCGGTAGTTTTCTGTGGGTGTACACCTCAGATTAAGGCAGACTACTGGAGGAGAAGCAGCTGTAAATGGGCAGAGCATCTTGAATGTTCAACACATACACATAATATGCTTTTTAAATAAAAAAACACCCCAAAACAACAAAATTTCTGTAAAGCACTGGAATTGTACTGCATCCATGCTGGGGTTGCTTTATCAGTGTTGTTTCTGTTTTAGCATTCATGAAGCTATGTTAGGCAAATCTGTACTTCTGCAATTGGCATAGGGTGTTGTGCTTTACAGATAAAAACATAGCTTTGTGGTTACCTGTGAATAAATGCAATTATACATGTCACAGCAGGAGATTGAATGTGCTTTTTTTCCTTGAAGACTGGAGAAGTGCATTCATGGGGAGAAAATAAAGGGTCGCAGAAGGGCTCCATGATTAGCAGAGAAAGAAATGACAAGAGCTAAGGACTGGAAAATGAAGCCTGGCAAATTCAGAAGTATAAAATAATTGAAAAATGAGATTGTATACACAATTCTGTTGTAATTCCTCAAGTAAATACTGGTTGCTCAAATCATAAACATATCAATTTTAGCTTGTTCATTTATAGCTAGTGAGCTAGTTCAGGTTAAAAAAATCTAACCAAATAGCTGTGAAAAGAAGACTGAAGTCTGTGTTCAGGTCATGCATGGAAGCCACTATTCCTGTAACTGTCATTTCTGCATTGCCTTCAGAATCAGTGAAGGTGTTGCTGTGTGTAATACAAAGTAAGTTGTACTGCAGGATAAGATGTAATCCTTGCACATAGGAAACAGCTTTAAGAACAGGCTGTTTTCACAGGAGTAGTTTGTTCCTTTTTTCTCCCAACTCATGGACGTAATTTTTTAATATTAGTTTAACAAGAATTTTACGGACTTTTCTCAGAGTTTGAAAAGTAAAGTAGTCCAGTCTTTTTACTTGTTTATTATTCAGGTCCAACCTTCTATTGCTCATGGGCACTAAATCTGATTAATGGCTTTATATCTTAAAGGTAGACCCTTTTCAGCTGAAGAACAGCATGGTCTCCTATCTATTCTGTCATTTCAGGGAAGTACGAGAAGGTCTTATTGAATGAAGCCTCATTAAAAGAAGGAACATCCTATTACATACTGTTTCTTTGGCAGATTGTCTACAATTCCAAAGACTTCCCACTTTCGGAACAAAATTGTGGCATAAGGAAGTCTCAGTGACTGAATCAAAAGTTCCTGCTTTTATTCCACTTTATTTAAACTGCTTCTGGAATGTTCTCTATAAGCTGTACAATTGAAGCAGGATTTGGCAGAAGTTTCTGAAGATACTAATCTTTTTAAAGGTGTCTTTAACTTGTATTGATGTGCACTTTTTTGTGCTTTACCCATGTTTGCTGTGACTACAGATGAGCTATATAGCTCCATTTCATATTTATGAGCCTCATAGGTTAAAATTATTAAACTTCAATGTTTGTTCCTATTTAAATGTAGAAAATGAAGTGATTCAATCAGTTTGCAAATTTCTTCTGATTTGATGTTTGGTAACTGTTCAGAAGATGAATTTATAATTCAAGTAACACTCTTGTTTTTATTACATGCAAATATGCTGCTAGAAAGTCTGTTGTATCTGGGAAAAAAAAAGGTTTCATGAAGTACCTTACCGATTGTAGCAGCAGCACATACATTTGCTAAGTCTTCATATTTTAGCTTTCCTGTGGTATGTATATGTGCAGTTGTGTGGTATTTTTGGGAAACACAAAAAATTAGTTTTCCATTAAAGTTCTTTTTGGTTTAGGCATAGAAGCCACTCTTGTTGCTGAACCACATAATCATGTTAAAACCTTCCCTAAAACCTGCCCCCTGATTTTTATTACATCTTTTGTTTCATTTATTCTGTTCTCATTCACTAATAGGTTTTACTAGCTATGAGAGCTGTGAGCAAGAAGAATTGATCTTCCTCATTATTCTTAAGGTATTTTACAACAGCAGTGCTCACATTCATGTTTTGTGTAGATACGTACATGACAAATAATTTTCCTTTGCCATTTTCATTTCCCTTATGCACTTTTTCAGCACACTGTTAAATACAACCTAGTGCACAAAGCATCACTGATACTTTTGATAATTTACTAATGTGGGGAGCTGTCCTTTTTTTCCTGCTTCTCCCTTCTCTGTTTATTTGTGTCAGGGATTTATGAAAAATATCTTGAAATAAGAACTGGAAGAAAACCATGGTGCAGAGTAGCAGTAGGTTGTTATCAGTTATTCTTCTTCCCCTTTTTCCCCACCACTGATTGAATTAAAATTGAGTTTGATTTGAAGTAACATCTCACAACAGATTGTGAGAGATCCTAGTACAGTTGAAAGTAAAGCTGTGCTAATATTGCTCTGCTAATAACAATCTGACATAGCCAGAGTGACAGATTTTACAGCAATGTTGTTTCAGCAGTGACATTGATTTGTTTATCAGATATGGTATCAAGTTAAACTGTTGCAAGATAGGGTAGGAAGTTAAGAGATCATAGCAGGGTAACAGAAACCAAAAGAGTATTTCCAAAAACCTAGCTTGGAAAGGAAACAAGGGCGTGCTGTTTGCCAGCAGCTTTGTGCCGTCAGCCTGCCTGCCTGCTTGCCTGACTGTGCAGTGTCAGGAATCAGAATGAGGATGTAGAAATAGTTACATTCAAAGGATATAAATAATTCAAACTATAAAGAATAAAATTTGTTTTAATAATTTCAATCTCTATGCTTGTCACAGAACTTTCACTGTACTTTGTGGTGGGTTTTTTTAAACTGAATTTCCTTTCATTGTGTGAGAATTTCTTTGTAAAATGGAAAAACAGCTGATATGGAAATCTATAAAGTAAATAGGAAGTTCTCTTCCATTCTGAATCAATTTATAATAATCGCTGAAGTGTAATTTTAGCAGAGAACATAAGGATTTCTAATGGTGTTTCTCCTTCAATTTATTACTCTACAAAAATAATTAAATTAAGATAAAGATGCAGTAACTGGAAACACACTCTGGTAGTGAAACACACTCAAAGCATCAAGACAGATCAAAGTGATCTGACCAGTACTGATTTGAGGGAAAATTCAATAGCATTATTTGAAATTTATTACTGGCAACAGACATCTAATAGCATTTTGTTTTCATGTCTGTTTTTGCAACACATGTACTCTGTATGTGCTTTGTACTTGGTGAAATTCATAGCTTATCTGTAGGAAAAGAGGTAGTAGAATAATTCTTGCTCTCAGTTTGCCTGTTATTCTGTGTATAATTTGTTAAATCAAAACCTTTTCTGGAGTTGCTAATCATGTTGTTCTCCCCTCTCCTGGCAATTTTGGCAAAACCACATATCACACTTGAACATAAGTTCTTATTGTAATCTGAAAAATAAGTTTAACATTCTTACTGTGACAGGTTGCATGTTGCCCTCCACCTTTCTGTGGTCCTGGTGACTGTAGCTTCCTTACATCAGTTCCTTCAATCTTGTGCCCTTTTCCTCTTGACCTACACTCTCTACCTACTTCACATCCTTCTTTAGTATTCATTGGGTATGAGTCAATTTTGATTTTTATCTTAGTCAGCTATTATGTCTGGTTTTTATTTTGTTTTCTTTTTTTTTTTCTCCAGACACATCCCCCCCTCAGCAAAACAAACTGCAAATCCTGTGTTTAATTTTGCTTCTTGAAATGCACAAATGTTTTATGAAGTAGAAAAAGAAGAAAGTAATTAGAGTCAGCTTCTTCTCTACTGTTGGTGTAAGACATAAATTCAGTGATACTGCAGCAGTGTTTGAAGTAGGAGTGGAATTTGGCTCTTACAAGCTGGAAGGTTTTAAGACAGAAGCTCATTATCCTTAGCTATATGTTAGAGGTATTTTGTTTGAACAATGTGAGAGGGAAGGGTAAGTTTGTGTATTATTTATTTTTATACTACTTTGAAGCTTTGCTAAAGAATGCTGTATTCTCTCCTTTTAAAAGAGTTTAGTGACCGTCAGTAACTAAAACACTTTCTTCAGAGGAAACAAGCATATGTCTAAAATATGCAGCTATCAAAGAATTCTGATGACTAGCACATACACTGATGTTGAAAAAGAGCTATAATGTGCATTGTGGTGTGATATACGTAATAGCTATCAGAGCAGAAATAAATCATCTTTGTGCCCAGGTAAATTATGTAGCTTGTTGAACATATTATTTCATTTTAATTAATGAAGTGTGGGGTATAATGCAGAGACTACTCTTACAGTATAGTTCAGAGATACCCTTATAAAAACCCCATCTGTATAAATAAAAAATTGATGCTAATGTTGAACTCCACTTTTGGTGTGTATGGCTACATAATAATTATGTATTATGTGCATGTGTGTATATAGGTAATAATGAAGGAAGAGAGGTGTATTGATCTAATATGTGTCTGGATGCATACATTTTTAATCTAATATATTTAGAAATCATTGAAGTGATTCCTAGTCCCCTGGTGCTAATGAAGTAAACAGAACTTCTGACCATATAGCAGTGCCTTGTAATCTGTAAAAATTGTTGCCAGCTTGAAACTTGATATTTGTGATGTATTTACATTTCTGTTTCACTGGTTTGTGAAAGTGCGTTAAGGTGTGATTTTTTAATATTCTAATTGATACTGGCACTGTACTCAGCTTTTCTGTATTTTTAGTGTGGGCTAACCTCGTTTTACAATGTAAAATTGAATGGAAATGCATTTGAAGTTGAAAGACGACATAGTCAGGTAACAGCTAACACATTAGAGACAGAGAATGTATGCAAACTGGTGGTGACTGCTTGTGTTTCTGAGAGGTGTTTTCTAGAATTAGTATTTTTAGAGTCCTGTGCAATTCTGCTTGCCTCAGGCAGAGTGGTGTGAAATGTAGTTGAACTAATGACTCATGGTAGTGAGATCATTTTTAAGAACGTAGTGGGCTTCTTATTGTACAATACTATGGCATGTATTTGCCCTTTTTTCTCCAGTGATGCTGCCTCTTTATGTTTTTTTTTTTCAGTCTGTCTGACAAGCACCCACGGCACACTTTCATATCCCTCCTAAAAATCCTCTTCTCTATCTGTAGGATATTCAGTGTTCCTTCATTTGTTACTCTTTATTTTGCCTTGTCTGTGTTAAATCTGTCATCTCTGTGGTACAGATCATGTATGATTCTGTTTTATAATGAATCTTGCATGAACATAGGATTGCATATGTTCTTTCTTGTATCATTGCCTATTCTATGCAGAATTTTCTTTGGCAGACCTTGAAGTGCACTCCAACGTAGTATAAGTACATTTTTTTGTTTAATGAAAGATGAAGAATAGTAAATGTAATGATGAACTTGCTTTATTCTTAAAGGCAATCAATTGCTGTGGTCAACATAGCCTTTAAAACCTGACTCCATCTCTTTTGACTAATTCCTAGCCTGCAATTTCTCTTTGTTATGGAGTACGGCTTAATTGAATATGACTTGCTAATGAATGAGCTTTTAACACAAAAATATGTAGTTCTTGAAGATTTATCAAATTTTAAAAGGTAAAGTCATGTTGTCAGGAAACCATTCACGTCTGAAAGCTTTTCTTAAATGCTTATTTCAGATAAGGATATGATGTAAGTTTATTCAGCTGTTGTGGTCATAATTTGTTTTTGTCTTCTTAAATAAATGAATAGTATTTTTGTTGGAAGATAAGTAATCAGTGAAATCGTATTATGCCATTAACTCCAGAGATTCCACTTTCTCCTTCAGTGTTCAGAGGACAGCTAAGCAGAGAAAGAAAGAAATGTTACAAAACCAGAAAAAATAATACTTCCTGCTTATTTTTTTGGGGTACATCTCTTTTCAGAAGAGCTCACTCTTGAAAGAATGCTTCTGAAGTGACAAATTTGGAGCATATGGGATTAAAAACCCCAAAAGTTTCTTGTGTAAAACCAGTAAATTTACTCCCCCCCGTAACCTCTCAAATAGATGAAGGATTGTAATTCTTGTAGGAACATAGTGATAGCCTGGATGAAATCAACACTATAAGTGGGTACAGTTGAATGCAGTGTTGTTGGGCTAGCTTTCAGAAAAAAGCCAGTGAAATGATTTGTTAATATATGTTACACAGTAATTTTAGATATTGAATTAGATAATAAAATTTGTAGGAAGAATTTAGATGATTTTAAGTTCCTGACGTTTAGGGAACATGGAGCTGTAAAATTATGTTTTTGAGTCTTCTGTTATGGTAAGCTAAGGCAGAAGTCTAAGTAAAAGGTACATTACAAATACTCCTTTTTTTTAACCACAAAGCCAGTTTTGGCAATACACATATGATTAATAATTTACTGATGTAATGGAAAATAGCTTTTTGCTCCCTTAAATCTGCTTTTTTTTATAAGCAACTTCAGAAAAGTGGTTCTGAAATCCTTATTTTTTATGTAATAGTTTAGTCAAACTAGCTTTCATATTCAAGGATATTCTCTGCTTATAATAATAAGCCAATACTTCTTGAGAATTAGCCTTTTAATTATACTGGTAGCTGGTGACACACTGAGCTATTTATATAACAAGACAAGTGAAATAATGCTAATTGATTTTTCAGGTTTTTGTTTTGTTTCCCCCTCCTGTTCACTGAAATTACGAATTTTTTAAGCATGCGAGAATGCAAACCACTCGACAGACTTTTGTTTGGATGAGTATCTTATTTCTTGCTTACAGTGCTACCGATGATAATGACTTTCTAAGGCTTCTTGATTCTTCATTGCAGGTATAAGATAGAAAAAGAGGATGTAGTATGATGGTATACCATGGCCATCCAGGAAATACAGAAATAGGGTAACTAGCAGTGTTGGTGATTGGTTTTGGACAAAGCAGTTGCATGGCTAGAAGGGAATATCATTGAAGGAGAAGTAAAGTCAAAATAATACAAAAGTTATTGAGGGTAAGAAAATGATCTTCTATTTCAGCTGCAGCACTTGACAGCCAGATCTGTCTATGTAGATAGATGGTACGAATGAAAAATCTCTGTATAGCAAGTGTCCACATCACACTAGAGTTCTAGCTAGGTCCCTTCAGTGTGAAAATCTAATAAGCCTTTGCACAGGAATGGCTTTGTTGGTTGGTTGTCTTTATCATCAAGACCAATAACTTTCTTGCCTGTGTTTTCTGCCAGCATTTGGCCTGTCTTTTCCCCTTACCTCCTCCACGCCTTCTGTGTAATTATTCAAAGTGGTGTGTTTTCTGTGAAGAAACTGTGGATGTGAGATTGTATCCGCAAGACTTGTCACTTGTTTTCAGAGTACTGTCAACTTTTGGAAGACACATGAAGTTTATTTCCCCCATCAAAGTAACTGATTCTGAAAGACTAATTGAAGGACATCACATAAATGACTTTGCCTACATGTGTATGGTAACTGCATGCTGGAGAAATTTGAAACACATAGCTATTTAAATGCAAGGTAAAAATGCATCCAAGTCATAGCTGTATTAGCATTCAGAATATCTCTGATCAATACTATTTATGAATTAAATTTAACAATAACACATCATGCAAAATGTTGAATTTGTGCTTTAGAAAAGTATTCCCTAGTGGAATTTTTGTTTAAAAATCCTTTTATATTTATAGAGAAACTGAGCCATACAAACGTTTTTAAAAGTTTACACTTCTTTAAGGCTATTTATTTTCTAAAAAAGAGAACTTGAATATTTTTGACAAATATACACGTTACGCTAACAAACGGCCATGCAACATATATCTTACATAATGAAGAAATTGAATATACAAGACCTACTCTATTTCACATATATATTGAAAATTTACAGTCTCGCCAATAGTTAAAAAAAGTTTTTCTTATTTGGCAGTATTTTTCTACAATTTGTTCCAATATTCCACTTGATGTGTTTTGGTGAATACTGAAATCTAGTCAGTGACAACCTGAGGTACTAAACATTTCTGCCTTACTTCTTTGTCTTCAAAGGTGATCTTTTTGTTCCTTTTAGGCTCTATCCATGAGTTGTGTATTACAGCATTATTTGGCATGGGATCTGCTTCCACTATCGAAACAACTCGCTTTTTCATCTTACTTTTCAGAACTTTCTGAAACTTTTGCCTGGTGAATGCATAAAGTAGAGGGTGAAATATGGTTGTTCCATATGCCATTACTAGAAAACATAATCGCAACTTTACCAAAAGGTCACTTGGGCCCAAACATAAGATGGTGGTGTTTAAAACAGAGATGGGTGTCCAGCAAAGAAGGAATGTTGAGATAATCAAGAGGGACATTCTGAAGACTCTCTTTTGCCGTTCTCGTCGCTCCCGGTGCCGTTTTACAGCTCGGCGTAGAGCAATTATGACAGACACAGAAGTCCTTACGCCAAAGACTACATTTTTTCCTCCGCTGCTGTGGGACACGTCTGTAGTCTCATGCTGAGTGGTCAAAGAAATAGTTTTTTTCTTTCTAGCTTTCTTTTTTTGTCCCGTGGTAAATCTTGTACCAATCCGAATATTTAGAGCCTGGAGTATTTTGGTGTATGTAATTAGCATTACTATAACAGTGAAGAAAAAGATTGGAATCTGAACGAGAAGGTGGTAGTACATTCCTAACTCAGTGTGGTACTCGTTTGTACTCACGCACAAAAGTGTCTTATTTTCCCAAGTACTTGCACTTTGAAGACTGAAAAAGTTGACTTCAATAAAAGGAATCAGGAAGGAAAAAAGTGAAATGATCCATATTGATGTCATTAATATCACAGCCCTTCCCATGGTCAGAATTCGATTGGCAGGTTTTACAGAGATGTCGTATCGGTCCAGAGTGATAGCAAAGACGTTGATTGCAGTTGAAACGCTTGCAAAAGAGACACAAGCCTCGTGGAAGCAGCAGATGAGAGCAGTGTTACTCTCCAGTGAAAGCAGAAGTATAACTATAGTTAGAGGAATACATCCCACACAAATTATTACATCAAGTACATGAAGGTTCATTGTAATTATGTTACTGACAGAGTTGATTAAGTTGGATTTCATACAGTAAAGTACCAGCACGGTAAGGTTGCTGCCAAGTCCCAAAACAATTTCTAACATCAAAAATCCAGTGAGAGAAACTTGAAAACTTAATGGATATGACAGTGGTCGGTACATGTTGGTGTCAATGTCATCAATGTCATCTCGAACTGTGATGTTAGATTCAGACTGCATGTTGACTTCCAGAATGGGGGAGAAACACATTCTTTTGTTGCAGCTGTTTTTTCTCCTGAAAGGTGAAATAAAATATGGAACAATTTGATTTTTTTTTAACATTTACTGCAGATATATGCTAGGGAAGGGGAAAGGGGGGAAAAGCATCTATTCTTGTCAAACTCTTGATTTACTGTATGTTCAGAGCTTTAGTTGGCATGGACTCAAAGGCCTGAGAAGCTAGAATAAGGTCTTTCCTTTTAAAAAGGAAAGCACGATTTGTTTAGGGAAAAGAAGAAAAAAAAAAGTGAAAAGCTTCCACTTAGGGAGACAGGGCTTTATTTATAGTGATGTGGGTTTTACAAAGGGCCCATTTGTTGAATAAACTATACTTGTGCATGGCCTTTGTAGGGCAGTGAGGGTCATTTTAGAAGAATGTTGTTAAGTATTAACAAATTGGTACTCAAGATCATTTTAAAAGGGCTCTTGTGGAAAAAGAAAGTGATAGGAACATGGAGCACTGCTATTTATGTATCATAAAAGAACCTTTAAATTATTTATGTCAATTTTGCAACTTCTTTATTATGAAGAGTTTTCAAGTGTTGTGAGCTGAAACTTGAAGTTCTGTAATTCAGCAAATTTTTATGGAGCTTGAAGATTTCTGTTCACTTTTATGTTGTATGCATCTACATGTATGAAACTTAACACTACAACAATTTTATGTAAGTGTATATAATTTCATATGTAAAATATTTGTAGCTTTGAGGAAATGGAATTTATTATAAAAATCCTGCATTTCCTTTTTCTGATTTGAATATTCAATTTCTTCAAGAAATCAATGCTTCCATGGAATGGAAGAATATTTAATTTTATCCCAGAATAGATTTAGGGGAATAATTTTAGAAAATAATACTTCAAAAGAAAACTCTTTCAGGGTTTTGCTTTGTTGATTTTTTTTTTTAATCAAAATGCAAATAAGTCCAACAGATTTATATACATAGTTTGTTTTAGGAGTAAGTGAGTTTCAAAATTAGTAGCATTTATTACATGTAGGAGATTTTTTATTTAGTGTCTCATCTGCTTTGTTTTACACATGCCGATAGGTTGTAGCATCTGCATGTAATACCTGATGTTTCTATTATTTCTATTGTCAGCCAGCTCTTGAGTTTGTAATGAAATTAATAAATAAAGAGAGGTTATTCAATTTCTTGTTATGATACTTGAGGGTGGGTTTTGTTTTATTCTTTTTAGGTAGCTTTAAATTTAAGAGGGAATGTACTTGGCATGAAAATAAATTTAAATGCGGAGCTTTGTTTCATTTGGAATACATTAAAAATGAATAAGCACTAAGGTGAATAAAAATAAGCCCTTTTTAATGGAAGTATGAATTAAGCACACTTGGGATATAATATGCAAATGGATTTTATCTGTAGTTCTGAAAAGCCTCACTTGTATAATACTATTAATTGCAAATTGTATGATGAAAATTCTTGGTATACTTCAACAGTTAATTCAGATGTGCCTCTTAAATACAAAAAATGTAAATTAGAACATATTAGTCTCAGATATGAAATGAAACAAGAAATATTTCAAAATAATCTAGGCAACTTTAGTTAAGTTTATATTAACCCTCAGGAATACGATTTCCTCTGTATATGCTGTCCTGGCTGTGAATGGATTTCAAGAAACCATTCCAAATGCATTACTGGTTAAATGAAGTTCTTTCCCATTAGCAAAAGCCAGGATGAAATCAAAAACAGATCTAAAACAAGTGACAGTTTTAACTCTAACATTATGTCAATAGAAATTCTGTGAAAACAGAAAACTTCAGATGTGCTAAGTCTTATGAACAGAGTAATAGCTTTCAGTTAAATAAAAGAAACATCGCAGGCAGTTGATTTACCCATTTCATCGCCTCTGGACAGTGCCTGTCCCCTTGCGAATGCTGAGCAGAGTTGGGATACATGCAACTGCTGACCTACCTGTTCTCTGTGCCTCAAGGGCCTTTCAGATCATTGCAGCAGCTTGTCATAAATTGATACATGGTGTCACTGACAGGTATTTGACATGCACTGTAACCTGGAAACCAAGTAGTAGCTGGGCTCTAATTTCATTCCTTGCAGGCTTTTTTTTTTTCTTTTTTTTGTTCCAGCACTTCAGCAGCAAAAAATTCTGCTTAAACATGGGGACTTCTGAATTGCCTGAGATACTTTTACAGACCAGTGCATATTCTGTGTGTCTGTTCTGAGTTTCAAGCCAGCAATAACAAATAAACCTTCGTTTAGGTGATGTTAATTTCTTTCCCTTGTTGCATTTTGTAGCAGCCTGTTTTTATTTTCCAGGTTTAAAAAGAAAAAAGACTTTCTGATTTCAGAGTGTATGTAGACATCCTTTAGTTTATGGTTGCGTATTTCTTTCTGTAATATTCCTGCTTGTTACTTTTGAATGATGGCTTAGTCAGAGAAGTTGCTATACATCATAAAATCCAGTTCATGTGCTTTCAGAGTAACCATGAGTTACCTAATTTGGTTTATTTTCATTTAAAGAGAATATGTAATAGACCATAAAATTGAGGAAAAAAATATCCATTAGTCATTATGACAAATAAGTTATTTAGGGAGTAGTATAGAAAAAGCTTGGTTAAACCCTTATTCAGCTTGCTGGTGAAGTATGTATATTCTCCTTTTGGGAATTCATGTTTCATCGTTTCTTCATGCATCAGTAGTTTCCACAATTCTGGTTTTAAGTTATAAATCCCTCTTTAAGAAATGCTCACCATTTTAAGTATCAATCATTGCACTCTTCTTTTAATGAAAATCTGAGCAGATGTATTAGTCTTCCATGTATATTGTTGAATTGTCATGCGCATAAATGGTAATACAAGTGTGTTCCATGTTTTGTTTCTAATTCCTTTATGTCTTAAGAATACATTTTAGTGATGCATCCTGCTGCTTGTAGGTCATACAGCTAGAAAGATACCCGGTCAACTGCATTCTTCATATTGTCAGTTGTAAAACTGAATTAGTTGCTGCATGCCCTTGTGAAGGGGAGGAAAAAAAAGGTTAAAAGTAGGACTTAAAATTTCAAAAGAAAGCAATGCAGAATATATTCTCTAATATCACTTATTTCATAAATATAGGATCTCTAAAATTGAATCTTACAGATTACATAGAAAACAAGTTAGTGTGTTCACTATTTGCTAGTAAAATCATGCCATTCTACTGTCAGCTTCAATGAATTTAGTTTTTTGGACAAGTTACTTGGTCTCCAAATAGTGCAGGTTACAAAAAGCCCCAAGTAGAAGCAGTAACTGTTGGATGTAGTATATCTGTGACTAGAGCTAGAAAATGTAGTTTTAGAGCTCTTGTAAGCAGGTAGTTTATACATACAGCTCTCTGGTCTTTTAATGAGAAATTGAACAGAGTCAATGAGATTTATAGGAAATATGTTTTTGTTTAATTTGCACACTCTTATAATTTCCTATCTTGAAACAAATGTTTAGCAAATCTGTGTTCTTAATAAACAGCTTGAAAGTACAGGGTAATGAAAGAAATAAAGTTAAAAATAAAACAAAACAGAAAAGGGGGATTTCTTAAGCAATCGGAGATTAGTCATAATAGCCAACCTTCATAAAGCAGTAAGTATCCACTAATTACAGACTATCTGATCCTTCAAAGAGTAACTGAATAAATCTGTAACATACTGAACTGCCAGTATTTGGAAATACTGGTGAGGGAGAAAAAAAAATATTTCCTATTGCATTATGTGCTTTTCCCCCCCCCAGTACTGTATTAGCTTAAACTGTACTGTCTTCATGTTACGCGAACAAAACAGGTTCCTAATATTCTACAAGACTTTCATACAAAATAACATTTTTCTACCATTGTGTTTTTAATGGGGAGGAGGAATAGCATTTGAAAATTTCCTGGTCTCAAATAAAGAAGATACTAGCACTTAATGTAAGTTGAATCTGCTCTCTTCCCTTTTTTCTCCAAATTTTTTTTTTGTTAAATGTTGCTTATTCTGCATACCATAATAAGGAACAGATCTTACCTCCACTAAAGATTTGATAAATTCTCGATGCAGGTGAAGCAGTTCCAGGTTGGAGGGATTCATTTTGTTCACTTGTTAGCAGAGTAGAAGGGAAAGAGGGTAATAAGCATATCTTCAAAAAATGACCTTAAGGAAAATTTGTGCCTGTACTGTGCCATTGTTTCAGCATACTGCTAATGTATACAACTGCTTTAGTTCTGGTTTACAGGCTGCTGCAGTCTCCCACTCTTCCTTCGGTAGAATCAATAAGCATCTGAAAATACATAATGAAAGTAATTTAACATACTGAAGGCTTCTTGTCTCCAGAGACAGCACTGAGATTCAGGCTTTCTAAAAAAGAAAAGCAGTGCTTCTGAGAGGAAAGCTTGCGATGGGCAGCTTTTGCAGAATGACAGCCTACCTTGTCGCTTCTCCTCACTGCAGAGAG
Organism: Melopsittacus undulatus; assembly: GCF_012275295.1. Classification (NCBI taxonomy): domain Eukaryota; kingdom Metazoa; phylum Chordata; class Aves; order Psittaciformes; family Psittaculidae; genus Melopsittacus; species Melopsittacus undulatus. Next base: position 27,888,951 of record NC_047531.1, read on the forward strand.
ATGCAGTGCATTCACTAATTTTGATTGGTCAGTGATCTTGGGCTTAAAATGTGCTTCATATATGGGATTGATGCCCTCCCTCCTCCCAATTTATATAAGGATTCTTTTATAAAAGGACTAAATTTACAAATGATTTATGAATTCTGGAATATATTAAGGGTATGCCAGTTTTATTTTTACCTTTTCACTCTTTGTGTACAGTGGAAACCACATGACGTGAAATAAAAGGGATTAAACATTTATTCCTTAAAAAGCTTCCAAGAATCTATATTTGAATGTGCCCACTTTCCATTTGTGATGTTTTGGGTTTTTTTGGCCTTTTTTGAGCCATGCTGAATTTTACCTTATATGTTTGTATGCAAGCGAACATTTAGGTCTTGTCTTGAATAAATTATATTCAGGACACCCACATGTGTGTTAGGAAAATTTCCATTAGGATTCACAGAGATTATTCAAACTTTTAAAATTGGTTGAGAATCAGTTTAGTTTGTGAATCGGAAAGAATTATTTCCATGATATACAATGTATGTTCAATAGTGTAGGTTGTTGATTTGTTGAAATGTTAACTTCTAAAAAAAATCTTGTTTGTTCCACATGAATTTTACTGGAGACTTCACAGGTTTTTGTGAGGATGTTTTGTTTGATGTTTGTGACCTTCACTTTGCTGGGGGCAGGGGTGTCTTCATTTTCACTTTTGTGTTTTTAATCTAGTTCTGAATCTGTTCTATCAGTATAAACAATGCTCACAACCATTTAATGAGGCGTAAGAGAAGTGTAGCGCAATTATCTATTTTAATTAGCATTAATGCAAACATAAACCTTGAGAATAAATTCTGTATAGAACCCAAAATAATATTTTTTAAAAAATTAAAAAACAGGTAAAAAACAGGTAATTTGAGACTATCTGAGTACTGAATGTTCTGCTGGTAGTTTTTAATCTCAAATAAGTGTGGGGTGTAGGGCTTTTTCTTTAGGTTTTTTTGTTTTCTTTGTTCTTTTTCATTTTTATTTTAAGATTTTTTTTATTTTTTTTAAGTTTTATAAGATACTGAATGTTAAAGCTTGGGTCTTACATAATCATCTGTGTTAAGATGGCAGTTTTGGTCAAATTTTGATGGGGTCCTCTGTTTTTAAGTTGCTAATGCAATTATAAAATGCAGTCTTGTAACTCAAATGTCTTCATTTCTTCTCTACTTTTTTTCTCAGGCACCCAGTACATTATTATCTTTAGGCAACATCTTTTATTCATTTTTTAAAAATGGGTGCATATCTGTCTAGTGTGCTTCCTGTTTTGTACTTCTACATTGAGAAAATACGTAAATAAAGATTGCAGAAACTTTGAACAAAGATCAGTAGGTACCAGCTGGCTATGCTGAGTAGCAACTGATTGAGTTCTTTGAGCTGTCCCTGTATTGTCTGTCTCCCAAGAGCTTGATACCAGTGGTACCAGCATAGCTGGAGGATTCCTGAAATGAAAGAATAAATACTAATATATTAAAGAGATTTACTTCCTTCACTTTCAGTATGACTTAGGATAAGTAGGGAAGCCTCTCTAAATTTAAACAGATGAATCTCTGTCTCTCTTTCTAATTCTTCAGTGTGTGCCTGAACAAGGATGGAGATATTGGGTGAGCTGTACTGTCAGAAAGAAAAATACTTATACATAGAGGATGATTGGAATGGGATTTTGGATATAGTGTGGATATGTGGTTCAGATGCAGGAAAAGGGGTCATGAAAGACTATCTATATTACAGGAGGTGATAATAGCAGTTGTTCTATCTGCAAAAAGTGTTTGAGAGGAATGATAAGGAGCTGAGTTGTGAATATATCAAGCTTAAGTGTTCTGGAGAGAAAATCAGGAGAAGCAGCAGTACCATATGGAGGGAATCAGGAGTAGGTGGATGGATAGACATGCTTACAAGCCATTGCTGTGCAGATGCTAGTTAAGATGGTGTGAACAGATGACATCATCCTCAAAGGGTAGATAGGGAAGAGTGGGCAAAAAAAGCCATGTGCAGACACCCAGCATAAACAGAAAAATGTGCTGTTCTTATACCTGTTTCTATCAGTACAGAATGGAAGAGAAAGAATTTGACTGGTATTTTGGGGTTTAGGGGAGTGAAGGGTGGGGTGGAAGGGTAATGAGAAGGTAGAAATATGAGGGAGCAGCAGGAGTCTTAAATTCAGAGATTGATGATGAAGGGTCTTAGGACTGAGAACGGCAACGCAAGGGGAGAGGGAGACTCAGTGTGACAGAGAATAGAGCTATTAAGGGTTGAGCCTGCTGGCTCTGGTGGGGGGAGAAAATAAGTGCAGAGCTTGAAGCAGAGTGGAACAGAAGGGAGTAGAGGCATGTGGATGTAAAGAGATGCTGGGTGCACAGAGGTAGAGGTAACTGCAATTGCCATAGCATACACCCCATAGTACTTCTAAACTGAATTTAGGAGTCCTAAATGTCTGTTAGACTATGCTTTTCTGTTTTCCTGAGAGCAGGAAGTCCAAAAATATGGCATGGTTCTTGCTCTTCTTTCATCTTCTAACTACTGTCTTTCTACGCACAGGAAGTAATGGCCTAGCACTGACTGCTATGGCATTCCAAAAGGGTGATATGTCATTTTGTAGGTCTGGAGGTCAAAACTCTGCAGGTGAGTTGATAAGAACACCCTGAATGCAGGTTCTTGCACTGCAGTTTTCAAATTTAGGTGTTGTTTTTTTTTAAGGAGAGACTCCTTTGGCTCACAAGGTCTGGCAGAGACAAGTGAATTATTAAAACAGTAATTACTAAAACAATTCTGATGTTTTCTAACAGAGTCCTTGATTTTGGAGCTTTAGCATTATTTTAATGTGCTCTAGGGTTTAACTTTACATAAACCTATCACAGACTCTCTTAATGTTCATATGTCATGGAATAGACACATTTATGAGGATCTTTATTGGCACAGTTGAGAAACTGTCTGCTTACTTCTCTTGTCCTCTGCATTATTCTTCAGCTCCTATGATTTTTTTTTCCTCCTGAACGCTTCAGCAGTACTTTCTTTCTTTGGGCTGCACATCTTGTTTCCTAGTTTGAGTCTTGCTGCTCATTTAGTGGCTATTTAGAATTTTGCTGCTTCTGGGTCTAAAATGTCATCTGTTTTCATATCTGCAGGAGACTTGGGCTCCTAACTCAAATTTTATTCAGTGACACAAAATCTCTTTAGAGCTTGCATCCCCTGTAAAAATTAATCTTGGGTGATTTTGGACATCTTGTCCTGGAATTGTCCTTCAGCATTATTTACGTGGTGTGCCTCCATAATTCCAGGTGGATAGATCCTCCTGTACCTTGCACTTTCCTACACTGGGCAGTGTGATGCCAAATTCTAGGGAAGCTCTTTTGGGTAGTTCATTTGTATCTGTTCTAGCAGCTTGTGAACTATATCTAAAATGTGTTTTTTACCTTGTTGCATCTTCATTTCCTCAATAGTCTGTTGCAAAGAACTTTGTTAGAATGCTGTTTAAAACCAGTAACTTTCGTAATATCAAGGAAGATAAACTGGATAACAGCAGTTCAGGTTTGGGAGTTGGGCTGATGAGACTTTATTATGTTCGATATGTCAGGGTGCTCTCTTTTACCTGATACTGAAATTATGGCTTGCTGGCCTGGATCATGCTGCAGCATGCTTTTATGTTGAAAAGGTGTAAATCTGACTCCTGACTGGTACACAAGTTCTAGTTGGGAGGGGTTTTATTATTGTTTAAGAATAATATGCTAAATAGATAACAAAACCTGCTAGAATTTGTACCCAAGAACCATTCTGACTCTGATGATAATTCAGTCTTTCTTTTGACACAAAGTCCTTTATTCTCATTTCTTTAATCTGTGGAGAATGGTTTTAAAACTTATTCCTTTACTGTAGTGAAGATTGACATGCACAAAATTAATTTTCCATTCAGTATCCTATCCTTAATGTTTATTTTCTTTTCTCACTGGTTAATTATCATACAGCTTTCTTTGTTTTGTTGTTTTTATAATGACTTATTTAGGTTGGGGGTTGGGTTTTTTTTGCGTTTTTAACTTCATAGAGTCATAGAATAGTTAGGGTTGGAAAGGACCTTGTTATCCCCTTGCCAGAGAGCACAAGGGAAATTGATCTCAGTTTCTCTATTTTAAAATTATCTCAATAGATTTAAAAATATGGATTTTCAAGCTTAATTATATATCATTTAATTGTGCTTCCTCTTGTATTTGCAAAGATGTACATCTTTGGAAGCAACACAAAACTAAGTATTTTAACATAGATATAAAAATATATAAATTGTATATATAATATACTATAATAATTGTATTATTTTATAGTTTTATATATAATGAATATTCATTTTCAAGATAAGGATTTAATGTTAGCATAGTAGCTTGAGTACAGGAAAATTACCTATTTAGGCTACAAAATATGAATGTCTTAGAAGATTAATTTGGTTTTGTGTAATTGTTTGGCATAGGTTATTTGGCCAGTAGTATTCCATGTTAGTTCAACTATTGATGTTTTCAGTACTGGAAGTTCCTGTATACATGAGGAAATGTGTAAGTTACAGAATGTCCTTTAGTAATTAATACCAAAACTGTATCTTTTTTTAGGTTTGTATAATGAGGTGATGCCAAAGAAGTATTACAGAACCAGTGCTGAGTATCAGTCATATATAGAGAAAGCTCCCTTTTCATATCATAACAGCAAATTTGATTTAGTGATGTAGCTGAATTGTGGTACTGGTGCATTATATTACAATTATTTAAGCATTTTAGTTATAAAATAAAATTCTAAACCAAAAATACACATACAAAAATAATTATCCTCAGGAGGGAAGCATGGCTGGTAAATTTAATAGTGATTTGAATAACATCAGTCTGACTCCAGCTTTTGTCCATGGAGGTGGTTTGTCCTCTGGTGTAGACATTCTTAGTGAATGGTGCTGTATCTTGTAGTAGTTACTGACAAAAATTTAAATAATCATTGTAAACTTTATGGTAAACTTTTAATTTTTCTCTAAAAATTGCAATATGTCTGTGAATTCAATTTTTCTTTCATTAAAACTGTACTTCATGTACTCTGACATTTCGAGAGATTTCTGCTTTTATAAAACATTCTTAGTTCTAAGTTGGCAATTGGTGCAGAATTTTAGTGAGGGTTTTCGTTATTACAGAAAGGCTTTTGGAGCTTTGCCATGGGATCTTTTGTATTATTTCAGATGTACAAAGGAAAAAGCTACCTGCTCGCATTGTTTAAGCTTGTGAAAACGTACCTGAAAGAATGATTCGGTAAGTTGGAAAGCATTTTAGACAAAGGCTGAAGAGTGCTGAAGCTGGAGTGCTGTCACTGTGTGGCTGAAATACTGCCTCCTGGTTTAAAGTCCCAGGTGATTGCTTACCTTGCTTCATCAAAAAAATATATTTTGCATGTTGGAAGAACTTTTCAGTGTCATTCCCTGTTGCCTGGGTTGCTGCATTTCCGAGCATCTCCAAGTACTAGCTCAGGACAGTGCTGGACTAGGTGCATGGCAGAATGGCATCAATATAAATGTTTCAGTAAGCTTTCTGCCTGGCTTATTACAGTGAATTGAGTTAGAGGTAGCTGAACTTAACATGCACGGTTTTAACTTCAAGATTTGGTTCAGGATTCTCTATCAGATACCTTTGATGCTGCGGAAGCTGTGCCTGGCAAAGTACATGCGATGGGCAGCTGCAGGAGCAGCATTAGCTTCCCTGTTACAGTCCCCTGATGCATGAGTTTTGTTGCACACCTTCCTGCTGTAATGTCCTTTAAGTGGAATTTCTAATTTAAAACAAAATAAGAAAATGGGAATATTTTATCTACATTTGTTAATCTGACAGAGATCTTTGGTAGACTGTGTTTCTAGTCAGTTTTAAAAATAGGAAGGCAACATGATTTGCTCTTAATTAAGACAAAGTGTTCACACAGCGTGCCTAGTAGCAAGCATTCCTGTAGCTGAAATTAAGACACAGAAGTCTTATGATCTTAATTGCCTTGTGAGTAAAGAGTCAACACAATATGAAGAGTTATCAGAACATAAACTGTGTCCCTTTAATTTTAGCATCACCCAGACTGTAAGGGTCACCACCAGAGTGAGGTTTACACATTGCAATCTCATTCAGTCAGCCTCTTGGCTAATTCGGTTTAGAAGTGCTGAAAAAAGCGTGTGCAAAGGTCCCAGTAAGCTTAATACCTTTAACATCAAAGTTTAGTGACCACGCACAGTAACTCTGCATATTTCCACATAACTGCAGTGACAGGAGCATACTTTGTCTTCTTCAGACAACTGAAAGCTATTGGCACTAACTAGGTTTTCCCCCCTTCCCAGTTGTGAATGACTGTTGTAAATGGTTAAAACCATCTGTCAGGCATCTGTCTTCAGTTCAAATACAGGAAATCATTCACATCAGTCTGATCGTGGTGATATTCCTCACATTAAGTTCTCAAAACCTGAAAAATGATATACAGTACTATGTGTTTTCTTGTTTGATTTTTTTTTTGGTAATGATAAAGTATTCTGTCTTCCCCTCTTTGCCACTTTAGTTCTTGAAAGTTATTATTTTTACAGGGTTGTTCAGGGAAACTGATAGAAAATCTGCTTATGTAGTGCCATAAAAGACATACGAGAGAAGTTTTTCTAGTGATAAGCTATAATGATAAATGCATAATAGGAAGGCAATTGAACTAAGGTAGTGTAGTGTGTTGGCTTCGCCGTTTACTCTGCTAAAAGGATTGTTCATTTGATTGATGTGCATGTTGATCTAAGTTTAGATTTGTGTTGGTATCATCTTCAGTTTATTTTCTTTCTTCCCCTGTTGTTTGGGTGCAGTAGTTTCCATAACTTGCATCTTCAGTATAGTTTAATTTTATTTAATTGGCTGTTGAAAAATATTTGACAGTTTCTTAAGGGGATAGATGAAATAGAAATATGGTATCCTCGATATTTTTTGGTTTTTGTTTTTTTTTTTAAGCATATATATTGTAGCTTAAGAATCTAAAATTAATACCTAAACTGTGTTTAAAATGTATGCATTTGCAAGCATATGAAGAACTAAATTTATCTGTGAAAATTTCAGATATCAAGGATTTTTGTGCCTAAACCACAGTTTCATTTTTTTTCCCATCTTCTGAACTATTTTTAACCTCACTGCGTAGTTGTTGTATTTGGAATCACTTATTGTAGTACTGAAGCAAACCAGAGCTTGTACGAAAAATGTTTTCTTTTGCTGTTTTTTGGAGGAAGGCTGAGAGCAATAGTGTCAGTGGTATGTCTGACAGAGGGAATACTGTTCCACTTCATATATGGTTGATGCCAGGAAGTGGTTTGCAGTCATTAGGCTAGAAGCCTAGGTTTTACTTTACTAATAAAATCTTAGGAAATTGGAAGTAGTTGATGGAGATGTTTTTGTTGCACTGATGGATGATGTGCAAATACATGTTTATGGAGAAAAAAACTTGTCAAATTCTTCAGCAGCTTTCACTGATGGTCCACTTAATAAATTAAAATGTATTGGTAGAATGAGTTGCAGTGATTGGACTATAAAGTGCAGTTGGAGTGGGAAAGAGGAAGATGTTACTTGCATTATTTCTGGTACCTTTAAGAGTGAAAAGCTTCAGTATTACCAGGTAGGCTAGCAGCTCTGCAAATTGGTACCTACGGTTAGGCGCTCCTTGAGGAAATGTGGAAGACAGAATATAGCAACTGCTACAACATATCAACAGGGAAACTGTGAGTTATTGCATACTGACTCTGCCTGTTACCATGCTTTCTACAAGAGAAATTGCAGTTCTGATGCAAGTAGAATTTTTTTCCAGTCCTCATTCTTTCCACAGTAGATAAAGTGCCCAGTGAGAAATTACTCCCCTCTGAGAGACAGCTGAATAGGGATGAACATTATTTCTCTTACTAATCAAGCAAATTCGTTTTCATGGAAGGAGAGCCTACTCTTTGAGAGTGGTTATTGTTTTAAGCCTGATGATTAGGTTGGAAATGTTTTTCTTTAAAGTTGTTGCATGTTGTAATACCTTTCCTGCTGTCTTGCTCTCGAAGGAGAAAGAAAAACTCAGCCAGCCCTTCCTGTTCCTCCCAGGGTCAGCCTGTCTATTGGGTTCTTGATAATACCCGCTTCACACTCCCACTCCAGAATCTTTAAGCTGGCATTATCATAATAATCAATATGTACTTTGGTCTAGGGTAGAATGCTTCAATATGACTTTTCCAGTCGTGTTTGAGTACATCTGTATGGTCTGTATGTCAGGACTCTGTGGCTCTTTGGATTATCAGTTAAATGCATACCTTGATGAATACTACAGGCTGTGATAATAGCAAGTACTTAATACAGTTTCTGAGAGTATAAAAGCTGCTGTAGGCAAAGCAGCAATTACAGTGTGCTTTGGGGCAGTAAAGGTTGATATTACAGAAATTTTAGCTTGTATCCAGTATTCTTAATCTCAGGTAAATTTCAATGTACAGTCAGAGACAGTGTGAGTTAACACTTTAACTCAGGATTCTAGCTGCTTGTGCAATGTCCATGACCACGATATGTGAGCATCCTGTATCTGTTTTAAAGTTTCCCTTCACATCATTCTGTTTTGTAGAGAAAACAGTTTGGCTATGTGGTAGAAGTCTAGGGCAGGTCTGGAAGGTCTGTCTGTGTTTCATGAATCTGTCCAGTCTCTTTAACACAAGACCAGTTGATTTTTTAAAAATGCAGAAACTATATAAAATTTCCACATTTATTCTCTTTGCAGGTCTTTAAACACAGATTTTTTTTAATGTCTAACTAGAATTGACAAAGACACCAAGGCAATGCTTTGTGGTAATAACGAACAAATTGAGGTTTAAGTGGAAAAATTGTTAATGTATCTAAATCTTTCAGGACGTTGTTTTTTTTTTCTTCCCTTCCAGTAATGTATTGGCAAAGTCAGAATCTAAATTATTTCTTACACTAACTTTACTTCTATCTAAATTGCTTTAAGCCCTCAACTGCACTGGAAGGGGGTGGGAGGAGCAAAACAAACCCCCAGAACTTGCAAATAATTAATGAGATTCAAAAAAATCTATGGATGAAACACACTATAGAGATCTCTACTTCATCATCCAGATTTTCAAAATTAAAAACACACACACACACACACACACCCATCTCTAAGGACACAGGCCTGCATCACATGCAGATGTGATTGTTAAACACAGGGAAAAAATACAGAACCATGTTTGGAGACTTATTTCACCTGGATTATGACATCTAGGAGCTGTTGCTTCTAACATCGGATAGGAAGTTAAATTAAGTGTAAAGATACTTGCTAAACAAAACCTATAATCATTTAGGACCTAACAGTTAGACAGATCAATATTGCAAACAGAATGAAGTAGTCTTTTTATGTACAGTACTTTGGGTTGTGCCATACTGGAAATTTCATTTATATATTAGGTGCCTTGTATTCTTGTGCATTTCTCCTTCTCTTCCCAATATAACCTGTATCTTCTGCATGCGTGTGATGTGGCTGAAGGAAGAGGAAACTATATGTATGTTTAGCAGAAGGCAGGCATGGAGTTGGTAGGATAAATTTTTGATGAGAACTAAAGGAGTCAGATGCAAGGGCAGAGAAGTTCTAGAAATTGTTATGAGGGTGACTGAGCTGCTCTTCAGAATTATTTATACAGGCTTTCCTGGTTTTCTTAATGATGGTTGACTGTAAATGGACAGAGAATGTTGAATGTTGAGTTTCATGGTCACTTTAATAGGAAATGAAGAGCTTGACTTGTAAACCTTGCTTCAAGTTTTCATTTTGGGTTGTTTTTTTTTTTTAATCTTCAGCAATATAAATATTTCTTTACTTTGGTGTCACAATGTAACTCCTTTGGCTTTGACTGCCATGTATGGCAATTTGCTGGATAGTATCCTGTGATCAGCTGGGCACAAAATTGCCTGGAGTAGATTTGCACACCCACAACACAAAGAAATGAGAATGGAAATGGGATTGCTCTACAAAATACCATGAACCAGCAGCTGCAGAGAACTGTGGACTGTAGAGAGTCCACGTAAAATTGCTAATCTGTAATTTTAAATCTTTGTTTAAATCTGTGCTAATGATGGAAAGCTGATTTTTTCTTAACCTGCTTATTTGAAAGTGTCTGCATTTTCAAAGTATGTTTTAAGATCGCGGAGAACTGCTTGTCAGAGATGCTAAAGAAATGAATTCACCGAATCACTAATCTTTTAAATTTTTTAGATTCTTTTTAGAAACACATCCAGCTGATATAATTTAATATTCTGTTCTTGTGCAGAGTCTTGGATAATGCATCTGTTGGATGAATAAATAAATGGAAAGAAATGCAGTTTTAATTCTGGCAAAAACTATTTTTATTGCTTGCTTGTAAAATTGGCAGCGATATTCTACTCTGGGATAGCATTATTGGTTACTGACACAGTGGAATAATAGTAGCAGTTAGAAATAAATGTGAATTTAGCTGAATTTTATAGCTTGGGCTTTTATTTTTGATTTTTATGTAATTCTGACACCTGCAACATAATACAAGATACTGGTTTCTCTTTTGACAAGTATTACACATTCACAGATTAATGTATAGTTTCTAATCTCCATTGATTACTATTATCTACCAAATGTTTGCTAGATACCAAAGCAGTCTGACTCTGTGAACAGGTCACAGATTGGGCCAACTTGTTCTTTGAGGCTCAAGAGAGCAGCCAGGCAGCTACTGTTTTATTCTCCAGATGGAAAAATAGATTTTTTTGTTTTCTTTGTCTGCCCTTCAGCTTTTGAATTCGTACTGAGTTAGGAATCTATTTATTTATTTTGGTATTTGAATGGTACTTGAACTTTAAATGAGAAAATTCTGTTATGCTGCTTCTGCGAGGACAAAATAGTATCCAAATAGTTTTAATTGCAGTATCCAGCTCTGCTGTTCAATTTTGCTGATAAAGACAGGGGTGCTCAAAATGCCCTGCTGTGTCTATCTCGCATGGCCTTCTCAGCGCTGTTCCAGATCCTCTACCAGACTTGGGGATTCAGGGTGCAGCCTCAGCTGGAACAAGACATGCTGGGTTGCTCTTAAAGAAATCTGTGGTTGCTCAGCTGGATTCAAACTCTGCCATCGTCACTGCTACTGACAAGCAGTGCTCACCTGAGTCTGTTGTTCAGCTGAACAGTGTGCACAAAGTAGTTATTCTATAAGTCCTGTAACTATGATACATATATCATAGTTACATTTCATATGTATACATGTATATAAGAAGTATATAATGGTTATAAAATTGACTTTAGCTGCCTAGAAGTGGTGTGAACCACACTTTTTCTGGCACCAGAAACAGTATTTCTGTAGAAATAGTTGTTATTTTATCAGTTGGTCTTATACTGTGGCCTTTCTGGCAACTGTACACTGAAAAATTGATGTCTAACACTTCTGTCTGCTCTTGTGATTTTTAAGTGTGACTAAAGCTTTTTGCAGACTGGAGTGGGAATACATTTACAATTTTTTTTATATGACAATGGTGAATTGTCTCCCTTCAGTTTATAGAACCATAGAATCATAGAATGGTTTGGACTGGAAGAGACCTTCAAAGGTCACCTAATCCAACTTCCCTGCAATGAGCAGTGACATTGTCAACTAGATCAGGTTGCCCAGAACCACATCCAGCCTGGTCTTCAATATCTTCAGGGATGGTAACACCACCTCTCTGGGCAACCTGTGCTAGGATTTGACCACAGTCATTGTAAAGAATTTCATCCTCACATCCAGCCTGAATCTTCCCTCTTTTGGTTTAAAACCATCACCCCTCATCCTATCACAACAGGCCCTGCTGAAAAGTCTCTCCTCATCTTTTCATTTTCTGAGTTCTTACTCCTTGAAGAGTTTGTACTGTTACTCACCTTAATGTAATGAACCAGAGAAGAGAACTGAAACCCACTTCCCTGCTACAGTTTGTCAAAATATCCAATAATGCATTCTCTAAAGTGGAATCCTACTTCTAGAAAGGTACCAAGAAAGAATGCTGAATTTGAGATAATGTAAGCACTGGACAAAATCCCAAGGCAGTACCAAGAGGCAAAGAGTGATGCTTCTGTTACAACACTGTTCACAGCACTTGGGTTTTAACTTTGGTTTAAATGTAAACTTGTTACTTGGACAAGTTACTTGGACAAGGTGTTCAACTTCTTCCCGTTATAGAAATGCTGTGACATCTAAAGATGGGAACTGTAGACAAGTGCTATTAGAAATTATTAAAAAAATACAGTCCCTGTAATTTTTGAGCGATTTTACAAACTGCAGCTTTGCATGATGAATGAAAAGCAGTAGGGAAAACGATTCTGCATTCAAGCTTCATACATCAATATGCTTTTTTAAATATCACAAGAAAGCGCTGTAGCAATTGCATCTGAATGTGGTGCTTTCCTTTCCTTAACTGTTTAAAAGATGAGCATGATTGACTGTGGAAATATTGATAGCTTTAAAGACCTGAGGAAAAATTACTGTGAAAAACGGAATTTGGGTAGACTCAAATACTGTAATTTCAAGATAGGATTTTTAGTGGAAGGTCCTGAGTAATTCTCCCTGGAGCATAATAAAATACACAAGTCTCCAAGGTACCCCATCACCTTTGGGGTGAAAATGGCAGCCAGGAAGAAGTTTTCACAACTTAAAGAATGTTTTGCAATTACATTGCTTTGAAAAGATTAACAGTTCATGAAACCCACATAAAATTTACCTTTCATTATTTATTATTGACTTTTTTGAATTGTAGACTGCCCATCATTGCCTACCGAGAGGAACTTTATTCATACATGAAGAGAGTAAACAATTCCATGTAGATGTGCATTGGTTTAAAATGACCTGAAAAAAATCTGTTTTCCTCTAGTTCTTTTTAGGCTTTCATTACTTGAACTCATGTTAAAATAAGTATGAATGAAAAACTGGGGTTGAAGTCATGCTCTCCTTTCTGTTTGTAGTCTGGGTATGATCTCTGATGCATTGAAAAAATGTGAATTGTTGCACTAGTACCCATAATTATTAGAATGAATTCACTGCTGTCTGCCTTAACCTGATGCTTATTATAAAAAAATTGCCTTTGTAGTTGAGTATGGCAATATAAGAGACAAAATTATAATTCTGCCATTGTGAATATAATGAATACTGCTCCTATCTGTATTACCAAAGCAAACACATCTACCTCTGGTAAAATGTAAAGCAGTGTTAGCTTTCTAGTAAAATACCAAGTATAGTTACTTCTCTTACTGGTGAGTGTAAAACCTGTGAATAAATCAGACCTATGAATGGTAAGAAAGTTTCTATCATACTATTATACCAGACTTCCACTCCAGTTACAATAGTTACGCATTGAGTTATGCATAGGGTGATCTGGTCCTCGGGCTGAACATACTAGGCTGGATTTTGAACTGATTAGAGCATTTTTAGGTCTGAACAAGTTTATTTTTAGTCTCAAAGGGAGTTCAATAAGTGAAGATGTCTTACAATTTTTACTTCATGTTTATTATAACTGGATTTCTATTTGGACAATTCCTTTTTCCCTTCATTCGAGGATGAATTAAATAAATTGGCAGCTTGCGTAGATATGGCAGAGCACAAAGAAAAGGCAATTCTGCCTTGGAACGTTAAACTGCAGCCTTTTCACCTACCTGAATCACAGTGAATGACACTTTTTTTCTTCTTCCTTTCTGATCTGAAGCTTTATTTGTAAAATAATAGTCTACTGTGCTATGGCAGCACAGAAATCAGGGTTCTGAGGTTGATGCAGAAAGTGGGTAGATGAAAAAATAAAGTTATATACATACCTGCAGAAGGAAATAGTTATGCTGCTCAGTTTCACTGGATAAATGATCCCACTTGAGAAGGAAGAAGTGCAGTGATCCCATTCCCAGGGAAGTTCTTCTCTGAATTCTTGCCAAGAAAATAGCAAGTCATTGAATTCCTGAAGTATCAGGGCTTGAGCTTCTGTTTCTAGCCCCACTTTCAGGTTTGAAAGTCTGAGCTGTGAAAGTTTTGGCTCATGAGAGTGACAAATTCCAAAGTGTTACTTATTTAAAGCAGGTTGAGGTAGTTGCACCATATATTATGTAATCTTATACTCAAAAAGATCCCCCCCAAGGTAGTCAAAAGAGCAGAAGTTGTTTTATATCGCCGTGTTCCAGTATATAACAGGTGATCTACTTTTGTGCTTTCTACATGGGAACAAAAAGAACAACACTATATTTATGTACTCTGAGATCTTCCTACACATTTCTCTGTCCTTTCTTCTTTAGTTTTTTCTTCCCCTTTTTTGTGTTCTGTGCTCATAAATGAGAATCTCAATGTAATAAAAGAAAATTTTAATTTGACCAATGTACAAAATATGCATAAATTTCTAGACAATATAATTCTAAATGTTCATTTTCCCATTTCTTTGAAAAGGATTTTTTTTTTACATCTGTCTCTTATATATACCTCTGTATTTGTCTGAATTTTAGGTTTTGGTATATGTCTGATAAATTTTATTATTTGTTTTTTTAATTTCCTTTTAAGAAACCATTGGGTCTTTTTATTTAGCCTTTAGGTTTTTTTCTTGGCAGTGGAGGACTGTGAAAAACATAGTATTAAATTTGATACATGCAAAATGCTGTTAAATGTATAGTTTAAATTAGACTTTTCCCCTTGCACTAACCTTTGTTACTTTATAATAAAGCATATTATTGTAACAAAGTCAGCAGAAAATTTTCAGGCAGCAATGTTTTTCAGATCCATGGCATCTGTTCAGTTGGTGTTTATGAAGCACTTCAAGATACTCAGATGAATGAGGCTATATTAGTGTATGTGTTAGATGGCACTGTTTGAAGGAGCGGCATGTCTAAATAAATGCATCTTGGACGTTTATAAATTTAGTTGTATACAAACCCTCCAAAGTAAAATAGCCTATGAATGTAAGCATTAAACTCCTTGGATGTCTTTTATTGGGAAAGCAGGATTGATAAAGCCACAATATGTTGCAGGCTTTATTTCACAGTTCTGCCAACACGAATCCTATCTGAGCTAGAGCACAGCTGCTATTCCTGCCAGTCCTCCTCTCTCTCCTGATAGAGCTTGATCAGCTTGCTTTGTTTTTCTGTGTTCTTTTAAAAAGAAGACTGTTTAATGTTCATCGCTAATGAATTAGCGATGTCCTGTTCGGGGGCTTTTCTTTATGCAGTGCTTCCCCCCCAGCATTAAAATATTCTTTATTGTCACAGTATAGAGAAAGGTAATGAGGAAAAATAGATGTGAAGTTGAAGATGGATTGTGATGGATAGAAATACACAGAGAAAACTGGATGTTCTTACAACAATTGTGCTATTCTTTTTATCTCTGTAACACAGCTACTCCTCCTCCGCCCCCCACACAACAGATTTGTAATGAAAGAATAGAATCTTGTGCAGGCTGCAACTCCCAGAGGTAAAACCCACAGTACTAGACTTCCATCTGTATAGCCTATTTTATTTCAGAGAGATTTCATTTAGTTTTCCTTGGTTAAATTAGTCTGAAATACTGTCTTTGCAAGTTCATTAAAATTATTCTATAATGGGTGTGTGCTATAATTTTTGAAGTTTTATATTCAGTTGCTTGGTGATGAGGCTTGCTATTTACCTGTTATGCTTTCTGCTCTGCATCCTGCTGTTTGTTATGGTCTCTTGCCTTTCCACTCACCCTCATGGCCACAAGTGTAACTCTTGATCTGTCCTCCACAGAATTCTCTCTCTCCCCTTCCACCCCCATAATGAAATACTGGAGTAAAGAAAAAAAGTCACATGTGTTAGTTACCTGTAGTTAGGGTGGGGAGGGGAATCCTCTTCGGTTGAATAATGTGTTTTTACAGAAGATTATTTCACCGTAATACTTATCTGTAATGTTTACCAAACATAGCTTTTACTGATGAGTAAAGGCTTTTATCTGCTTGGGAGAAACCTGGATTTGAGAGAAAGCTATAAATGTGTAATAAAAAAAAGCAGCTCCCTGGGGAAAGGGGTGGTGCTGGGTTTTGTTTTTACCCTTCAACCAGCATGCTAAAATATACTGAATCAATATACACGTATTCAATAGTTTATTAGGAGCAGTTAAACGTATGTAGGAGGCTTAATTCTGATGAGATCTGCGAATGTGGATCATTTAATAACCTGTACACCTGCAGGGGCGAGTAAAGCTACAGTGCAGTGCAGGACTGGGCACCATGTGGTGCAAAGACAGCATGGTCACTCTGCAGATCCAGAGTGCTCCAGGTGTCAGTGACTTCTGCTTTTCACTGGCTTGTAAGACAGTATAACGTTATCCCTCTCCTTTGCCAAATAATGAATCTCCATTTCTCCAAAAGACAAGCAAATAGCTGAATTAGATATGTAAATTAATATGAATCCTTTTAAGCAACTTTTGCGTGAAGGGCAGTGATTGAACACTTGAAAAGGGCTGATAACCTTTTCAAGTGTTATCAGTTATTCAGATAGTAAGTATTATCTGAATAATCTGGATTTCTCTAATTGCCATTTAGAAGGTCCTTTAATTTTTCTACACAGAGGTTAGCCTTACTGAAGGTATTTGTTCCAGTACCAGGTTCAGTACCACTTTGTGTTCCTAAGTTTGTTACTTTACTCAACTCTGTTCTCTAAAGAATTTGCACTTCAGCTTTGAAAATTTTGAGTGGTTTTGCCACAGCTAATTTGTGCAGTAGCTTATTTGTATGTTGCATGCATGTGTTAATTAGTTACTGAGTAAATGGAAACCAGAATAGATACAGTAATTGCTGAATAAGATGGTGGAAACTTGATGCCAGTATGGACCAAAACTTCAGAGAGTTTGTATTTTGTTGCTTTAATGTGGAGGTTCATAACACAGTGGATTAAAGATTCGCTTCCACATCTGGTTAACTGATATAAAATTGTTCTGCTGTGATTCTTGCATCTCTGCCACACACGCGTACTTGTTCCTATATAGGTGCTGATGCATGTATGTCTGGAAGAGTGAGGTGCTGATGCAGGGGGCTGACCTTGCTGAAAGCTAAAGGGGTAATTTTCGGCAGAACACTTGTGTAGGTGCAGAGAAGGGGAGGAGACAATGTGGCTGGGAGATGTGGGAGGAAGGAAGCCACAGTGCCTGGGGTTTAGATTAGTAGCATAAACTGATTTTGAACTGAATCCCAAGAGATTTGGGTCTGGTACCAGAAATCAGTATCTTTCTTAAAGTCTGCAGTATAGTCAGATTATATACAAGTAAGCGTGTGAATCATTACTATTCTCTCTGAACACTTGGCAAACTCCAGAGGAGTGGGAGAAAGCTGACCTTATGGCATGACTCAGAAAGGGTAAATGGACTGATTAAAAACCTGGGTCAATTTAACATTTGCTTTTGACAGAATAATTTTTGACTAATGATAGGGGACATGAACAATTAAAGGAGACCACCATTATTCTAGTGAGTGCTTCTGAAGAGAATGTTTGCTAATTAATTTTTGCTCTGTCTTTATTGTGGTAGCATTCTTTTGACATTGCACATAGGTATGGGGAGATCTGCTGCTGTGTATTGCAGTTACTGTGGTGTATGTTATGGTTTTAAATACTTATTTCTGAAAGTGGATGAGAAAATTAAGTCAGGAATTTGGCACAGACTCTGAGACAATCATTGAACATAGCTGTTTTGCTAACAGAGCTTGCAAGATCCTTTTGTCACCCTTTGTCACTTCATTTCTGCAACTACAAATGGAAAGTTTAATAAAAGGTAATAAACTAATTTGATTTTTTTAAATAAGATTACAAGTCTGGTAAAGCTTAAGTGTATTAACGCTATTGAATTCTGTAGGCCTTTTAGTACCTTTTAAGGAAAAAAAAAATCAAGTTAAAGATAAAAAGAAAAAACCCAAAGCTTGAGCAACTGGAGTGACAGAGTCAATGGCAGAGCAGCTTTTCTTTGAAAAATAATAGTTTCATCTTCATTGTCTTCTTTTATAGAGTTTATTCTATCCCAAGATCTGCAGAGTCTTTAAGCCTTCCAATTATTTTCATCTTTGAGCTGAAAGTCTTTTGTATACATAGTACATTGAAAAAATTTTGGTATAATTTCCCCCCCCAACCCCGAACACCTCTAATTTTTATTGTAATTTTCCTTGTCACATATTTTTGAAACTCTTACATAATTCTTCATTAGCTTTTTTTTGCAGCACAAAATATCCCGTCTGTCAGAGGCTGACTTACAATTCCATTCTTCATCCATCCACCAAGCATCTATTGTTACTTTTTGAATTTATAATTATGTCTTCATACAACAGTACAAGTATAGTACATCTAATGTAAGTATTAATGCTGTTTAAACAGCTTATAGCATCGGAGTAGAGTGAGAGCAGCAGTTTGTAGAGTTGCTGGGTTGGGGTGTAAGGGAATCGTGGAGATGAGCCCTGCTGTATGAGCAGAAGCATCTAATTCGGGTGAAGCATCAGCCATAGTTCTTTTCAGTTTTGTTCCTTGATATGCAGGTGCCTCTTGGTCATATTGATTTTTTTTTCTGCTTATTTAATGTACTTTCTTTTATGAGGCCTGAACAATCATTAAATGGAGTAGTTTGGATTGGGTTTGAATTATTTTCTCTTGCTGTGACATTGTTTTTAACATACTGGGCTCATTTATTGGATATCTGTACTGTTAGCTGCCATTAAGATAAAAATAACTCATCTACAATAACTGTCTCTAGCCAAGTGTCTCAGGTCAAATGGTCTGACCTACTTGAAAAATTTGCTCGGACTCTTATCTATATTTCAAAATGACAGGTATTGTCCAGTAGTTTGTTTCTGTTATTTTATTATACTCTGAAAACCAGTGAAATATTAATTCACATCAGAACAATTTGATCGCAGTGTGAGCAGTGCTGAAGATTGGTTTGCTTAGAATAGACATTTGCTGAGCAGCAGCCCATGCACTGCTGTGTGACAGCATCATTCTTAATTCTCAGCTTGCTGTCTGCGGGGCGATGCGTGCTTTAGGGGTTAGCTGGATATCAAAATAGGTGCCTCTTATGAAGCCCCTTCAGTGCATACTCTGATGTTGTGCTCTTTCAGTGATGAGGAGTAGCTTAGGACTGGTACGCACTAGAAAAAATTTGCTGGTATAGCTCTTCTAGATAATTCTTTCAGTAGATGTGTAGTGGTGCAAATGCATTTTTGCCAATGTGGTCTCTGAATAAAATGGGATAAATCACAGTGGCAACAGCCCTTTTGTACACTGGTACAAAAATACTGTGGACTTTTAACTTCATCGCCATGATGCTGCAGTAGGAAAAGTTTGTAATATAAAGCTGAATTTAATATAACTCTTTCATTAAAGAATAGAACATGGAATCAACGGTATTACACTTAATAAGCGAAGCTAGGGAAAAATATTGGATGAGTCATAAAGAATACTGTGAGTCTTTTTTTCTAACCCCCTTTTTTGTCCTCAAAACAATTTGATGGGGCTGGTTTAACAGATGGGCAGAAAACCTAAGAGTGTGTGTTGGAAAACTGTTTCCAGATGAAGAAGTTTGCTTAAGTCATTTACACTCTTTTTTCTTTGTTCAACATTGACTGAACTAGTCAAAACATTTTAAGCATATTAAGCAAAGACATATTAAGCAAGTCTATAAAATAATTAAATTGAAACTAGAAGCTAAGAGTTCTTGGAAATATTTACATTAATATTTGACTCAGCATGAATCTTATGATAACTGGTTTTGAATCTTTTAGGAACCTTGTGCTGAAGATAAAGAAGATGTTTGTCAGGGTTGGTATGCTGTTTCATGCTGAAAATATTTAGGATTATCTGGTAAATTTATTTCTGAATGCAAAATGAGCTGTGCTTCCACTTAGCTATAAGTGCTCAGATATGATAAAGCAAAGAGACATGAGGTGTATGGCTGCCCTTCCAAGAGAGGTTTTATAGAGTTATTAAGGTGTTGCAGCACCCTTTGTTTTTCATGGACTTTATTTCAGTTCATTTCCTTTTACAGCAGTTGTACAGCAGTGCTGTGCCTGAATTCAGGTGGAAGTTTTAATGGTCTTTCCGTATCTGTTTTGGTCTTGGTCACTGCTGTTATGAACTGTGGAGGTCTGCGCTCTGCATGTGCTGTTGGGAAGACACAGCTTCTTAAAATTTATGTAAGGTTAATAGTCTGCATAATTTTGCAGAATATGAGCAAGGACTTAGCAGGAGGTGCCAAAAAGCTGTGACAGATTTATGTTGTGCTCTGTAGTCTCAAAACGGGCTCAGAGGACCCTGATGATAGCAGGTGACTAATAATACACCATGAAATAACTCTTCTGTGGTGGAGATGAGTCAGGTAGTTATCAATTTCTAAACACACTTGCAAAGCAAAATCCATCTAATAAGGGGTGTTTGAAAGTTTTTGGATTTGTGATTTGCTGGAATCCTGCTAAAACCCGTATGTAGATTTTTGGGATCTTTTTTCCCATCCACATTGTGTGAAAAGGCATGGGAGAATCCTGTAATTTACTACACCTCCAGTGTCCAGTAATTCTCAAGCTCTCTCAGTGTCCCAGTATGTTTTCCCTTTCATAACACAAGAGGAATCTCTGGTCTGCGGGTTTTTTCCTGTTGAAGACGCTTTCTCTCTTACCTCTGCCTGCAGACTGTCCGTACAGTTCTTGCTAGTGAATCATCTGGCTCCTCTTGAAGCCCTCGCTAGAGGGGAGCCAGCAAAGTGATCACTTTCAGGAGGAGAAGTGAGAGAAGTGTATCTGAAAACCAGCTTCTTACCTTTCTCCAAAAACTGTATCAGTTGCCAATGGAGATACTATAGCTTCCCTTGTTATCAGGCCCAGACTTCTTACACTGTGCCCTTTTTTTTTCCCCGAAAATTCCTTTGAAGATCCGGCCCAGCCACTCCATGTTCTCTGAGAAGGGGAAAGGCAATACTCTGTCTCTACCCCTGCATGGCTAGCATGTGGCAATGTGGGACTGAAAATCTGTTACTTAAAATAAATACATTTCCAAATTTTTAGAATCCGAACTTTAAAGATCCCGTTTAGTTCTCAGGACTTCTGAAAACCATGGGAATGGTTCTCTAGAAGTTCAGAAATAGAGAAACTAAGTAAAATATACTCACCAATGTTGCTTTAGAAGAATTAGAACCATGCCATGGTTTCTTGAGGGCTGATGCATTTTTAACTCTTGGCACTGTTGCTGCTGATGTTTGCCTTTCAGGATGTTGTTTTCCAGGAAAAAAACAGTGATTGGGACTGTCTCTTCATCTCCCCATCTTCTGTTTCGTCTTTATTTCGTTCACCAGATTATCCAGCTTTACCTGGGGCAGAGGGTAAAGAGGCTAAGACTCACAGAAGCATGAGTAGTTATTCAGAGAATACGGGTAGAATGAAGAACATGCATACAGACAGTCATTAGAATCTCAAAATACAGATCCTCAAATATGTGAAACATGACGATAGGTATTCTGAAATGTTCTGCTTTATCAGACCAGGGATTGTTTGTTTCCTTTTCTGTTGTTGTTTTCCCTCAGAACTGTACTTCTGATAATTTGTGCATTTTATTAACTTAACATGATTCCCGCTTTGAGTCCAGACAGACATCCCTCTTGGTTGCGGTGGGGCCTTTGATACTCAATTTCACTTTTTTCATCTCATTATATTTCTAAAATTGGAATTGTTTTTAGCTTATTTTACCCTTGCAACAGGCTTCCTACAAAACTTTTCTGGTGTATTAACTTTTAGTGGCGTATGAACTCGGAGTAATTATTTCTGTTTTCGCAAGCCACTCTTTCTTGTGGTTATACATGAGAAGATGGAAAACTGGCTTTCTCTAAACGAGCCAATGAAATTATTATCCTATTTCCTGCTATCAAATACAAAATTTTATTATTGAATCCTGATGCTCCTAAGGAGTGCTCTGTCTTACCTAGAATGCCTTTGAAGACCTGTCTGCTTTCCCTTACTCCAGCAATTTGCCTTGATCCCTGACTCTGCTTGCGTGATTCAGTGCAAGTCAGACCAAGCGTAATTCACTTTGTGGATGAAAATGAGTCTTCGGAAGAGTTAAATGAAACTTGGAATTGTTCCTTTCTGGGAAGGTTTGACATATCGAAGCCCTGTTTTCATCCAGTTCACGACAAATCTAAAACTATAGCAGAACATATATCAGTAGAGTTGTGTACTTTGGAATTGGATAGGCCTTCCTTGGTTTTTCCCTTGAAATTATTTTATAACATAATATGACATAATTCAAATATTTTTCTTTTAATAGGAAGCAATAGCTGCTTCCAAGCAGTTACTGAAATAAAACCTGATACATTTAATTTTGAATTCTCATTTACATTAAAGCATGGAATAAACTGGAAAAAAAAGAGCCAATGCCTTGCAGAGGCTGCAGTTTTCAGTCTTAGTTCATTTGTGTAAAACTAATGGAAACTCTGTTAAATCTGGAATTTTTATACTTGTTCTCTTGTAATTCCTTGTCCTAGGGCCTTATTCCCTCTTCAGTGCATGGTCTTGGAGAGGGAAAAAGCTGCAATCCATCAGAGCTGCCCCAGCAGCCCACTGGTGGCTGTGCTGGCCATCACAGGCAGGACCAAGGGTGGCTGCCCCTCTAAGGGCATGCTAACGTGAGCCTCTGCCAGGTTCCTCTACTTCAGTGAGTCCTAATAAGCCATTTTATTTACAGATAGGACCTGTGTAATGTCTCCTGAAATGCAGTCAGCTGATCCCACCTTTTTAATTACTTACAATTACTTTAATTGGATCAGAAAACAGCAAGAAATATAAGGTAGTAATGGAGTAGAGTTTGCGCAGTGGGTGGACTCTTGCTGTAAGCTGTAGCCAGAGTGCTGTATTCTTAGTCTGTTTCCATCTGCAGTGGCCATCACCTGCCTGCCTCCTGGGTCTGTTGCAGTGTCTGGACTGCCATGGTAGCATTGCTCATAATATTGCTAAACCATAAATTTTTGTTCTGTGAAGCTTCTGCTTTCTACTTTTTCAATGCTTTGGACTTGGTACTCTGTATTGGAAGTGGAGCTTGGCTGTCCTGAGGGCAAGATCAAGTCAGGGAAGCTAATAGCCAAGAACACATCTAGTCCAGTATCTTGTCTCTTAGGATTTGTTTGCGATCGTTTTACATGCTTCTAGAGATCTAGAGATTATATGCTGCTTTCTGAGCAGAGATGTCCCAGTGAGATGTAGTTGACAATAGGAAGTTTTACATATTGGAATTGATTACAGATGTCATGTTTCCAGTCAAGATGCTTTGCCTCTACAGCTTGATTACTAGTATTTCAGTGATAAAGAGTCATGAGTGTATCAATAGCTAATTTTGAAGACCATTGATAATTTTCACTTAATTTTCTGCTAAGGATAAGTAGTTATTTTCACTTTTTATTATTTTGGTTTTGCCTGGCAAATTAAACTTCTGGGTGTTGGAAAGACGTAAATCTTAGTTGTGATGCAGTGTAATAATTTCTTTACTTCAGGATTGGGTTCCTATATGAAAATTCATTATATGCTACTGAGAAATTGGTTTTACCCTGTTTTTTCCCCCCTGAAGGAACAAGTGTTTAATTTAAACAATAGTAATGTTAGTTTTAGGGAAGTATCTGTTTCTTTCCTGATCTTGAAGTGATTAGTAACTATGAGCAGTGAATTCCACTTAGTGAGGCTTGAGAAGAATCTGTTGTCAGATTAAATATTCTTTAGAATTATTGGAACTGTAGTAAAAGTTAAGGGAGCATCATATAAGTGCACAATGAGTCTATATGTTTTCTCAATTTTATTTTGAAGTATTAAATTGCTAAGCATCTTTTATCCTTCAAGCAGCCCATTTTTTTTGTCCATTCAACTTTCTTTGTGTTAATTATTAGATATAATTGGCTAACAGATGTAGGTAGCAATAACTGGCTCAAAGATGATTATGTAATTTTACAAAGTATCAGCATTATTTATTTAATAAGTTTATTTGCTAAATTAAATGTTATCACCCATCTGTTAACAGTTTCTGCCTTTAACAACTGAAAGACTTTCCTGAACTTACTATTTGCTTCCTTGAATAGGCAATCTTTAACTCTGCTACCAAAGCTGTGCATTTTTAAGTCAGTATCTGTGTGGCAGTAGGGATAGTAGGACTCTAATGTATCATCTGTACCACATTTGAGAAAACTTCATTTTGCATTTTTATCTGTTTCAAAGTAATAGAAGAAAAACTACGGCTTCTCATTCTGTTTACATCAATGTTTAATGTATTGAAAAGACAAGTACAATTTTATGAAATTTTAACTCATGGCAATTCTTGATTCATACACATAATGTGCTTCCTAATTTTAACAATATAAGTATGTTTTTTTTTCAATGAAAAAATCATGATCAGTGTGTGTGAAAGATCCCAGACTAGAAATGATAAATCGTAATACTCTTCTAGGTTTTCGAAGAACTTTTACAGATCACAGAAAAGGTATGGTGCTATCACTGTCTAAAGGCAGACCTGGAGCATGTATTAAGGGCTTATTTGGTTTTTGGTCCATTTTTGAGGAGCAGTTGTGCATCTGTGCTGTTCAAATTCCCTTTCTCTGGTGTTTCAAGGTGAGCAGTGATTCAGGTTTGTGATTTAGCAGATTTGGTGGCTATGGTGAACACTGGAGAGCATCTCATATGGGATGGGTTGCAATACTTCCTTCAGCTTCTTTGCATTGCTCATGTTGCTGCAGGTACAACTAAAAGTTACAGTAAGCACTGAGGGTGAGAGTTGTGTTTCACCAATTTGTGTCTCTATACCTTTTTTTAGCAAACTGCAACAAATTGTCGGGGGTGGTGGTGGTGTTTAAAGTTACTTTTTTCAGTTTCACTATCCAAATTGTATGAGGTAGAAAGTATTAAAGCATCATCAGACGTAACTGCTGTCAGTCTTTGTGTGTCAGGCTTAAATACCTTGTATTTCTACTGGAAGGTCAAAAGACAGGCATCTGTAGAGGCTAACTTCAAATGCAAGTTTTGGAATCTGAACACTGTTATGTTAAGTTTGGCTTTCAAACAACGTTCTTTTCTTGCCCATCTTTTAGTACTGTTGCTAAGTTTTGTTACTGCTAGAAGAACTGGCAAGAATTCTGACAGACTGGGCAGGTTTCTGCAATAGGCTGATCTCTAAATTTAAAAAGGCTTGTCTGTAGGAGATCAGATATATTGCACAGTGTTTTACAATTTTGTTATATACAAGTTGTCTACAGAAGCACTCTGGATAATACAAGGTTCACTTTGTTCTCCCACAGAGTATGTGAGGTACATAAAACCTGTGTGATTTATAGCCTATGCAACATCTGTTGACTATAAAGATGATATAATCAAGTAAATCAGCAGCTAATTGTAGGAAGTTATTGATGGTATGCCAAGAAAGAGGTGGGAGGAATTAAATATGCATTTATAAAACACAAAAATTACATATATTCGAAAGTACCAAGGGAGTTAACATAGCTGATGCTAAAGAAAATGCAGTTCTGCTTTTTTAGAAATGTTTTCCTGAAGGTGTATGAAAGGGGTGAATGGTGGGTGTTGAAAAGTGGCAGGAGAGACCCATAAGGAGAGAGGAATATGAAAGAAATA
The DNA here is from genome assembly GCF_012275295.1 of Melopsittacus undulatus. Taxonomy (NCBI): domain Eukaryota; kingdom Metazoa; phylum Chordata; class Aves; order Psittaciformes; family Psittaculidae; genus Melopsittacus; species Melopsittacus undulatus. Next base: position 27,914,591 of record NC_047531.1, read on the forward strand.
TTTACAGCTTATATTAAAGAAAAAAGTAGTATTTCCCCTTATCCAGGGGCCAAAATAGCAACATGGCTTATTAATTTGATTTTACAGCGCTGTAGCTCTTCTGATCTTAAAGTATCTCCTGGCATTTACAAGCATGCATTAGAAAGTGATCCTTGTTCTCTCATGTACAAACTGACATTTTTGGATGCATGTTTTAGTGCAAAAATAATGATAAAACCTCAAAAAATGAAAGATATATCTCACTGAAGTGAAAAAATAAAGTGCAGCTAGAAATAACCACTCAGTACTTGTAGACTTTTACACTGTAAGTCTGTAACTGTCTGTGTATACCTTTATCAAGATAGGAAAGTATTCAAGAATTAGGTCATTAACCATTAACATTGTGAATTAAACCACACGAACCAACATCTCTTGTGCCCTGCTTTGAGGGCATGGATTCAGTTAAGAGTCAGCTAGTTTGATGTCTCAGCAACTGGTGGGATGTTTGAAAGAAGTTATTTTTGACTAAGTTTTTTGAAACACATCATCCATTTTCCTTCTCTTTTATCATTGCCTATGCCTATTGCAACATGGGATGGTACTGATGGAAACTGAGTCACTGCACCTTTACATAATGCTCTATATTAAGAACTTCTACTTAGCTACTGAATGATACCAATAATATTTAAAAGCTGCCAACATGTAAATTCGTTATCTTTTACATCCCTCTACTCATAATTATTTTGCTTGCTTTCATGGCTTTAGTTACTGAAGTAAATAAGAGAAAGACAAAGTCATATACCTTCACTTAGATGAGTCCTTGTCTTTATTTGGGAAAGAGATGGTTTTCTTCAGCCACTCCAGTAATACAGTCAGAAGGGCATAATTTCTTTACATGGGTGTGTGATACAGTTGCAATATATTTTCAATGCAATTATCTCTTGCAGATATGAGAGTACATTTCTTTTCATCCTGCTTCATTTTATATACTGATGTGGTGCTCCATTTCAAGGACTGCTTATTGTTCATCTCTTTGGATTTTATGAAATATTTCACTGACAATAAAAATCCTGATTAATGTCTGCTTTAAATTTATTACAAACAAGTTTTATTCACCCATTTGTTTTCCAGTCTTGGATGTCCTCCTGAAATTTGAGCAGAAATGCTGTTGGCATTGGTAATGAGCAAGCAGTGCAAAGCTATGGGCTTAGGTGGGGTGGGGAGGAAATTGTCAAGGTGGAAAGCAGATGATGACACTAAATTAATCTCATGGAATAAGAAGACCAAACTGTGCAAACTGATTTGTACTGGTATTCTTTCACAGGCTACTTTCCTTCATAGTTTTCTGTATCTTTGACCATACTACCATTCTCATAATTTTCAACCTGTAAGTTCATTTATTTAGCAGTCCCCCACTTGGGCTGCATGTCTGTCCTGTTCTACATTATACCTTTCCGTCCCCCTTTCTGTTTCCATCTTTTTCACATATGCTGTACACATTGCTTTGCATCTGTGATATTATGAAGTCTGTTCAAAACAGAAATAGGACAACTAGCTTTTTACTGGCTACATTCTTTATTTTTCCTCCAACAAAAAGCTCAAGAGGAGTATTGACTTACAGAGGTATTATTGCTTTGTTGCCACAATAATTTTGATTTTGAAAGTCCACATATACCTGAAGAGCAGTTCCTTACCTGTGTGGCTTCAAAATTAAATGTCAGTGAATTTATTATGGAGAAGTGGGGTTCTTTTTCTGTTTATTTTTAATGAAGAACAATCTTAATTATCAGACTAAAATGTGGACTTTGTAAATTATAAAGATACAGGTTTTGTTTTTGTGATTATATATCTTTCATGTCAGGGTCTTGTAATATATAGGTATTGGTGTAAGGAGTTTTATTTTGAATAGATACAAAATATTTAGGGTGGATTTAGTTTCAGCTCTATCCAAGTGCTGCTGATGAATGGCATGAATGTTACAGTTCTTTGGAAGTATTTTATCACAAAGAATTTAGACAAAACGCAGTTTTAGTTACTAAAAATGTTTTGGGAGCTCTTGAGGAAGTTTCTCAGATTAGCTTGTTTTGAGGGAAAGCTTAAGAAGCTCAGGGTGATTTTTTAGAGTTGTAGATCTTAATGTTTCATGCTTTACCAATTTTAATTTTATTAAAACATAAACCATGCATTCCTGTGGGTTAGTATCCTCCTTGGGTAAGGTGTACAGCACCCAAATACAGTGCACTCCCCAGATATCTAATTAGAATTTCCTATGGTGTAGCTTCGGTCTCTTGCTTCTTGTCCTGTCTTTGTGCACCTCTGACAGAAGTCTGGCTCTGTCTTCTGCTGAGCACCCGTTAAGTATCAGATGACAGTAGTTACATTTCTTCTTAAACATCTCTTTTCTGTGTTAACAAACACAGTTCTCAGCCTCTCCTCATGTTCAGTCTTGGTGGTTCCCTGTTGGACTCACTCCGGTTTGTCAGTCGTTCTGGGAGGCAGTGAGTACAATGGCCCTAAAAGTGCCAAATAATAAAAATAGAATCATAGAATCATAGAATAGTTAGGGTTGGAAAGGACCTTAAGATCATCTAGTTCAAACCCCATTCACACTAAACCATGTCACCAAAGGCTCTGTCCCGCCTGGCCTTGAACACCGCCAGGGATGGAGCATTCACAACTTCCCTGGGCAACCCATTCCAGTACCTCACTACCCGAACAGTAAAGAACTTCCTCCTTATATCCAGTCTAAACTTCCCCTGTTTAAATTTTAACCCATTATCCCTTGTCCTGTCACTACAGTCCCTAATGAATAGTCCCTCCCCAGCATCCCTGCAGGCCCCCTTCAGATACTGGAAGGCTGCTATGAGGTCTCCACGCAGCCTTCTCTTCTCCAGGCTGAACAGCCCCAACTTTCTCAGCCTGTCTTCATACGGAATAGTTACTCCCCTCAATCTACTGGCTACACGCTAGCTACACCCAGTCAGCTGCCTCTACCACAAGGACATACTGCTGATTTATGTTGCTTTACTATTCACTGTGTCCTTTTCTACAAAGCTTCCTTCCAGCCAGTGAGCACCTGACCTGTTAGGATGTATAGAGTCATGTCACCCAAGGTGAACAGGGCTGAATTTGCTTTTATTGAACTTCATGATATTTCCTTCTGTCTGTTTCTCAGAGTTGTGGAGGTTCTTCAGGATGGCAGCTCTGCCTTCCAGGGTACTGAGCACATTTCCAGATTGCTGTCACCCATAAACTCGCAGAGGGTTAATTTTGTGCCATCACCCAGGTTCCTAACGCTGATATTAAACAGTACCATCCTCAAGGCTGACCAACACAGCTGGATGTGGAGTCACTGTGTACTGCCCTTTGAGCCTGGCAGTCCAGGGAGCAGAGGAGATAGTGAACAAAATAGGAAGTGTCAGGTTTGGTAGGCTATGGTTATGCAAGGTTGTGAGTGTTCAGGGGTAAGGGAAGGGTTGAGTCGGGGGATCTAATGGTGCGTTGGTGGGGGAACCTTAAAGGAGTTCAGCAGCTCTTGCTTCAGGCCTAAGTGAATGTGGGAGTAGTGTGGTATAACTTGTGATTAGACCTAAGTAATGTTTGTCTTGGTGTGTTAAGCTATTTTCTGAATCATGGCATTTTCACAGGAATGTCTCCAAAATATGGTGCTCATTGTTAAGTCAGTGATGATGATAAAAATAGATACCAAACTCATTTTCATCAATTCTAGATCCCGCCTGGCATCTGATTTCCAGCTCAGGGAGCAGCAGGAATTAACTCTTCCATCAAGACAATTTAAATGCAGCTTTAATATAATGTTAAAAATAACCAGTTGGTCTTCCTCACTGCTCCTCCAGTATTGCTATCAACTCTGGGTGGGTTTTTTTGAGTTTTATGCATGAATTCTGGAGAGAAACAGCAAGTCTCCTCTCAAAATAGGATTGGTCATAGATTATATTAAAACCCTACTAAATATTTTTACACAAACCATGTTCTTAAAAAAAAACAGCAAAAATCATTTGGAGGACACAAAGATGATCCCAAGTTAAGGACAACAACTCATTCCTTCTTATTCCAACCTGTTTCTACACCTAAAAGCTTTCCCATTGTTTTAACATGATAGAAGAAATTAAATTATTTCATATGTATGTGATCTGTTGAATTCCTAATTTTCTTCTGAAGCAAAGCTTTAATCAGGTAAGATCATTGGAAGTGTTCAAGGTCAGGTTGAACAGGTCTTTGAGCAACAAGGTATCATGACAGACGTCCCTGTCTAGGGTAGATGTTGGACTAGATGATCTTTAAATGCCCCTTTGACCCAAACCATTCTGTGATGATACATTATATACCACAAGTATATTTTGCAGTATGACATAATTGTCTGTGTTTAAATGAGTGATTCAGGTTTTGCTTTTTTTGAATCATGTGCTTTGCACTGGTTTGGTTTTGGTACTGTTGACCTAATTTCTCTAAAATGAAACCAGTCTTGGCATGTGATTGTTGATGAAAAACTGAGAAGTGTTTTGCTTTGTTTTATTTTTAATGTTCCCCTTCAGTAGGGACAGTTGTCAGGAACTATACAGGGTTATCTAATACATTCTATTTCCTTTCCTGGACTTAAAACAGCAAGGTTGTGTTAACATGCTGCCTGGGAAAGCAAACAGAAATACAGCACCACTGGCCCCACTCGTTTCTGGCTCCAGCAGGACAGTTTTGCCTCACTTGATATTACCTTCAACTAAAAAATGAAGCCCTATGTATTATGCATATGAACAGTTAATTTTTAAGATGGTAGAAATCGGTTAAATAAAGATCAGTTTTCACAGGAACTTACTTTCATTTTAGCGACAGAGAAAGATTTTAGTCTTGATTGTTTCACTAAGGAAATATTTGCAGGAATCCTGTCCTGTAGGAAAAGGAAGCAGAGAGCAGGAGTTTTGTAAGTAACTGGCATTTTAGAAATAAATTTTTCCTCCTCTTTAGTAGTGAATTCATAACACCTGCAGAAAAAAAATCAAAATTAATAATTTAAATATTAATGGTTTTGTAAATACATAGATTATTAGTTTTGTTTCTATATAAAATATATAGCATATTGTATATAGTACATAATATAGAGCAGTGACATTCTTATTTTGAATACTTTGCAAGGCAACTTTATCTGTGCAGTTTTCATAGGAATAAACATCTTTTTGTGAGGAGCTCAAGTTGTATAACCTGGCTGTAAGATACTGTTTCATAGTAACTGTAGAGGAATCCATTTCACTTGATTTAAAAGCCTAATATAAGCCTTGCTTGAGCAAGTATTTTGGTGTGATGCAGAGTGTGAGGCAGTTGTTTCAGCCTATGTGGAGAATTAGTCCAATTAGAACACGGGGAAAGGTTCTTTTTGGAGGCACCGTCTTCCAGCTTGAAGACATACAAATATGCCTGCTCTTGACATTTCCCACCTGCTTTATGCATCAATTGCACGGAAGATACAGCTGCCTCCAAGAAATAAACTATTCTTTAAGTTAGGGTGTTGCCTATTCCACTTAGAGAATAAAGATGTAATATAAAATGTTAAGTTGCTTTCACCAAAGGGTGAGCATTGGGCTTTTGGTGAGATGTTGGGATCTCAGGCTCTGTTCTAAGACTGTTTTCAGTTTTGTATTACTTGCATTCATAAAACCAAGCAGACATATTCAGGCCCAGTAGCATCCTGCGTTGTTAGTTCAGGTACAAGTGAGGCAAACAGAATCTCATCCTTGCTTTTCAGTAGCTAGGGCTATGACTGCCATTTCCATTAGGACCATGGAAGTTTCCACACTGGATTAGATTTGTGGCCCATTTGAATTAGTAAATTACTTTGAATTACTTTATAAGCATATGGAAAAAAATCAGATGGGTCCTCAGCAGTTGTAACAAATCAATCCACTGTTTGTTTTGTGCTTGTATCTAGGCACTTCTGTAGGACCAAAGACTGAACGTTTAATAACCCTTTTAAAAACAGAAACTGATCATCATGACTCAGAATTCTCCCTCATTAAAGATTTTATATGCTTTTACAATATCTGTCCAGTCCCTTCTAATTTTGTATGGCAGAAATAAATATTGCAAATAGCAATTTAGTTTCAGTTTCATGAGTATCTTCTACCAAAGCACACAAGCTTCCACCAAGTAGGGGAACTTGTATCCTGCCTGTGAGTTTCTGTTCTCTCCCTATGCTCTTACGTGTCTGCATCCTGCACCAGTTGAGAGAATGCCTTTAGATGAAAGCTAACTCAAGAAACTAAGTGCTAAGGGTTGAAGGCGGGACTGCAGTGAAAGAACAGGCGAGCAGGTTCAGGGCATGGAGGTAGAAATTAGAAAATGTTCAGTTCAGGGCAGCCTGTGCTCAGATCAGCTCTAAGTACTAATAACATTGGAGTTTTACTCCATTTTGACATTCTTTATTTGTAATATGCCATTTCTAATGGACAGTTTCAACCAGTTTGTTCTGATACTGAAGTTAACCTCGAGAGACATTTTCAGCATGAATGCTGTGCTCTATGCACTGTAATGTTTGCATTGTAGCAGTCTTCTGTACTGTTTTGTAATAAATTATGTTTTCATAGCCTCTTCTGTTCTGCGTACTTAAATCCCAGCAGAACTCCTGGGTTTCATTTCATATCTGTTGACTTTTTGGAATTTAAGCTAGTAGTTTCTTCCAGAATTCTACTTTTTCTTCATAGTGAAAAAAGAATGGCCTTAGGGTACAGATATCAGCAACATTTTCTACAACTGAGACTGCAGAAGCAAGATAAAACAACTGATCCATGCAAAATAAATACGCCCCAAACAGGGAAACAAAAATCTATGATTTTATGATTGTGATTTTATTTAGAATTTCAGGAATGGCTTAATTTGAGGTGGGCTGATGCCGACCTCATGAAGTTTAGCCATGCCAAGTGTAAGGTCCTACACCTGGGTCGGAGTAATCCCAGGCACAGCTACAGGTTGGGCAGAGAAGAGATTCAGAGCAGCCCTGCGGAGAAGAACTTGGGGGTCAATGAGAAAATGAACATGAGCCGGCTTCAGTGTGCACTTACAGCCCAGAAAGCCAACTGTATTCTGGGCTGCATCAAAAGAAGTGTGACCAGCAGGTCAAAGGAGGTGATTCTGCCCCTCTACTCTGCTCTCGTGAGACCTCACTTGGAGTATTGTGTGCAGTTCTGGTGTCCTCAACAAAAAAAGGACATGGAACTGTTAGAACAAGTCCAGAGGAGGGCCACGAGGATGATGAGGGGACTGGAGCACCTCCCGTATGAAGACAGGCTGAGAAAGTTGGGGCTGTTCAGCCTGGAGAAGAGAAGGCTGCGTGGAGACCTCATAGCAGCCTTCCAGTATCTGAAGGGGGCCTACAGGGATGCTGTGTAGGGATTCTTTATTAGGGACTGTAGTGATAGGACAAGGAGTAACGGGTTCAAACTTAGGGGAAGTTTAGACTGGATATAAGGAAGAAATTCTTTACTGTAAGGGTGGTGAGGCACTGGAATGGGTTGCCCAGGGAGGTTGTGAATGCTCCATCCCTGGCAGTGTTCAAGACCAGGTTGGATGAAGCCCTGGTGATAGGGTTTAGTGTGAGGTGTCCCTGCCCATGGCAGGGGGGTTGGAACTTGATGATCTTAAGGTCCTTTCCAACCCTAACTATTCTATGATTCTATGATTTCCCCTCCCCCATGTCTAATGAAACACCTCTGAATGTGTCCTCGGAATCTTGATAGTTATGTATTGAGGTGGTGGTGCTGATCTGAGGTGTTTGCTCCTAGGGAATCCATTTCAGGTCTTCTAATATCCATTTCCCCCCAGTTTATTAGCATTACTGAGGTTATGTCTCAGAGCGTGGAAGGATTTCTCATTTGGCTCAAGTAGCCTCTTGAGTGATGCAGTCTAATCACATTTGTTTATTAGTGGCTGTCCTGGTTTCCTCTTTGTTAGTGCACCTGACTGTCCTTGGTAGACTTTTGTTGATTCTCGAGTTCTAACAAAAGCTCACAAGCAACTCAGACTAAATGGAGAGCATAATACAGTTTTTTTGTGGAGCTCATAGGGGTTCTAGCTTCATAGCTATCTTCTTTACAAAACATATGTTAATATAGTACTATAAAAGGTTTTTTCCCTGTCTTCATTGCATACAGAGGTCAAAAAATGAGATTACATAATAGAAAGATTCCGTGTTGTTGAGTCACTTAGATTAAGAAAAGCTAACCTTGTTTCTCAAAGTATTGTTTTTGTGCCTCATGTACTGTGTGCATATCGGATTTATTGCTGTCTGTTAAACTCTGCTTGCATAACTAACTGGGTTTGAAAAATGCATTTTTAAGCATCTCAGCCAGTAGATTAGAGAAGGTGTTTACATTTATTAAATCAATAACATTTCAAATTGGAATGACAAAAATATTTTTCCTTGAAGAAATACAAAGTTCTAACCCTTTGTTAGGCAGAGGTAGGTTATAAATGTCACTGATTCCTAGGGCTCAGTGTATTCTGACTTGACATATAGTGTTTTTGTTCAAGAAGAGGATTCAGCAGGCAGTCTGTGTTTTAAGTCCTTAAAAAGTAATTTCCAGCTGTGCTTTCCAAGCTTAATAAGGTGTAATAGTTAGAAGAGAAGCAATACTAATACCGTATGGGAGAGTTAGGGATTTGCATTTATTTTTATGAACCTATGTAAAGAGTTACAGTTACCTGAGGATGAGAGGTAGTGGAGTGGCTACAGGACTGTAGCTCCCTCTTCTAATTTTCTCTCTGCTTCCACTGAGCGGAAGTGACTGGAGCTGGGGGACTGCATGCCGTGCTGGTGTGAGGGCAATGCCTGTCCGACTGCATCTGGCCCTGGCATGAGATGTTATAAAATATTTAGGTTCTCATTCATTTAAAGCACAAGTCTTCTCAAGGTTACCAAAATATTAAATATGTGCTTTTAAAATCTGATAAGGTAGAATGGCAGTTACAAATGCTGTACTCACTAAATCTGCTATGGCTAATGTAGTATTAGTTTTACTCCAGGGCTTTAAGGTTAAAGCAGAAGGAGAGCTGACAGGTTTTAAACTGGGCCCCAGTCTGCTGAGTCTGAGCTAACTGGAAGATAAGCCCTTGTGTGCTTGATTCCTTAGAAGACACAAGTATCTAACAACCCATGTCACCCTCACTTGCGATCATAACCACAGTGTTATTGACTGACTGCATGGCAAGAAACAGAGTAAGGATTGCATAAGCACCTGAAGCAAAATCCTACGTTTGCTGGTCCCTGGGTTAGTAACTAGGAATATCTTTGCTGTATTTCACATGATGTGGTTTCTTTACTAACCAAAACTGTCAGGTTGGAATGCATGAGTTCCTCTGCACTGTTTTAAATAAACTGGATCCCAAAGGCACCGTGGTTCTGCCTATGATCTCTGTATGCCTTTGTCAGCTGCCCTCCTGCTTGGCTTCGTTGTGGTCTCTGTGATAGCAGCATCACTCCTGAGAATACTCAAGTGTAGAGTTTTCTAAAATTGTCTCCTTAGACAATAAAAACAACCAAAAGGCGCACACCCTGCCTGTGCTGCAGCTTCTGCTCTTGCATAAGAATGGAAGGACAGCGCTTGCAGGTGTTTCTGCTGTAAACCTGCTGTCCTTACGAAAACTGCTTTTCTTCTGTAAGGGGTAAAATACGATTGCTAGGCTTTCCTACTGGTTAGAACAGCAACTGAGAGCATCTGTAGCAGGATGTCTAACCATGGAACCTCCAGAAATACCCTCTGTTTTGAGATCCTGCTGAAATGCATTGTCCCCAAGCAATTGTCCTAATTTTGTTAGGATTGCAGGAAATTTGCAGGAAAGCTGCAGATTTTGGCAGTTCAGCAGGAGGTGGCTGCCAGTCTAAGGCACAGATGGAGGTATCTGGAGAAGCCAAAACAGCATGGTTTTTCTGTTCTTTTCTTAAAAACATCAGAAAGATTAGATTTTTAGCACTTGAAATAGCTGAATTTAGATTTTGAGATAAAATGCAGCAGGGAGAAACAGTCTCCTGTTCAGATCTCTTCCACGGATTTTTCTGTGCATTTAGGAGATCAGAACCATATTTTAATTTCAGTTTGTTTAAGCAGCCTGGGGTTGCAGAATACAATTTATGACAGTAGTGAACTCCACAGCAGATCTTGTATTTGTGGGCTATATAAGTCTTTGGTGATATTTGCACCTTTTTTAATTTCATGTTGCCAAGAAATTTCTTCAGAGTTCACTACAGCAGTAGACTTATTCTGTGCTAAGCTCTTCACACTTTTTTCCCTGTGTAGTTCAGAGGAAGGGGTCAGAAAACTAGTCTCCACATTCAAGACACTTGTTCATTGAAATTAGTAATTGAAGTTAGTGGGGGTTTAATATTAGTCTTAATTGGTTCTGATGCAAGACCACCTGCAGTTAGTTCAGCTTAGTCACAGCAAAAAGTTGCAGGGAAGTAATGGGTAAGTGTGGCTGCTGTAGCCCCTAGCAAAAGCAGCTTTGTAAGCATGCCTGCATATAGGGCTTCGTTAACAGCCTGTACAGCATGAAGTGTGCTGTCATGCTGCTTGGCTGTCCTTTGACTTCTCTGATCCATTTTTAAACAAATGCATACAGACAAAAGCATTTTCAGGCCTATTCTTAGTAGGCTAAAGCCTATTTTGACAGACTGTACTGTTAAGAGAGTTGATTTCCTTTATGACATACTAAGCTTTGTGCAGTATTTCTCTAAACTTTTTGTTTCGGTTTCTGCATCTTCATTCTTTTTGGTGTTTTTCATCTGCAGGTATGGGGATATTATTCTCTGTCTAGCTGTGAAGTGACTCACTTGGAATTTTGTGTTCAGTTGTGAACATGTGGTTGCTAAATTTAATCTGATGCTTAGATTAGTTTATTGTGAATAAAGAAAAATAATTGGCTACTAAGGTGAAAAGTTACGTGGCAAAGAATTAAAAGGTCAGTCAGCTTAGTTGGAATTTAAGTCTGTGTCTTAATAAACTTACTGGGGGGACATAAAAGGAATATAACATTATTAGGAAGTCATAGTGGGTTGGTTGTAAATGGTACAACATTGTCCTATGAAGAAGTATCTGACACTGTGTGAAATGCCTTGGCCATTGTTTTGTTGGAGTTTATTGGTTCTTTCAAAGGAAGCAGTGGGATGACCTGCTTGATTGAGCAAAATGCTGAGAACTGTGTGGAGAATAGTCCTGCATGGAGATGCATAAAGGTACCTTGCAGTAGCATAAAGGTTATCTAGGCTGCTTTTACATATTTCTGCGGATCTAATCTAAGGTACCCAGACATGTTCATTTTATAAATTTAATCATCCAGTTCACACCTGATTTATGTTGTAATTTTAAGTGGAGACGTGCATCTGTTCTTGGAGGAGCCTAAATCAGTAGATGTTCTCAGATTGTGCATTCTGTATTCCAGAAACATGGATTTCAGAGCAGTGGTCATAGTTGTCTTGATTTGCAAAAGTGTGCAATAGTAATGGGTGTAATTGCATAATGTTTGACTGATTTGAGTTCTAGCCCAATATAAGCTCTGTATCTTCATTGGCCTGAAGGAAACTGAATATACATTTGCTGCATCCCAAGCGAGTGTCACTAAGAAGTTAAAGACATCTGGAAAGAGGCATCCATTCTCCAGTCCTTCTTTCAAGAACAGGTCACCAGTTAGGTTAGGGCAGGAGTGCAAGATCAAGCAAAGAGCCAACAGGAGGGAACATAGAGGTCAGGGACCTCAGGGAGCATGAAAACCTTGTTTTTTACGCCCTTAGTTGTGTTTCATAAAATTGTCCCATGTGAAAAGCCTAAATAGTCCAAAGAGTCACTCCTTTTAAAAGAAAGTGATTTTTTTTTTTCTGGGAGAAGGGATGTCACAGATTGAAGCCTCCTTTGATAAAGGGAGATGAAATGTTGGTTTTCTACATGTTGAAGTGCTGTCGTTAATAAGTAGTTATTAATGAAAGATTAACTGATTTGGCCAGATCTGCAGAGCCAGTGACAAAAGTTGAGTTCAAATAGATTTTCTTGTTGCAGTCACTAGTCCTGTCCACGAGTCTGTAGCTGTCCTACTGACTCTGGTTTCAACTATGATAATAAATATTGTGATGTTTCTGTGATTTTTTTTTAAAGTTTTCTTGCCTTTTTTCCATGTTTGATACCAGATATTTAGGACTGCAATTTAAATAGATGAAGTGTAGTTTAAATCTATTCCTGTGTAATACATCTGGAATTTCAGATCTTGGGGCAAATTATGCTTATTCAAATATTTGGTTAGAGAAGTTTAATTATCTGGTTAATGCTTTCGGTCAAGGAGATGACTTTTTGTGTCCTCCTGCCTGGTGCTTTGCACTTCTTCAGCAATGTCTGGGTTTAAGAGAAATGCGGTGAAGTAAATTCGTTGTACCAAAAATCCAGGTTTTCTTGGATAATAATCTTCTGATTTTCATTTTTTCTGGTATAATGCATTACTTTGATGTACTCTGTTGTCAACTGTTGTATGTAAAAATATCCCTTGGAACTAACTGTAAATTCTAAGTGTTTGAGTATGTTTAAGATGTTCCATTATCCTGTGTCATCCTTATTGGTATTTTGTTGCTTTTATAGATTACCTTTCTCAAGGGATAGATCTCTCTGGAATAGAAGTAATTGAAAATGACTTGCTTTTTATTGCAAGAGCTCGGCTTGAGGTGGAAAACCAGGCTAAAAGGTTGCTTGAGCAAGGTGTGGAGACTCAGGTAAAATACGCTTTCTTCTTTACTTCCTTTCAATAGTGAAGTGCAAAAGTATCTTTGACCTTGTTTTCCTTTGTTTTGTGTGGCATTGTGTAATGGAGATTAAACATGAAAGAAGTGAAAAATTCTCACACGAGAGATTGTCAAAACCATATTCGAAAGAAATTGTCAAAACCATCCTTCTACAATATTTGCAAGGATAAAAAATGTATTCTGGTTTTTGACCCTGAAATTTGAGGGAAAGTAGGTGCTGATCTGAACTTTTCAGCACAAAATTCTGTGATAAAAGCTTGGTGAATGATAGGACATTGCATTATGTCCAGTATATTGTGTTGCCAGTATTGCCACACATTATAGATAAATCTGAAAAATGCAGTTTCCTCAAACTGCATTTAGTTGCAGTTTTAAGTTGGCAGTAATATGTTGAAACATTTTATAAGATTTCCTATTAAGACTTTGAAGGGCGTTTGGTAAGTATTCACTGTAGGGAATATGAAAATGAATATGCATAATTACATTCATCCATATTAAATGTAATTATCTAAATTTTTAATAATCTGGCTATGTCTGTTATTTAACTATTTGTAGTATCATTAGTGCTATCTTCTTGCCTTTTTTAAGACTTATGCTCTTTTGCCTATACTTTTTTTGTATTCTGTAAAAAAATGTATTTTAAATCCCCATTACTACAGTGAGAGCAAAAATCTAGTACAAGTTCCTATCAAATTTTGGTTTTAAATTAAAGAACAAAGAGGATTAGAACAAGAGATTTTTATGCTGTTTGTTACCAGTGGTTAAGCTTACCTGTAAGTCAATATAGCAACTATTTGTACTACTGATAGTTGACATGAAAATAGAACATAGGCAGAATGGAGAATTTCTTCATTAAATTAACTTGTTAGATAATTGGGGATTAAAATTATTAGTGTCTCAAACTTTTGTTTAGACCTTTGATTTCAAGTAATTTTCTCTAATAAGAAGTCATGTGGTAAATACCTTTGAATATTTACTGATAGCAAAATAGTAGGAAAAAATAGCATCCCGTTTTTTTACTAAATTACTAGTCAAATGTTGAAAGTCCTGGCTATTTGAGTATGTTACCAAGCTTGTTACAAGCTATGAAGCATATGAAATGTTAAATAAAGACTGGACAAAGACAGGGCCTAAGAAAAAGAAAATGTACATTTATTTTAAATGTGGCAGAAGCCTTCATCTGTGTGTACTCCTTCTAGTTTTTCATGTCAGATTTGACCTTCTCTGATAATTTTCTCTTCATATTAAGTACTAAAATGGATCTGACAAGGAAACCCTGGGGAAATCAATCCCACTCCACTTGAAAAATAGACAGATTTATTAGGTGTTCCAGGCTGTATCCAGGTAATCAAGAGATTATTAAAGTATATGCCTGTTGTGCTTTAGCCAGGGGCCTGTTTCCAGCAAATGGAAGATTGTTTGGAAGAACGTTATCAGTGCTTAGTCAGAAGTGGGGATGTTTTCATGACGGGGTGTTGGGATATGCTTCACAGGTTTGTTGTTGGATATGATTCGTGGATTTAATGTTGGAAAAATAGTGTGCTTTAGAAAATATGCATGCAGGTATTACCGAGAAATGTAGAATTTGAAATATGACTATGAGATAGTATGTCTTTGATTGTTAATATTGTAGCTGTGTGTTTTTTGACAAGCTGATTTACATTTATACCTTCCAAACTCTGAAATTGCTCGTAAGAGGACATGGTATTCTTCTGTGTTTTGTACCAGAGAATTCCTCATATGGGCTGTTTTCCTGCTAGTATCTGCTCTGGTAGCTAATTATGTTCCTTTGTGATCAGTGTATGTGTATTTATCCACGTAGTTCTTCAGTTCCTTAGTATTTATATTTGCAATTACATTTTTAGTTTTCACATTAGTTTTGATCTGCTATGTAAATAATACATGAGATCAGTTGTGTACATAACAGTATTTCATCTAGCACTTTTCAGCAACGACTTAAGAAGAAAATTAGTATGTCCCCATTTGAGAGTATTTCAGTGTCCACTTAGAAGAGAAGCAGGAAATGGAAATATGTAAAAAACCTAAAACTTTTAAGCAGAAGTCATTAGAAGTTGGTGAGTGCCGCCTTTAGAATTCAGCTAAAAGTTCTCTGACAAAAAGCACAGAGCTAAGAAGTTTAAAATGCCCCTTTCAAAATTTTGATATATCTCCTTTGTTTATATAAGAAACTATTTTTATAGTTTTGATTATTTATTTAATGATGTGTAAGTCATGTGCTAGTAATCTGTGCTCAGGTTCTCTCAAACAATAGCCAGTAGAACATGAAAGCAGATACTTAGAATCATAGAATAGTTAGGGTTGGAAAGGACCTTAAGATCATCCAGTTCCAACCCCCCTGCCATGGGCAGGGACACCTCACACTAAACCATATCACCCAAGGCTCAGTCCAACCTGGCCTTGAACACTGCCAGGGATGGAGCATTCACAACTTCCCTGGGCAACCCATTCCAGTACCTCACCACCCTTACAGTAAAGAACTTCTTCCTTATATCCAATCTAAACTTCCTCTGTTTAAGTTTTAACCCTTTACTCTTTGTCCTATCATCACAGTCTCTAATGAGTGGTCCCTTCCCAGCATCCCTATAGCTCCCCTTCAGATACTGGAAGGTATCTCTTCTCTGCCTAACCTGTAGCTGTGCCTGGGATTGCTCCAACCCAGGTGTAGGACCTTGCACTTGGCATGGTTAAACTTCATGAGGTTGGCATCAGCCCACCTCACAAGTGTGTCAAGGTCCCTCTGGATGGCATTCCTTCCCTCCAGAGTATCAACTGAACCACACAGCTTGGTGTCATTGGCAAACTTACTGAGGGCACACTCAATTCCATTGTCCATGTCAGCGAAAAAGATGTTGAACAAGACCAGTCCCAACACAGATCTCTGAGGGACACCACTCGTTACTGGTCTCCAGCTGGACACTGAGCCATTGACCACAACTCTTTGCGTGCAGCCATCCAGCCAGTTCTTTATCCACCGAGTGGTCCACCTATCAAATTGATGTCTCTCCAATTTAAAGACAAGGATGTCATGTGAGACAGTGTTGAACGCTTTGCACAAGTCCAGGTAGATGACGTCAACTGCTCTGCCCCTGTCCATCAATTCTGTATCCCCATCATAGAAGGCCACCAAATTGGTCAGGCAGGATTTCCCCTTAGTGAAGCCATACTGGCTGTCACCAAGCACCTTGTTATTTTTCATGTGCCTTAGCATGCCTTCGACGAGAATCTGCTCCCAGATTTTGCTGGGCACAGAGGTGAGACTGACTGGTCTGTAATTTCCTGGGTCATCCATTTTCCTCTTCTTGAAAATGGGGGTTATATTTCCCTTTTTCTGGTTGTCAGGAACTCCATCTTGACAGCCATGATTTTTCAGATATGATGGACAGTGGCTTATGAATTTCATTCGCCAGCTCCTTCAGGACCCGCGGATGGATTTCATCAGGTCCCACGGACTTGTGTACATTCAGGTTCTTAAGATGGCCTCAAACCAGATCCTCTCCTACAGTGGGCCCAAGGTCTTCATTCTCACAGTCCCTGTGTCTGCCTTCCAAGACTTGGGTGGTGTGGTCAGAGCCTTTGCCAGTGAAGACTGAGACAAAGAAGTCATGGAGAAGCTCAGCCTTCTCCAAATCCAGGGTAGCCAGTTCTCCTGATAGCTTCTGGAGGGGGCCCACATTGTCCCCAGTCTGTTTTTTATTTGCAATGCACCTATAGAATCCTTTGCTGTTATCTTTCACATCCCTAGCCAAGTTTAATTCTAACTGGGCCTTAGCTTTCCTAACCTGGTTCCTAGCTTCCCGGACAACATCCCTGTATTCATCCCAGGCCACCTGTCCTTGCTTCCATCTTTTATAATCCTCTTTTCTCCTTTGAATTTCCCTCAGCAGCTCCTTATCCATCCAAGGAGGTCTCCTGGCCCTCCTGCTGCACTTCCTTCTACTTGGGATGCAACACTCCTGAGCTTGCAACAGTCTTGGCCCCCTTGCCCTCTAGGGCTATATCCCATGGAACCTTACTAAGCAGGTTCCTGAAGAGCCCAAAGTCTGCTCTCTTGAAGTCCAGGGCTGTGAGCTTGCTGCACACTCTTCTCACTGTCCTGAGGATCTTGAACTCGACCATTGCATGATCCCTACAACCAAGGCTGCTCTGGAGCATCACATTTCCAACGAGCCCTTCCCTGTTGGTGAGCACGAGGTCAAGCAGGGCACCTCTCCTCGTCGGCTCCTCTTACTTGCAGGAGGAAGTTGTCTTCCACACAATCGACGAACCTCCAGGATTGCTTGTGCCCTGCCCATTGTGCACCCTCCCCTCACCAGACCAGTGCAGGCACTCTCTACACTCCGAGCTCTGCGCTGCAGCCTCCCCTCTCATCTGCTCTGTCTGGGTGCCTACGCTGGCCGCTTGCCGGGGCAGCCAGGGCAGAGCTCCCAGACCGAGCCCTGGTCATCAGGCGAGTGCTCACCACCCGGCGCAAACTGCCTCGACCCGCCCTGTTCGCCGCGCTCCCTGGGCAGGTTTTTACCCACTCGGGGCTGGTTCCGCTCCTCCTGGCTCCCTCCCTGTGAGTCCCTGCTCGCCTGAGCTGAGCTGTCGGCTCCTGGGCAAGTCCTGTCGGGGACTCGAGGCTCCCTCGGTGGCTTTTGGCACTCTGAGCTGAGGCTCCTGGACGCTGAGCTCCCCCCGCTCCGGTGTTGAAGGCGCCCTCTCTCGAGCTGCTCTCATCTCAGCAATCCTTACTTACCTCTATGTGACACATTGTATTTTTCTCTGCATTGCTTTTTTTTTTTTTAATGCACGTCACTCATTGTAGTATTTGTATTTCTCAGTAGAAATCACATCTCTCTTTCCTTCTTCCTTTGGAAGCGTGTCATTGGCCATCAACTACTTCAGAAGTGAAGGCTTCCACTGATGTACATGGTGGTATCTTTAAAACTGCTATCTGGGTATAAACTTGAAGTGTCTGTCAGCATATCTAAACAGGCTTTAATAGAGCTCCTAAACACGCTTGTCTTACTGATCCGTTTAGAAGGACTAAGCCCTCTTTGCTCTTGTTGACAAAATTAATACAAATAATAGCAAACCAGTGGCTACTGGGAGGTTCTTTATTGTCATGTATGCTTTTTCAGTCACTCCTGGTGTACATAGCATAGGCTGATGCTCTTTCTTGAGCTACAAAACACTATCAAGAAAATTGATTCATACTGCATAGTCCTGAACTTCTTGCTAGCTTTCCTTCAGTCTGTAAGTGGGTTAATGGCAGGCAGTACAGAAAGCAAGAGAGGCTGCTTTAAGAGAGATGCATCAAGAACTTTAATAAAGCCACCATTCTAAGATGAGAGACAGCAATGTTTTCTGCTTTAAAAAAAAGCAGTCTTCATTGTGCAACTGCCTGAAGCATCCCCAGCGTTTCTTTTGCTCATAGGATGAACCCTAGGCAGAGAAATCTAGATTTTCTCTTGACACCACTTCACCTCTTTATTCAACAGCAGTATATCTGCAGTATAAAGCAGATCTAAATAATAAGAAATTACTTGGAACAAGAAAAATGTATTAAGATTACCATAGTTCCATTCCAGATAGAACAGTTCTGACAGAGACTGTTGTGGCTGATTTACTTACAAAGAAAACCTCTGCAGCTTAGCTCATGCTTCAATCCCTTTCTGCTATGCATTGTCACGCTTAGTATGGAACTTTGGGATACCCAAACTTAGTTTAATCAGGTAGTGGTAAGGTTGGTAGCACTGGGAGCCAGGTCTTGTGTGTGCATAAAAAAGCTGCATACCCATCTCCTCTATCTTTACTCCTCTGAAGAGGTAGCCCTGTTCTGTGCTAGGTTCACTGCTTTAGCAACAGTTACAGGTCTCCTCTGCATAAGAAGGATGGATTTTTGCATGTATGTACTCACATGTGTGAAATGGGTTAGGAAGCTGTGCTCTTAGTTTTGACTTTACTGTAACAGACTTCAGTAATTAGTTAGGATATAGGTGGTGAAGGCAATGGTATCATGAAAGATTGATTAAATTATAAAATATAAAATATCCATTTAGGTCAAACAAGGCATGGTGTCAAGATGACAATATTCCTCAGATTTCCTTGGGTTTGCACCTTAAACACAGTTTAACCACAGTTTTCTTTGTCTCTTTGGGGTAATCTATAGATGTCTCACTACTTTTTATAAGGAAGGTTTTTGGGTAAATTATGTGATGTTTGTTGCCCAGTTTCCCTTATTTAAGGTGTGAGCAAATTACTTTTCCTGCATAGCATGGATCTGGAGAGGGTTAAATTCACTGGTAAGTCACTGAAATTGTTCTGCTGATCATGTAGTGAAATTTCCTGATTGTGTTAGAGAAAGCAAGAACAGGTGTAAGTTTAATGACTACCGTTTGTTCAAAAGAGTGTTAAATTGTGTCTGCAGGTTTTTTTTAATACAGAGCTCTTTTTTTATTTATTTACTAATTATAGCCTCATGGAATAAAGAAGAGGAAAAAAAAAACCCAACCAACTAACAAAAATAAATCCTAAACTGGGTAAACAGTACAATGTGAACAAAAATGTCTGAATTTATTTCAGTGTAACATCTTTATACTGTTGACTCTTTGAGCATATTTAGGGGGCATTTTGAATTTTCATATTACAACTCATGGAGTTGAATTTGTTGTGTGTATTGTTCTGGTTTGCATTCTTTTTCATAGTGAGCTTTTCCTCTAAGTTGTTGTCTCTGGAACAAGTACATTTTTTTTTGTATTAAAAAATCACTAACTAGATGTATGTGCGTAATTGTTATTGACTAACACTTCTTAGTGCCTGAGAAAAGTGATGGGAGGATGAAGTATCTGCATAATTAACTAGTTGTCTGGAGGTGATTACCCAGGAGTTACCTTATTTATCTCAGTTCAGGGTTCCTTAAACTGGGTGCTTGTGTAGTATATCTTGCAATATTATGACAAAATTGGCAGAATTAATCTGAAATCTTTCATAGAAAAGCATTTAATATCATCTTAAAGATCCCTAACAATAGATCTTTGTTATCCCCAAGGGATTGAAGGGGAAAATATGCACATAATTGACCATTTTTCCAATTATCAAGACATTGCGTGATTCATTTCATTTCAGGATCCTCTGAGCTGAGTGCTTATGTAGTAAAACATGCAGTGTTACAGCAAGTTTGGTGAAATTAATCTTAAATCCTTGACAGGGAAATGTTTAATCTAATGTTAAGGATCTTAATAGTATCCTGTGACAGCATTTTCTGGTTGTGCAAATGCACTTGCAGGTGTTTGAGATATCCACGTAGTAGAAATGGCTGGCATTGGGCTCTGGTTTTCACATTTTTTAACGAAACTTGCAAAAACGTGATAATGTTCTATTCTTAAGTTACTTCTAATTATTACTGACAGAGGCATGGGTGGCTCTTGCAGCACTACTGTCTGGGCAAGGTACTCTAATCTTGAGTTTCTCATTTTCTATCTTGCATACTTTAGGAAGAGTATATCTTTCACTGAAACGCCATTTTTTTTCTAGATGAGTTTATGGTGTTTTAACACTTTGATTTATATCACAGTATGCCTGCTAGTTTTGTGTCATCTTCAGATTTGAATGCTTTATAGTAAAATGGGTTGTGTTGTATGAATGTGCTTTCTAAAGTTGCTGGCGCCGTGGAGAAGTACTTGACTGCAGAAGGAAGTCTAATGTCATAGGAGAATGTCAATTTTTGTGCCTCACAGTTGGGTAGTGGGCCTCTTACTGTTTATATTTAGTTCATCTAGCTTGGGCTGTGTTATGCTGGCCACACTGATGTACTGTCCTAGTCAAAAGAATTTAACTTCTGGATGTTTAGGCCTACATTTTGCTGCTTCTACATATTGTTGTATTTTGTTATGCCCTTTAAATAATATGAGCCCTTATGTACTTCAGGATGTCCATGGAGCCAATTGCCATTATGTAGGTGTGCATAACTCAGTATATATGCATGATAACAAAATTATAATTGTAATAGCAAATAAAGTAGGAAAACATGAGAAAAGAACCCCTCCAGTTTGGCACAAAACCAGTCAGCTTTTTATCCACATACTGTTTGTTACGCTTATAAAATGTCTGGAAAACCTAGACTTGAAATGCTACCCAGAGTATACAGTTACTTTTTTTTTAACTTAAAGAGTAGTCATTGCTTTTTTCTTTTTCTTATTTTTCTTTTATTTTTTTTTCCCTGACATTTATTTCTACTTTGAAAGCTAGAATTTGGAATTTTAACCTCATCACTGTCAAAAATTTAACCAGTATAGTACACTTTAGGCAGTAGATGTTATGTTTCCTTATTATTCCACAATCTTGATTCCCAGGAGGAGATCATGATGGAAACTAGACTGAGACAGCTATTTCATAATGAAGTGATTGACTACAATATGATATAGAAATGGAAGGCATTTTTGATTATTCAGTTTGAAGTCAATTACTTGAGTCTAGTGTAAGAAAACTGAAGTATTATCCACAAAAAAGGAAAATTTGAACCTGCTTGCTACTTTTGGCATAGGGTGAGGGTGGTAGCTATAGTTATCTCTAAATCATCTAGTTTTGCTTAGTGAAGTCAAAGGATGAGATCCAAAGCTTTGTATTTAAATTCACAGTAGCCACCCATTTTACTGCTTTTTTGTAATTCTAATGTAGGTGGAGAAGACCTGTTTCAAAATGTTATAGATGTCATATTTGCTTTTGTTGCAAAATATTTGAGTCTGTTTAATTAAAATCCTACTAGTTGATACTGCTTCCTTTTCTCTTTTATAATAGCTCTATATGCATATAGAGAATTTTTTATGTGTATATGTCTTTATAAGTTTTACTCTATCCTAACCTTTAAGTTTCTTTGTGACAGAAACATACTCATGTTGCATTATTCAGTTTTATTTTTCATCTTCAATATTATGGTTATGGTTTTCGTGATCTTGTTAACTTGCTAAATCAGATTCCTTCATCTGGCCATCTGGTGCATGGCATTACTGAAAGAGTTTTTGATAAATCTAAATTACTTTTTCCTTGAACTATTCTATTAAGATGTGGTATAGCAAAATACTGTTCACCTAACACCCGAAAAATATCTTCCAAGTACGTGTTGCTTATATCCTGCATCTGAATGGTAAATTTCACAGGGATTAACCAAACCTTATGAAGTTTTCCCTTTACTATCCTGGTCTAAAAAGAGGTCCTTTTACCTTAAAGTATCATCTAACAGAACTGAAGTGTTAACCATGCTTAAGTAATTCAGAATCGCCAAGCTAAACAGTCAAGCATGAGTTTATACCTCTGAACTGTGGATTAAAATAAACCACAGATTTCTCTGCAACATAATCGTCTGATACTGATATAACCTAGAATATCCTTTCAGTTTCCATAGGAACAGATGATAGAATGTTTTGAATCTTGGAATAGCTAAAATGAATGTCTGGTTTCAACATAGTTCACTTTTATTTTGCAGCTTTCAACCTCTCCATGTAAGTGCTACAAGTGTGCATAAAAAAAGAAAGGTGGAATATTGGCATAACACATATTAAAATGTTTTTAGTAGCAGTAGTAACAACAATAATAAAATTAAAGTACATTGACATGTTTCTGTGCATAATTCTTCAGGTGTTAGCTCTGTGTTTTATTATAGAGGTGCAAAAAGTATTTCCAAATCTGTAGGAAAAGAGAAATCATTACTTATTCCTGTGTTAATGCCTCTTTAAACATTTTACAACAACATAAAAAATCTGTCTTGTAGCCATCTCTAAATTTCATCTCCAGCTATTGCTTCATCTCACTGTGTGGCACAGTATGGGTATATTTTCTCATTGGAACCATTTGTACAACGCAAGAAAATTTCATGTAGTCAGAAAGAAAAGACAGCAGAACTTTAGTGGAATATAAAGTGTGTTATATAGGTGACTATGGCCGAAGGTGCTAATCTAGGAACAGGCAAAGAAACTTGCTTGCTGTAGCAGCACTTGTTTTATTAGATGTTTGGCATCTCTTTCTTAACAGGTCATGTTGCTGAGAAGATAAGCTTTGAGTGTAAAAACATTAACAAGATTTAAAATATACCTCTGTTTGAGATGAATGGATATGTAACTTCAATATTCATGTAGTAGGAAAACATGGAGACCTTGTTAAAAAAGCAGTAAGAATCTAAGTGCCTGTAACCTGAAGCATAATGAATACAGATAGGAATGATAGTGTGTGACTGACTGTTCAGTACTTGGGCTCTTTTTATCTGTTATAACTCCAGCATTTAAGATACTTGATCTTTAAAACATTTTGTTTGTGGAAATCAGGATGGTACTGAAAGTGCAAAAGAGAAAAGGCAAAAACTAAAATGGAGCAAAACAAGGAAGAAGTAGCAAATTAACTTGTGATAGTGTCACTTTACAGTGAAACATGGTGTTGGTCTGTGGAGCTGCACTGTGCTCATGTAGTTCAAATAGTAACTTTTTCAAATATCTGTATTCCAAGATTATTTTCAGCTACTATTAATATATGAGAGCTGTAGTTATTGAAACATACGGACAAGTTTAATAGCAACATTTTGAAAATAGGAGTTTCAAATTAAAGTAATATCTAGGGCTTTCCTGCTCAGTATTAGAATATAGTATACTGTTGTAAAGGTGCAGAGGATGCTGTGTCATGTTAGTTTCTGAATAGCGATTGTCTTTTATTAATGGTTCTGGTTTACATCTTTGCAGCATATTTTAGGAAATTCCTCACAAGCTGTGTAGTAGGTGGTTTAGTCAGGTATTGGCAAACCTCACTCCACAGGTGGGTGAATACAGGGAAGGTTTGGATGACAAGAAGTAAGCAGGAAGGTTCTTAACAAAATATTGGAATTTGCAAGTTTCTATGCTTTAAAAATTAGGCAACAGTGGCCCCCTTTAACAGGCCTTTTTCATAAAATGCTTTTTCCTCCGCCATATGAAAATAACATTTTTTAAAATGCAGTGTCCTCACCTGCATTTGACTTCATATCCACTTCTGATAAACTTCTGCAATATTCAGGGTCAGATTTAGTCCTTACAAAGTTGAAGGTTTATTATGAACCAGATACTGAAGTTATGAAGTGTCTATTAGTAAAACAAAATGAATAAAATTATTTCCTCTTTGTGAGGAGGTGGTATTGGGAGATACTTTGTCACAATATATTAGGGACTATGATTCAGGTTATGGTTTCAACGTAACCTTCAAATCTAATTAGGCTCAGGTTAGAGAACATTTTTTTCCTATCCTTTGGATTTAATTTTTTTTTCTCTTCAAATCACATGAAAGGAGAGAACTGAGAAATGAGACATCCACTGTTTCCCACATTTGAATTTTCTGACTACCTCCACTGAGGTGATGGCAATGACAGCAGCTTCTATCACAGTACCTAGGCATGTATGTGTTCAGGATTAGAGTACAGTGCCAATCCTATCTTTCTTCATCCTTCATCAGGGTACCATTATACTTCCATTTCCATAGGCCTCAGAATGCCTTTAGAAGCATCCAGATCAAGAAGTCCCCTCACATTGTTCATTTTGCTGTCATACCTCTATTGATTTCCAAACTGTGACTCAAGCTGAACCCACCACATGCCTTCTGAGAGCCCTGTATTTGTGTCTGGAATGCTCCTGTGGATCACCCATGGCTCAGGTGAGCACAGCAGAACTGGGAACTGCCACCTCCTTTGCTATTAGTGTCCCCTGCACCCTGCTGGAAGAGGTGTTGGCTCAGGGGTTTGGGTGGCTGGGCCAAGAGGATGATGTTTCTTGCTGATCATCTGTTAGGGCTCTTGGCTGTTAATTGTATGTCTGCTGGACGTGTGTTTCACAGAGTAGTTTTTGCCAGGCTGCAAAGTAGATAGCCCCAGTGAGATGTTGTCAGTAGCAAATGAAGCGTGAAACAGTCTTCCCTTTTCCCTTGCCTCGGTGGCAGGTAGTACAACATGGTGCAAGGAATTCATAATTAGTTGATGTGTGGCATAGGCTAAAAAGCACTGACTTTAAGCAAATATTGAAAATAGCAGAAAGCAGAAGAAAGCGTTTTGAAGAAAAACCTCTTTGGATAGACACATGCATATTTAATTGGTCTTCAATAATTCATGTAGTATTAATGTGATGTGTACGGTAATACAAGTGTTTAGTAATGGTTTTGGCTGAAATTCTAATACCTAATGGGGGATTGTTGCCTATTTTAATATCTTAAAATTCCTTGGCAAAAGGTAGAATTAAGTAAACAATAACATCACTAGTTATGTGCTGTACATACTTAGAACTGAAAACAGTTTAATCTTTAAAGTCATTAAGCTTTTACTAGCTGAAATCTGTGTCTGATTTTCCACAAATATTTTTGTGCCATGACCTCTTTCTCTGCCTTTCCCAGAGAATCCATCGCTACCTAAACTGTCATTTTCTCTTGTACTGTTTTTCTTCTGAGAAGGTGCTGCTTTATGTTTGCTAGTCTGAATTTTAAAGAAAACAAGATGCTACAACAAATAGCATAAAATGAAGCCAAAGACAACACAAAAGGGAGACATTGACTTTGCTGCTCAATTTTCTAGATTTCATAACAGTTTATACATTTCTGGTATTTTATTAAACTGATTAAATTAAATTTGTATCTTACCTTTCTAACTTGAACCAGTTTTATAATATGATAAAAGTCCTCATGTTTTCATTAAATGGACTTTAGATAATTTTGGTAGCAACCCTTTTACGAGCTCTTTAACAAAGAGTGGTATTTCTTTATGTACAATGCAGTGAAGATTGTTTGTGCAATTACTTGAATAATTGGTAACTTAAATCCTGAGGTAAGTCCAGCATTTCTGTTGAGTAAGCACATTGGAACTTTAGAAGAAAGGAAAGTGTAGTAATTTTTGAAGACATCTCATGCCAGAGATCCAAAAGTGAAGATTTTTGCAGGTCCACCCAATTAATTTTCAGAGATGTAGCTTTTCCTGTAATATGGTGTACTTTCCAGGGTGAAAGACTTAGTAACACAGCGGGGAGTGGTGAATTCCTTGGTGAATGCTGTTGGGAGAACAGGACTACTTGGGAAGTACCTGAGCACACGTTTTAGAGCATCTCTACAGTGTAATACAGATATAGCACCAAAGATGGCCATGATTGTGTTTTGTTTAATCTAGCCAGAATTACTTTATGCCAAAATACACGACTTGTACTCTGGTTGCTGAACCATGCTGGATCATGTGGTACTGTTGCTGCCCCTGGTAGTCTTAAGGAATGTAAGCATGGAAGCCCACAC
Source organism: Melopsittacus undulatus (assembly GCF_012275295.1). Lineage (NCBI taxonomy): Eukaryota > Metazoa > Chordata > Aves > Psittaciformes > Psittaculidae > Melopsittacus > Melopsittacus undulatus. The sequence goes on from NC_047531.1 coordinate 27,940,635, forward strand.
TGAAAGCTAGATTGGCAGTGTGCTTGTATTTTCATTCTGCTCTTTTTGATTGTACAGCATGCAGTCAAAAAAAACCTGTAATAATGGCTATTGGGTACTGATTTGTATATGTTCTCCAGAGCTCAGATGGTGCTTATTTTTGTGCAACTCTTCCCTTTCAGGAGTGGAGAAGAAGGGAAGCTGGGAGCTGAACTGCTCTCAGTCTTTCTCCCTCCCTTCTCCAGCACTGTATGTGAGCAAAGCTAAAATGTATATGCATTTGGAGAGGAACGTGTGCTGGAGTAGGAGGTACCAGTGAGGAGGGTGGGAGTGCACCATATGTTCTCCTGCACTGCAGGTTTTACTTTCCCTGGAGACTTACTCTGAAATCCTTTTGATTCCTGATCCAAAAAAAAATGTAGTTGTCTTGCAGTACTTGGTCAGTATTGTAGAAGAATTGGCTGTTACTGCTTAGTGCTGCTATCCTTGCAGTTATGGATATGTAAGCTTCAACTTTCTTGCAGAAAGCTTAAGTCACCTGGTTCTTTGTTATTGATGGTAGATGAAGGATTTTCCTGAATTCAGATCTAGCTTAGTATTTATTTATTATTATTATTAGTATTGTCTTTTTGGGTACTGCATGCTGGAAACAATATTCCTGAAGCACATATGTATCTCCCAGTAAAAATTTTTGGTATGACATTAATGTTACTCAGGTGCTTTCTGCTGCAGATTTTTTTTACTGCCTATGGAGATGTTAATGTACGAGGCCTTCTTCATTCTTTCTTCTTGACTCTTGTTTTATCCTCTTTTAAAATGCCAATTGGAAATCTGGGTTTCAAAGTCTTCTGCAGATAAGTACAAGCAACCTTTCCACATGCTGAAGACTTTTTCATTTGCTGTGTTGCTATAGGCCATTCCTCTATACATCTGGAAAATTCACTCCCCTTTATTTAGCATCAGTACTTGCACCACACCTTAACCTACCTCGTGATCAAGGATATTTTTTTCTTTAATACCAAATAGCATGCTTCTTGGAGATCTTCACACAGCGTTCTCATATACGGTGCAGTGGGAAAGCATCACTGTGTCAAGTTTATGTTGCTTCAGTGCAGGGTATAAAGAAATAAATAAATGAGTTCGTAGTAAAATAAATGAGTTCATCGATGTCTACAGTTAGCTAAGAAACCTTGTGCTTATGTGCTCTGACCTGTGGAGGGCTGGACACATACTTAAATTCATTAGGTGGTGAATGCTGTAAAGAAGAATAACTATTGTGAGCTGCAAATTACATTCTAAAGCAACGAATTTTATAACTAGTTAACTTTTATTGCACTGACCAGTCTTGAATTTTAAAAGAAACTATAGCCATGTAAATAAAGTAATCTTTGCTCTCTGGTGGTTGACATAGCAAATCTGCTGCAAAAATAAAGTGGATTGAAATAATGCTCTGGCCTGTGAACATCTGAAAGTCGATCTCATGCATATTACTTTAAAATGCAGATCAGGTCTATATTTATACTTTATGTTCTCTACTCAGTTTGGAAATCTTGCCATTTTATAGAACATCTTTGGGATTTTCTTTTCAGAGAAGGTAACTTTTAGCATAGCTTTTACTTCTGTTCAGAGGGCTTTTTTTCCCCTAGTTCTGAAACAAGTGGTAAAAACTTTTAAACAACTATAGGTAGTTGGCTTTAAATAGAAATTAGACCTTAGATTAGTACTTCAGTCTATATCTGAAGTCTGTCTCCCTATGCAGGAAGTACCTCATAGGTTGTGCCTTGATAGTTGCACATGGAGGAAGGAACTTAATCCTACATCTTGATAAATAACTGTAGCTACATGTAATTTCTCCTGCACACTAAACTCTTCCTATGAAGACTATTTCCATTGCATTTGTATACAGTTATTATAGGCAAATGACTAATTTTTTTTTTTTCCCCCTTAAAAATTATTTTAGTAAATACAGTGTGCCCCAGGTAAAAGTACTGAATGTTCTAAAACTCCATCATGTTTTTCACACATAATACTATTAAGTATTCCAGTTTCTGTAAGGGTCATTTACGTCTTTGTTTTCTGTAATACATTGTGGCCTTATTTGTATTTCATGGTTGTTAAGTTCACAGTTTATGTGTCATTCAAATAAGGGAAAATACTAGAGGGATAACAGCTGAATTTTAATAATGGATGTGGAATTGAATTGAAATGGCAGTAGTTTTCCTAAAGCCATTTTAGTTAAGAATCTCTGTCAGCAATTCTTTTGAATCTTATGTACGTATGGAAGTTTTTTACCTTATTCAGATGAGATCTGGCAAAGCTAATTTCTGTTTTGGTTTAGAATTCAGAATCCATTTTCCATTTTCCTTTCATCTTGTAGGCTTTTATCTTAAAGTTGGTGGAATTTTGCACAAATCATGCGTAGGGATGTTGAACAGTACCAGAGTTAGGACAGAGAGTGGGAAACACGGGTGTCCAAGTGTCACACAGTTTTGAACTGGATCATATAAATACTCTTTGAGTAGGTTATCCTACCTCGTTCTTTATGTCCATATCAATCTAGGCCTTTGGCTTACTTAAGAGAAAGTCACTTAATATCAGTCTTGCTTCAAGTCGAAACATACTACATCTCCCATTCAAAGGTACATTACTCTGCTGCAGAAACAAATTACTTTGGTTTGGCATGAGTTGTTTCTGACAAAGCCATCTTGGCTATTATTAAGCACCAGATTAAAATTTCCTTGTGCGTATCAAAGGTTAATTTAACTGTGCAGTCAAATGTAAATAAATTATTTGTATGAATAACACTATATAATATTACAGGGCTGTTTAATGGTCCAGTTTTGAAGAATAGAAATGTAATGAATGAGTTGCTAATTTCAGAATACCTCCAGTGTTAATGACTTAGTTATATGAGAGCTTTAAACTGTCTTGTTTGGATTTCAACTCAAGTTTCTGGGAATTTGCTCAAGTAGGCTGGTAATTAAGGTACTTTCTGGACGTAATTAGTGGAGCATACTGCAATTAATGAACTTCCAATCACTAAATGTAAAATGTGTTCTTGAAGTACTACAACTTGGATAATGAAAACATTTACAACCTTTGTCATTCATGGAGAACAATAGTACTCCTTAATATAATTTGCAATGAATCAGTGAGCTCTCATCTTCATCAGCCCCCGCTGCTGACAGTTATTTTAAGATCAGAATTAATACTTATGAACACACAGCTCCTGTAAACCAGATGAAGAAAACAAAATTTTGGTAATGCGGAAGGGCATTTCCTAAGGTTGGTTATACATCGGCTGTTCAATGTATAGCAGGATTCTTCTGTCATAATGTGTTTATAAAGCCTGGTTTGCTTGCTTAGCTAGAAAGTGTATTATTCTATTCATTATAGTCTTTTACTTCTGGAAGTAGCTGGACACATCCAGTTAAGTGGAAACAGACATTTTTCTGGGCTACTGTAGTTGGTTCTCTGACAGCCAAATGGGATGATAGAATGGAAGTGTCATCATCTGTTCTGAAACTTTTTCAAAGATTTGCCTAGTTTCTGACAGGTTCTGACAGTTTTGACCAGCTGTTAAATTAGATGTGGAAGTGTGGGCATTCACAAAGAGCTTCATGTTACCTCATGGGATGTAGCCATGATTCGTTATAGCTTTTCTGGTTTTGTTTTCTGGAAGTCACTGCTTGGAAGGCTGGAAAACTTGGATTGGGTGGGCAGCTGCTAGGTGACAATTTACATCTTTTCAGGTGGTTTGTGCCCTGAATTGTTCAAGTCACATTTTCTTTTTCCTTTTTTTTTTTTTCCTGTCTAATCACACAGGTCAAAATCTGTGAACGAATCCTTGTCCATAGGCCCTACAAAAATTGGGGTGGGCAACATCTTTCTAGTCCATTTCTTGAGCTCATGGTAGTAAAATTTATCTCTACTTATAGCTGTGACTCTGTTAGCCTATTTTAGAAAACTGATCTGCTAATTTAGACTTTGTATTTTTAAAAAGTCTGTCTATTCCTACGTAATTTGTGCATGTTACATGGAGAAATGTGCTAGAAATAATGAAGGTTAAAGTTTTTTACCAGTGATTATCTGAAGGTACAATAAGCAGCAACACATTCTTGACAGTGCCATGAGGAGCTTTGGTTGATTATTTCTACAGTTAGCTTTAAAAATAAAGTACACTTGGTCATAACAGTAATTTGCTGTGACTCTGATTTCTCGCTAATGCTAGAGAACTTCAAAAATGCAAAATGAGAATAACAAAAATCGCATTACCATTATTTTTGTTACAAACTTTAGAAGAATAATTGTTAACTGCTAGTAATGTCTTCACTCATGAAAATATTAGACTACATATGTTGCTGCATTTAGGAGCAAGGACATGCCAATATGTGTTTTGTCTCTTGAAAACAGCGAAGCACTGAAAAATCCAAATGGCGTTACTGTGGTAAGGTGTTCACATGGAAGTATTCTTGTATATTCTGCAATTTACTTTTTTACAAGGAGATCTTCCACAGCATTTCAGTGCTTGTTGCCTGTTTTACTAGCATTGATAATGACCTTTGGTTATAGCTTAAGTGAAGAGAGATTACAGTTTAACTGAGTAGTGCAGTAACTTTGTTACATTCTTCAAGGTTAGGAATTTAGTAGCAGTACTACTATTTAGTTCAGTAGGTTCCATTTCATAAGTAACCATCTTAACTGGTTATCAATAGATGCACCCCCAGTATCAATACAGGCTGGAGGATGCAGGGGTTGAGACCAGGACTTAGGACTTAGGGGTACTTGTGAATAAAAGATTGGATATAAGCCAGCAATGTGCACTTGCAGCCCAGAAGGCAAGTTATATCTTGGGCTGCATCCAAAGGAGCATGGCCAGCAGGTCAAGGGTGGTGATTCTGCCCCTCTACTTTGCTCTGGTGGGACACCACCTGCAGTACCACATCCAGCTCTGGAGTCTTCAGTACAGGAAAGGCATGGACCTGTTGGAAAAGGCCCAGGGGAGTGCCACAAAAATGATCAGAAGGATGGAACACACTGTAAGGAAAGGATGAGAGAGTTGGGGTTGTTCAGCCTCAGGAAAACTCCAGGGAGACTTTATTGTGGCCTTTCAGTTCTTAAAAGGGGCTTATAAGAAAGATGAGCCTTTTGCAATACGATGAGGGGTGATGGTTTTAAACCGAAAGAGGGGAGATTCAGACTGGATGTGAGGACAAAAGTTTTTACAATGAGGGTAGTCAAATCCTGGCACAGGGTGCCCAGGGAGGTGGTGGATGCACCATCCTTGGAGACATTGAAGACCACGCTGGATGTGGTTCTGGGCAACCTGATCTAGTTGAAAATGTCCCTGCTCATTGCAGGGGAGGTTGAACTAGATGACCTTTGCAGGTCCCTTACAACTCAATCTATTCTGTGATTCTGTAATGGGCACAGATAAACAGGGAAATTTTGAGTTGTCTGACAAGTATCTTGTGAGCAAATTTGTTCTCATAAAAATCAGCATTAAAAGGCACTTATTCATATATATAAAATACGTCTTCAGTTGCTGACTACTGCTAGTTGACCTCAGCTGTGTGAGCTTGTACATGACATAAGTGATGTCACACTGTTTATCCAAATGACATTGTTACAGGAAATAGCTATTATTAGCTCAAACATTTCCCTTTTAGGAATTCATTGGAACCTGATTCTGCCTTTGTGTTTATATTGGTACAAGTCCCTGAAAAGGTCATTCCTTTTTATTACAAAATCTTTTGCCTCTTTTTTTTTGCTTGATAAAGCAAGCAAACAACACTGGAACATAATTGTGCCCTCTGACTTACAGATGACTCAAACAAGTATTTATCCCCCAGGGAAGTTATATAAAGTCCCTGATGCAGATTTTTTGTGAAAGGTTTATCATATATCATGTATCATGTATCATATATCGTATTAGGTGTCAGAACAGTTCTACTAAGTTCAAAGGTGTTGAGGAATTATGAGAAAATTTCTGTAGGGCCAACCTAGGGTTCAGTTATCTTGAACCCAGCCATTTGGAGCTGTGAAGTCAAAAATTCTGCAGGAGTTATGAATTTGTATGCTAAACGTATAATTTGATGAGTGTATTTGTTAGGTTAGGCTATCTGATATTGAATGAAGTGTAGGAAAATAAGTATTTCTTTCATCTGTAGCCATATAAGAGAATGGATCTGACTCTGGACAAATACAGAGTTTTTTGACTTGAAGTCCAGCTGGTTTTGTACCCTCTTGAGCCATTTTAAATGCAATGTTTGGACTTAAAACGTACAGTAGAAACAAGGCTGAGCATTGAAATGCTGTTTTCAGTTTTCATTAATGAAAAACATGTTGCGTTGTGGCATATAAATCCATGTTTAAATTACATCTCCTCAGAGAGCCACCTGAATACCTACTGAAGAAATTCAGCACTTTATCAATGCTTGAGCCAAAACAAGACCCTTTAAGTACAAGAATTAATCAGTCATTATGAACACTGCAGGGTAAACGATGATACCTTATATATTATTGTTTACAATGCTAGATCAGGATTAAGCATTATTCCTTCAGTTCTCATTGCCAGTTTGGAATGGATGCATAAGACCATGCAGCACTTAGGCCTGGAAAAGAAGGCAATGTATTTTAGGACTTATTTTTACATTATCAAATCATCCCTTGAACCCCTAGAAGGTCAAATAATATTTTTTGTCCTTGCAAATTTTATATATAGACAGACACAAGCATTTTCCCTGATCTTATGATTCAACAAGCAAAGTTCAAATGATCAGGAAGAAACTGTAATTTCTGCAACACTGCCTTATGTGCTCTGTCAGGAAACAAGGAGAGTGAACAAGGATTCATCACCTCCCTACAGAAACAGGACAAGTCAGAAAGGAAAGTAGAGGATTATTTTTTTGGCTGACAGCAGATCATAGGAATCCTTGCCATAGTTTGTCACAAGTTTGCAGAAAAAAGGTGTCTGTCATTCTGGAATGGTACAGTTTTGGAATGCAGTGCAGATTGTGCACTTCATCTCTTCAAAATAAAGTCTTCTTTTCTGTGACACTCCTGTTCAAATCACAGGGGTGAACACAAAGGCCAACTACTTAGTATATTTTGCTAACAGATCTCTCTGCAAGGAAGAGGCTCGTGAACCAGGATTTTATTCAGAAAAGAAAATAAGCCTAAATTACTGTAATCAGTGAATTTTTGCTCAGACTGATGATAAATGAGCTGATACTCTAAAACTTTAATATCAGTATTGATGTCGGAAGGATACTAAGGATCAGATGAGTAAAGAATGAGCAAAATATCAAAAGCCTTCTGAATTGACAACTGTTCATTAGGAGCAAACAAACATCAGTTTGTTGCGGGTGACAGAACTACTGCTTCTGTGCCTGTCCTGAGTGTGTGAAGGATGTCGTATGTTTTTTTCTTTCAGGCTTAGACAATTGATAAATCAAAATCTGCATCTAGAATCTATCAAGAAGGTCAGAAGTGCACCTGGGATGGCTAGGAAGCTGTGGATGATTACAGATGATAGGATGATTACTGGCAGCATGATTAGATGATAGTCTGTTACTGTCTTGTGTAAGCAGGATGTTAGAGGGGTATAGTGTTTGTGTAACTGAGAACCCTTTATCTGCTTATTAATCTTCTGACAGCTTGAAAAGTTAAACTATGTATTTGTTTCTCTGACTTAGAGCTGATGTGTTTCTGCATAGATGAGATGTTACAAGATAGCTTGCTGTGGGGTGGTAAAAAGGCGACATGTTTTTTCAGTTCATTTATTTTATATGTTTTGTATGACTTGTAGAGGAATCCTCCCTGTCTTGACCCTCTCACAGACTGATGAATGAATGTATTCCATGATTTAGACTGTTTTGATGTTACATAATTGTTGATAGTTGTTTTTCAGTAAACTTCTTGTATTTTAAATATATTCAGAACTGTCTCAGTGGGTCTGATACGAGACCAACTGACGTGGGAATCAGAACTCCTAATCAAACATTTATTATTTCTTGTAATTGTCAGAGGTTTGTGAATAGCCCACCTATTTCCACCCACAAAACCCACAAAATGCTAACGGTGCAAAAGTACTGTTCAGTAGTAAACCTTCTAATGGGCTGTGGCTAACCATGTTGTTAAATGGACTGGTTTAAGTTGGTTCAGCCACTGATGATTTTTGTGAAAGCCTCTCCTTCAGAATTCTGCCAAAAAATAATACTGTGGGACAACCTGAAAATACTCGTGACCACTGTATGCTTATTAGCGGGCTAGATCCAACTTTAGAGACAGACTCTTAAATCATCTTTGCTCAGGAAGAAGCAATATCGAAATTATTTAAGTTGCACTTAACTTCCAATAATCAGTACTGTTAGAACAATTCAAATTGATCAGTTTATTATATGACAGTGAATAGATACAAATCAGGAGAGACCATTAAATCATTTTATCTGATCTCTGCAACCTGACTTTGTTTCAGCTGGAGTATTTTATCTTCAAGAGATGTGCCATGATCAGGACCACAGTAAGGTATCTGTATGTCAGGGAACTGGCAGGATGAAATATGCCCTTGCAAGCAGTCTGGAGGAAGAATAAGGTGAAATCCTGCCAAGATTAATGTGATTGATCTTTGAGAAGTATTCCTGTAATGGGCATATTCTGGCACCTATTAGAGCATTCTCTGTGGCTAGAAGAGGAAGAGATACCCAGTCCTTTTCCCTTGACATCTGTCTGACGTTTGGTAAGAATATATGAAGCCACTTGTGTGTTGGAGAAGAATATTGTTTCTGATCTGATCAGTTCCCAAATTTAGGCAGAAGATCCTAAGTTTAGGAACTGATTTAATTACTCCTCCACCACAGACTTGCGCGTGGTATAAAGATGTAGAAAACAAAGCAAGCTGCTTATTTTCTCAAAAGCTGTAGGAGAAGATTTGTGGCATACATAGTTTCACTAAAGCTGTCTTGCTCTTTTTCACATTTTGGTCTTTCTTACCTGTTATTCACTACTGCTGCAGACTTTCTAAGGAAACATGTTTTCTACATGGCCTTCAGAAGTATTTCATAGGGCACTCTCTTTAGAATCTGTTATCTTTTGAAGAAATGGCCTTGGTAAGTAAAAAAAGACTAGAGCATTTAAAAAGTAATCTTGTCTTTTTGCTTACCTTTAATTTTCTCTGGAATAATGAAATTGTTTTATCCAGTTAGTTGATGATTAGTAAAAACAGACTAGAGGAGAGAGAAGGCAAAGAATGTGCCAAAAATAGCTGAAGGTATAGTTGAATATAATCTATGGTTATAGTGAGCAGTTCTGGTAGGCTTTTCAGTGAAAAAAAGGCCAATTTAGATTTGATCCAAGGACTAAAGGGCACAGGTTTTTTTTGTGTTTAGGCTTTATGTTATTTGTCTTAATCCAGCCTTGTAACAAGCAACAACATGTCATCAGAATCAGTACATAGATTACATTTATTTTTTCTTTGGTTTGCTTTTTTTTGTATCAGGCCGGAGAGAATTGGGCATTCTTTTTACCTTCTCTCAATCTGTGGCTCATCTCTTTTGGTTTGGTTTTGGGGATGCTGCTGTTTGCCTCCTCCTTCCCAGCTGTTCACTAGAAGATTAAGGATTGAAGCCAATTCATTTGCTTTCCTACTTTATTACCAAAAATGGTAAAATTTTGCCAATGTTGTCATTTTCCCACTTCAATAGTAGATAATAAAGTTGCACGTGGGAATTTTTGCATATCTTCAATTTTTTGAGTGTGGGTGGAATACTATTTCAGGCTTACTCTGAAATGCTAAAACATGAAAGACTGTATTATGTATTTTTTTTCCCCATGATAACCGGTATTTTTAGCTTATTTCTGATTTATCTGAATCTGAGATAAGCTGTAAGAGGCACAGAAGCAAATGGTCATGTATATGCCCTGGGATTCCTTTCTTTAAGCGCCTTGGAAGACAAAGTTTTTGAGACATTTGCTGTGTAGAGAAGAGGGGACAACTCTCCCCCAAACTTCCGGGAAATGAAGGTATTTTCTTTTTGTGTTTTACCAGAAGAGGAAGTTTCTTGACATCATCTGTAATTGAGTTTGATAGGAACTAGTTTATATATATGGAGGACAAATTCTATTGAATTTAAAGACATGTAAATATTATATTGTTCAGGGTGCTTCATTTTAATTGCTTTTTTTAAATTCTGTATAGCTTTATTAAAAATGTTTTTTGACAATATATTGACATATTTTTTTTTAAGACAAGTGGAGAGCAAAAATGTGTTCAGATTCCTGTACTGTACCCAGGGCCAGGTATGGACATTGTGAGGAGTTACCAAAAAAATTGTCTGGAAGTAGTAAACTCTGGCATGTGATATTGCTGATGTGAAGTGACCTGTAGTTTTCATGCCAGATTAACATTCAGTAACATAGCATGTGTGTGCCTTCCTGCTCCTAGGAATTTTAAGAATTCCACTCTTCCTCCTTCAGCTTAAGTTTGTCTCCACCCTTATTGATGGAAACATATGTAGATATAAAGCAGTTTTGCTAAAGTAAGACCCTGGATTTTGAGTTACTATAGGTTTTAAGGTGAAAGGATAGTTTGACATATATGACTCAAGAATTCCTGCAACTGTGCATATGATCTCCAATGATGTTTTTGTAGAGGAGATATGTCATAGTTTAAACCCAACCACACCAACCACAGTCTCTCCACCCACCCCCCACCCTCCCGGCCCTGCTCCCAGAGAGCTGGGGAGGAGAATTGAAAGAATATAACTCCCACAGGTTGAGATGAGAACAGTCCAGTAACTAAGGTATAACACAAACCACTACTGCTATCACCAGTAGTAATAATGATAAGGGAAATAACAAGGGAAGAGAATACGATACCACCTGCCAAAACGAGCCCAACCCAGAAGAGAGCGAGCCCTTCTGGGTAACTCCCAGTTACCTCCCCAGGCATGATGTGTTGTGGCATGGAATACCTCTTTGGCTAGCTTGGGTCAGGTGTGCTGTCTCTGCTTCCTCCTGGCCTCCCCTCCTCCCTCCTCCCTGGCAGAGCATGAGACTCACAAAGTCCTTGGTCAGACTAAACATTACTTAGCAACAACTGAAAACATCAGTGTTATCAGCTCTGTTCCCAGGCTGAAAGTCAGAACAGAGCACTGCACCAGCTACTAAGGAGAAAAATTGACTGCTACTGCTAAACCCAGGACAAGATACAATTTGCTTTAAAGAATGAAAAAAATAAAAATCCCCAGAAGATTAACTAATCATTAATTTATCTGTTAGGTCATTGGAAGGTAAAAAATCTTTTAAATACTTCTCTTAGCATTCTGAGTCATATTGCTATCTTAATATTTTATGTTTCTGAAATCCAATGCCTTTCTCAGGTAACAAATAAATCTTTTGGTCTCCTAAATGTATTGACTGAATTTTATTTTTCTTTCTAACAGTTTTATTAAAATACATTAGATACTATTTAAAAATGGTAGTGTGTCATGGGAATATGTAATACAAGAATAAGTGTAGGGTACAGACTGATAGTTCAAAGATTCAGCCTTTGTTTATAGAACTTTTCAGCTACCATGTTCAGTCTTTTAAAAGAAAAATTTTAGAGGCTATCTATCTAGTTTGGATTTCAAACAAGGGATTGGATGCTGGAAGATGATATGTAACTTATTCTCTCCTAGAAATCAGAAATACTTCTCTCATAATTTCTTGATGTGATCAGAAAAGAATGTTCTCCTTCCACAGAATATTCCACTTCAGCAGAGTTCTTTAAGTTATAGATTTCTAGCAACTGATAAATGTTCTAAGGATGAGATATTCTAGTGGCAATCAGCCTTTGGTCTATGATTGAAGTGTAGTCTCTCAGGACAGCTGATCCAATCTGATAGCTGCTTGCTGCATGCCAGGTCATGTGGTGATGGTAGCTGCTTCCTATGGCTGGTGACTTTCATGATGCTTCCTAAATGCTTCCCCAATCATAGAATTATAGAATAGTTAGGGTTGGAAAGGACATTAAGATCATCTAATTCCAACCCCCCTGCCATGGGCAGGGACACCTCACACTAAACCATATCACCCAAGGCTTCATCCAACCTGGCCTTGAACACTGCCACGGATGGAGCATTCACAACCTCCCTGGGCAACCCATTCCGGCACCTCACCACCCTAACAGCAAAGAATTTCTTCCTTGTATCCAATGTAAACCTCTGCTGTTTAAGTTTCAACCTGTTACCCCTTGTCCTATCACTACAGTCCCTAATAAATAGTCCCTCACCACCATCCCTGTAGGCCCCCTTCAAATACTGGAAGGCTTCTATGAGGTCTCCACACAGCCTTCTCTTCTAATGTTCTCCAGGCTGAACATTACTCTGCACAGTCTTTTTAGTTACATTGCATGCATGAACACAGACACACACACACTTTCTTGGTGCTGCATCATGCCTGATAATAGTGCGTGTGCTGAGTCTACTTCATGATCAGCACAGATTTCTCAAGGGTGACTCCTGTCAAACCAGTTTAGTTTTCTTCTGTGGAAGGGCAATGAATTTAGCATAAAAAGTGGGTGTCTCATATTTTGTCTGTAGTACTTTTATGTGCAGCATTTTTTAATTCAAACTGAGGAAGATTAATCTAGATGAAACTGCTACAAGATTGGTGCAGAACTGTTTGGAAAGCCATACACGGTGTTGATTCCATTCTAAAATGGAAGAAAGCATCAAGTGAGTTTCTGCAGGATTTGCCCCAGGGCTAGCACTACTCAGTACTTGCATTCATGATCTGAGTGATGGAATACAGAAGATAACTTATTAAATTTCCAGACTGTGCCTGCCTAAGAAGGATTAAGAGGTCTTGTAAGGACAGAGTTAGAATTCAGTATTATCTTGAGAAATTGATTTGAAGAAACAGGATGCTGTTGAAAAGGAACACGTGTAAGGTATTGCATGAAGAAAAAGGGAAGAAAAACTGCAGAAGGGGATTTTGAGGTTATAGTGGATTACAAGCTGAAAGTCAGTCATGCCAAGTAGATACAAAGGAGGGGAAAATACTGTATTGGGAGGTGTAAACGAAAGTGTACGTTGCTAAACATGGAGTAATTCCTGTGCTTTACTCATATAGAGTGATCCTTGGGCTCTACTCAGCCCTGTGGGTTCTAGTGGTGAATTCCAGCATATCAAGAAGGATGTAGACTAACCTGATACAGAGCCAAGTGGGGAGCAATGAAAACTAGATTTAGGAATAATATCTTGAATAAATATCTACTAGATGTTTCTATTTTTAGCTGTAGATACAGTTGGTTTAGAGAAAGAGAGTAAACCTGCACTGCTTTAAGATCTTCCTAACCTGTGTGGTAAGTTTAGTATCTTCTTGGAACAGTCAGATGATATGGTACCCTGGAACTGACGCCTGGACAGATCATCCAGCACCCTGATTGCAGCGGATGCACACATACAAGATAGCACACATTAATGTATGTGAGGGCCAGCTCTGCAGCAAGTGTCATGTCCCTGACTCACACAATACTGCCAGCATGTCTTCTGTAGTCTTCTCATAGGGAATATGCCCTATGGCCCCCTCCTGCACCTGCAGAAAGCAAGTGGCCCACCGAGCCAGAAAGGCTGGGCATCCCTGCAGCTGCTTTACAATTTACAGTTGACATGACACTCATGTTTTTAATGTATTTGAAGTTTCACTAATGGAAAATACCTGTTAGTGTAAACAAAGTACATCACCTTGTTGACAGTTCAATACTATATTTCACACATTGGTAAGTTTGTACTCTGTTGGCACACTACTTGATGTGGGTGCAAGGACACTCAATACCAAACAGTTTGCTCTCTCTTGTGTGTAGGCCAGCAGAATGCTTTGAAGGTGAGCATAAAAAAAAAAAAGAGGATATCTTTGTGGTTTGTTAGAATGCTGAATGTCTGAATGATGACTTTTTTAGGTAGCTGTTACCTGCAGCCCTCTTACCTGCAGAGTCATCAGTTGCTAGCTGTGATAATCAAACTGAAAAGAAATCAAGAAAACATTTGAGGAAAAATCATGTCAGGTTTTAAATTAAGAAAACAAAATTGTTAAAATATTTGCTACTTGGATTGATGAAATGGATATTAATGTAGCCTGTTTGTTGAGTAGAGTAGGGAAGAATATATGCTCTTGGAAACAAAGAATAATGTGAGAAAAGGACACTTCCTTGAGGAGCGCACTAGAGATACAAGCTTGAATAATTTATTTTCCTGAGTAAATGTATACGTTTCAATAATGCTATTTCTCCAGAAACATACATAAATCTGTATGTTTAAACTAACAGTTAGTATTTAGTTAAGCTTTTAAATTAGAGCATGAGGTTGAAGTACAGTGTGTATGTTTGTGATTTTCTTGGACTCTAAGGAATGCTGTGCATGCATTTTTAGGCATCATCAGAGAGAAAGTATTTTGGCCTTTTGAGGGGTAGTGTTCCTCTAAGGTACTACAAGTAATTTGAAGGGATCCAGTCGGGAATTTCTCTCAAAATATTTGTGCTGTACTCACTGCACCCACTCACTTGCTTAATATAAGATTCTGTTGAAAAGCTTGTGTGCAGATGTAGAGATAATAGAGTCATGTAAACAAACAGTAGACTATAGCTCACACCGTAGGAATTTAAATATGTGTTACGGATAGATCATTTTTGTGTGAGGTAATTAACACATACAACCTAATAGGTTTTCAGTTCCTGTATCAGAGATTGTTTTGAAGATATGAGTATTACTGGCAGTCAGTGAAGGTGAACACAGTACTTGTATAGGTTGAGTGGAGCTGCAGAACTTGAGCAGTAAAGCACAGTGTAAATTTATACTTAAAAACCTCTGCACATTGCAGAACTTAACACTTGTGGTAACAGAGGATCATATTGTATCAGTAAGCTGAAGGGGACAGTAGGTAATTTCCGTCAGGTGTCAGTTCCCCAGATCTCTTCCTTTCTCCCCAAATCTGTTCCCACTGGCAATAGTGTCATCATGTTGAAACTGGAATTGTGTGTTTCTGATCTTAACTTGCTAGCATGTGACAGTGTTATTAAAAATGGTCCACTTAAACACAGATGAAGGACAGTGTTACAGACTGGAGAGCTGCATCTGGGAATTCGTCTAGAGTTTTATAAAAGAAAAGAAAAGGGTGGATTTCAATCATCAGACATGGTGGCAACAGTCCATGATATAAATGACACTTTGATCTCTGTGCAGGATGTCTGGCTGACCTGAAAACTCAGGCCAATTTGTCCTATTTACTTTGGTTGGTAGAGGTACAAAATTATGGATGTATTGTGTAAAAGAGAAAATATCACTTTTATTTTCTCAAAAAGTATCTAGCATCAAATAAGGTCTTATTAACTCATCTAGTCTAAAAAAGACCTTATACATAGTTGTGTACATCTTCTAATACCTTTACTTGTTCTCAGTCCATGTGGCTTTATTTACTGGTATATAGCTAGAAAAATACAATTTTTAGCTGGTGTGCTCAGCTGTCATGTATTGTTTAGTCCTTGTGTGAGCTGTTACAAACATGTACATGTGTTTTAATGGATCCCTTCATTTAGAGATAGTACTAAATTGCAACATTTAATCAGATTAGTTCTTTGTATTCATGATAAACCAATAAATATCTCTTTTGATCATGTACATTACCGAGGTTTCAAGCAGAAGGAAAGCAAGTACCAAGAATGAGAAACCTTTATGCATCTTCCAGAAAGTCCCTGTGCCAAGTTTCATGTTTACTGCACATTGTTTCCAGATGTGCATAGCAAAAATGCTGTTGCTGTTCCCTGCTGTTTTGTATTTTCTGTTTTGAGCTGAGGGATCAGTGTTTTCAGCAAAAATTTACCAGAATTTGATCTGTCCCTCTACATCAACTAACTCTATAATCTGCATTACCAGAATTCCTTACAGTTCCTATTGCTGTTATCCCTACACCACCTTTGTGACAAAGGTGAAGTGCCATTATCTGTGGTTTTGCAGGTGAAGAACAGAGGCCCAGAGAGAAAGGGATCGTGCATCAGATGTATGATGCTTCTAGGTGTTGGCACACACAGTAAGGGTTGTGGCAGTGGGGAGTGTGATATGGGGCTGCAAGAGTGAGGTTCGCAATGCCCTTTTAGTCATGTAGGTTCTGCCCTCAGTGAATTAAGCACCTAAGAATGAGATTTGCCACAGAGAATGTCAGTGTATAAAAGCTGAACCTTGGTACTCTTTTGCAGCTCTTCTAGGGGTGGTTTTGCTAGGATTCACCAGCTGTTACCTTTCCTGTGTGTAAGTAGCTGGGATTTCCTTGTAGGCATGGGTTACTGCTTGTTTAACTACACAAGTGATAAAAAAACTTATAAAGGTGCTGGTGAAGAAGTGTTAAAACAGTTCTTCAGGAAGTGGGAATGAAGACCAGGGTCATCCTAAGCCTGAAGGGCTTTCTCCTGTGTCTCATTTGGGAGTGACCTGCTCTTGAGCACCAGTCAGGGCTTGCGTGGTCACTACTGTGACTGCCAAGGGCAAGTCACTAGGTGATCTTTGATAGCCTTGTAAAAAACAAGACAAATCATTTGTGCTTAGAGGTTGGATCTACTTAATAAAGACGGTATAGACCAAAAGAATGTGATATTTTTGGGTCACAGGTAAGAATAACTGTAGTCCAGCATGGACAGTGTATTTGGGAAACTCTAGTTTCAGCTGATCTTGTTAATTTAGGCCTCAATAACTGGCTAAAAATCACATGTTAAACTGCTGGCTCTGAACTCTAGTCAGTGGATTGTTTCTCCCTATAACTGAAAAGCAGATTTAAGCCATTGGAGGAAGTGCTGCTTTGCATACTGTTCATTAACTGTGCTGCTATTGCTTCTTACCCAAGAATTTGCATGTTTGAAAATGATTTTAAAAATAAAATTGTCCATACTTTGGTGACTTAAACCTGCAAAGGGGGAAGGGATAGCAAACAGCATCTTTCAGTATTGCTTCTTTTCTGCTGCTGCTCTGGCTGTAATGCAATTTGGTTGGGCCTTTTTTTGTCTCCCCCTGTTTTTGCCACTCAAAGTCGGGTTTTTTTAAATAGAAATAGAGAAGGCAGAAGCAGTGATTGCTGCAGGGAAGTACTATGGAAACCTGTCACGACAACAGTTTCAAATGAAAGTGAATCTTCAGCTGTTTAAAAAGTCAAAGTATTTGTCAGATTCTAGTGTCTCCTCTAGAGGCAGAGTTGGAGAGGAAGGAAATATATAGAGAGGTGTGGAAGAGAAAATACATATTCTCGCTTTTCAGTTGGGGAATATGCATTTCTGGGCTCAGCCTTGCAATCATATATCCTGCAATGGACTTATTCTCTGAGAGCTAAAATTGCCTAATTATTTAATGTGTACTAATGTTGTGCAAGCATTATTGTCCTTTATGGCTGATGAGACACATTTGCTGTAAAATCTAGTTTGTGTTTCCAACTGCTTCTTTTTAAACAAAACATGGGTAGACTCTTCCGTTCTTGGAAGGAATTATTCACTGAATTCAGCTGAAAACAAGTTGCTGGTGGTGCATACAGCAATAGTTAAATAAATACACCGTTAGCATACATGTCAGTTGTGGGTGATTGTCCATATTTTCCAGATGGAAAACGCAAAGCATGATGTGAATATGTTAGATCCCTAGTCACTTCGTAATTGTTCTCTGTGCCCTTGCTAGAGAAAATGCCATCAAATGCATTTTGTTGTTACCAGTAAAGCACACAGAAGATAAATAATGACGTGAAGATGCTACTGCTAGTAATGTTGTGATTGATAGATTCACTTTGGTCTTCTGGTACATCCACATGCCTTTTAAAACTTGCTAGCTGTTCCAGCACTATGCTGATGCATGATAGTGTAGATACAGCTAGATACATATGTGAACATTAATGTTTCTGAATTAAAATAAATGTTTGGAATGCCAGTGATTAATCACTAAAATAAAGTGTCCAATGGCACTACCCAGGGATATTCTGAAAATGTGCAGTGAATTCAGATACCAAAGTATTTCATATCCCTCTGGTCACTAAAGTTCCTAGGCATATTTTGTAATGTCTGTTGGTCATGTTCACTGCTACTAGAAGTATTGGAAAGCAGTGCCTAGTAAATAGAGGATATGTAAAGGAGGTACTTTTTTTTAATTTGAAAAACACTGCTTTTCTTAAAGGGTTTTTAAGAAAAAAAAGAATAAGAAGTCATGTTGGTGTTGAAATCGTTCTAAACTAGCAGTTTAATCTTTTATACTCTGTAAACAGGAAAACAGAGGCTTTCTTTTAAAATTAACAGAAGTGTTAGTTTCACACTGACAGATTTTACTGCTGAGCTATAAACCCTTGAAAATAATAGACATGGTGATAGTCTCTTTTGTCCTTTGAGATGCTGATCTTTCAGATTTTTATGAGTCTATGTGCATTTATTAAAATATGTATACTGAATTGTAAACAGATTATGGGATTGTGCAGAATTTGCTTTCAGCTGTGATAGAGAAAGCTTTGTATCACTTTGCCATTGTGCACTTGCCCTATATAGAGGAAAATTAGGAAGTTTAATGCAATTGATGTCCAAGTGTGGCACAGTATTTTTGTGGAATTCTTCACAGCTCCTCTCCTGTGTGAATGGTTAATCAAAGTGGATTGACAGATTGTATGTCTGGGGTTTTTCTTTCTTTTTTTTTATTCCTGTAGGTGTTCGTGACTCATAAATGCAGAATTAGACCGAAAATCTGTGACTGGATAATGGAGTATTTGCAAGTACTTTACTGCACTTTTCAGTGCAGCACAACAAATAGCTTGCACTTTCCGGTGTTTATTTGTAAGGATTTATTATTCTGTCGCCCTCCTAATCCCGTCTTTTCTGGGCCTGTTTTTATGGTAGTGCAAGAAAGTGGTTTATAAATAGTTTCTATAAATGGGTATTCCTGAAAATACATCTGATCTGAACAATATTTTTATATAACTGTCTTTTATGGTAAAGTAATAGGTGAAAATTGAGAAGTCATTAATGTTTTATATCCCTTCACTTTGCTATGAATCATCACTTAACTGTTTGCCAAAATCTTTATACTCTGTTTAGTGACAATTTAATATGAGAATCAGCTGGATAGTTTTTAAATTCACTCACGGTCCTTTTCTTTGAAGATTCATCTTGATTAATTTGGGCAGTTGCCAACAAAATGTTAAAACTTAATATTCCCATGTAGATGATGTTCTAAATACATATTGACCTAGAGCTTGGTAATGCTTTTTGAAGAATACAGATAGCTTTACTGGTCCAGAAATTGTAGATATTAAATAAATTCTAAAGAATTAGCAGCTATGCATTTTGTTAAAGTAAAAAAGAAAAAGTCAGAGCACCTTAGAAAGCTCAGAAGCCACTTTGTGTGTTAGATCTTCCCATTGAGACTAGTTATTTTGAAATATGAAAGAGTTTGGTTTCATACCAATTAGTAAATGTCATTTGTGATCACTAAAAAGTTATTCCTCATAGAAAGCCCATCATGAAAACACAGGAATGTTTAATAACACTGAGTTCAGCTTTTTTACAGACAGAAATGATTTTAAATTAGAGGCTGCTGCATAGTCTGCTTCTGTGTTCTGGTTATCCATCTGTTTAGGTGGATTCTCTGGGCATGTCAACCATTATGTCTTGGACAGCTCTGACCACAGTGCAAAACTGAAACTGCACCAAGACTAGATAATACCTATAAGGGCATGAAGATATCTAATACTAATGCTTTTAAGAGAATTAATGCAAATATGATAATTGATTCATCCATTTATATGCAGAGAGGCATGGGCCACTGCTATGAACAGCTCAACTGTGAAAGGCTTTGTAAATAAAACATACTGAAGGGGGAGAATGGAGGAGAGTGAGGACAGTATGTGTCAATGTGGAAACTGGAAACTGAGTTTAGGAGCTGAAGGTAGCTCCAAAGAGAAAGATATGAATGGAAGGAGCTGTTAAGCAAACAAGACTCCAGAAGGGCTGGAGGGTGGAATGGGAAATGGATAAGGTGGAGCTGTGAAATAAAGAAGTGGTGTTTGCCTTGCTACAGATCAAGAAAGGCAGGCTAAGATTAGATCTCTTTGAAAATAGTTGAGGTAGGATTCGAATGAGAACCATAGAGGTTTTTCTTTTAGCAGACATTACAGTGGTTTAATTACATGGGTCTAGTCTAGAATGAGCTGAATCAAAACTGAAACAAGGTAGTCTTTCAAAATCCTTGTCCATTCAAATGTTTTATACCAAATTGATTAAAATGGTTTCTGATTCAGTTTAAATACTCAAGGTAAACAGCGTGTATGAAATTCTGCTAGGATTCCAGGGATAATGCTGAGCAGAGACTGACCGTGTTTTTTTGGCTGGGTCTCTGTATAATTAATCCAGTTTTTTAATTGGTACTTTCATGTATCTGTCTCTTTTCAAACCTAAGACTACACTGAGGTTCTTTCTCTCCAGATAAGATAGTATGTTACTGTTAAATGCCTCTCCCAGACTGTAATTCTATTTGTGATTTCTACTGTTGACTGTTGATTGTTAACAGGTTCTGAAATAATGCAATTAGGTGGTCCAAGAGAAGCATATAACGCATTAATAAGCCACATCTGCATAGAGCAGAGTGAAAAATATGATCAACTAGCCATGATGCTCATTGAAGCAAGATAATATAATTCATTTTGCCTTTTTCTCAGGTTAAAATTCTGCTCTTTGTCTTACTCTTCTCTGAAAAATGGGTGTTTCATCGTGTTCTTGATCTGCTTACTCAGTGCCACATGAAATTCCGCATTATCGTACATTTAGAGATGTTCTTATGGTAACAAAAGGTTTAAAGCTTTTTGTTGGCTTGAAATGGCATACAAAACTGAACAGTATGTTGCTTTAGAAAGGAGAAATCTTGCATCAAAATGCTGTAGTTCCTAGGTGGTGAATGATGTCCTCTGTGTGGAACAAGTTATACCCTTAACTGCATATTTTTCTTCTCTTTTATCTCCCTTCTTTTCTTCTGCAGGTATTGGCCCAAATAAGTTCTTACTTGCGTGAAGGTTTTAAAATGCTTTACTGGCAGATAGATGAAGTGAGGGATGGTCACTGACTTTTTTCAGTAGCAGAACTGCATCCCAGATGCATATGCAAGCTGCAGGAAAAGCTAGACACAGTATTTCTTTTAATTTTAGATGACTTAAGGTGTTTTTTCTTTGTAGTAAAGTTCTTGTATAATATAATGTTGCCCATTTATTTTTAAAGAGACTACACATTTATTTTTAAAAACACTAGAAATATATATTTTTCTTTAAATGTAGCATCTGTAACAGAAATAGGTAAGTCTTGTCATGCTTCTCCCAGTGGATAAATTTACAAGAGGGCTTGGAAGCCTGATCTTACTGTCAGGGGGTGGGTAACACTGCCAGCACTAAAGACATTTTGTTAGGTGTTTGTTCTCTTGCTCTAACTTGCTCTCTTTTGGTCTGGCCTCAGTGAAATTCAGTGAAAATGACTGCATGAGGCGCTTGTTAGATTTTCCTGGAACTGTAAGCAGATCTAGGAAGGGAAAATGGAGCAGGAGAAGGATGTCTTCTAGTTAATTCGAACTACCCTGTCTCTGCCTTGCAAGGCCCTGAGCAGCCTCATCTGGTAGACTCTCCTTTGAACAGGGAGGTAGATTAGGTGTTCTCCAGCAGTCCTTGCCAACCTCAACTGTTCTGTGATTCTTCACCAAGTTATCTGCAGAGCTAAAGTTTCCTTTAGGTGGGTGATCAAGGAATTTGAACTTTGTTTTAAGGAAAAAAAATGTTCTGAAATGCGATCCAATGTGAACCTGACATTGATGGAGGTCTGTCTGTAGCTGAGTATGAAAATAATAACTGAAAAGAATGTAAAATAAAGTAACTTTTTGAAGTTCATTCCTTTTAAGTATTTAAGGGCACTTTGGAGCTGTTGACAGGAGGTGCACAGATTTCAGAAATGAGAAACTGTCACTTGCATAGGTAATGATTATCTTGTTGCAAAGACTAGCAAGAGAACAAGAAAACCCAGATGGCTTTTGGTAGCTATTTAAATCATTCAGAGTATACCATTTAAAAGATATTTTTTCTGAACTTGAAGGTTTTTTTTATAAACAGAGAAGAAGAATATTATAACCCTTCAGTAGCTGATTCCTAATCTTAATTGTTAAGACTGAGTTAAAAGCAAAACCTGACATTTCTGTTTTGTAATGGCTTTGTTCAACCAGTTAACAGTGAGCACGTACATAATGATGTTGTGAGATGGGAGAAAACATCTGGTCACAAGCTGCTGTCCAAAGATCAGAATTAGTAATGAGATTGTGTCCTTTATTTTTGTGCTTCAGTAATAGGACTTGAATCAGCAGATACAAGTCAAGGTTGCACAAGGCAGGTGCTAAAACCTTCCCCTTTACTCTGACCTTCATCATAAAGTGGTAGCTGTGTTCTTAACAGAGAAGCCACATTTTCAGATTAACTGGCCAAATGTGTCTTTATTGATGAGGGCTTTAGAGGTTGGTGAAGTTGTGTAAGATATAAGAGAAGCATTTTAAGAAGCTTGATTTGGTTTAGATGCCCCTATTTCCATGTTGCCTGTTAGTTTTTATCATTTTGTATGATTTCTACTCTGCATTTGTACTCTTTGTACACTCAAATGCAGCCCTGTAGGATAAAATTTGTAATTGTTATGGTCTAGCTGATCTAGCTGATCTGTTCTCAGAGGTGCCAGATACTTTCTTCGAAATTGCTGTCACGTTGATAGCCTAAGGCTTGGTAAACTTTGGAATATTGCTTGATGTTTCATGAGATAATTCTTTACAACAGTTCCTGATGCCTTTCTGTTCCATTAGCTCTTAGCCATCTGTTGCTTTGATTACACTATTATAGAGAATAAGGGTTTTGGCAAGCTGTTTAGTTGTGTTGAAAAATCTTGCTTCTTTGCTTTCTAGTATTTTATTGCTGCCTTTTTTTCCCCTCCTCCCCCCCCCCCCCCCCCCCCCCCCCACCTTTGTAGTGCAGTACTTCTTGTTATTTACTTCCTGTTATTCTAAGAAAGAAAAGTTTGGCCTAGTTTGAGGACGTGATCAGTTTTATGGCTGTGCTTAAAGACTGCTTTCCTTTCCTGTGGAAGTCCTTCTACCAAATGAAGTTGCTTATTCCAAATATGGGCTCACAGAAGGTAGATATGATAACCTAACCATATTTGAATGTTTTGCTTTGGGATTCTTGCTGTTTACAGCTTAAAATGTGCTTTTCTGGAGTCTAGCCAATACGTTATGTCAGTATTACATTCTATAGAAAATTATAGCATCTTAACCTCTCACTTCTTTCAAGACTGCAGATGTCAAAACAGGAAGAACTGGAAAATCATTAGAAAAAAGTCTGTATTCTCTGTCTTTACATTGTCAATCTGACCATTTTGTGTATTGCTCAGATTTTAAAGATGAACAGTGTAAAAGACAGATGGAGTGATAATGAACATAGAGACATGCTTCCCTAAGCAGGTTCATTTTAGGAGTTGTGATGTACCAATTAATTTTTTTAAGACATGGACTTTTGGAAATGAAATAAAATACTGTTTTTAGACTACAGCTGAATTTCATTGGCATTTAATTTTTACTTTTAGCTTTTTATTATTTTTTCTTGCATTTAAAATAGCTGAGCGGTACTGTGAAGCAGGAGTTCCAACAGTTCTCAGTGAATTATTAATTCTGCTCAATAAGTCATTTTGCTGTGGCTGTGACTGAGGTGGCTGAGTTTCCTTCACTGCTTATCTGCTTGAGCTCATGAAATTGAATTTCAGCTTTTCCTTCTCACTTTTTTCATTTTTGATGTCTGTAAGAAATGACTAAGAACTACTTGTAATTGGTAGCTGCAAGAGCTTACAAATCATTCCTAAATCACCCAGTCTTCAAGTAATAGTACTTGTCATTAGCGGTAGTAATGTTATTTATGGGAAAATTATTTGAAGGAGGCAGTGTTTTGTGATGGTGGCAAGAGGGGAAAGTGAGGTTTATCAGTCTCACAAGGGGTCTTTTTTATTTGAATTATTTAATGGACTTTGTAAAGCTGTACTGGGTTGGAAGTTGCAACTACTATCTCATACAATCAAAATGAGCTGTGTGAAACAGAGAAAAGTAACTGAAATAGTTCCCAATATAGTAAATCTGCTATCAAATTAAAATATTTGCTACTAAGTGCCAGTCAAAGATACTTAGATGTATCATTCTGGAAGCTGTTTTTGCATTTACTCTGGAAGGACTGCAAGAGCCTTTTGTATTTCCTGTCAGAGAATGTACGCTAGTTTACAGGTTTGGTTATTTCAGTGTGTATCCTATTCTACGGTTATTGAATTTTAATGTTGATTATTTCTTGATGGCGAGAAGAATGTCTGTGGTTTTGTTCAGACTATTATTCATAGTATTTCTTCCTTGCCACATCGTCAGACCACTCTGTTGAAATGATCCCTCGACTTATTAGTAATAATGTATTTTCCTTCAGCTGAGCAACATATGTAATTCTTTTCATACTGTGTTCTGCTTTTAGTGCTTGTGTATGGGACACGGTAAATGTTTTACTATATAAGGGGTAAGGATGTGGCAGCACACTGAAATCACAGCTGTTCAGTAATATGTGTGTGTACAAATATACATAATTTGGTGGCCTTCTATGACGGGGCTACAAAAGTGATGGACAGGGGTAGAGCAGTTGACATCATCTATCTGGACTTGTGCAAAGCGTTCAACACTGTCCCACACGACATCCTTGTCTCTAAATTGGAGTGTCATCAATTTGATAGGTGGATCACTCGGTGGATAAGGAACTGGCTGGATGTTCGCACTCAAAGAGTTGTGGTCAACAGTTCAATGTCCGGCTGGAGACCAATAACGAGTGGTGTCCCTCAGGGATCGGTGTTGGGAACGGTCTTGTTCAACATCTTTGTCGCTGACATGGACAGTGGGATTGAGTGTGCCCTCAGCAAGTTTGCCGATGACCCCAACCTGTGTGGTTCAGTTGATACACTGGAGGGAAGGAATGCCATCCAGAGGGACCTTGACACGCTTGTGAGGTGGGCTGATACCAACCTGATGAAGTTTAACCATGCCAAGTGCAAGGTCCTACACCTGGGTCGGAGCAATCCCAGGCACAGCTACAGGTTGGGCAAAAAGGAAATTCATGGTAGTCCTGCGGAGAAGGACTTGGGGGTGTTGGTCAATGAGAAAATGAACATGAGCCAGCAGTGTGCACTCACAGCCCAGAAAGCCAACCGTATCCTGGGCTGCATCAAAAGAAGCATGACCAGCAGGTCAAAGGAGGTGATCCTGCCCCTCTACTCTGCTCTTGTGAGACCTCACTTGGAGTATTGTGTGCAGTTCTGGTGTCCTCAACATAAAAAGCACATGGAACTGTTGGAACAAGTCCAGAGGAGGCCGCAAGGATGATCAGGGGACTGGAGCACCTCCCATATGAAGACAGGCTGAGAAAGTTGGGGCTGTTCAGCCTGGAGAAGAGAAGGTTGCATGGAGACCTCATAGCAGCCTTCCAGTATCTGAAGGGGTCCTACAGGGATGGTGGTGAGGGACTATTCATTAGAGACTGTAGTGATAGGACAAGGGGTAACGGATTGAAACTTAAACAGCAGAGGTTTAGACTGGATATAAGGAAGAAATTCTTTACTGTGAGGGTGGTGAGGTACTGGAATGGGTTGCCCAGGGAGGTTGTGAATGCTCCATCCCTGGCAGTGTTCAAGACCAGGTTGGATGAAGCCTTGGGTGATATGGTTTAGTGTGAGGTGTCCCTGCCCATGGCAGGGGGGGTTGGAACTAGATGATCTTGAGGTCCTTTCCAACTATTCTATGATTCTATGATATAGCGAAAACTTTCTTTTTCTAAGTGAGGGACTACTCCAAGTTTGACTTCTCCGTATGTGGTGCTTCTGAACTGTCACATGAAAGAACATTTACTTGGAAAACTGTTCTGATTATGTGATGTGGGCACTTGTGAAATTTAACTACATGACAGTTAGCAGTTAATAGCATTTGTAACATTACTTCTTTGTGAAAGTAGTTGTAATTGACCTTACTTGTTCTGGGCAATTAACACATCTTCATTTGAGAGGGAGGTTGATAGGTGAAAACCCTGCAGTGGTGGGGTCATATGGGACAGATTCACATTGGATAAAGGAATACTGATATGGAGTTCCTGAAAAAACAGCAGTGTTGGGAGAAGAAAGGTGCACATGGTGAATCCCATACCCCGAGAAGGTAGAATGTGAGTTTGAAAGCTGTGTTTGTATCCAATTAGTTTTGCCTATCATCCAGGTTTCCTTTTTGGTTCAGCCTTATGCTAGGAATCTTCCTGTCCCCAAATTAGCTCAGTGTCATCACCACATTCCCGTGTGAGGAGCAGGCTTGCTCATCCAAGCTGTGTTTCTAATGATGAAAAAGAATATTGCTCTTTATTTAGCCATGCTTTCAGCAGATTATTCTGATAACACCAGTGGCAATCATAAAAGACTGCAGTATAAAATAGTTGCAGTGTTGGCAGTTAACAGAAAAAAAAAATGACTTGGTTCCATCCTAGGAAATATTTTCAAATGAGAAATGTGATATTTATTTATTTAAGTATCTAATGGTATTTCTATCTAGTCTTCACCAGGTTATTATCTTTGTGGGAAAGGAAGTGATCAAATGGTGTTCTGCTCTGCAGAGTGACTGTAAATGTCATGCTGGACTGGACAGCATCTTCTTGGTTATTGAGTCTAGTTGCCTACTCTAGAAAATAACCACATGACATAACTGTGGAAAAAACATTCATATTTAGTGAGTGCATGTCACTTTTCTTCTTGTCTGTAGTAGTCTACAGAACCAAATGGGACGGGATAAAATGAATCAAAAATTATATTAGTAAAATGAACAGTTCTCAGTGATAGAGAAAATGAGCAAATGCATCTCCTCATAGTTGCTGCTGAATGTATCTGTATGTTTTGCTAAAACATAAATTGAAACATCTGTGCCTTTTTTCAAGTGGTGGCAAATATCACCCTTCTGACCAAGATATTTAATGTGTTGTCTGATGGAAGCTGAGAAATTTCAATGTTTTTAAATATTTGTGTGAGTTGCTTTCATGGTAGAACTTGCTTTTGAGGAAGTTGACTTTTTTCTTTTATTTTCTTGATATGTGAAACTACTGATTCACTGAATCTTTCTAAGCTCTTAAATTTCTGAAAATTGTAGTTTCCATATACCTGTAGTGTATTCTGTTGTGACATGTCAGATGAAAGAGCATTTTGAATGGAGAAGGGTATTATTGGTGGACTTACTCCATCTCTCCTTCCCCCCTATTTAATTACAATTTTTGCAATCTGAGCATCACTGTGGTTAGTCTTGGAGTAGGTAGTGTTGTAGGCCTGCAGTTCATGGGCATGGTTTTATTGCACTTGTGTATGGTTGTTATTTGCACATGAGATTTTACCATACTGCTAACATATTACTAAATGCTGTACTATTTTCCTTTGTTCCCTACTCTCTTGATTGTCATAACTAAGTTCTTGGCATATGTACAAATATTTCTAGGATGGTAATTTATTGTGTAAAAGGGTATTTTCTTGTAAGACATTAAGTATCTTGTGAGAAGCAGAATGTCTTGTTGTTGCTCTAACTGCCCATACATTTTTAGATAGTAAACCAGTCTGCTTTGTGCTTGGTATTACTTCTCCTTTATTTACTAAGCAAGACACTTAACAAAGGAGCATAGGATCTTGCGAACATAGATTCTAAGGAGAACACTTAAAAATTGCTAAGTGTAGTTGCCTGCAGTGGCAGGCAACTTGATTATAAAATACTGCTAATAAACTCATTAAATTCCATCTTAGAAATAGTTATATTATTTTCCCTGTTGTTCCTGTTGGATAGATGTTCTGAATAGTATTCCCTGATGTGATTCCATTTCCCATTATAAATGACTTCTGTAGTCAGTTTATTTTTCCTTAGAATAAATGCTTTCCATTTGATAAAAAATGTGGCAGTCTTTTGAATCTCAGAAATGTTTAGCTTAAAGCTTTCTCAAGTAAAAATTAAATACTAGGGGAAATTCTTATAGATAAAGTCTGTTGATAGTGACAAATTCTGCAATGCTGATTGTCAAAATTTTGTCTGTTTTAATGATAAGCAGTCCAATTTTGAGATGTGTCTGCAAGCCTGAAAATACAGTCATTTGTTTTCTTTCTGCTGTCCAACATTTTCTTTCCACATAATAATTTTTGTCCCAAGAGATGCTCCTTTTTTTTTTAACATATTGTCTAAACCTAGAAACTAGCTGTGCATAAAAAATGCGATTCTCTTAGGATTAGTGACAAACCAACAATGGACTTTAGATAGCCTGTCTGGGGCATATAAAACACACTGTTTTTCAAGGAGAGAAAAATGCTGTATATGAAACAAATAAAAAAGTTATTTTATTGTACATTGATATGTTGAATATATCTCTAATTCCTGTTGTACAAGATGAATACATGAAATAGAAGCCCTCTGTCAGTGGCCATATCCACAATTCAGAGCAAATAAGAAATAGGCCACCTGCATAATCTATTCTGATTTTAACTTTGATACTAAATTTGGAAGATACTTTGAGTGAATAGCAGTTTTCTATAATGTGTTTTGGTTATTCTTAACTATTCCTAAGTTCAAATAGAATTGTTTGACAACTTTTGACTAAAACCAGTTTCTTTGAAACATAGCTCAGGGTCTTTTTGAGCATATATTTGTGTATTTTTTGACCAGTAGCTTCAGAGTTAGTTTCCTAAACTATGATGTGGGAGCTCTTCTGCCTGAAATTATTTGTCCCTATACTGCCTGTTTGTCAGGAAAGCAAATATCTGGCCATTGGTTATTCAAGACTGGAGAGTGCCCTTCTCACCTGTTGATGCTGTTCTATTTTTTTTGTTAGGTTATATGTGATCATTAGTGTCTGACTGAAACCATAGTAGTAAGGTATTGATTTTGTATTACTGACTCTCTGCCTGGTTTTATAATCAGGTAAGTATTCTATGGAAATTAGAACAATTTAAACAGGAAAGATTGGTAAATGAGGTGAGTCTTTTATATCTTTGCTTTCCTTTCTTTCAGTTTCGTTCTCTTTCTTCTTTCCAGTTTCTTTTCATTATATTCCCCATCCTCTTACCATTTGTATTTTCTTTCTCTTGTTCATTCTGTCCCCAGATTCCCTCCTTTCATTATACTACTCTTCATTTTCTGACATCCCATTAATCTTCCAGTCTTTATGGCTCACTTTCCCACCTCCACAAAAACACCCACAGGATGCTTAGAAATTTTGCAGCATACCCATTTGTCAAAAAAACTAAACCTACAAGTCCCAGACCCATAATACTATGCTGGTAATGTTCATTAATTCCCACACTGTTTGGAAAAAGAAACTGGTACAGTTAGTATACGGTCTGCAAACCATAATATGCAAACCTAATATTCCTTTGCTTTCCACTAAACCTGGAAACACCTCTTTGGATTTGGGAAATGAGATGAGATCTGGCTTTTTTTGCTTCAGTTATGGTTCTGATCTTTGCAGAAACCCTATAAAGTGTGACATGAATGTGTATAGTGCTGTGACCTCTGAAACAGGTTTGAGGAGAATGTGCTGTTCGTCAGTGGATCAGAAAACCTATTGCAGTAGGTGAATGTACCAGCAGGTGAATCCTCAGCAGCTATATTGTAGCTTTACTTCTGTGGTCTCAGTGCAAGTTCCCCACACTTGAAAAGTAGATGAGCATACCCTTTTTCTTTAACTGTGGAGTGTCTGGCTGAAAAACCTGTGACTTGGGGAAGATGAAGCAGAGTTGCATTGGTCTTGCAGCAGACCTTCCAACAACTACTGCTGCAGCCACCAGCAGGAAGAGTGCAGTGGTGTAAGGTCTCACTGACAGAGGAGAGTCAAAGCAGGGTTTCTAGTGGGATGTGCCTGTGGTCTCAGATGCTTCTGTCCAGTCTAGGTGCCAGGATTTCTGCCAGGCCATATTTTTTACTGCTGGCAGAAGTCACTAAGAAAGATGACAAAAGACTGCATCTCTAATGTGTGTATGATCAACTGATCGCCCCCTCCACTAATTGCATGTGAATGCAAAATAAAAAAGCAGTATTCAGTGTACGGATGACAGTGCTTAGTTTCCAAAGGCAATAATTTGAGGCTTTTCTCTTGCTAAATAGCACCCGTGCCAGTGTTTAGTATTGCTCAGTGGAATTATCATCAGATTTAATCTTAATCAAAGGTCTCTTGAACAATGGACCTGAACAGCTTTTGGATAGTTTTCACTCTCCTGTATTTTGGAACAGCTGTGAACCATGCAGAGATACTTGAGGGTGTTTTGGATTTGGTTTTGTTGGTTGTCAGTGTTAGGAATAGAAATGTAGAAATACAAGCTTAAACTCTGCAGTAGTCAGTGGTCGGGGCATCACCTGCTTGCTTCTGCTTGTACTTGGTTGGGATTTTTTTTAAGCCTGTATCACATTTAATTAACTGTTTGTCACTTAAATCATGGTACTGTAACAGACCGTATGTGCATGTTTAAACAATATTGCTAGCTATACCATAGCTTAATACAGCTGTAGTATAACTAACTTTGGAATTATTGGATAAACCACTGGTAACTCACCCTAGGTTAGATACTGCCAGCAGTGCTTACAGTTCTTCCTTTTTTTTCTGTTCTCATTCAGAGGATAGTACCAAAGGAAGCTAAGCAAAGCATTGCTAAAGCAATCAAAGGAAATCAGTCCTCTCCTTTTTCTTCTGTTCTTTGTTATACAGTAGGGATGCCAGTTATTTAATGTTAAATGAATTAGCAGTCTGAACTTAAAGATGAGCTTGCCTGGTAAAATGATGCCTCTTTGTGAATAAAAAAACCCCTATAGTACAGTTAAAGATAATAATTCATTTTGAAAATCTTCTTTCTCTAGAATCCTACTCAAGTGGGAACTGCTCTTCAGGTTTTTCATAACCTTGGGACTTTGAAAGATACCATTGCTAATGTGGTGGATGGATACTGCACAGTATTGGAGGAGAATATTAAAAATGCTTTGGATATCAAAGTATTGACCCAACCATCTCAAACTGTTACAAGAGGTATGATACTTGTTTTACAGAGAATGATAACTGAGTTTTTTGTGACAGAAGTATAGTATATTGTCACATGGAAGAAACTCACACATCCAAGCCTGTTACAGGAACATTTCCCTGCTTGCTTTCACCAGTAGAGGATGGAAGTAGGCATGTCTCTGAAATCATCTAATACAAAGCCAAAGTCTGGCTGTTGTTACTGGGCTTAAACGTTTTCCTTTTTTCCCAAGCCCCTCCTTTTTTTTCCTGACTTGGCCAGAAAATTGTCCTTGCTAGTTTACAGCTTTGCAGCATTTTCTTAGCAGTTTGTCATGGAAAGATCAATCCAAATTCTGCTTTCTTTGTGTTGGTGGGAGGATCATAGGTAGATGTTATTTGCAAGCAATGGAATAAGCCTGTAACTACATTGTGGTGCTTTCATCAGATGGAAGTAATTCGAAAGTAGTATATTCAATACAAAGAGATGTTGCAATAATAAACTTAATTTCTCTTTTTGCAGCAAACTGGGGGGTCCAAAGCCATAATCACTAGCATAAAGAAAGAAATACAGCCCCTCTCAAAGAAAGTGATGATTTAGAAGCTGCATGTCCTTCAGCTAGATTATCACTTGTTATAGCAGTTTGCCGTGTGTTTCAGTTCTGAGCTGGTGATACACGTATTTTTCATACTTACTGTCTCTGCCATTTCACTTTGTGCTCATTAACATTACCTTGATGTCTCTGTGGAGGTCTGAATTGGTAATGCAGGTAAACAGTGATGAACATTGAACTATCCTCACTGAACTTCAGAGTTTATTTGACTTCTTTAGTTGAATTCTCAGTCAGACAGCTGAGGCCATTCACAAAGTTCTGTTTTGAAGCTGTTTTCTTAGAATGATATGGTTTGGTTTGGAAGGGACATCAAAGATCCAGGCAGGGACACCTTCCACTGGACCAGGTTGTTCAAAGTCCTGTCCAACCTGGCCTCGAGCACACCACCCTCACAGTAAAGAATCTTAATTAAAACACCCCAACCTTATGTCAGAGGGCACAGATCTGTATTTCCAATACACAAATTTTCATATTGGAAAGATAAAATGTGCTGCTGTGTTTTTAAAAACCATTTAGGTGGTCCTGGTAGAGCTGCTATGCCAACGCCTGGGAACACAGCAGCTTTTCGAGCAGCCCTCTGGACAAACATGGAGAAACTCATGGATCAGATCTGTTCTGCTTGTGGACAGGTACTCAGCAACTCGTTTCTGTTTTTATAGACATGCAGTTTTGCATATGAGATATTAGATGTTACTTTTCCTCTCAATAAATTCTTTCTTACAGGTGCAGCATTTGCAGAAAGTATTGACAAAGAAAAGAGATCCTGTGTCGCATGTCTGCTTCATAGAGGAAATAGTTAAGGTAAAGTTTTAATGAAGCTGGATATGTTTTAGTAGTTCTGTTAAGGAAAATTAGATGAGAGAATGCTTTTGTTTACAGTTTTACAGTTCCATAAAAATTATGTAATTAAACTAATGGGAAAGTGTTGCGAGTCAAACTAACATTGAAAGCTATGTTTATGGTCTGTGGGTTACATCTGTAGGGTGTAAACATGTTCTTTTTATAATAATTTCTTCTGCTTAAAGGGAGCTGATAAGACACTGCTGTCAGTTTTTATTACTGATCATTAATGTCATTCCATAAAATACCATGTGATTTGAGTAATTAATTAATTCTGTTAGTTTACATAGGAGAACGTGTCTTCATCTACACTTGCAGCCATCTGTTTCTCTACTTCTTGGCAATTTCTTCCTTGAAAAATAATCGTAGCTGTTCTTTTAAATACCTATTCTTTTCCATTCAGCTGCATTGTTTTCTGTTCATATTTGGAATAAATTGATTAATGGTCTCACTCAATGTTAGGAACGGAATTACTGAAGCTATCTCATCTACCTTAGTAGATGAAACAGAAACAAAAGATGTGTTTATGCAGACATCTCCTTTTCAAAATATGTGGCTGGATTTTTAATTTACATCATTTTAATTTTTGAAATATGTTGTAGAAACTCTTCATGTGCAAAGGTGGTCTTCTTAACACTGAAAGAAAATAATGAAGGTTAAAGCATTTGAGTTTGTCTGTTAAACCCATCTCTAAAAGATGTTGCATAGAACATCACTTTTTTGAGGCACTTCAAGCTTCTCTTTCTGTGTTGTAGAAAAAGGCAACAAACCAACCAAACATTTCAAAAGTTTTATAAACTTTTAGCATATTTTCTTTATTAAAAAGTTTGATCTGGCAAAAAAATTCTTTGCTGCAGCACTTCAGTAGATCAGCACATTTAAGGAGACACATAGAAAACTAGAGACAGAAGGAGGAACTCTGGAAGCCTCAGGCAAAGATTGGATGGAAAGGGAGCATAGATAAATGAGCTTTCAGCCTTCATGAATGGCTCCCAACATGAGCCTGTGCTTCTCACTTTCACTTTTCCATTTTTTGTAGAACAGCACTTGAGGATCATAATAGAGGGAAACCAAAGGAAATCCTGGAGAATAAATGAATAGGGAAAATGAATCTCAATTGAAGATAGATGCAGAGTAAGGAAAAACTCATTAGAAAATAAAATAAAAAGCATTTGGGTTGTGCTGTGCTAAGCATGTTCCGTGATCTCTCTCATTAGTCTTCCTTCCCTTTTTTTGACTTCATACTGAAGGATTGCATCTAACTGACAAATTGTATTTCTCAAATAAAACCAAATAACTGTATTTCTCCACAGTTACCACTCTTCCAGTAGTTTGCTCTTCAGTGGGTGTTTTAGTGTAGTATAACACCAGGCTGGAGAGTTGTGATTCTCAGTGAGGCAGCCAAGGATTAGTGGTTGTCATGGTTTAAGGCCAGCTGGTAACGCAAAACTGTGCAGCCGCTCACTCACTCCTCCCTTTCCTCCCCCTGCTCCTGGAGAGATGGGGAGAAGAATCGAAAGAATGTAACTCCCACGGGTTGAGATAAGAACAGTCCAGTAACTAAGGTATAACACAAACCACTGCTGCTACCACCAATAATAATAATGATAAGGGAAATAGCAAGGAAAGAGAATACAACTGCTCACTACCCACCAACCGATACCCAGCCCAACCTGAGCAGTGATCTAGCCCTTCTGGGTAACTGCCCCCAGTTTATATACTGGGCATGACATGCTGTGGTATGGAATACTTCTTTGGTTAGTTTTGGCTAGTCCTGTCTCTACTTCCTCCCAGCTTCCTCTCCTCCCTGGCAGAGCATGACACTCAGAAAGTCCTTGGTGAGAGTAAACATTACTGAGCAGCAACTAATAACATTGATGTTATAAGCGCTGTTCCCAGGCTGAAAGTCAAAAACAAAGCACTGCACCAGCTACTAAGAAGGAGAAAAATGACTGCTACTGCTGAACCCAGGACAGTATCCACCCCTTATTCCATACCATTCACATCATGCTCAGATCCTGTATTTTCAATACACCATCACTCTTGTCTCACACATATATATGTATGTATATATATATATTCATTCACACACACACAAAGAGAGATCATTCTTTAGTGCATGGATCAATTCCTATAAAGCTGCTGAGTTCATCCAGTCCATGATGTCAGGCTCCATCTCTTGTAACAGTCTTTCAGAGCAGGAGAGGCTGTGTGCAGTGTTGGATTGTTGCCTGCTGATGATACCTCAGAACTTGTCTGGTTTCATCAAAGTTAATTCTTTGTTGGGATGATGGTTGGAGGGAAGTCAGGGCCAGTCGCTGGTGACCTGAAGACATGTAGTTGGTGGGCTTTAAAAGTGCTACATAGCAAGCAACAGCATACAATTGAGTTCATTGGCTGTTTTCCCCTAAAATCAAGTCCCCATTTTCCCGCATTACCCACCAAGTATATCCAGGTCCCTGAGCAAAAGCAATCACATGAGTGGGATTGCCTTTACCTGAAGCAGGAATAACCCAGACTGTCTTCCCCAGCAAACTCTTTACGTGCACCGCAGGAACTTTGTCCCCCTCTACAGTATGTAAAAGTTCTGACTGGGCTGGGGCAGCCCTGTTGGCAGATCCTCTGGTGTTGATGAACCAGGTGGCTTTTGGTAAATGTGTGTCCCAGTGTTTGAATGTCCCACCACCCATTGTTCTCAGTGTAGTTTTTAACAGCCCATTGTACTGTTCTATTTTCTCAGAGGTTGGTGCATGGTAGGGGATGTGATATACCCACTTAATGCCATGCTCTTTGGCCCAAGTGTCTATAACATTGTTCCGGAAATGAGTCCCATTGTCTGACTCAGTTCTCTCTGGGGTGCCATGTCGCCACAAAATCTGGTTCCCAAGGCCCAGGATAGTGTTCCAGGCAGTGGCGTGAGGCACAGCATATGTTTCCAGCCATCCGGTGGTTGCTTCCACCATGGTAAGCACATGGCGCTTGCCTTGGTGGGTTGGTGGGAGTGTGATATAATCAATCTACCAGGCCTCCCCATATTTGTACTTCAGTCATTGTCCTCGATACCAAAGAGGCTTTAACCATTTAGCTTGCCTAATTGCAGCACATGTTTCACACTCATGAATAACCTGGGCAATAGTGTCCATTAAGTCCACCCCTCGATCGGGGGCCCATCTGTATGTTGCATCTCTGCCCTGATGGCCTGAAGTGTCATGGGCCCACCGAGCCAAAAGTAGTTCACCCTTATGTTGCCAATCTAAGTCCATCTGAGCCACTTCAATCTTAGCAGCTTTATCCACCTCTTGGTTGTTCTGGTGTTCCTCAGTGGCCCAACTCTTGGGTACATGAGCATCTACATGGTGTACCTTCACTACCAGGTTCTGCACCTGGGCAGCGATATCTTGCCACTGTGCAGCAGCCCATATGGGTTTACCTCTGCGTTGCCAGTTGCTCTGCTTCCATTGCCGCAACCACCCCCACAGGGCATTTGCCACCATCCATGAGTCAGTATAGAGATAAAGTACTGGCCACCTTTCTCGCTCAGCAATGTCCAAGGCCAGCTGGATGGCTTTCACCTCAGCAAACTGACTCGATTCACCCTCTCCTTCAGCAGTTTCTGCAGCTTGTCATTGAGGACTCCATACAGCTGCCTCCCATCTCTGATGCTTTCTCACAATACAGCAGGACCCATCAGTGAACAAGGCATACTGCTTTTCACTTTCTGACAGTTTATTATATGGTGGTGCCTCTTTGGCACGCATCACCTCCTCCTCTGGTGACATTCCAAAATCTTTGCCCTCTGGCCAGTCCATGATGACTTCCAGAATGCCTGGATGACTGGGATTTCCTATCCGAGCTCATTGTGTAATTAGTGCAGCCCACTTACTCCATGTAGCATCAGTTGCATGATGTGTAGAGGAGACCCTGCTTTGAACATCCAGCCCAGCACAGGCAGCTGGGGTGCCAAAAGGAGCTGTGCTTCAGTGCCAATCACTTCTGAAGCAGCTCAAACCCCTTCATAGGCTGCCAGTATCTCTTTCTCCGTTGGGGTATAGCTGGCCTCAGAGCCTTTGTACCCCCGGCTCCAAAAGCCAAGGGGTCAGCCTCGAGTCTCCCCTGGAGTTTTCTGCCAGAGGCTCCAGGTAGGACCATTCTCCCCAGCTGCGGTGTACAGTACATTTTTTACATCTGGACCGGTCTGGGCTGGTCCAAGGGCCACGGCCTGAACTATCTCACGTTTAATTTGCTCAAAGGCTTGTTGTTGCTCAGGACCCCATTTGAAATCATTCTTCTTCCGGATCACATGATAGAGATGGCTTACAATCAAACTGTATTTGGGATGTGCATTCTCCAGAACCCTACAGCACCCAAGAAGGCTTGTGTTTCTTTCTTATCAGTTGGTGGAGACATTGCTGTTATCTTGTTGATCACATCTGTGGGGATCTGGCAACGTCCATCTTGCCATTTTATTCACAAAAATTAAATCTCCTGTGCAGGTCCCTTGACCTTACTCCATTTTATGGCAAAACCAGCTTTCAGCAGGATTTGGGTTATTTCCCTCCCTTTCTCAGAAACTTCTGCTGTATCACAATAATGTCATCAATAATGTTATCAATGTATTGCAGGTGTTCTGGAGCTTGCCCCTGTTCCAGTGCAGTCTGGATCAGTCTATGGCAGATGGTAGGGCTGTGTTTCCACCCCTGGGGCAATCGGTTCCAAGTGTACTAGATGCCCATCCAAGTAAAAGTGAACTGTGGCCTGCACTCTGCTGCCAAAGGAATTGAGGAAAATGCATTGGCAATATCAGTTGTGGCATACCACTTGGCTGCCTTTGACTCTAATTCATACTGAAGTTCTAGCATGTCTGGTACAGAAGCACTCAATGGCGGTGTGACTTCATTCAGGCCACGATAGTCTGCTGTTAGTCTCCACTCTCTGTTAGACTTTCGCACTGGCCATATGGGGCTATTAAAGGGTGAATGGGTCCTCCTGATCACTCCCTGACTCTCCAGTCTACAGATCAGCTTATGAATGGAAATCATGGAGTCTTGGTTGGTGCAGTATTGCCACTGGTGCACTGTTGTGGTCACATTCTTCAACCTTCAGCAACCCCACAACAGAAGGATCCTCTGAGAGGCCAGGCAAGGTGGACAGCTGCTCAATTTCCTCAGTTTCCAAAGCAGCAATACCAAAAGCCCACCGGTACCCTTTTGCATCTTTGAAGTACCCTTTCCTGAGGTAGTCTATGCCAAGGATGCATGGAACCTCTGGACCAGCACAATAGGGTGCTTTTGCCATTTTCTCCCAGTCAGGCTGATTTCAGCCTCCAGTACGGTCAACTGTTGGGATCCTCCTGTCACTCCAGAAATAGAAATGGGTTCCACCTCTTGACAGCTTGACGGCATCAGGGTACACTGTGCACTGGTATCTACTAGAGACTTATACTTCCGTGGGATGCCAGGCCATCTGAACCACACAGTCCCGTAAATGCGATTGTCCCCTACCTCCACCTGACTGGAGGCAGGGCCCCTCTAGTAGTCATCACATTGGTCACTTATGTCTTGTTGACAGGGATTAGTCTTTATCACAGGAGCTGGAGTAAAATCAGCTCTTTTGCTCCATCTGGGAGCTTGCTCACCAGAGCCTGAAGCTGCAGCTTTCATGGGATGATCAGTCTTGACCTTTGCTCTCTTCAATTCATGCACCTGTTCCTCCAGAGCTGAGGTAGCTTTTCCATCCCACTTCATCATGTCTTCTCTTCATCCCACAGGTAAAACCACAGGGAGGCCCCTGGTGTGTTCCTCCTATGTCTTCTCTCTCGAGCAGTAGGACACCTTTTGTTAATAGCTGAGACGTGGGTTGGTACATGTGAGGAGCTGGATAGATTGTTTGAGATCCTGGGACAGTTTTTCCACAGCTGAAATGATGGAAGGGGTGAGATTGTCTTCGAACTCTCGGAGTTTATGAATCATTTCATCCACTGTTGTTGGTGCTATGTCATTCCAGGTTATTGCTGCCAGTGAGTGGGCATATGATGACGGCACATTCTGTGTAAATTTCTGCCACATGGGTCGTGTACATTTGACTTCATCTGGATCTACGGGTCATTTCCCGGCATCCAGCTTGTGATAGATCATTTCTGCAATGGCTGATTCCCTCAGAGACTGTGTGCCTTTCTCTAGAGTAGTCTACTTGGCTGAACGACTCATAACATCATCCTTGTATGGAAACCTTTCTTTAACAGCTGCCAAGAGCCATCTCCAAAGGCTGAGGGACTGTTTCTCTTTTGCAATTGCTTTGTCAGTTCACCCTTCCCTAGCAAGTGATCCCAGCTGCTTGGCTTCTATACCTTCTAGTTCATGACTGTCGATCCCATTGTCCCAGCATCAAAGCAAGCAGATGATGATGTGCTCCCCTGGTTGACAGGTAAAATCTTTTCACATATTCCATAGCTCAGTTGAGGTCTGGGGTCTAGAAGTCATCTCTTCTTCTTCCTCTGATTCACGTAATAGTAACTCCTGGTCAGATGCTGTCCCAGGTGGTGAGTACATTGTTTCTTCATCTTGCTTCATCTTTCTTGCCTCTTTTTTGCTTTTCCCCTTGCGTACAGGGGCAACCAATATTGGTACGAATTGTTCCTCTGGTTTAGCTGCAGTGATTATCACAGTGGTTGGAGTGGCTGCAGTATCTGTTGTCAGGGTTTGTGTAACTGCTGTACTTGTCACTGGGGCTGGTGTAACTGCAGTGCTTGGAGCTGGAGTAGCTGCATTGTCTGTTGCGGTCAGAGTTTGAGCAGCTACTGTACTTGTTGCTGTGGTTGGTGTAGTGCTGTGCTTGGAGCTGGAGTAGCTGCACTGTTTGTTGCAGTTGGAGTTTGAATAGCTGCTGTACTTGTTGCTGGGGCTAGCATAGCCACTGTACTTGAAGTTGGAGTAGCTGCATTATCTGTTGCAGTCGGAGTTTGAGTAGCTGCTGTACTTGTCACTAGGGTTGGTGTAGCTGCTGTATTTGGAGTTGGAGTAGCTGCATTGTCAGTTGCTTTGCCATTAGATACAGAGACATTTTTTTCCCTTTGAAGGTGCTGGATAGTGTTGAACAGGGCCCTGTAAGCATAGGCCAAGCCCCAGCACGTTGCCATGAGTTGTCCCTCTCTGGTATGACCAGGATGACAGCACAACTCATTTAAATGTTTTACTAATTTTTCTGGATTTTGCACTTGTTCAATGGTGAAGTTCCAAAGCACTGGAGGGACCCATTGGCCTAGATACTTGCCCATACTATCCCACACACCCGGCCACTCATTACTGTCCAGCCTAGGGTAAAATCTCTTGGTCCTCCTATATTGTCATTTAACCCTAGACAAGACCCGAACCCAACTCTGCTTAACTTTCGAGATCAGACAAAATGATTGTGGGTAAAACACACTCTGTATGTGTGCCAACATGGTGATCCCCATCATAATCAGCAGGCAGATCTCAACAGTATTAAAAGGCCATTCAGAACCTTCAGAACTCTCAAATAATGCTGTAAACGGTTTGGTGTGGGGGCTGGGGAGGTAAAGGAATGTCTCCTTCACAGGTTGACCACCCGAGGAGGGGAAAAAATATGGGTAATTGCTGAACACTTCTGTTACATACCTCCCAAAGTATAGAGGTGGTGACCACACTGGGAACACAAGCCAGATCAGTTTCATGGTCAATGATTCTATTGTATTACAAGTCATTACCATAAAGTACAATGAAACAAGAGCCTTAGCCCAGGCCCCCCAGCTGATAAACACTAACACAGCAAATACCGGCTGTAAATAAGGTATGACATGCTGAAACTGAAAGATCAAGAGCAACAACTTTGAGAGCCAATAAATCAGCATTGTGACGCATGACTATTAATCCGAAACAATGAATGCTTGTCACAAGTACGATTAGACACACTCCAGTCAGATCTGTTGTTATCTCAGCCCTTTGTGCCCCACATTGGGCACCAGAAAGAACTGCTGTGGTTTAAGCCCAGCTGGTAACTCAGAACCACGCAGCCATTTACTCACTCCCCCCATTCTTCCCCCCACTCCCAGATGTAACTCCCATGGGCTGAAATAAGAACAGTCCAGTAACTATGCTATGACACAAACCACTACTGCTACCACCAACAGTAATGATAAGGGAAATAATAGGGGAAGAGAATACAACCACTCATCAGCTGCCAACTGATACCTAGCCTGACCTGACCAGTGATCTAACCCTTCTGGGTAACTTCCCCCAGTTTATATACTAGGCATGATGTGCTGGTATGGAATACCCCTTTGGCTAGTTTGGATCAGGTGTCCTGTCTCTGCTTCCTCCCGGCTTCCCCTCCTCCCTGGCAGAGCATGAGACTCAGAAAGTCCTTGGTGAGAGTAAATATTACTGAGCAGCAGCTAATAACATTGGAGTTATCAGCACTGTTCCCAGGCCGGAAGTCAAAACTACAGCACTGCACCAGCTACTAAGAAGGAAAAAAATGACTGCTGCTGCTGGACCCAGGACAGTAGTACATCCTTGTCTGATGCTACCAGAACTCATGACATGGTACTGCTAACAGTAGTGATGCTTTACTTTCTTCTCTACCCAAGGTTGTTCAGTGTAGCACAGTCTTTTTCTTGCCCCTTCACGCCATTACACCATTTGTTCTAGTGTCCCTTGAAGAAGCAATGGCACTAGCTTGCAGACGGGTGAAGTCACACCAAACATAGCTGTTGTTTCGACAAAACCTGACAAGTACTACATGCTGCTGAAATTCAAGAGTGTATGTACAGATGGCTGTATGTGAGAGTATGAATTGTTGTGTACATTGAAAATAGATATAAGTAACAAATTGGTATTTTGCCATTGACTGAAGAAGATTCTGCCTTATATTAATCCAAACTGAAAGAACATGCTTTCCTCAGCACTTGTTTTGGAGAGGGAGAAAAGTTGGGTTTTCCTTTTGTATTCAATTTCATTAATAAACTGAACAAATAAACCAGACTAAAGGTACTAACATTATACCCATGCACTAGGGCAGCATGCCCACACCAGAAGATAGAAAAACGAATCATCCACTCTACTACAGTCTGTGCACTAATTACTGTTACTGATGTCAACATTATTATTATAGTCATCTTCTGCAGCAGCTGCAGTACCACTTTGCCTGTCCATCTGCTTCCTTGTTTTGATTACTGCAGTGCAAGTATCATCCTAGGAAGCATAAGAGAGGAGGAGACCCAGCTTTTTTAAAGCACAAGTCCTTTAATAGCAAGGAAGCTACTTGCCTTTTTTTTCCCTCTTTTTTTTTTCTTTTTATTCATTCTTTTTCCCATTTTTTTGCAGGTTTATTTGTGGTTTTCACTTCACAGATAGCACAGCCTGTGTTTTTTCTGATTTTGTATTATGATCTCATACATGTGCTTTCCGGCCTTCTAATTACCTGTTACCATCATAAAATTTTCTAGTGTTGTATCATGTTGTATCTAAAAATGTATTTTTAAAAACACCTGACTAATTAATTAAAGGAGTCACAAAAAGTCTTTGTTAAAAAAATAAAAAGGAAACAAAATCGTAATCTGACAGATGTAGAAACTGAGACACAGAACTTGTAAAATTTATAAATACTGGAGTTCAGCAGGAGGGCGATGACAGCTCCTGTATCTTTTCTATCCTGTTTCTCTTACACACTTCCAAATTTTTCCACCATTAGACATGGCCAAGAGTTAAGTGACATAATCAGGTTCACGTGGTTATCATGGAAGAATCTGGAGATTAAATTTACACTGCACTTTATTCCAGTCCTTCCCTTTGCAGATGGAATTTTGAAAAATGAATGCAAAACTGTTATATCTCATATTAGTAATAAACTATAAATTCATTATTAATCTGTCAATACTAAAATTACATATTAAATTTCCAGAAAAGATATTTAAAGGAGAAATAAATCTTTTAACAGTGAATAGACATTTTTTATGGGTTTAAAACACTTTTAATGACTAGATTTTAGTTGAGGAGCAAGTCTAAAAGAATTCAGAATTCATTAAGTTTTGATTTCTAGTTTTGGGGAAAATGAATAGAGAATAAATTTTATATGTTTTTCCAAATGTGCAGTTATTGTTTTCATGATGTTGAGGGTAAAAATTAAAATTGCAAGTAAGATTTAAATAACATAAAACTGCTATTTTTGTTCACCTAATGACTGATTATTTATATAACCTCTTTCAACTGTTTAATTTACCTTTGAAGAGCTCATAGGTTACTCCAGTTTGTTCTGCTTTATTGCTTCTCTCTTTCAATGTGTAGTGACTAATCCTGCTTCAGCTGTTGTAATACCTAAACTACAGTTGACTTCAGAGTAAGTCACAGCAGAACTTATCTTTCCCTGACAGCCACCTTCCTAATTAGAGATAAGAATCCCTCTAAGCCCCTTGTAGAAGAGTTGAAAATGATCTCTGATCCTCATCTATTTTGGGTCTTTCACTCCTACATAGGCATCAGCAAACAGTTCTGCAAAATGAAAGCAGCCTTAAAAGCAACGGATAACTTTGTAGGGGGTATTGGGATGATCAATAGAAAAGGTAAGCTGGCATCTCTGGGCTGGGCAGAAGGTACTCCCTGTGAGAGGGCAGATCTGCCCTTGATCGCCTTTGATCTGCTTTTTAGCACACCCCTGTCATTTACATAAGCTCTGGGTAAAGCTGAGAGTTGTAGGGAGTGTTATTCTGTAATTTATGGAGGGGTCTTGTCATTGTCACTCCTGATGAATGTTTGGTGAGTAAGCAGACTATTTTCCTGAGTTGTCAACACTGGTAATATGAGGTGTTAACGATATAGGAGGAAATGTCCTCATCATTACATAAGATAAAGTATATACATGGGAAATAGAAATGTTTATTGCCCCAAGTGTACTTACATTTCACCTTGTTATTTCTCCTCCCTGTCTGGACTTGTTAAAAAATGTTGCTGCTTTGAAATTATTCACATTTAACATCACACATTCATGTTCAGTTGACCTAATTAAAAAATAATCCTATGTAGAAAAAAAATAAAAATAATCAAATTACTGCCTTATGTGAATTCAGAAAATAATCTGGTTTTCACCTATTATTACAAGTGTGTGATTTATTTTCCAGATTTTTTTTGTAGAAGCAGAATTGGATTACTTGCGCATCATTTCTGCAGTGTTTTCTGTTTATTATTTCAGCAAAGTGCTTTGTAGAGATCTAAACACAAGTGAAAGAGCAGGTTTTTGATCTCCAAAATATGAAGATGCTCTTCATTTCAAACCCACTGAATTCAGTCTCCCTTAAAATAACCGGAAAAGGTCTTACCAGTCAAAAGTCTTGATTCTAGTATGGGATGGATCAATGTGGCCAGACAACCATGCTAAAATTAATTTGGTTCTAATTCAAGTAGGAGGGTGAGAGCCTGCACAGTGGTTTTGTAATGACACGGTATTTTCTGTAGAACTTTAATTCCGTTTCTGTGACAGAAGTGTGCAGCTGCAAATAAAGGGGAGAGCATGGAGGTTGCATGAGTTACTCGATTCCTTTTCAGTTCTGGCTTGGTGGGGTTTGTGCAAAATGCAGTTAGGTGATGACTGAAAATTAAATAAGTCAAATTGTTTTCCATCAGCTATTGGAATAGAAATGCATTTACTGGAAGTGCTGCCTTCTATCATCGTTCTTGTCAATCTTACCTGAACAACTACAGTCTGAATGGGTCTGGTAATGAACCACACTTTTACCCTTGAATGGGGTATGTAGTAGTCAAGGTGAAAGCGTAGCCAGTGTTGC
The DNA here is from genome assembly GCF_012275295.1 of Melopsittacus undulatus. NCBI lineage: Eukaryota > Metazoa > Chordata > Aves > Psittaciformes > Psittaculidae > Melopsittacus > Melopsittacus undulatus. The sequence continues at coordinate 27,984,978 of NC_047531.1, forward strand.
TGCTGAAAATATCAGATCAGTTCTTCGGATAGAAGAAAGCTGTCGAGTCCCTTGAGTAGATACTGGCTTTTGGAAGCACAAAGTCCATTTACTTCCAGTTGATGCATATCTTTCACGAATATGGGAGGATTAATTAATGTTTTAAGTAGTTTTGTAGATGCAGGACACTGTTTAAGACCTAAGTATTTTTGTTCCTTAAAAAATGAGGAATCATTTTCAGAATTGTAATATTCTGATAAAGAAAATGCACAGTCTTAACTTTATTTTCTCTTTGAGAAGGTTATATTTTAAAAAATCAAACAGGTTTTGTTTCTTTCATCAGCTGCACAGAGACCTTTTTAAAATGTTGCATTACTGCTGGAAGTCTAGAAACTATTACATCTTGGCTATAACCTGATAAACACAGTGTAATGAAATTCTGTGCCCTGCAGCAAAACAAAAAAAAAAAACAAGGTAATTTTTAAAGTCATGGTGTCATTTACTGACATCTGTTCACCTGTGGTATATATTGTGTAATTCTAGTATAATGTAGACAACATAAATGCGCTTGTTGTTTTAAGAAAGTTAATCTTGACTACTTTGAGAAGATAGAAAGGTTTATTGAAAACACACTCAGAATTTGTCTTTTTCTTTGCTGATTAATTGCACTACTGAGGATGATGGCTTTTTGTTCACAGTCTAACATTTGGCAATTATGTTGCTATAGAAATAGTGCAAATAGATTTCCTTATTTCTGTCCCATAAGATCTTGCCGTACAAAATTGTTAAATCATTTGCATTGTTACTTTATTGGTGGAAAAATATTTAGCCTGTCCTTTAAATGTCTTCTCTTTTTAGAGCAACATTCGCAAGTCCCGCATTTCTTTATGGCGGAGCCTTTGATTACAGATAGAAAACACTGTATGTATTAGTATGCAAAGCCTGATTTCAGGAGCTTGCAGCAACTAGCTGCATGGTAATATTCACTATATTGTTTTACATTTCAAAGAGGCTTCACAATAAAGTTGTTTTTCACATTCTACTCAAAGTATCAAAATCTCTACAGGGAAAAATGAGCTGGAAGTGATTGTCATGAAGTGGGAGCCAGTTTAGAATCAGTGGGTCAGATTTATTATTTGAATGCTAGAATAGCTATTTTAGACACACACAAATATGATAATTCACAGATGGGAAATTATACTCATTAAGTTCTAAATTTACAGTGTGGAGGAAATAAAGACATTTGTAAAAATAAATATATGCCTTTTCAGCATCTTCTTGCATTCTTATCTAATACTGAATAAGAGGGGTACTTTCATTCTCATTCCTTGAATTTAGATTTAATGTCAGATACTAAATAGTTATATTAAGAACAGAGCTCAAGAGATTTCATTTCAGTAATAGCAAAGTTAATTAGTAGTTTGGTATGTTTTTTAAAAAAGAGGTAAGCTGTTCTGCTTTTATGTTTGAAGGGACTTGAAATCAGTTTTCCAGGCTGCAGCATTAATTTTTTGTGGAGTAGCAGTGAATACAGATCTTCAAATATCTGTGCTCTTATGCTGCTGGTACTTGGCTCATTATTGGTCACTGGTTTATTAACTTACTAGTAGCTGTTAGTGGAAATGGGTTACACTTTTTGAACTGTGAAATCAAGTCACTTCCATGTGAGTAAGTGGCAAGGGGCTTAGCATATGGATTCTGTCAGCCTCTAGTTTTTTTCCATCAAAGATAATCTTGTAATCTTGTGAACAGGCAACATTAATCTAAATTTCAAATCTATACTTCACGCTATTTAACAAGTCTACTATAATACAATGCACTGAAGATATAAAGACGACTGAAAAAGGATTTTTTAATATGCAAGTATGTTCCCCCCCCATTCATTCCATAACAATAAAAGAACACTGATCTGAATCCTTTCCTTACCACCATCCATTGCATAGAAGATGGTTGAATCTGCAGTCTCTCTGTTGCACAATGTACTGTAACAGCCCTCTCTTTGAAGTTCTGAAACTGAGCCTGTTATGAACGTAGGGTTGCTCGTGAATGGCCCAGCTGCATGGTGAAGCTCAAAGGGTGATGATCAGTAAAGTAAAGGCTAGTTGGGGACCAGTAACTAGTGGTGTACCCCAGGGTCAGTACAGGGCCCAGTTCTCTTTATCACCTTCATTAATGACCTGGATGGTGGGGCAGAGTCAGCAGCAAGTTTGGAGATGACACACAACTGGGAGCAGTGGCTGATGCTCTAGAGGGTTGTGCTGCCACCCTGCTGGAAGGCAGCTTGGCAGAAGAGGACCTGGGGGCCAGTAAGTTGAATACAAGCCAGCAATGTGCTCCGGCAGTGAAGAAGGTGAAGTGTATCCTAGGCTGCCTTAGGCAGAGTACTGCCAGCAGGTTAAGGAGGTGATCCTGCCCTATTCACCACCAGTGAGGGCACACAAGGAGTACTATGTCCAGTTCTGGGCTCCTCAGTGCACAAGAAATGAGGACATACTGGAGAGAGTCCAGTGAAGGGCCACAAAGATAATGAAGAGACTGAAGCATCTCCTGGAAGGCAAGGCTGAGATAGATGAGACTGTTCAGCCTGGAGAAGGCTCAGTCTCATCAGTGTATATACATACCTGAAAGAAGAGTGCAAAGAGGACAGAGCCAGGCTCTTTTCAGTGGTTCCAAGTGACAGGACCAGAGGCAATGGGCACAAACTGAAACACAGGAGGTTCCCTCTGAACATCAAGGAAACACCTTTTCACTGTGAGGGTGACAGAGCACTGGAATAGGTTGCTCTGGGAGATTGTGGATTCTCTATCCTTGGAGGCATACAAAAGCCACCTAAACACAGTGGCGGGCAACCTTGTCTAGGTGGCCCTGCTTAAGCAGGGAGCTGGACTAGAAGATCTCCAGAGGTTCCTTTCAACATCAATTGATCTGTGATTCTGTTGACTTGCAGATGAAAATCTCTTCCTAAAAAGCCAGTCAGTTGCTTAGAATTTGGCATCTACTAAATGTAGATCTTTCCTGTCCTAAATGAATCAAAGTGTTAAACTTTTACTATTAGAATATTAAATTTTAAGAGTTATTTTGTTTGTATTATTGGGGAAAGACTCAATTCTAGTTGTTTACAACAGAAAGATTTACTTAAGAGAACCTTATCTTAAAAGACAGCTTGCTAGTCTGTGGTCACATGGAATGCACAAGCCTATGTTCAATTTCATGTTCTTGAGCTGGATGAACTAGTACTTTCCAGATGCCTCCTGGCACTGTTATTGTGCAATATTAACACAGATTTTTAATTGTTTTATCTAAAACCCCCCTCTTTTGCGGGAAAGTTGTACAATCTTACTGTCTGTGCAGAGTATTGACAGTAGTAACTTTGTAGTAATAGTTGAAACGGAATAGTTTCACTACAAGGTGAACACATTTTTTGCTGTTGATAATGGCCCTGATTCAGCAAAGCACTTAAGCATATTCTTAATTTCACATAAATAAGGTATACCATGGAAGAAAACCAGACAGCCTGCATCTATTATTCTAATAAGGGTAAATTTTATTGAATTATGGCTTGCACTAATGGTCTTTCTTCAGTTCATGTACACAATAAAGGGAGCCCTACTATTCAACTGCAAGAAAATTCATTGTAATTTGTGGTCTAGCCTGCTGGACATGTTTTGTCTGATTTATGTGTGTAATTTCCATGAGCAAACAATTCCTGTGTGAATAGCATGTGTGATAGAGTACTAAATTTTTAAGCAGTGTGAAAAAGGGTAAAATTATAGTAGATGGGCCAAATGTGAGTCTGATCGTTGTCTTTTTCTATTTTACTCTACACAGATGCAAGTGGATTTTCTAAGAATAACATTTCCAAAAGTAGCAAAGTGCGTATAGTCCATATGTCTCTGTAAAGCATCTTTCTGTTCCCCTGGTTCTGACCAGCTGTCCAGTAGGTTAAAATGGCAGAGGGTTGCCCTAGTTTATGTTGCTGGGCAGTTGTTCAGTTTTCTGAAAGCAAAGAATTGACAAGAGGAAGACAGATTTAAGCTGTCTTGCACTGCCTAAGGAGTTGCATAGGAGCTACTTAATCATTTGAGTGCCTGCTCAGCTGCATCACTTCTGGGGAATAAAGCGGTCACTGGGCACAGGAACAGCAGTGACAGTTATTTTTAATTCCCAGCTTGGGTTGGTAGATCATTAGTTTATGTAAATGTAGTTTAGGTACAGGAGCATTTTCACAGCGGATTTGTATGAAAAATAGCCAGTTCTGTGGCTGATCGTAAACTCCCAACCATTTTGCAGTGGTGCAAAGCATAGGTTTATATGCAGATTTTCTCTGCTGTGAGATGAAACTAAAGCTGTGAATGGATAGTACCATCAATTAAGAAACGCTGACTTAAATGGTGAAAATCACGTTTTGCCATTATAGCCCTACAGTTGCTTGTGGTTAATGTTCATAGATTTAATTAATTTTTAATTGTATTCCGTGGTGGGGAAAATATATATATGTCAACCTGAATCTTGCCTGTGCTGCGTTTTGGATATCAATTAAAGTTAAGGTTCTTTTGTTGAAGAAAGAACATATTGCATGGAAAGAGGAAATAGCATTCTGTTATATGATAAAATATAATAATTTCCATCTGAGAAACTTTAAATTATGTCTGCGTGTTTTATGTAGATTTCTGTATATGCAATATGCACCTGAAACAGTTTTGCCCCAGATATCAGTACCAGTCCTTTTAAATTCCAAAGGTTTATGTGTTCTCTGCATTATTAAACACATGCACTAATGGGGGGGAGGGGTGGGGGGGGCAGGAATATGACAGAATGGTGACCTTTTCCCAATGTTGTTGGTTATGGAATAGGAAGCTGTTGGAAAATGATTGCCACAGAGCTGAAAAGATAATCGGATGCAGTTCATTACTCATCTTGTCAGCTGCTCCTGCTACAAGGGATTGTATCACAAGATGTTAATCTGCTTGTGACTAGATTTCAAAGCAAGCATTTTTATTTTGGAGGGGGTGTAAGTAATTTAACATCTTTCAATTTTGTTTCATTTCCAGAAGCAGGAGAAATGGAAAATTCCCAATTTAAAGCCTCAGAATGTTAATTGATAAAAATATTAGTACATCCTTGTGGGTTCTGTTAGAAAAATATGATGATATGCTACAAAAAGCCATTTAATTGCAGGAGTTGTTCTTTTTAAGCTAATGATGAGGTGGTGTATTCCTTGACTAGTGGAAGTTGGACCACTAACATAGTTCAGTGTGTTCTGCAAGACAGCAAGTATAGACAGAAGACAAATTTGCACCAAAAAGAATTCCTTTTAGATATTATATCATTAATCTGGATGTACCCAATGCTCCCATACATTGTCTACCAGTGAAGATATTTGGTGTAAGTGTAGAGGAGGACCAAATTCATTACTTACACTCTACAGATGGGAAGATGACACAAAGGCAATTTTAGCTAGATGACATTTTCTGAAAGTGAAAGGCCCAAAAGAGCAGTTACTTTCTGATTCTGTGGGATGTTGCTCAGAGTGCTATATGAAGCATAGGGAAGGCTTATCAGCTTTCCATTAGAATAAGATGAGCTGGTAGATGTGCTGTGCACCTTTTAGGCAAGCATTACTGCCCTTTTCTCTTCCACCTTCTTAAGTCCTTGAAGTTGTCCAGTGCAACGGGAGGGACATTGCTGTAATATCATGCTAAGCTGTAGAAAAACACTCCTTTTGCTACCCTTTTTTATGTAATTTTCTAGTATCAGTAATTTTGAAACAGAATTGCACATATTTTAAATAGTTAAATTATAATTTCCATTGTGATCTGCAGGCGCAGATGTAGTCTCTATTAGAGTACCTTATTTAAAAAATAAGCAGTGAGATACTTAAAAGCACTTTAAAAATAATATATTGAGTTAACGTGTAAGCAAAAAAATTACAGGTTTACACAAAATAAATAAATGGTTTCTGGGTTTTCATGGTTGTGTATGCCACTTTTTACTCCAGCAGGAGTACCTAATGTTAATGCCTTGCTGTATTGCAATTTTGGTAGCTACAGTCCACCCTCTTAAATACCCCTTGGTGTATGCGTAGGCAATAGTATTCTCAAGTTCCTGCCAAAAACTCTTACATGGTCTTCTGTTTTCTATTAATCAGCATCTGTATTTCACGCCTAGAGTGACTGCATCTTGACAATGGACAGTGTGAAATACTGTATCTTACATTATAGAAGTAGCTAATAATGACTTTGTAGATTGTGTTTTTAGTTGGTGCCAAACTGGGGCATTAATTTTTTTTCCCTAAACTTTTTTGACTGAGCAGACAGTCAGTATGAGATGCTACCTGAGTTTTCCATGTAAGAAAAGAGAGCTTTCCCCCTCTCTTTCTCCTCATACATAATGCAGTTGGTTAGCAGAGATGTGAGGGCCTTCACTATGAAATGCTGATAGAGTTAATGGGCACCATTTGCTCAGGCCAGAGGACACAAGGTAATGGGCAGAGGCTTAATTGCACAGATCTGGCTACTATACAGATGTTTACATGAGTGCATACATATATATGTATGTATGAATTTATATTTTATATATAGGTACATACAAAAGTTTTATATTTTCACAAAGACATTAAGTATTGCCACATGTATGTTATTGTTATTCGTCATCCTGTTGAATCTGACAGTTAAGATAGAAATGTTGGTGTGAGGGACTACATGCAGGTCTGTTTTCCAGACCCTTTAATAATTGCATTTTCTGCTGAGACTATGACAGAGGTGTAGATGGTGATTACAGTAATGAAAAAAAGTTGTTTGAAAGTGCTCTGTAAGTATTTTTCCACCTCCATTAGATTATTTAGAAATTGAATTAAATCACCATGCTGAACAGGCAAACATTGTTCCAGGTTCAGATAGAAAATATGAAAACTAATTAATTTACTCTATAGTTGATGTGAAAGGCCATTTGTTCTATAGTAGTTTTCATGTTTTAAGTGTAAAACAAGGAACTGAGTAATTTCACGTTTATGCTATAGTAATAAATTTACAAAAAATATCAAAGATATTTTATGCAGCGTTCCTTCCAAATCATTGTCTGATATTGTAATTTTACTTTGCCCATTTATGAAAATCAAGTACAATTTCACAGAAAATACAAACATAACTATAGAATAAATTGCTTCAGTTTCTAAATCCATTAGTGTCAAAAATGTCAAAAATGAGTTTCCATCATCCTGGTTTATTTTAGTATTCTATCTTATTTCTTATACATTTTGTGAGTATGAGTCCAACAGCATAAAAGATGTTCTCTCTCGATTCTTAACACATGACCCATAAATTATATCTTTCTTTGAATATCAGTACAGATAAGAGGTAGGGTTGGATGAATTCCTTGTTGAATCTCAGAATTTGTGAAAGGATTCTACTGGATGATCGTGGTTTGGAGGTTTTTTTGCCTCTTTTTATTTTTTCCTTTATTTTTAAGTGTCTCAGTGCACCTTTGACAGATTTTCAGGGTTGATATCAATTCTTTTAGATGGTAGTTTTTTAATTGCTTGACCTTGAACTTGCAGTTTTACAGTTATCAGATTTTCAAGTGGAATGCAGTGGTGTCATGTTAATGAATGACATTCTGAAAACCTTCATTGCTTCACTTGCCAATGGAAGCAATTAGAGTGCATTTATTTTTTCCTCTTCTGTCTGAAGTAGTAATTCAGTTTGGAGTAGCTGGACTTCTATATTTGATAGCTCATCTCCTCCTCTTTGTGGTGCTGGGCAGTGCTAATCTCTGTGGTGCTGGGCAGCGAAGAAGTTGAACTGACACTGTGAAAGGACTTGTGTTATTAACAAGAATTAGGGCTGTTTGGTTGGGGTTTTTTTTGCGTTTTTCTCCTAGTGAAGTCACTGGCAGTACCAAAAGGAAAGCTGAGGAAATGCATCCCCGTTTGACACCCATTTCAGCACTGAGCCCTTTGCTTAACATGTTTAGATGTGAATGTGCTTTGATTTAAAACCTTGAACATTGTCAGAGTGAGCCAAGTGCCAGCATTAAAATCCCTAGAATTCTTGACATTTGTCATCACTCTGCTGTTTCACTTATTCATCTGTGTACTTTTTTCTGACTATTATTAGTGACTTGGTCAAACAGGTTAGTTTGTACAGCAGGGTAAATATTACATGTGTACCATGCAATGAAGAAAGCAGTTCTGTCCAGCATGAACTTCCTCTTCCCATGACAACACGGGACAGCCTTCCAAGTATCTGATTAGTGGGCAGGACAGGATGCTCACCGTCATCTCTTGTAATTTTTTTGTACCTCAGACACACCAACAGGAAGAAAGCAAGAGACTGAAAACAATATCATGGTTTAATGCTTGAGCATAAGTGCATGGTGATGGGGGGAGTAAGAAAACAGCCTGCCTTTTATTGTATGTCCTTTTTGCAAGAACACACTAGGTGTTTCCACTTCTGACAGCCAGCCCTGCTGCCATAAGGTGGTAAAGAGTCAGCTGAGAGGCTCACTGTATTTTCATGTGTTCTATGTTTTTAGAAATAGAAGACTGTTCTGTGGGAAGCAGAGCACTGGTTTCAGTCCCTGGTCAGTGTTAGTAAACATGTTGTAGTGGCAGTAACAGTAATTGTCAGCATGAGAACCCCCTCAGAATATGAAGGTCACTGTGGTGCAAAGAGGTTTTCTAACACAGCTCCTAGTGTTTACTGCTTCAGTCTGCACTCGTGTCTCAAGAGAGCTGGGAGCATTTCTCAGACTTGAAGGAAAATATTCCAATTTAGAGAAGACTGAAGCTTTTTATTTTTGTTTTCTCCAGTATTTTTTCCTAGCTTCAAACTTGAGGAAAACTTCTCAGACTTCATTTACTTTGTTTTTGTTCTCAGTGATTTTGAAGAACTTTGACGGGAAGTGTATGCATTATTTAAGATTCTTTGAAACGACCATGTTTTGAAACTTGTATTTCTTTTGTCCCTTGCTATCAGGATGGCCAGTCTGATATTTTGTACAAATTTTGGACTGCAGTAACTCAAACACTTTTCTCTCAGTTCCAGTCAGCAACAGACTGTAAGTATTCAGAATAAATGATTTGTACTGTGTTCGATAGTTGTTTTGCATCTCTGACTTAAGTAAGCCCTTTGCTCATCATCTCTTCTACTGGAACTGTAGCAGTGGTTCACTCAGTCTGGGATCTGTGCACTTAAAACTTGGTTTTGTAACCAAGCAGGCTGATCCTCCTAAACTGTGGCTGACTTTACAGAAAAAAAATATTTAAATATTTTCTGCTTCAGTAAGTATTTATTATCTAATAACAAAAGTGTATTTTTGCTGCTGTATGTAGAGGTAAAAATGGCTGGAATGGTACGTTAAGCTTTTCAAAGTGAATGTTTTTGCCAAATTAAAAGATAGTGATTTGATTTTGAAGAGCAGTTCTTACAGACTTTCCTTGTTAAACTCAAGTAAAAATCTGATTTTGAACATTCTTGAATACCTTTATAAATAGGAGTTGGGTTTCTTCAAAATTGGGTTTTGTCTAACTGTGTATGAATGGTTGGTGTTGATATTATACATGATATTTTGTACATATGCAATGTATAAATAGCAGATACAGTCAAGGAATATTAAATAAAAATAATGCGTAAGCGTATAAACTATTACTGGTACATGCTAATGCAATATGCATTTGGGTCAAAGGTGAATTTGGTGCTTTCATGAATACATCTTTCATGTTTGTATACAGTGTCTAAAGTTAATTCTTTGCACACACAGATAAAATGCATAAGATCTGCATTTATCTTTGTGATCTCAGTTCTTGCATTGGCCCTTCAGAGTTTGGTCCTTCCATGCTTTATAGCAGCAATATAATCTTGAGGAACTATCTGGTTGATTCCTGTTCCTTGGTTGCTAAGTAACTAGATGATCCCAAAAGTAAATGTATTAATCTTGTGTTAAAACATACTAATTTTACTGTTTGCCTTACGCATTACTTTAACTGCAGTATGTACATACCCAGGATCTTTTATGTTCAAACCAAACGTGTGCTACCTGTTTTCAGCACTCAGTTTTAAGATTGCAAAATTGTGACATCAGTTAATGGGATCAATCAACATTTCACAAGTAAGGGAACTTACTTTTTGTCTTACATTTTGTCAGCACTTCTTGGTATGACAGGTATTAAAAATATTTTATTACTTATGATTTTTAGTCATATTTTTTATATAAAGGTCCCAAGGGAGTGGTTGGATTTTTGAACTGTGAGGGATGTTTGCACTTTGCTACAGATGAGTTTTGGGGAAACAATGCTTACAGCATTACAGACTTTTTCATTCAAGTGGCTCATCTGTATGAGACAGTTAATTTTTAACATAAAAATTGTAAGTGATTGAATCCATTGCCGTCAGTCTCAGATGTCTGGATCATATAGATTTGGGGAAAACTAGATGATATCAGAAAAATATTCTAAAAATAGGGATTGATGACAGTTTACAAAGTTTGATAATATTTGTGTTCTGCTTTTGTGAGGTTCGGACAGTCTTTGTGACCTAAAATAACCATATTTGATAATAAATGTGGATCCTCCAGTATTCCAAATTAGAACATATTTGAGTTGAAAGGATAGGCAGGGTGAAATGGGGCAGATTTCCGGAATCTGAAAAACCTATGAATGAGGGGAACACTGTTAATCTCCTAATGTAATGGGAAATCCATAAAGTATGAGTGATGTTAGATCAAGATCAACAGCGATTGCTAAAACAATTGTGCATTTTTTTCATTTCCTGTTACTTATGGCAAGCCTCTCAAGGCTGAAAATAGTGCTGTTTTATCTGCTGGCTTTGTCATTATTTGACAAGTTTAGGAATTGAATTTTAGGTACCTGGCTTTAAGAGGTGTGTGTAAATGCATATGCCTCCCACATCAAATTTCGGAGGACTGTGGCTCATGGAAATTATCTTTGTTTATTTTAAATGGGTATCTTCAAAGTTCCACAGCCCCACACTTTCCACTTGTCAAGCTTTTGTAAGAAAATCTCTAGATTTAAAGTGTTCTAATCACACTTGGGCCTTAAATGAGTGACAATACTAATAATTAACTTTGATACCACACATATCACAGCCACGATTAGAATCTTTATTGTACAAAGTATGTTTTCCGTGTCCCATCTTTCAATTGTGGATTTTATGCTGGTGCTTTAGATATGTACCTGCATTTGTGGTAGCTCATGCCACTTTGAGATTAATTATTAATATTACGTTGTTAATATCGTAGATAGGATTACACTCTATCAAAATGAAAGGGTACAGGTTGGTTCTATGAATCAAAAAATCAGTTTAAACTTGGCAGTGCTTATTGTTTACTGCTTTATTTTGCAGCTTCTACATTTTTGAAACAAGCCTTCGAAGGAGAATACCCTAAATTACTGAGGCTTTATAATGACTTGTGGAAGCGCCTGCAACAATATAGTCAAAATATTCAGAGGAATTTTAACACAAGTGGAACTGCTGATCTCCTTACTGAACTACAACAAATGGAAGAAGATGCACAGGACATATTCATGCAAAAAACCCAGGACTATGAGTATGTATTACGAACCCTAAGGCAATAAAATGTGAAGCTTTTCACCCTGCAAGAAAACAGGATATTTGTGAGAACTTAGTGTAATTCAAATTGTCAGAGCAGGAGAATTTTAGAGGCTTTTTTTCCCTCTTGCAGTTATTGGTTTGGTGCTATTTTAGAGCTGTAGAATTTTCACTGGTTTATACAATTGACAGTGTTGGATTGCTTCAGTTTTCAAGAGGTCCCTGACTTTGAGTTAATTTTACCTTTTTGTCTCTTTGGGTGAAAAAAAGAAGCGGAATGATGAAAATTCAGTTTTGTATGTGCAACAGTAGCTTTCTCTTAATTATACCACTATCATTGGAGCATGGTAAATGCTCAGTTTGTTATGATTCATAGTTATGTTTATAAACTGTAGGATAAATGTGATCTGAGTGGTGGATATCAGAAAGATCAAACAGAAACAGGCTCATCAAGTCTATTAGAACTTCTAGACTTACGTAAGATAAAATGAATATTTTATGTGAGATTTATATTAGCTTAAATACGTTCCTGAGCAGTCGGTGGGAGACTTAGTCACTTCAATGGAAGCAAAGTTTGTTTCACCAAACTTCTGACAATGAGGTGAAATGCTTGAGAGAGCTACTGCTTACTTTTTCCAAAAATAGAAATACTAAAGACTAAAGCTTATTAAAGGTAAGTTTAAGAAGAGTCTTTATATTTGAAGCTTTCTGTACACATAAGTACAGCAGGAGATACATTTTTATTTTTTAAATATCTGTTTTATACTTTGTATCATGTTTTTAAATATATCCCTAAGTACAAGCTGGCTAAGGAAACGTGAATATAGACAGGTCTTTTGTTGCAGTTCTGGATAACTTCTGGATATTTTGCAGCTGGTTTTGGCACTGTTTTTCTCAAGAACACCTTGAATTAGGAATTCCTTGTGGGTCTCACAGAAAGTGCTAAGAACTGTATTGAACTACACAGAATAGCTCCCTGACTTACTACATGGTTCAAGTGAAAAGCAAGGTTTTACACACTGTTAAAATCTTTTCAAATGCATAAGTTTAAAGAGCAGAAAGAAAAGCCAGGTTCAAAACTGTGACATTTGTATGGTCTGGAAAGATTCAGTGCTATAGTGTATTTTAATTTAAAATGTAATAATTCTGTCTTATACCCGCAGTCCAGAAAAGGCCTTGAAAGATTCACTGCAACAGTATGAAGCTGCTTATTTGTCAAAATCCTTATCTCGACTCTTTGACCCCATCAATCTTGTCTTCCCTCCTGGAGGTCGAAATCCTCCTTCTTCTGACGAGCTTGACAGCATCATTAAAACTATATCCAGGTATGCACATATAATACATTGCAAAATGTAATCTTCATGAGTTACAATTTTAGAAATGAGACTTCCTCATCAGTGAAAGGTTGATTACTCTTCAGTTTTGAAACTGGTTCTTAAATTGTGGGGTCCAGAACTGCACACAGTATTCAAAGTGAGGCTGGATCAAAGCTGAATACAGCAGCATAATTACCTCTTTTTTATTACTTATGATTTATTATAGATTTTTTATTCTTTTTATTTTGTTTTTATTGCATAACTGAAATTTTCATTTAGGTTTTACTGTTTAAGCTTATAAAACATCAGGAAGAGAAACTTAACATATACTGCAAATGTCTGGTGTCTTTATTGTTCTGACTGTGTCAAAGGGAAGATGATAGTTGCTTGCCTGCAATTGATAAATACCTAATGTAAATATAATGTAAACCAGCAAAATAATAGGTAAAAACTACTATTCCAGGTAACATTTGTAAAATGAGATACTTAATTACCAGGGGTGTATTTTCTCTCGTAAGGTTTTGGTAAGGACTACTCTGTTTAATACAGTCTGAAAATGATGGGCAGTATTGACTGTTGTGAATGTGTGTGTGTGTATTGTTAAAATACTGACACTGTACTTGTGACTGGGAGTTGATGCTCCGAACATGCCTGTTGTGGCTATTGATGGCTATTTTGCTCCTTGCAGAGCAGAAAGGAAAGCAACATGAAAAGAATAAAATTTGAGCTGTTTTCCAGAGTGACCTTTAGCTAATGATGTTTGGGGCCTTGTGGAGTTCTCAGAGGAGGTTATTCCTATGTCAAGGTGCCTAGAGTCTCTCCGGTCTTTGGAGAGGTTAATCTTATCCATAGCAACATGATGGCCCTTGTGCTTGTCTTTTCTTATGAATGCAGTCCCAGATGATGGAGATGGGGGGGAGGGGGCAGTCCATGAACAAGAAATACTAGAAGTAATTTAGAAGTCTTTTCCTCCTTCCGTTTGTTCTCTGTCATTCCTCTGGGGCCTCTGTTACTATAAAGGATTGCCTAAAACACAGCTTATTAGTTGTGTCAAGCTAAGGTGTCCCCTGGGTATTTCTGCGCAGCTCATGTAATTCCAGAGTTGAATGACTGTGTATTCACCTGTAATGTTTGAAGGCTGCTGCCAAAGCTTGAATGTAGTTAATTGCAGTCAATATTTTTGAATGTCTTACTAATAGTGATTTCATACTGAAGTGTCGTTCCTAAACTTTGCTCATTTTTACTAGAATAGGAACACTGCACATAAAATTCCCAAGTGACTTGTTAAATTGTAAACTGAATTACAGTGCATAGAAAGACTTGGTTGTATGTGCTACTCTCTCCAAATTGACACGCCACGTAACTTCGTGTTCATAGTTATTTCTTTATCCATTAAATACATCATTGTTGAGTTGTTAATTAAGATTTGTAATCTTTGCTTCCAGTGAGCTAAATGTGGCTGCTGTTGATCCAGACCTGAGTTTAGCTGTGGCAAAAAATGTTGCAAAGACCATTCAGCTCTATGGTGTAAAGTCGGAGCAGCTTGTAAGTAATTTTAGATTTCTAAAAAGTTTAATTTTTCAATGTCCAATGTTCTGATTTTTGTAGTTTTAGAACACAACAGTAAAACAATCTAGATAGACAAAAGCTTGGAACTGGCTTTTCATTGTGTTTGGAAACATTTTCAGTTAAATTCTGCCTTCAGATAAACACAGTCTATTGAAAAGAGTAAAACTGTCTGTATCACTTAAAATCGAATTTGCCATGTGAATTCAAAAAAATCAAAATCATTGATGTTGTTAAATGAAAATGAAACAATTCAATTCATTTTAATATTTGCCAGTGTTTGATATTCCATCAGTTACATAATATATTGCCTTTATGGTGTTAAAATCTGGACATTTTTTCCATATATTTATTATTTGCCTTATATTTAACTCACCCTTGATTTACTTACATTTGTCAAATGCTTCCAGTCATTTGCTGTGCAGTGTTATCTAATGTTAAACTGAGTAGAGGAAGGAACCCCAAAGCCTTATCCTTTGGATAACGATCCCCCAAAAGCACAGTGAATGTCATTGTCATATGCAAAAATAATTTTCACAATCAACAATTTTTCTATTAAGTCTATTGCAGAAATTTTAATGCTTTTTTATGAAGAGATGAAAATTAACTTTTGCAATATGCAGACCCACAACAAATGACTATTTGTATTTGTAAAGGAGGTTTTCATTTAAGTAACATCAGTTCTTGAAAGCAAACTCAGACTCCAGTGACAGTCATTTACTGTATGTTTCATTTCAAGAAAGGTTCTTGCTTACAATTTTTTGTAATGATTGGCTACAAAATGTTGCAGCAATTAAGTTGGTATGAGCTCTGTTTACCCCTGCGAAACCTGCTGTGCATGAATAATGTGAAAAACATTGAAATTCAGTAGTGCATACCTTGTTTACTGTGTGTGTTCTATGAACTATATTGGGAGTCTGCAAACCGGAGTATGGAAGAGCAATGCAGGTGAAACAGCCATGAAGACCATAAAGAATATTTAAAATAAAAATGTGTGTTTACATTATTCTGCTATATGTTACCAGCATAGTGCTTAAGTTGGGTCTTCCTTTAGAGACATTGAATCATAGCTCCATAATTTCAGAGTGAAATCTGCTCCTGAAAGAAATCGGGATTTTTAGTAGGTTACAAGAGTCATCATGAGTAAAAAAATGTTACACTCATGTCTGTATTTGTCATGGAGTGTAGTGTCAAATAGTGGCATTCAGCTGGGAAAAAAAAGACACCTCAGCTGTAACTGCAAAAGCACCAGGATCTATTGTGCTCATCATCTCTTGTTAAGAGTTTGAACCTGGCCAATGGCTTGGTCAGAAGTGTACATGATTTTGTTATCAGCCAGCTGGCAGATTCTTAAGAAACCCTGACAAAAATGTAAAGGATATGGAGAAATAAGCTGACAAATGTACGATTTGTGCCTTTGTATTAGCTGACCTTAAACTAAAAGAATGTAGGTGTAAAGAGGGAGTCTGAACTTGAATTTGGCAGCTGAAAATAAAACCTGAAACTTTGAAAAACTGACAGGATTAGTCAAACTGGCAGAATGATGGTGAGTGTCCTTCAGGAATATACCTGCAAATTGTGAAGCAGTATCAGCTATGTACTGCACAGCTACGTTTTCATACTTTTTTTTCTCTCCTTACTGATACACTTGTTACAAAATTAAGACCTGGGAGGGCTCAACACGGTTGCAAGGCACGGATGTGTAGTGCTATATTTGAAGTGCTAAAACATCATGCCTAGCTTCCATCTTGCCCTCCAGAAGGGCATGGCTCTCCCGCTTGTCACGTGTCATGCTAACACCAGCCCTGTGGCTATAATCTAGAACATTTTAACTTCTTTCTGTGCCTGTTTTTTGGACAGTCAGATTGAGCCTGAAGTGTGTACCAGGAGCTATGTTAGACAGCACTGTTTGAGTATGTTTTAGCGGTGTAGCCAAGAATGCAATCTTAATTCAGTCTTTTAATCCAGCCTGCAACGATAGGTTTTTAAAGTTGAGGTGGGTGACCATGTAACATTTCCGCTCAGATACTTAATTTCTGATGGCTGTTGTAGAGCAGGGCTAAAGATGGAAATGTAATTTCCTGGAGGAGCTCACAACTTAGTTCTCTTCCAAATTAAAAGTAAACAATAGAATCTCAGAGTTCTCAGTGAAGGAAGATTGTGGAGGGGTTTCATTTAAGAGTCATTAGGTTTTTATTCTTTTTTTTAATGCTGTTGTAATATTGCAGGTAGATTTGAATGGTGAAAAAATGCAATTTGTAGTCATAAAAATGTTGAGACATGCTAATGTCAGGGGTTTTATTACTCAATTTCAGAACAAAAGAAATTGCAGTTCACTGAGATGTCATTGCTGTTTCTTCAGTTAGCTTTAGCTAGGACAAATATCAAGAAAAATGTTATTCAAGACACAAAGATTTTACATGTGAATAAAAGCAGCATCTAGAAATCTGTACATGTTGTACTAAAGCAAGAACAAATAAGGAAAAATGGCCTCTTCCTGTGAATCCAAAATATGTGTTCATGTTACTTGTGACTTGGTACACTGCTGGCTTTTGGTTTTCAGCTTTCCCCACACCAAGAACTAGCTGTTGCTGTGCCTGAAATCTATTCTTGTATTAACCAGTTCAAATGATTTCAGGGAAGATATAAATAACCCTTAGTGAGCAGTAGATAGATATTTTCAGCTGTTGGGTGAAATTTCAGCTAACCATTTTCTGATGCTTGATGTGCTTTGGTGTACACCATGAAACATTCAAAATTATTGTTCTCATTTCACTCAGTGTAATTTCAGATGTTCTTACCATAGAGGTTGAAGGGATAATTATACATTGCGCTAAATTAAAAAAAAAACAATATTTCTGTTAATTTAAGAGTATTATCTTTCAGCTTCACCACACATCTTGTGCTTTGTTAGGTGGTGCTGAGGAAGGTTGCTTGGTACATTTTCTCCATTGCCATTATTATATTGTCTCTTCTTATTCACATTTTGCCTAATCATCTTCATAGTGATTACAGACACTGCAAGATTTCAGGTTAGTTACCATCTCTACATACTTCTCATTCCAGATTGGAAGAGAGATTAACAAATGTAATCATCGTGTTTTGGTTAAGAGCAAATTTTCCCTCTTCCGCATTTGCACGCTGTAATCCATTGCTTGCTTTTTAACATAACAGGGGCTTACTGAACCAGATTTTGTTCACTAGCCACTTTTTCATACAAGTGAGGTAGCCCAGACAAAAAGAACACTAAACTCTCTACTTGATTTAAGTGGTTTCCAGAGGGGTCATCCATTCCCATTTGCAAATACCTAAAGTTACCTGTCTTGATTGACACATAAAACATGTTGTTTAACTGGCCGCATAAGGAATATAGTCTCTTTCATCAAATGTTGACAATAAACACAGTGGAGGGAAGAGATTCATGAGAAACCAGTAAGCTCTGTTTCCTGAAAACAAAGAAAAGTTGAGTAATTATGCGGTTTTTTTTAGAATCCATGCTGCTTAACAAAAGACAGGAGCTCATGGATCTGCACCCTAGAGAAATTTTTACCCATTTGTATAACTGAGAGTTGAGAAGAGGTATTAAAAGAGAGCTTGCATCTCAACAACATCTTCATTTGATGCCTTTGACATGGTAGCAGTAATTGCATGGCAGAATCCTCTAGGGCAGTGGTCTCTAAACTTTCTTGGTCGTGCATACCCATCAGTATGATTTTTTTGAGCATGCACCCCCCTATTTATTTATGAATTATAAACATGTACTATTGAAGTTCTGATATTTTCTTCCTGCACCCCAGTGGATTGTCTTGCAATGTCTGTGATGCACACACCCCACTTTGAAGACCACTGCTCTAAGGTAATGCTCTGCTGTAATCTTCCATAATAAGAAGTTAACAGATTTTGGCTGTCAATTTTTGGAAAAGATGCCTGATTGATTGCAGAAGTCTTGTAAATTCATGTTTGATTTTGTTCATGTACTTTTAATCAGATTTCTCATTTATTTATATAAAAATGAAAATGATAGTCACTTGTGGATTGAAAGTGAGACAAAACTGTATTTCCCCAGTTAACTACCTATAGTTTTGTCATTTACTGAACTGAATTTTAAAGGTAATGGAAATGTGTTTTTTCTCATAAGTAAAAATCTTTTTGTTGCAACTTTGTAATCACTATGTTTTGGTTTGCCTGTTAATTAGAGCTACTTCTCTTACTGATACTTAGAATTGGATGTCTTGCAGAAAGAAGTAAGAAAACATTGAGGGTTAAACACTCTGAAAGTTTACAGAAATGCATAGTTTTGCCAAAAGGCAGAAAAATCAATTGCAAGATCCATTGTCCTCATAGAGATTGAAGATGGAAGAGCGCTTCCCAGCACAGGACTATTTCAAACAATATTTATTGTTGGGGGTTTTGTGGCATTCTTTCTGCTTTTATAGTGATGATTTTAGTTACCTGAATGTAAGTACTGTATGTTCTCTTACTTTTGTGCTATTTCTGCTCAGCTTGGCATGTGGGTGGATTGAAATACACTAACACACCCACCAAATGCACATAGATGAAATGTGTTGTGCCATGAACATGAAAATGCAGCTGTTTAGAGAATATGCAGTTTTACTGCCTTTTGAACCTGGACACCTCTACTAGTTTCTTCCATAGAGTTACAGTCATCCTGTCAAGACTGTCTTTATTAGTTGCATTCAGAGTCCCAAAGCAGTCCTTCCTGTCTTGTGGAGGTTGTCTTGCTGCCTCCTCTGACTTAAAAAGCATCACTGTAAGGGACAAAGTGGCCTGGTATCTTTTGACCAATAAACAAACAAAGTATGATTTGCAGAGGCAGATCTGTAAAAATCAATTTGCCCACTTGCTTTTCAATGGCAGGTGGGTTGATTATGCTGGCAACGTCTAGTGGATCAGATTAAAAACCATTTTTATATGTGGATATATATGTATGATATAGGCAAATGCAGACTCACTATGCTGTGCTCCCAGATGGTAGAGCACATCTTTGCTCCACTTCAAGCCAGGGTGACCAGCTCAGCCTTGGAACCTTGCTGAGTATAGCACACTCATTCAGCCTGGAGTATGAGCAGAGCAAATTCAAGTCTTCTTGAAGTACAGGCAAAGTAAGAATTTGCATGGCCGTATCATAAGAGGCAGATTTATCCTAAGGTTAGGGTCGGTAAGGCTAAAATCAATGGGAGCTGTGATTGCCTATAATTGGAGAGGTTCCTAAATATGGAATATTGTATTTTATGGAGTAATATGTTTTAGAAAAGTCTGTCTAAAGAAGGGATCTTTCCAACAGACAAGAGGCTGCAGGCAGATGATATAGTGGAGATATTTCCAACTCTCAGACTTGTAAGCAATCATGAAGAGGAAGCACTCAGAAGATGGAGAAGGAGAGTGGGTGTAATGAGGGAGGAAGGAAATAGAGATTTTGAATTTTTTTATTTTTTATTCCCTTAACTAAATGTGGTTGGACTTATGTCATACATCTCACAGAAGCTGATGAATTAAGTGGAGACCTGACAT
This sequence comes from Melopsittacus undulatus, assembly GCF_012275295.1. Classification (NCBI taxonomy): domain Eukaryota; kingdom Metazoa; phylum Chordata; class Aves; order Psittaciformes; family Psittaculidae; genus Melopsittacus; species Melopsittacus undulatus. The sequence continues at coordinate 28,004,938 of NC_047531.1, forward strand.
ACAGGCTCTGGGCAGAGCTCTGGGAGCTACTAATCTGTCCTTTGCTGACAGCTCATGATAGACGCTTGGCTTCTCATGAGGATTTTACCCTGGGCAGTGGTTGTGGGACTTTCTGATATCAGGTTTGCCTAGTGTAAGCCACGTGGAAATTTTTAAGCACTATACAAAGAGCACAGGCCTTCCTCGCATTTTGAAGAATTCTTTCCTGACCTCCTTAAAAAAACATAAAGTAACACTTTGTGTATTATATATATTTCATAGGATCACAGAATGGTTTGGGTTGGAAGGGACCTTAAAGCTCCTTCAATTCCAACTCCCCTGCCATGGGCAGGGACACCTTCCACTAGACTAGGTTGCTCCAAGCTCCATCCAACCTGGCCTTGAACACTGCCAGGGATGGGGCAGCCACAGCTTCTCTGGGCAACCTGTGTCAGCCCCTCACCACCTTCATAGTGAAGAGCTTCTTCCTAATATCTAATCTAAATCTACACTCTTTAAACATTCAAAGTTAAAGTCCTGAAGACTCAGTAGTAGAAGTGATTCTTGAGGCTGAAGAAAAGATAGAAGTGCCTCAAAAATTAGACTCCCCACACCAAGGTTCAAATAGAAGATCTCTGGTACCAGAAATATCAAAAGGCAAAATGAGAGAGAATGTGCTATTCTGATCTCATAAGCAGTGGACCACCATACACTTGGGACACAAAGAAATCTGTATGGCTTTTCTTTGGTGAATGAGGTTTTTAGATTCTGGGTTGTTTTGAGGGGAGAAGTCAGCATCAGCTGAGATCGGTGATAGAGAGTAGTCAGCCTCTTTCTCACTATTCTGGATCTCAGTAGTATATTGAGATCTATTTGCATTTACTTAACAATACATCTGAGTTACGTAATGTTATACATGGTTTTAGAAAGTGTACCAGTCACAGAGTACTAGAGCAGTAACATCAGAAGTAATATGCAGGTACTCTGCCAAGTACAAAAAGGTTCTTGGGAAGTAACTGGGAAGCTTTGATATTGCCTGGTATTGTTTTTCAATGCAATGGTGAAACTGGATTTCAGATCTTCTAAAACAATTCTGAATATCTAATTGGATTAATGTTTAAATGCAAAGTGATTCTGATATTAAAATTCTATGATTAAAACTATTATACATTATTTCTAAACTATATTTTGATGGTTTACTGAGCTCTACTTTTCAGTAACTGGTACTAAATATTGTAACTGGTACTATGTTTTTGTAAAGTATTATCTGTCATAATGATGAGTAATGGGTACTTGACAGATTTTTAGTACATTATTGTTTAAAAAAGTAAATACCAAAAAAGGAGCATAAGAAGTAGAAAACCTTAACAATTCATTGGTATTTGAACCCTTCCATTGGAGTAAAATACTGATATATCCTGATCACTCTGTCCCCGAATGGTCTGTATTTGCTTTAAAGATAGCACATAGGTGTGGAAACTAAAACATGTAACTGTCCTCAGAACAGTAAATGTGAGTAAATAAATGAGCTTGGTCTCACCTTGTCTGAAGGCAAATTTGTATCACTGAGGCTTATTCTGAGTAGTATTGGCCTCACTTCAAGGACCAGCAAAGCACTTCTCTTCTAGCTGCAAAAAGGCTGTGTGTTGAATTGCTTCACACTGTCACCCTGCTGTTTATGCTAATGTCTGCCTCTCAGCTGAGAGTACAAGGTCAGTAAAGGTTTATGACTGACACTCAGGACTTAATTTGCCATTTTAGCTGTGAACCCTCTCAGTCTCCAACATGGGACTAGCAGTACTGTCTGTGCTAGTGAGCAGCAGGTGCCAGGGCAGTGCTGGGCACCATGGCCAGCATGTGCAGGGCAGCCTGCGTGGCAGGGCTTCTCTTCCCCGGAGCATGTGGCTGCCTGCCAGTGTCCTGCTGGGGACAGCCTCTGCAATATTGCCTCTCCTGAGCCGTGGACGGAGATTATTTGGGAGAGGAGTTGTTGGTGCATGCCACAAACTTGCTAATGACTGTCCTAACAGCTTAGCGGTACAGGTGTTCACGTGCCAGATCCAGGAGCCTTTGCCAGCCCTGTTCAGTTTACTGCTATGGGTGTAGCCAGTATGTGAATGAGACTGAACGAGAGCAACACGCAAAATCTGTTCAAGAGGAAGCTTAAAACGCTGACAGATCAGGGTGATATTTTTCTTGCATCTGGAATTTATACTTTCTTATTTCAGATGTAAATAAATCTCTGTAAGGCAAAAGTTAGGAAATGCTTCTATAGGAACATTGCTTTTGGTCTTAAGATTTTCTTAGATTGCCAGAGCTTCAAAGGATATGCTTTTCTAAACATGTTTTTCTATCTGTAATGCTTGTCAGCCGTACTTGACTTATTTTCAAATAGCATTGAAAACCTTGAAAAGAGCACAGTTGTCTGTGGTGTTGTGACTATTCAGTAACGCCAAATACTGTTGAAGGGGTGCAAGAAAACTCTTGGGTATTAACTCTTCAGGAGTTCAGCACTTCCCTTGGGTAGCCACATATTTCTTTGAGCCAACTCAGATGACATCTTTTTGGATGCCAGTGCAACCAACTCTTTCTGTAATTTAATATTCTATTTTTAGTGAACGTAATGGATGGAGATATAGGCTGAGGAGCATCTATCTATCTGTCATGTTCAGATATTTTTAGAGCACAGATCTTTGTAATGCTGATCAGCACCAAATGCATTACATAAGATTAGCATCAAAATATATACAATGGAAAGTCAGCTCTCTGCAGTTGTTCTTAAATTATTTTTAGTATTGCCCGCAAAACTTGTATGGCTCAGTGCATTATCCTACCATTGTGCTCTGTCTCTGCTCTGTAGGAATCATTTTCAAAGATGATTTTCTCTTCTCTCAGACCCCTTTTCAATCACAGGTCTCCTTCCTGAGGCTTCAAATAAGATTGTCAGTCCATGATATATGACAAGGATTTTGATAAATGCTCATTTTGCACTAGAGCTGAAACTGAGAGAAGCAATTCATCTCTCATTGTCCTTCAATCCAGTTTATATTTGAACTCGTGATTTGCAGGTGCAAGATTCCAAATTCTGCATTACTTACATCATCAGCTACTGTTGTGTTCTTTAATGCTGCTTGGGTGGCTTAATCTTTTGCAGTTACCCATAATGATCTTCTCAATTTTCCACTTCTAGTAGATATTCAGAGTTAATATCTTCTTATTAAATGTCTCTGGTCCCCTAACTAGCCATTCAGAATGGGTTGGAATAGATTATTTGGGAGATCTTTTGTGTTTAAAGAGGCAAACTGTGTGAAAAGAGCCTATGTTCTTCTCACAACTAGAAAATTTATTTTTGTCTTTCAAATTTTCTTCAAAAAGATTTTATCTTCTTATCCTTTGAGTATGGTTCAAAACTACTTTGTAATTACTGAGGTTTAAAATAGATCTCAACTTTCTGCACATCCATCCCATCATCATAATGATTTGTGATATTGTGGTAGATGAGTCTTGATATTTTTCATCATTTCTTTGTGGGTTTATGGTGCATCTGATATAGTCAATAGCAAACAGTCTGCTGTTTGGTTTTGGTGACGTAGTTTTGGAAGCATAATTCTATCATACCATGGCTTCACAGATACTCCAGGATCTCTCTTCCTGAGATTACAATTAAATGTGCTGTGATTTTGGGTTATATTTTTACTGTTTAAAAGCAACCTCTAATTAATTAATGCTTCTCGTTGCCTTGTAAACCTTGTTGCAATAAAAAGTATGCGGAAAGAAAATGCTAGAGTGCCAGGTGGAATAGGAAAATAACAATTGATTCAGCTTAAACTCTGAGGTGAGAAAGAGACATCATCTTTACAAGGAATTTTTGTAATGTCATTTATAGAAGAAAAAGTGTCTGTCATGCTTGATCAGGGGAATGAAGATTTAAATAAGCTGTTTTCGGTGGGTTATTTAGATGATGAGCAATATGAATGGCATATTTTTGTCCAGAATCTAAAAGGCAAAGTGTATTATAACTGATCCAGAGACTATATTGAAACATCTTGGTTCAATCAGTGAAAATGTTCAGAAAAGCAAGAATGCAAGGGAAAATGAGATTTAAAAGCTAAACTTATAAATAAAAAAATGATATAACAGTTGGATGAGAAGCATCAGTTCTTAGTTTTCTCTGAGTGTCATGGAGATAGGAATATTTTCTGAATCTTTCAATCTATACTTAGGATTGACTAGGAAAAGGCAGAGTGGTGGGCTTCATCGATTCTTCATCGACTGTGCCCCTGTCTGTCCAGTAGCAAGGAAAAATACCCATACTCTGTTGCAAGAAAAAAAGATGTTGCTCTAAGAGGGCTATAATTCTGGTTTCTTCTTAGAGAAATGAAAAAAAATTAAGACCTTACTTATGGATGAAAGTATTTGTTGGGTTGGCTTTAGTCGTACATATTTCTAAGGAGAAATATACCTTACACCAAGTAAAGATACTGGTTTTGTTATTTAATTTATACAAGTTTCACAAATGAAATATGCTATCGTAGCAAGAATATGGATGGAAGCTGCATCTCCTTTAGGATGTTTACTGATCTTTACTGACATAACTATGAGATTTGGGGTATCTGGATTGTTTTTTTGTCCACTAGGCTCTTACCTGACATAGCTAAATTTAGCTAGCTGAATAATTGAACAAAGTAGGGAGAACTGGGTGGAGAGGGAGAAAGAAAAGATTTCCTGGAATCAGATTCTTCCATTGAAGAGAAGAATCCTCCTGGAATTTTGGCACCAGATTTAAATTCAATCAAATCTGTGAGACCTGTGATAGTTTTGAATTGAAAAGCATGATGAATTCTCATTGTAATGATATAAAGTGAATTTCTGATTGCTCTTTTTACTATGTGATCTTATAAGAATTCATGTCTCAGATTAGGTGGTGTTATACTGAATTGTGAGCTTTCATTTGTGGGTGAATCACTATTCAGGACATCTTCCAACAATGAGATTTGTCTGACAGTTCCAGGGAAATGTATCTAGTCCTCCTGTCTAAATGTCGAATATTGTGAACTTTGGATGGAAGTATGAAATGGAATAGGTTCACAAATCATCAAGAACTATAGTGAAATGACACTTTGGGAAAGGTTTTCAGTAAATAATGGGTCTGTTACAATGGTGTAAGTTAGGTGAAGGATCGTATTTTTCTCACTTCTTTTGGAGATAATATGAATTAATTGTATTATACCAGTATGTTGAAGACGTGGTGTTACTGTCATTGAAAAACTTGTATCTATGCTATTTAAATAAGAGACCCCCAAAATATGAATTCAATATTTGGCACATTAAAAGAATTCATTAATAGGTATTTAAATAGAATACGTGGGAGGCTATTATATACTAAAATAATTTCAGAATAATTACTATTTCACTGTACTGTAATAAAAGCTAAAGATGGCAGTAGGTCTAATTTAAAAATAATAAGTCAGTTAAGGTTTTGTAATGACTTTTTTAATGGAAAGATCAGAAGAGTTTTGTTTAAACAGTCATTAGGAAGCTGGTTGTATTGGTCAGAGAGTACATAGAAATGTCTAGCTGATAAGTCACTTTAAAAAGTATTTAAACTTAAAAATGGAAAAAATCTAGAGGAGAAAGTTGCATTAAAAAATAACTTCATGAAACATTTTCTTCATTCTCGTGTTGTCTTTTGCTGGTTAGATCGTGACTCACATAACAAATGTGTGATTCTTTACTTTTTTTTTAAAGAGATACTGGCTAAACTCCAGAAAAAAAAAACCATCCAGGCATTAAAGGCTGGTTTTGAGAGTGAATGTACTTCATTTTATCTTTCTGGGAAAGTGTTTAAAAGACATCTTTAGATCTAGCATGTAATTCTGCTAACAAGTAGAAAAAGCAAGATTGCACAAACCCGCACAGTATTTTGTTATAGTGCATCATATCTAAGTTATTTCATACCAAATTAAATTCTATGATTCAGAAATAGATTAAGTTATATATATGTTGATATGGTAATGGCTTTGGAATTTTGCAGTTTTGGATCGACTCTGATTAGAGCTGGACAATGTAAAGCTCATTTATAACCTTCTGCAGGGTAGAAGTATTCTAATCCAGTTAATGCCTGGATGTGATACAAAAAAAGGCAGATGGCAATTAAATAAGTTAATTATATTTTTTATGTGTAGGTGAATATCACCCCATCATGTTGGACCCGTCTCATATGTCTTGGGGATGGATACCTGCTCTTCACTTCTGAAGGTGCATTCTCAGTAGTTGGTTGGGACCAAGAGCTATTGGGATGACATATAAAATACAATTAATCATTCAGACATTCATTTGGCAAGCATGAAAAATTCAGTACACTCTTACAGTCAGAGGTATCAGGATCAACACACATTGTCCTTGAAATCTTTCTCAGACTTGGGCTAGCTGGGTAAATCTGAGTTTGAAAAACTGTCAAATACAAGGGCCGTAGTTTTCAGAAGTTGAGAAATGGTTTTGAGTAGTTCAGGCTTAGGATTCTCTGTGATTCCTTAAAGGAACTGGATTAGGTGCTTTCTGGTAGCAGAGTTGTTTTAAAGCATCTCAGTATTTAAGGACAATGAACCATTACTTACTTTTGATTATTTGTGCAGTGCTTTTCTTCTCAGGTAATTCTAAGGTTTAGAGATTGATCTTTCCTGTTACAGAAAGACCATTTGCTGCTTTCCTTCGATTTCTTCCGATTTTGAAAATGGAAGGAAGGAAGGAAGGAAGGAAGGAAGGAAGGAAGGAAGGAAGGAAGGAAGGAAGGAAGGAAGGGAGGGAGGGACGGAAGGAAGGAAGGAAGGAAGGAAGGAAGGAAGGAAGGAAGTGAGGGAGGGAGGGAGGAAGGAAGTGAGGGAGGGAGGGAGGGAAGGAAGGAAGGAAGGAAGGGAGGGAGGGAGGGAAGGGAGGGAGGGAGGGAGGGAGGGAGGGAGGAAAGGAAGGAAGGAGGGAAGGAAGGAAGGAAGGAAGGAAGGAAGGAAGGAAGGAAGGGAGGAAGGGAGGAAGGGAGGAAGGAAGGAAAAACAGAACAGAAATACCCCTGAGGGAGCAGTTTGACAGTTGCTGTTATTCTAGCATGAACAGTGTGAGCATGACGTTCAGTCTTCTTTCTTGGTCAAGGACTTAACAGTCCCCTCATATTTTTCTTCCCAAAATAATAGTAGTATTTGGTAAAAGATTTTGACCAAAGCTTCACCATGAAGCTCCTTTTCTACAGTACAAAATTTAAAAAAATAAAAAAAAGAAAAAAGATTTTCTGGAAGCTGTAAGAATGCCCTGAGGGTGCAATATAGTGCATATATATGGGTTTATGTACATATTAGGTTATTGCCTGAACTCGCAGCTATCCTCATGTATTGAAATAATTCTTCTTGCAAATATTAGAAGTCATTCCAAATACATATATTCTTATTTATGACTTATTCTTAAATTCTTAAAGTTTAGTTGGTTTTCTTTCTTCGTTTGTTGTGGGATTTTTGTGTGTTTGTTTGGTTTTGGTGGTTTGGGTTTTTTTAAGGCAGAACATTGGTTTTATTTTATCTGCCTTAGTCAAGGACCTCATTTGCTTCAACAAATTCTTTCAAATCCTACACTTTGAACCTCTAAATTATGACTCTTCTTTTTGCAGATTGTCCTCTAAGTAGCCAATAGGTGACACAGCCAGTGGAGTTCACATTGTGAGGTATTTTTCTGCTGACAGTGTCATATTTTTACAAAAAATAGGAAACTGATTCTAATAAACATTTGTGTTGCTTAGGTGGAAAGAGATTGTAAAAGACTCCTTCTGCCATATGGAAAGCATTAAGCCTAACAGTAAATCATCCAAATTATTTGTAGCTTATGGGAGAAGTCCGAGGGCCAAACCCTATCAACTCAGAAATTCTGTAAATGGATTCTGTGCTTTTTAAGTTGTTATGATCAGGCAGGAGGCCACCTACCAGATGGATTGATTGCTTTCTGCCAGAGGTATGGCCACATCAGCTGCCTCTATTAGGAATATATTTATTCTTGCAAATGTCAGCTTGACAACTGAAGTTCAATTTGTGCTATCAAAGCACATTAGTCTTGTGATACTAGAGTTAGAGCAGCACTACTTTCGTCTTATTTTGATTTAAGATCTCTGTACTCCTAAATTATGATGCTAATTCCTGCTCTTTTGAGAGTGGGTTTGCTGAGGCTGTTTTGGAGTTCTCCAAAACTGTCAATAGGGATGCACACACCATCTCAGTTACTTAGTGTGAAACTGAGCTTTTTCACAGAATGTTTAGTCTGTGAAGGGAATGGTAACAAACCAGCACACAAATCAGTGTCTCTTCTGAGCTGCCACCTGTTGGAAGAGGGGAAGTTAGTCACTTTGAAACACTAAACAGATTATAGGAAAAGATGTATCAGTAATCTGAGCTTTTCTACAAGAAAAAGACAAACACATTTAGTGTTTTTTTTTATAACTCAAGGGAGAACTGATTTTTTGATTCACATGCCAATCTAAATTCTGCATTCACTGCTTCATGAATTTAAACCCAAAGGAATCTCATCACAGCACATGTCTCAACATGTGAGATCCAATCCATGCTGTCAAATTGTATGTCTGTACTTAGGTATTAAATAGAAAATGTAAAATCCAGATCTAGTTATTTTTCAAGACATATTTCCAAAGCAGGTCTATGCAAAGGGGTGCTGGTAGCTGATGTTGGCAACGGAGCTCATACAGATGTAACCCATTGTAAAATTGCTGCTTGCCTGGGGAATAGGGTGCCTGTGCTTTGCTGCCCATGATTGTTGTAAATAGTAGACAGGGCTTGAGGTAAAAGCAGGAACAGTTTACCCAACTAAAGTGAAGAGTGTAAGAAATCAATTGCTATACTTAAAGACAAATACAGAAAAGTGGAACAGTTACAGTCCTTGTTCTTACTGCTCACTCAGGTCTGGCTTCAGGAGGGCTTCTTCTCCTGTTTCAGTTAGCAGCCTCAAGCCAAACTAACTCCCAGAGTGACTGACAGTTCCCTAGAGATGGGATCTGGTCCCTCAGCTACGCTTTGTCTCTTGTTTCTTTCCCAAAATAGATTCTGATTTTGGATTGTCACCCCTCCTGTCCTCCCTGTTTCTGCTGAGCATGAATTCATCCATCTGGCCTTCTACATTTCTGGATGAATGTAACTGAATAAAAAGACACTACATTTTGTCTCTAGTGCCTTCATAAAAAAAAAGGCCCTTTGACTGTGTCTTTCATCTGTGGTTAGGCTTCATGCTTACTTGACTTAACCTATTTTCATAGTGCAATCCCCAGTGGGCAGGCAACAGAAGAGTTACATTACCACTGGGCTTAAATGCATAAGCTGTGTTCTGCACTGAACTTCAAAAGTACTGGCTGTATAAATGAGAGTGATGGATGTGTATCATTGATAAAACCTGGTGTGATGGAAAATAAACTAAGGGGTGATTTGTGTCTAAACTAAATGGGCCAGCATAAGCATGGTTTGCTGGAACTGGGGAGACATAATGATAGCATTTTTCTAACTGGATGCATGATTGTACAATAGATATTAGAGGTGTCAAGAATTCAGTCTGAGGCATTGAAATATTGGATTAATGATAAACTACCCAAAATCCAGGTACACGGCAGTGACAAAGTGTATATACCTGAACCTTGTTGGACAGAGTCAGTGCAGAACCTTCTTGCCTCAAGGCAAGGTCATAGAAATCATTGTGGCAGCAGCAAGAGATGGGAACCACCACCTGAGACTTCTTCTGTAGATGGTAGGGCACACCTACCAATTTAGGTACCACTTGTGCCCATGGTGGTAGGGCACCCCTACCCATTAAGTACCAGGTGTTCTCATAGCACACTCTCAGAGGAAGTGGTCTTAGGGAGCCTTGTGCTGCCCAGTTCCTACTGCTCCTTACAAGAGTCAAGTTTTCCAAGCATGTTTGTTTTGGACCAGCGATTTTATGATAAACAAACAATCAACACATCTGATTGTCAAAGTTCAGCTTGATTAATTTAAGGGAATATAATATGGCAAGCAGTTTTAGAAATTGTTTAGAAATGGTTGCTTTTAAGGCATTTTTAGACTTTGCCTCTGAAGCTGTTGTGCATTATTGCTGACTGCGAGAGTTGCTTGTTGCTGCAGAAGGATTTTGTTTGCCCTTGTTACTGGTTTTAGTTATCAGTTAAGCTTTTTTCACCAGCAGAAAAGATCCAGTCTAATGTCTAAGAAAATGTCAGAACGTCTGAGAAGAGGAAGTTGTGAAACCTTTACAATAGACTCTGAGGAACTTAAATTAAAGTGACAAGGATGTAAAATTTTGCTGTCTTACTAATGTCTTTTATGTTTACTAGTTGTAAATGTGCAAAAATCTACATGAATAGTCCATACAGTGCTTAAAAAAGGTGTGGGGAAGAAATGTTATTTGTGTCTGAGAAGACAGTCAGCTGGGTGGACAGGCTGTTTCCATGCACAACTGTTATTAGTCTGTGAAGCTGTAAGCATGAGAAACAGAATTCCTAGGACCAGTTAGGTCTGTCAAATGGAAATATCAGGAAGGAAACACAGGTGTATGTAGCTCACGTGGCTGTTCTCATCAGGAAGCAGGAAGATGCTGAGAGGATATATTTGTCAGCTAGTTTAAATATGCGTTCTGATGTCAAATAATTAAAAGATAGGTTGGAAAAGATTTTTCCCTCTGAAAGGCCTCAGAAACCTATTTATCCTGAAATAATCCCAGGGAAACGAACTGATATTGTCACCATAGTGTTGTGAATAAGTTTGAGTTCCCATCTGCTTGCAAGAACTTGTCTAAAACTTCATTATTAGCAGTGCTGGCAAATATTAGATAACTTTGCTTTCATGCTCTCTGTGGCTGTGCTGAATGGCAGTTATGGGAAGTTCAGGAATAGTTTTTCACTGATAAAGATTCATTGTTTCTCATAACTTAAAAATTCTTATCTAATGTTTGTTCTTGTGTTCTAAACAATTGTTAGTGTATATTTAATTTTAGTTTAGGAGTTTTCTGTAGGACCTACAGCTGTGTTTAAAGACACACTTCATGGAAGTCTCTTAATGACTTGTTCACTGAGTTGAATGTATTTTCACTGAGAGAATTCTGGAGCTAGGCATCTTCAGGAGTTTCCTGGAGGATAATATTGTATCTGAAATATAGATAACTAGTCAGATCTCTCTGTAAAGCCTTCTATTAATAGCTATTCTTGCTATAATATTTAGACAGACTTCTAGAATTCACGTAGCCTTTTGTCAATTCTTTGTGCTTCTGCAGCTTTCAGTGCACAAGAAAATTTCCATTTCTTTCTCAATTAGAATTTATTTTATTTTAAATTATAAACATATGCTGTGGTATCCTTATGAGACTGTTCTGTAGTTAATTGCTCTTTATGTACCAGTCTGGAACTTTGATTTCTGTGGTAATGATAAAAAATGCAGGCTTTATGGAGTCTAAATATGAAGAAATACCTTTTTTTTTTAATTTATTTTTGCTTGAAGATTCATGGATTGAACTCTTTTTAATGGTAGGATTAGCAATTTTAGTCCTTGCAGTTTTATCTTTGTGTTCATTTACAAGCCACTAATATGTACAAAGCTGTAAGCCATCTATTTAAAGAAACAGAGTTTGTAAGGATATGCTTGAATAGTTGTCAGAAGTAAGGACTGAGGGTATATAGGAAAGCATACCCTTTTCAGTTCTGCTGCTGCTAGTTTATACTACGTCCTCGGGTAGGTGACTTCACCTGACTCTTAGATTATAACATTGAAATTATGCTGGGACCAGGGATCTCTAAAAGATCTGTATCTGAGTGCTGTGGAGCTGAGACAGCAGTCTCTCATGGTTCCTGTACCTGTTGTTCAGTTTGTATTATCTGGAGCTGAAAATAATTTAAATCAAGACAAGAGTTAAATGGAAGAACAATGCTATGGAAGACCTATAGCTTTTAGCCATGGTCCAAGTTTAGTTAAGTATAATTTTGTGGTGATGCACTGTTTAAAGAGTTGGTACTGTTCTAACAACTTCTGCAATCACTGCAGCTGTCTACACAAGGAGATGCCAGCCAAGTGATTGGACCACTCACAGAGGGGCAGAGGAGGAACGTGGCTGTAGTTAATTCTCTATACAAACTGCACCAGTCAGTTCTGAAGGTAGGCTTCCTTGGTATTTCTTTTCTTGCTGTAAGGTTAACTTCTTTGATGTGTTGTATGCATATTCTCCCATTAGCTGATGAGAATTTGTTGGCCCTCTGCTTTGTGACAAATTGTTAGTGTTAGGAGTGAAAGATAAGTTTATAGAGAATAATCACGTCTCACAGCCATTGTTTTGTGAGTCTGACCAACTGGGCTCTTTATGTTTTTCCTTCTCAAGTAAGCTGTCTTTCTTCTGATAAGCCTGATAACACTTGTCCCAGCCTAAGCTTATCTTTCTCAGAAGACCCTCACTGCTTTCCCAGAGTTGTGGCCAAACTGAAAAGGGGAAGGAAAGTGTGAAATCAGGAAAAGCAGCACATCATAAATATCGCCATCCATTGTTCCTGTTACCAAAGTCTGGCCTGGCATTATTTTCAGGAATAAGCACAGTTTTGAATAATTCCAGTTTACTGGCTTAGTGATGCCAATGTTTACCGTCTCTGTAAATTAAAGTGAACAGGTACAGTGGTTATAGTGTAGTTAATTGTGTTTAAATCCTAGCCTGATTAGAAAAAAAAAAGATCATGAGTACTCTTGACTGTGAACATGTTTAAAGAATATTTAAAAATTCTGAAAAGCCTATAAAATTTGCTTGGATTTTGCAAACAGATGGTAGATCAACTTTTAAGTCTGCTTTCTCTGATGTATTTAGTAATGAACCTCATGTGCCTGAGTGTTGGAGAGAGATCTGATATGATTCAGTCTTTGATTTCAGTATTTATCTGGCTTAAAAATACTATTGTGTGGCATGTTCATAACTGTAATGAAATTGGTAGGATATTCCTTTAGATCATTCTTTGACTTTTAATTCTAATATCATAGCTGTACATAAACAGTTCTTTAGCAAGTGGTATTATAATAGTCACAATACTGAGAAAGAACAACCATTCTTTCAAATATTTGCTGTAGAGCTGCTTGTATAGTTCTCCATCAATTCTATGCTTCACAGTGGGAGAAGACACCACTAATTTTTATTCAGGTCCTGTTAACCCTTCAGCTAAATTTCAGTTGAACTCAACTGAATCATTCATTTGTGAAGGCAGAAGCAGAGCCCGTAGGAAATTTGAGTGCAAAGGCCTGATACGGCTGCCTTGAAAATTCTGTTTGTATAAAGCCTATTTGACAGTTATCTAAACCTGTGTAAACTGCTCACTACTAAAGATAACTCGGTATGCTTTAAAATAAAATTAAATATTATGGATTATAATAATTTGTTGAATGTTGACTATTAACAATTACTTTAAAATTTGTAGGTCATTACCAATCAGAGCTCATTTCCAGCAGCTGCTGAGCAAACAGTCACGACTGCCTTAAAGGTAATTGAATGTCCATATGCTGCAGGGATAGGGCTGAGCTTTGCTTTGCCTGTTAAAACAGGCACTTCTTTTCCCAGGTGTTAATTGTGTGTCAGTATATGTTAGTCACAGGTATACAGATATTTAGAAATTTGTATTTTGTTGTATCTGCAGCTACATGTATGTTGTATGTGCCAAAATCACTGCTTGAGTAGCCTGTGTATTCAAGAATATTCTTGTTATGGTCGAACTGTGAAAATGAATGTCTTTCTCTGCAGCATTCACATAGCAATAACTGGATCCTTCATCACCCGTTTACCCACCCTGACCCACACATAGGATTATGATTTATATGCTACCTGGTGCTTTTCTGGGGTGGGGGGTGATAAGGATGACCGTGCAGTCCTCTGCGGATGACAGCTATCCACATCCATCCTGCTGTGCACTACTCTGGGAGGGGTTGTGTGCAGAGGAATGAAGGGCAGCTCGAGTGTCTGGGAATGAACAGCTGAACGAAGCATGTGCATCAAAACATGTACATTTACAAATCAGGAATGCCAGATTGTTGTGCACCTTTGAAAGAAGGCTTTATATAGATGTAGTAAACAGCCTTATCTCTGTACTTTACTGGTAAAATCAATTAAAGTGAAATGTTATCTTAAGCTTTTGTCCTATCTAGCAGTTTCTAATGCGGAATAATAAAAAGCACTGTTAAAATGAGCTGTTTGGCAGGGTATTTTTGAGGTGTCAAAATTTAAATGCTTCTAATTTCTGTTTCCTTACTTCTGCCTTTTTCTTATCCTATTTTAGGCAGTCCATGATCTAATGGGTAGTGCTGTTCAGCCGTTACTGAACTCTGTAGGAGATTCAGTAGAAGCTATTATCATCACTATGCACCAGGAAGATTTTTCTGGGTAAATAGAAAGATTTTTTAAATATACCATTGCTTTAATAAGATGTCCTGCATATACATAATAGATTGTTATTGCCATAATGTCCTTGGAGCAAGAGCGCTTGTTTGTTAAGGGTAAAGAGATCCTTTATGGTCGTCAATGAACAGAGAAAGCAGAATTACACCTATCTGTTGAAACGAATTAATCAGGTGTCATCTGTCTTCTTCCCTCCTCCCTCCCCCTTTATTTTTTTCCCTAAAGTTTTACATTTGAGTTAAATTCACTTTAAATAGAAAAGTAAAGCCAAGCAGAGGTGCTTTTTGTGCTTAAAAGCCTCCTTTTGCTTTCAAAACTTATTTTTTGTGGACAGTCTTCAGAACTGTTAATATTCTCTCAAAATAAAGCATATAACTCTGTTTCAGAATTACACAAATTTTCTTTTTCTAACATATTAATGAATGCAAAATGTTTCATAGAATTTTTTCCGTTAATTGCTCAATTTAGTGCATTTGGCTGTTTACACATAGCATTTTAATTAAAATCCCCAGTATACTTCATCTGCAAAGATCTTGAGTCCTATCTTTAACTGAGCCTTCCTTCCTGAGCGTTATTTTGGTTGTTATCTCTGTTCTGACATTGCTTGGATTGTCATCAGATGTCCTGTTTCCTGTCTTGGAAATTTACAGAAAGTAGTGTATTTTCAGAGGTGTTTTAAATTTTCCTTTTTTCTTTTTTTTTCTT
Organism: Melopsittacus undulatus; assembly: GCF_012275295.1. NCBI lineage: Eukaryota > Metazoa > Chordata > Aves > Psittaciformes > Psittaculidae > Melopsittacus > Melopsittacus undulatus. Next base: position 28,020,064 of record NC_047531.1, read on the forward strand.
TCAACAGTATTTTACTCTCTCTATGTTTCTGATTCCACCCAAAAGCTAAGTTTTATTAGACACCCTGTACACTTAGGCTGCTGGGTTTGGAAGAGCTCTTTTGTCTGACTGTGATTCAGAGAAAGATAAAGATGATTGATGTCTGTTTCCCACAGCTTCGGTGCTGCTTCTATGATAATTAGATTGACTTTATAATACTGGGTTTGGAGGAATCAAGGAAACTGATTCTATACAGAGAACAAGTTTGGGATAGGCTCAACTAGTAACCTTGTGACATATGCTTGTGTTTTCTGATCCGTTATTATAAATCAGCAACTGGGACTTTTAAATCTAGGGGCTGGGTCTGAGAGTTAGGCTCCAAACTGGTGGAGGCTCTGCAAGTTGGGTAGGAGTGGGGTGATTTCCTTTATCTTCTTAAGATGGGAATGGCTGATAGATGTTTTGAGACTATAGTTTCAGAGAGAGCTATAGTGTTCTTTTTTCTCAACAGAAAGTGAGTCTCCACAATTCATGCCATGACTTCTTGGGGTAGGCAAAAGAATCAAAAAGACTCCAGTAGGTTTTGGTTGTGTTTTAAAGATGTATTTAGCTGTCCCCATTTCTTTTTTTCTTTTCTTTCTTTTTCAGATCATTATCTGGCTCAGGAAAACCAGATGTCCCTTGTTCTCTGTACATGAAAGAACTACAGGGTTTTATAGCAAGAGTCATGAGCGACTACTTCAGACATTTTGAGTGTTTTGACTTTGTCTTTGATAACACTGAAGCCATGGCTCAAAGAGCAATTGAACTTTTCATTCGCAATGCCAGTCTAATAAGGCCCCTCGGTGAAGGTGGGAAGATGCGGCTTGCAGCGGATTTTGCACAGGTACCCTCAGTACTGATTTCTGCTTTTTCTGTTGCTTCACTGTGTTCTCTGAGAAGTTACAATAATGTTGTTCATATCAAAGTATAAACAGGCAGTTGTAGAGATTGGTGCTCTCCAGTTCTAAACATCCTCTCTGATGAGATACTGTAGCCTGAGAAATGCATCCACTAAGTAATTGAAGATCCCTTGTCACCGTGAGGCACGTTCAGGGAGGTCTGACAGCTTCCTGCCAAGTGACCATTGCATTTAGATTCAGCTGTGTCTTGACATTTTATCCTGCTTGTCTGACCACTTCGGTACGTCCATCATTTGCCACCATTCATTCAATTCATTCTTTCTCTCTCTTTTAATGGAATAGTGTGTCGCTTTCTTAATCGCTTTATATATCACAGTGCCCACACTGTTTAATAGCTAACTCAGCTGCCTTGCAGCAGAGGAGACAAGCTAAAGAGATACCAATATCCTGTGGAAGAGCTGTCCTTTTGGTAATGGAAGGGCAGTTTTCTTGTGGGATTCTCTTCATGACCTGATTGACTTATCTGCGTCTCAGCTTTATCTGGCTTTTACACTGGACTAAAACACAAAACAAATTGCCAGATTAACACCCAGTCCCTGTCTGCATTATCTACTATATTCAAATATAATTTGTCAATAATAATGCTCTGTCATTAACTTGCCAAAGAATACAGGAATCCACTAGATCCGTCTAAGGGTTATTATTATCCAAGCAGGAAAAAAAAGGGAATTAGCACCAGCTGTATGCGTACTGAGTGCTGCTTTTGACTGGTAGATACTGAAGTAGGAGAGGAGGGCAAGGAGGGACTGCCGTCTCTGCTCCTGCTTTTGGCTGCTTTGTACCATTTGCTTATGAGTTACATACTCCTGAGAGTAAAGTTTTTTTATTCATTACTCAAAAGTAGCAAAGCAGCCTTTAACTACAGAAGTTAAGGGGAAGTTTTCAATTGCTTTCAGTGAGAAGGTTCCATTTCCCTTCTCTATTTTGAAGACAATGGCATAAAATTGGAGAAAAGAAAAAAGAACACTTGACTCCTCTGAAAGGAATATAGATAAGTTTTATAATTTATGCTGCAATACTAAAGCCAGTCATATAAATTTGGAAAATTTACCTTCACCTAGTTCTACAGTAAAGAGCATCTGATCTAAGCACCTATTATTATAATAATACTCATTCTGACATGGGCTGCCTTTTAAGTGAAAAATGAAGGTATGTTTTCATCCTGAGTGTAGGGGGATTTGCATGTTCTTCCCCACAGTGCTGAGTATAACTAACTCCTGAACGGACAACTGTGTGAAAATAAATGTTCTGATTTCTCTTCTTTTGTACTGTAGAATTAAAAAAAAAAAAAAGGTAAAAGGCTTTGAATTAATTCTTGTCTCCTGCCTTCAACTGTTGCTGCATCAGGCGGGCTGCCTTGTGGTTTTCTCATCTTCACATTGCACCATATTTTTGGCCTGGTTTTGGGGTTAAGACAAGAACAGTATGGGTCCAACCAGCCTCATACAGCCACATCAACGCTCACTTGTGCTTTTGAGTGTCTCTGCACAGTGCTTCTTAGGGCATCCCAGGCTGCACAGTGTCCAGAATGGCCTGGGCACTACACCCTGTTGCTTGGCATAACAGAAGAACCAAATCATTTTGTGTGTGGAGGCTGCCTATATCCATGTTTTCTGAGATGTGTCTGCCCCTCCCAAAAAGCTGGTGGATTTTGAGCATTTGCCCATGATGCCAGCTCCCTGTAGCCCCACTGGGGAAGGTGTAGTTGCTCTCACCTGGCCAGGAGTCCTGGGCATGTTCACCTCAATGTGGCTGTAGTCCCTAAATAGGACTCATTTCACTTCCATGCTCCACAGGGCATATGGCCTTGACAAGGAAAAGAGTAGATTCCTCCAAAGGGCAATTTGCTGCTGCTACGGGCTGAGGAAAGCAGGTATTTAACTGGGATGACTTGATGGGAAGGGTAAGATCTTCCAAATGGCCATAAATACTGCATGCATTTTTAGTCAGTCCCAGAAAAGCATTGCATTGTTGGACTAAACCCAAACCCAAAGGGAAGTACCTGCCTGGAAAGACACTGTGTGTAGGAGGAAGTTTGTTTATAAACTGTGTTTACTTGTGCGGTGTCTTGTAGAATCATTTTGAATTTCTGTACTTGAAAAGGGTTACATGTTCCTGCTCAAAACTGGCTTTTGTGATCTAAAACCCCTTTTGGTGCTTTGGGGTTACTTGAAAGCTTTAGACCTGGGCAGAAGTCTGTTGAGAAGCTTTGGTAACTTTGAGGTCCTATACATACATGCAGTAAGTCAGTCTTGGATTACATCAGGTGCTGCGTATCTCATGTTGTGCACATTTCTTTCAGTGTACTCAGTTACAGCTGCCTTACACTCAGCAGAATAGCTTTGGCTGAGGGTCAGATTTGAAACCTTTTGCACTGGAAACATGTTTTACTGATAGGTTGCCTCCAAACAACTGGTATCTATGCAGAAGGGGAAAAAAATGAGGCCTCGAGTTCTTGTTCCAAACTGGGTTCAGTGAGGTGCACAGCAGCCAATTGTCTTCAGTAAGGCTCAGCTACTTACACAGTTAGGAATTATTGCCATAATTCTGTTGAATTCTCTGTCTTACCCTGTTTCCAGTGTTGGTATTTCACTTTGCTATCTGTGCATTACAGATATTTCAGCACAAGACTAGGTGTGTGCTAGTGTGGCAGCTGTAAACAGAGGCATGATAGGCTTGAAATATGTCTGAATATCATTAACATGATTGCATAAGGATCAGTGCTTTTAGGAACACAAACTTTCCAAGCCCTAGAAAATGTCTGCAGTGCTGCAAGGTTGTTATCACATCCTGTGCTGTTCCTTGGGACTCTTGTTCTTTGAAATATTTCCAGTCAGCAGGCTGATTTCACCTTTTTTCATGCTCCCAGTTTTTATGTAGAGTAGTACAAGATTATGTTTCAGTACAGTCCTTTAAATTCCTAGATCGGTTTGTTTTCATTTGTTTTTGTGTTTTTAAGGTGACCATAATTCAGTGTTCACGTATGTAATCCCACGTTTTTGCTTTTTAATTCAGTACTAGTCAGACTGAATACAAATGTTCTCCTGGAGGCAGGCAAGCCTGCAAGCCCTGATGGGTTTTCAGCTTCTGGGGATACCAGTACAAGTTAAAAGAGGACATTTTAACTTGCTTGATACTCAGAGATGTTACAGGCACACTTTGGGATTGGTAGCTTGTACTTCAGGCCTTCCTAAAACCCAGTGGAAGTACTGGGCAATTGAGCAAATAATGATATAAAAGCAAAATCAATTGAGAAATTTATTTAGAAGAAATGAGGAATCTACAGTAATAGCTGGCATGGAAATTCCTAATCATCTGCTACATACAGTTTGTAAGCTGATATAGGAAAATAGCGGTTTATTAATAGCAAATACAAATCCCAACTGCATTGAAATAAACTAGTCTAGAAATTGCTAGACTAAGGAGCCTTCATGATTCATGGCATGAAGGCACAACATGATTTCCCATCTTTTCATAGTACATGGATGTGTTTGAAGTGACACATAAGGCAGGAGCCACTGTGTGCAAAGAACCTTATCTCATGTCATGAGTGATTATTTTGAGCCTTGTCAAGTGAACTATTTTTATTGATTCTGTCTGAGTTAATACTATTCTGTATATATCTTCATATATTTCTTACCTAGGTGTGATTTATAGTTGGAGGTTTTGGCATTGTTCAGTACTGCACTGAAATAGATATGATGGGCCATAGTTAACACTGCCACAAACTCTTCAAGTTACTTTACTATAAATTTTTTTTTGTTTTATTGAATTATCCTAGAAAAATGTTTTTACTGTAGAATCATAGAATAGTTAGGGTTGAAAAGGACCTTAAGATCATGCAGTACCAGCCCTCCTGCCATGGAAGTTAGAGAGCAGACTTTGGCCTCTTCAGGAACCTGCTTAGTAAGGTTCCATGGAATAGAGCCCTAGAGGGTAAGGGGGAGCCCAAGACTGTTGATTGATTTTCAAAGATCACCTGTTGCAAGCTCAGGAGTGTTGTGTTCCAACTAGAAGGAAGTGCAGCAGGAGGGGCAGGAGACCTCCTTGGATGGATATGGAGCTGCTGAGGAAACTTCTAAGGAGAAAAGAGGATTATAAAAGATGGAAGCAAGGACAGGCGGCCTGGGAAGAATACAGGGATGTTGTCTGGGAAGCTAGGGACCAGGTTAGGAAAGCTAAGGCCCAGTTAGAGCTAAACTTGGCAAGGGATGTGAAAGATAACAGTAGGGGTTTCTATAGGTACCTTGCAAATAAAAGACAGACTAGGAACAATGTGGGCCCTCTCTGGAAGCTATCAGGAGAACTGGCTACCCTGGATTTGGAGAAGGCTGAGGTTCTGAATGACTTCTTTGTCTCAGTCTTCACTGGCAAAGGCTCTGACCACGCCACTCAAGTCTTGGAAGGCAGACACAGGGACTGTGAGAATGAAGACTTTGGGCCCACTGGAGAAGAGAAGGCTGCATGGAGACCTCATAGCAGCCTTCCAGTATCTGAAGGGGGCCTACAGGGGTGCTGGGGAGGGAATATTCATTAGGGACTGTAGTGATAGGACAAGGGGTAATGGGTTCAAACTTAAACAGATTGGATATAAGGAAGAAATTCTTTACTGTAAGGCTGGTGAGGCACTGGAATGGGTTGCCCAGGGAGGTTGTGAATGCTCCATCCCTGGTGGTGTTCAAGGCCAAGCTGGACAGAGCCTTGGGTGACATGGTTTAGTGTGAGGTGGGGGTTGGAACTATATGATCTTAAGGTCCTTTCCAACCCCAACTGTTCTAGGATTCTGGGATTCTATGATTCTAAGTTGATAGTGCTAAATTGTAGTACAGAAGAAATATTTCTATTTGCTGGTTAGCCTATCGTCAGAATCTGCTTTCCTGATTCAGTATGGAATTTTACATTAAAAAAGCAGGAATATTAGGCATTTGGGTTTTAAAAATGTAAACAGATTTGCTTGTTTGCTCAAACATGATGATACAAGTGTAAAAATGCTTTTTATACTTTTTCCTAAAAGCTGTCCTTTCTAGTTTCTTCCGGAGAAGTGAGAGAAGCAGGATTATCAGTTTTATGAATCACAGTTGTAGATATAAGGACAGGAACTACTAAAACTAAAACACACTTGATGCTCAATGCTGTCTTCCTGGAAGGAGGAAATAATTTTCTGATGTGTGTTATTTTGGAGGTATTACTGCTGGAGGATTTACTTAAACATCAGCCGTTTTGGGATTACTGCATGGGGGAGAAATCAAATTCCACATCCCTTCAAGGCCGGCTTCTGTCATGTAATGGTTCAGAGCTGTTCTGCTCCCTTGCTTGTTAAAAGTATTCTCTTCTGGTGAATGACTAGAAAAAAAGCATTTTGAGTTAACATTTAAAAACTTGGAATTCATCTTGGCTAGGAGGAAATGTAATTGCTAAAAAATTAATGTTAAGATTTTCCAGCTGAAAAAACAGCTGTTTAGTAATGAGAGATCTTGAAAATACCACAATAGGCACTAAGCAATAACTTCACTATGGGGTTTTTCAAAGCACTCTTCAATATATGTGCATTATGTGTATCTAGACTACGTATTAACTTCACCCTTGGGTTGTTGAACATAATCCAGTTAGAGAAGCCAGCCATGTGATGTATTTTTCACAATATGGCTATCCAGTGAATAGTTCAGTAGATAATTGACCACCTAGCCATGGGCTATGGCAGGGTCATACGAGAAGAAAAGATTATCTACCCTTTTTGTGTTCAGAAAGTAAGAATCATTGAGAAGAAGCATATGCTGGGCAGGATTCCATCACTGTGTTCTGTGAAGCATAGCAAAATAGCATGAATAAATCATGGAAAAGCAATGGGGTTTACACCTGCTGTTCTAGCTGTCCCTTCCTTTTCGGCAGTTACTACTGCTTCCCTTGGATCCTCTGTTCATGATTATCCCACTATAGTCCATCAAGCCTCTGTGACTGTAAATTACTGCTTGGACACCTGACTTAGCCCTGAATTTAACCTGGATTTCTGAATTTTCAAATTTGCAGTTCTGGGAGAGAAATTTGGAAAAGGAACAGTAAGTACTGCTTGCCCTTTCATGTGTAAACTCCATAGGACATGGCTGTATGAAAGGCCTTGCACACGATGCAAGTTCTGGCTTGTAGACAGCCAAAAACATCACCCAACCTCTAAAATCTCACCAAAATGCTTTGGAATCTGCAGCTGTACATCACAGCAGAAGCTGCTGCATGAATCAACAGTTGATGCAGCTTCAGGTGATGACAGGTAGCAAACCCAAGAAGCAGTGTATGCTCAATCATCTGCCCAACTCCAGCACCTTAAAAACAGCAGCTGTTCCAGCTGAGTGATTCCTCCCAGGCACTTGCTCCCAGGCCAGCGGTGCCAACCAGCGTGCTGCTCAGCACAGACACAAAACCCTGCTCAGAGAGCCTGCAGAAGTGAATGTAACCACAGAAAGATGGTGGAGCATCTCACTACGTGATTGGGCTGAGACGAACAGCTAAAACTCAAGTGAAGAAAACAATCTTGGTTATTATGCAGTATAGAATTTTTTGTTGGAGAGACTGGGTTATAACACACAGCAGACTAGGGCTGTAGATGAAAAACAAAGTTTCTGTGGTTTATGTACATTTTTACCACATTAGTTTTCACTCATTCCCACTCTTCATGAGTCAAGTTGAGATGGTATAGTATGCTGCAAAGCTTAAAAACAATCTTTTTCTTTGGCAACTAGTACTTCACGAATCAGCCATCTGCTGCCATTATATCTATCTAGTTCTAGCAATACTAATAATTTCCTACAGTGAATAAAGGTTGAAGATGAAGTAATAGAATTTTCCAAAGTAAATTTTATTCTTTAGTACTGAAGACTAAAACCTGTTGGCTTATGGAAACTGCCAGGTATGTTCAAGAGAAATCATTTAAATTTGTTTTAATGAGGAATTGGTTAAGCTGTAGAAAGTTTCACTTGCATCTCATTACATCATCTTATATTTCAGGAGTGAAACAATGATTTTAGACTTATTAAACAAAATTCTATTTTGCAAAGCTGAGATTTCTTTCCCCTTGCGAGTACAGTGTGATCCATGCGTCTCTGTTTCCAAGAGCCAGACTGGTAGTTTGTTACCTGTTACCAAATTCTCTAAAGCACCTAAAAGAATTATCTTCTTCCTGGTTCTTCACAGCTACAAGCCCACAGCTCCCACCAGCTCCTGCAGGATATCAGTTCCTTCCAGCTGCCCCTAGGTAGTACTGATGCCTGAGGAGCAGCTCTGGAGAAATCAGTCTTGCTCTCGTTTGTTTTTGAGGGTCTGTAGGGTTCCTGTGTACAGCAAAGCCTACTTAATTAGCTCCTGGTTTTGGCTATTTGCTTCTGATCCTCTGCAGCAAACTGGCATTTTGGCTCCCATATATGCTCAGAAATGTTCTGGGGGATCCGAGGGAACAGCATGCTGAACTTATTCTAAGCTTCACTGCAGTTTGGAGCATCTCCCTCCAGAAATCCCAAGGAACAGTTTTCCTGTCCTGGGAATGTGTGCTCAACCTCACTCCTTTGTGCTGCCAGTTTCAGCACAAGGCACAGCAGCTGATGGCTCCTGAAGCATGAGGACATTCCCATTTGCACACCTTTCACACTGACTGGTGGATGTTGGGCTTGCTCAGGAACTGCAGAGCTGGGTTGTACATGGTCTTCAGCCCAAGAAATGCGTACCCCTTGTGCCTGAGTGTGGAGAGATGACCTAGCCCTCAGACTGTGAGGGTTACAGGGAACAGGGCAGGGATCCCCGCCAGCTGTAGAGAAAGAACTGGTTCATAGTCCAGAGTAGATTAGGGGCCAGAAGAGCAGCAGGCAGGAGGGAGCCAGGCTGATACCCAGGGCTGGAGCATTCATCTGAAAGTCAAAGATCCTTATTTCCATTCCTGGAGTTTTATTCACTTTCTGCTTGTGTGAGATTCTGGTTAATATAAAATGCACATTTCAAGCAGCCTGGAAGTGTTTGATGTGGGGCATGTACTCCAGAGTTCCTAGGCTTTGGGAGTGGATTTTCACTGCCTGTAGGCTAGCTCTGCAGGGCTTTCAGAGATGCCCTCCTCTCCTTGTCTGTAGAGGAAGTGTAGGTGCCTGGGTTATACCTTCTGGCTTTCCCAACTTTGTCTGGCTTTTTGTCATGTACATGGATACTCCTTCAGCATGACCCACTTGACCTGTTTTAGGTGTCTGCTTTGGGGAAAGATGCATCATATGCAGGAGTGGCTGCTTTTTGCCACTGAGCATGAAGAGAGCTTATAGATGTTGAGAAGCAGGTGAGATGACTCCCATCCTGCCACTTGCTTTTTAGAATGGGGGCCTGAAGTATATGGCCTTGATTTGCATTAATTGCCAATTTGGTTTCATCTGGTTTTAGATGCCACACCATCTTTCTTGTTCATGCTAGAACCCCAGCATAGTTACATGCTCTTGGTGGAGCTGGCAGCAGGCAGTCAGCTCTGTCTGAGGAAATTCTACAGCCAGACAAAATAATGGTATTAAAGACTTCACTGTAAATAGTGTGTTATCACAAACGTTTTGAAACTAGTTCAGCAATGTTACTTAAACGGGAAGCTCACTGAATGGTGGTTTTGATCTTGTTACTTATTTTAGCTCTTATGCTTTGTAACTTAGCTTGATTGTACATTATGTGGAAATCAAAGTCTGAATAGCCCTTTAAGTTGGGGATTTCAAAATATGTGGAGAATAAAGCTTGCATCCCTCATGGCTCTGACACTTCCGGAATGCAAAAAATAAAGACTTAATGCGTATCTGGCTAAAATTACTTTAGCTATGGGAGGTTTTGGGTTGTGGTGTTTGTATTGGTGAGCATATTAACTGAAATTTTGCTATTGTTCCTGTTCAGTCTGGGATCTGGAAGTGGAATTGTTCTTTCTCACTTCTGTGTCTTCACTGTTAATGAAGAGCCTGTGACAGAATTCAGTCTCACATGAATGATATAAAAACCCAAACAGAGCCTGTTTGAAAGGCAAGGGAAATCCATTGCTTAAGAACCAGAAAGTGTTTAAAAATCAGTTATTTTTAAAGATGGCTGCTGTAACTCAGGGACAGAACACTACAAGAATAAGTATGAAAATAAAGCTCTTACTATTGCTCTTTTCCCTGTGATTCTATACAACCCTGTGGGAATAGGTGCCACAGGGACTTCTAGCTAATCTTCATAGGTTTTGTGCCCCAGAATTTGGAGCTGAATGTCCAAGAAGGAATCACTTCAACCCTGTGCTTTGGGTATGCATTCTCTCTGCTTTAGGAATGGTTTGTGTGCCTAGGTTTGCTTTCTTCCCAGGCTGCAGTCATATTTTTTGGGGTACTGACATCAGGAAAATCATCACCAACAAACTAGACCTGAGAAAAAGAGTTTCAGTCACAGAAAGCTCACGATACCCCTTCTGTTCTCTGTTCTTACCCACAGATTATCACTACCTTTTGTCATGGGATGCTTACTGTGTTGCCAAGAACAAGGCAAAATCTTGGCTTGAGCAATGCAGTGTGAAAAGAAATAATAGCTTCTTGTATCAAATTCAGCCACCAGCAAGAAGTCGGTGACTTGGTTTGCATGTTTGCTACTTCAGTACCCAGTTTTGTGTTTTGGGTCACTCTAATTCAGATGGAAACATTTGTTTTTACAGATGGAGTTAGCGGTGGCACCGCTGTGTCGGCGAGTCTCTGACCTAGGAAAATCCTACAGACAGCTGAGGTCATTCAGGTGAGTTGCAGTCTCAGGAGCCAGTAATTGTCAGTATGATTAAAATGCATTCCAAAACTGATTTGTTATCTCATGCTAATTCTGATTGAACAGAGCTTTTTTGGCAACACCCACCTGCAAATTAGAAATAGATTAAAGTTCTTTGTAATTCTATGCAGAGTATAACTATGATTTAACAATCTTTGTCATGCAAATGTTGGCCAAATTGTACTTTTTTTGTGTTGCTTTCAGTACAACCCCTGCATGACAGTGAGTTCTGAAGCGACATGAAGTGTTTGCACTGAAATATAAAATTTACAGTCCTGGCTTGTTTCATTACAATAGACAACTTTGTACATTTTTGCAAACTGAAGCTGTGTTGAAGACCTGGGATGCAGACTGGTAGACAAACATTCGATGATTCTATTCTAGCACAATATTGTCACCACATAGGTATTTTTCTAATGTGTAAGATAAGCTTTTTCTTCCTTTCACAAGTATATTTTTTACATTTTTCCAGACCGTTGCTGTTCCAGACCAGTGAGCACATTGCCAGTAGCCCAGCTTTGGGAGAGGTTATTCCATTCAGCATCATTCTTCAGTTTTTATTTACAAGAGCACCAGCAGAGCTAAAATCACCCTTCCAGGTAATAAGATCGACTTCTCTTTCCTTTCAAGATGTCCTAAGGAGGAATGAACATTGTAATTCATCCTAGATATTTTAGTTAAAAAGCATTCAAGCTCATTCTTTATATGATTTATTGGCTTTTGCTTTTATTGTGGCAAAGGTGTTCTGGTTATTGGCTTCATATTTTAATTAATTAACAATAGGAAGATGACAACCTCATTTTAAAAAGACTCTAAATTCTTTGGTGTTCTGTCGGCTCACAGAAGAAATTGCAAGTCTTATCCCTGAGTGCACATTGCCTGGATCCTGGTCAGGTCAGATGCAGGAAAACTAGATAGAAACCCCTGTCAGTATTGGGCAAACAGCTGATGTGGGAGAACACCTCTGAGCTCCTGCATAACATATTGGGCTATTTCTGTTAATTGTCCCTGATTCCTTAACTCATTCAGCATCACTGCAGTATTAAATGAGCCTTATGTGGCTTCGTTTATGTCATCTTGGATCTGAAATTGTTAGGTGTGTTTGCTTTTTCACCTTTATGTGTAATTGGTGTTTATTTCTCTGTATTAGAGGGCTGAGTGGTCCATTGCCCGCTACTCCCAGTGGCTTGATGATCATCCATCTGAAAAAGACAGGCTTGCTCTCATACGGTAAGAATCATTCTTCTTTCTTCTCCACATTTATGATAATGGAGCAGTAACTTATCTGCATACCAACCCTGGTCTCAAAAGGTAAAACCATGTGTTACAGGAGATGTGTCATAAATACCATTGCCCTCTCTCCACACATGGATGAGTTGTAAAATGGCAAAATATATTAACTGAACACTCTCCTCCAGCCACCATACCCAAGACCTTCAGTGCCTTTGGAAGCAAGACATAATCTTCTTGAAAAAGAATGAAACCATACATCATGGTGGTTTTAATTAATACCGCATTTCAGTAAAAGTGCCTCTCAACTGTTGGAAAGTCAGAGCTGCAGCCATACAGTCTTCTGCATCAGGAAAGAGGAGCTTTGGAAGCTTTTAAGCAATGAGAATGTAGGTAGGAATTTAAAAATGGAAGACCCTTGCTATACTCCTGTAATGTCATTCTTCAGAAAGCTAGCACAGGATCTTTAGGAAGTGATGATGTTGTCAGATTTTTAAGATCTTCCTAAATACTGTTTTGCACCTTAAAATGTTAGCAAAAGTTACGAAGAGTCTTTTTTTTTTTTTTTCAAAACAAGCAGATTTCTAACGTTAGAGAGAACAAATGTGTGGTATGAACGTGACAGAGCCAGTTTGAGGATCCTCAGGATTCAAGGTGATCATTTAGTTCCTAACGCCCTAACTCTTCCAGCCATCTTCTCAGTGTCCTGTCTGACATCAGTGCCACCCACTCCAGTTGTCACACAGCTGCACCAGGCTCGATCTGGCCTGGGAGCCAGCTCTGTCCTTGAACTTCGTGTGGATGTTGCCAGCTTTTGCTGAAATCATAAAAGCTGACTTTTCAGTTCCAGCCAGCAGTGGCTGTACTTGAGAAAATCAGCCATTATCTGTCCACACTTCAAAAGCAGCCAAGAGGAGTCTGCTATAAATATTTACAGTTCTTAAAGCTGACAGCACCATACAGTCCAGTGTAGGGCCTGGGTCAGTTAAGGAAATAACTGGTTGATCACCAGTATGTGTTAGGATCTATTTCCAAACTATTAAAATGCAAACTGTCTCTTCATGTGTATTAACAGGGTATTTTTTGAAAATCACACATGCTGTTAGTCTGGTTTGGCTGCAGAACTAAGTTTTCTTGAATCTCGAGCCATGACACCTTGAATTACAGGGGAATGGATAATAGGTACAGGGTTGACACAGCTGTATATGTAACTTAGTTATGAACATTTTGGTCGTGATTTGTGTCCTGATAGTACTGGCAAAACTGACAATGTTGAACTTCAGATATGTTAGAGAGAGCCAAAAATGCAAATCGTTTGAGAGCTGATGGGATTTTGTTCTCTTCAATCCTTTCGCACAGATTTAAAAATGCTATCCTTAAACTACAACATTTTTGTCTTTGGTTGCAATTAAATTTCATTTAGACTGATTCAGCTAATGAGCTTGCTGGTGGTAATGTTCAGACACTGATAAATTGCTCTGACCATGAAGGTATTATGGGACAAGCCCTAGGACAAAGCTTTTAGGCAGAGAGAGTGTCATCCATTAGACCAGGTAGTGTAAGCTGGAATATTTAAGGTTTTCATTTCGGTCCTTTAATTGAATCCATTATTCATTTTGCATGAGATACCACTATTAAAATATTTCAACTTTGTAATCTCAAGAATGTGCTGCCGCAGGGTGGTCACTGGGCAAAGTTATCACCTGAGCGTTTTACAGTGAGACTGTTGCTTTGCTCTGTGGAGTGCTCAGACATCCAGGGCCAGGGCAGCTTTGAAGATCTGCTCTTCCCAGAGGCCTCTGTTGAGACTCCAGTGGCTCTCCCCTACTCTTGGTACTCCAGAGCAAGGCTGTTTGTCACTGCCCACATTTGATTACTTCTCCATCCATCCCCAGGTCCACTGCTCATAGGCACCACTCATGCAGCTTTGCTGAGCTGGATGAACTACTTTGGATTTGTTAAGCAGACTCTTCCGTCGGGTGGTTCAGTTGGCAGCTTGTGTAGAGCTGCATGCCTGGAGCAAAGAGCAGGGGGCTAGCTGAGCAGCACCAAATGCAGTGAGTGCAGGGGGTGGTACCTTGGCAGGCACAGGTAATCTCTGCAGGTATTGCTCCACTGCTCTGTGCATTCACCTTTTTTACCATCTCCTCTCATGTCTTTTGGTCTTTTCTAAATAGGCTCCAGTTATCTGTACAGAAGGCAGGCAACCAAACATCAGTCACAAGCATGACCATGTCTCATTCATTATTTCTTTAATATGCTACTGGGTGATTTCTGAGCCTGCTTTTAATGTGTCTCATGAGCCTCAGTTGAACTACAGGCATCTTGTTCATTTGTCTGGAGTCTTTTATCAGTCACCCTCTTCAAGCTTTTTCCGCCTATAGTTGTTCAGCTGTGCTAATTGAGCCTTGGATGTTGTGAGCCTTCAGATCCCTGCACTGGCATACATCAAGAAATTGTCTTTACATTGGCTGCAACCTTGCAAATGGTTATTTTCTGCAACTTCCCTCTTTAACAACTGTGCAATTACTCTAGGGACCTGCTGCTTAGATATTAATTTACTTGTGTTATCAGAATCCTTGCAGCTTCATATTAAAGCTTCTTCCGCTCTGTAACCTCAAATGCTTCCTATGCAATATGGTGTTAATGTTATGAATTAGTAGCATTCTGAGCATTTTTGTGCATTTCTTTCTGCTTGTATTCAGCATGAAGGATGGGATTTACCTGGCCAGGGGTATATTAGCCAGACTCCCTTTATAGTCAACAGAGAGAAACAGGCGCTGCTGGCGCTGATTCATCTCGTCCTGAACTAGGTACCTAAAATAGGTCAGTTGCGTTGTGTCCTGAAAGCTCCATTTTCTCTGCTCAGTGAAGGGAGCGTGGGCCAGGACACGGGAGCTCTCTCAGGCAGACAGCTGCCCTGCAGGCATTTGAAGTTGGGTGCGATGACCCTGTGGGATTGTGTTGAAAGGAGCTTTTCTTTAAGTGGCCAGGGCACGTTATTTTCTTTCTGAATTAAGTTTGAAAACTCAGCCTTCTTTCCATAGAAGAACCCTGATGGATGTGGCAGGATTTGATCCAGCAATGAAAGGATTGAATGAAAGCTCATCTGCACAAGGGCCAAATTCTTGTCTTTACCGTTGGTGTGTGTGTAAGCTGCCTTTAGTCAAGCTCACTGTTGCTGGAGCAGAGTTGAAATTTAGGTTTAGTGAGGGTTCATTTTCATAATGAGCTGATGTCCTGAGCCAGAGCACAGCTCTGACCGCTGACCTGCCAGGGGCAGGGACAAATGCCAGGGTGGAACCACCACGGAAGCCCCATATGTGTGTGCTGGGTTCAGCCTCACAGCAGCCTTGCCCCGAGCAGCAGAGACGTGCTGGGTCACTGCTCCACTCTGCTAAGCCAAGTGAGCAGCAGCTGCAGTGTGGCCGGGGGATGCCGTGGAGCATGGCTGCGGTGCCTGCAAGCGCTCCCGCCAGTGCCAGCCATTCACAGGAACCCTCCTGTAACCCACGTGTCTGTCAGTGCATGGTTCCTTTGATGTCTCTATTCTGCATAAGCTGGAGCTGGCTCTTGCTGATCTGTGGTCCTACAGGTGATGCTGTTGGAGATTTTACAGTAACTGTCATAGCACTCACTTAATAGACCTGGTTTCAGAGCGAAGTACAGGATCATAGAATAGCAGGTTGCAAGGGACGGCTGTGCTCTTACGTGGCTTATTTTCCATTTTCCTCTTTGCCCTGAAGTGTGCAGAGCAAGCAGACTTTTAACCAAGGGCTAAAGAGAAGCCTGGCTCTGCTGTCCTCCGGCTTCCCTGCTGATTGATCAGGACCTGAGTGCACCACTGAGCAGAGGGATGATCCCTGCCTCTGCTGAAGCTTGTCATTTAAATCAGGCTCCTTGTGACCGAGTCAGAGCCCAGGAGGGGAGTGCTGGTATTCACAATTCCATATAAAATTAACTAATTAATTAGAGTAATCCTTAATGATGCACATTCATCTCCCTTTAAAAACCACAGTCCAAATCATATACTTATCATCCCCCCCCAAATGTAGATATAAATCTTCATGGATTGAAATAACATT
Organism: Melopsittacus undulatus; assembly: GCF_012275295.1. Taxonomy (NCBI): domain Eukaryota; kingdom Metazoa; phylum Chordata; class Aves; order Psittaciformes; family Psittaculidae; genus Melopsittacus; species Melopsittacus undulatus. Next base: position 28,036,103 of record NC_047531.1, read on the forward strand.
TCAAAAAAGAACTATCTGGTCTTACATAATCAGCTTGTCCTGATTTCCAAGAAAGCTCATGTTTTTGCTCAAGCAAGTGAAGTAATTTAATAAGTGCTTTAAAATCCTTTGCCTTATGTGGGAGGGCATCTTAAACTTAGATATTTTTTTCCCTTACTTCTTAAGGCATTTTTAATGAAGTATTAATATGTACAGAACATCCCACCAACCCTTTTCCCATAGCTCTTTTTTTACAAACAATGTTTGTAATGTATACCATAGCTTGTCTTTTAAAATAGAAACAGATTGCCAAACAGGTTTTATGTCCTTTATTAGACTGGGAGATGCTGAATTTAGGACATTATTTAGTCTAATCCCTTCAAGAGCATGTTTTGTGTATTACATAAACAGGGTTTCTTCCATCTTCTTAAACATTGATAAAATAACTATAAAATACATCTTTATATATGACAACAGCTGTGATCTCTTCCGTGCTGAAGACTTGATGATACTGCTTTCACCCGGGGTGCTGTTTATTTTTCCATTACTACTTAGGCACCAGTGTTTTTACAGTGTCCTCTACAGGAGCAAGTCTACCTTTTTTTTAAGACAAGATTTTTAATGCAAACCCAGTGCATGTGAATTGGGTTCTGTGCTGCCAGGGGAGTTCACAGAAGCTCGTTTGAGCTGGGACTGGTGAAGTTTACAACATGTCATCATAAAATCTGCATATCAAGTGTTAACAAAGCTACTGAACTCATTATCTGCCCACTGAGGGACACTCATGTAGGCACCTCAGCAGCTCCAATGAAGTGTATCATTGCATGCGTCCAGCTCATCCAGCTGGAACTGAAATCTGGCCACATGCAGCAGAAACCGTCCTGCTTCAACACCATCCATATTTCTGTGTCACAGTCCCAAAATCCTACCCTTAGACTTGGTAACTGTCTTCAGAGAAACAAAATTCCCATCCCAAATGTACTTGTGAAATCATAGAATCATAGAAGAGTTAGGATTGGAAAGGACCTCAAGATCATCTGGTTTCAACCCCCCCTGCCATCTACTTTATGACCATTGGTGTTCCATTTACCTCTCCAAGCCCATTTCTCCCTTGCACATGGAAGCAAGCTCACCATTAATCTCTGGGTTCCAAACATCCTTTCTCGCTGGATTCATGTTTTCTGCCATTTTACTACCTGGACCTTTCCTGACCAGCAATGCTGTTCCTAATAGGATGCTGTATCCTGGCCTGTCTCTGTTGTGTCATTACCTTGGGAAGCAATGCAGAGGAGTTTCCTGAGCTAGTCAGAACTTGACCATGCCTATGAGAAATTCCACACTCACAGGTAGGGTATGGAGCTCCAGGTGACTGCAGCTGCCTCTTGGCTGCCAGCCTTTAGCAGCTGCAGCAGCTTATTTTTCTGACTGTGAGGTCCCTTTGGCTGTTTTCTTTCACCACTGCTCCTCTGCCTTGTGCATGAAGCAGGTTAGCTCTCCAGGCCAACTCTGCTCTGCAGTAGCTGTTGTTCTCTCTTTGGTGGTAGACATTTCTCCATAACTTGTTCATTCTTCACTGCCCTGTGGAGGAGGACTTGGGGGTGTTGGTAGATGAGAAAATGAACATGAGCTGGCTTCAGTGTGTGCTTACAGCCCAGAAAGCCAACCGTATCCTGGGCTGCATCAAAAGGAGTGTGACCAGCAGGTCAAAGGAGGTGATCCTGCCCCTCTACTCTGCTCTTGTGAGATCTCACTTGGAGTATTGTGTGCAGTTCTGGTGTCCTCAACATAAAAAGGACATGGAACTGTTAGAACAAGTCCAGAGGAGGGCCATGAGGATGATCAGGGGACTGGAGCACCTCCCATATGAAGACAGGCTGAGAAAGTTGGGGCTGTTGAGCCTGGAGAAGAGAAGGCTGCGTGGAGACCTCATAGCAGCCTTCCAGTATCTGAAGGGGGCCTACAGAGATGCTGGGGATGGACTCTTCATTAGGGACTGTAGTGACAGGACAAAGAGTAATGGGTTTGAACTTAAACAGGGGAAGTTTAGATTGGATATAAGGAAGAAATTATCTACTGTAAGGGTGGTGAGTTGCTGGAATGGGTTGCCCAGGGAGGTGGTGAATGCTCCATCCCTGGCAGTGTTCAAGGCCAAGTTGGACAGAGCCTTGGGTGACATGGTTTAGTGTGAGGTGTCCCTGCCCATGGCAGGGGGGTTGGAACTAGATGATCTTAAGGTCCTTTCCAACCCTAACTATTCTATGATTCTCATGCCACTGCAGTTCCCATCAGTTCCCACGGGGTTACAGTGAAATCTCCACCAGTGGCAGCTGTGACATTTTCAAAATAAGCTTTGCAAGTTGAAGGTTGACAAGTCAAGGGACCCTGACATAAATGTTACCTCAGGTGAGAAGCTGGTGCTCCCCACACCTTTGTCACAGCAAAACTCTTCCTGTCTGAGAAGGATCAAGATTTTGTCGTAGAATTTCAGGTGAAGTTATTGATTATAAATTGCATTTTGAAATGCAGCTTTAGGGCACTGAAATACTTTTACAGGACACGGGAAAGCTGTGAATGCATTTAGTCTTGAGAAAGCTTTTATTTTTGTTGTTTAGTGTAAAGCTGCAAAATGTCTGTTTTAGCAAAATGCCTGAGAATTCACCTAATAGTATTGATAGAGAAACAATGATTGGTTGTCTTTTGAACTTGAAGTTTGTCTCTTTGAAACAACACAAGGAAAGCCACAGAAAAAGAGCATGCACAGCAAAAGAGAGCTGGCAAGGATCTCTTCTTGCTTGGCAACAGCTTCTGTTGGCTGTTGGTCTGTGCAGGGAAGGAGAAGGAACCCTAACCCTGAGAGCAGTTCTGAGGCCACCAAGACAATGCTGAGCTCCTTTTAGCTGCTTATTGAGTTGTAAGAGGGCAGTGGCTGCCACTGGTGGAGTTGGTTTTGGCACTTAAATCAGGTTCTTTTGAAGCAGAGAGAAAGAGAAAAGATAAAAGCTGCTGGAAGGTCTGACAGTGGGACTCTAATGTTGGTGTTTGGCACTTAGCATAGCCTAAATCTCATTCCCTCTTGTTTGATCTGATGGGAATAACAGCCTGGCTAAGGATTATCAAGGGCTGATGCTGAGTGGTTTTGGGTGCTGCTTATAGGGTCAAGCTTCTCCCTTTCATCTGAAGGGATCTGGTTATCTCTGTCATCTCTTTCAAGGGCTTTTTCAAAGCAGAAACTGATAGATGATAGCAGTGTTACCATCTGGATAGCGATGCCAACCCACAACTTCACCAGGAGGTGTCAGCACTTTCTAAGTTAAGCAGGTCAATGTGGGGTTCTTTCTATATTCAGCTCTTGGTGACTTTTAAAAACTATTTGGGCCCAAGAAACTTTGGGGAGTGTATAGAGCTAAAAACAGAGGCACTGGTGAGAGGAAGGGGAGAGATTCAGCAAGATGAACAACAGCTACAGTAAAACTGCTACAGGAGTTTCTTGACTGTTTTTTCAATAGTAACATCTAACATACTTAACAATTACTGCTCCCCAGAGCACTTGAGTGCTGCCCTGAGTGGAAATGTGAGACTCTTCCGAAGGGTCTCCCTTCATCTTGATGGGATCCTTGAGCTGTTTCTGCCTGCATCTCCCGCTACTACTCAGTCTGCTTATCCCATGCTTGCCCCTCATTGCCAGCTGATCTGAAAAGCACACTTACCTGCTGTCCCTTTCCCCCAGTCTCACCTCTTCTCTTTAAATCTTGGGGTTTAAAACTGACCTGCAGCTGTGCCTCTTCCCTCTGCAGTCCGTCATGTGGACAGCCTTTGCTGGGAGCGACGTGAGCTGCACCCAAAAGCACTCTGTGGCTGCATCCAGCAGGCTTTCAGATGTTACGTGTTTCTCTATAGAGCCTGTGCTGCTCCCCAGAGACCATTGGGAAGAGCGCACCGAAGGTTTTCAGGGAGCTGACCAGGTGCAGATATTTGTTCCCTGCCTTTCTGGCTTTAATGGGGGAATAACTTTTCTCTTGCTGTTTGTTGATGTTTCTTCAGAGTGTTGGTACCTGGTGTGCACCCCTCAGCAGTAGTAACTCACTAGGAAGTTGTTAGCAAAATTGAAGAACTCCCAAGTGCATTCAGGCCAACACGAGAGACTGTTTCTGTGCTCAGTCACCTTATCCTTCTGAAACTTCTCAACTCTCCAGTAATCCAACACATCCTCCCTTTGCATCACCTCCATCTCAGACCGTGTACCCTGGGCTTCAGCCAAAAGGGAGTCTGGGGATAGGAGCTGTGCTGGGCATCACCTTCTGCCTGTGCTGTTTCATTCCCATCCTGTGCCCAGAAGAAAAGCTGCTGCGCATTCCTTCCTTGCACAGTTGCACACTTCATTCTCTCCCTATTGAATTCCATTAGCAGTAGGCCAGGGACCCTGACTGCAGGCATATGTTTGTGTGTTTCTGTGTGCATGTGTGTATGTGTGTGTATGCATGTGTGTACCATGTGTGAACACCCAGCTCCTCCTGCTGCACTGACAGTGAGGTTCAGAGCCCTCACTGGTTTAGCAATAGCCTTACTCGCAGGCAAGAGGATGATATGAGGAAAAATCAATTAAATTGAAAGCCAAGTATGGCAAAACCGACCTGACCTACTTAATAAAGTTGGAACCTGAACAGCTCAGCATTTACAAAGTCTGCTCATTCAACAATACTATTTCCTAGACTCGTTGGATGAAAGGTGGCCCCATGTTGTACAGCAAGTTAAATTAGATACACGTACATAATCACAGCTGCCCTTTAGCTTTGACATGCCTGTGTGTGACTCACACAAGACTACTGTGTGCAACACCATATAGGAAAAACACTGCAATGCCTTACAAACATACATGCACTTAGTCAGTGGGTTAGTGCAGTGTTTCCCAAAGGACCGCAGCAGGTCCAGAGGCTTGGACTGCAAATCACCTGAGGGCATCTCCGTTGGTCACCACTGCCCCAGTTTTCATTCAGCATGTTGCACTTGCAGCAGCTGGTGTCTATCCTTTCCGTTTCTAAAGGTTACCAGTACAGCAATGTGCCCAAGTCTGTGCGTCAGAGCTGTCATTTCAAGCCATCTGCAACATGCTGCCGCTGTTTATTTAAATGTTAACTTGTTCGCTCCTCAAAACATGCAAAGAAAAACAATCATGGAACAATTATGTAGAGCTTTGTAAGGCCTTTCATGGCCACTTACTTCCGCAGAGATATGCAAGGTCATCTGAGGCAAGTTCTGTAGCAGGGAAGAAGTCACCTAATTTCAGTTGCAGCTCCTTAACTTGCATAACCTGCATGCTATCAATTGCTTTTTCTTTTATTATAGTGGTGCCCTGGAGGCTTACGTTCAATCAGTGCGAACAAGAGAGGGAAAGGAGTTTGCACCAGTCTATCCCATAATGGTTCAGCTGCTGCAGAAAGCGATGTCAACCCTTCAGTGAGCCAATCTGGGTAACTCTCAAATCTTGGCACAGTACTGCAGTCACGGGTCCTTGGTGCCATGCAGATACTTGCATTCCCAACTATGTAGGCTTTGCAAGGAAATGTGTTTACCTACTTTATCTGTGAAACTTCTGTCTTCTTGCTTTACATTTGCATTATAGGAACTTATTTATACAGAAATGTCATAAGGAAATTGTACAGTTTTTATGTGCTGTAAGTCTACATCTAATGAAAGCAATTCTTCAGCATTCCTTTTGAATTCAGAAAAACTAGAACATGCTCAAACACTGCAGTGGAATTCATGAGTATCTCAAGTAAGGAAGTAGCTCTTATAAGTATGAACAGTTGGATACATTTTAGCCTTATTCAGTACTTCTGAATCATCATTTTCCATCTAAAAAAATCACTAATTTTAACACAAAAGTAGCAGAAATGACCTCTAATGCACTGCTCCTTTGCTTGGAAATAATTTATATAGATTTCAACTTCCTTTTGGCTTAAACTGTAATAAAGAACATTGACTCCAACTCTGAGTGCAGTATTTGAAATCCTTCAACAGCTTCCTCACTGCACAGCATCACACATGCTTTGGACAGGTTCATGTACAGACTTCCATGCACAAGGTGTTCATCCCACAGGGCGAACTTCACAATCAGTACACTTCATTTCATATAATACACACCACCAGATTTTAATGGATTTATTTGAAATAATATACAAGAATATAGTGTGCAAAAATCTGAGGGGCAACATCACATAGACATGTGTCATAAACTGAAATTTACAGTTGTGATTCTTAAACAAAAAAAAGGAACACACAGCTGTTTAGCAGACGAAAAGCCATGATTGTAAAAGTTCACAGCAGAAGCAGTTGGAATCCTAACGCAGCTGCTCTAATTGTAGACAGTTGGAGGAAAAAAAAAGTAAAGTGCAAGTGTTGCACGTATAGTTAAGTGCAAAGTTTGCCCCCACCATAAAGATGTCTTATGGCAAAACAAAGTATTGTAGAGTATGTGGCAAAGACAAAACACGCAGTTAAAACTATGATGGTGATGGTATCAACAGCACCATTTTTCTGGAGATAACGCTATTTATTTGTTTCATCCTGTCCCGGGCCATGGTTGCCAGCAGCAACAACAGCTCTCACTAGCGCCAGCTTGTGCAGGATCTCTCGGCCCCTTGTGGGGATACATTTCCTCCGGGGCAATGGGAGCAGTGCCTCCGCGCTGCTTACACTGTGCTCGCCACACTGCGGTGCGGTGCTGGGCTGGGACACTACCACATAACGCATCTTGCCATCTCAGAGAAGCCCAGGCCCCAGACTCGTAATTAATAATATGGTTGTGCAATACATATTAATCAGCAATAAGAATCAATGTATATAAACAGCTGTTACATATTTTAAAATTCCCCTTTTTGTACATTTTCTTTTAAAAATAAACATTTATACACGTCTCCCTCACCTTTCTAAAGTACTTTAGCACCACAGGATATCCATTTTCAAGCCTATATTACCTGATACATATATGAAGTTTGGAAGAAAAATAAGGCAATTTGGTTTAAAATGTTGATAGTTTTAGCTTACTTAATGTTCTATTGTAAAAAGCAAATCTGCACTCATACATTTCCAACTTGATGGTGCCAGTATTTTATTGGCCACACACAGTCACAACAAATAGTAAGACCTTGATCGTGCATCTTCTTGCCATCAAGCAACAGCCATTCTGTAAATACAGAGTTAACAGGAAAAATCCGGCTTAATGCTGTTGTGAGCCCTGAGAAAAGAGAGAATGAGGTTAGCGCTCATCAAACAAAGGGGAAGGACACATTATCTTAAATCTAGCAAACCTTTGTTTTGAAAGCCACAAGTACAAAACAAATAATCATTGGTCCAGCTACTCTGAAGAAAACAAAAAGCCCAGATTATTTTATCCCCTCGTCATCAAAAGATCACCTAGACTTCTTCGTCGCAGCCCAGACCCCACCATCATTACCTGATAAGGTAACCATGTTGCTAACAAAATTCTTAGTTCCTTAAAATAAAACCGTAAGAAAAGGTATCCTGCTGTAACACTGCAGTAACAGGTCGTACAAATACTGTTATCTTGGTCTGAAGACCAAGGAAAATCCTATTAGAAGGCAAGGTGAGAAGGCCATCCTTCTTCCCAAGACTAACTATTCCTCTCAGTTATACATAAACACTGCCACTGATTTCCCTGAAGCTGACAAGTGCCATGTGTGAAACTGACCTCACTACCCAATGCCCAAGACTGCAGTTGTGTAAAAGCAGAATAAATACACAGTATTATTTTAACTAAACCCACAAGGAGATCTAACAGAAGCTGTGACTGTTGGTTAAAATAGAATACAGCAAACAGAAAAACAGCTTGTTCCTTGCAGCTGGGGTTCAGTGAAATCTGCAACAAGGGACTGGAAACTCAGCACCAAGTATATAAGCAATAAGCAGGAACTGAGAGTTGGAGCATTTCTTAGTGTTAAGGCAATACTTGCATATGCTCTTGAGAAAGTATCCTCAGTTACACAGAAAAGGGGCTAACTTGAGGATGGAATCTTAAACCTGTGAAGCCCACACTATACACTTAATACCCCTACACAGGCATAAAATGGATGATGAGAGGATCTGGCGTTCTGTGTGCAATATGGATCTTTCCTTCCAGCTTCTCTTCTAGCTGAAGATGCAGGCTGGCAGAAATCTCTTTTTTTCCTATGTTCTCTTTATATGACTTATAAGCTTAAAAGCCCTTATCTTAATAGATCCACTGCTGCAGACTCTTAAAATGGCCTTCTGCAATGTGGAAACATTTCCCTACAGAAGAATTGGTATCTATTGTATTTATTTTACAATTAAAGTAGTAAATGAAAGGGATTAATGGAAAAAAATAACTTGCTCCCTCAGTAACTTCACACAATTATAAGCAAAAAAGATACAAAATGGTAAAGAAAAAGTTTTTACTGAAGAAAAATGAGACTGAATCAAAGGATTTTGTAGAAGTTTAAGTATTTCTGAGGAGACAGATGTAATTTAGGTACAACCCTGTGAACTCAGTTACTTCAAACAAAAGGCGACGGCCTTTTGCAAGCACACACACTTCCAGTCCAATAGAATTAACGGAATTAAGAAAATATTCAGAGACCCTCGCTTGATCTGTCTCCTGAAAACTGTCCAAAAGGAGGCTACCCAACACAAGGGAGCCCGAATGAAGGTTTGGGCTACCAAGAAAGGAGCAGACAGCAGTTCATCCTCAACAAAACACACTGTTGCTACCATATGAACACATTTACTGCACAATGAAGCTTCACAAACATACAGAATTTGTTCGTTTTCGTTTCCAACAGTCAGGATTTAGACGTTTCTGTTCTTCTGCCAAGGCCTTGGCTTCTAGAGTGTACATCCGTCTTTCTTCGTTTTTCATTTTCTTCCACCTGTCACCAAGTATCACACTTATGGCTCTGCAAGACAAATGTTTACAGTGTGGTCAGGACAGGGTGCTAAGAAAAACCCTAATTTTATTCTTTTTATCTGAGCACTTCAAAGAAGACAAAAGTTAAGTGTTGAAATCACACACAGAAGTCAACTGTATCTTTAAGTTTTCTTAAAACAATCCTGTTTCTGATTATCTTCTCATACTTCTTTCAGCAGTTAAACAGCTGAGATTCTGTGCTAGCTGAGCACGGGTCAATGCACATTCTAACATTTCAGCTGGTGTACATTTGAACACACAGCAACTGACATAAACCAGCAACACAGGGATGTTAAAAAACCACCACCAAATGGTAACTCACATTTGTTTCGCTCTGCTTTCATACTAGAAGATCATATGACAGATTTGCAGAAAATATGTTCTCTAATAATTAGGGCAATGATCTGAATATGACCTTAGCCAAACAAATACTTGATTAACTGCAAATCCCCATGTCTACTTAATAGATGTGTGTAGCCTCCTCCACCTTTAATCCATACTGGGCAGAACATATTGTAAGTTCCCATTCCTACGCAAAAAGAACTATCTGTTCTAACAATGAACTGCTGAATTGCCTTCCTGCTCCTTATAAACTTGCTGTCTTTTGGACAGTATTTCCCATAATTATCATGTCAAATTGCTCAACTGCACTCCCAAATGCTGGATCAATATTCCCTTAAAGCTTTAACTCCATCCTTTAGCAGAATGAAAATCTCTGAACAGCAGCTCTTTTACCAGTGCTCAACTACTGCGCAGGTGCTTTAGTTTCAGATTACAGCAATCAACGTTCTGTGATCAGCTGTAAAAAAAAAAACAACAACAAAAAATGGTGCAAACACCTCTGCTTCATCACATTAAAAGGTTCCTTGCTGGCAGCAAAGTTATTCACTGACTTTCTAACAGAATCCAGAAGAGCAGAGTGTCAGCCACCTCTTCCATAGGCTGATGCACATACAGCATTTCTGAAGGCTTTTCTGCACTGTAACAAGAAAATGCATTTTAATCCTGCAAGACCATGTAGTACTGTTCAGGCTTCCAGGAGCTGCAGAGCACCCGGAGAGCACAGCAGGAACTCCATCGCGGCTGCCACTCAGCCTTGTGCTGTCACACGCTCTGGTGGCTCCTGAGAGCAAACTCCTCAAGTTGCAACCAGACCCATCCACATCAAATCCATGTACACAGCCTGTCTCTCTGGCAATGGTATTTCTGGTTTTCTATCCAAACTGAGAATCAGTATCTTGGGTCTGTCACCAGAAGTAAGCACACTTAGTTAGCAGATTTTCCATGTTTTAGCAGTATCCAGAGGCAAATCAACAGCACCAGAAACCTGTCTGGTTTTGGTCACCAGTTTATACTGGGTCACTCATACCCCCAGGAAAGAACATGGTGACCCAGAGAGAGCAGCTTTGCTGAAAAACACACTGCATTTCCAAATAAAATAAACTACAAAACCTTTGTGTTTTAAATGCAAAAACATGTATTTTATTATCTCCAGAGAAAAAAAACTGCACTGAGGCACTGAAAGTGAGCACAGATCTGTACGTTTCAGAAAGACTGAAAAATCCAATGCAGAGACAAAAGCTCCATTTTGCCAAGGGAACAGTTCTGTGAGCAAACCACTGAGACTGAAAAAATACATGTACAGAGAAAGTTCCTGACATCACAGAGACTTAGTTCACCTGACCAGAAATAAGAAAGAAACAAGTCTACTGCTTCACTGCCTTACATGTTCTTCACCTCACCAGAACTTGAGAGCACAAGGTACCTGACAACTTTTTAGCAATCAGGATACAACCTGTTATAATCCAGCTAATTCAAAAGAAATTGTCAAGCAGTAGTTGAGAATGCCTCAAGTTTATTTAGTAATTATGTTCAGCATGAACAAATGCTCTAAATAGTTTAGGTGATTTTGTCTTTAGAACATACACTACTCAAATTATTCAGGTATTTCTGAAGGCACAATCAAGTCCAACTACACTTACAGTGAGAATATCTAGAAAAGAAACAAGTACTACTCTAACACCAGTTTCTCAAGTATGCTTTACAGTACATCGTGTTTTTAAGTACCATGTGAATGTTGACTTGTGTTCCGAATGTTCACAGCTCACTATCTTGTTGACATGGCTTGAGCTGCTTTGTCTCAGAGCTTATCATTTAATTCCAAAAACCTCAAGGTCTGTCCTTTCTTACATGCCAAGAAAAAATTAAGTAGGTGTAGCAAACATAAGAACTGCAGTGTACAGAAATTAGTACTACATGTAACCAACCATAAGATCTACTCAGTAATCTGAAAATGACATATACTGATGTTAAAATCATGAGAGTTGCCTCTGAATAGCTAAATTAATAAATGTCTCAGCCACATTTAAGCAACAGTAATTGAATGCATATATAATCAATTATCACTAACTCTGTGATTTCATCTGTATGGAATGCCAATAAACTGCATCCAAACGCACTGCCTTCCAACTGGGATGGTGAGCCATGCATTTTGAGGTTTACTTGTAACTTCGTCATCACCTTCCATCAACGTAAACCTGCTTACTGAAATATTCAACTTATTTTCACACATCCGTCCAGTTGCAGCTCCAGTTCACTGCATCCCTTTGAAATCAGCATTTTAAGATAAACCATCATAGACTTTCCTAGCTGACGTTCTGTTCGATCTCTCTTTGATAGTTGCAATGAGTTAGAAGGCAGCAGATCTGCTTCACTGAAGCTACTGTAAACACTGCAGAACATCACTGCCAGGTCACACAAGACTGGCTTGGATTTAAGGCTGGATTCTTTGTATGACAGGATTTTATTTCTCAACACCAGTTACAGCCTCCTTACCAGAACATTACAAAACAGTTAAAACCCCCTCAAAGTCCTGTAACCTTTAGTTTTTACCAGATTTAGTACTAAAATCTTTATGTGTCATTTTTATAGTAAAAGTTTCATAGTACGTTCATGTGCTTTATATTTACATATGCACAATTAGCATGAATATTAAGACTATTTAAAACATTATAATTGAAAGCTTTATGAAGAAAAAAAATTGTTTAGACATGAACGTGTATAGATAAAAAGAAGCCAAAAAGAAACCAACAAAGAACCTTCACTCCAACACAGAGTCATACAACTCTTCCTGTAGGTTGCTGAATGCCTTCAGGACAAGCAACATTTGGCAAGGTACTGTTTGGATTAAGATCTTTCAGACACCCCAACAATCAGTACTCCGTTTCTCAATACAATGTGCAGAGTGACGGTAACTCACTCTGACAGAACTTCACTGAACAATTTGCAGTATTGTGTCAAGACTTCATCAGAAGGATCAGAAATTCCCTTTTTCCACTTTAAGACACAAGTAGAGAGCCTGGTGCTTTTTTTCCCTCCTTTTCTCACCAGTATAAACAAAGACTGTTGCGTATTTGTGACTCTGCTGGTGCACATACAGACATACATCAGTTGCTTTACCCAAATGCTTTCTCACAAGGCAAGACTGCCAAAAATGGCTTGTGTCCTATTTACTGAGTCTGCCCATAGATTAAGATTTGTGTCAGCATCTTTCAAAACTTGTTCTTTAAACAATGTACACACATTTTATTTCAAATGCAAAATTTAGTCCTCTTAAAGGTGGGACACAGCTATTCCATAAGCTCACCAAGAACAACAAAAGTACAATTTTTATCATTACCTGTTGTCTTTCCCTGGATACATCTGAGTGTATTCAACTCTGTATTTTTTGGCAAAAAGCATGAAGGCATTCATTGGTCTTTTGCACTTGTTTGGAGAAGTGGCACTCACAGTACTTGCAGTCCCTGAGCTGTGGCTTTTGCCAGCTTTGCTGTACAATGAACTGGAGGAAAGATGTGACGATGCAGTAGATGCACAGTTTTTACTACTGCACTCTGATCTCTCAGCCTCCTGACTGTTTGATCCTCCACAGGACAGAGAAGCGCGACGCTGACGAGCCATGCTGCTTAGCACATAAACTGCAGAGGAATCCATTGGGGTAAAATCGTAGCTGCAAGAAAAATTCATCATAAGAAATTGAGTAATTTTCACATAAAACTCCTGAATAGCCACTCACTCTTCATCTATACTACATTTATAGAATTTTTTTGTGCAACATAATGATTTGTACTTGATGCAGATGTCAGTATGAAAAAATAACCAAACCTAAACAAACAAAAAAAAAAAAAGCCCAAAACTTCGGTACATGAGTTAACAGTGTTTTCAGTGTGATGGCATACTGCAACTTAGCAAGGTCTGCTGTGTCCTATCAATTCTCCAGCTGTGAATCGTTGTACACTGAAATAAGCTTCCTTCTTTCCTTTCGTCCTTACCATAAATCAAATCTGGTCAGTGAGTGACAGGTACTGAAAGGGACAACTAATGAGGGAAGAGTAAGTGTTTAACTCACTTGAAAATATATATTAATTACAAATATAAAACCACTATTAAAATAAATTCTATTATATAGGCTAATGTACAAATAACTTAAATACATATTATTTTACAGACAAACCTTCCACTGAGATTGAAAAACTGATGCATACTCTTTAATTTAGAGCTGACAAAGTCTGCCCTCTAGTGACAAAAATGTGAGGTTCCTCAATATTTCAAGGTATAGCAACAGCTTAGATGAGTTGTTTCCATACAATTTAGACCTCCAAATTCTGTGAAGTATTGTAATTTTTTGTTGACCAACAACTACAAATTAACCTCTCATCGCTACAGAAGAAGTTTAATTCCACAAACTGTTATCATCTCCAGGAACCACAGACTATACTGCCTTTAGCATGCTCTATGGGCAAAACACACCCATAAAGGTGATAAGCAGAGATCTAAAACGCTAAATTACCACCACAAAATGAACAATATATCTATAACTCAAAGACTCTGCTCCCCCACTGCTCAATGTGCCTATAGCTGTGTGACTGATGGCAAAAATAAGGGCTTTTAAGAGCTTTTTTCAGAACATAAAGCAGAACTAATAACAAGGAAACACTGCTAGTGGTAGCCCAGCCCTCCCATGCAAAGGCAGCTCCTTTCTATGGGCAGAATCACCAGCAAGAGTGGAGCCTGAAGATTTGCCTCCAAAATCCCTTAGAAAAGTAGAAAGCAACTAAGAAGGGATAGTGCTTGTAGGCAAGCTCATAAGACAGTAAGAAAGAGTCTCTGTTGTACAAATAGTCCAGCACCCTTCCTATTCCCAATCTCCTTCCCATAACACAGCAACAGGGTTTTGTTTTTGAATTCCTCTGTTATCCACAGCTGCTGCTACATATTCCTTTCTCTGTGACTTACTCCCTCCTGTCCAGAAAGACGAAACAAGGAATTTGAAGTGTCCAGGCCTGGCTTCAGGATAAGAAGCCACAAACGAGATGTAAATAGACTGATTCTAACAACTGTCTACACATGTAGTTAGAACAGGAGTTAATCAGAAAAAAGCCAAGACAACAAATGAGTGAAGACAAGCACTTGAAACAGTCTTTTAAATTCTTTTTTTCTATTTTAAGAACACCAAAAAGCCATCAGACTAAAAACAGATGCTAAGAAGGAGGTAACATCATAGAGGCTGGATTTTATTAAACCTAGAAATCATAAATATGGGAGTATGGAAAGTATGAGAAAATCTTACTGGTAATATTATTTCCTTAGAATAATTTATGTGGACAGTACCTCTGAAGGTCATCTGGTTGAACCTCTTGCTAAAAGCAAGGCAAACCTCATAACTGATCTTTGAAAGTTAAGTGAGTTTGATATATTGGAAAAGAATCACGAAAAGCTGAACATACAAAAATAGCAAGAACTAATTATGAAAAGTGTTGTACCCTAAAGCTATATAGCACATACATCTATTACTAAAAAAATACTAATTCAGATGCATAGCTGCATAGGAAGCACAAGTTAATAGCTATTGTGGGAAAACTGTCTATAGACTTTTCAAACATAACCCACTTTACCTGTAGAATTTATACAGATAGTATACATATATGTATTTACTGTTTTATCTATCTCTCTTAAACTATCATATTATTCCACTCCAAGGTGAAATAAACTTTGCAGCTTAGCACAGCACGATTACACAGCTTTCCTAGTATTCAGTCTTTGGTTTTCCCTCTCATTTGTTTCGTATTACCAGAAGTTTTCTCTCTTTGCTCTGCATAATGCTTCAAATTCTTGCAGACATAAGGTGCCTACTCATTAAATACAAGAACCACTGAGGCCACTTTATCCAAAAATTACCTTTTAAATGTATCAAAAACACCTGAATCATCAAAGTTAATGGCATCAGGGTGTCCAGGAGGTAGACACAGATCTCCAAGATGCATTTCACAGCATGGAATGCCATGCTGTACCACAGTCAAGCTTGGATAAAAAGATGACCAACCTGAAGTGGTAAAGAGTTAAATTAGACAAACGGCCAGACAATCTCTCTAGTTCTTAATTGGAGCAATCCTATATCTCTATATGATAGCACTGTATAAAACTGTTCTGCTGTAGCTTCTTTCACCCAGATGAAAAATCAGAAACACTCGGGGAATTCTTACTGCAAATAGTTTTAAATCTAATTTTAGCAAAAAAGCAATGAAAACCTGGTAACTTTTATCATCAGAAGTTCCATGTCTAGCAAGTGAGAAAAGCCTCCTTTATTTGTAGCTTTCCTTTATTCCCCCTCCCCCCCATTTTTGTTTTCTTGAGATCCACTTTTGTCCTTGATCAAATCTTCCCATAAGAAACATGCAGTATTTCTGTAGCTTTATAACTTTACAATTTTGTTTGTTCTAATTCTGCATTTATTCATAAAGATAGCAAATTGATTCTACAACACTGCTTTTATCAATTTCTTGAGCAACATGGGATGCAATAAAATCTGCAGCTGCTTTCTAAGAATGTTTTAATATACAACTAAGTATACTTATAGCATTTCATACCTTTATTTTTAACATAAAAAGGGTGATCGAGTCTGCATTCTACTGTAAGCAAGCCATCTTCCACTGTGCCAGGATCAAAAGTCAGCTTCAGCACTGACTCACCAAAGGAAATGCTTTCTTCATGAGAAATCAACTTCAGACCATCAGAACCATAGCCCTGTAAACATACATATAGTTCAAGAAAAGCATACACCTGTGTATACTATAGGTGTATATTCATCTTCTCATATTAAAAAGTACCAACATTCTAAATGCTCTTGCTAGAAACGGACAATGCAAAATTTAAAACGTAACTAGGATTAATTCAGTTTGATTGGTTTACAGTAAGATGCTCAAATAGCAGTGAGCAGCTCTAGGCAAGTTTAATGCACACCTATCTTCCTGAGACAGTAATTAAAGGCAAATGGATAAATAACATTAAGAAATGAAGTATCTGCTACAGTTATTGAAATGAATTTATCGGAACTAACAGCTACCTTGTATGGACTTGCTGGCAGATTTTCATCTTTTCCACAGCTTTCAGCTCTTGCAAAATCCTCAACATCCTGCCATTCTTTATTGCGTCCTTTATGAAAGCACAAACGAGAGCCTAATAGATTTTAAGAAAAAAGATTAGTGTTATGTAAAAAGGTCTGTGCTACAAAAACAATCAAACAAAGCCAATCAACCAACAACAAAAAAAAACCAAGACAAACCAAATACTTATTCAATAATACATGTTAGGTTACCTTTTAGAAAACAATGCCAAACAGTTGAGGGCCAGGAATGGCACCATCCTAAATCATCATCATCTGAAAGTGATGACATGCAGAAAATGCCAGATTCTGATTCACTATTTGCCTATTAAAAAAAAAAAAAAGCATAATGGTGTTGATATTTTACTGCCAAAGATTTTAGGGTTGGTCTTGTATGTCTTTAGATACATCCTTGACTTTGCATCTGTCATTATTTTGCCTGAAATACTAATAGAAATTAGTATTCTATTAGTATTAGAATGCAGCAAACGTAAATAGAGTACTTTCATCTCCTCTTGCAGTGTGCCATCCAGAATTTTTTGGGTTTAATTCTCCAAGATTCACTTCGCACCTATGCTTATTTTATGCATAGGTGCAAGCATTTTACAAGCCATCATTCCTTGGCTGTCCATTGAACCACTCAAAGCACGTATTACTCCTTGGTCAAATTACTGGAAAGCTGTAGGGCCAAGTCAGTTCTAGACAGATCACTGGGAAAAACTCAAGTGTCTTTAATAGACAAGTTTCAGACACAAATTACAGCACAGGAAGGGGAGAAGCAGGACCGACAGGTTTTGTGCATCTAAAAGGAGATGGCTCTGTATTTCCTTTTCAAGACAGTAAAGAAGTTAATGTAATTTTTCAAAGCTTTCTATAAAAGGAACTACAAGAGAAGAAGAGCTTTCTTATAATCTCTTCACAGAAATGTGGACTCTGATAGAGCACTACAAGCCTATTGTGTTTGGTAAACAGAAAAGTGACAGAAAATCTAGCTTAAATAGAAACAGTATTAGAACTAAACAGATGATTTTTAACACTAATTTATCTTCTCAAAAAGCTTAACCCACTACTCATGCATCTTTATTTCAGAACAACTCACCCTTTCATGTCTGACTGGTGTTTCATCCACATCATTCTTGGAGAAGCTGGGATCATTCTTTGAAGATCCTGGTGGAGGACGTGCATAGGAATGTAAACTTTTGCTTGTAGCTATTATGTGAACAGGAGATGATCTATAACAGAAAAGGGCATTTTAAAATATTTCTGATTAAGGCAACACAAGACTTAGCTGCCATTACTCTAATATGCTTTTATTTACTAAATATTTCTATTTGCATGAGCTGAATACCAATAAACTTCCCACACCCCAACATTCAAATGGAATGATTAAAGGGTACAAGCTCAGACAAAGGGAGTATTTAGCATAACTCCTGCACAGCTTCTATTATACCACCCAAATGACAGTGCTTACCTCCACATCAGCGTCTCCTGGTCACAATGCTGACATTTTTACAAGTATCTTCAATACTCCATTCTTACTGTACATAAAGACATCTGCTCTGTCCCAATGATTAAATCCCAATTGCATTACTGCACTGCATTTGATTTTCTTATTATAAACCACCTAAGACCAAAGCTGTATAATAGAAGGTAAAGCCCAGAAATTTCGCTTCTCACAGCCATGTGGAATTTAAAGATCTCAAATCTGAAAACACTACCAATAAAAACTGCATTATACTTCCAATTGGCTATTTTAAAGAAAAAAAAATCTAAAGTCAGTGAGCTAGTAAGTATAAGAATTTAATGCAACATTTTTTCATCTGCTGCTCCACATGAGGTAAATGCCCATAGTTTCTGAGCTTTCTGTGGTTAGGCAATGTCCTTATACCATCCTAACTCATCTGTGCCTGGCAATTAAGCAGCTTTTTCAACAGGCTCTGAAACAAGTCCTATGCAATCTTCCACAGAAGAATAAAGTTACTGTATAGAGAGATCAAAAACAGGGTTCCAGTTTGAAGTCAGAGGATGTCAAAAGTGAAGGAAACATTTCTGAAGGCATACTACAGATCTTCACAATTCTAAATTGAAATGAGTATCAGTACCTGTTATAAAAAGAGCACTGCATCAAAGGACTCTGAGGACTTGTGGCTATATTTGCTAATTCTGTCAACCAGTTCACCCCATTCTCACAAGAATAAGCACTTTCTGAATTGCTGTTTGAGGTATGTTGGTTCCATGAAGGCCTTGAACATTCCTGATGTGAAACATCAGCACCAAGCTGAAAAAGCGCAGGTGGGGTAGAATCTGTCTGCACAGCCTGTAGTTCAGGAAGATCATCTATGAAAAAATACACAGATTAACATCATTATACCCACTGCTAAGTTTTAGCTGACACCACATCTTACAAATAAAGATCAAAATGAAGGAATTGATTTTACTTTCTGCATATCAAAACGACCAATATCTCACAAATCCTATTTATACTACCAACAAAATGGCCACAAAAATAATCACATCCTCATTCTACTATACATTCATGCAAGCAATTTAAGTAAAACATTAAGTATGTAAAAATGTAGTTCTAATATTAAAATTTTCACTAGACTGACTAGTTTACAGAGCACTGTACTGCAGAACTGTGCATAAGTGGCAACACGCTTCACTAAAATACTAACACTAAAACATTCAACAAAAGGCAACTAAATTAATCTGTCCTAGCAGGTGGGACATTTAAAGTTGTCAATAATGGGGGCTGCACAAGTTAAAAGTTTTCCATATTTCCACCTGGGAACTGGAATGAAATAACTGAGAAGTCATGAAAGCTGTGTATACAGCTTGGTAGGGGTGAATTCTTACCAATAACCTCCACATTTCATGTTATATGGAATAGCACAAAAGAGCTCAGCTTGTTATCAGAAGTCTGTGTTACATGCTTTCCTGTAACTAACTAACATTATTCTTAACCACTCCATAACTCCACTGAAATGTATTAACATATCACTGCTTGTATCAGTACTTTCTAATGTACATGGTATTCTTCTCAAATATATAAGAACTGAAGTTAAATGTTCCTCTAGCACAGAATCTCTATTTGCAGCAGATCTAAAGCAGCACAATTTCCCTTTAGGAGGAGCTCGTGAGCTTTCAGTTTGTTATTCTTGTACCAAAAAAAATCAACTCTGGAGGTTAAGAGGAGAAATCTGTAGCTGAGTTCAAGAAAACATTTAAGTCAAAAGCCCAGTGTGTCAGAACTGGAAATGGGTTAAAGTGACTGCAAAATAAGACCTTAAGATGTTATAATTCACTGTCATATTCCCTTCCCTGCTGAAGCTAAAATTAATAATCTCAGTCATCTTCCAGTAATCTCACTGCATGAAAACTACATCAAACTTCAGGATCTGGCATCTTCTGAGAAAGTCACATTGTTTACCAAGTTCCATGTGCTCATCGCAGGATGCATATCCAGGAGAAGAGGGCAGATTTTCATTACACTTCAGCAACTCCAGTGACTCATTCATCCCTGAAGTTCTCTTATCCACTACCAGAAGGAGTTTCTGAACAGCATTAGGCATTTGATTTGTCTTCACTTTCCACACCATGTTAGGATGCTCCGAAGTATCTGACTTTAAAGAGACAGAGGTTAAAAATTTGTACACAAACTGTTTTAAGCTGCATCTGACAGGTTATATCATTACCAGTACCCTAAATCCTCCGTAATCTGTTGAGAATCACAGCATAATTTAGCTTGAAAGGGACCTCTAGAAACGATCCTTGCACAATCCTCGCAGAAAGCAGCTCCAACCCTGAAGTCAGATGGGGCTGCTTGCAGCCCTAACCACGTAAGTTTCTAGACTCTGGAAGGATGGAGATTCCTTGACACTCCTCAAGAACCACTGATTACTCCTGCTGTAAAGAAGTTGTTCCTTATGCGTGGTTTGAACTCCCCTTGCCACAGCCTGTGCCCACTGCCTCCAACAGCCTAGGGTCGTCTCCTCAACCACCATGCAAGCCAAGGTAAACAACATTCCCTAGGTACCCTGAGCCACACATGCCGTCACAGAAGGCAATCAGACAGGTCAGACAAGATTTGCTTTTGGTAAATCCATTCTGGGTATTCCTAGTCACCTTGACTTTTAAGAGCCAGGATGTGGCTGTCAGTAGGACCTGCCCCACAGTCTTCCTTGAAGGCTAGGGTTAGACTGACCAGCCTGTAGTTTCCCCACATCCCCCTCCCTGAAGCCAGGTGTGACATTTTTTTTTCCTGCTGCTGGGAGCCCTCCCACCACCACATCTGCCACCTTTTGGAGACCATCCTCACAATGACACTGGGCAACTCCCCCTGACACATCCTATCCAGTCTCACCAACTCATGTGTGACAAGCTCACAAAACTGACCTGCCCCTAACTTGTTCTCCCTGCTGTATAGACAAAGAACTACCTTGCTCTGTCAAATGTGTGTTGCTAGGCCCAGGGACTCAAGGAACCTGGAAACAGGTTTTGCAAATAAAGACCAAAGCAAAGATGATGCCAACCTCAACCTTTTGACATTAAGTCCCAAACACCATTCAGCATCACATCTGTGTTTTTCATAGTTGCCCTTTCAGAACTGGTGCATCCACAGAAGCCTTTTTCACTGCCTTTCACATCCCCTGCTGTGTCAACACTAGATACAGTCTCAAACACATCTGCCTGCTAATATCCTTCTTGCAAAAGAAGCCTCTACTAGTAAACTTCAATGCAGTTTCATTTCCCCAAATCCCATCACTGTAACATTTATACCAACAGAAATATTTTAGATCATCTGCAGGAGTCAGAACTGTGTGATTATTCTACACAACCACTGCCTCTAGAAGCTGGGAAACAAGGTTATCCAGTCTTTACTAATTTGGTTATCTACTGGGGTTTTTTTTAGATGATGATGATGAATTAAAGCTACCCTAACATGATTACCCTGTGCTTTAATGAAGCATCACTGAAAAAGTAATGAGTCCCTCATAAGAGCAGAAAACACAGCTTAGTAAAAAAGAAAATCTAAAAAGTCTACCACAAACATGTCCACTAAGTAAGCTATCATGCACACTAAAGAAATACAAACTATAGCTAAAATGTCTCATATTTTTATGTGAAACAGCAAGCCCATCATACTAAAAGTTTCCTTAGTAATACATAAAAATCCATTAAAATATTGAAAAAACTCCCCAACTATTTTAATAAACAGTTAAAAGATAGTGTGCATATACAGCAAACATGAACAATATTACATATTTTTACTCATGCTATGGATCTGTTTCATTGAGCATCTCCTGTACATAATATGGTTCAGACACAACCCTCTGAATTACAAACTGGCCCTACCAGAAAAGGTTTGACCTAAGCAGTAATATTTTTTTTACTGGAAAATTTCTAACTTCTCATCTCCCAGTCTTTCACGTACAGACAAAGCTTACAGAAACTTTCATTCCAAACGTAGAAACATTTTTGATCCTACTGAAACAGCACTACTACAAAGCTGCAACGGCATAATTCTGATTTTAAGAAGGCAGAGTGGGAAATTCCTCTACCACCACAAGGGACAGCAAAATTACAGAACAGCACAAGAGCAGAAAGTTCAGCCATTTCTGCCAGAAAATCCCGATCTCGGTAGCACAGGTCAGGACCTTGATGTTTATCCCCACATAATCAACTGTGAAGACACTCCTTGTTTTTCTGGCTTGTCTACATCCTTTCCCCCTTCTATCTTGTTTTTCCTTCTATTTTTTTCTCTCTTCCTTTCCCATTTTCCTGCCAAAACGAGCAAGCTAGCATGTTTTGGGACTGTTACCTTCTCCTTCCTTTCTGCCAGCTGCCAAGATTTGAAAGTGCCTCCCTGGTATCCCAACACACTGAAGGTCAGAGAGAAGGTACAAATACAACATGCTCGTCTGACAAGAAAGATATTATGAGAAACGAACTGTTCTTCCAAGTCACAAGAATTTATCTAAACCAAAACCACACATGTACAAAAGCCAAAATCTCCTCTAAGAGATGAATTCAAAACAAAACAAAAAAGAAAGTGTCCAACTTTACTCTTTCAATTCTACTTGATTAAACCCTGCTTTGGGCATCACGTGCTTCTCTTGTTCTCAGTTGTTCAATGTTTTGGAACATTAAGGGGAATGGTTAGCTTGTAAAGTTGGGGTTTTTTAAACTCAACTTCATGTTCAAAACTCGTTCTGCTAAATGTTTTTAGAAGTATGCTTCACAAAACCATGATTACTGCCATTATCTTTAGAGGCTAAATGAAATAATTTACAAATCTCTGCTTTAAAATAGGTCAACTTATCACACTAAACCAAACAGCAATATTAACAAAGAGCTTATTGATTGAACCATGTCTATTTTTGAGGAATAAAAATAAGTTTAGGACAAAAGTAAATAAAGACTATGGGTGAGAAGGGGTTCAGCAGGAACTGGGAAGCATCCACCCAAACCGCACTGTGAAGGAATGCCTGGGTGGAAGTGCTTCCCGTGGTTTTCCTTCTGGTATTTGCCTTCCTTCCCCGAGCCTACCACCAAAGTCTTAGGAAAGGCCTATGCCTACAGCAATTCACTGGATGGAGTTTAACACGGTGAACAGCTTCTCCAAGCAAAACACAACATACTGGCAAGACTGGATCTACACCAGGGACTTTTATTGGCACAGCTGCTTTGATCAAAGAGCCTCGCTCCACATCTCCGACTCGCACAGCTGTGCCAGAAAAACGCCGCGGAGGCAGGGCCTCGGAGGAGCACAGGACATGATTCATGATGTTTTTTCACAGACAGCCTTTTAGCATTACTCAGGCCGAACCATACCTTCCACCCAACTCCATCGATCTCTGCCGTCGTGCCGTCTCCCCCCGCGGAGAAAGCACTGCCCTCCCCGCACCACTTAAGCGCCCGCCGCGGAACAAACATTGCTTTGATTACATAAAGAAGATATTTACGACAGAACTAAAGGCGCATGAGCAAGCAGCACTCTG
Source organism: Melopsittacus undulatus (assembly GCF_012275295.1). Taxonomy (NCBI): domain Eukaryota; kingdom Metazoa; phylum Chordata; class Aves; order Psittaciformes; family Psittaculidae; genus Melopsittacus; species Melopsittacus undulatus. The sequence continues at coordinate 28,059,465 of NC_047531.1, forward strand.
CCATGACCCCGAGACATGGCCGCAGCCGCCCGAGCGCCGCAAGGGAGCCCTACCCCGGGCCGGAGCCTCTGATATTGTTCTCCTCTTCCCCCCCCCCGCCCACTGCGGGCCGGTGCCGCGCCCGGGAGCGCGCTTCTCGCCCTCCCCCCCCCCCCAGCACACACCCGCCCGTCATGTGACCCGCCTGGACGCTGCCCTTGTTTATAAACTTCAGCAGGCAGCGCGCATGCGCCCAAGGCCCCATTCATTCACAACTGCGTAACAGCCCGGCCCGGGCGCCCCCCCCCCCCTCAGCCCACAGACCCCACTGCCCGCCATTATGCCCCCGGCCGCAGCCGCCAGCCGCGTTCACCCTCCACACAGTTCCAGGCCCCCTTCCCCAAGCAGCCGCTGCTCCCCGCAGAGGGGCAGAGCGCCCTCACGCTAACAGACCGGGCGCTCCCGAAGAAAAAGGATGAGGGGGACCCGCTCTACTTTGCTCGTTCCAACGTCCGACGCCGCAGATGAAGGAACCCGAAGGCGGTTTGCGCTCCCTGCGTACGCCGCTAGTTTCAGCCCAGCAGCGCGGGAGGGTGGCGGCTCCGCCGGGCCAGTGAGCGAAGGCGCCCAGTAAACAATGTCCGGGCTCCTGCCACCGCCGACAGCCAGGAACCAACAGCCTCCTCGGCTCGGCCCGCGGCAACCGCCACTCCCCTCCGGCCTGGCGGACCCCGTCCGTCCCGTGCCAGCGCCTCGCGGTCCCCCAGAAGCGGCAGCTCCAAACTTTGAGGCACTTACCAAACCCGTCGCCATTACCAAATTCCCCTCTGCCCCCCCCCCGCCTCCTCCCCTCAGCGAAGTCCCGCCCCAGCCTGGCCGTGCTTGGTTGCCGAGTGGCCGAAGTTGACGTTGTTCAAGCATTAGCCGCCTTCTATTGGCTGTCTGGTCTGCCGATCAGGAATCCGCCCGGAGGGCGGACATGTTTTGACTCTCCTGCCCTGCGGATTGCACAGCGCATCACATCAATCATCCCCATGCGGCTCTCCGATTGGCCGATACTTCCTACGGCTCGCCGAGGGGTATTCTGGGAGTTGTAGTGTTCTCTGCCGCTGCTGCCTGCCAGCTCGGACGCGATAAGACGACAGCCCCCAGGATGCCCCGCGTGGCCGTCGGCTGATAGTAAACAACAGTCACAGGGACACGTGTACCCGCGCCGCTGGCCGCCCGCACCGCAGCGAGCCCGAGCGCTGAGCGGCGCTGCCTGACCTGGTTCTGCCCAGGGACGGGCGGCGGAGCAGCGGCCGACCCGCTCCCCCGCCGAGGGAGGGCCCTTGCGCGGCGCTGCCGGACCGGGCGGGGCGCGGGCCTCGGGCCCGAGATGGCGGCGGGCTCCGCGGCGGGGCGCTGACTCACGGCCTCAGCCTGGAAACAGTGACAGGGCTCCCGGGTGGTGCCGGTCTGTAACCATCCCCGGGGAGCCGGCGCCTGCAGTGATTGCCCACGGTGACCTAACGCCCCGCAACGCTGCTGTGAGACGGGCCCGCTCCGCTCTCGCCAAGTAAAGGCTGCGGCGTGCGGAGGTAAGAGCAAGCTGCTAAAGGTCAGGGAGTGAGTCAGCAGCTGCGCTTGGTCCCGGCCCCAGCCTCGCCCCTCGGATTTGTTTCATTAAACAGACACAGGGAGTAGCTTGGATCCAAAATACAAGTTGGTGAGAGGGAAAAAAAAGCCCAGCTTCTTAAAATCCACACAGGTCTATCAGTCCTGCTACCCTATGTGTGCCTTGCTAGTGATCCCCAGACATTCCCATACATTTACTGCCAAAATAACAACCTGGCTTGGGTATATGCGACTCCTGTTTTACTGTCAGAGACACTACAGGTATTGGCAGGGTTTGCCAGCCTACACAGTAACTCTGGGTGACTGCAGAGCTAAGAACAGACTCCTGATCACCTGAGGCCAAACCTTCATTGTAAAATACATCACTGTGCATGATCTGATGCAAAGCAAATACGTGCACAATTCAGAACATTCATCAGGGTTTGAGGCTGATGCGAGGATTTCAAGATTTTGCAATCGTTGGGATATTTTCCAAGAAAAGCGTTCCTTCCTTATCCCGTTTTCAACATCGTCCCATCACGTGAACGTGTCCCAAATCCTGTATGAAAGCGTGTATTGTAATTTGGTATCTACAACAGTTACAACAGTTCTGACTTTCCGGCACGCTAATGTAGCTTTGGGAATAAATAGGTAACACGAACCCCAACAAACAACCGGTTAATTATTCCAGATTAAATAGACATGGTTCCGTATTTAGTGCTCTCTGCGAGCTTTGTGTCGCATGAAACATGCCGTTAGTGGCCACTAGAGGGAACGCTGGTGTTACTGTTTCCACGGGTCTACGGGGTCATGCAGTTGGAAATGAAACACACCGAAGTCGTACTTAGTATGAAAGCACACTCGGTGTACAGGTGTCCTTGGCACATCAGCTTAGGGTTTGGCTTTTCCACGATGTAAGAGTCTGCCTGTTAGTAAAGGCATTGCCGTCTGGAGGCACTGTTTGAAGACAGACATTACTTTCAAAACCACACAGTATATTCTGAAGGGTGAATTGGAAATTATTACTTCTTACACGTGCACGTGCAAGTTTAGCTTAGCAAGAAAAGGTAGAAAAACCGTGCCATGGAATTTAACTAAAAATCTTCTGTGCTTAATCACGTAACAAAGAAACCCTTTAGAGGTCATTTTCCCAGTTCAAAAACATGGGAGTTATTTGAACAAATGCCTCCAGGAAAAATATGAAAATTGATGTTGAGATTCAACTATTAAGTGACTAGACAGTGTATTACAATATCAAGTGTCTAACCCTACATCCCACAAGCTCAGATTTTGCCTATATTTTGAATTCAGTTTTTTCCTAAATAACTGATACATCTTTATATAGGAAAGCTTTCATGGTGTCATCTAAAATACATTTTTTTCATAAATTGAAAACTAGTGAACCAGGAAATGTCTTTTTACACCACTCCACAATAAATTTAACTTTGTAGTTGTGGTGTTCCTTCCTCCCTTTCTCTTTTGAGCTCCCGTATACATCTGAACAGCCTTTAGGCTCTTTGGAGAAAGACTCAAGCTTCTTGGTTTAATGACTTTTGATGCAGACCCTGCATTTCCAGACCAGAACTTGTGTATGCAGGTGTCTCCATTCTGCAAACAGGCCACTCTGCTTGTGGTAGAGTGATCTGAAAGGCAAAACTCACAGTTTGCTCTCCTGAAAGCTCTGCCTGTTGCAGTGTGGAAGGTGGAGAGTTACAGAGGCCAAATCAAGAACCTACAGAACATATAAAATCCTGTCTCAAGCCCCCTCAGATTCTTCAGAAAAAGACTTGTTCATACCTTGTTACAGAGCATGTTTCCACCCCACTGTGGGCTTTTTCTACCCAAAACAAGAAGTGTTTTCCCCAAACTAAATGTTAAATCTATTTGCTGTGCAGGTTCACAGTTCTCTACAAAAAGCTTATGTGTGTTAGGTGTGAAGCCAAGTCCTCTGAGATCCATTGGCCCAGATTCCAGGTACAGACCTCGACAGTAAATAGCACTGCGGAATTAGAGCCTCAGTATCACACTTACCATCTGTGACATACCCAGAAAGCACAAAAATATGCATTTTACCTAGAACTGAGATAAAAATCTTGTAAGAATGAATGTCTGAATCGTTTTGAGACAGATATGTAGCAGCTTTTTCATTTGCAAATTACCTTTCCTCTTTTGCATGCATTCACTTTGCTGAGTAAATTCATATTCACTCAGTGATGATATAAAAGAAAATGAGTAAAAGGACAGGTAGTCCATGAAGCAGACGGCAGCAGGACACATAAAACTGTATCAAAGCTTACTTACTCAGTCCCTTGGTTGAAGCCAAATATGCATCTTCTAAATTTCAGAATTAAGATTATGTCAATGCCATCCTTCTTGCTCTGTATGCCTAGGCTCTAATTAAACCATTACTCCCCCTCCACACACCCTACCTCACCTTACGCCGTGCCCAAAATGAATGGGTGCTCAGAGAATGAATCAATACCATGTAACACAGACATTGTTGGTAGATTTGCTGATTCAGTTGCTTCTGCTGTTGTAAGAGAGGTAGAAAATAAGGTGGGGGATTGTTCAAGGCCAGGTTGGATGAAGCCTTGGGTGATATGGTTTAGTGTGAGGTGTCCCTGCTCATGGCAGGGGGGTTGGAACTGGATGATCTTAAGGTCTTTTCCAACCCTAACTATTCTATGATTCTATGATTTGTGAGTTCTTGTCATATTACACATGGCTACCAAGAAGCACAAAACAAGCAGGAGAGACCACACCAATGGAAAATAAAGATACAAATAAGTTTGTACCCCAGCTATTTACCTCTTGAAATTGCCAGCCACAAAGTTAAGAAAACATAATGTTGATTTGAAAAATGTGTAATATTACAATGTCATATTAGGAAAATATATACTGGGTTTGTGCCTATCTCTACTTTTAATCTCTCCTTTCCAAAGCCAGTGTCCTGTCCTGATGACACAGCTGCTATTGCTGACTGTGAAATACAGCTATCATTGCTTTAATTCTGCTCCAGGAGCTTTCACATCCACATGCAGACATCCACCTTCAGTAATTAACAACATACTCATCAGGCATCACAGCAACCCTGCTCACCAGAGCTTCCACCTGTTCTGTAGCCATTCTGCTAGGCCCTCTCACATCAGTTTTCTCCTTTCACAATGACTTGCAAGCTATTTGTACTCAATTTCTTCTCATAGCCTTTTGTGGCTAGCTGCAATGGCAGTTGGGTCTCCACCTTCTTAAAAACCACCTTAGGCATGCCTGCTCCCACATTTCACCTCTTTTAATCTCCTCACAGAGGATGCTGTTGGAAACACAGAGCAGAGGAACAGAGGACTTGTTGCTCCTAGAAAAGATCTTTATTTCTCCAGCACTAGAAGGGAAACTTGTCTCATGCAGTGATTCAAGTTGGGGGAAAACAGAACAAATAACATGCCAGGTATATATTTTGTATTATTTTCTTCCAAGACAGGTCAGGCATTAATGAGAAATTAATTTCATGTCATTATGGCAAAGATTCCAGTTTTAGCTAAGCTTCTATCACCTACAAAGATACAGCAAGATAATAAATGACAGATATATCAAAAACACAGAAAGACCTGACATATCAAGAAACAGACCAGAAGAGTGATAAGAAAACCCTATATCCCAGCTCAAAAGTTGCAGTAAAACAAGAGACTACAGATATCTGCAGGTTCCCCCTATGCTGGTTGGTAAATTAAAATGCCAGGGAGCGTTCCTGGGAAATGGAATACAATCATAGAATCATAGAATAGTTAGGATTGGAAAGGACCTCAATATCATCTAGTTCCAACCCCCTTGCCATGGGCAGGGACACCTCACACTAAACCATTTCACCCAAGGCTTCATCCAACCTGGTCTTGAACACTGCCAGGGATGGAGCATTCACAACCTCCCTGGGCAACCCATTCCAGTGCCTCACCACCCTTACAGTAAAGAATTTCTTCCTTATATCCAGTCTAAACCTCTGCTGTTTAAGTTTCAACCTGTTACCCCTTGTCCTATCACTACAGTCCCTAATGAATAGTCCATCCCCAGCATCCTTGTAGGCCCCTTTCAGATACCGGAAGGCTGCTATGAGGTCTCCATGCAGCCTTCTCTTCTCCAGGCTGAACAGCCCCAACTTTCTCAGCCTGTCTTCATATGGGAGGTGCTCCAGTCCCCTGATAATCCTCGTGGCCTCCTCTGGACTTGTTCCAACAGTTCCATGTCCCTTTTTATGTTGAGGACACCAGAACTGTACACAATACTGCAAGTGAGGTCTCACAAGAGCAGAGTATCTGTCCTGTAAATGTATTATTTTTTTTAGACTAGCCCTGGCATGGATTTTGTGTGGGCCAATAAGAAATAATTTTTGGATACAGTTGGGGAGCTACCATAGGCCAAGGACTATTCTCAGTTGGCAATCTGTGTATAGCTACCCATATGGAAAGCTGGAAAAAGCTTGTAAGACAGTTTATAAATGAGGCCATAAGAATACTGGAAAACACAATGAATGTTGGTCATTCAGTGCCTTAGTACTAAAAAATAGTCTCAGGCACATAACATACCCTATGATGGGTATAACCATACAGATGCAGCCATAAACTAATGGTACAGTGAAGCTAAGGTTGAGAAGGTCACACCAGCTGACTCCACAAGGACAAAGATACAGTATGGTGGTGAGTTGCATGGCCTTTTCCAAATAAGACATTTATCAGAACTGAGTTTCCAGCATCTTCAGAGATGTGGGGAGCAGGTCCCAGATACTCGGCTGCCAGGGAATTAGTCTTCCACAGAGACACCTGCACAGCACATTTCCCTTTCCCAAAACTTCATAGCTGTGCAGCTGAAATAATGCAATACCTTAAGAAAGAACAAAGTATTCATACCATGATGCTATTTTTAGGCCATCCTAATTTAACTTACCTCAGTAAGAAAAGGCTGAGTCAGCAGATAATGTCACAATGGCCTAGTCTAACTTAAGCATCAGTTTTTCACATGGTTTTGACTGGGCACAGGTTCTTTTATGCAACAGTTTGTCTCTTCCCTGTTCCCCTATACATACCTATACATGTACCAGTTCTAAGGGAGAAACACAACCCTACCCATGGTATTCACACAGCCATGGCAATGCCATTTCTGCACTCCAGCTCATCTTTATCTGCTGCTATGGAAGGGACAGGGATGGGACAAGGCAATGAGGAAAGGAGAGCCGCTGTTCAGTCAACCAAACCACTGCATCCCAGCATGCACCCAGCCAGTCACTCCACCTGCCTTACACCCTGCTACTGCCACTGGCTCTTCACCTGTCAGAATAAACAATTTAGAGGGAAAGAAGGAAATGGTTTGAAGAATAGACACTGTTAAAATGTATTTTTCTTTGGGTTTTTCATATCCTACAAAGATTATTTGGCTTCCCTTCAGTCCATGAAGTGAGTGTCCAGCCTGTTAAGCATCTTTCTGAACCAAATGGTAGATTAAGAACTTGGAAACAGCCTTGGTATGTATGTGAAGGAAATACAACTCTCAGAGTGATTTGAAAATGACCCTACATTCTGTGTGACAGTCAACAGCACAGATCTGTACATCCTCAGCATACAAAGAAGCAATTTGTCCCAGAGAAAACTGCAGTAATACCTATTTCAGAGCTACAGACACAGGGAATATCTTAGAAACATATAAAAAACCCCAAACCACCACACCTATAACCATCACATATGAGAATAAAGAGCTTGAAACTAACATAAAAACTTTAGCAAGAGCATGTTAGAATGTCCATGCTCTGGCAAGCTGACTTTGAGCAAAGCCACTTTTCAATTTGTTCAGCAAAAGCTGTCAGATGCTGTGTCTGAAAAAGGACTAGGAGTCTGATGTGCCAGATCTGTGAAGGATGACAGCAGATACTGTTTTTATACTTCTGTGAATTCTTGATTTTGAAAAATAATAATGCTTGCCATGGAAAGTCTGTTATAAACTACAAAATTACACAAATTGTAACCTAAGTATCCCAGGGTCACCATATGGAAAGCTTAGAGCACCCAACATTTCAAACAAAACAAAATAAAACCACCAAAACCAAGCCACAACCAAACCTGCCTTTCCAGTAATAGTCTTTACTGAATACAAAAGAAAACACAAAGAAAGAAGACAGAGTGACAGTGATTTAGGTTGCAGATGGTTTCACATTGCTCTTCACAGATTTGCCCCAAGAGTTCCATAATCAGTCACTTCTGGACCTCAAACAGAAGATCCAAAGGGAATGGTTTTAGAAGTGTTTATTCCAGATGAACTTGAACAAAATCATGTGAACACAAAGAAATGGCATTTTAAAAGTGATGGCATCAGCACTAATTCCAAGGAGGCTTGTTTTCCTCAGGGTTTGAGTCTTGTGATCATCAGAGGGCTGTAGTTGAATTTTGTTTCTCATGGTTAAAGCATTTGTAAACATTTGCTGCCATGTGGATTCTCTTTAGCTTAGTAACATGTGAGCCCATGAATGCCTTTTTCATACAGGATTCCTCTTAGGCTTTTCTCCCCTCACCCAGCAGGGCGTGTTTTCAACATAGGAGCATCTGGGGTTTTTCTTCCCTTTAGAATTTAGCCAACTATTAAATTAATTTAAATAATCTGGAGAACTATACATCAGTGGTGAGGCTGGAGAGGAAAGAAACAAACATGTATGTGCCAAGCAACTGCCAAAGCCCTGTTCCTTTAGAGACCTGACTACAAATAAAGATGATAAAAATCTTTAATAACAGAAGATTCAGTTCTAAGTATGGGCACAGATAGTCTTACAAGGTAAACATGATATAGTTTAAAATTATTAGAGCTATCTTTTGAAAGGTCATTAAAAACCAGTGACTTGGTATGATTTCCTTCTAAGATGAACACTCACCATATTTATGACATGAAGACTGGCATGTTTGAAGTGTATGTATGAATAGATGCAGGAGAAATCCCATGTGCTGAGTGATGGAGGATATAATGATTTGGATGAAACTTACAAAGCAACAGTTTATTTCTGTTGGTTAAACTGCCCTGAATTTACCAACAAAGAAAATTACAGAAAACATCCAGTCCCCAAGAACAACACAATAAAACTGCTGAAACAGGAAGTTGTACTTCAGGACTCAGAAAATCCCTGATTATCTCAAATTTGTCACTGCACAGCTTTTCTCCAGATATAAACACCAAGCAAATCATCAAATACAAAGTAGCTATGGTGATTACCACACAACCATGTAGTCTATTCTGAGCAGAGAGAGCATTCACAGAACATCTCTTTATGAAAATCAACATGAAAGAATTCCAGTTAAGAATTATGAATGTTTCAAGAAATGAATATAAATAGCTCACTTGCAACCTGATGATAATGGAATTAGAACACAATATCAATAAACAGAGGGTTTTTATATAAAAGTGTTGTTTATTGTAAGGAAACTTTAAATATAACCAACGATATTGAAAATATGATGACTGGCATTTATGGCCTTGATAGTAGTTTACTGCCATACAAGTAATTTCTAGCATTTTTTCTTAATCACATCAAGCTAGTGCAAAATATAGGTAGCTTTTAGAGATTAAGCATACAGAATGGCAAAAGTGTAGATTTTGGTTACCTGATATTTCTTTCTAGTATAACAGGCTTCTCTTTTTTCCGTAAATCAAAAGTACAAAGGCAATTTATTGTATGTGCAATTATTCATACCGGGTTTCTAGGTAAAAAAAAAAAAACAAACCAAAACAACAACAACAACAACAAAAAAATCAAAAAACCCCACATTTGCAAATTTTGCTCAAATGGCATTTTTTAGGAATCTGATGTATAATTTATACCATACTGTATGATATAAATTATATGTTGTTATTATATAATCATAATTTCATTTACAGGTATGATTATATAAGTTGTCAGAACATATAACTAACTATAGTATAGTAATTACATCGATGTACACAAATATATGGCATTAGAAAAGTCATTATCTAAGAAGGAAAGATGGTAATAATTCAGGTGTTTGAAACAGGGCATAGCAGCCTTCCTACAATTCTTGTAGTATCATTTTGGCAGAACTATTGCCAGTCTCCATTATGTGCACTAGCTTTCCATGAATATCAACAGACAGGTCAGTAAGCAGTATTAAAATTGGACTGTGCCTGAAATTTCCAGTCACAGACCCTTGTAAGCAATGAGCCCTGTGCTCATAATGAAGATGATATTCTCTCTCCTCAGTCTTAGAAGGTATCCCATGCTATTATAGCTAAAAAGCTGTTATTTTATGATGACCTACATGTTTCTGAAAGCAGGATGTGTTAGCTTTAACAATGACACACTTTATAGACTTATGCAAAGCTTCTCAAGTATTGATCTTTCAAACAAAAAATATTTTTGTACTTCCTGATACGGGCTTTTCAAGGACAAGTTTAGTTTAGCATGGCTTTCGATATCAATCACTTCAGTAATTGAATTTGGTCTTTGATAGCTAAGATCAGACTGCAAGAAGAGAGAAATACAGAGATCATTTAATCTGAGACAGGTAAAATATTTAACAGATAAAAAAAGTGAAATCTAAAAAAATCTGGAGAACAAGCATAGATAGAGAAGACAAAATGCATAAATATAACACAAGGGAGAAGGAAAGCAGCATAGGGTTATATATGATTGGGTAGAACATGACAACGACCTATGCTTTTAAAGCATGAAGGTTAATTTGTCAGCTGTCCTCACTCATGTATAGAATACATGTAACTAATAAAAAAATGCAGTTTATTGCAAAAATATACAAGTCCTCTAAATTGCATAAGATATTACAATGTCGTGCTGAAACATGACATATTAAACAAAGAGGACTTTAAAACAAATTACAAAATGTTAAAAATCAGATTTGGGTCATGAGCATTACACAAAATGCATTGTCATGCTTTATCTTACGATTAGTCTTGTGATTCACTACATCTGTGATAAATGCAACATAAAATCATGACAACTGTAATAGTCAGAAAGTAATATCTACTGTATATCTTCTGTATTAATACATATAAACACTTTGTGTGCACTAATACTTTCAACATATCACATTCAAACTAACAGTCTTTCCAGAAAGTTGTAACCTTTTTGAAGAACAGAAGATGGTTTAACAAGTTCATGGCATGTGGGGTTTTTTTTTTGAAATCTACTCTAAGGAAATGCAGTGTGAAAGGACTTGATTTTCAAAGGTGCTGTGTTACTACAGGTCCTCTTGATACCAGATGAAACTGTCAATGCTCAGCACTTTTAAAAATCAAGTCCATTATTTATTAAATTCCTGTTTTGTTTACTAGTATTTCCACTGTAAGAAGTCAAAAAAATACCCCCAAACCCATTCTTAAAATCACAGAAAATGCTTGGCATCTATAGGAAGAAAGACAATTTCTCAGTGGACTAACCACTACTGTGCTATATTCTCATAACAGATCTTGTTGCTCCAGTGTTTAGTTCATGCACTGGTATCGGCAATGTCCATGTTTGTTCCAAACAGAGCAACTAGCTGCTCTTCATAGTTTGCAATGTTTCTTTTCAGAATTTCCATACAAGGTCCCAAAAGCCTTTCAAATGCCTGCACATCCATAACTAATATAGAAGGAGAGAGAAAGAGAAAAAAAAATACAATGTGAATGTCAGTTGCAGACACTAATCTTGCTGTTCATGACATTCCAATGTAAGATTTTAAACGAAAGGACAGATACTACTGAGGTATATACTTTGTTTGCACAGAAGAGAACCACTTACCATAGCAAAACCAAGATCAACCAACACATTGCTGCTGCCTTGAACCTTCTGAAATAAACATAGAATTTGCTGCATTTCTTATATTGAAAATATTTTCTTATTAAGATTTATGTCACTCAAGAGCTGCTGAAGAAGTCTGGATTCCTCCCAAGAATACAGTTTTAATACCCTTGAGATTTACAAAAAATACATCTTTTGCTGATGTTACTGGCTGTATTTGGGGGCTAACTTGGCATATATCCTTGCTATTTTTACTTGCTTCCACCCACAGTGGAAATTGTAATAAATACTTATTTCCCAGCAAACATGCAAAAAGTTGGAGACAGTAATTCCCATGTAATGTCAGTGCACAGCTGACCAGATTTTTTTTTTAGCCCATCACATACTGTTATCCATTATAGTTCTAGGGAACCAATAGGCCAGGGATGAAACTTCATACATGAGCTAGCTTCCAACCTGGTGGCCTGTAGTCTCTTGGCTCCTGAAAAAGAGTCAAGATCTCTGCTATTTGGGAAGTGCCAGAGATCTTTGTGACTCACCCATGCTGAGTAATGACACTCTTCCTCACCACTGCCTCTTAGTCTTTCCTGTCTATCCTCTTTGATCTTTATTGCCTGATCACCTCTGTGTGTTTGGAGAGAAGGATTTAAATAAAACCAGTACCTTTTTAAGTGAGAAATTTCTGGTTACTGGCCAAATCTGTCTTTGCAGTATACAGTTTTCCCATAATTAGATAAAAATATTTAGGAGGTAAGCACCAGACCATGAAAAGCAATGGATAAGAAGGGTTATCTATGAGCACAGCTCCTTTGGTCTTTGCATTCCCTCTGCCTGAGACTACAGTGTGATTAAATTAACAGCTTGTGAAGACGATATGCTAAAGCTTAAGTCATGGTAATAAAATGGGACAGGATTTTTACTACAGTTATTTCTTGGATGAAAGTCTACTGAGAAAAGAAATAATTTACCTTTCTACAGGGTATTAAACATTTATCTGATAACTATAAATGGTTTGCAGCAATACTCCCTGTAATGTCCGGAAACAATTTTTACTTCCATGCAATCAGAGAAATGTTGGAGAATTTGTCTTTAATACCAGTTATTAATTACAAATAATTTTTTGCAGATTAATTATGTAAATAGGAATGCACAGTTATAGATGATAAACAGTCTCATTTGGGTAAAGGTAATTCAATCTTATATTCTGGAGAAAGACAAGAGTTCACAATGAAAATAACCAGGTAGATTAAGTATCATTTCTTATTAGATATAAAATACTATTGAACAATACCTAAACATTTGACAGTGCCAAGAGCAAATGCAGAGGCGGCTCGTGGTTTGTTAGTTACAAGCGCAAGTTCTCCAAAATACTGTCCTCTTGAGCATCGAGCTATCTCAACTGCTCCATTCTCTTCTACCTCTTGTTTATCCTGAAATATCAGGTAGAAAAAGAGAAAGGAAGATAGAGAATGATACACAGATCTGCTGAACTCAGAGCTGCATAAGAGAAATAAGTACCAATGGTAACATTACTGCTTAGCACTTAGAATACATCAAGATTTAAAAAATTTTGTGGTTCAGGGATGTTTACCTTCCTTGACATTATAATCCTTACTTCTCCAGATTCCACAATGAAGAAGGAATCAGCCAAGTCACCCTGTAGAAGAACAAAAGAAATTGAATAATGGGAATGTGAAATTTCCTTTTTAGTTTCTTGCTACCGTTAAAATATTTGCTGCCAGTGCCTTGAAGCTCATTCTTTAGATATCTGTTGCAAAAGAAAGAACTTTTAATATGAAAAACATACTCTAGGCACATAATAATTAAAACATCTATGCAGAATTGACAGCAAGGCCTTTTCATGCAAAGACATAGCTGACTGTGCCTTACCAAAAAAAATAGAGAAAAACAATGTTATGGAAGATTTTTTGATCCTTACTCTTGTTTCTCCACCTTTGTATTGCTTCCAAATGATTTCCAGTATCATAATCCTGCAAAGGCTATCTGATGCCCAATAATTATTTTGGGGCAAGACAATCTCAGCTGCCTACCACGAAGAGTCTGCATTCTTCTTCAAAAGATTATCGTATTTTAAGAACACAACAAGGTAAGTCTTCAGTGCTCCTATTGGGGAGATGGTTTAGTGGTAGACTTGCCAGTGCTGGGTTAACAGCTGGATTCAATGATCTCAAAAGATCTTTTCCAGGCTAAGCAATTCTATGGTGCTACTGGAAGCAAACATTCTTCTGTATAGTTTGAATTTCTAAGTATACTAAAAATGTTGACTCCTTTACTGATACGAACAAAGGATGTTTTTCAATGTACCAGAAGTGGAAAAATTAGCTTCTGAAGCCAAATAATCACCTCTCTTAGATAAAAGATATTTTTTGTTTTGTTTTGGCTGAAAAAGAAAAACTTAGCTTAAAAGTAAGTATTGTCTATAGGTAAAATAGTAAATAGTTACTTATTGGAATAGAAAAACTAAAATTAGAGATAAACTGTACCTGAGCAATGATTTGTTCTCCATCTTTGTACACTTTGGTACCAATCACATCAACCACTTTTAAACGCTCAGATACCTTCATTTAAAAGCAGAAAATGTAAGAAACATTTGGTTAACATTACAATATTATACTTAGAAAGTCCTTTTTTTTCATGAAACTTTGTGCAGAAAAATATATCTTTATATTCCTGGTTTGGTAATCAATAAAAAAAAGGAAGAACTGCTGAACAGTGTTACAGAGGGCATATTATAATCTTAACAGCTAGATGTTTTGATAGAGCTTCCATTTTTGTAAGAAGTTTATGTATCCCAAGTCATTCAAAAATTATTTTCAGAAAAGCATGCAGGTAAAAATATAGCTGTTAAATGAAAATATTTTGTAATTCCCTAAGTCATTGTTTAATTTTATTGGCTAATGTCTAGTAAAATTAAGCTTAATAAGGTAAAGTTAAAAAAAAAAAAACAAAACCCAAACATATATTTTTTAAAATACAATATTAACAATAGCTCTTTATCCTGGAAAATGAGAATCATCAAAAATATGGTATCTCTCCAAAAACAAATGAATTCAAAATTTTACTGTGGAGAAAAACTGAATTCCAAATTCAAACTTTGCAAAAGCAGAATCTTATCAGGTACCTCTGATACAACCATTAAAATAACACAACGGAAATCTTACTTCTAAAGATTTAAGAAATGGCAACGACTGAATAAAATTTTCATACATTCTTCTCTTTTTGGCATTATTTTTTACAATGATTCTTCGGAACGTTACCCTGTCCTGTGAACATAAAGAGGAAAGGAGAGTTTATTAACAGAAAATACATGCATGGTAGAAAATACTTTAGACATAGCCGAATATGTCCAAATTGCCAATTTTAGTCCGTGTAGCCATCAAACTAGCTGGCTAGTCTCCCCATACAGTCAGTTGAGAAAGATTCCTCTAGAGGTCAATAAAGAGCTCCTAAAGTTAAGCTCCTGATCTGACTCACACCGAGAAATGCTCTGTCCTTTGGCAGAGAATACATACAGAGTTTACATATAGAGGGTACAGAGTTTACCTTAAAAAAGGTCAAGTGGGTAATTTAAGACATTTAAGAAAGCCTTAATATTTAAATATTTAATTTACAAGGCTTATTCATTATCCTGAGGTCCCACACATACTGATATGTACTCCAAGAGGCTTTTATATTCTTATACAAACAAAACCAAAATACACTGGGTCTTAGGTTAGAGTCCACTTTCTGCTATTTCAGCAGAACAAGACTCACTGCTGCCCTAAACAGCCAACTGGACATTCCTTAGTGTCTGGCAATCCCAGTGAAGCAGACAGATGGAAAAACTACTTGTATGCTGTTTTCTTCTCTTAATTTCATAAGACTGTGTCAGAGACAGAGGTGAAATGGTTTGCAATCTTCATTGCTACGGGAGGGACTTGCTGGCTAATAGAACCCAACACAGCGTAAAGCCATTCTTACAGTGTCCTAATCCCTGCCATGATCCCAAAATTCATGTGGATTAAAGTGGTGCAAAATCACGTTCTTTGCTTCAAGAGGAAAATGTTATCTTGGGATCTGTCATTACATAGGTATGTTCATCTTGAAGAAGGTGGCTATCCCAATTTCACTCTTTTGGTAAATTCTATTACTGTTGTCAAAGATCCAGATAATATAACACTGAAAAATAACCTCTTATTTGAGTTGTACTCTGGAACCAAAGGCATTTCCTATCAAGATGTGGAAAAACATTTTATATATTTGTCTAAGCACTTGTCAAATGGTCTGCCATTTGGGAAATGATCATTAAAACAGAATAACACAAAATTATCTTTTTTTTTTTTTAAACTGTTTTCTTAAGCTTCAAGGTTTGCTTCTGCAGATTCTCGAAAAAAGACAGCATTGTGTTGGGACTTCTCAGAATCTTTACAATTAAAATTTCCGAAACTGTATTTCTTTTTAATGCTGATACAGCAGACCAGTGCAATTTATATAGAACATTTTAAACAACTAGTATCTTACAACAAGTATTTCACTTACCAAGCCCCAGATGGCACCAGGAGAGGTAGCTATAATTGTAGCTGCTCTGGGTGTGTTGTACATTAAGGCCAACTCACCAAAACTTCCTCGGTTATCATAGGTTCCAATACACCTCCCAACACCATCGCATTTTACATAAATATCGTATGTACCTCTGTCAATAAAATATGCAAATACAGTGAGTAGAATCCAGTCTGGTGTTTGCTAAGCAGCCTCTCACTATGCATTTTTTTCACCATGAATCCCAAAGATAACGTGTTTGAAATACACATTCACTTATTAAACACCTTGCAGAGATGTATCAATCACTTCCATAAATAAATAGTTCCTTTTTAAAGGGAAGGATAGGATTATTAGTTTTTACATTAAATAAGGTTAAAGATAGACTGAATGTACAGTGATCTACTGATCATTGGAACTTATTTAAAATATCTAATTTAGTATCTCTTTCTTAATTTTAAACACACTAAATACAAATGTAACAAATTTTTGCAGAAATTGCTATGGTATGGTCACTGAAATAATAATACAAGTTATTTGACATTTAAAATACTCTGAAGTAGTAATTTATAATGTAATAAATAGAGGACATGCAGGAAACAGAAGGAATGGTTATGAATGCTATTTAAGATTATGAAATAAAGGCATGTATTTATCCAATATTTTGGATTATTTCTTTCCATCATTAAATTAGGAACTTTTTTTTTGCTTTGGGAATGCATTAAAATCTGGTACCTTGTAAAACATGACATAGCCATTCCCCACTAATGCTGAGTCATCATTTTGTTCAGTGCTGAATATTCGTATGGTATGTGTGGATAAATCATATGAATGCAGCACAAAAATCTGTACAATGATCTTATTGATAAGGGACTTAAGAGGTGATTCACTGCACCTAAAAACTGCAAGACTGACAGAATACTGTGAAGTCCCTGCAGCTTTTTGGGTAAGAGATGACAAACTGCAACCTCATGAAGCTGAAAAACACTGACTTTTAAGCCAAGAATCCTTCCACACTTCTATGATCTTCTGACAGAGTATTTCAGTGGGAAGGGATCTGCAATGATCATCTACTCCAAAAGCTCAACCTCTTCAGGGCTGAACAGAAGTTAAAAGCATGTTACTAATGGCACTGTCCAAATGTGTCTCAAACACTGACAGGCTTAGGGCATTGACCACTTGTCTAGGAAACCTGTTCCAGTGTTTGGCTACACTTTTGGCATAGAAATCTTCCTGATGTCCAAACTGAGCTTTCCCTTGTGCAGCTCTGAACCATTCCCATGCATCCTATCACTGAATACCAGGAAGAAGAGCTCAACACCTCCCTCTCCACCTCTCCTCATCAGGAAGCTGCAAAGGGCATTGAGGTCATCCATCAGCTTTCTTTTCTCTAAACTAAAGAAACACAAAGTCCTCAGCTGCTCCTCACAGAACATGCCTTCCAGCCCTTTCACCAGCTTTGTTGCTCTCCTTTGGGCACATATAACTTAACATCCTTCTCAAACTGTGAGGCTCAGAACTGCACAGACTACTCAAGGCGAAGCTGCACCAATGCTAGATACAGCAGGATAATCACCTCTTTTGGCCAGCTGGCTATTCTGATCTACACTGACCAAAAACTTTTGCGTTTATTTAGAGTTTTAGCATAATACTCCTTTCAATCTCTCTCAGAAATCACTGTGTTAGCCTAAAAGTAAAGGTAGAAATAAGAAAAAGTGTTTTGGGACAGCTTGGTTGAGCCTGTGCCAACAGACTAGTGAAGGATTCCAAAGTAAACACTCTTCCTAAATCACTGGATTCAGCAGTGACCGACAGCTTTGTGATCAATAAGATTTTACTTAGTTACCTGCTTTTTCTGATACAGATTTCCAAATGAAGTGTAATGACTTAGCTACTCAAGGACTAATAACATTCATGTAAACAATAAAGTTTGCACATAGTACTGAAATACAGTAAGATTTAAAATATTGAGCTGCAAAACTTTTACCATTGTGTTTTGCATTAGATTTCTTTCCATGTAAATAAAATTAAAACCAGCCTTTGGGATCTAGCAATACATAAAGAGGTTAGGGACATATTTCCATATGAATATTCTGTCTCCTTTCAAACACCGCTTTCTGTAACTCAGAGAGCTGCACTGGTTCATGCATATTCTTTTCTTTTTTCCCCCATGCAAATATATGTTAGAGTTAAATACAAGTACATAGAGGAACAGATTTTTCTCAGTGGACTTTTGCATAATACTTTGTGCTATAATAAGACACAGCGATTCACCTATCGATGACGTAGAAGTTGTCACCATCATCCCCTTGATCAATGACATGTTCCCCTCCTTCAACCAGCTTTTCAAACATCGCATCTAACACCTGAGACATCTGTTCCTATTTAAAAGAACACAGGCAAAGACAATAAATTATCATCTGCTTTTAAAACTTTACTCTTCAAACTGACTAACTGACCAGCCTCCCAATATGCAGGTAGAAAGTATTCATGCATGGAAAACATTCATGCTACAGAAATGTGTGGATCAATCAGAAAGACAGTTTTATTTGGTATTCACTGTTAGCTTTTTGCTCTTCCAGAGCCCAGCTTCCCTTCTTGTCCCTGCTAATGATAACATAGGTCTTGTCTGCAATATTATTAGGTCATGAGCATCCAAAGACAGAGTTTCACCCTTCAGAATTGTGTAACATACGCAGTTAAAAGAACTACATCCTCATTGCATGCGACACACTTACCTGTTCTTGTCTTTTGAATTGTTGTACAGGATTTAGACTTTTAAAATGATTGTAAAATATTTTGAAAATCTAAATTATACAATGGCTGCACAATGGTGGGAGAGATGTAACCTTAAAGGTCTGCAGTGCTTTGGCTGACTAAGTAAATGCTGGACTCAGGAAGTAAGATTTTATAGGCAGGTCTTTAAATTAGTTTGTTAATTTGAATAGAATACAAATGCTTAGAGGGACATGTTAACGGACCAACAAACTGCCAGCATCTGAATTATGACTGTCTAATAACAAAAATCACATAATTTGTCCTGTTTGGTGTAAATCTGCTAAAACTTAAGAATTCACATTTAAAAGAACTCAAATACAGCTCATTGCAGATTATAAGAACTATTATTAGGATTATATGAATCCTAAAAATGTAACTTAATAATTTAAATTTTATATTCAGTTTATCCAGCAATATGCCTAAATAAACACAAAACTATCCTCTACTTTTTAGAGCTTTGTAAATATGTATCATATAGAAACAAGCAAGTTCTAGTGAAAGACATTGTAAATAAAAGCCTATGATTTAGATACCCATCTTACAATGGACCAGTTCTAGCATTTCCAGCCACTGAAAAATGGATGACATTTGACTTTTCAAAGACCACCAGCCTAAGCCAGTCCTCTAGAGTTCTTCTGCAGCCCTTGGACAGAAATAACCATACTAGATAGCTCAGAATCATTCTCTAGAGATCCCACTTTCTTTCCTCTGATAATAAGAGTAATCTACTGTAACTCACAGTTAGATGCTTAATTTTTAGACAGATAAACTTAGGCTCAATTAATTCCACCCTTATCCTGTTGAATTCCTTCAACTACTCAAAGCTTTTCAGAATATCAGCAGTACCATGTTATCCAAGCCTTTTTTAAAATGGAAGCTAAATACAATTTTACTTCACAGAGTTCGTTGTGTGTGGGCACAAAGAACAACAGAATGTCAGCATCCATCCTCAGTATTGTGGTAAAATACAGTAAGACATCACACAGCCTACCCAGGCCAGCACAGAATCATTTAACTATGCCTCCATTTAGTACCTTTTTTAGTATAGAAAGGTTGTGTATTTGCGAAAAGAATCATTTTACTACCAATGAATGGGTTATATTTTATTTCAGAGAAAACTCTGTGTGTGCGTCATTGGGAGAGATTGAAAAGTAGGTACAGGAATTGCCTTTAAAAATCTTTCATGCTTAAATTAATAGGTAATATTACTTCACTATCCCTATGGAAAGTCAAAGGAACTCCTACAAAATCTGCAAAATGGACCAAATGACACCTAGTTGTCTAAAGCATTTGAAACAGCACATTTCCTTCGCCTTGCTTTACATCTGAACTGGCAAAGTGGCTCCTCAACGGCTGTTTGACAACAAGTAATAACATGCAGAACACTCCACACTTCAGGGGAGGTTAGAGTAGATGTTATCTTCTAAAAGCAAGCAACGCAAAACCAGAAAGTATTATATGGTCTCCAATCTTTGGAAATTAAAATACTCCCAAGACATCTTGGAAAAAAGATTAGACTAACAAGATGGCTATCTGCTGTATTGAAGGAATAGTACATATAGCTGTAATCGTTATTTAGTATGCTTTATCTCAAATTTCAGGTTAAAACATTTTCAATCCCTTAATTACAAATCAAGTTCACCAAAACACAACTCCTCTGACAGGTAAATCTATGAGTTTTTCAGACAACAGAGTAGAATTCACAAATGCAATTCCCGTTAAAAAAATCTTTTAAACACCTGAAGGTATTTAATACATTCGAGAGCTGCCTATTGTCTGCTGAGTAACAAGTATTTTAACTTTCTAAGTAAATTGCAGCTGATGGAAAGACGATCAGTCCCTTTTCCAAAGCTTTCTACATGAAATTAAGATAGAGCAGACTGTAATAACCAAACTAGGCATGTGTTTTTTGCTTTTACCATGAGAATTACAAAACTGCTTGCCCAGCTTGCTCTACATGAATCCTCTTGATTCTCTGTCAGACTGAGACTCAATTTACTGACACCCTTCATAGTTACTTTGAAAGGATAAAGATAGGCAATTTTAGAATTAAAAAGAAGATCTGTTATCATACACATAATTAATTCTGGTATTTTGTAAAATGGTGCAGTCTGAAAGCTATTCTTCCTTAAAGCAGTTCTAGCTTGAAAAAATACATATAAAACAGGAAAAGGTTTTTTTATATCAAGTGTTTGTAAATCTGCCATGTGTAATGCTATGGTAATCTGATAATCAAAATTCTAAAGAGTGATACTTTAAAATATGATAAACTTTTTCACAGAAATAAAATTTATAGATCTGAAGTATTAAAAATGTATGTTGTGCAATCTTTATGGTTTCTGCTAAGCATTCACGATCTTTAAACATTTTTTTCAAATACAATAAAGCAGTTATTTTTCTTAAGGATAATGCACTTTACAAATATCAAGAACCAAAACTGAAGTTTAAATTATTTGAAATGTTATTATTTATATAATGCTTATTTACATACACTGATTAATATACTCAGTGATTATTTTATTAATTCTAAACTGCAAAGTATGTAAATACTTAAAAAAAAGAATGCTTTTTAGAAACAGAAACCTTTGGTTATTGTCATGAAAGCATGCTTTGATCACCATCCTTTGTGATACAGAGAGGAGGCTGAATGGGCAATCTTATTTTCTGAACAACACATTCCATAATACAAACCAAATTTATCTATCAAAATTTTCTTTTTAATAAATAAATTTCCTTTATTTGAAGTGCAGTCACTGCATTTTTCCCAAAAAGTCTTTCTACCAATTAGACTTTAATAATAGAGTGTGATTTCACAAAATAATTTCCTAGACGAATAAACATGACATAGTTACAGCCATCATTACTGTTTCAATCAGCCTTGCTTTCACATATGAATGTAACTGCTGGGAAGCCAGGGTGCAAAGGAGGATTAGCTCCCTTATCAGTATCAGCCAGCATGATATACCCTTTTGTATCACCTAAAGCAGGGATGATATGGTTTTCTTTCCTCTTACTTAGACTGAGATGATATCTACCTTAGTTTTATACCAACTTAAATGAACTCTGCTAGTAAAGTTCTTTTGCCTATTCAGGTCAGTCAGAATCAGAGACTACAACTAGAAGTACAAACTGAACAGGACCAGGGGAGGGTTTCAAGCACTCACATGATACAGTCTGGGCTGGTTTGCTATTGGTGCAGTTATTAGCACAGCTGGTGAAGCTTTGGTTTGTGCCAGCTGTCACTCCTGATAAGCCCTGGTCATGGCTTGGAGGAATGCTTGAGCTAGAGCTTCTTCCCACAAAAGGTAAAACCACTCTGGTTAATTGCTTGGTTTGGTGGGCTTAAGAGGAGAGGACAGTGCAAGACAATTTAGTTTTATTTATATATGTATGTCATACTGCACTGCATGGCCTCAGGGACGGAGAATGTCCTCTGATCTAGTTTGCTGTTAACCAATTACTGAACTGCATAAAGGTGACAAGAATGGAAAATGTCAAAATAATCTACTGCAGTCAGTCAAACTCTGTCTTTGGGCATCCTTATTAATTCACCGACAAACAAAATACACATTTCTAGTCAATCAAATGACATTTTCCCTGTAATTAAAGTCTTCAAAATACTGAGGAATAATGAAACATTTAATATGAAGGGCATGTGACTACAACTGATAACTAGTAAAAACAAACTAGTTAGCAGGTAGGTATTCTTAGTCACGAAGATAGATATTCTTTAGTCTGTGAATCCACAGTTCTTCTATTACACCTGAGTTCATAAACCACTTTATTAATTAATGCTTATTATGATATTAAGAAGGTAATGAAGCAGACACAATAGCAAAGTAGGAAGTAGGAAAAGAAAAAAAAGGCCCAACAGAAATAGTTAGCAAAACATAGGGAGGGAAGCCACAGGAAGAAAAGGAATTCTTTATCAACAAGTCAGGACATTGGAAAGGAAGAGTCAGTTACAGAACAGGCCTCTGCATTTGTTTTTCAGGAAAAAAACCACGTACATATATTCCCCTGAAACTCCAATATGAGTGTCAGCAACACCATTGATCCAATTCAAATGTTTAGCTCCATTGTGTAATATCCACTTGTAAACTAATCAAAAGGCATTTAATTCTTCACTATCAAGTAATCTTATTTGTATTTCAATGTACAATCAATATTTTCAAGTAATAATATTTTCCTTGAGAATATACCTTAACCTTCCTTCACACAGCTCAGTGTTAAGTTAGTATTCTGCCTCTCCACTATCATGCACACGCTCATCAGTCAGGCTCACTAGCACTTTTTATATTTTGTAACTAGTCCTCTGAGCAAGTTGGCTGACTCTTTCTGGCTGTTGGCTAAAAAAAGAGCAGAAATAATTCAGAGTAGCAAATAGTTTCCAAAATTCCTCAGCCAAAGATGAAAGCACCATACATTGGGCAGTCCTTTTGCAGAACATCTTCAGTAACTGCTTATAGAATCACTGAATCATTCGCGATGGAAAAGACCCTTAAGATCACTGAGTCCAACCATTAACCTAGCATTGCCAAGTCCACCACTAAACCACATCCCTAGGAGCCACATGTACATGTCTTTTAAATGCCTCTAGGGATAGCAACTCAACCACTTCCCTGGGCATCCTCTTCCAATGCTTGACAACACTTTCCATGAAGAATTTTTAACTGAACCTCCTGTGGCACAACTTGAGGCTGTTTCCTCTTGTCCTATTACTTGTTACTTAGGAGAAGAGATCAGCCACCTTCTCTCTCCATCCTCCTTTCTGGCAGTTCTAGATAAGGTCCCCTGAGCCTTCTCTTCTCCAGGCTAAACAACCCCAGTTCCCTCAGCCACTCCTCTAAGACTTTTGCTCTAGGCTCTTTGCCATTCTCATTGCTCTTCTTTGGACCTGCTCCAGCATGTCAATACCTCTCTTGTAAGAGGGGCCCAAAACTGAACACAGTATTCACGGTCAGCCTCACCAGTAACAAGTACAGGAGGATGACTACTTAGTCCTGCTGGCCACACTCTGATGCATAGACAAGGTGGGGAGAATCCCCATTTCATAGATCTGATGTAGGCATTAATTTTGCTTTAGAGAAAAACTGATGATTAAGTGCAGATCTATTTTTTTGGGAACCCATTAGTTTGCAAAAAGCTTTGTGCCACTGAAGAAGGTAGTGCATTAACTCTGTTCAGGCATTCCGGGCTCACTCATAATATAGATAGATCTATCTGTCTATGTATTCCTATTAATTGCTTCAGCATCTGTAGTCTTAATTCTTTACCAATATTTTTAAGAACGTAAGGGTATTATTAGAATCTTCTGTTGTAGCACTTTTCAAGGAATGCTTTGGCATTGAGTATGAGTCCACTATTCATAAAATACATCTGCATTATGCTTTCTTTCATCTTACAGTTAATCAACTAGAATTGATTAATCAATATTTGTTCACTCTTATAATAATTCTCCAGGTGCATGAGTGGCAATATGCCCAGAAATTGCTCTTGCATATTTGTGAAGAATATGTATAATTTATTACCTTTTAGAAGAGGTTCAAGACCTATCTGAAACATTCTGTAAAGCATTAGCAGGGCAAAGGTCTCCAAAATAACATTTCCCTGAAAGAGAACAGATTATCTAACACTGCCTCTGAATTTTTGCGAGAAATAAGAATGAAAACTTTAAGTGCAAGGGTGTTACACAGCTTTGATGCTACCAGTCCCTTGAGCCACCCTGTTATTCTGATAATAGGTTCATCAGTTTAACCGCTGGCCATAACAGCCAAACCAAATAGCCTGTTGTTAATCAGTCCCAGTGTAAGTTTCCTCTTGAAAGACAAAACCAGAAGCATAACTTCTCTAAATTGCATTGTACAAAGGAAGAGTAGAAGGCTGTGTTGGCCACTAGGTGAGATGCTGCTGCTGCTATTCCTCTCAGTGATGAAACAGTTGTCAGGCTGAACAAAGACAAATTCCAGTAACAGAGACTTGGGGCTTATCCTCAGTAACAGCTCAAGGCATCTGTTTATCATCTTATTTTATCCTTGCTAGCTTATACAAAGCGAACTTGGAGGGGAAAGAGGACATGCAGCTTCTGATTCCATTGCCAGCAACCTCCAACATCTGGAGCATGAAACAGTATCATGTTTTGTGCATGCATGTAGGGCAAGCAGTTTGGCACACTGTATCAGTCCTGCTTCTGGTTTAATGATAACCTTATCTTATCCTTCCATTCAAATTAAAACACAGTGTGTGAGGTTGGGATAAATTTTTAAGAAAATGTGGCCTCCATTTAACATCACATACTGAAGGCAAGTCTGATCATGCCTTACGACATGTTGTTATACTGTATTTGAGAGTAGTGTCCTATCTAGGAATGGCGTTTGCTAAAAGGCTATCATGGAAAAGCTATTAAGCACTTGACATTGTCTCTTCCCCTTCAACTCATCGACTTCTGAAATAATGTTTTTCATACACAGAACTATAGCAGAAAGAGGCTGAAGATAAATGGAAGGGAAATAAAAGTGGAAGTGAGAGATGTTATCAATACACAGCTTGACTTCTGTTCCAGAGACTTTTAGCAGCTGAAGATATTATCTCTCTCCAAGATCACAGGCTTTTTTGCTAATACACCAGAGAGGAAACTGTAGCAGCTGACACCCTATGTGCTTGTGCTACAGGGTGGAGAGGCAGAGGTGAGAAAGAGAGCTTGGGTAGGAACATTTAAATTACTGCAACTACACTGGTAGGGCTCAAGTCACTGCCTAGCAGTAGAACAAGAAGGAGGAATGGGAGAAGTCCCCTGGGGAACTACAGATCTTAGTTTCACAGAGAAGCAAGCCAGAGTGAAGAAGGCTACCTTTTAATATCCTTGCTATCTTCAGAGCTCAGTACCTTTCCAATGCCTTTTATGAGCAACACTATTTTAACGAAAAATTAGGAGCAGATTTCAAGGCATTGGATTGAGAGCTACACAAGGGGAGGACTGAGCTAAGAAGTCTGCTGAACACCTGTAACAGACTATGGGAAATGTTAGCAACTACAAGTAACTGAATGAGAAGCAAAATTAAAAAAAAAGTTTAAAACATTAAGGGGATATGGTATCGAGACAGCAGCACGGTTCTGAGAAGACATCCACTAACATGGGAAGTAAACCCTTAGTATTACTTGGGAGAGTTATAGAATCATAAAATAGTTTGGGTTGGAAAGGACCTTAAGATCATGTAGTTCTAACCCCCCTGCATGGGCAGGGACGCTTCACACTAAACCGTGTCGTGCAAGGCTCTGTCCAACCTGGCCTTGAACACTGCCAGGAATGGAGCATGCACAACTCCCTTGGGCAACCCATTCCAGTGCCTCACCACCCTCACAGTAAAGGACTTCTTCCTTATATCTAACCTAACCTTCTCCTGTTTAAGTTTGAACCACCATGGAACAGTTTAATGCTCTATGTCTACACAAGATTACAAAGCAAACAGATCCCTTTCCTGCAGATCAAGGGGCTGATGACTGTTCAGACAGAAGATTGAGTTCTCACTGGAAGCAAAAGCAGATCACACCCAGAGGTTTGATACTGTAAGAAAGTATTACCAAGAAACCATGTAAAGCAAGAATCAGAAAAGCAGTATCTCAAAATTAACACCATGGCACACTCTAGAAACACACAGCATTTAGATCCATTGGGTCACAGGGCTCATAGGAGAGAAATGCCCAGAGGCTCACCAAGAGCAATCTTGACAAAATGCCATTGGCAGGCTAATGTAACAATGGTACTGAGAAGAGGAAGACAGGACACAGCAAAAAAAAAAAAAGGAAAATACACAACAAAGCGATTTCATACCCAGAGCAGATGCCCATAAACCATTTTGTATCCCTGAAATTATGTAGGAAAATAATTAGGGAATGGAAGAGCCAAATTTTTGTATTATTTTAGCTTGAACAAGTATAATAAAGCAGCTAATTAGCTACCCATTAAACAGACAGCATGAGGGAGGAAATCATCTGTCAGGATCCCTAGTGTCCCAAAATGCACACATATTAACACCTACATCAAGACTTTTGATGCCCTCCTATAGTTCAAATGGCAGGGTTCTGCAAAGCTGGGGGTCTGTGGCTCACTGCTCCTCAGGACCTCTCTGGGAACAGGTAAGCAGGGCCAGGACTCAGCCTTCATGCAGACAAAAGCAGGAGCTGGAAACCGTGCAGCATGAATTAACATGCCTTCTCTGTAACAGCACCTGACTTCCAAGCAGAGCTCCAGGCTGGTCATTCCATTAGCTCCCTCTTGAATCAAATTTAAACCTTTTTGTTCTCATGCTTCAAATTCTGCATAATTATTTCCCTTTCTCCCATGCTCCCTCCCCTGACAGCACTGAATCAATTCTCTTGGGAAAGCATTTGCTGTGCTCTGAGTCATTCCAACCTCGGTATGCAAATTTTGATTGACACACTTGCCTTTTTCCTTAAACAGCCCTGTGCTTCTTTAGTAGCATTATCACCTTTGTCTGATCCAGATCACTCATTCACTGCATTTTGGCTTTCTTAAAAGCCCATAATTGTTTTATAGGCAATAGAAGGAAATTATTTGTGCAGAAAAAAAAATATGTGTAGTGGTTTTACAGTATCTGTATCAAATGAAATAATAATGTAAACACCTCACTACTGCCTTTCTCTTTCCCTCTGTTTCATAACTTGGTTGTTCAATTGCATCTATTGATAAACTATAGGCTTTGGGGATAATTTTAGGTTTTGATGAAGCACTCAGCACACTTTTGGAGGATAAAAAGTAACCAATAGAAATATCTTAAACATTGCAGTTAACTGATGAGTTTATATTCAATGTACAACAAGATTTGAAGTAAGAAAATGCAATACTTTACAATCATATTAATGTATACATTCATATTAACGTGCTTCAAGACTGTCATTCATGACATCAGTTATAAAAATAGCATTTTTGGAGTTTATGAAATGGTCAAGAAAGCATACTTAAGGGCTTCGAAAAGTCAAATCTGTAAACTTCTATTCAAAAGTTCAAGAGTATTCATTCTTAGCAGCATTGCCAAATAAGTTCATTACAAAGAATTTCTTACCGGATCTAGGTTCTTGAAAAGAAGAATGTCCTTGCATGCCTCCTGCAGTCTGTTTCGTTGATCATCTGTTTTAGGGTGAATAATCTGAGGGATATAATAGAAAAACCTTTAAAGTGGTTATCATAAAGCAACAGAGGCTGAAGGACTGAGCTAATTCAGCTAACTAGGCATTTTACCCAATACTTTGGCCATGCTTCATAACACTTTAATTTTAAAACCTTTAATATTTAAATAAAACACTCGATAATATTATATCACCACAGCATTAGCAAATGAAGCACTGCTGTATTTAAGCTAATAAGGTCTTTACATTTGTAGAATCCAGTTCATTTCTGCAAGACATTCTGGATACCTTAATGTCAACTTTTGCTGCATAAACATTACTCTACTACTCTCTAATTATATTTGGAGCATGCATGTTTTATAAAAAGCACCACTGTTACATTTAGCCATTTCCATGACTACCTCCCGAAGACTACTTTGTGAAATAGGATCTGTGTTAAATTTATCTCAGAAGTTTCCCTGAGTAAACAACAGAATCAGCACTATCCAAATGAGATTGAGATCTATTAAATTAACAATGTCTGGTTAATGTGAATATCAGTCAAGTTGAACTCATGCTTAGAAAGATATGCTAGGTTTCAAAGCTGTGATACTACACGATAATCTTTTTGACAGTTTTACATGCCAGAAACCAGAATATAAACATTTAGACTTGTTTGAAAGTCATCCTTATGCTATTTCATATTAAAAGCTACGTAAATGCCTTTAAAAGGGTGGCATAAGTAAAAGAAATAACTATAGGTAGTAACTGCCTTGTACATTTGAAAATCCTAGTAATTTTATAATTTATCTTTTTTCCTGCCTTATGAAAAAATAGTAGAATAATGAGGAAACTATTGCAAGATTATAAGGACACCAAATAAGTACTTTTAGGAGCAGATGCTCTCTGGGCAGACAGTTGTACAAAAACGTTTCATTAACAGCCACATATCAAAGGTGTGTTGATTTAGAATAGTACTTATATCAGATCCTACGCGGGTGACTATTACAGAGGATTTTTAAATGTTCCTTCAAAACCCCAAGAGATTATTAAAATATATTATAAAAGATACTTCTGGAAAGGAATGGTAAGGCTTTTTAATTTTTTCTGCCTAAATTTAATGCCCAAGAACTGATAAAAAAATAAGTATTTGACTCAAAGCATTAAATACCCTTGATTCTGCATCGTCATCTTCCTCATCAGGATTGTAAGCTTCTGCACACACTGAAATAATAAAAATGTATAAAATTAATTCAAAGTACAATAATCTTGCACAAGATTTATAGAACAGAAAATGCATTGTGTGGCACAGTAGCAATATGCAGTAATGTAACACAGTAAAGAATAACGGAAGATACTGCTGACAGGTTCCATAGCAGGTAATTTCTAAACTGCTGGTGAAACAAAGCTACACTTGTAACTTTGTCTATTTGTACATCATTTTTGGCCATGTTTTCAGTGCTTTAAAAGACCTCTAACATACTTACAAATTTGTCACCTAAGCTGTTCCAGGTGATCTTACCTTTATATCATATTTTTCTTTCCTAACATCTAAGTTAATAATTTCTTGATAGAATTTAAGCTACCCATACTGGATGCAGAGATCAGATCTTTCTCTTCATCTGTGTTAGGCTCAAGGTGGTTTTGCATTATAGGGTTTTTGGCTTTTTCTGCCTGGTTTGGGGTTCTTTTTGCAGACTCAAAAACTTTTCTTCTCTACCTTTTACTTTCTAGAGTAACTAATTCCGGTTCTTTTTTTTTTTAGTTTACAAGTCATGTTTTTCAGCCCTCTAACTACCCTCATTGCCATTCCCTGAACTCCCTTCTATTATCCTTATCTTTATTGAAGTGGAATGCTCAAAACTTGACCCGGTATTTGAGCTGAGCAGAGTACCAACTACAACAGATTAATTACTCCATACATTTTGGGGGCTTTATGTCTTTTTCATCCACTCAGACTTTTTTCACAATAGCTTGATTTTGTTTACCCATGTAATATTCATGACTTACATATTGTTCTCAAAACCCACTGCTTAACCAGCTGTCCTGTGTCCTGTATATGGCTATTCTGCATGTAGAACCATGCACTTACACCTATGAAATATTACCTTATTCCCCAAGCCATTTCTCAATGTGTCAAGATAATTTTCAAACCTAATCCTGTCCTCTGTCATCCTTCCAATCCATTCTCAGCTTTGTGACAATGGCAAATTTAATATGCATACTCTCTAATACATAATCTAATTATTACAGAAAAACCAGAACAGTGTCTAAAATAAATTCTTGTGAAACAAACACACACGTGACAGTGAGACTGCAATAGCTGCTTCGGGGTTACCTTATCCAACTAGTTTTGCAGCTATATCCCAAACAACTTACATTAAGACACTGCTTGATGTTCCCTAGATTGTTAATAGGAGAGTCTTGTGAGACAGCATTTGGAAGTTTCTTAAAGTGAAAATGTAGGACAGTTGCTCCTTTTCTTTTATCCCTAAGTTTTAGTCTCTTGTTACAGGGTATTAGATAGTTCCAACAAACCTGTGCTGATTGCTGTTTGCTGCTTTCCTTCAAGTACTTAAAAATGTTGGAATATTTGTCTGTAACTTCTTTAAGAACAAAAATGATCTGTAAAGCGATGATAGGCCTCTTCCCTCTGTCGCTTCCCTGCCCTTTTAAGGATCAGGTTTTCTATTTTTCTGGGGTGTTTTTTTCCTACTCTTTCACATTTTTCTTCTTCAAATTCTCAATGGTAATTGCTAATGGGGCTGAGACTAATTTAGCCAATTCTTCCAGTTTCCATGTATAGCATGTCTCAGGCACAGCTAACCTTGAAACACCAAACACATTAAGTACTCCCTGATTTTTCCTTTCTCTATTTTAGACCAAGTTTACCATATGCTCTTAATACCACTAGTGAAGACTGATGTACTTCTGTTAAGCAGTAGAGCATCACTTTCCTGGAACGTGCTCTTACCAGAAATATACTTCCAGAACAATTTCTGTTATTCCTCATGGTTTCGAGGATTTTTTTGTACACAGTCTTTTCTTGTTCACATATTTGGCCTTGCTGTCTTTGATTATTTCTTTTTTCTCTACATTTTTTGCTATTCTTTTGCCCTTGTTCTAAGTAATCCAAACAAATTTTCTACATTGTTCCTTCTTGTGCTTGATATAAAAGAGGTGCTTATATTTTATCCAAATTTGTTTTACTATGTTTTTTGTCCTTCTATGCTGTCTCAATTTGCAATTTGCATTTTTTTATCTTTATACTTTTTGAGGAACAACCAATTCCTTTAAGTTATTTTCTCCAGATTCTTTTCCAAAGGGATTATGTCCACAATCCTCTCATATCCTTTTCTGTTGTTCTGATTCTTTTACTCAACTTCTTCCCCTTCCTGAAATCTGTAAGCTTTATCATGCCAGGGTAATTCTCACTCAACTGCCTTTCCTCTCCCTATTCTTGAACAGTTTCTTCCTTAGAGTTGGTATTAAATAGAATAGCTTCCCCTTCAATTGCTTTTGCCAGTGCCTCAACATTTGGTTAAGTACATAGCAGAACACGTTGGGCAGTTGGTGTTCTCATTTGTTGGTTTCCAAGAGATAACTGATTAATTAAAACCTCCCATCGTCACCATCCCCTGTATTCTGCTCATAAATATCCCCACTGACCTGATCTGTTTGGCGTCTGTGTAATGCCTGCATAGCGATAAAGCTCATAAGCTTTTCCCTTTTTAGTATTACTCATAAAGCATCAGTATGATAAACTCCCTCTACAGCTGGATCACAGCACAAATATCTGAACCCAATACACAATAGCAACAGCCTCTTCCTCATCCCTATCCGAACCCAGTGACTTTGCTATACTAGTTCAACCACACTGTTGCTCATTAAGATTTCAGGTCCTCTTTGTTTATGCCCCGTGTTTCCTATATTATTATACAAACAACTTCTAAAGTAGTGAACAGGTAGACCAATTAACCTCCTCATTATCTATCCAAGTAAGACAATTTCATGGTAAAGTGTACCATTGCACATATGATGCAGAGTCCCAGGGAAAGTCTTAGTCCTCACCACATCAAGCACCCAGCCCTCAGTAAAATGTCAACTTTATAAAACTTAGCATTTTCAAAAACTTAAAGAAACTTGATACAAGTCCCTCTGGAGCTGACTGTAAGACTCCTGTGAAGCTTACTAGGAACTGGATTTGGTCCCATGTATGCCCACAAAAGGAAGTCTGCAATCTGTTGAACAACTATAACATTTTACATCTACATAAACAAAATGTTCCAAATGACTGTTTTAGGGTACTATAGTTACTTCAGTCTTGTTTGAAATAAACCTATGGGGATTTTATTTAAATAGCAACAATAGTAACATGCCAAAAAAGTACCATAACCCATCTACTCTGTTTCAGCTGGTGTCAGCCTCTGTGCCGTAGTCCGTGTATGTGTACATGGGAGGCAACAAATCTGGATAACAATACAGACTGAGTGTATGAATAGTCTGTCTCAACCTGAGGTATAGTTACATCCTGTCCTTACCTCCAATAAAATCTCTACATAAGAAAAGATATAGATACATATATATATAAAACAGGAATTTAATGGCACTGATACTCTTGTCCCAGAACTGATAGCTCTCAGATAGCCTGGCTGAACAATAACAGTCTTCCAGACCACACAAAAGAAACTGAATTTAGCCTTATCCATGCACATCCTGAATCATCTTACCAGTCCCTTTCAAATGGTCTGAAGGATCAGTTCAGAGGGAGAACGTTCCTGAGGTCTTTTGTGTCATCGACTGTCTCTGCTCTAATGTCACTCTTCTCTACTAGAAAGTAATTTCAGTAAGTCTCATTCAGCAGGTGCCTTCATTAAGTATTTCTACACTGATTACAGACAGTGTATTTAAGAATTGTAGCTTCTCTTAGCTAGTGCCCATCTGCCCAAATTTTAAAATTATTTATTCTTACGTTCATCTGTGATGAGAAACTTCTGGTCACAACTCAGTACTTATTATGCCTTGGCTTATCTTTCTGCCATAATCAAGGATGAATCTTTCTTTTGGGTCACAACTTAAAGATCATACCAATGCTGTGGCTCTGCTGTTTTAAATATGGAATTTCCTTTCCTTCATTGCTTACTTCAGTAGCCTGTATCACAGTCTAGTAACATATTAATTCCTAAGTGCATACTCCTAGATGTCACTTGGAAAAAATTGGTTAACATTACTTCTGTTCTTGAAATATGGTTTCCAACATTACCACAGTCCACTGAATTTCATGACATGAACATTGGGGTTTGGCACATGAGAATCCCAATGGCATAAAACATCTAAAACTAAATGACATGCCTCTTATGTACACAACCACACCTGCAGAAGTCATCTGGATTCCAATTGCAGCCAATGGAGAGAAACTGTAACATTTACAAAGTGATTCATCTGACTTGTATGACATGTCCAGATTAAGATAAGATAAATTAAAAATGTGTCTAATTGGCTGAGATAAATCCTTCCCTCTTGAGATGACTCCTGTTAGTTATAACAAGCCGCAGGACTGGTTCTCCCACTTCTCCATTTAGTCCGTGTTTCTTGAAAAATAAAGAAGCCACCATCAGATGATGATGGCAGGTTGCTCACGCAGCAGCACACTTCATTCATTTTATATATTCTAGGGAGACAGTCTGTGGTTCCTATCTCTTTTGTCTAAGGCAGACATTCATTATTCTGAACCATTCCACTGTCGGTGGCTGCAACACTCAGTGTTCAGTATTCTATTTTTCTACCTCTCCAGCTCATTCTGCACTCACAATGATACACAGTACGTGGTGACTTTATCAAGCTCAAAAGGCCTGCCACATTTTGCTATATGTCGCTGCTGAATGCAATACTCACATCATTGTCCAAAAAGCAGTCCCAATACCATTCTTAGGGATCTGTTTCATCCCATGTGTAATTATGACATTAAAAAATAGTGATGCAAACACTGTACATATTTTTCCATAGGTTGCTAAACTCAATTAAGTGAAACTATTTTTATTCAGTTTTTCCAACTGAAGGTCATGTTTCACAAATAATTATGCAAAATTGGACAAAAACAAGCTCAAATACATCAATAAAATGTATTTGTAGGAAAAATCTGAAGTGTCAAAGGCAGTTCATTATTAAAATATACATGCAATGAAAACTGCATACAGCACTGGATGGATTGCTTTGTCAGCAAAGCTTTAGCAATTTCTAATTCATCACTCCAAGTAAAGTCATTTTTCTATTTTTCAGCAATGAAATACGTTTGATATTCAAAACCAAGAATACAGTCACTTCAGATGCAAATTAATTCTAAAATGAAAATTAACATTTAGTAATTGTAAAATCACAAAAAATGTTAGTCATGCTCTATCTAGTCCCTTAATGTATAAGGAAATAAAAAGCTATCAATAATTGAATGAATAAAAATTCAAATATCATCATGAAATAACCTATTACATGTAAAGCATGGCAGGAAAACCAACCAATATGTGTGTATCCTTTCCAAAGCACAGAACCCCCAATTCATAATGCATATTACAGAGAATTTTACAAGAGAAAAAGAGCTGTGGAACTATCTCTGCATCCCATTCAGGACAAATCAAGACTATAGTCTTGGCAGCATAACAATCAGGCTGGAGTGTGAAAACAGACCATCTCTAGCCCCTGCAGCTACACCAGCATGCCAAACATCCCTACAAATATCCCTAACTACACCAGTTACTCATGAACCCATCCCCTCATACAGCAAGAATGTAATTTCCCTGGTTTAGCATACAAAAATTGCTAAGGTAACTTAACAGCAGTGTGAGATTTCCTGCAGTTCTTACCATTGCAGGAGGAATCAGAAGAAAACCCTGCACCCCACAATCCCGATTTCAGAGTTTTTATTTAAACAAAAGCTACCCTGTGTGACGGTAGCAATGACAAACTACTGCTCATGGTCTCTGATGCTTGCAGTTATCAAGTTCCATATTATTTCTAGACCTAGTTTTGACTGGACCACATGGAAAATGAGACCGAGGAGCTGTAAGTAAACATAAGGACTAAAGAACAACCCAGAGAAAGGAGATCACCTTTCTCCTCTGAGTGCACAATGAGATGAGATGAAAGTTACCTGATTTTACATGTGAAATAATAAGGCAACACTGACTTGCTCTGTGCTGCCGAGATCCACCATTTGGGCAAAACCCCAAGGAGTTAAGTTTCCTTTAAATGTAAGCTAGTTTGGAACAAAGCATGATCATTGGGATCATCATTTCCCCTGACACTGTCAAAAAGCAGGCATCTGTGAAACGCCTACGCCTGACAGGGTCACTAAACTGAAACTTTAAACTTTATCTATACATGTTTAGGCAAATTAATATACAGAATGCCTGATAACTTTCAATTCCATGTTATTACTATTTTAGACATAGAGCATTTACATTACAAATGCTATCCAAACTGGAATAAAAATATGTATGCTCAAAAAAAAAAAGATCTGGCAATCACAGAGACATGAATATTCTTGAGATTTCCTTGCATACAAACCAAAAATTGAAGAAATTCGCCTCCAATCTAACAGATTTATGGGGTTACAACTTTTGCGTGGTCCACTACCTAACACAAATCACTAAATGCCCAGGACATCAGCCTAGAAATCCAAAGCTGGATAAAATTCAGGCAGCTTATTTCCTTTTAATTATCAGGAAGGTGGCCTTCAGTTCATTAGATGGGGACTGACTGAATCAGAGTCTTGGGACCACTGCCAAACAGTCTGTTTCAAGATCAGCTGCTCATGAAGGACAGTCACCTACTCTTGCTTTCAGTGCATACACTGAAATTCTCCAAAGACTGTTGGATAATCATGATCACATACCAGATACCAGGGTTTTGCTCAGGTGTGCAGCTCAATGGCAAAACCTTTTGCCAGAGTTGGAAGTCCTTACTCAGCATGTACCACATGCTCATAAGGCTCACACAATCAACATTTCTAGTGTTTTCTCTTGTCCATCTGCTACCAATGCTATTTCTAATTAGCCAAACTTCAAGATACTTCCTCCAGCATTTGTAAATAACATGAAATGCCTAATATAAGATGTAGCATTCTGAATGAGGTCCATGCCAGCAGTGAGTCATAGAGCCTCCCCAGGATTCTCCGTTGAAAAGTCTACATGGTGTTTATTTGTGTTTCACCAATCCTCACATGGAAACAGGGATTTCATCAAGAGTGAATTAAACACCATGAAAGCCCATTTGAAGAAACACAATGTCCCACGCGGGACTTTTCGGATAACTTTATCTCAGTTGAGTTAGTTATGTGTGGGCACCTTGTAGAAGTTCCTTAATGTTCCTTTCTATATCACAGTGAAAATTATTATGTAAGACCACAGTTACTTCCTGCACTCCATAGTCCAAAACACTCTGCATCACAGCTAGTACACTTATGGCTGGGTCAAAGATGCATGCTCTTCCCTGAAATCATAGGGGTTTGAATCGCTAAACAAGCTCCTCCACAGAAAGAGTATGCACGAACTTTACCATAAGTAGCTGAAAGTTACTTGTAAGTATGGAACCAGAAAGAGGCTTTAACAGAATTTCCTTGAGGACTTACGTAGTACTGAGTCCTCTTTCTAGTCCTATTTCAGTTATTTTCATTATTGTGTAACTTGTCAAGATGGAGCTAAAAAATCAGCCAGGCTTCTGACTGATGGTAGGAGACAGTTTTGTTTGGCTTCTCAGGAAATGCTTTGACTTCATCTGTCTGGCTAGTGAAAACCAGCACAAACATTACAGTGTATACAACACTGCAGGTAGTTACTAACTAGTAAAATCATTACAAAAGTAAGATGCACTTCCACTAGAACAGCTTGCCAGTATATACCATCTACTATACTACTTACTTTATAAGTTTCTCTAATAAAGCATATGGAGCAGCACAGCATACAGCAACATACTCTGATGCTGACTTGTATAACCTTCTGTTCTCATTCTCATAAGGATCCAAGCAGTTCACAATGTTACAGTATGTTATTTGGGACATATCTGAGATATGAATAAATATTTGACTAAGTCTGAGCAGACACAGAACTCTCTGCATACATTTCAACTTGACATTTGCTAATACTGCAGCATAAAACCAGAACTGCACCCAGATCTTTTCCCATATTTCATACTTCATAGCCATCAATCAGATATTTTTTTTCTTATTATTGAAAAGTCAGCATCAGAAAGACCTCGGAGAGAGTACATTATTTTCCCACCAGAGAAGTTATCACTTACATAGCAAGTGAGCAAATATCAATGGCAGCTATTGAGAAAACATATTCTGAACAATGCAACCTAATCTTTTTGCCTATTTTGTATCTGCTTTATACAATCAGATTTAATATTGCTTTACATCAAAATATTTTGAAGGATTCTACATAAGCTTCAAATACTAAACAGCTCTGAAACCTGATTTGATGCAAACATTTTAAGAATTGAATCTACAACTGTTCATCTCAAGCACCTACACCCCCAGATGTACATATATGCATTTTTAAAAGAGTAACATAGTAAAGAAATCAGGATCAAAGTTGAGCCCAGGAAGAAGCAGGGGGAGGGGGAAAGGTGTTTTAAAATTTAATTTCTCATTATCCTACTCTGATTCGATCTCAATGAAATGAGAAATGAACTCAAAGTTCACTTCCCCAAGTCAAGTCTGTTTTGCCCATGATGGTATTTGCTGAGTGATCTCCCTGTCCTTCTCTCGACCCATGAGCCTTTCATCATGTTTTGTCTCCTCCTATCCAGTTGAAGATGGGGAGTGACAGACCAGCTTGGTGGGCAGCTGGCCTCCAGCCAGGGTCAACCCACAACGAGGTAAGTAAGGACATACAGAAGGTGAAGAAGTGAAAGATACTCTTCTCCAATGCACTCTAACTAATGTACTGGAGGAGGGGGAATACCTATGCTTTGTAATGGAGCACTTGGAAAAGCAGGAGTAGAACTGAAAAAAAGCGTAAGACACACAGAACTCAAGAGGGGAAAATAAACAGCAGAACTCAGGTCTGCCAGAAGGTCACCAGGTAAAACAGCCAACACCACCCTGATTTATCTGGGCAAGAAGTGAGGAAAGAAGAAGAACTAGTGTCAACAGATCTGCAGAGTTACAAAGGCTAATAAAATTAGAAAAAGAGCATGGCTTTATGGAACCATATATTTATGGCTATTTTATATGCTGGTGTTTTAAAGACTAACACAAGATCTTGATAGCTAAAGGAAGGATGTAGTAAGGGAAAGAAAACAGGATTGACATGAAAAGACAATAATCACTGATGACAGGCATGTAGAGACACAAAAGAATTCAAGAAAACAGGAAAAAAAAAAGTAAATTAAAGGCAGACAAGAGAAGGTGACCTCCAAGCCAAAGACTCATTGGAAAGAATGACTGTAGGGAGGTTAGGGACAAAGCCAAAATTATTGGTTCTGACAAGCTTGTCTCAGTGTCCTGACAGCTGAACTGATTTGACCAAGACAAAGTATGATCAATCAATCAAAGCAGTATGATCAATCATCAAGCAAAATGAGGAAGGTACAGATAATACTAAATCTAGAATACCCCTAGTAACCTTTGGAATTATGCCTAGTTAAGTCATAATTACAAGTGCTCCTCAGAGGCTTGCCATCAAAACCAGTGGGCTTTTCCCACATATGGGGTAGGCTTGGTTTAGGCAGCTAGGGGAGTGTAAAATTCAGTCTCAACAGGGTTCACAGAAAACCCTGCATCCTTATGGGATTCAGAATACCAAGGTGAGGACTGGCACCTAAAAAGAGGCAGAGTCCTCCTTTTAAAAAAATGGTTGCTATAGCAAATTTACCTGTTAAAAGACAGCTATGGGACAAAGGGAAAGAAGCTTAAACCCACCTTTCCCCATTTTCCAAAAGTGCCCTACATTCTACACTGCAAAATACTCTGTAATGAGATGCTCTTCATTCCTCCTGGGCACAGGCTGTTAAGGAAAATTAAATGAGGTAATGAGCTAAAGGAGCTTGTCTCCTGTAATTTTAGCATGCTGATTTTAGGTATGCTGGCTTTGGTCAAATGTGTAAGTCATGTTCACATAATCTAAATCAGAAATATGATAAACCAAATTTACTAAACAGGTTCCAGATAAAACAGGAAGACAGGGAGATGAAAAACATTATGGAAAATATTTCTGCCAAGTTTTGAAAAGGTTGATTTTGAACATCTGGTTTCTCAATCATTCCAGAAAACCCCTTTAAGACTTTTTGCTGACAGGATCCTCTTTAGATAGCCAAAGGAAGTTTAGAAGACAAGTCATAACTATGAAATAATATATGCTGGTTTACTTTTTCATTGTCAGAATATAAATTATTGTTATGAAGTAATACTGGTACTACATACTAAGGTAAGAAAGCAATCACCCAGCATAGCAATCACTACATACTCACCTGCATCTGTAATGGTGCAGCCAACTGTAAGAAGCCAAAAAATAGACTACCAGTATCTTTCCAAGAACTGGAACTGTAATCACCCTGAGAACATGGATTACCACACTTATATTCCCTAATAACAGAAGTTGCTCATAACTGTGACTACTTAACACTCAACAAGAAAGAAGGCATCAAGGTCTTTAACAGAGCCAGTTAATCTAAGAGAGGAAAAACAAATCACAAAAGAAAACATCAACAAACCTCCATTCAGTCAGCTAATGAGTTCTACTTGGAACTAGTATTTCTCAGAAAGTCCTTAGCCAAAGGTAAATGCAGACAGTGTACTCAACTGAAAAAAGCCATGCATCTTTATTCCCAGCTTTCTAACCACCCTCCACCCCTCCCACACACACATATTTGGTACCATTAAGAACTGAATATTACTATACTCAAGAGATAAATGGGTGAACACACAAACTGTTGTGAATCTACCTTTTCCTGCATGCTGTAAACCCAGTTTTATTTCTTCTATTTATAGATCTCACAGATGCCCACAGTGCTGTTTTGTTCCCCTATCATAAGATGATGCAGAAAGGCTAGACGAGGTGTCAACAACTCATGTGGGACGTTCCAAGCTGTATTACTCTTATGCTGGTTACCAACACTTAACTCCATTTTCTCAGCACCTACTTAAAACCACACTGAACTGGAAGAGAAGCTGGCTAAAAATGAAAAATGACACAATGCTTGCAGGAGAAGATCATTAGTGAATCCCTGGCAACATGACCTCAAATAGTCTCAGAATGTTTAAGACAGTTGTTTTGGACTTCCCAGTCTACTCCATACCCAAATGGCTGTGGTGACAAAGGCATGCTCATCCAACTGCAGCTGACCAAGAAAGATTGTGCTTTTTCCTCTTAATGATGAAAGGATCCATGGATGAATGGCTTCCGGAGTTCTGCAACAAATCTCTAATAACGGTCTTGGAAAAAGCTGACAGCATCTCCACACATACCTTACTACTGTATTCCAGTCCCTGTTCTGTAGAGTTCTTTGTTTTACACAAACCTCAACTAGTCTCTTGTCTCAATATCCAGGATCTCCACTGGGATCAGCTCTCATGTTCCCCCACACAACCACAAACTACAATGTTTCAGCAGAAAATTAAACTTTCAAATAGCAGCAGAAAGCTGGTGACTGCAAATAAAGCAACTTTCTCAGCAACTGCACCCACAGCAGAAAACTTCTGAATAAAAGTGGACTTGCCATTCTAAAAGCTAAACATAAAAGTCACGTTTCTAACTTGGTTTCCTCTTCGCCAACTATACATGCAAAACAGGTCCATACTTTCAGGGAAACAATATACTAATGAAATTTTTACTGTATGGAAGGGAGAAAAGATCTATTTTTACTTTATGAGAGAAGTAGTAACAATACTTGCTCCCTCTGTAAACTACAAGGAGGGGGAAATAAAGATCCTAACCTGAGCCAGACACACTGAAACCAGTATCCTAGGAAATCATGTATCCCAGGTGACCACTTCTCAGAAGAGCTCTTAGGATTATAGCACAAGTTAAACAAACAGCTACCATTTCATTTTGCAGGGTACTAGAGTTCAGGCTTACAGTTCAGGCTTTTTCTCCAGGGAAAGGATTTACCTACAGATGCTCTTCAGCAACAACTCTGTAAAATATCAAAGGAGAATAAATGAACCCTTAGGATAAAGCAGAGGCACCTAGCTTTCTTCAGCCAATACAGTAATTTGTAACAGAATGATCTTTGAGAGATAAAACTTAGAATAATCAAGGCCACAGAGAAAGCTTAAGGAACCCCAAGGAAATTGTATTCTTTCCTAAATGTCCTGTGTTTAAGCAGCAGTGCTAAAGAACTTCATGATTTAATTTGTACAAAGTTCCCTAGACAATAATATTCACATTATCTGTAGTTCTATGCTGTTCTCCTGATGCCTTTAATTACCTGGCAAGGGATGTCTGAATAGTTATCAAAAAGAGCAACTACAGAACTGCTTTAGAGAGTGCACAGGCATGATCAAGGCTTTTCTGTCACCACTGAGCAAAGGAAACATCTGATGTCCTTGTTCTTCAAGATGGGTGTTAAAACTGGAGATTTTGCACATTTTGGCCTGGTCCTGTCACAAGGAAAGTGTTGCAGAACCTGAAGAATAATGGCCTGCTTGCTCTGCAGATTTATCACAGAAGATGACAATGAAGCCAGAACTGGAAGTAAAATCTAATGTGAAATATCACAAAAATTCAGCACACCACTTGTCAAAGGAGACATTGATGCTTAACAGTTGACCAAAAGGTAAACCATTGACTTACAGTTACTATAAACTAGAATTCATTGTTCTGAAGTCAACAACTGATGAAGTGAACTTTATAGTCTGTGATGATACAAGATTTGACTTATAAATGCACAAAGAAATCAGTAATATGGAGAAACTGAAAACTCTGGTTAATAGTGGGATTACAGAGGAATTAAAATCCAGAAAAAAATATTTCCAAATGCTTAACATTAGCAGCATGTACCTTCGGCATGCTGGTGAAGACTGAAGGAACTGAAGACAGACAAAAGCACAAAAGAAAAAAAATGCTATTGATTG
The DNA here is from genome assembly GCF_012275295.1 of Melopsittacus undulatus. NCBI lineage: Eukaryota > Metazoa > Chordata > Aves > Psittaciformes > Psittaculidae > Melopsittacus > Melopsittacus undulatus. The sequence goes on from NC_047531.1 coordinate 28,101,332, forward strand.
TAGCCCTGAGCACATTATTGGTGTTTATGTCCCAATGCCCCTAACAGATTTGAGCCCACATCCTAAAGGAAGATACAGATCTACTTCCTTCCCAATTAAGCAGTTGAACCGAGGCATCCAGTACTAGTGTTGGTTAAAATAAACAGAAAACTGGGTCCTCAATATTTACATCAAGAATCCAATAATCCATCAGGTGCAATGAATGACCATTATTCTTACAATATGCACAGTTCCTTTCCCCTCTTCTGGAATAAGATGCATTTCCAACTGAACACTACTACCTCCCACAGAAAGTGCCCAAGAGAACATCAATTTTTATACCCACATTCACATCCTAGGGACTGTACCACAGCACCAAGGTGCTACGATTATTTCTGGTGTTGAGGCATGAATGATGAGGCTGAAACAACATAGTACTTTAACAAGTTAAATTCACTTTCTTGAACAAAGTGCTGTTACTACTGAAAACAAAATGTCACTTCTACAGAGGTATCCCCAGCTGGTGCCAAGGGATCTGACAGAATTGTAAATCACACAGTTGCTGGACTGGAGAAAACTGATACATGCTTGATGTCTTGGTGTGCATTTGTAAGCCAGTCTTATGGAGTCAGTGGCAACACACAAGCTTCATTCATGACACAGGTCAGTGGTAACTCTACGGGCCCTGCTGGTCTTGTCTTTATCAGGACAAACCTGCAGAAAGAGACAGGCACCTCCCTGAGGAGTCATCCTAGGAGCAGCACCCCAATCAGTTTAGTCCCAGGGATGCACAGTGTGGTGCTGGTCCCTAGCAGTGACCAAGAGCCTCACTGCAACCTCAGACACCTGAGCCACATGAGGCCTTTACGGCTTTTTCAGCTCCACTGCTATCCAACCCAGCCACCCAACCCCTTCACACGCTAAATTTAAAAGAACAGCAAACAGAGCGCTCAGAAATACATCACTTTCTAAGCGATAAAAATGCTTCACATATGGATCAAAGATGGAATTCAAACCTACCGAGTCTCACAGCAATAGATATAAAATATAAAGACATTACTGCTTTAAAAAAAAAATGAACAGGATAAAGAATAATCAATCGTGCAGAAGAAAATCTGCCTAAGCAGAAGCGGTTCATCTCTGCAGAGTGGCTGGGGGAGCAGACATGCCCCTGAGCATCTTACAGTTCATGCTGTAACACACTCCTCCCTCTGAGGATAGCAGAGGGTTGGGCAAGGAGTTCCTACAGGTGCTGCTAAGGAAAAATAATGATGTGATCTGCAGTGAGGAGGAGTATGTACACTGACACTGTCAATGTTCAGAGTATCAACCACAGAAAGACACAATTATTTACTGATAATAACAAAACTATCCAAAATAGGCATGAATTCCTACTGTTACACTTACACCCAGCATGAAAAGGCCTTTCATAGTTTTTTTTATTCTTTTTCAAGAACAGTTCAGTGTAAAGTGTTTGCTATTACACTGTCACCACTGAAAATCTAATGACTTAGAAAAGGTACAAGAAGGAAGATAAAAAAGTTCAGTAAGCTACTAAGCAAAGGAAATTTTAAGGCCTTCCAGATCATATAAACTCATTTGTAACTCATCAGCGTACTACACTGACCCTGAAAATGTCATAGTTCAAAAAAATCAGTTAAAATTTGGTTTAAAATAAGAGTATAAGTATTACCTCTTGTTTCAATGGGCACGACCAAAGACCCTCAGAACATTTTTAGGCCCTCACGAGGATAAATATTATTAATGTAATACACCTGTAAAGATTAAGTCAGGTAATAACTATAGGACTTTATAAGAATTAGAGACAACCTCATAAAAACACAGTACAGACAGTATGGATAGCCTGTAGGATTTGGAGAACGGCAGACACACCATATAGAGAGCGAACACTCCCTCACGCTGGTGCATCTGTCCCCCACAGTATCCAGCCATTCCTTATACCTGCATGAATGCAATCGAAAAGGTGTAACAAGGTGCTTTCAAGACCTGAGAGAAGACAACAGCTCGTGGTTCAGGGTCTCCACTCCCTCATCCAGGTACTACCCAACAACTCTGCGCCTTCAGTTCTCCATCATGAACAACAAACTTCTAAAGTTTAATGGACATAAGGGCATAGTGTAAAATGCTTATGTTTAATATATTTTTAGATGGCAGGGAACCACTGCTGAACACACTACAGTTACAGGCTCTTGTTCTAATCTGTGTCATGTTGTTTATCACTATAATTATATATTGTGAGAAGCACAAAAGAGATTGTACAAATAATATTTGGTTTCTCGGGGAAGCAAAGATTAAATGACTTGGAAGTAAAAAGAACGCTCAAAAGCCTAAAAAGAAAGTTTTCCAGTCACCAGATTTGTTGGCTGCATTAAGAAATTAATGTTTTAACTTAGATTCCCCAATATTCATGTCAGACATAAAGGGAAATAGCATAGTGTTCCTAAACTATGTTTGGGGATGTATCAGCTAAAGGATCAATGACTCAGCTGGAAAATAGAACTGTAAGTCTTCATTGGACATGATCCTCCACAAAAATAAGAGGACAATATGAAGGAGCAGTCATGCTGCTCCCACTTAATTTTGCATGGAACACAGAATAGGCATTATTTTCTAACCTATGGTATGTAAGTTAAAAAACTCCAAAGTTCTGATAATAAGCATTTCTTTATTACATGGATATGCATGGATATCCCAGATAGCTGGGAACAAAGAGCTTCCATTAATCCAGCCAGCCCAGGGTTACATTATTCCCTTCTGTTAAACCATTTATGCATATTCTACCCACTTGCATCAATGGGCAATTTCATACTCTAATCATTAAAGTGTTATCTTCAGAAGAATGGATAGTGGTAGTTTTAATTTTGCAAGCATGAAAAAATTGCAAGGGAAAAAATTTGGTAAGTTTCATTAAAAAAAGAGTATTTATTAAAAACGGCAACATGGGGATGTAAATGCAGAGTTCTTGCTGGTACTACTCACACGATAAATGCACTAAGAAACATGGAAGTCAGACATGACTGCGACTGGCCTATAAATACCCACAATTCCAATTGCTCATAATTCTTTGAAAATGATCCATTAGTCATATGTTCTGATTAAGGAGCCCTGCATGATAAGTGTGAACTGAACAGAAATTCCCCTGAAATTTGCTTCCTCTCTTGAGCAATACCACCACTTGCCACCTCAGTCTCCATCTATCTGAAGACCTTCACTCTTGCTGAAACCAGCCAGAGATACTTTGCACTTTTTAAAAATAAGGTCTAGTACTGAATACCTCAGCTTTATAAATTCATGACAGAAAACATAACTTAGTCAGTTTTAACTTTTCATAAACAAGCTTTTTCTACTTAATAATTCAACCTTAACGGGGAGCTTTTAATCATACATTTTAAAGCTATTTTGTCACATATCTGGTCATTAAACTAAAATCACATAACTCAGAAACTGATTTTGCTTCAGCTGTGAAAATTTCACAGATATTGAAAGAACTTTGCTCAAACTCCAATCAAGAATTACATTATAGTCAGAGAAAAAACACCAAAAATTACATCCTAAAAATTATCTGTCAGAAATTTACAGGTATGTCAGAATTATGGGTATCATTGGTACTTTCTCTAACCATATTTATGTAAGCCCAGTTACCTAAAGAGTTGTTTAATAGAAACTGAAAACTGAAACTTGATAAACTACTTTTTATGAAAACTAAGGCTGGTACATTCCCTCTAGAAAAATTTGTAATTCAAATCAGCATTTCAAATAAATGTCAGTGCACAATAACACAATTTCAAGTGGTTTTATCCCAAACTTGATCACCAAAATAGTATAAAAATAATAATAAAAAAGATAACTGGTAAATCATTGCCACAGCAAGTGTCAGAGAAATCCAGTTAGCATCTCTGAAATGCTCTTTCAGAATAAAAGAAATTTGAAATGCAATGCAAACAGCAACTGAATCAAAATAAAAGAAAAAAGTGCCTGCCACAGGAGATGAATAAGTATTACTTTGAAGACAACAAAATTAGGATTCCACAAGTACCGAGAAAGAAAACACATAAGCAATTCTACTGAGGAAGTAAGAATACGTAAATGAACAATAGTATGTGACAAAATATATTACAGCTTTCAGGCAAATTTAACAAATACAATTACTGTCTTGTGTCTATTATTAAATATTTTTCCAAGTAATTTATTTTGTAACAAAATAATGAACATACCCCATGTTCCACTTAAAGCAAGTCTCTACACTAACAGTTACATGCTATGCAAATATTCCACTAGATTTACCTAATTTAAAAAGTTAGACAACATAAAACATAAGGTTATGTGCCATGCCTGTAATGTGTGCACACATGCCACAAAAACTGTACAATTCACTATTATACAGTTAAAAGAGAACCATACATATCAGCAAGTACATTTGAAGGTGCACACACACACTAATCCTTTCTCTACTTCATACACTCTTCTCCATCCTCAGACATAGAGTATTTTGAGACTGCCATGGGCTGAGAACAATAGAGAACAATTACACAGATTATTTAATTTCTAACCTTTTATTTATTCAAGATACCATCTACACTGCTGCTCTGTAACATCACAAGAGCCTGAGCTGTAAATCCCAGTGATCTAAGGTACAGTCCCACGTACATTTGTTTATGATCTCCAGTGTGTCATGACCAGCTAAATCTACTTGTGAATTCAATTAACTCCTTTTCATGTAAGTTTGTCAGCTTTCTGTTCTATGTCAGGTAACAGCAATATTCCATCTTTAGGGGGGCCAGAGCAACTACAGGAATGAATTTATTCCTGTTATTTTCAACTTTAAATCTACACATATTCTCAACCATTCCACAGTCAAGCTGTGTTGAGGAAGTTTCAAGCAACTGACAGCCAGAGTCAGGTTTGAGGATACCATGAGTTGCATGACCACATCAGCAAGTATAGAGCATTAGCATACCGATACACATGGTTAACACCTCTGTCAGACTGCAGCAAACCACTCTCTAATAGCAGTCTTTGTCTCCTTTATGTAGCACAGCTTTTATGTCATCATGTATTTTAATCTTCCCTTTGAGACCAGGTTCTCTGCAGAGATAGGAATGTGCACAGTGTAAGGAAACGAGGGTGTCTCACCCAACAAGCACTGCTGCCGGGCACTTGGTGGTAGGCGTACCATGAAGGATTTGAAACCCCACTTAACTCTTTCTTTTTGACTGCCTCAAGTACAGGCTGCCTACTCTCCTCTTCTAGGTCCTTGATAATCCCGTGTATCAGTTACTGTCACACTGTGTAACTAACTCCTCTCTGTCTCTGCTTTGCTAGTGTGACAGCTGCCTGACCAGTTCTCCAAAACCCCATTTAGTATTTTTCCACACAATCCTTTACACATGGGTGCAAGAAGTAGGGAGCATTTGATGGTGGAAAAGCCTTGGACTTGTGCTTTGACAACAAACACTTTGTTTAAACAACTAAGACACACACCCTGCCACTCATGGCACCCTGCTTCCTATGAAACATACGGAACTGACATTGAGCAGTTAGGAAGCAAAACATCTAGCTGCTCTTCATTTTATACAAAGTGCATAAATGGCATCTGGTGTTCTAAACACCACAGTATTTAGTAGAGATATTTAAATACACAATTTCCCCCTTTCTTTGGCTCCACAGTATTTAAAAGTAGTAGTATTTGCCAAACACTGAGCCAAACTTGTAGGTCAAAGGCCAAGCCATTTGTAGTATTGTGCTCTTCAAGAAAACTTGCCAAGCAAAACATTCCACAAATACTGTTATTCCATTTTGAACAATTTACTATGTAAAACATGCCTTGCCTTATTCATCTTATCCTCCAGAACAAATCTTTTATAGCACCAACATCAAACCACATGAAATCACAGATGGAAAGGAATTGTTTTGGAAAAATGGTGAGGGGATACTACAGCCTACAGATTCATGCTCTACCACCTATTGTAGAGGCAGCGTATCTCCCTAATCTAAATACAAATACTGAAGTAAAAAACAGCCCAGCAATGAAGATTGAGTTTATCATAGACACGGATACTAAAATATTTTAGAGAATATAAGTCAGAATTATTAAATATCAACTATCAATACACAACTGCTCCAGAATCAGATGTAAAATCCTTCCTACTTCTTTCAGTAATGTGTATACTGATTCAAAAAATAGCAATTATTTTAATTCTTTCAAAATCATGGGTTATGAGCAAGCCTATAAAAGCACTGGAAGATTATTATCTTCTCTGATCATGTTTAGATTCTGGGGTGCTATTAGGATCTCTGAGATTATCAATGGTGAATGCGAACTTGGAAGCAGAATGAAACAGAAAATACAGCACGACCTACAGGTTGTCAGACATGGGTAAAATTTGTTGTGCATCCAAATACTAACTGGAGACAAGAGAGGAACTATTAAAGTGAAAAACCTGGCTATAAAATGAAGAAAAATTAAAATAGAACAGAGGATAATCTGTATTTTATAGAAACTGGTTCACAGCATTCGCTGTCATCTGAGAGCTGATTACACTGAAATCTTAGTATATTTATTCAATAATCATTGACATGTGCAAATTACTGCTTTGCTGATAAACAACAGCCATATTTATTGGGTTTATTATGGACATTTGGCCTCATTCCTATATTTACTTTGATAAAGTCTGTTTTATCTGAAAAACTTATTTTCTTTGGAATTTATTCACTACTACTTAGTTACATAGTAAGAACATGACCTCTCTGTGTATAATGCAATTGATAGGCCATGAAGGCAATGTCAGATAAAACATTAAACCATTCAGAGTATGAGAGTGCCAAACATTAGTCTAAAATAAGAGGGAAAAAATTTACCTCCTTATAGATGCCTATGTAGTGTCAAGCAGAAGAGCAGGCTATACCATCCTGAGCACCCAAAAAGCAGAGTGAGCCAGGTCCCAGCATGGTCCCTTTCCACAGTCCTAGACAGGGCTGTTCCCAAATGGCAGTACAGATGAGGACACACTCCTAGATGTGGCAAGGGCTTAGCATATAGACACAAGCTCTACTGTGGCACTTACATGCACCCATCTTGTTTACTAGTTACCTACATAAAATGAGTTTCAAGGAATGTATAGTATATAGATAGAAAATAGGAGAGTTTTAAATGTGTGTTGAGTTCCCAAATTACTGCATACACACATTTATGGGATACAGTAAATTTTTGTGGCTGTTTTAAGTATTACCTCTCAAAAATATTCTGCACATAATTTTATATCAATAAAATTAATCAGCACAGCTTTGAACTGCCAGAGACCCACTCTCAGCATCGCATCGGCAGATGATGAGGGTTCTGCTAGGAAGTATATGAACACATGCTCTGAACCAGACTGATCCATCCCTTCTTCCGAGTCACTTCCAGAGGAGAGGGAAGGGGGTGCAGATCTCTATGGGATTCTTCATTTCCTGGCAGGAAAGCCAAGTAACTTACGGCCATTTGTCTCAGGTGGGGAGACTGGCTCAGTTCCTGAGGTGAGAGCAGCTCGAGAGAGGACGCCTTGAACACCGGAGCGGGGCGAGCTCAGCGTCCAGGAGCCTCAGCTCAGAGCACCAAGCACCACCGAGGGAGCCTCGAGTCCCCGACAGGACTTGCCCAGGAGCCGACAGCTCAGCTCAGGCGAGCAGGGACTCACAGGGAGGGAGCCAGGAGGAGCGGAACCAGCCCCGAGTGGGTAAAAACCTGCCCAGGGAGCGCGGCGAACAGGGCGGGTCGAGGCAGTTTACGCCGGGTGGTGAGCACTCGCCTGATGACCAGGGCTCGGTCTGGGGGCTCTGCTCTGACTGCCTTGGCTGTGGCCAGCGTAGGCACCCAGACAGAGCCGATGAGAGGGGAGGCTGCAGTGCAGAGCTTGGAGTGTAGAGAGTGCCTGCACTGGTCTGGTGAGGGGAGGGTGCACAATGGGCAGGGCTGCTCTCGGTGCTCCCTGGTGGAGGTCCTCCTGCACCAGGGGCTGAGCTGCGGGATGCTGTCAGTAAGCTGAAAGATGACAGGGAACCTGAGAGGAAGTAGGAATGTTTGCTCCAGGCCCAAACTCTGCAGTGGAGTCCACTGTAGCTCATGGAGGAAAGAAGGAGACTGTTAACCCAGGAAGCTGGGAACTAGTAACAAAAAAAGGAGGAAGAGAGCAATTTAAGGCAAGTGGCTCCCTCCCGAATCTGTTGTCCCCACCCAGAACTGCCTTGCTGTCCTGCAGGGGGCTGATGAGGAAACACACATCATGGACAACCGGCTAGTGCACTGGTAAAAAAGATCTCTGCTGGTGCTGCCAGGAAAAAGCGGGAACGTCTTAAGAACCTGAACATGCAAAAGTCCAAGGTACCTGATGAAATCCATCCACAGGTCCTAAAGGAGCTGGCAAATGAAGTTGTTAAGCCCCTGTCCATCATATCTGAAAAATAATGGCAGTCAGACGGAGTTCCCGACGACTGGAAAAAGGGAAATATAACCCCCATTTTCAAGAAAGGGAAAATGGATGACCTGGGGAATTACAGACCAGTCAGTCTCACCTCTGTGCCTGGCAAAATCTGGGAGAAGATTCTCCTGGAAGGCATGCTAGGGCACATGAAAAACAACAAGGTGCTTGGTGACAGCCAGCATGGCTTTACTAGGGGAAAATCCTGCCTGACCAATTTGGTGGCCTTCTATGATGGGGCTACGGAACTGATGGACAGGGGTAGAGCAGTTCATGTCATCTACCTGGACTTGTGCAAAGCATTCGACACTGTCCCACATGACATCCTTGTCTCTAAATTGGAGAGACATCAATTTGATAGGTGGAGCACTCAGTGGATAAAGAACTGGCTGGATGGCTGCACGCAAAGAGTTGTGGTCAATGGTTCAGTGTCCAGCTGGAGATCAGTAACGAGTGGTGTCCCTCAGGGATCGGTGTTGGGACCGGTCTTGTTTAATATCTTTGTCGCTGACATGGACAGTGGGATTGAGTGTGCCCTCAGCAAGTTTGCCGATGACACCAAGCTGTGTGGTTCTGTTGATACGCTAGAGGGAAGGAATGCCATCCAGAGGGACCTTGACACGCTTGTGAGGTGGGCTGATGCCAACCTCATGAAGTTTAACCATGCCAAGTGCAAGGTCCTACACCTGGGTCGGAGCAATCCCAGGCACAGCTACAGGTTGGGCAGAGGAGATTCAGAGCAGTCCTGAGGAGAAGGACTTGGGGGTGTTGGTCAATGAGAAAATGAACATGAGCTGTCTTCAGTGTGTGCTTACAGCCCAGAAAGCCAAATGTATTCTGGGCTGCATCAAAAGGAGCGTGACCAGCAGGTCAAAGGAGGTGATCCTGCCCCTCTACTCTGCTCTCGTGAGACCTCACTTGGAGTATTGTGTGCAGTTCTGGTGCCCTCAACATAAAAAGGACATGGAACTGTTGGAACAAGTCCAGAGGAGGCCACGAGGATGATCAGGGGACTGGAGCACCTCCCATATGAAGACAGGCTGAGAAAGTTTGGGCTGTTCAGCCTGGAGAAGAGAAGGCTGAGTGAAGACCTCATAGCAGCCTTCCAGTATCTGAAGGGGGCCTACAGGGATGCTGGGGAGGGACTATTCATTAGGGACTGTAGTGATAGGACAAGGGGTAACGAGTTGAAACTTAAACAGCAGAGGTTTAGACTGGATATAAGGAAGAAATTGCTTACTGTAAGGGTGGTGAGGTACTGGAATGGGTTGCCCAGGGAGGTGGTGAATGCTCCATCCCTGGCAGTGTTCATGGCTAGGGTGCATAGAGCCTTGGGTGATACGGTTTAGTGTGAGGTGTCCTTGCTCATGGCAGGGGGGTTGGAACTAGATGATCTCAAGGTTCTTTCCAACCCTAACTGTTCTATGATGCTATGAATCAGTCAAACAGTTCTATACCTTGCTAGGATATCTGAGTTCTTTATCAAACCGACTGGGTAATAGCCTATTAAGATATTTGATTCATATATCACCAACCTCACATTTATGTTTCATATATCTGAAACAAGATCAGCCCAAACAGCTGAAAAAACTGTGGTGTTTAATTTTATTGATACAAAATTATATGCAGAATATTTTCAAAAGGTAATACTTAAAACAGCAGCAAAAAATTACTATATCCCACAAATGCAGTAATTTGTGAACTCAACAGACATTTGTGACTCTCCTGTTTTCTATCTATAGAAAACAGTTGCTGTTTAGCTTTACTGCAACTTAATAATAACTCTGTACATTTTATTCAGTCTAGACATATGTGCTTGCACGGACATCTAAACACTCACAAAAATGCAGATGAAACCACAAGAAATCATGGAAATCATTCTATTCACTGCTGTGATAGGAATTACACCTTTATCCCTGCAGAAAATACATCTTACTTTTCCTTTATATTTCTGAGATAACAATATTCCTGAGCAGTTTGGTCTATTGCTTTACTAAGTGTTTAGTTAGAAAGTTTTCCCCAAAGCATAGCCTAAATATTTGTGTGTGTAAAAATTAGGCCAATCACCATTTGTTTAGTTCCTTCCTTCCCTGCCACCTCCTTGTGACAAATATTGATAGGCCTCCCTATAGCAACCTATCCACAGCACAACACTTACGTATTTATTCCTACCATCACCCCTCCCTTCCTTCACCACCTCAATCTTTGCCTTATAGTATGCGTCTACTAAATCTCTTTTTCTTTTATTAAGCTTAGTGTTATGACAAAACAGATTAAGCATAACCACATCTAAAATCTGGCATGACATCAATTTGCAACAGTTAGCCTATTTCTGTAATTCCGCTCCATAAATGGACTCTGGAAAATTCATATTTAACCTCTGATGATGATCTATACAAGGAAGCACTTTGATACAACATGCTAGAAACTGTGTTTCCGATTTTGAATGTTTCATAAAGGAATAAATGAATGTTAAAAATGAACTGGTTTAAAAGTTCCAGAATCATACAGATAGCATAAATTTTGTTTACTTTAGAATAAGAATACTACTGTTCAACTATATACTAGGCATGGAATAATTATGGTATAGATGAAATGCAATCTAGAGAAGTTTCATAGACAGAATCTTTTACTAGAACACCTAAAACGACTGAACGAGGAAGGAGGCAGACAAGCTTCTGAGTACACGATCTCTTCTTCAGGTCTGCAACAAAAGCAACAAGTACTTCATGTTTAATGTCATGTTAATTTATTAGACATTCTGAACAAAAACAGTGGTTGGCGTTGGGAAGCAAATGTACATGCTCTCTAAGCTTCCCTAAACCCATGTTGCTAAATCATTTATCTACAGAAACTTGTCTCAAATTCCCAGAAAACAGAAGTGGAGACTAGGCTGTGCAAATTAAAGTCTTGTTTTGTGACTGTCGCATCTGCAGCAGAACTTGAAGTGCACAGCAAACAAGCTACACTAGAGAAATTAAAGAAAGGAAGCTGGATCACTTGGTTATAGATTGGGTGTGAAACAGCTTCTAAGTCTCCACAGACCCAAAAGCCTTGTGTGGCAAGTCACTGAAATCAGTTCTTCATTCTCAAGAGTTAAACATGTGCTTTCATCAGGAACAGACCGAAGCACAGCACTTTCCCTGATCCAGTGGCTATAAAGTGCCTACAGCTCAGTGCACTGTGCCTATATTGTTATACAGCAGCCCAAGATCAGTCCTGAGACAAGTCCAACCATCTCTTGTGGCACCTGATATCAGAGGCTACTCTTGGGAAACTCTGTGGCTCATTTCTCCCTGTGATACCAGCCATGGGATATATAAGATGGAATATATAAGTTTCAAGTTTCATTGTAAGTTTCACTATGGCACACTGAAGAAAAAAACAAAACAGTGTAGACCTGCCACATGGCAAAGAGATACAAGCACCTTATCTTTAAATTGCTTTGTATGTAGAATTAAAGCTGCACTCTGTCAGAGTTGCAATGCTAAGTGCTTCATAGAAAGAAAGCAGGGAATGCATGTAGGGCATTCCATTTCTGATGCAGGCAAAATTAGTGATACACATTCCGACTTGAATATCAATGCTCCAGTTCCTACAAGTTCAGGATGCTACTCATTCATTGATGGAAATGGGTGCTGCGTAATTTCTCGAGGTCCACAAAGGACTTAAGTATTACAATGATGGTAACTTCGAGAGACCATGATGAGGAAAGACAATATTCTCTGTGAGGACTGGAGAGTACAGAATATGCAATGTGTTTGTGCAAAATCACAAAATAAAGAAGGAAGTGTGTTCTCAGCAATTAGCAACTAAGGCAATTGCTGTTACAGAATATGGTGGAAGAGGCACAGCTGTATAGGAAAGCTGCATAAAATGGAAGTGGTGACTGCCTTGCAAGGGGAGCAGGAAGTAAAAGAAGGCAAGTTCACTCACACAACAACACACAATTTACGTCTGCACCGATGGGCAGCTGCAGCCCCAAGGAAGTTAAGCACAGTCTAACAATCGCTTCAGCAGTCTGAACACAGGGAAGATGTTCTGCTTCCAGGACCTCCAGTAAGCCACAGCTTGTGACACTGATGTGCTACCATAAGCTTAGGTGCCTTCTTTACTGTGCTCTGTCATGCAATGTAGATACACCCTAAAGTTCTGACAGCACTTTTTCTTCTGGTTTTCTTCACTGTTTAATGGCAGCCTTAGTGCTTAACTGAGTTTTAGTATTAGATAACCTCTGTATTACTATTAGATACCACCTGACTACACCCCTGTTGATTGAAAAGACCTGAAGGACTGGGCATTTTAAATTATGGACTATATGCATGTAACAAAGACAAGTCCTACATCATTTGAATTCAATTTGGGGGTTATTCATCACTCAGAACAAGCAGAACCAGTAACTCTGCTTGAAGAACTACCCTGGAATTACTGGTTCATCAATGAAGTTCCTTATTCCTTCTGTCACTATGACTTCATTTGCTTCTATAACAACACTGCCTCCTACCTGAGCATTTCTAAGAGGAGTTTACAGTTGCTTCATTCCTCACCATTATTTTTGGTACAACTCCAGCTTCTGCCTTATTTTATAAAAGGGAATAGCACTTCATTTCAGTTAGCTGCCTTTCTCTGACAATTTTTAACATGCCATAGGAAAGTGGATGCCAATCTCCTTAAGAAAATGTAATTCAAGTAGATTGAAATCACAAATGAAACACTGTTCCTAGGGGCATAGTCTATTCTTGGCTAACAGTATTGATTTGTTCTTCCTAAATACTAGTTTATATTTAAAAATGGAATTTAATATCACTTATGTTCTTCCATACTTATAATTTCAGAAAGCAATTAGCCATTCCGTCACTAACAGGGCTCCCATGGTCTAAATTCTATAAAATTCCTCAGTGTTTCTTAAGTAGGTTGTCACATTTTCTGTAGAAATAATTAAATTGAAAACTAGCAGTGATATATATATACACATATAAATGCTACTGCGGGCATGACTAATCCACAGTCCACACATCTGTTCAGAATGATGAAGCCCAAAACTTTTATTTTGTCACTTTGATCCTAATGGCACCTTACACAAAGATGAAGAGTTAGATGAAGAATAAATTGTTCTGGCAAACTTGCTTCCTGATCTCCCCTTTTATGAGGGCTGCGCAGAACCTCCCTCATCTTATCTGAATGTGTGCCAAAACACAGGCACCTATCATATGCCAGGCAGAGGCGTGAGCCCTCTGCATTCAGACAGGGAGAGCTGAGAACACTCATCTCAGGTTGACAAAGGCAGAGCCGATTTGGGCAGGAAGGGCTGCAGGTCAGTCATACCACAGGCACAGCCTGGTAGTGTGACCTGTGTGTGAGGAAGTGTGCGTGTGGCTCAGTCCTTGCTCCTGCTGGCCACACTCTTTCTGATACAATAGGCAAAGTGGAGAGAATCCCTGTTTGATAGATCTGATGTAAGTAAAATGGAGGATTAAGTGCAGTTCTGTTTTTCTGGGGAACCCATTAGTTTGCAAAGAGCTTTGTGTCATTGAAAGGGCAAAGTATACCACTCTTCCCCAGGCCTGTAACACTGAATGGGGTTGTGATAACCCAAGTGTAGGACTCAGCACTCAGCCTTGTTGAACTTCATACAACTGGCCACAGCCCATCAGTCCAGCCTACCAAGATCCCTCTACAAAGCCTCAAAGCAGATCAACACTCCTGCCCAACTTGTTGTCATCTGCAAACTTACTGAGCACTCAATCCCCTCATCCAGATCATTGATAAAGATACTGAACAGAATTGGCCCCAGTACTGAGTCCTGGGGAACACTCCTTGTGACCAGCCACCAGCTGGATTTAACTCCATTCACTCTTGGGGCCTGGCCAACCAGACAGATTTTACCCAGCAAAAAGTACACCCGTCCAAAACATGAGCAGCCAGTTTCTCCAGGAGAATGCTGTGGAAAATGGTGCCAAAGGCTTTGCTAAAGACTAGGCAGACAACATCCACAGTCTTTCCCTCATCCACTAAGTAGGCGGGGCTTAGAAATTAATCTCTGTGTTTCAATTAAAAGTTTTACTTATTTCTGAAAACTAAAATGGCTGAAAATGTGTTAGGTTTCCTATTCAGTGTTTTCTGCTGTCTGAGTTTAACAGAAAGTACTACTAATGTGTAGAAATTCTTGCTGGAAAACATTTAAATAACTGCAGGGCTTGAGCAAAGTGAACTGAACTTCTTTACCATTCAAATTAACTACCACCTGTATCAAACAATTCCGTTAGTACCGCTTTTGAGCGTCTCAATTCAGAATAAAGAAAATGCTGCATCTCCTTTTTTCCTCTTTAAACTGTTGATGTTCTATAAGCCTAAAATTTGTTAAGTAAAATTCATTTTGGTTCTTAAAGACACTTCCATATTTCTGTAAAAAGGTGGGGGGGGGAAGAGATTGGCCACTAAATACAGTCGCGTCCTTCTCAGGAATTACCACAGTACTTGAGTACAGAAAACACTTTTAAAAATATTTCAAATTCAGTACCCCCTAAATGAATTAAACACATGTTTTTTTACAGAGCATAAAAGCCATCTTTTTTCCTTCCTTCGCAGCCTTTCTTCTTCAGCTAATCAGCCATGCACCCACAAGTGACAGTTCTTAGCAATGCGTGTAAAGGCAAAAAGTATTTTTGTTTTCAACAACTGCAAATTATAAAAAGGTTCAAAGTAAAGAAACAAAAAATAAAAAACTGCTGCACAGGGATCTACTCTACTGTCATGTGAGATTCTCTCTCTTCCCCACTTCAGTCAATGGCTGATACAGTAGGTGTTTAATGTAAGCATGTATTTACTGCCAATGTGTTTCCGTCTTTTCTTTGGAGAGGTCCTTACCAGCATCCATGGAGAAGAAGCCTGAAAGTTTTCACCTCTGCTTCCTTCTGTTCTTTCCATAATAGTGTTATCTCCTTGACTGCAAGCTTATTCCAGACATACCTAAGCCAGTTTCTCCCTAGATGTTGGGTGCTAATGTAATCTTCCTGTTGACAATGTTCAAATTATATTTGTTTAGATCTTTATGGAGAAGCTGGCAGATAAATAAAGCTACTTCTCTTTCCCATTTAGTTGTGAGACTATTTGAAACTTCATTTGTTTCTTTTCCACAGGATGAAAATGGTATTTTGAAGTTAGATATTATTTGGGGGAAATGAATGAGGAAGTTCTCTCTGTTGTTAATAAGAGATGCCCCAAAGATGCCTATCTACCAGTTCTTCTTGGCTTTAGAAGGTTAACTTGGCCAACTTCAGTTAGGTTCTAGTCACTCTTTCAGAAGCTTAAGCAGATACATAACTAAAGTAACTTTATAGATTGTTATCTATTTCTTAATTAAGATAATATACATTTGTATATAATCCTAGTAAATGGGTATAAATAGCCTCTATAAACTGTATTAATCAAGCATAAATTTAAGCTCATTCTGTAGCAAGCCCATGCTGGTTTTGTTGCATTATTCTAAACTCCTGCCAGTATTTAATGAGATAATTTACTCATTTATTTACCCATCAAGATGCTGAAATGCAGGAACCCAATGCTTCTGCTGACATACAGAAACACATTAGCTCTTCATCCCCACGTATCTCATACTTAGATGGATTAAAGCTAATCTCATCCATAGCAAGAAAGTATATGTCTATATTAAAAAACTGCATCTCTTGGCTACCTCAGCTTGTTCAGGAATTCTCACTTATTTTTCACCTCATGAATATACCCACAGCTTTCTCTTCCATTTCATGCTGCTTCTACCTCCTTCCCCTCCCTTCTCAGCCTTCAAGTCTCTTGGTAGCCTCAACAGTTTTTCTCCTTTCTCTTCATCTCAGTCCTACCAGATTTTAAAACAAAAACTAAGGATTAACTACTTGCAGCTGTCTCATTGTTCATTCTAACTTTATAAAGTATTTTTAACTTCCTCTTCTTGCTAAACTCTTCTATTTAAGACTGTGATACCTATTATTCTTTGTGCATTGCCTAGAACAATGGAATGCATTATTAACTAGCTCATAAGTACCTATGTCATCTGCACTATGGTACACTTGTATTTTATGTATAGAGCCCACACTGGATATATACACATATGGATAAACACAGAGAAGAGATAGTAATTAGGTTGTTCAATAAATTTTGAGAATTGAAATTGAACAATTAGATGATCCTAGTTTACTTATGCCTTTATCCCTTACATACCAATGACAGTACATTAATACATTCACAGCATGTTAACAGGAACAGCTGTTAAATAATAAATGCCTTACTATATTTTTGTCAGCAGCTGCTTCAGCAATTAAACTCTAACTTCTTAATTTCTAGCTTTGTTAGGAAAAATAACTATCTTATGCAACCAAGTAAAATACTAGGCATTATCCAAAGAGTAAGAGAAACATCAAAATCAAGATATTCACTGTAGAGAATTACTGTTCTTTGTGAAGATATATGTCATCTCATAGCTTCTCCCTGCTTATCATTGCAATAGCTTAAAAAAGCAGCTTTTAGCAGAATAGTCTAGGAGCTGTTGCTGCAGATATCATTGGATGTTTTGCCTCAGCTTATGTCAGTGGTTCAGCTCTTTCTCCACACTACCACTGGCTAAAGGCAGTCATTACTACCCCTCCTTCAGATGTTGTTATTTGGGAACCACATCAGAGTTCAGTTGAAGACCCAATGAAAATCAACACACCAAAACCTCCTGTATTTCTGTTTTCTTTAAATCAATGCACCCTTAGGAAGCACAACTCCTAGGTCTATGCAAGCGAAAATGAGACAACATATGGGCAGAGGCATGACAAAGGCAGGGACCCTAAAAGTCACACTCTTGGGATCAGTCTGCAGCATCACTAGATCAGATGCAATGTGAAGCCGTGTACTACAGCTAATTCTCTGAATATTCATCATTAACCTGGAATAATGGTCATCAGAAGTAAATCTTCAGAAACACTCAAGAATGAACAATTTTGCACATTTAAATTTTTGAAATAACTGTTAGATAAGTAGGCTAAAATTAAGAGAAATCCATATTTGAGAAAAACCCTAAATTTCATTTAGTCAGCCTCTCATTTCCTAAATATGAGGATCAACTTCGATTACAGAATGCTTTAAGTTACCAAGCATACAAAAATCAGCTCCTATCTGGGTTTTCCACTAGCAAGGTATCTTGACTACTTTAATGTAACCAAACAACTGCTGCTCAATTAAAGCATCCAGAATACAGTCAGGACTGCAGACACCCCTGTAAAATGTATTATCAGCATAATCTTCTTCATATTTTTAACTTTATATTTTATCAATCAAGTTTCTTAAATGTACTGTACCTTTCCAGTTGACATTGAGGAGCAGTAAGAACTGTTGCCTTTCATCAGCTTTCTTGATTGAAAAATAATTATTTTGACTATCAAAGCTGCCAGAAGCTTAATAAAATGGTATGCATAGTAGAATGCAGTATTACCTTACTCCAGCTTGGACTGTACTCACACGATTTATAACTGGACCACACTATATAACTGGACCATACTACATAATCCACAACAAGAGCAAAACACATGAAATATTAATTGCTCATAGAAATCACTTCTCCAACAATTGTGAGGAAAAAAAAATAAATCAGGACAACACATTTTTAGCTTTCTTTCAAAGGAATATTAGAAAGAATTAATTTTTTTTCTGAGCAAGTACTAGCTTTTCAAACAATCAAACTCTCCTACTGAAATGCAAAAGCTTATCACACATCTAAGGACTGCACTCATTAAAGTCAGCTATCAATCAGTGGCAGTAAATCTTATCCTTAAGACACTCAATGTAATTTGCATAAAGCTCTGCTGTTACTGCATGCTATTTAATGAATCATTCCTTCATGTCATGCTACAGTACCTTATGAAGTATTGCCATTACTTAAAACATGAGAATATTTGGAATTCATTGCATTTTCTTACTTTGTGCTACCTATGCCATGCACCAACTCTGCAAACGTAGACCTTCATTTTTCTGTACAGTTCCTTAGTAATCCCGAGGATCTCCACTAATATTTTTATACTGACAAGGAACTATCTGCCTGGGGTTGTGTGGTGGTGCAACCACCCCCTTCCCCGCCTAGTTCTCTATGAGTTCAGGAATTCCCATCAGGCCTTGACCTTTGTGCAATAAGCTGGGTGGTGAAGTATCTGTTGACCATACCAGGAACTCCTGCACATGGCTAAGGAGTGAGGCACTGATCATACCAGGGATTCCTGTTCCCTGGCTAAAGTGGGAAGCAAGAGCAAGGATAATCAGTCATCCCCTGACAGCCACAGAATACTTCCCTTGATTGTAGTCAAAGTGGAACAGCACCATTGTTAATGGAGTTTTGAAAAATTTCTAGTATTTACTGATTCAGGCTGTGGCCAGAATGGAAATTTACTAATGATTTCAGCAAATCATCTTGCAGCCCAGTAATGGTCCTTTGAGGTCTCCTGGACTGCAGGAGGCTGCAACCAGCATCTCCCTCTGAGTGGAATACCTCTCAGAGTTTTTAAACTCTCAAGTTTGCCATAACTGGAGGACCATCACTAAGAGACAGCACCTGGACTGAAGTACCCCCCACTCCTAGAGACTAAACCTTTGCCCAGTGATAAATACCAAAATACCACATGTGAATATTTCACTGACCTTGAGGGTAAATTGAACAGACACCTTTATATGTCTTTATGTATGCATGAGGGTGTATGTGCATACAGGCTGCTGTAGCAAGTGTAATAAATTCTATTGACTCACTTTATAAGATCCACCTTAAAACTGTAAACTGCTGCTAGATGAAAGCTGTGTAAAATTCCCCCTGTGATGAACTGGTACACTTGTAACCTGTTAGAAGTATATTGTTAACCAAGTCTGAGACTAAGACTAGATCCAGCCACATCTTGACTCCTTTGGGAGTTTAGGAAGCATTCGGAACCTCATGACCCAACAGGAGGATTTCCTTATCTCTTCCATTACATATATACCATTGTATGTGGAGTTCAGAAAGCAAGGGGTCCACTCTGAGCCTTGTGACTCAATGAGAGGGTTTCCCATACCCCTTTTGCATCTTCAGTTTCTATACAAATCAGTTTGATTCTACCTCGATTTTCCTTTTATGCATTCCTCTAGACTCAAACTGTTAATCACATCTGAGACTAAGACTAGGCCCAGCCACACCTAGCTCCGTCAGGAGTTTAGAAAGTAAGGGGGTATATTCTGAACCTCATGACTCAATGGGATGGTTTCCCTTTGTGCCTTCGGTATCTGTATCAAACAATTTTAGTTCGATTTTACCTCATTCTTTCTTAGGATGCTTCAACCATGAACAAGTAACATAATTTGGAGGGATCTTTTACATGTGATGGAGTAAGGTAAATAGTCCTCTGAGGAAAACAAACCAAGTTAACTTGAAGAATACATACACTGGCATCAAGCCAGGTAGGTGTGCTCCTAGCATCACACACCACCACCACAGCAATGCTGCTTCTAGGACCTGATCTTTCAGCTAGGCCCAACAGAACAACACACTACATACACAAAACAGCCCAGTTTCGAAAAACACAGAGAGATTTCTAGCACAGCTATACATCTTCGTGTACAGTTGATCACCAAATTGCAGTTTCAGGCTGTCTATAAGTAACCAAGATAACCCTGCATCAGATTACCTTCAGTTCTTCCTTCCAAAGTTCCGTTCTATTAGGACTAAAACTATTTTCTTTAAAGAAAAAAGAAAACCTTAAGTTTCTCAAATTCCACAGCAACAAGAAGGCTTCATATAAGTTCTGTGACCTGGAACCTTGGCTGCATTTTTCAGTAAACCAGACAATAAATTTGAGATTAACCTAAGTTAGTCATCTTTAAAGAAGTCTGACTAATGGCATATTATGTTTTACATGTCAATCACTGTCAGCATTAGGTTTCAACTATCATGTAGGCCAATGAAACATGCAACTTTATCCAACTGACCTGATGCCCGTCTGGTGAACCGGTTTACCGCTGGAGCTGAAAGAAAATACAACATTTCAATTAGGTTATTTTTGTAATAGTCTAACATACTTTAAACATAACAATGCAATACTTCATTCAAAGTGTGACACCTACAAAAATCTGTTAACCATTATTTTTGTGTCTTTATAGAAACCCATGTTCAGACACACCTAAACTTAAAGATGTGGCAGGCAGTAACCAGTAAGCTTTCTAGACCATTTTCAGCTTCTTAAGAGTTACTGTTACTTACTGCTGTTCATAACTAGCTGTGAAGCATTTAGATCTGCATTTCCATTATTTATGGAGAGCACAGAAATTGGTATCGTACAAACAATGATGCAAGCATGGATTAAAAAAGGATGTAAAGAGAACTAATTTTACTTCTACAAAATATACCTATTAGAACCTATTGGTACTATATACCTATAGCACCAAAGATACTCCTACAGAGAAAATGACTATTTGCAGTTCCCTCTGAAAAATAACTTTTGCTTTGACTAACCTTTAGAACTCCTTGGGTAAGCCAGTTACAATGCCAACCCCCGCCCAAACCCCAGTTTTACAGTGCAGACAACTGCTTTATAGTGCCATCTTGGCACATCTCCAACTGTGTGCTGCAAACATTTGGAATCAGACTCCTGTCTTGTTTCCAACTGGGAGAGATTGCAAAACATCTCAAAACACACAGTGTTGTCTCTATTCAATTTCCATGTTTACCAGCTGCTTCCAGAGCCACTAGAGATAAAATAGAGAAAGAAATAAAGTTGTATGTTTGGCCTTCCAAATAAAACCTTCAGCCTGCTTCTAATCAGTATAAAACACAAAGTATAAAACCTTAACTCTTCTTTCATGTTATACATTAACTGCTGGAATAAACAGTAAGAAGAAGAAAATCTGAATGACCTAATTTCAAACGTGGGCAGCAGCTACATTAAAAATGTATGCCCTTACACTGCTTATTAATATTCAATCTTAAAAATGCTCCTAATGTTTATATGGAATTGAAAAATTAATTTTTATATTTTTATTCCACTTAAATTTTACATGGAAGTTATGCACCTTTTCTTGAACATCTAAGCCAAGATAAAGGGAGGTGGGGGGAAAATGATGAGAAAACAGAAGACACAATTACAGCTTGAGACACAAACTGACTTTTAGTCCTCTGGGGACCAGGAAAAAGGGGCAAAGCTACAATGTTTTGACCATAGTTGCAGACAGTTTGTGCAAACATATACACTAGTGACAGGTCCAAGTGGCAAGAAATACATTGGGAAACACAACAGGGGTTCAGGGTGCTGGTCATAAGCAAGGAAACCTCTGGTGAACAAGCTATCACAAATGCCAAACATACACATAGATAAGCGAGAGAGTAGCATAACCAGCAAAGTTTCTTTGAAACATCAATTCTAATTCCCCCAGCAATATTTTAAGGTTTTAGTTAATGAAAATCCAAGAAATTTAGACACTTTTATTACAGCAGACACCATATTTTATGCAACTACTGTTTTGTAATATAATGGACTGTTTCATTCCTCAAACCTCATTTAGTTGCTAGGGTTACACTAGTTTCAGGACACTAGTCATGACTGTCACCATCAGACACCTCAGCTGTTACCTCCAGCATGTAAATCAGCAACAGTTCTCAGCACATCTGCTCATAAGAAAAAAAGAAAAAAAAATCTTTGGAATCTGACATAGTTCTAACAACAAACTGTAGAACAGTATTCTGCTCCCATTCAAAAGTTTTCCCCAAACTCAGGGAGTGTGCTTGGCTTTGGCTGCAAGTTCAGTACCTCAGCTATAAGTATGAAGCTGTAAGTATGAAGTATTAAGCTCTATACGTCTACCTCAATGCATTTTACCAATAATATTAAAAAACAACATCTAACGCAAAACTAACGTAATTCAGAGACTACTTCTCCTTGAAACAAGTCACCGGGATTGTCAGAGACAAGTCCTTTTCCAGTTACATACTTCTAAAGTGATTTTTCTGTTTGGCTGAAGAAAGCTTAATTTATTTTACAATAAACTTTACAAATTATTTACCATTAGGAAAAAAATAAGAAAAAGAAAACGTAGCAGAAATATCAAAACCTTGACAAGCAACCATTTTTGAGCTCCTGTGAATAATCACCGCTTGAGCAGCAACCAGGCAAAACCTTCCTCCCAGACTGGGGATTTCATGAAGGTAGTCCAAATATGTTATTGGGAGATTAAAACTCTGGTTCTGGGAGAAGCAGCACCCACAGTTCTTTGTTAGGGAGCAAGCAGAACTACTCTCTCTTTCTCTTGTAGCAAATCACAATATACTTTCGTTGCCTATAAAGATGAAAGCGTTAGCTTGCAAGAAGTTCGTAGAGAATCATTAGCCGTACGGAAATCTAGGTGGTATTTGCACTACAAAGTCAAGCATGGTCAAGCAGGTCACTGAGATGCCTGGTAGGATAAGCATGGTAAGGTGGGCAAAAGACAGTCCAAGAAGAATTTTGCTGGTGCTACCAAAACAAATAAATAAGTATCTCTCAAACATGTAAGGAGGTGAAATTACCTGAATGGATAGAATGTACCCTCAGCAAGTTGGCTGATGATACAGAGCTGGGGGCAGTGGCTGATACACCTGAAGGCTGTGCTGCCATTCAGAGAGTCCTTGACAGGCTGGGGAATTGGGTGGAAAAAACCTAATGCGGTTCAACAAGGGCGAGTGTAGGGTACTGCACCTGGGGAGGAACTGCACCTGGGGAGGAACTGCACCTGGGGAGGAACTGCACCTGGGGAGGAACTGCACCTGGGGAGGAACTGCACCTGGGGAGGAACAACCCCAAGTACCAGCACAGCTTGGAGCTGACCTGTTAGAGAGCAGTTCAGCTGAGAAGGATCTGGAACTATTGGTGGATGATAAGTTGACTGAGCTGGCAGTGTTCCCTTGCAATTGGGAGGGCCAATAGTATCCTTGGGTGCACTGGGAGGAGTGGGGTCAGCAGGTCCAGGGAGGTGATCCTTGCCTTCTACTCAACCCTGGTGAGGTCACATTTGGAGTGCTGGGTCCAGCTCAATACAAAGTAGACAAGGAACTACTGGATATTATCCAGTGGAGGGCCACAGGGATGATCAGGGGTCTAGAGCATCTCTCATGAGGAGAGATTGTGGGAGCTGGGCCTGTTTAGTCTCAAGAAGACTGAGAGGGAATCTCAGTGCAGATAAATACTTCAAAGACGAGTGGGGTGGCAGGAGGGTGGTGCCAAACTCTTTTCAGTGGTGCCCAGCAACAGGATGAGGAGCACCGGCCATAAACTAAAACACAAGAAGTTTCACTCAACATGAGGAAGAACTTCTTTACGTTGAGGGTGGCAGAGCACTGGAATGGGCTGCCCAGGGGGGTTGTGGAGTCTCCCTCTCTGGAGACTTTCAAAACTCACCTGGACACGATCCTGCGTAACCCACTCTAGGTGGCCCTGCCTTGGCGGAGAGGGGTTGGGCTGGATGATCTCCAGAGTCCCTTCCAACCCTAATGATTCTGTGAAAATCTTGGCTCAGAAACAAATAGACAAATCAATGGCACAAATACTCAATGAGGGATATTAAACACTCCTCCTGGAGCCACACAGCACCAGGAGCAGCAGAGAGCTTTCCAGGGAAGAAGCACTACTTGCTCTGCCTGTGCTTATCATTTCCCTGGATCTCTGCTTTTAGCCACTGTCCTTACTGAGTTCTGGGCTAGGCTGACTGTTAGGATTGGACTGAGATGACTGTCCTGATTCACAAGGCTCAAGCCAAGCTACATGCACATACATGCTCCCCAGGAGAAACCCAGGCAGCCTTGTCAGAGGGCTACCCCATCCCTGACAATACGTCACTTGGAACACTGCTGACACACATCAGTTCACAGCACCATAATATTCCAGCCAATATAAACTTGGGAAGAGAATGGCCTTGAGGCAGTACCAATGTAGCTATTGAAGTTTTTGAGGCAAAAGTATACTTTATATTAAAGGTGACATTGTGCTGAGGGTTGGTTGCTCAGATTCAATGAAACAACTTGCTAGAAAAAAAACTGCTTACAGTAGCTTACAGCAGGTACACACACAGAGAGACTTGTGCAAAATGTATAATGAACAAAAACCACAGATTGCAAAACCTCATCATTGCAAAATCCAGGGATATTTTTCCAATAAAGGGTAAACTGGCATGTGGATAAATTCAGAATGTCCACTGACATTTGACCTTTTTGGAAGTAAGAGAAAGAGCACTGCACCACAACTGAGTAACGTACTGGTGTGCACAGAGGATCATTTAAGTGCACAGTGTCACTCCAATATTAAACATGACTCCTCATGTTCTACTTTACCTCAACCAAAATCTATTACAAACTTAAAACAGGGGAAAAATAATAAATGTGGGGCTGAAATTAGAGATGTTTGAATCCTGATGAAGTTTTGATTAATTTATCATTTGAGACTGTACAAGTCATCGATTTTTTCATGAAATATTACAGTTGTTTTGTTAGCTCTACAAAAGAGAATTCCACCATCTAAGATGTTACCTGCTGGTGACTGAAATTCATGGTTGCAAACCCTTGCTCAGATGGACTTTATAAAAGTACAGTTTTTAACATATTTTGGCAATACAGATCAAGTAAATAAACAATTGACTGATAAATTATTAGAGGCTGAAGTGTTTGATACATCTATATACCAAGACTACAGGTTTTTAAAATAGTATCAAACTACACACAACATGCACTAAAAAGTTTTCAATTGCTCAGCTAACCATTGCTCCTTGCCCCACTGTGCTTTACCTCTCTTAATACTCTTCCTGAGCATTGAACAGTTACCATAATACTCCTGTGAAACAGACCATAAAAACAGCATAATTTTTAAGTAGAGGAGGAAATGAGACCCTATAGGATTGTTTGCAAAGCACCAAGATTAAGAAGGTAACCATAAGAAAGGATCCCTACCTGGGTGGGCATGGTTAACTTGTTCTGATAGCTCGAGCTGTCCCTTTTTGCAGGCTCCCAGTTTAAGTGCTCAAAGGCAAGTTTGCTTCAGAAACTGACAGGAGACTCTTGTGCCATTAATGTCACATGGAATAAGAAACCTAACATGTCACAGACATTAGACATGCAGCCTTCCTAAGAAGTCAGGGACTGTCAGCCTGGGATTTAACACAAGGTATGGGGCTGCTAAGGATGTGCTCAAGCACTCTCTGACAACCAGACCTGTAAACTGGTGCCTTCTGCAGGTCTGCGAACCAGGGAAAGTACATAACTCTGGGCTGAGTCCTGCATAGTAGCAGGACTATTGTACTCAATTGTATCCAAGCCAGGGTAAGCACACCCAGCTCCCTGCAGCTGCTGTGGTGGACAGAGACTATCAGGAGACTCACCCACTGTGTGATTTTCTACCATTTAACTCTAGTGATTACAGAAGTTATTCCTGGTTTACACATTTTTTTGTCATGCATCTCAAAATCCCAGGCCAAGTTTCATCCAATGAGCATCATGGGCACTACAGGCTCCACTTTTTCAGCTCCAAGCTCACCTATTTCTGAGAGGCCCATCAACTTTCAGAAATATTTTGAATTATGCCTATTGCAATCACATGCCTATATTATGCAAAATAACATTTGCTTGTCTTCTTTCATAAACAGATTATTAATTAGAATGAACTGATCAGAACAAGAGAAAATCAAAACTAAATGAATGCCTTTCTAAAATGCACACTTTAGTCAGACTTGGTTTTATGTCCCAAATGGGTGAAAAACAGTTAACTCTCCACCATCCAGGACAATGGATGACGGGGACACCATGGATGATAATAAATTGGAGCCCCTCTGTTTGAATGATTATTTCAGAGGTTGAGACAGACATAAAATAATCCAAACATGTTAATGTACCTTTACACTAAGAAGACCCCGCAGATCTCAAGGAAGGTAGGACAAGCGCCACCACTTTGTGGGCTCTCACCAGGGGAGTCATCCACAGCCAGTCTCAGCAGGCGGATGAGTGCCTCTTACAGCACAGCTGCAGCCTCAAGCACAGCTGGAGCTGACCCTAGGCTAACAAAACTCTCTTCCCCAAACTAACTCCAGCCAGAGGCTTCTGAGTGTGAGCTCTGCAGGCACATCACAGGGGCACTTGAGGCACCCCGGAGCAAGGGCAGCTATGAGGCAGTGGCAGCACTGGAGCTGGGTCTAAAAGCAGTTCAGCTGGGCTCGTGCAGCACAACCAGCACAGGCAGCAGTGGCACAGGCAAGCCGCAACCACAATGGCACAGGCTATCCACAACAGATAATTTACCAGTGGAGAATTGACAGCTGATTCTATTTACAGTCAGTATACCCAGAGTGAAGGCACATTCTTGCTTAGGATCTCTATATATTGAGTAGTACTAGAATACAGATTTAGGAAGATGATAAAATCAAGCTGTTAAATGAAGTGACATAAATTATGTAATAAAACTGAACAGTATAGATATCTATATTCCTTAAGAATTTTTTTACAGTTGAAATAACTTTACAAACAGTTCATTTTACTCCAAAGAGTTAGTCTTCCTTCCAGTTATCAGACTTGGGTTGGTACATTCACTGTCAGTTTGAAGAAATTACTCTGACAAAGGAGGGAGTTGTCAGGCCTGTGGAGAATGGTTCTCGTCTTTTCTCTGTGAAAGGCTGTGACAACTGTGAGGAATGAGGACAGGGGATGAGCCCAGGGAATACACGACTATCATTGAGAAGACAAACAAACAGCCCTTGCAATACAGTAGTTAAATAGCATAGCTTGCTAAATAAGTGTTTCAATTTCTGGAAATTTAACAGCAAGGGTAATATTTTAATGATGAAATATGTAAGATGTATTTTATTAATTCCCCTCACCAAATAAGTCAGTTTCAAAGGATGAATTTTTATAAAAAAGATTCAATAACAGCACATACACTGGGCCTTTACACAAGGAGAAAGGTAAATTGCAGCCACATGGGTGCACGCTAAGTAACACTCTGCCAAAGAACTTGAACGGTTAGACAGCTACCCTGCCACCAAATTTCCCAATAAACAAACTTTAACATCTCAGCGGACTCTGAAGTCCACTCCAAAACACTGTTTTATCTTGAGGAAGAAAACTCACAGCTCTTCAATGACTAGGATCTGCACCCACAGGGATCTGGTCCCATCCAAACAAGGGTGTGCTGCTAAAGGCATTGCAAGTATGTGCTCTTAGGAAGCACATGCTCCCTAAGGAGTCATGGCTCCTACGTACCCAATGAGGCAGAACACATATATATATACATGAATTCATATACATAAATTCATATACACAGGCAGAATGCAGGCAGTGAGACATGAAGAACATGCAAGCTTTCAGGGAGTACCAGAGACAGAGACTGAGGATGAGAAACTGTGCTATGCTGGTTGTATTTACATGCTACTGGGAGAAAAAGTGAGAGATAAAAATGCGGCTGTTGTAAGTAATGTAGATGCTGGTGAGAGAAAGTGGCTATGCCAGATGGGATGCCCTATGATTTTTATTTCTTTAAAATTAAAAGTGACATCTACCAATTCTAAAACCACCTGCACCACAACAAATACATATAACTGCTCCTATCTCTGAAGACGTTGATAAATCTGCAGAAGAGTATAAATACACAGAAACCAGAACATCCTGTTATCCTCATTTTTATAATGTGCAAAAAAAAAAATAAATTTACAAGAGCTTGTAGTCCTGTCAGTTAGTCAAAAACAACTTTTGAGATTTTTATTTGCTCTACAAATTACTTATTACTTGTCAGTCTGGAAAACATGTTCCCTTTCACTGCAGAATAGTTTCTCAAGAAATCTGGGAAAGCGTTATAACCAAAATTATTTGAAAACTAGACCAGATGATTGCCTTGCTCTCCTTGTGATTTACCTCTGGGGCTCGTATGTCCAGAATTATGTGCTGGAACACTAAGATCGTCCCTTTCCAAACCCAACACCACACACTTCCAAGGGCTGTATGACTACACAGTAACAAGCCACAAATTATTACTTGACAACTGAAAAAGTCTGACTTCATAATTTGCATTAAAAAAGCTCTGTAAAATTTTTGGCAAATTATTTCACTGATTATTAAGATGTCACTGCAAGAACATGAATTAAATACGTAGATAAATACTTTGGGGTTTGATTTGCTGAAGATGAAAACTGTGTATCCATTTAAACACATAATATCAGGAAAATAGCAACATTATAAAGTCCCTGAAAATGTTTAATAGAGAGTCTAACATATTATTTCAGGACTTTTACATTAGTTCCAGGTTATAGTTAGTGTTAATGTTAAATACATGTGCTTTTAAAATGCTACTATGGAGCAGCACACTTTCATGGTCATGCTTTGACATGCATATACAGCAGTCATTATGCCACAAGTTGCATGGTTATTTAACCTGTTATTTAATACAAACCTCAAAACAGAAGCAACCAAATCTTTCCTACTTTATCAGTTAAGAGTTTTCAGCTTTTATGAATACTTGATGCTGTTTGTAACTACTTACACTGAAAACAGAGATGAAATGCCTGTCTGATGTGTTAGACCAATGACCAAACACAGTGAAACAGGCTGTCACAGCCTATTAATGGGAACAAAATGCTGCTGTAGGAGATTGTATTTACTTTTCCCACACAAGCAGCTCATTCAAGATTTGAGCTTTTTTATTTTTAAACGTATCATTTCTTTGAGATTAGTATTAGAACACATTAGTGAAGACAGTGCTGTATTGAGTTTTTCCATCATATGCCACACATAGCATGTTTCCTCTTAGAAATTCAGCTTCATTATTGCTTGTGACCAGTACACTGAGTCATTATCTCATTAAAAATAATAATCTAGAAAAGGGGGGGGGGGGGGGGGGTGGGGGAAAAAAATACTTCACAGCAATGTTTCTAATCCTCAGCTATCCTACAGACTGCAACAAGTTCCTTCGTGTTAGAATTTGTCTAGGCACAGACTGCAGAAGCATACCTGTGCAGAAGTCCTGGCTTGGAGTACTTGCTGCCCTCAGCCTCAGGTTACTCAGCATGTATGGTGAAGACTGTGTATATATGATAAGGTTTCTACCCACCAGAGACAATATGTTTTGAAAGCTAAAAGAGAATATTAAATTGAGCACAAATATACCAATGGAATAAATGTATGTCAGAGCTCACCCTTCCTGAGATGTGACCTGAGCTATGAAGACCCAAGCCTTCCCACAGAGCCAAAATCCAAGACCTAGAGCACTGTTTTAGCTTGGTTACCACCTATAGATGCTGTTTTTCTTTCACCCTGTCTTACACAATTTACCAAACTGCCTATTTTTGCCTACCAGAGGTTTGTTTAGTTTAGGGTTTTCAACATAATCACTATACCCCAACACCACTTGCAGTAACACCCCTCTTTGCTAAGCAATTTATTACCATCTCCGAGTAATATTCCTCTACATCCATAGCACAGCTTCCAAATGCTACTAAACCCCATCTGACACAAAATGTCAGTAATACTTTTATCTTCTTACCATCTGTAAATGGCTTCTTTCCACTTGAAATTTCATAAGCTATTTTAAGAACTTTATGGTTATTTGCTTTCTAACACTGCAGCGTAGGCATTTAGATCCAATTTCATGTTCTTTTCTGCTTTCTAATTCTGCTGCCTGAAGCATATTTACTAACGTATGCATGTTCACTGTCAGAATAGGAAAGAAACTCGTCATTTTGCCAAAGCTCTACCAGCAGTGCCTAAATCAGTTGGGTGGTGCTGCTCATCTGTAAACTATCAAACTGACATTTTTTTGTGGCATCAGGCTTCAGGATCACCATCTCATAAAACAAAGAATGATCTGCACCAATCCTTGAATCAATATTTTTGTCAGAAGGCTAACTAGAACACCCAAGGCTTTACAAGAATGACCTGTTGTCTTGAATTCCCAACAGCCAAAAGCTTCCCTTAATCATTACACAACGGTGCTTTAGGCTCTCTTTTCTTGCAAAATTTTGGCCTACGTCTTTTGTCTCTTGACAGTACCTGAAGATGTATTTCTTACAAAGGAATAACATTGCAATCTCGCTGATGGTAGTGGGTTGGAGAAGATGTCATGGCTGTCAGCATTGTTCTCTGAGGGAGTACACCTTTGTGTAGAGTTTATAATTATCTCACCTATTTTATATGGTTTAACAACTGTGAACATAACTGCTTTCTCCCATATGCATTCATACTACTAGTGTTTAATCCAAAGCCTCAAACCTTTTAAGACTCAGGCTTTCCTACTATTATTTCTGGTTTTGTCACTTTGATGTTAGTATTGCAACAAATCCTACATGGGATAAACTTTTCTGAAGTTAAGATTTTGTACAAAGTCTCTGCCTGCTTCCCAGGACTATCTTAGCAGAAACATATGGTACAAAGTACCTTGATGAAGAGGTATACAAATATGTACAACCTGCAGTCTGCATTGCCTGCTTCTTTACTTGCTGGTGAAATTTAAGATTTTGGACTTGATGTGTATTTTAAAGCTTGTGTATTTTAAGAACATTATGCACTTAAAGGGAGATTCTCTTGCATTCATGATAATTTGTTCTCAGCTAGTCAGAACAAAAATTGACAACTTTGTTAGCTATCAGATCGTAAGACAAAGTCCATCCTCGCACTTGGTTTTGAGGAAGGCTGACAGATGTACCTCAGCAGAGAGGACAGTGACTCTAAAAGAAAAAAGAAAAAAGACCAAGCTCCAAGTCTTACTGCTTGAATATAATGAGAATACGACTGAGACTGTTTCAGAAAAGAAAAACAACAAACCAAAACACAACCAGAAAAGTATACACAAGCCTCTAAATAGAAAAGTCATGACCAAAAAGAGAAGCACTTGAGAACTATCCTGTCCTCATTCCTACCACACAAAAGAAGCTTGCTGATGATACTGACAGCAGGATGGTGCTTCCTGACTGATGAAACATCTAACAGTCCACAGGCAGAGCATTATCAATCCTGGTCAGATGTCTCTCTGGTTTAACAGCCTACAAATAACATACTACCCACCATTAGACAAACTTCCATTCCCTGGCAGCCAACCAAGCCAGCTAGTGAAACAAAAACAAAATGAAAAAGCTCCAGTGTCCTCCCGCCAGCTAGGAGCACAGGCACTGGAGTCACCTAATTTGGTGGCTGACACCTTCCTCAAGCTCTGGTCCCAGAGATCAGAGTGCAGCTTCTGAGAAGGGGTTTGAGATATTCTGGGTGTTTTTCTGTTTCTGGTAAATACATGTAGTTTTAGGCTGCAGGCCTGCACAGCACCAGCAACATTTAAGCCTGGGCTATCAAAAACTAGTGTTAAGATTTGACAGGTTGAACTAAAGACAGAAGAGAAAGGAGGGAGAGAGAGAAGAGTGAGAAGGAGTGAGAAAAGAAACAGGATTTTACTGTTCACTTCCATGTATGTGCCATGCTAAATGACTGCAAGCTGCTGTCAGGGATTATGGTGAAGCTGTCAGCCAGAGCATCCTTCATGATTTGGCTTTTCCAGTTCTGAGGAGCAAGTGAATGAAGCATGGCTGGTGCTGGTGGCTGCACTTGCTTCAACACAGACCTTTGGTACTCCTGCAACATCTGCTCTCATTTACTCCTCCAAACATGCAGGACAGTATGCAAACATGACTCCAGGGAGAAGGTGGGATACACGTTCACTTTTAATAATACAAGTCTCTTTCTCTTTTAGACAGTCAAAATCTCTATCCACATCCACAGGACTACTGATGCTGCACCAACTATAGAGATCCCAGGCATGATTCAGGTTGGCCTCATGAATGGCTTCCTGAGTCAAGGATGGATGTAAAGAAGGTCACCAAAGAAACCTTGGCATCAGCAACACCTAAGTGACCCCACAGATTGTCACAGCCTGCCAATATGGCACCAGCCAAGCAGGTGCTGCTGACATCATGCAATCTGCCAGACCAGTTGAAGGACTGCAGACAACAACAAAAATCATCAACAGGGATCTACCATGACTCCCAACAAACCAAATTGTTGTTCCCTCTATTGCTGAAGAACCACACAAAGGGCCACCACATAGATATCCTGTCACTGATGCCAAAAGAGCTGCAGAAACTTATGCAAGCAAAGTCCATTATCTAATGTTTCTGTTACCCAGAAGGATGTCAACTGCACATCTTACAAATGGCACCTCCCAAATTGCACATGTACAAAGATCTACCTTGTGTTGTCTGTTTTCTTCTTACGATGCAGTAGCATTAAAAGCATTCTATGAGATGCTGTAAAACTAAATCCCATTGTGTCTTATGGCTCCATTACTTGTAGATCACATTCAGAAATATCTAGCAATGATGAATAGTGGATTTTTTCAATGCTACTCTATTTTGCTCCAAATTTGGGCAGCATTTGAAAAGTTGCATCTGTTGTAAGTAAACTTTGGCATCACAGTCACTTTCACTCCCATTTCATTCTGGCTAGCAAAGCTTGAGAACATAGTTCTGACTTCCTTCAGTAACTATCTGTGAGATTCCTACTAGGGGCCAACTTTCCATGACTTTTGATAACAAAACTCTCCAATGAGCTGATCAGTCATCAGACAGCAGAGTAACTCTTGGCATGAAATTATGTTCTTCCACCAGAGGGCTTAAAAAAAACCCAAAACCTACTGTGCTCCCAGTTTGGATTCCCTAGCAAAATTACATTTGGTAAGACACACCATTACCTAAAATACAGCTAAAACCAATCATAACTGATGTACGTGGTCATGACTCAAAGATCCCTCCTCTCTACACTCATCCACGAAGTCTGACACACACTTCTTCATGCTGTCTTTTTACAGTTACCTATCTGGGCAGATAATTGGAGATCAGAGTACTGAACAGGGAAGTATATAGAGACAGAATAAAGGTAGATCAAAAGACACAGGTGGAGATCTGGATTCTTGCTTAGACTCTGCTTTGAAATCATGTCAAAACCTCTTTACTCTGTCTGATGAGGTGCAGCTTGACCTGTCTAGTATCCTCCTCCAACCTCCACTGCCTTTCAAGAAATTCTATTTCCTTTAGAGCAGGTAACATAAAAGGTCAAGACTGCATAAAAAAGGCAGAAACAAAAACTAAGGGATGAGTCTGATTGACTGGTTACGTATCAGACTAGGAACCCACACATCCAAAAAAAAATCTTCAGGTCATGCCATATCCCAAAGGCAAACACTAAAAGCTCTTCTCCTGAAGCCAAATCAATAGGCAAGCAAGCATGCTAAAAAGCAGGTAAGACTCCTGACTGACCTAGTGGTCTGTATATTCACGTGTCCACAAAGATAAGCTAGAGTTTCTTTTTCAGCATACTAGAATGTGCATGCTTTAAATTATACCCTCAACAGAAAAAGAAATCAAATCTATTTCTGTTACTTGAAAATTTCTAACATTTTTTCCTTGCTTTCTAAGTGTATGTGTGTATATATATATATGTGTGTGTGTGTGTGTATGTATGTGTGTGTGTGTGTGTATGTGTGTGTGTGTGTATACACATAAATAATTAGACTTCTTTGGAAGGTTTCTGAAATGAAAGGATACTTCATAAAATTATGATAAACATTACTTTTAATTTATACTCCCAGTGACATTAGGTTACTAGAAGTGAAGATGAGGAGTACTCCTGCTTTTTCTTTTAACAATTATTTTGGAAAAGAAAAAGTAATTCCACTTTTTGTCCTATTAGTAGATTAAAAAAATAAAATCACAAACAAGGACAACTTTCTGTTTTTAAAAACACTGACTCAAGGCAAAAATTTATTCACTGTTTATAGGCTGGGTCTACATGTGACCTTCATGTAAATTGTGGACAGAAGAACACATGGTTTAATGTAGTGGTTATACACAGAGGTCCATATTAATAACCACAAACTGTCTTTTGTATAAACAATTTGGTAAATGACAGCACAAGTTAGGAATATCATGAAATGCAATCTCTTCAGTATGCAGACAACACAGTTCTGCATTTGCTTCATGCAAGGTTGCATTTGTGGTGTTCTGCTCTGGTTGGAAAGGGCTGGCTGTTGGGGATAGAGCTACAAAAGGTCACCTCCAGCATGTTCCACTCTCTGCAACAGCCAATCGCCTTTGGGGCTGCCTCTGGATTTGCTTTTTCCTGCTCCCTCCTTCTCAGGCTCGTACAGAGTTTCCATCCCCAGTCTGCCCTGAGGCTCTGCCCCAACACTGCCTTAGCTGAGTTCATCTCCATTTGGGAATATGCTCTTCATTAGAGCACGGTATTATAGTTATGAACAACCTTACCAGCACTCTCCTATGATAAAATCTGGAAGAAAGCAAGCTGACCCAGATATAATCTATGTAGGACAATAGCGAAATTCACCAAAGCTTTTTCAGTTTTGGTACTCCATTTATAGGCAAACTTTGTAGCCTAAACAGGCCACATAAGTTTCCTCTGTCTACAAGTATCTTGCTGATTATTCAGGCATTCCTGCACATTCAGGTGAATTATTTTCTACATTGTCAGAAAAAAAAAAAATGATGCATCAGACAAAAATGTCTTAAATTCTAGCATCAGTTGGAACCTGGACTATATACCAGAGGTTTTTGGAACTATTGAAGGCAAACAATGCTACATGAACCCCTTGCAACCCTTCACACATATATTGCTACTGACAAGATGGGGATGGCAAGTATTCAATTTTGCCAAATTACAGTGGTGCTCAAGCATACTGTGCAAACTATTCAAAGGCACACAGCAAGTCTGTGACACACACGGAGATTTAACCCCATTTGTTTTAACTCTCAGAGCCCTACTGTTAATTGTTGGATCATTGTTTTTTAAGGGATGATTATCAAGGGATGAGATTAGAAAAGATCAAACCTTAGCCTTCAGTCCAAATTCCTTTTTCTTGTGGATTTCATTCACACCCACAGAGTATTTAATTATTTTTTTTCATTACTTTTAAGTATCTCTTATGACTGGTAGGACATGGGAAAAGTTGACCTCAGTTATTACACTGCACTACATACACTCATTCAAAAATGTGTTTATCACTACCTTGACAGACCACAAGTGCTTCATCAGGCCAGCCTATAAAAATAGACATGTATGTATTTCCTAAAGCATGCAGTTCCATTGGCACTGTAGGTGTTTCTGTATCATGATGTTAAAATTTCAAGGATAATTAAAAAAAAGTGGCCGTTTTAATATTCAGTGGCAAGTCTCATCACACAGACTAACTGGAATTTCCATAACTTTTCAATTAAAGACTACAAAACTTCAACCTTCTTTCCAATCCCTAAACTATGATCAATTATATGCATTCAGATCCTCACTCTATATAAACACAAAACCCAGCGTCAAACACAAACTACACTAAGAGAAGCTATCTTCAGAAAACATTGCAACTGTTGAATCGAATACACAGTTTGGGCAAGAAAAAGTATGAAGCTAGTTTTATAGAGAAAACCAAACACTACTACCTGAGACATACTCAGTAAAAAGCTCTTTACATTGAGATGAAAGCTAAATTCATCACCTAAAAAAATTAATTAAAAAAGAAGGGATGCAGTTCTACAACTCTATAAACTGTTTTCTCCTGGAAGGCAGAACACAAGTCAAACAATGTCAGTTCCTAGCCAGCAGTAAATAAAGGGTTTCCGGAATGAATGCGTAAATCTTCTTGGCTCTGCCTTCACATTTTTAAGGCAGTGCATGTGTTTATATTCTGAACATCATACATTTTCCAAATAAAAACATAAAAAGAGAATCAAAGAAATACTTTTCAGCAACAACCAGACTCCCATTACCTTCTAATTGTTGGTTACAGTGACAGGTAACTGCCACAAGTGTCACAGCAATTACGTTTCTGTACTTGGGAAGAGAGATCAGGCTTCCACAGAACCTGACCAGTGAATTTTAAGTTAGTTTCAGGACAAGCTATTTAAGTACTGGAAACAAGAAAGAGTAATTTCATTTTACAAGTGATATACCAATTCCTTTTAAAAAAGCAATAAGAGAGGCTATTGAATGCTCCGTTGTTATTTATTGCTGTCAGTCATAACTACCCCATTTAAAAAAAAAAAACAACTTCCTGTTCAGTTCTTTTGCCTTGGTTCATGGAAAAGTTTATACCACTACATTATCCATTTGCTTGCTCTTACTAGCTCTGGAACAATTTCAATTAAATTTAACAATGGAGAAAGCCTCAAAGGGAAGAAGTTCCTACTCATCTGTGAAAATTAACAGCCAATACCAAACTAATACCGACCATGAAGGAAAAGTTCCATAAATGCAGTATTGGACTGGCCCATTTGGCCTGCCTGCCAGCTGATCAGTACTAGGCGCTCAGGTCCTGCCCCTGTCTGAACACTGTAATGTACCTTTTGTAATGCACTCCCTGAATAAAAATAAATGTTGCAAGACTGTGACACATGCTCCCTGCTATCCACCAACTGGCTCTTTCTGGTCATAAAACATGCTTTGTTTTGGTCTTACACCAACAGGACTAACATATACCAACCAACCTGAGTGCTGGAATAACTTCACATTATGACTTTTACACTATGATTTCAAGAAACAAGAGTCATGTGCCAGTCTATATTCAGAACTGTGTAGTCAGCTTTGTTAGTTCTTCACTAGAAAGTGCCTAACAGCTTCAGCAAATAAAACATCAAAACAATAAATGTTGAAGGTGAGACACTGGATTGCCATGTACTGTCTTCTACCACAGCCATGAATGGTAATTCCTTCCTCAGAAAAGTACAGAGAACACTAGGCACATGAGAACAAAAATAAGGTTGCTCAGTGGCTGAATTTCCCCACTCCAGTGGCACAATGCCCTGCTGGGGCCCATCCAGCTCCTGCCTAGTGCAGGGACCATGCATCAGCCCCCCAGAAAGGGCCCTGGGTTTGTCACCTCCGAGCCAGAAAAGGTAACAAATGGCCTGTGTTATCAGGGAGAAGCACTAACAGACTCCTTAACCTGTAGGATTTAAGGGCATTTCTTCTTTGAAGCTCATTTGTATGCTTTGTTTTGATTCTGTCAATGATTCAGATGCTATAGTGACAGAATTCTTCCAGAGTTTGACACACAAAAAAAATTCTAACATAAAAACATACGTTCCAGTAAGAACCCAATGAGGTACAGCCTGATTCAAAGATCACTACAATGATCTGTGTCCAAGAGAACTTCCCTCTTCTTCTGAAAAGTCTATACACGCATCTTTGTTCAACTCACTTCCAGATTGTCTTCCATTATCTGGTGTTACAGCTACGAAGACAGCAAGTGTCATGACACAACTGTAAATGTCAACCTGCCTCCTTTCGACTGAGAAGTGTGATCACACACACTGCTGTGATTTATCTTCCATTACAGTCAAGCAGAACTGCAAATAAGCTTTTATCTCAAAACAACAGAAATGGATGTTAGCTGCTGATTGAGCTTCTGTATACACAGCAGCGCATGCAACCTTCTTAAGTTCACATACTGCAAAAAAAGGAAAACAAAACACTTGATACACTCTTAACAACAAAAGGTAAAACCAGGAATGTTGTTACTGTCTTATCATCTCTTACTACCATTTGTTCCGTTTTGTTTGCCTTTGTTAATGCAGTGCATGAGAAAAGATCCTTTAGCAAAAAAAAAAAGATTAAAAAGCAGAGATGGAAGAAGTAGGTTTACAACTCACTGCAATTACTCTTGTGCTCCACATAACCTCCTCAGGAAAACCCTCTCTTTGGTGGAAATGAATCAATAACATCCAATTTTGACAGAAGCATGGAAGTTGGGTCTTTCTAGCAGTGCTTACAGAAGTTCACATTAAGAAACTACTCTAGAGGCTGTGCCACACTCCCACAAGTCCCCAAAGGCAGAGAGAGAAGAGGACAAACACCTACACATTTACACGGGAGCATACTTTTCTCTCACAAGCTCAAACTGTTCCTCGATTTAGACTTCCCAAGATCCTAAGACTTCCCAATCTCTTTATACATCAAAAAGCCTACATCTGTGCCAAAAGCAATGATTTGAAGGATGGACATAAAGAAAGCATGACACTGTTTTCTTTTTTCAATTTTATAAGGCCATAACTTGAAATAATTACAGATGGGCCATATTCATATGACAATATATCCCAGTTAGAAAGCAAACCAAGGTGCACTTAATACGAAGACTCCATTTTATTGGTGTTCCTAAGAAAGCAAAACCAGAAGAAGAAAATACTTCTTGTTGCAAGGTGGATAATGGAAATTAATCTACATTTACTCCTACCTCAACTGCCAGCAGCAGTTACATTCCAGCAGAAGGACAAAACTGACAGATTAGCAAGGGAGACATGCAGATAAATACTGCAGATAATTTTTTACTAGGAACTGAAGTTAGTAGTATCTAAGAATAAATAACCATCTCTCTCCTTTCATACCAATTTTTATACATGCATTAGCCATTAAATAATATTTCCTGTAGGCTCAGGCAACAGGAAGGAAGGAAGGCTGTTAACTTTATATTTAAAGTACCTCACAAATGCTTAAATAATGTAGTACTGAAGGCTAGATTAGAGTTTCTCATGTTTTGAGTACCTATTAAAAACCAATAGAGACAGATAAATTACCAGCTAAAAGATGGCTTTTAGAGAAAGATGCATGAACATTACTCAAAGGTATTGAACGAAACGGCTGGAAAGAGAAAACATTACGCATTAAAATCAAGAAAAAAGAATCAGAACTAAAAATAAAAATATGAGTGGGTCTAGTACTAAAGAGACTCATGAAGAAGCATACCTATAAAGGTTCTGGATTCTAGCTCCTCAATTTCAACAGAAATTGGGCATAACTGGGGGGAAAAATAATCTGTCCCTCTAATGTTTAATAGTGTCTATTATTGAGAACCTACATTGTTAATATGTTATTCATGATGAAAAAAAGTGGTTTTTTAGAATGGCAGAAAACAACATTTAAAGCCTTAAGAAAATGTTAACATATGTCTGTAGTACATATCTTAATTGTTTCTGTGTGATGAGTATCACATAAATTGTTTTTAAGAGAACAAGAAATATCAAGACAATTCCAGCTCTTCATTAGATAGCTTTTGTCATTAAAGCTCTCAGCCATTGTTAATCCACGAAGAACGTTTAAACATACTTACTGGTTTGCAAACATTCATTTGCCAAACCCTACAAAGCAAAACTTCACCATTTCATGATCAACACCCATTTCAAGGACTTGGAATATTAATCCATACTTTTTATCAAAGGCAATTACTGGCCTAACAGTGGAGTTCCTTAAGCATCAACGCAGTGTTGCAGCTTCAGAATAGGATCTAAAAAGGAAGAAGTTTAGTGCTGAAAGTAATGGGAAAAAAAAGTCAGAAGGACCAGATCAATGCTGTGACAACATATACTCATTTGTGGGGTCAAAAAAACATCACAGTAATGTTCCCGCAGACAGCCTCAGTTTGAGTTAGTCCGTACCTTGCAACAATTTCAAATTACTTATAACTTATGGCAATGGGGTTTATTTTTCACACTCGCATTTCACATCTATCATTAAAATCAGAATGAGAAAACATACCAAACCTTTCAGTCTGTGCTCTCAGCCTTGTAAGTCTGCATGCTTACACTTGATTCCAGCTTGTATTCATCCCAACACTAAGGATTCTGTACATCTTTTATTTATAGTCTATACTGAGCCTTTGCAAAAATATTTTCTTTCCAGTACTGGGCAAGGATTTCTTTATTTCCTGTCTGGTATGTTTTACAATAGACATGTCTGTTAAAAAGTTGTACTATGAAGAGTCTATCACTATTTGTAAAAACACATTTTACATCTTCATCAGAAGGGATTCAGAAGGGGTTGATGCTGTTAAAAAGATCTTTATACAAGCAAAATGGTATCTGGAACAACTCTGAACAGGAAAGATCATGTCACTTCCCGCGAATCTATTTTAAAAAGCAATTTTCTATTCCGTCCATTAGGAAAGTCTTCATAATATTTACTAATTGGCCTTTTTAGCCCAGCTTTACAAAAACCACTTTAGTCAAATAACTGGAACAGTATGTGTAAGAAAGCTATTCTCATTATCAGCTTTTACCTGCTCAAGCTCTCAGCTTCAAATTCTTGCTGTGATTTTTTTTTAAATATTAATATCATTAAGCAGAGCAATTTAATAGGAAACATACAAGTGAAGAACACTTTCTGTTGTTACAGCATGTTTTTTATCACTTTACCTTCCATTACGCAGAGTGTTATAGTACAATAAGGCAGTGCTGACTAAATTAAAATTTGGATCTTTTTGTATTGTTTCATTCTTTAGCAATTCCTCCTTTTATCTGTGGTCTGTAAATTACTTTTCTGTGCAGCAATGCTAAAAGGATGCCTTTCATGGGAAGGATGGCAAACTGCCATATGGCTGTTGTT
This sequence comes from Melopsittacus undulatus, assembly GCF_012275295.1. Lineage (NCBI taxonomy): Eukaryota > Metazoa > Chordata > Aves > Psittaciformes > Psittaculidae > Melopsittacus > Melopsittacus undulatus. The sequence continues at coordinate 28,142,192 of NC_047531.1, forward strand.
CAGTTCACTCCATGGATACCTTGTGCCTACAACGTGCATTTTACTCCCATTCACTTCAGTCACCCTTGCCTGTCTACATCCCCCTTCATTTCAGATCTCCCACTTTTTTGTGTGACATGGTATCATTTAAAATTCTGAATGAGGTACTGCACATTTGATTACCATAATCTTTTTATGTAGCCCCAAAGCTGCATGTCTTCTAGGTTACTTCCATATCAACTCAAATCTGGATTCATGTATCACACTGCCTAGAGACTGCAAATAGAAATTCTGTGTGAATTCTTCTGCTATTTTTATCACCAAACGCACAAAAACTTGAAATAGAGCTCTTCAAATTTTTAAATGAAAAATAGAATTGACAAACATGAAGCCTTTCTTTGAAGGAAAACGTGATAACACCAGTCAATCAGAAAAGTAAAAAATGAAGTGAAAACAAATAACACTCAGAGCCAAACTTCACCCTCTTCAGCATCTTTAGTACTATGACTGAAAACTGATCTTCAGAATAAAGACTTATTCTATAAAGAAAAAAAAATCATAAAACCAAAATTCGCAAGTTACTTGTCATGATCAAAATTCACGCTAAGAACATCCTGTTCAGTTCCATGAAGTAAACACATTATCATTCCTACAGAATGAATGAATGGTTAGACTTAAAGTTTCCTGAAAGGACAAGGGTTTTCAAGATAAAACCTCTGCAGCAAGTTACCTAGAACTATCTGTGTAATCATTTAATGTCCCAAAGAAGAGGAAAAAAAAAAAAAGAAATATATATTTCCTTTAGAATTCTCATAAGGCTGCTTTCAGGCAGTACCATAACTGATGGATGTTTATGGTAGTAATACCTACTTATATATGTGCATATTTCTTTTAACAGATTTACCTAGCACATAGTAACTCCTGCATACATGGACTTCTTCTATGCACCCACATCCAAATAACAACCTACATTTATCAGTCTTCTTTTATATCATATCACCCCCTAAGATAACTTCTTTTTCTCCTAATTCATGTACATCAAGACCCATTCAAGCAGCAGAGAACACAGAGGCATTTTAAATGGCTCTTTTTTCTCAAAGCCTTCTCTCTCCCTTCATTCATTTGTAAAAAAACACCTTTTTAAAGCACAGAAACTTCTCTATAATTATATTTACTTGAAGCTCAAAAGAAGAGCTCAAACCTGGAGTGGGAACAGTTTTCCTATAACAAGACTTTAAGGCATTAAAATAATAGTTGGCAAAATAACCACTTCTGTTTTCATTAAGTACTAAAAAAGGGACATTTCACAAAGTGTTTGTTACTTACTATTCAATATTTCATTTTTCCCCCAGCACCAAAACTATGTCAAGTCTCTATGAAGACTGCAGCTGTACCCATGTGCCTACTGACTTCCTTGACTATGACCATTACTGTTACTTTTTGACACAGAAAATGGTTGACAACAATCTGGATTCTCCACCACAGAAAAAGTTGAAACTTTCATTAGAATACACACTCCTTAGAATACAGGCGTTATGAGTCTCCAGACATGGTAATGACAGATGACCATGTTGAAATACTTAAAAGCTCTCTCAGCATCATCAGATGACCAAGTTCACATTTCATATAATGCTCTGACCATTAATTTTAGTGTAAGATTGCATTTATGACCTTTCAAAATAACATTTATAAGCCAGAGTTTCATTAGAAAATTCAAGGCATAAATTTGGGATGTGTACATGAAAAGACCAGGGTTCTACCTGTGTAAAGAATGTAAGTGCAGAGAACTTAAGGCTCTCTCTCTCACATGTGCTCTCTATTGTTTTATCTTCCTCTCCTCACTTGAGTTCTGTTCCTCTTCCTTCCCTCTGTTCCTCCTTTGCATTTGCCTTACCCCACATTGACTCTTCTCCTACCTCTATTGTTCTGCCTTCCACCATGCCTTCTTGCTTCTTTCACCACTGTCCAGCAAATGGAATTTCCCAATGTAGAGGTCATCTTTTATAGTGGAAAGCCAGAAGTGGGGCAGCAGCCCATACCTTGATTAATCAGTACCTTGTGACCTAAATGTGCAATTTCCAAACCACATGTTCCAGATTTACAAGAGCAGCTAAAGCCAGTAAGTCTGCAAAGATTTTACTATTTAAGGTAGGCTTCCCTCAGACTGAAGGTTCTTACCAGACAGAACTAGATAATAGAATGTGTAATACCTTTGCCTAACAGACTGGGGATGAATTCTGTGATATACATGTTTTAAATCAAGCTTAACTTACAGATGCAAGAAGTACCTCTGTGAAAGTTAAAACACTTGGCTGTTATGCTGGTTTTTATAACTTCAACAGGAGTACATTCTAAAAACAAGTACTTTCTTAGTGTCCATGGATAGACCTTCAATCTGTTGACTTAGAGAGCATTTTTCTGGGAAACTGAACTGAAGTCAGCAAGTGACACAAAACTCCTAGAGCAATCCTGAGGAATGCCAATTTTTGTTTAAAACAGATGTAATACATGCAAGAAACACAGTGGTGGTGTACAAATGTTAGTACTGATACTGTTTGTACCTTACCATTCATAATGCAGTTATTACAAACTCATGCCAAGAAAATTTTAGGTCTTCCTGTACTCACTGAATTACTGGTGGTGTCATTTTCTGAGCTGAACAGTCAGTCAAAATTAATTTCAAGTTGTTTCTTTAGAGAAAAAGAAGCTGGAGATAATTTCAAATGTTTTTGCATCCTTAGGTCTTAGGAATTTTCTCCTGCTTCTGTTAAATACACAGACATAAACTTTTAACAAAATGATAGCCAGCACAGACACCTTCACCCATGCACACTAAGGTTTCAAGCAGGAATACATATATACATTGGATTGGAGGCCGCTATCATTTCAACTAAGTTCTTAACACAAACCTTCTTTTTTTAAAAGAGGTTACAGCAAAAGTATGCTTTTCATCTACAATCACAATATAGGCACATCTGAGAGAAAACCATACTCCTTACTATAAAGGCTACTGAATGCTACAAATCACAAGTTCGCAGTTCTAGTTGCTTAGAATTTTGTCAAACTAAGTTTTTGGACTGCAATTATCCCAACATGAATAAAGCATAAATTGCCAACTTGCTCAGGTTTGCTTTCTAAAGTAACTGCTAGCAGAAATATTTTATCTTGCTCCTGTCAAAAAAACTATGTCAAAACTATTTTTTCAAGAAGCTCTATTGTTCTGAAGACTTCCAGCAAGGATTGAAAGCACTGTGGTTTTGTGCACTGACTTTATGACTAGATAAAAGCATTCAGTAGCCATCTCCTGACCACCAAGGCCCACTGAACCAGCAAGGCGCCCATCCACACAGCTAAAATTCTTTTCTCTCCCAGAAGGCATCTTCCCAGTCCAGAATGGTGTCTTATACACACTACACTCTGACCCATAGAGGTCAAGGAAATACAGTCTAAAGCTTTGCCAAGGAGCAGATAAACAATGCCATGCTCACTTGCTCTCAGGGGCTGGTCTGTAACTGGAAAATTCTCATTTCTAAACTGTATCCACTGTAAAGCTGCCACAGCCTGGGTCTGAGTAGGTTTGTCCTTATAACCACACAAATAATGCTTAGTTTATTTCTCTATTTCAGATGAGTGACTGTAAAAACTAAAACTTCATTCTTTAAGCTGGCTAAACACATATTCAATAGCAATGCTTTCAGCCACCACTCATCATAACCCAGATTTTCACTTGTATATCCATTTAAAAAAAAAAAAATCACAGGGTTTTCTCATGTGAATGCTTCCCATGTGGTTGTTTTTTTTCATACTTTTTCCATAGTCTCTGATTTAACAATATCCTACTACCTATACATAACATACCTATACATAAACCTATACATAGAACCATATAATCATAGAATAGTTGGGGTTGGAAAGGACCTTAAGATCATCTAGTTCCAACACCTCACAAAAAACCATGGCACCCAAGATTCTGTCCAACCTGCCCTTTAACACTGCCAGGGATGGAGCATGCACAACTTCCTTGGGCAACCCATTCCAGTGCCTCACCACCCTCACAGTAAAGGACTTCTTCCTTATATCTAACCTAACCTTCCCCTGTTTAAGTTTGAACCTGTTACCCCTTGTCCTATCACTAAAGCCCCTAATGAAGAGTCCATCCCCAGCATCCCTATTCATCATTTTATATTGTCCCCTTCCTTTTACAGACCCTTCAACTGCTCTAATCTATCCATTACCATCACATGACAAACCTGCAAGAAGGTTTAGTGCTTTCTGGTTTTACTTAATTTCAGAAAGAAACCTGTAACTAAGGTTAACAGAACTGATTTATCATCACAAAGCTGGCATGGATGTGGTTGTGTACAATGTTTTCTCCAGTGCTCTGCTTTATACAATTTACCTACTATTTCAAAATTTGCATTCACAGTATGTGTGTAAAGCAATTCAGACTGAATAAGGGAACTGAAAAAAAGACAGACCTTTAACATTGATGTTGTAAGCTAGAATACATGTTTTACCTAAGCAGTGATCTCATGTTATTCAACATAACCAGTGGGTAAAGCGGAGATATGTACTTGCATTTTCTAGCTCAAGTTTTCAGGGAAGGAACTCAAAGCAACCAACATACCAATAGAAGCACACAGGGGAGGAAAGGGAGAGCTGTAGTATTTTCCTGTTAAACTACATCACTCTCCGAGGAAAAAAACGACCAAAACAAATCAAAGTAAAGCAAAAGAAAATCAAAGTAAACAGAAGCTCAGTGACACCAAATGGTACATACAGCACCACAGGCTTTTAGTTGCAAGAACAGCAATGTTACTTCTAAAAACATCTCTACTAATTCATATTAAAGATAGATGACATATGAATTTTTAGCTATAGCAAATATTTAAAAACAGCTATTACAGATTACATGGGTTATTACCCATCAAAATAAATTTTAACTGGTAGAGAGAGAAGTATAGTCACTTGTAAAAGAACAGACAACTTACTCAGCATTTCCAAATTTTGCAGATACAGTATAACAAATTTTACAATGCACTTCAAGCCTGCAAAAAAACACAACTAGAAGACCTAAAAATCATTCCCAAATTAAGTAGTGCTTAAGAATGGTCTAAGTGCTCTGAGTCTAGAGAATTTAATTTCAGAGGTCACCTTAACTCCAGGTGATAATTTAGAACTATGACACCAATACAACAAACTTCTCCCTCCAGAGAAGGTAACTGCTTTTATCCATATTTGATATCTGCAACTAATGTAACGGACAAAGCAGAGGACCTGGACAGAGATTAATTCACAGTTCACATATGACGCAATCCCAAGCATAGGCTTTTTCTTTTAAACACAGTTTATGTGAGTTCCTCATTTCTGAACAAGGTAATGCTGATGTACCTTCCCAAATGCATCTCAAGGACAAAACTGACACTGACAAAGAGTTCAACTGCAGTGCTTGTAGGTATTTAGAAACAAGTTGGGAGGGGGTGTTGGAGACAACAGAATTTGCAAGGAGCTCTCAACAATGTCCTGCTCGAATTAACTGAAGAAGTTAGCTTGACATTTCAAGTGTACTGCTTTAACAAAGAAAAGATCCACCACCAGGTCTGAGCTCCTTCACAGGTATTTTTATTTTAAACCATTTGCTTATAAAGTTCTTCAATTTGTTTTCCTCTCCTGTATGAAAGCAGCTCAGGACATGTACAGAACAAATAGACTATACAGAAGCAGTTTGATTGTTCATAAAAGCAAAAGAAAAAAATTAAAATTCTGCCCCCCCTCAACTTAAGTTCAAGAATTGCTACTTACAGAAATGGAAAGCAAAGGCACAACAGAAATATACTTTTTAATTGGTATTTAAACTCATGGAACAATGATTTGAATACAAGCCTTGATGCCTCCAGATATTAACAAAAGACTGAGCAGATGCATTGCTACATTAACTTAAAAGAATACATATTCAGGGCAGACATAAAATTTGAATTTAAAATACATACTCCTGCACAACGCACAGATACACAAGCACACTATTAGTAATCATATATTGTAACTTACTATGCACCCTCGACATGGTTTCACAAATATTTCCATTTCTGTTACTTCCAATGGTTAATTATTTCAAGTGACAGAAATTACAGGCCATAACATGATTAAACTTTCAAAACATATTAGGCTTAAAAATGTGGTATTTTAAAGAGGTTTTGTCAAATTAATATATCAATCAGTTAAACTAAGTCCTTCTAGCACATCTCTTAATGCGAATGTTGACAGTAACGGCTTTTCTTCACAATCACAACAAAAAGAGTATCAAGAGAATGTTGATTACAGGTATTAATTGGAAAAGCTTTCAAAGCTTCTTACTGCATCCTGTAAAGTTGTACATATGTAACACTACACACTAATAAATCAGGCTACTTTTCTGCAGTTCCCTCCATTCACCATTCCAGTTCTCCATTCACCAATGAGTCTGTTCAGTGTTACAGTAATTCATGTTTGAAAACCATGTTTAGTGTTAGGGAATTAAGATAATGATTTATTCTTCCATGTTATCACCATTTCAGCTTTCAAAGACAGCAAATTTCCAGATTTTTACTAATTTCACATCATCAGACTTATATGGTAATTTTGAGCTCTAACACTGCAGAACCTGATTGACAGATTCAAATTCTCATGAAATGCATATGGTTATAGCTGCAAAGAACAGATGAAAAGAATGGCGTCTGTCTTATGGTGTAACATAAAGCATTTCGAAAACTCACCCAGTTCTCAAACATCTACATTTTTCTTGATGAAATGCACATAACACATTATTCCAAAAACTGCGCTGACATTCATCTAGCAAACAGCTGGCTTCTGTGCTCTGCTAAGTAAAGCTACCTCCAGCATGACCTGGAGGGATGAATGCTTCAGTGATCTGATGAGATACACTTCAGTTTCAAGCTGTTCTCAAAAAAATAAGCTAACAATAAAGGTGCTTGCTGCTTTCTCTTCTCCATCTAACCTTACTGACTGACATCTCCAGTCTAACCGCACTGATTGCCCCTGCTCGCAGCACAAAGGCAAGCACTACACACCCTTCAAAGACAGCTACTACTCGTCCCATGAATCAGACCGGATGATGAACTGACATCCTCTCTAAATAAAGCCCATCAGCCACAAAAGGGTATCATTAGCTGCGTGCAGATAGGTATTACTCTCGAACACAAAGATACCACAGATTCTTTGCTGTCTTCACAGCTACACTTGCTCCATAGGGCCTTCTACCGTGGAGGAAATTTCACCCTGGCTCTCAAGAAACAATTATGTTTTAAATTGTGCTCTACTTTTGAAACGCATGTAAGTACCTCTATGTGAAATGCTTTATCAAGTGTGTAATTACAGTAACATGCCCATTAGAGGTGTTTTCTAAGGTAGCCATGCCATTGGACTAATTACAAAACGTAGATTTGCTCTCTGGTGCTCTTAGGAAAAGGAAACATATAGCTCTCCTGTTAAGAATATCACAGACCTATACGCTATAAGAGATAAGGCTGCGGACGCTGGCGATATCTGCGTGCCCAACATCCAGCGCTACTGAACAAAAGGGCAAAGCCCGGGAGGTAAAAGTTTGCAGCGGGAGACGGGAACCCTCCCATGGGCTCCCTTTTACGGCGACCTCCTCTCCCCATTCATGCTCCGATCACCGCGGCCACCGTGCTCCTCACGTCCCGCTGTCACCAGCCCTGCACTGACCCGCGGCCACCAGGAGGCCGCTGAAGCGGGAGCCCCCACCCTACCCTGTGCTCCCCACCTGAGCCCGGACGCCGGAGGAGCCCACCCGCCCTGCCCGCTGCTTCCAGACCCCAGGCGGGGGGGGGCCTTACCCGGGAACTGCTGCGGCGGCGGCGGCGGCGGTGGCCGTTCTTCCTCCTCGCCGCTCTCGGAGTCGGTCTGCATGGGCTCCTCGACGAAGTTGACCCCGCGGGCGTCGAGGGGGGCCCGGCGCGGCTGGCTGCTCCTGTCATGGCCGGACGCGGGGGTGCCCGCCTTGCGGCCGCTCGCCTCCTTCTCCGCTGCTGCCGCCGCCTTGGCCGCCGCCGCCTCCTCTTTGAGGCGCCCGAAGTACTGGAGGGCGAACTCCAGCAGGTCCCCGGGCTGACTCCGCAGCACCTCCACAGTGAAGCCCTGCAGCAGCTCCGTCAGCCCCGCCGGGATGGAGATGCTCATGCCGGGGCCGGCCGGGGGGGCGCAGCCTGGTGGGAAGGGGGAGGGAGAAGGGAAGGGGAGAGGAGGAGGAAAAGGGGGGGAGAGCCCGCGGGCGGCTGCGGGGGCCGGGGGTCCGCAGCCCGGGGACGATGCGCGCCCGGCAGATCGCCCGTGGGCAACGGGAAAGGGGCGGGCGGCGGCGGCGCAGGTGGGAACGGGCGGGGGGCGGGCCCGCGGGGGGCAGCGGCTCGCTGGCAGCTTCGGCGGCGGCACCTCCTCCCCCCGCGCCGGGGGAACCTCGCACACATGTGACCCGGGAAACCATGACAACCTCCCGCCGGGGACTGCGGCCCGCAGCGCGCCCCGCCCGCGCCGCCGGAGGGAGGCACCGAGGCACCGAACGGAGGCCGGACCGCCCTGTCCTGCCCTGTCCTGCCATGCCCTGCCCTGCCCTGCCCTGCCGCGGAGGGGCGGGGAGCCCGTCGGGAGCGGGCAGGTGCCCTCGCACAGGGCCGCGGTGCTGTTACCTCCCCCCCGCCCCGAGGCCTCTCCCTGGGCTCTCCTCACGCCCCCTTCCCGCGCCGGGCCGTCACCACAGCGGCTTCTGGGGTCCCCTCAGCTTTGGGTGCCCTTCCCCTGCGGTGATCAGCGGGGATTCCGTGTCAGCGCACATGTGAAGGACCACAGTGGATGTAGTATGTGCTTTTTCACAGCCATGTACCGCCTTAGAGATATTCCCCGCATCATTCATATACATAGACGTGCTGTCTATTTATATTCATCCATGTTATTCATGATGAGGTGGGGTCATGTGGTGCTAGAAAATGTCTCCTGCTTGTCAGCCGGTTGCCTAAGGTCCATTAAAAATTTAGCTAGAGAAAGAAGCAATTATTTGGGGGAAAAAAGAAAGAAAGAAAACCCGTTCAATTTAAACATTGCCAAGTGCCAATGCTCAACACAGACACTGTTCCAAGTCGTGCTGCAGGGACTACTTAGCACAGCGGTAAGTAGGTGCTGCTTGTCATCACCAGGAAGCTTAAATGTTTTAAGTAAGTCATAATTACGGGTGCCATGTTTTTCACAGGGTGTTTTACTAAATGCTTCTTGAAAGTGAGATCCTTGGAATGATGAGAACTGCACCACCCCCTGATTCATAATCACCTCTGAACATTTGGCCAGCATTTTGGGGGCTCCAGAAATATCTGTGGTAGTCTTATTTTTATGCGCCAAGCAAATTAATTGCTAAAACGTCTAAGGTTGGGACTGCTTGGCTGTTGGATAATTGATTTTACTGAATACTCAGCATTGCACAAACTGCCTTGAAATATACTGTATAAGAGCTTAGTGTAAGATAAACAGTCAAAATTTAAGTTCACAGCAGCAAGATACTGAAAGACCTGACTTCCAAAAGTAACATGCAACAGAATACAGAAATCCCTGTGATGCCTTTCCAGAAGATCTGGATCTCAAAGCCATTTTAAATTGAATTCGTTTCCAATGCTCCCTTTGTATGCATTTTCAAATGGAGCTTTGTTCCCAGGTTGAATCTTCACAGTATTGTAGACCAGGCAAATTAGTGATCTGTGCATGCATGAGTGATATTGCTGCCCTGTAGCAGTAGGAGACACCTCTGCCGATGGAGTTGTGGAACACTTTGAACTACACCTTGTGGCTTCATTTCTCTCCACAGGAAAAGCCCGCAGCTAGCCATTATGAAGTACTTATTTGAAGTGAAATTCACTGATGTTTATCACTGTCCAGCCTGAGGTCAGCCATCTTCAAGGTCAAGTGGAGTCCCCTTGGCACAGACCATGAGTGCTCACTGTGCTGCAGAAGATTGCAGCAAGCTCCACTGCAGTGTCCTGGGGGGCTAACAGCCTAACCACACACCGCACTTCATGCAATGCCCCAGCACAAGCACACCCTGACCACAGCTGCCTTTACAAAGTGCTGGTGTTGCATGTAGCCATGTACGTTGCAATGGCTGGGAACCCAATGCAGCAGGAGAACTGACGTGTACATTACAGACAGGTGCAGACCATAGTCATCTGAGAAGTTTAGCTACAAATGTCAGATTGATTCATTTGCAAGTTTAGGAGCTTAAAAGGCCTCTCACACTCCTGAGAGGGCTGATCTGTTTGTCACGAGGTTGAGAGATACCTGAACTCTGACAAAATGTCCAGGAAGGAGGTGTTGGTAATTGGTGCTTTCCAGGCACTAGGTGTTCTGTTAACATACAATGTTTCATTTACTGGAGTCTTCTAGGATTGAAAGGTTTGTTATCCCTGAGGTTTTCCTCTTAGTCAGACAAGGCACTCTGTTATTCTAGGAATTTACCAGCAGCACAATGTTTTTTGCAATCTAATCAAGGACTTCCCTAGCCTGCCAGAGCCTCCTGTCCTCCCACACATGAAAAGAGATTGTTTCTCTGAGGACATCCTCAAAAGCCAGCCTTTGATATTTGTATACAAAACTGGGATAATTTGAATAAGATATTCCAAAGTGGTAGCACTCTATAGAATTCTTTTTCTTTTTTTAATTTTCAAAACAGCCCAAAATGTTTGTTTCTAGTGAGACCTATCTTGAGTTTTGGTGTATCTCAGAGGATGACAGTGAGCTTTGTAGTTCATGTTGGTGTCATCTGTTTTCCTTTGATGCTTTCTGTTCCAAAGAGTTTGCATTGACATCTAAATTGCTTTTAAATCCTCATGAGGGGGACAGCTGTCCCAGAATGTGTTATGTCTAGCAGAGTGAAGTTAGGTAATGAGAGTATCAGTTCACATCTCTCCAATAAGTTTTATTCATTGCTACTAAATTTTGTGTGTCATTGTAGGTCAGCTGTGAACATCATCTTGAAATGAAAAGAGAACACAAAACCTTCACAAATCCTGTTGTACTGAAAAGTATTTGGGCAGAACGTTCCCCTCGCAATTATCGGGAAAATGACGCAAAGTGTCAAAAGTGTCAAAAAACACTTGTGTTGTCTCCTTTTCTCCTAGCCAACAGATGCAGTCTTCATAACATAACACCAGCTTTGCATGTCAGTCCGTCCCTTCACCTGGTTCAAGGCTGTGAAAAATTAGGAGACTACAGCTAGCAGCTAAGAAATAGCAAAGACTGTGTCTCCCACACAATTCCAGGCAGCATACTTAAGTGGTTGGGAATGCTTCTGCCAGAGATTAGAGAATTAGATCTTTTCTGATCACGTAGAGGATGAACAGAGTGCAGAAGAAGGAGAGACAGATTTCCAAGCCTTGTCTTTATCAGTGTAAATGCAAATTTAGTAAATTTAATAAACTTGAGCGTTAAATGGACTTTATTAAAAGTCCATTTAAATGAGTTTTATTTAAAGACCATCCAACAACCAACTACAAGCCTTTTTTTCAGCCAGCTTTCAACTTTTTACCAGATAGGCACATCCTTCTCCAGCACTTCAAAAGACACTAAAAACAGCCATCAGCTGTACAGAGGGGCAAAAAATGTGCACTTAATGTTGTGAGTCACAGACTGGGTAAAGCCTTTTTTCTTGAGTGGAAAGTAACTTTAGCGAGCACAGTATAAACCCCTTCCTTAGTTGTGTCCTTGGAGGCAAGAGGGACTATTACTATTGTCTGCTTGGACCAGCTGCAGAGCTAGCACAGAAAGAAGAGACCCTAATCTTTTCGTGTGTAGTAGTCTCCTAAATTCGCAACCTGGCAACTCCCGGTAGTGGGTCTCAATGGAATGATAGTTCATATTGTACTGGAGAAAACACTGGACAAAACCTGGCCATATACCTGCAGTGTAGTAGGAAAAGACTGATGTTTGGATGTGGGAGATGTTACTCTCAATTTCCTGTGTTTTAAATATTTTGGTTTATGTTATCTTAAATCTTTTGTCCTTGCTTTTTAAATTTTAGATGCAGGCTAACTTTGCATATTGCATGATTAAACACTAGTGCTGACAAGCAACCTGCAAATCCTTTCATGGGATTTTATAGGTATTTCAAAATGTCTTTAGCTGCATGGCAATGTTTTTCTTGCTGACTCTTGATCAAGCAATAGCTGGTTTGGAAGTTTTGCACCACAGTTCATAGGAATAATGTACCAATTTCTGATCTTCCGTAATACCTTTAAAATGTCACATATATTGACTCTTTTTGTCTTCTCAGCTCATGCTGGCTTACTAGGCAAATCTTGCTCACACATTTTTCTTACAGTTTTTAATGGCAGTCATTCATCCATAGATTTTTTCAGTAATAACAAATCTTGCAGCTGTGAAGATCCATAGTTTATTGCTTTTCTATTCTTCTCATTAGAATAATAGGTCACTATTATTATTTTACCAAATCCATTATCAAACCCAAATCTATTTCGCAGAAAAACATTCAATTCTATCAGCAATATAAGAAACTAGTGCCTGTAATTCATGGATCAAATCTGAACACATTCTTCGTGATGCTTCCTTTACTTGAGTCTCCTGTTCTCCCTCTCATACCCTTTGCCCTGCCCATTTTTATTGTTCTGTAGATTAAAAACACTTAACTCTTCCTCTCCCTAGCATAAATACAGAGCATCAAGATTCAAGTAGCCATTTACATACTCAATTAAAATTCTTATTTGTGTCAATAGGGTTTTCTCTGAACAAGCAGAAAGGCTGAGTTCAAAACTTGGGCTGGAAGGAATCCACCTCAGAAAACAGAACAGTGGTGAAGCACTGTAAATTAAATAGCCCCCGCCATTTTCACTACCAATTCACCACCAGTTTAACCTGATAGAAGATTTGAGAAGTTTCGTCCCACCAGAATGGCACCCTGCTAACCCCTGAACAAGTGTTTATTTCCTCTCCCTTGTGTCACCTTTTTAGCATTTGTAGGGCAATGTAGTCAGCCAAATTTAACACCTGATAGGGTGGAGATTAATTGTCATGCTGACAGGGAGAAGAGGGCAGAAGTCACAGCTCAGGAGGAGTAAGTAACACACTATCTTTTCATTATCAGTTCAAATTTAGGTTGGCATACACGGGTAGTGAAGCCAAGTCTTTGAACAGCTTCATCTATGGAGATAATATGGTCAGAAGAATTGCAGAGTGTCATGTCTTTTGACCTAAACTTCCTACTTTTCCATTCACCCTAGTTCTTCTTAACCCCAGACCGGACTTTCCAGGAAGTATGAGTTTTGTGACTTATTGCAAACTCTGCATAAAACTGTTATTATTCAGTGAAGGAGCTGTTGATTTCCATTGAAATCCATTGGTTTTGGTCCTTGATATTCAGAAACTACTGGATACGTTCAATGAGAAAATCAGTTCTCCTTATGTACCTTAATTTGAGCACCTGTAATTTCAGAAAATTTTCACCAGAATTTTTAAAGTCAATATAGTGAGCACCGAAGTTGTCTTTAAAAATAAACCTCATTTTAAAAGTAATGTGATAAAATGACAATGTAGAGGTAGTAGACTTCGGCTATTTACAGGATCTTATTTTATATGATATCTTACTTTGTTTATAAATATGGAATTGTACAGTGTCAACACAACCTGTTAAATGGCTAACAGAGACATCTCTCCAAGCAGCTGACAACAGAAAATAATCATCAGATGGAGAAGTTCCCCAGGAACTGACAGTAGCTGCTTCTGTTCAACACCTCCCGTAATCACTTGGGAGCAAATTTAAATGTTGCTGGTATAATCTCCAGATGACACAAAACCCAGTCAGAACAGTGATATCAGTGAGCTCAGGAGAGTATGGAGCAGTCTGGAAAGCTTGTCTTTTAAATAAACTATATAGCTTTACACAGCTATATATAAAGGCATTGACTTAAGAAGAAAGAGTGCAAGATGTATCTACAAAATGGGAAGACTTTATCTTGGAAAGCAATGCTTCTAAAAGGGTTTAGGGATCAAAATGGAGAAACAGCTCAACTTGAATTCCCAGTATAATTCAGTAGAGAAAGGGACTAATAAGATTCTTTGTTGTTTCAAGAGGGAAACCAAAAATAGGAATGGGGGTTTCTCCCTTTGTAAATCACTCTTGAGACCAGTAAAAGTGTATAGCCTAGAGTTTTTGTGTTCATATATTCAAAAGAATATAGAAAAATAGGAAATGTGCAGAAAAGAGACATAGGAATTATTCATAAGCTGAAGAAAATGCCTTGAGTTGAAAAGACTGGAAGGGTTCACAGCCTTTATCTAAGCAATTGTTACACAAAGTAGAAGAATCTTATACTGAATGATCTAAATGATAAAGAATATCAGTCTAGATAGTCTGGTGGTTCCTTCTAGCCCCTTTAAGGCAAAGAACAGTATTGGTCTTGTTTATGAAAAATGGCTCAGCATCTTCTCTTGGAAAGGCAAACTCCTTCATGTCTCTTGAGGAGCACACAAATATCCCAAATGGTGCAATGGTTCTTAGATTTTACAAAATATGAAGTAATAGTAAGAAAACCATAGTACAAATATGCTTTCAAAAACATACAGTCATCACTGTAGATGCTTGGGTATTATGTAAATGCAGAAGAGCTACAGCGAGTGGATAGTTTTGCTTTTAATTTTCCTTGAGGGAGCTGGGGAATCCGATGATTTTTTTAAAATGAACTTTCTTCCTGCAAACCATCTTCTCACTAGTCCTGAGCTTAGATCTGAGATCTTCAAATTGTCTGCTGTGTGGAAAAAACAAGGAGCAAATGAGCAGAAATAACTGCTGAATTGGAGAACAGCCCTACAATTCCATGCCTTGCATTGCTTATTAGCTGCCAATGTTCCTCCAAACAAATACATCATGAGAATTATCTGAGCTTTCTTGGAAGCTAATTTCCAAGAGGGGGGACTCAGAGCTGTTGAGTCTGTGGTTCTAAGTGATGCCTTCTCCTAGAGATGAGGCAAGTTTTTTAGTGGACAGTAGTTGTTGGGGTTTTGCTTTAGGTTTTGTTGGGGTTTTTGTTGGTTTTGGTTTTGTTGGTTGTTTTCTTTTCCTGATATATAGAATTGTTGCTCATTATTTTCTTGAAGAAATTTGTATTTATTCTTGGCAGGAGGAATGAGGCACCTGCATAAGTATTGGTTAAAGAGGCTACACAAGCACCAGGTGAAATACTTTCTTGGGTTAGAACCTTAATGCAGTGGTAATGTTCATGCAGACTTTCATCCTGATGAAAACTGAGAATAGCATTAGGGAGCAAAACCAACATTGCAACCATAATAAAGGATGTGTCTCTCAGTTTGGGTGTCTCTGCATGCAGTTTGGCTTGGGTAGGTAGGCATGCTAGGCTGTACAACAGACACTTTTGTGTCTTAAAGGCATCGGACAAGCGGTTCAGGTATTGCCCACCCTTCCGAGGGAAGACATGTGCCTATGGTTGGAAGAGCTATGTTGGAGAGAAGAACCTTAATTCAAACCAGAAGTCCTTAAAGGCTAAATGTGGATGTTTCAGAGCTGTGCACTGGAGTGCCAAGCCTCCAGTTTGTCTCAGGATGGTTTGTTTATAAGAACTTGTAAATGTGTATTTGATTAAAAAATAATCTAAATGTAATGACCTTTACAGATTCTGGAACAGAAATATTGTCTTTCTATCTCTCTCTCATATATGTATTTTCATGTATAAATAAATATACACACATACATCTATGTCTGGATATGACATTACTGCTTATATTTTGGCATAACCTAAAGACCCTATCATATTAATCACTTTACAAATGCAATGTAAGTATCTTAACTTAGCTGACTTGCAATGAGTTAAGACTGGCTATTTAATGTAGAATTATGGGTCATCAAAGAAAGCATGTGATTATTTTTATACTTTTATAAGAAACAGAAATACTTATATTATTAAAGTAAAATTCATGATTGCACCACCCTTTCAATATTCCAACTTTAACCCCAGGAATGGAATATAAACAGTGCCAGACATGCATTCTCATGAGTTTTTTATCGTTGTTTTGGGCACAGTCTATTTTTATTCAGTTCTATGGGAAATATACACACTTTCTGCAGTTGCCAGAATGTGATTTCCCAGTGCCCCCTATTTATTTCCAAGTGTGCTTTTTTCAGATCTAAATGATTTTGCAACAGCACTTCTTCATGTTTTATCAAGTACTCCTTGCTCATACCGAGCCCACTGGCTGAGGACAACTGTTATGTATGTGGAGCTGAAAGGGCATCTTTTTACATTAGTGAAAGTCTCCCTCACTGGCAGTAATATTTGGTTCTTCTTTCAGGATCTGCCATTGTTCATGCTCACTGTACTCCACCTAACTCCACTCTCACTGTACTCCACTCTATTCCACAGCATGCATGTAGCTGCATCTGGAGCCAATAGGGCAGAATCTTTTCTTTGTTCAGATTGTGCTGAGTGTAACAGAGTCCAGTGGTTGTTGGAGAGATGGTGATGTTCTTCTGAAATCCCTTTCTCTGGGCTTACATTGCAGGACAATTTGGAGGCTGCCAAAATTCATAGCAGATTAATTTGTAGGAACCATCCATGAGCTGGGGCTAGCCAGAACACATCAAGCTTCAGACTGATTTACAACTTAACAGTTGCATAAGGAGCTATGGAGACATTCAAGCAAATAATGCATCTGTTGTATAAAAGAGCAGATTTGTCCTTTTGCCTGAAAAGGACAGCTTATGTAAATAAGGACATGGTCTTTAGTCAACATATCCACTCAAATTTGCACAGTGCTTTCCAGGTCAGCATAATTTTCTGCCCTGATACCACCTTCATTGATGGACCTTTTTTCTCTCATTTACTTTAAGGGTTTATGTGTGTGTTAAAATCAATAAATGTACTTAAATACAAACCATCCTGTTTTATCCTTATCATAGGGCCTAGTCAGGGTCTCACGTATTCAGACACAGTTGCAGTTCCAGTACTGTCCTTTACAAAGTGCCCTAGGCATGCCCAGTCTGCGTATAAATGGCGTACCATTGTAGAAGACCTCTCCCAAACTCCTATGCAGTGTGTTGTGTAAAAGACATTTTAATATTTGCCATAACCCCAATTCATCTGCAGTACATGCATCACAGAACCTGCACCATGATATCCTGCATAAATGCCCTATCCTTACCTTACAGCATTATCCAGCAAAAGTTTAAAAGAAATAGGAAAAGGAAGAAATATGGCCTGGAGGCTGAATATTCAGGTCAGTAGTCCTTTCTACGTCTTCTGTCTGCCTTGATTTATACCTGATAGCTCAAATGTGAGTTGATTCCTAGAGGTTTGCCTGGATACTTAACAGAGAGGCCAAATTCAATGCTTTCACCTCATAACACATATAGCAAGGATCCAGGGCCAGGGATTTATCTGTCATCCTTCTGCCATCTAGATGATAGCACAGCTTTTGTCCTATAGGGTCTTGGACCAGAAGTAGATCAGTTTTGTAGCAACTGGCAAGATACATGGACTACTGAAATGTGGGAAGGTGAGAAAGTTCTTGGAACTGAGTTCATGACTATATCTCAAAACTGTGGTCCATTTCTGGACAGAGACTTCAAAACATAGGCTGTCTGTCTCTTCTGTAAGAAAGGAAAGTGATTGGAATTGCCCCAGAACAGTCATTTTTAAAGGTAAGAATCACTCATGAATCATCTCTCTGTCTTTGGTGATCTGTAATAACTAGATGCTTGTTTTGATGTTCTTTTTCTGAAGGTGCTGAAGAGGGAATGCAGGCACAAAAATATGAGTGAGAAAATTCCCTTCGACCAAACACAGCTCTAGCAGGACCAGTCAGTCATTTTTCAAAGTAAGTCCCAATGTAAATTTGGGTTTCTTAGTGACTGAGATTTTCTATGTTTGAAGGCTACAGTAAGAGCAGTGAACTTTGGGCAGTAGAGATGCTCTCAGTGAAAGCTGTCGAGGAAGAGGAGTTCAGCATTGAAGGCATCTGCCTCCCTAACCCTCCCTTTGTAAGGGGAAGCTTTGCTACAGAATTGGGCATGCTCCTTTCTGCCATGGAAATAGCACAACACTCCTAAATAATGGAGGGCAGTGCAGAGCTGGTGTTGACTGTATCATAGTAAAACTGATTTGCATTTACAGAAAACAGTGGGCTTTGATCATGGCTACATTTTACAAGCAGTAAAACATTTCATATCCTGTCACTGATTCAGTTCATCATATATAGAACCAATACAGAGCCCACTGAAGTTGCTTAAAAGGTGCTGCCCACTACAGAATATGTTGGGGAAAGTCCTACAGGATTCCTATTACTTTCTGCTGTGAAATGGTAACTTAAATAGAGGTGAACAAGAGGTAAGAACAATGTCTCATAATCTTTAAAGTATAGAGAAAAATCACAGAATCACAGAGCAGCTGAGGCAGGCAGGGACCTCTGGAGGTGGTCTAGATTGTGTATTTCAGATCCTGCCTACTGTGTCTTGCCCTGTCACTGGGCACTGCTGAACAGTCTGGAACCATCTACAGGCTGAGCAGTGCAAGCTCTCTCAGCCTCTCCTTGTATGCTAGATGCTACAAGACCTTAATCAATGGTAGTGGCCCTTGGCTGGACTTGCTGTGGTCTATGTCTCTCTTGTCCTGGGAAGCCTCAGTGTAAGTATAGGAGGGCATTTGTCCCGTCAAGGTCTCAGTGAATGGCAGCACAACCATCTGGTGTATCAACTGCTTCTTCCAGTTTTGTATCTTCTGCAAACTTGCTGAAGGTGCACTCTGTTCCACTGTCCAGGTCTTTAATGTAGCTGCACCTTAGTACAGCATCACCTCTGGGCTACATCATTAGTGACTGGCATCCATATTTTCATTATGGGTAAGTACAGATTAACATATATGCAAGTTGTTTTAAGGAGCACGTAAGGATTTTGCCCCTGAAATGGTTTAATTTCTGCCTGTAAATATATGGAAATGTAAGAAGAGTTCTTCAAAATGCTTATGGAAAAACATATTTTATTGGAGACAGGCTAATATGTGCTGGAATTTATATTGAAATGTCTACTACTAAAATATCTACTATTTTAAAATATCTATTACTTAGTAAAGCATAAAACATTATTTAATTTTAAACATGTGCAGCATTTAAGATTTTATCTTTTGAAAAATGAAGATATTTTAAACTTATTCCATTGTGTGAACAAAATAAAAATCATGATGTCTTGAAAAAAAATCAACATAATTTCATGGATCGCTTTATTTTCTTTTTGTGTCTCAAACACTAGCATTCCTCAATTTAGTTGTCAACAGTTCTGTGCCTGGAAGCTGGAGGATAAAAATAGTTACATTCTATAAAAGAGGCAGTGCTGAGGGTGAAAGGTCCTGATCTTGCAAGCTCTTGCTTAAATGGAAACTCAATGGGGCTACTTGGGTGAGGAGGAATTACTCATCCAGCAGCAATAACAAAACTAGGCTGAGCTCCTCTACTAAAAAGGTAGTAATTCAAATATGGAAAAGATTATTCACTCTCTGATGAAACTGGACAAACAGGAGTTACAAATCTGTGATTGTTAAAGAAGGAACCAAAGCTGAAACCCACTGGAAATATGTTTTGAAAACAGATGAGAACCTCCTGCTAAGTGGTTAGACTGCAGTGATGTCTTAACAATTGAGGATTTAGAGTTTTTATATTTAATATAGATGAGCTACAGTGATTGCAGGCTTGTTTGGAAGCCAAGTATGTATTAATATCAACATTAACAATGCCTTGGGCTAGACAGAAAGCTTGAAAACATTAATAAAAACCAGTGCATTTTTGGAATTACTTCATTCTGTGGCCTTGAAAAGAGTTTCCTTGGCACAATAAGATGACCTTATCCTTGAACAAAACAGTATTATATGTCAGAAACATCCTTATTTCCTTACGCAGCAGGACAGAAAAGCCACTTTTATTCCAAGCAATCCAGTTTGTAAGTATGAAACCTAGAGAGAATGAACACATCATGACACCACAATACTGATTGCCTGACTTTTGCGATAAGGGTGAGTGCCTAATAGCTGGTTTCCAGACAAAGTGCACTCAGCTAAGAACCAGGGTATGCGTCAAGGAGGTTTTAAAGGGGAACATTACTCACAGCTCAACAGCAACTAAAGAACATTGAAACAGGTTGTAGAACTCTCTTTCACTACTCCAAATGAAGGGGGAAAAATCCCACAAACCCATAAAACTTCTCTGTTCCTTTCCTATCTGGAGGAACACTTTTGCTAGTTGCGCACACCTCTGTGCTGATCCTCAATGAGTTTGCTACAAGAGGCAGCAACCCACTTCCAGGATTCAAGGACAGTCTCATTGATGTGACCAGACCCTGCCTGCATGAAGACTCTGCCACAGAGGCCAGTTTCAAAGCCATTTGTAGCAAAAAGCATTTACCACAGAGCAAGGTCCATAAATCAGAATCCTTCAAAACATCACAGCTAATGTAACTGCAACTAGTGGTTCTCAGCCTGCAATAGGGCATCTAAACTTTTGAATTGCTGGTTCCATTGCCTTTTGTTCTTTTTGTGACATTTCTGATTTTCCATCTGAAAGATGATAATTTACTCACTTTCTAACTTGCTTCTTATCTATTGTTTATTGTGGAGACAGTGTTCTCACAGGAGAATGGATATTTGGTACATGAGCTCTGAATAACTCTGAAAGATACAGCAAGGCCGTGGGAGGCCCGAGGAAGCCTAAGCAAGCAAGATAAGAAAAAGCTGTAATTCACTGAGTTATGAGAACTGTGGACTGTTGGCAAGCGTTCGAGGTCAAGTTCTCACACCTGTGCTTAACCAATTATATGTTAGTCACTAAGGGTCTTCAAGACAAGTATCCAATCATGATATGCCAAATTGCTGTAGGTGTGTGTAAGCAATGGTATATAAGGAGTTAATGCTTTGCAATAAATGGCTTTTTGTCTGATCACATTGATCTCTGACTGAGTCCTTTCCACGGCAGTTTATGGCAGGTACCATAGCTGTAGGCTGGAGAAGGAAAAAAAAAACTTTCCAGCACAAAACTCTTTGCTTCTTTGCTCAGCACACCTTAGAATCATAGAACAGTTAGGGTTGGAAAGGAACTTAAGGTCATCTAGTTCCAACCCCCCTCCCATGGGCAGGGACACCTCACACTAAACCATGGCACCCAAGGCTCTGTCCAACCTGGCCTTGAACACCACCAGGGATGGAGCATTCACAACTTCTGTGGGCAACCCATTCCAGTGCCTCACCACCCTCACAGTAAAGAATTTCTTCCCTCATGAAGAAGTTAACAGGCAACACAAAAATCCTTTCTACTTTTCCAGTGAACTTGATTCTCCTTCACCTTTTCAACTGGAAAAAAACACAGTTTTTTGGACATATCTAGTATCAGTTCTTACATGGGAAACTATGGACTCTTCCTTTTACTATATATAAACCTACTTTTAATCAGTGCTGATATCGTTCCTTACTTCTGGTTATCTCTGAACCTGTTTGTTGTATTTGAAAGAACAGAGCAATTACCTTCTCAAGAACTCAGTGGTTTCCTTTGTTGCTCTTAATCATGGTCTTGTGAGTAGGTGTCTGCCAATGGACCTTTGTGCCAGACTAGCTTTCACTGTTGGATAAAAGTCTAACATTTTATTTCTCAGAATTATTTTTATAAAGAATGTATTTCCAGTGTAAGACTGTAACTGATTAGTTTGTGTGTGGGAAAGATCAAGGGTCCTGAAAAAAATGGCAATGTCATGGTTTTGTGTTAGTTTAAAATCTGTTCTTGGAGCTTGTTGATGACTAAGCCACTAAAAACTGGACCAATCTATCAGAGTTTAGGAGAGATTCACAAAGAAGTTGCTTTATTTTCCCCATGATTAGCTCGTTTTCTGAGCAAAGTAGACCCATACATTACATTAACTAGGTCTTCCACAGTTTATTGTTTATTTGTAGGCCTGGTCTTTAAAGGATAAGCCAGTTCTCTGCCAAATGCAGCTCATTTCTCTTCGACTCATTTGACTCATTTCTCTTTGACCCATTTGACTCATTTCTCTTTAACAGCTGTGACAATCTGTTTGTCACAGAGCTTAGTACATACTGATTTATATATTAAAAGTAGCTGGAGGTGGAACAGTCCCATTTGTGGGTTTAGGACCTTAAAACATGGTGTGAAGGTTCACCAGATTACTCTGTTTTTCAAATGATGACATTACTTTCTAACTTTGGACTTCAGTGAGTTCTCTTAAGAGAGTGATTTTTACCAGGGCAAAAATAGTGTCCTGAAATGTCCTAATTATCCTCCATGTTACAAGTATGATAACATGATAGCATGGAATCATCGGGCTGAGGCCAATAGCAGGCTGTTTGCCATTCTGAGGAGAATTGTTTCTGGCTCAGTACCATATGCCTGATGGTGGCATGTGTCTTCTCAGGAAGGACAAATTGCTCTCCTTCGTGTTTGGCAGGCTCCTGCTGGCATGCCAGGGAGGCCTATATTTAGTAGTGGTATTGTTTAGCCAACAAGATGGGAAAATTGTTATGATGATGTGACTAGAGATTTACAAAGGCTGTTTTCCAAGAGCTGAAGAAGACATTCTTGAAGTGGGCCTTGGATTTCCAGCTCTGAATCTTATTGTTCCTGTTCTTTTGGGGTACAGTACATCCTGCTCCCAAGCCCAGGCCTGTGGTGTTGCAGCTTGAACAAATCACAGCTCATTTACTGTGATTTGGCATTGAATTCCTCCAGAGCTGGTTATTTTGATATGCAGCCTGGCACCCAAAACTTTGATCTCCTTGTTCTCTTGAACTCTGCCTGCAGTTGCTTCCTTTTCTGTTACCTTGATGACGTGTGCTGTTCTGGCTACCCAAAGCACATAAGCTCCCAAATGTGCTGAGAGCAGAGATCCAGAGAGCAGAAGCAATTGCTCTCATCAAACCCCTCTTTGCCTGTTTTCTGCAATGGGCACATGGCCTACATACAATTAAAAAAGCTCCTGAGATTGAAGGCAATATGAGCCCTGACACTCATTTGGGGAATTACACCTCCTCTGTTCTTTCCCCTTGTGAAACAGCAATATCAGGAACCTTCCAAGGAAGTGGAACGATACCATGGAGCTGTCTTCTTTTTTGCCTTATTTGCACCCTAAATTGGCCACAGGAACATCCACCGTGCAACAAGAGCATCCAAGGTTTCTTCTTTCAGAAGGTCATGCCTGTGGGAAGGATAGTGTTGGTTATGTACTGTTTGTATTTAAGTTACATTTTCAACTGGAAATTTACTCTGTACTTAAGCTTTGCAGATATAGCAGTGTTAGAAAGAGTGTGAAAGAAATCACCTCTTGAGGAAAAAAAAGCAAATATCCCAGTGTAAACATGATTTTGTTGCCTTTATTTAGGCATGTGTGGATAAATGAAGATCCACATGGGGTGAACTAAACTAAACAGGCTTGTTATTAACAAGACTTTTCAAGCACATGCTCTGTTCACAACTCAGTTCAAGGCAAAAGATTAAGGCAGACTAATTTCCTCTTTCTTGCTTAAAAAATCCATGCAATGATTTGCTTGTGTCTTGCCACAAATTCTCATAAGCAAATTAATTTTGGAGGTATTCTTGAAAACATCGTAAAAATCATGGAATTACAGAATGGTTTGGCTTGGAAGGCACCTTAAAGCTCATCCAGTTCCACCCCCTGCCATCGGCAGGGGCACCTTCCACTAGACCAGGTTGCTCAGAAATATGCCATAATCCTTTTTAGGGCATTTACATCTTTTGTTCCGTCTGAATCAAGTGTTACTTTAGGTTATTGTAGCTATAGCCAAAACATGAAAAATCAGCTGTGCTTGGGTTGGCTGTATTGGAGTTTTCAATATCCGAAGCAGGAGGTTCCCAGGGCTTGCTAATACTGCAGGCATTTTTTCTTTATTTGCTGTTTCAGTCCTGCTGGCAGCATACTGCACAACTAAGAACAAGGACTTTCCTTTTTCCTTGTGTTTCCCTCCTGTGTGCATAAAAATTAAGTTGTTCTGTTGATTTAATTTCTTATATTAAGCCTTCTTCTTAGGTTTCTTGTCACAATTCTGACATTTCCTGTGGAAGTTTTAAGTGATTTGGCACTTTTTATCACAGTACAATTTATAGCTCATCTTCCACTGAACAAATGTTGATTAATAAATCTTGGCATTAGAAAAAACTCACAGCTTTTGCTTGTTTTCAGTAGTTTGGTAAACTGAGGGAAGGTCTCAACAACCTTCATTTGCTTTGATTAGTAGCTGATTGACTATTTTTATATCTTTCTCAGCTTTCTGTCCATTGGACCAAGAATAATATAGAAAGCAGGTTGTGTGTGTCTGAAACATCCATCCTGTACAGATCTGTTAAATCCCTCACATGTTTGTTGTTGACTATTTCTTAAACAAATTCACTGCAAACCCCTAATCTGGCAAACACTGCTACATAGTGATTCATGGGTATGAAGATTCTCCAAGTCATAAACTATCTCTAGTCTACTCATCTGCCAGGGAGGTATTTGCTTACACCTTCCAACAGAGCCCTTTTTCAATGTGTAAAGTAGCAGTAAGAAAAGTGTAAACCACAAACCAGTTGTTGGAGGGTAAGCACTGAAGAGTAAGCTAATGCGCTCTCCTACTTTTACAGTAGGAGATTCTAGTAGGAGATACAGTAGCAGTTCTGATGTTTTCTTTACTGACTTGTTGGTGAGCATTAAGGAAAAGATGCAAAACAGTCAAAAAACTAAGTTACAGCAAAAGTTTTAAGCATGCCTCTCAGCTTTCAGGGGCTTGCTGTCATTTAGACTGAAAGCAGGATCTAGCAAGAGCTTTTCCTGTTGAATCTCCATTTCCAGCTGTCCCTTCTTTACATGCCCTTTTATTCAAGAAAACCATTGAGCACTGATGAGTTCCTGGACTTCATTCTGCTGCAAAATTCTGAGCCTAGTGGCAGATAACACCTTCCTTTTATTTCTTACACTTACTCATACTCAGTTCAACAAGTCACTATGTGTTGACGTTAGGTGTCGGTAAAAGTGCCAGAAAGCATTTTGCAAGTTGGTTTCTCAATCAAGCAGCCAGGGCTTGAATGGTGCCAACATAGCCTATGTGCAGGGGCTGGATACTTCCACTGGGCTTGGTACTAACATGAGGCTTTCTATGTTCATCCATTCCATGCCAGACAGTCACTTTAGCTTGGTGTAAGTCATTCAAAATCATAGATTTTAGGAAAAACTACATGGCAAATTAACAATAAAGATCTTGCTCCCAGCAGCTTGTAGAGATTAGATGGGATACATAAGCATCAACATGTATCGAAGATCTAAGTTTCTACCATTGCACACCTCTGCCCTCACAGCCCAGGAGCTTCATATAGCTCTGTCACAGCCTCATTTGCTGTATTGTTGGCTCCCATGTTGTTTGACTGAGACTGAAAAATTGCCATAGTAATCAACTGTCAGCAGGTAATGGTTTCCTCTGAGTTAAGAAAGGGCAGCCACCAACTCCTGCTGTGCTCTGTTGGGTGTATCAGTCATCACTGTCAAGCTCCTTGAGTTCCGCTTCTGGTGTTTTGAATGAAAACAGTCTCTAAATATGTGGATCATTCTTGCTGGGGAAGTGCACAGCATTTCCTTGTGTGTCCATTTGAGAGGTCTCCTGAGTACCTTTTTCAGAGCCATTGAAGTATTTTACTTGTAATGGCAAGATATCCTGTTTCTGTAGTCCATGCTCTAAAGTTAACATTTTTTTCTTCCTTTCCAAAGTCTTTGGTAGCCAAGAATACTTTGTTGTTCTACAAGTTAACCAGGTCTCCTAAATTTTCCTAAAGGACTGATTGTCCTAAAAGATTCATTATCTCATTGGTGTCATTTTGGTTTTATTTCTAGTAGGCACTGAGAAGTTTGGAGAAATATCTGTTTGTGTTTCTCCAAATGTTGGGGTTTTTTTCAGCCTTTTATGAGAGAAAATATGTTCTCTACGTTTTTTCATTCCATGGATCATTTAAATCATGCCCTTCATAGATCTGTGAAATTTCTGACATCCACAAATGTTTCCTTTCCCTGCTTGAACAGAAATGTTACTATAGGGAGGTTTGTGCCCTCCTCTGCACTCACATAGCTTCTCCCTGTAACAGGGCAGGTCTTCCTGCTGCCAGGAATTTGTATAGTTCTAGTGGTGTTTAAAAGGATTGTGGTATGCTTTAAGATTTTAGGAGGTTTTGCTGTGAAATCTACTGTATTTAAACAAATCCTGGCAGGTTGGTACTGTCTGTACTGTGCTTTGCATGTCTTTTTGACAAAATAGTGCTTTTAAATTTTACTGAGATTGAGTTTCATGTTGTATTCTCTTGATCTTGTAAATAACACTATAACAGATCTTACATGTGTTTTGTTTTTACTGTTGTTGTAAATTAGAATATTACAGCTATGATAAAGGCTCTTCCCTATATCTTTTTATTGGTTTCTCTCTTGTGAACATGATATACTAAAGGGCTGACTTATGAAGAGTACTGGACAAAGCTAATTTTCTTTTCCTTAGGTCCAGGTGCTGAAGCCACTAGCTGGATTGATCCCAGCTTTGGATGGGATGCGTACATGCTACCAGTTGAGACAACTAGACTGTGGTGGCCCCACATTATTCGGGTTTGTTGAGTCTTGGTCATCCTGGGTAAGGGCTGTATTTCTGTTACTACTGCATTTACTACATTAAGATTTCTCCACTTTTCCAGTCAAATGTATATTTACTATAAAGTTCCTTTTCCACCTTGAGCCCACAGATAATAGTAGTCATGAGGGTGAACACAAACCATTAAAGTTGGGGAAGTTTGGTCTTCCAGTGCTTTGCACCTTGAAACATATACACACAGCTTTTCCTGATTTATTTTTGGTGTTAGATTTGTGTCCTAAAGGGATTCGCTGTCAGGAGAATTTTTAGCAAGTTTCTCCCAGTGCAGGTGTTGACAGCATCTCTAGTTACTCTACTTCTGACACCTGGTTCCTTTGCTAGCGTTCAGCTGAGCATTTCCTGGCTGTAGGAAGTTTGGCACATGTTTAGGGTGATGGTGTTTGTCTTCCCAACTAACCGTTACGCATGATGGAGCCCTGCTGAACACTGCCTGCCCATGGGAAGTGGTGAATGAATCCACTGTTTTGCTTTGCTTGTGCAGCTCTTGCTTTACCTGTTAAACTGCCTTTATCTCAACCCACGAGTTTTCTTCCAGTTCTCTCCCCCATCCCACCAGGGAAGAATGAGTGAGAGGCTGTGTGGGGCTGAGTTACTGGCTGGGGTTAAACCATGCCAGAAGTGGACAGTCTAGATTTTGAGGCCCAAGCAACAGCAACAAGAGAACAGAAGTGAGGAACTGGGGTGAAGACCCTGAGCAGCAGCTGCAGGGAATGATCACTCATATTATGGTTTTACCTACTCACAAAAGGAAACCCCCTCCCCCCCCCCCAAAAAAAAGAAGTTTATGTTTTATAAATTGTATTTTTATAAACTGTGTTTATTCTCATTGAATAGTCCTGATTGCCCCAGTACTTGAGGACTGCGAGGGTAAGTTGTTTTATGTCTACTGAAGACCTCTCTGCATAGGTTGGGTTTTCCCCAGCCTGTGGGTGGCTGATGTTATAAAAATAACACAGAAATCTCTGCAGCTCATGTAAATCTTTATTGGGAAACATGAAGTAGAAGGAGAACACTTTGTTTTTCTTGGGTGTTCATTGTTCTTTTTCCAAATTCACTTTGTGGACCTGGTATAGAAGAGGAATATGGGCTCCTGTGGGAAAGGAGTCCAACAGAGAGTTAGAGAACAGGGAAGGAATGGTGGTCGGCTTCTTGGAGGGGAAGCTCTTCTCATCCACAGATGTGCAGAATAAGACAATTGTTTGGGGACATGGGGACAGAGGCAGGGAGGGGAGTTAAAACCAACACTCTAAAAGTATACATGATGAGTTAGGGGTTCTTTAATCTCGGGGTGAACTTCTTGCATGCCAGCGCAACTGAAGACAGCTGGGTCCTTTCTTCTGGTGCTAACAGCATTGTGAAAACAGTCCTCTTGCTCTTTTTAAACATCATAATGCTATGCACTGTTGGCTGTGTTTAGATGCCTTGTGGGCATATGGAACTCCAGAGGCCAGGGTAAACTAAACAAGCCTTTAGACAAGGATAAATAAGGATTTTTAAGCCCACACTATTCACTACAGAGTCCATGTTAGCATTTACAGAAGAAAGCAGGGGTGGAATAAGGAAAGGAGAACAGTGGGAATAGAAAAAACAGTGGGAATAAAGTCTTCCAAGAGGTGCAGTCCTCAGATCTTCACGAGGGACACTTCACTAACGTGTTAACAAATTACAGTTGTGCACAGCAGTTGCATGAACACCATGAAAGGCTCCTTTCAGGAATGTGCCTTATCTGCTGAGGTCAAAACCCTGCTGGTGGTGCTGGCTGTGCACTCGGAGCCCTCGAGGGGGGTGAGTGGTGCTGTTTCCCCGACAGGTGGTCTGGGGTCTGCCTCTCATTTTGCAGTAAAGCTGAGTGATGGCGCAGAATCTGCCATCAAATGGCTCCTAGTCTGGCCTTCAGTACAACACAATACTTACCCTCTCCTGAAGCCCTGGAGCACACAGCTCATCCAGCACACAGCATCAACCTAAACCCTGACTTCCACATCCGCTTTTGCCAGAGTTGCTGCACCTGCATCCCCATTGCCCTGGGAAAGATGCAGCTGCACCCTATGGCCTACTCCCCGCAGGACTGGTGTCTGTCTCCACAGCACCTTCAAGACTCCAGTCTGGTTAGAAGCCACTCTTTGCCCTCACTTTGATGTGCTGTTGCAATCATAGATTCCCAAAGATGGCCCTCTGAAAAATTAACATTTAGGTAATTGGCATCTTCCTAGAACACAAGATCTGCAGCAGCATGAAGAATCATTGCCTGCCTTTGCATGCAGCATCACCTTGAATTGAAAAGTCCCTGCCTGGAGCATTTTGGCTTCAGACTGCTCTACAGCTGCTGAAATCTCTGGGTATGCTCTGCAGACAGGCAGAATTGCTCTTTGGAAAATACATCATATTCTGTGGGAAAGAGGCAGGTTTGTAAAACAGAGAGGCTGTCGTGAACTTCATCAAGATGAGGGATAACTTGGTTGGAGGGAGAGTGTTTCACAAGGAGACCTGTTTATCTCACCGAGATTCTTTGTGCAGAGACATTTGACAGCTGAGCAGAAGAGCTGCCATCCTGCACCAGAGCCAGAGTCTGTCCAGGCCCGTATCCTGTCCCTGACAGAGGCCAGAAGGCTTCAGAAGAAATGCATTTCCATCATGATGGGGAATAACTTCCCCATGTGATGAGTTTAATGCCAGTCCCAGACACTTGCTGGTTGATTTGGGGAAGAAGCACAAGACTGATTGTTTCTTTGCATTTTTTATCTAATCTTAGGTAATTTAATGGTAAATATTATGAGCAAAATACAGCTCTGGCCATATCTTGAATTGATAATGAACTCTTTATCATGGAACTCCATTGTGGCAGCAGTTTTCTTAGGGTGTGAAGCAGTCATAGCCCTCATAGACTTTTGCATTATAATTATTCTCGATAAAGGAAGATAAATTCAAAGGCAAAGGAGGATCTGGTACAAAGTCTGAGCTGTAATTTTAAAATTGCTTTGTACTATGGGCTATTAACGTTTCTATTTTCTTTCTCCTTTCAGGGATCTTGCCTGGTTATTCTTCATTACATTAGATTTGAAATTCCTTTGTGTCTCTCTCAATGTTTATCTTCTCAAGAAATGCAGTTTATTATTTTCCATCTGCTTCTTCATGCACTTAATAAATGGCTTGGCAGTAAACTCTGACCATAGATAGAACAGCACTGAGAGCACGACCAGCACCTGGAAACTGTGATTCCTAATGCTGAACACCAGAGAGATTGCATCGAAGTGTGGGATGTGCTCGTACTTACTCGATATAGCTCTTCTGCCATACGCAGTCTCTTTTGTTAGCTAAAATTAACTGGCATGTGTTTCTGGCACTGTGCTGCTGCTGTTTCCAAAGTGACAGCCTCTTCTTCTGCATCCCCAGGAGATTACCTGAGAAATGGTACTTTTCTAAATGCTGCCTCCCTGCCTTCCCCAGCCTGAGGAGGGCTCTTGCTATGTCAGGTGCTGCCTTACACCCTCCTAAATGACAAATCCCCATTCCCAGGGGCAGGAAGGAAAGAGCTTTTCCTGTCAAGTGCCCACTTGCTCATTATCAACTGGCAGAACACCAGCCTCACTCTTGCTGGGTATAACACACCCACTGATGCTTGAAACACTAAATCCTTCTAACCATCTCCCTGTATCATATTATAGCGGGTCACCTTTTCTTATCTCTAATATGATGCACAAACCCCACGATTATAACCTTTCTCTATAACCTTTATCTCTGATTTGTCCTTATTATTAATGGAGTAACTGCAGACAAACTGCTTTCTCTTCTCCAGCACAAATTCTATTTCTGTAAACTTGCC
The DNA here is from genome assembly GCF_012275295.1 of Melopsittacus undulatus. Classification (NCBI taxonomy): domain Eukaryota; kingdom Metazoa; phylum Chordata; class Aves; order Psittaciformes; family Psittaculidae; genus Melopsittacus; species Melopsittacus undulatus. The sequence goes on from NC_047531.1 coordinate 28,172,738, forward strand.
ACAAAGTTTAAAGGTATGTTAGTACTTTTCTGGCTAATTCTGCCTCCAAAATACTGAGTGGGGTGATCATGGCAGGAACCTGCAAATTTCCATTCAGAAGAACAGGCAATTTCTGGAGTGCTGTTTCCAACATGTATTGTCTAAGTTGCAATAGGAAGATTCATGACAGCATGGCAGTGTTTCTCAGATACTTCAGTGTCACTGGGGTACTCAAAGGGCCCACCAGCCGCTGCAGGTGGTTTGGTATCCCAGATTTTAATTTCAATAGTTTCTGATTTTCAAGACTACATAAACCGTGTTAGGAAGTCACCAGCACAGAGCTTGTCACCTACATAATCCTGAGGACTACCCATGCAAATTTGCAGAATGCTGCTAGTACACTGTAAAAAAGGTTTATCATGAAAAATACCCTAAAAGTTAGAATTTACACTGATATTTTTCTCACCAGTTGTTCATATCTGTATTTCTGTATCATTGGTCCCATTTTAGAGGAAATTCTGCTAAACATGTGTTAAATAAGGCTAAGTTTATGGGTTAAAACTTAAACAGGGGAAGTTTATATTGGATATAAGGAGGAAATTCTTTCCTGTTAGGGTGGTGAGGCACTGGAATGGGTTGCTCAGGGAGGTTGTGAATGCTCCATCCCTGGCAGTGTTCAAGGCCAGGCTGGACAGAGCCTTGGGTGACATGGTTTAGTGTGAGGTGTCCCTGCCCATGGCAGGGGGTTGGAACTGGATGATCTTGAGGTCCTTTCCAACCCTAACTATTCTATGATTCTAAATATTCTGCTAATGGTAGATTAAATATCTCTAACAAGATCTAAATGTAATCATGCTGTTCACTTCAGCTCTGTTTCAACTTCTCTTCCTGTCCTGGAATATGATGAGGCTGGAGCCTTGGGGACACACTCATTGCTAACCAGCATCTCAATGATCTTGTTGGGGCCAAAGTATATGTCAAGTCGTAACTGAGTCTGAAACACTGACTGTAAGAACAGATTCAAGTTTCCATTGTTAGGTGCAGTAGTGATGTGAATTCAGACTACCAAGAAAACAGAATACATCTTAAAGAGAAAGTAGCCATTAAAAGCAATTTTCAAAAAATAGTCATAAAATTGTAGAATCACAGAATTTTGGGTTGGATCCTAAAGAACATTTAATTCCATCCCCCACTGCTACAGGCAGGGACACTTTCCACTAGACCAGGTTGCATCAAGCCCCATCCAGCCTGGCCTTGAACACTGCCAGCGATGGGGCAGCCACAGCTTCTCTGGACAGCCTGTGCTGGTGTCTTCACCACTCCCACAATAAGGACTTTTTTCCCAGTGTCTAATCCCAGTCTCCCCTCTGTCAGTTTAAAGCCATTCCCCCTTGTCCTGTCCCTACATGTCCTTGTAAATAGCCCCTTTCCAGATTTCTTGTAGGCTCCCTTTAGTACTGGAAGGCTGTTCTGCCCTGAGTCTCCTCTTCTTCAGGCTAACTGGAGACAAGGATGATAATGGAGACCTACTCAGAAAATGTAGTCATTTTCTGTCTCTGCATGCTGTGTTAGAGCCTGGGAAAAACACGGTTAGTGATTGATTCATATCTTCTGTTTTCTAGTCCCTCTAAACCAGCTGTTCTGAAGGGTTGGTGTGCTTATGCACTGGAAGATGTCAGGCCCAAGCATGGGGAAATTGTGCTTCAGCTTCCTGTTTTAGCAGTGGTGGCTGTGCTAAGACTCCAGCTTTCAAGGCCTTAGACATGCAGCCACCACTGCAGAAAATGATGGCTGTATCCTACACGGGGACAGGCAGGGGTGTACTTGTGCCCATCTCCCCACCAGAAAAGCAATTCCACTCCACCCTGAAGCTGGGCTGCTTCAAAAAACATCTCTGCCCTTGTGTCAGGGCTTGCCAGAAAACAAAGTCAGCTGTTGGTGGAGGTTTCCAGAGGCACAGGAAAGCCAAAAGCTATACAGCCAACTCAGCCATACGAATGTGCTGGTAAGCTGCCTAATAGCTTGCTCTGTAGGCAAAAAGATTTGGCAACTACTTTTGATCTCCCAGAATCTAGGCTGGCAACACACCCCATGCCTGATATAGCGGGAGTGCTCCATGGAAGACACAAGGCAGCTCAGCACTGCCCAGGCAGCTCAGCCGTAGGCTTCGTGGGCAAGAAAAGTAATGGAAGTCTGCTAATTACCTCATCCCAGAGGTGTTTCAGATGTCCATAACAAACACTGTATACAATTCAACATATCACAATGTAAGCTGTTGATAAAAGTCATCAGCCTGAGGTTAGTGCAGGATAAACTACTTTCCTCTGGGTGCAGATCTCTTGTAGACCTTTTCTCTGCAAAAGGAGGCCATTTCCCTCGAAGTCGTGGTTAGCATTTATTTCCCCTTGCTGGAGTTACATTTAGCAGTAGATCTACTTTTAAAAACTAGAAACTCACTAAAATCTTCAGATTTTTCTTTCTAGAACAAACCAGGAATGGATAAAGTGCTCTCAGAAAGTGGTAATATTCTATTCACATTTTACAATTACAATAATTGCAATTCTAATACTCTAGACTATTAAAATTGAGATATCTGACATCATACGGGGTTATTAATATGGAACTAAACCAATTTCTCTCAGTGGGACTTCAAATATGATTTCTTACTGAACTTACATAGTCTTCAAGTAACTGAATAAAAAATATTTGCATGTATTTTGGGCTGAGCTCATGAATGCTAAGCGAACGAACAGAACATGTCAATTTATTTCAGATCTATAAAATACAAATCTAAAAATATAATTTTACAAACAATACTCACCATTTAGTTTATATTTTAGTATGGTCTTAAACCTATCTTGCGCAGAATAATAATGTAACAGACAGAACAACAGAATACATTTTAACTTTTTAGATTTCCTTAGCTAGAGTCTGCCACATGCATCAAAAATAGCTGTGCACAGTAACCGACTAAACATCTACACTTCAAGAATAGGTTGGCTGGTATCTCATAACTGAGACACCAATTACAGTACATTTATTAAGAATCCTTCAAGAACACAGTCAGTAGTAACAGTGGTAGCAGTAGTTAAAATCTGAACAGTTCTGTGACACAATCAAAGCAAATGGTAACAGAATTTAAAGTTCAGTTAATCATTGATATGTAATGTACAACCCATGTAACACTACAATAAAAGAAGCAATTACACAGGCACAAGTGCAAAAAAGCAATATTGTAAGCCATCTTCTCTCTTTGGTAAAAATCAATTAGCAGGAAGTATACCATAATAATTCAAGTCAAACACTAATTCATGCTGTCTGTTTTTTTCCTGTCCTACCACAGGCATATTTGATGATTTGCAGGTATCCTACAGCAGAGAAGTTAAGATTCTATTTAACACTGCCCATTATTTCCCCTTTTCAGTTTAAATACTGAAATTCAAGATAAGGGTTTTTTCTTTCATAAATAGCTTTTTCAGTAGTAGAATCTCTTAAGGAATTAAAAAATAAATAGCAAAATATACAGTTTCAAAGATTACATTTAATTCCTTCTGGGTATATCCTGAAAATATATTTCCAAAGAATAAATAACTTTGGGTTTCTCAAATATTTGGTAAAATGGCAATTACTCTTACATAAGGAGTTTTCTCAGGAATAAGGAAGTATTTATGTGTTTTCTACACAGCTTTTACTACCCAGGCGGAATTTTAGTAGTTTTACAGTAAGAATAGGATCTGTAATAGAATATGGACATTCCTCATTAAAATATACAGTAAAAAAACTTCCAAAATGAAAACTTCAAAATTCCAGGTTCAAACCTGAGAAATTTCCAGGTAATTTCAAAGTTCTCCTGGCAGGACAGTCAAACTCAGTTGTCTGTGTCAGGAGGCTACAATAACAGTAAGGTTATCTCCTCTAGTGGTAGAGCCAAAGCTGTTTCCACTAACAACATATTTAAGATCCAAAAACGACAAAATGTTAAGGAAGGGACAGAGAAGAAGGGTGCAGGTGAAGAACACTTGAGTGTAAGCCATCCTGAGAAAGAAGTGAATTGCCTACAGGAATTTCAATAGGACTATAGATACAAAATAAATTCCTCTGCTCTTGAAGGGCCTGACCCTCATGAGCAATTAATGTCATAGGGGATTTCTGCTTGAATTTGCAGGCGATCATCTTGCTCAAGCTCCTCCTTCATATTTATCCAAAATTTTTGCTAAAGAAAACAAGAAAAATGCAGGCCACATCAGCAAAGCACCTAGGGAAAAGAATCCAGCAACATCAAGTGTCATTGGACATTAAAAAACAAAGAAAAACTTGACTGCAGGAAGATCTTCGGGAGGGGCAGAGAAAAAGTTCTTGCCTTTTTAGAAGACCCATTTAAGCTGCCAGCAAAGTAAAGGCAATTTTGACTGCTCATTTATTCTGAATTCATAAATAACACGTAGCTTCACTAACCTCCTATTCACACCCACACTTCATTTACATAAAACATTAAGCAGAATGCTTTTCTACTCCTTGTTTGATTCCAAGCACAAGATGTAAAAACCAGTTAAATTGCACAGTCCAGCCCTTATCTCTGCAAACCTCTATCTGATCAAGAAAATGCTTTTTGGCATCTTCTTCGCTTTTCCCTACTGTCAGTGCATCCCGGATATATTCAATATCCTCTTTACTGGTTAACTGGGGCATTCCAGTCATTAGCATCATGGAGAACAGGATGATCAGCAGGTTTGTGTGGTGTCGAAGAGCTAAATAAGCCTTCACACATACATCCTACAAGAGAGAAGAATTTTTTGTTAACTGATGAGGTGAACTGAGGGATGGTGTAAGAATTTCACAGGACTATTCACCAACACTATGCAGTCACTCAAGTGCATCAGAGAGGAGACCCAACAGAGCTGTTTACCTGAGCAGAAACACAAAGTCAACTTTTGCGTCTGTTACTTGGTATTATTTCATTCATAACCACACCCTGGGGCAACAAGTACTGTTTTGGGGTACAAACTACAGCTCTTTTCAATAATAGCATATCAATTATTGAAGCACAAAACCTTACCTTCACCAAAGTTTCAAATTAATTTTCCTAATCTTTTTCTGTGGCCATTAAAAAAGACAGAGATAATTCATTGTCCTCCTTTCCAATTGGTATGTTCCCATTTAAAGACCAGGGATGGCAAGTGATACCGAATAAAGCAGCACCTCCAGGGGACTGTTCTTCATTTTATACATTTATCTATTAACTTTGCAGAGATGATGGCTTATTTAATGGGGAAGATTTTTCAAGCTTGATGTTCTGAGACATTTTTCCAGCTGACAGCTCTAGTTTTCAGGCACACTGTCTTGCTGTAGGACTTCCATGTTTCCATACTGTCATACTGGATTCCAGAGATTTAATTTTTCACTGCTTTTCCACTTTCATATATAAGTAATCTGTGCTTAACAGCATAACCTTTAGAAGAACGGAATTTCTGCAGTGTGGAAAAATGAGCTATGCTTTTTGAAAGAGATTTAATGCTAAGTGACTAATACATAAAATGAAATTATTATTTCTTATATTAAATTTATTACTCACTTAGTTTTAGAAATAACATCTTAAGGAAGACAATGCCATGAAGAAATCAATCACATATTAGAAAGTTAAATACGGCCTGCAATGCAGTAATGTAAGCCAATGAAAAATATTTCCAAGAAGGTCAAAATCAAAGCTGAAGCATGGCATTTCTTACCCAATTAAATATTCAATTTAACCTTTCCACAAATGTATATGAATTTATTAAAGAATTCTTAAGAAAGCCAAATATTTTCATGTGAAGTTCCAGCAAATGTCATCAGCCCTCTAGAACACAGTTTATTTTTTGACAAGGTATATGGGGTTCTTCTTCCTTAGAAACAGTAAGAAGTGCATAAATAACCTTAATATCTATCACTGTTCGCATCAGTAACACCAGGACAACCAACCAGACAGGTTAGGAAGATAATAAGGAAAAAAGATGCTATGTCAAAGATCTGTCTATAGCGTTCCTTTTTTCCTGTTAAACCTGTAATGGTTTCCAAATAAATTCTGTCTGAAATAAGACCATACTTACGAACTTTAATGTTAGTTTAGCTCTAGCAAAGCAGAAGATAAACCGCAATGGACAAAGCATAATTCACAACAGAAAGCACCATCATGTTATCACAGAGATTAGCTTCTCCCCATGGTACCAGAAGGAAAAAAAAAAGAAAAAAATAAATTCTGCTTATGTATTATCAACTTCAAACAGGGAAATCTTGTCACAAGAGTTAGTGTGCATTTTGTTCCCCTTGAAAGGGATGAAAGCTCTTTATAGTTATACCAAAGAAGGTTTTACATTTCAGTATGGATGATGCATCTCACTACTGCAGGTGTCTGAGACAGAAAACAATTATGCAGTCAAGAACCTGGCATCGCTGCATCTCAAAGGCAGCTCCTTCCAGGAATTCAAAGGATGAAAAATCACGTATCTGCCTGTTACAGTTATTTATTCAGACAGGAGCTGAATGGAGTTCTGAATTAACATCTTCCAAGGAAACTGATTTTTACACTTCCAAGAGAGGCAAAGAGAACCAAAAATAACACATACATATGTGTCAAGATGTTTACCACAGGATTAAGAAGGAAGCTGCTAACTAATCTAAAGCCATAGGCAAAATGAAATGAACTGAGGATAAACCAAAATCCTGTTGTCCAGCAGGAAATAAAGAATAATTATTTTGAGACCCTGAAACTGTCCTAAGTATTGGTATGCTAAAGGTCAGGCATTTTTATAATACAAAGTGTCCAAGCTCTGTTACACAGGCCATCCCTTCCCTGTACAGCATACTGCAGGTAAATATTTTTCAGTGATGAACTGGACACCCTTTTGCTTTCTGTCACCTTTATTTGACAATCAAATACATCAGATTTTGTAAACAAAAGGTATAGAGGAATTTTATTAGTACTGAAAATACAGCTCTCTCTATCAAGTCAGTAGAGTAATGAAAAAATAATGAATCAAATATATTAAATATAATGAATAAAAAAAGCATTCAGAATTCAATGCAAAAATTATCAGAGAATTTTAGGCAAACTACTAATAATTAAGTGGGCAAAGCTCAAAAGACCATGAAGATCTTTCTACAAGTAGGAAGTGAAGAGCTGCATGTGCATAGGATTTAAGACAGCTGCGTTGGTTTCAACCAAAGTCTGGAATGGAAATACCACTACGTATGACACTTACAGCAAGAGAAATCTGGACAGTATTAAAGCAGCTGGAAAATTCATAGATGGAACAGAAAAATACTTGTCTTCTCAGATGAAGTCATGCTTAAATACATTTTTGCAATTAGTATGAAAGACCATCAAACACTGCTTTCTACTAAGCATTTCTGCAATGTCATTAATAACACTGGGCCTTGAGTTTTCATTAAACCATCATAAGGAACGCAAACAAAAAGGGAAACAACATTTGAATTAAGCACTAATCGGAATGAGCTTTATTGCTAGTTCCAGACAAGTTGCCAAGCCACTGACAGCTTTAGAAGTCCACTAATAACAAACTATACTCTGGTCAAGTTTATTTGTTTAATTAACTTGCTCTGACACCTGCAGTATGAGCTGTGGCTCACACATCTGTATGGACTGTAACCAGTAGGTGACAGAGAAATAAGATTTTTAAGAGTAGATATTTTAAAATATTAAAAACACCAAGGCCTGCAAAAAACCCAACCATTCCTCTAAAGTACAGCCTGTTTTAGTGTAGTTGAAGTACAAATCAGTGAGAGATGCTCTTAAAAATTAATGAAGGATAAATAATGAGACTTTCCCATTAATACATGAGAGACCCAGCAGACACACTGAATTAATCCCTCAGTATTAGGAAACATGATGAAATCAGCCAGTTGAAAAGTGAAGCTATCATTTTGTTTACTTTTGTACTCTGACCATATAATTAAAGCACACATTTTTACAGCAAAATATGTGATGCAGATCTTGCTCTTTATTACTATTTTAGTTACCTTTCATCTGGTTAATGGCAGTAGCAGAAATTTGGCACTGTCGCAGCATTCCTAGACCATCTGCACTAGTGGGATGGTAGCAGCATTTAGAAATATGTACCAGAATAACAAAATATGTATTTGGTCAAACCCAGGACTGTATGGTGAAGGCATGGCTTACTGAAGAGAGATCAAGACCAAAATCCCCTCCTTTTGCTTTTGGTATTTGACCTGCTGAAGTAAAGGTCAGATGTTCTCTAAAAAGCTGGAAGATGCATATATATGAGCACAGCATTACCTCAGTGCAGACGCTAACAGGTTGATAGTCTTCCAATTCTCCATTAGCACACTTTACATTTTAAACTATTTCCTGCTTCCAGAACAGAGGTCCTCTATGAAATGACACACCCCAGCGTGGTGTTTCAGCCTCACACTTGCACATGGCTTACAGCTGTGGCAACAGCATCTTTCCTACTTACAGCACAGCTCACAAGCTAACAGGCCTAAAATATCCCAGAATATTATTATGATTTGGTAAATTTTATTAACATAATATCCAGGAAATACCTTTGAAAATTAAGACACTAATATTCATTTCAGAGGGTAGAAAATATTGCATACATGATTTGCAGCTAGATATTCACTATTTACCTGAAATTTATGGAAATGGAGACTTGTCTTCTTTCCAGAAGTCCCCATGACAAACAGAAAATCTGGAGTCAGCACAAAAGGAACTCTTTCCTTATTAATTCCAAGGAAGCTTTTATAATTCCCAAGAATATGGCCAAAATCAATATGGAAAAGGTTACCTTCATAAAGAGAAGAAGTCACAGTTAGGCTCAAATACAATAAACTGCCAAGAACACTTCCGCCACTTTCAGAGTCCTCCCAACCTACCAGATCTACTCTCTGAAGGCCTCTCAGACTGACATCCTTATGGCTTCTGTCATTCAAGACAGCTCCTGTCAAAGACTAAGGCAAACCTGATCCTGACCACAACAGAATAACCTTTCTTTCTCTGTCTCCATATCTGCTGACCTGTCCCTCATTTTCTGCCTACAGGCTCTAACATTGTTATGATGTTATGTCATGTTATGTTGTATAACATCATAATATGTTATATTTATTATGTTATATATAATGTCTATATGGAAGCATTTCTTTGTCTTCTTTTCCTCATGGACTTCTGATGACCTTTTTTACTGTAGTCTTCAATTAGCTCATTTCTGCCTTCAGGGTAGTACTTCTCTCTAACCTTCAACTCGTAAAACTTCAAATACAATATGTTTAGTACTAAATATACAGCCTCTAACTAAGCCCAAAAGTATTCTCTGTCTCTTAACATTATGTAAAGACTAATTATGAAGCAAGTGGTTCATGAAACTGGAAGTTAACTTCTGAGACCACATAAAACTCCTCCATACGTATGGCTTGTTCAGGGGTTCCATCTATAAGATTAAGGATGAACCAATATGCAACTACTGAAAGAATTCTTGAAGTCTGTAATGCGAAAAAGTTGTGGTTCTTTCAGGCGGATTGCAACAATCTCATAGACTTCAGTAGCAAAACCAATACCGTCCACATACACTCATTTTCTAGGGTTTTTAACAAAGGTGCATAAAGCAATTATATTCCTCAAAGTGAAAATAGTCCAGTAACATCTTAATTCTGACACAGATATGGTTCCACTGAACACTACCAGACCCACATCAACACTTCAGACAGGCGAGCAGCTCCCGACTTTCTGGATTTTTTTTGATTTTAGATCATAGATGCTAAACAAAATTAGTTTTACATTCCTTGGGACATAGCTTGCAACAAATTCATCCTTGGAAAAGAATGGTATTATTAATGATAAATACCTAGAGCCCATATGAAGGCCAAAAGGGGTGATGATACGTTTCAATGTCACAGGAGGACCTGAACACATAAGCAATGCTGACAGAACTGGATTGTATCACTTCATTCATTGTTAAATGCATTCTTTATTAAAATTAAAGACAAATCTAGTTAAGTATAGACAGTCCCTTCTCCTATGACAGTCTCAAATAATAACTCACCTGTTTCTGTAATCATAATGTTGTCATTATGCCTGTCTCCTATTCCAAGTACAAAGGTTGCCACACAGTATCCAGCACAAGAATAAACAAATCTTTCCACAGCTGCCTGAAACTGAATAAAAATCTTAGAGATGTTAAGTGCTTCAATGCTAGAAACCAAACCCAGTCATTCTCAAAGGCATACGCCTTTCTTTCGACACGTATCTATCAACTGTCTTATAAAATACACTGCTGCACAGCAAAGATTAAGATCACAGCCCTGCATAGCACTCGCCATACTGTGTGAGCAGGCTCTATCCCTTAGCACATATAAAATAAGCATACCCGTAAGTTGCCCATGCTTTCTGAGAAAAGAAGCTGGCAGAAAGCTCTCTTGTAGGTCAGGGGACCTATCAGAGCAAAAGAGTTGTGAGTACCCAAACCTGTCTTTTAATTCTCTAAACCCACACTGCCTTCCAGTGCTCTTGGATGTCCTTTCAATCTGCACCTCATGTATCACTTCTAAATATCACTGACAGAGAAGTAATTCCTAAAGCATCTTGTTTCGCAGGAGCTCAGCTGCCAGCTGGATCCTAAAGACTCTTTCACAGGCACAGGTACAGGGAAAATGAATGGGTTTTCCAAACTCATGTCAAGTAACACAGACACAATTGTATGGGCTCTGTGCTCCCAAATTAGTATGGTGCATTTGAGAATCCTACTTAAAAATTCAGAGAACTCACCTTCTCTTCAATCATGCATCTTTCCTTGAGCCACTGGTTTAGTATTTCATCCTTAAATGCACCAGTGTTGCCAACTGTACTCTGTTGGATTTTGGCAATTGTTGTAGCATCTTTCACAATTTCAATCATTCCTAGAGAAAATAAGGATGAAGTTAGAAGAAGTTATTAAATCTATACTAATGTGTATTAAATTAAATTTTCTCCTTTATGAGAACACAAAACCTTTGATAATGGGAAGAATCACATGATGAGTAGGGACCCTCTGCATAAGGCTTTTCCCCAGGAAAGGAACTATCTCCTCTCCTCATCCCCTGCAGAAGCCCAGGTACCATTCACATTCCCATCTGCTTCTCTCCAACTTCACAAGTTTGAGGAGCTGGAGAGAAGCTGCAGCACTGCAGCAGCCAAGGGATGTGAATGCTGCCAGAGCTGTGGCAGAGGAACAAAGCCAATCTTCCTGCAGTAAATCCAATTTAAACTTAAAGTGCATATGCACAGAAAGGTTCAGAGATACCAGTACACACTGAGGTGCAGTAGTGGCATTGCTGGTGGCTCTGGCTGCTGGGCCCCAGGTGTTGATCCCTAAACTGCACAGATCCTCACAAAAGCAAATCAGCACATCACAGCAATACGGCACAGAAACAAAGACTGGTACTGTTCATACTAACATGGCATGCAATGGAGGGGGAGCTAGAGAGAAAAGCAAAAATAGAGGCTGCAAACACAACCCTGCTTGTAGGCAAGAACAGCAAATGCAGTCTGCCCTCGAACTGGGCATGCCTGTAGGGAGGAAGATCAGATTTTAGTTTAACTTAATTGGTAACTGGAAATACTGTATTTTCTTCCTCTGGTTCAGGTTCAGTAGTGTCCTCTACACAAGAGTCTAGCCTCAGCTCCAGCTCAAAGATAAGCAAGCAAACCAAAACATCCCTTTCTTCCCAAAGTTATTCAAAGCAGTTTCTGACTCAGTTTCAGACTGACTCTCTCTGAAACAGATCAATTTTTATCTAGTCACAGTCCTACCCTTTTGCCATTACTGAGTTATGTGCAAAGTTTTCAGTAGCAGAGTAACAACGCAGTAGTTTCTTCCTGCTTCTGCCTTCCATACGTGGCTTGAGTCATGGCTGAATACCTTCTGGAGGTATTTCTTCCATCTTGACAGTGGCCCTGATTTGTCTGTAATAAAAGTATCGTGGAAATACGACCTCCAAAACCCACTGCCAACACCAACAAGTTTAAAAGCTCTGCGTTTGGGTCTGTGCTTGTTAAGCTGCTGTTTTCCTCCTGGGAGTGAGCTCCAGATCCCATTCCAGCTGTTCAAAAGGCTTCCCCTGCCTGTGCTCAAATCTCCCTCTACTGGCCAACAGCTCCTTGATTCCAAGGGAGTGGAGCTGTTGTAGGAGCCATCTTCTGCTTTTTCTTGCATTCATTTAGAACTTCTCCCAGTATAGCTATGTTGATTAGCAGTGTGAAAAGTACCCAGATTTTAAAGCAGCTGCTTATGAAAACCCTTTATTGATCATTCTCTGCTGCACTGCCATAAGAGTGGTGTAAACCCTACACAGAATGTTGTGCAGCTTATTCTGACCAAGTATGCTAAAGGTATGGTAAAAAAAGTTAGCTGCTGGAATAGTGCAGATCAACTGGCAAATCCTTCTAACTACAGACATGCCTCACAGTAAGTATGGCTAGTCCTAGGTTTCATTAACTGGGATCTCAGCTGGGTTGTATTCAGCTGGGAGGAAGTGCAGCAGTAAATGCACTGTGCTATGTGTTTCTGGGGATCGGAGGTACTAAAGCAGGTGACTCTTATATTAAGTGCCAGCTTGAACTGCTTATATTTGGCAGCAATGCAGCATAGTAAGTAGTGATAATTGTCTCTCAGAGTCAGGAACATATGGCAATGTCAAAGGGAGAGAGAATAGGGTATGGACTTTTCCCAGTGATACATAGAAGGAAAAGCTCCTCCTGCAGAGGTCTGCTTGGCAGCAGCAGTGGAGAGAACAGATGTTTCCAAAACTGCAAACTGTACTGAATGCAGATGCCTTCAACAAACTGAGGAAGCCCTATAGAAGAGGGGATACCAGCCCCAGGTGGGAGACATGTGGCTGGTTCCCTATGATCACTACAGAATGGGGGCTGTCCTTGTGCCAATACATGGAAACTGCCCCAGTTCCACGGTTATACTAAGAGGCAGGGAAAAAGAAACTTGGAAGAAAACCACATATGAACACTATGAAAGCACATTTTCAAGCCACTACTCTTTGGTTTGCTTCCAAACAAGCACAAGCTCTACCTCATTGTTCCGCAATGGGTATTTCTAATATAGGCTGCAGGTATTCTCAGCAAACCCAACAGGAGTCTTTATATGATTAACCAATACTCCTACTGTGGTGCTGAAAGGATGCTAAAGTCTAACACCTCCCCCCTGCATACAGGGAAATAAACAATTATTTCCTTGAGATAAAAGACTGGGGAGTCAATCACGAATTCATGAAAGAATAATGAAGTCAGTAACTTGAATGTAAAGATGCTAGGATCACCAGCAGAATTCCTCCACCGTCCCCCATTTTTTTCAATACATTACATTGTCCTTAGACATTTCTAAACAAAATTGAATTAAATCTGAAAAGTCTCTCTAAAAAATTAGGTTTATTATACTTAAAGGAGAGGAATAAACCCAACCCTCTGTATATTAACAGTTGGTATTTCAATATGTACTGCTCAAATTCCTTTATTGTTAGAATTCTATCAATGCAATTTATTTAATTTTAAAAGCCTTATATTAGGAGAAACTCTTTTGTGCCACACTGCCAAGTGTTTTATCAGTGAGTTCAGGTTTTCTTCAGTGCTGAGGTGTCTTGAAGTCAAATGAGAGGATAACAAAAATTTTATGTGGCAATGGATTTTAGAGAGGAAGTGCATTACAGACAGACTAAAAAGAGCTCTTAATTCTGCCAGCACTCAGCTCATTCTTGTTTGATCCATAAAGCAAAATGTATTTTGGAAAAAGAAAAGAGCTAGAAAGCTGGAGATCATGGGAGACACATTGCAATATTTATATTATGATTATTTTACCAATCCATGCAGTTACTACCATACTGCCAGCCACACCGATGACAGTAATTAACAAACTTGCTAATTTTTACACATGTTCACGCTTTAAGTAAATGGCAGAGCTGTACTTGCTAATCCATCTCACTGACGCACTGTTTACACCAGCCAAAGCATTTTTTTTTTCCAGCACAGTATCTTCATTTGGCCATGGCCAACTTTTCTACACAGAGGAGGCTTTCCTCCAGCTAATCATTCAAGAACTGCTGAGCAAAACTGACTCTACAGCCAATTATGTATTATCTAGATAATAGGAAACTGCAGTGTGGATGCGCTCGGATATGTAACATACACAAATCCACCCATAAAGAGTCAGTTTGGAGCCATGAGGATCTATCAGTTTGGCATTTCTGGATGGAAATGGACTCTTCTGGAGCTGCTCAGGTGCTCTGTGGTGGCAGGTTGACCCTGGCTGGTGCCCACCAAAGTTGCTCTATCACTGCTCTACTCAGCTGGACAGGGGGAGAGGAAATACAACAAAAGGCTTCAGGGTTGAGATAAGGGCAGGGGAGAGAACACTCAACAGTTACTGTCATGGGCAAAACAGACTTGACTTGGGGAAATCATTTTCATTTATTACCAATCAAATCAGGGTAGGATAATGAAAAATAAAATCAATCTTAAAAACCACCTTCCCACCACCCCTGCCTTTTTCCCTGCTTTGCTCCTGAATTCTCTAACTTCTGGCCCCCTGGCAGTGCAGGGGGACAGGGAATCAGGGTTGTGGTCAGTTCATCACACATTTTCTCTGCTGCTTCTTCCTCTTTAGAGGAAGGACTCCTCACACTCTTCCCCCACCTCTACCATGGGGTCCCTCCCACAGGACTCAGGCCTCCATGGACTTCTCCAACATGGGGCCTTCCCACGGGCTGCACTTCTTCATGAACTGCTCCAGTGTGGGTCCCTTCCACAGTACTTGGAGCACCTCCTCTCCCTCCTTCACTGACCTTGCTGTCTGCAGAGAACAACTTGCTGCTCACTCATATTCCCACTCCTCTCTATGGCTGGAATTGCTCCTGTGCAGTAACTTTCTCCCCTTCTTAAATACATTATACCAGAAGTGCTACCACAGTCACTGATGGGCTCGGCCTTGGCCAGTGGCAGGTCTGTCTTGGGGCCGTCTGGCACTGGCTTTATGGGACATGGAGGAAGCTTCCAGCAGCTTCTCACAGAAGCCACCCTTGCAGCCCCCCGCTGTCAAAAACTTCCCATGCAATCCAGTCCATCTACACACCATCAGACTGGTGTGTGGTTCCTCAGAGCCTTTGTAAGTAACTGGAGCTCTGGGAAATAGTTCATCTGTGCTGCAGGAACTAATGCCAGCTGAGAAATATTTTCTGAGCATCCTGTTGAGTAACACCATTGCTTCTATGTTGTATAGGGTATGAAGCTTTAGATCAGGGAATGTACACGAAGGTTTCGCTATTTTAACTCTTTTCTCTATTTTATTCTTATCAAACATCTTGAATAAGTCACTCACTTTTGCTGCTTTTTTATACCAAATATTGTTATTAAAGAGAAACTTACAGCAGGACCCAAACAGTAGAACTCGCACAAGAATCGGAGTCAGCTAAGCTAGTGCAGCAGCTGGAGAATACCCATCAGAAGGGCAGAAACCATGGTTAAGACACAATTGAGGATGCCTCACAGAAAGTGCATTAGACTGCTCTGTATCTCAGGACCAGAGCACATACTAGAATAGTTCTCCCATGCTCAACTTCTGTAACCATGGTATTTTGAATTTCCAGTCACAATAAGAGTGATCACATACCTATTTTGTTCCCTGTAGAAATACATCCATACGGTAACAAACAGAGGTCCAAGGATTCTGCTTCCCAAATGGATTCCATAATTCTAAGAATCTAGTAATAACAAAAATATATGTGAAATTATTTGGACATTACTTGTTACTCACACAAATAACACTACCCAGACTGCTGAGATGGGTTTAAACTTACTTCTCTGTCTTACAGGTAAAGAGATAAATAAAAAAATTGTGCAGCCATTCAAGATTAGCAATTACAGAACTAGGGTTTATATTTCCTCATCTGTCCTGTGCCCAGGCAATCTCTACTGTTTTATAAAGTATTGATAAATAAATTGCATGATGTCTACATGAGCTGAGATTGAGCACCTTAGCATGTATATACTTTTCTCATAGATATCCCCAAAAGTGGTAACAAACCAGTTTGTCAGATCACTGAAATATTACTAGAGCAATGCTACCTGCTGATATCTTTTTCATTTGGAACTTCACGCATTGCATAAATAAATGATAAATATGATTCATCAGAAAAATTGGCCATCTTGCACTAAGAAAGACTCCTCTAAAACACCTAAATGTGAAGTATGCATGGCACAAGGCAGGAGAAAACAGGGTAACAGCATGTACTGGGTCTAGCTAGGAAGAGGTTAATTTCCTGCAGAGCAGCTCATATGGTGCTGTGGTTTAGGTTGCTGACCAAAGCAATGCTGGTAACACAGTGGTGTTCAAGCTATTGCTGAACAGCATTTGCAGCATGCCAAGGCTGCCTCTGTTTTTCACACAGTCCCATTGTGAAGAAATTGGGGGTGCACGGCAGTTTTGGGGGGGGAGGGGGCGCACAACCAGGCAGATGACCTGAACTAACCTAAGAAATATTCCATGCTCATCAATAACACAGAGAGGAAGGGAATTTAGGAAGGTTAACCTTTTAAACAGGAACTGTCTGGGTACTGGTCTATCCATAGGTGACCGTCTTTGCATCATCTGTTTTGTTTTCTTTCTACCTTCTTCCACTTCCCCTTTGCTTATTAAACAATTTTTATTTCAACCCACAATTTTTCTTGCATTTACTCTTCTCTTTCCCCATTATGGGGTTAACCCACAGCCCAGTTAACATAAAAAACTGCAAAATGAGAAAGAAGGCCCAGTTTTGACATCATCCTTGTCATACAGTTTAAAAAACAAAAGACAGCCTTGTATTTCATACGGACAATAAAAGTAAGGTATACACACTGCTGAAAAGTAAGCCAATTTTAAAGTATTTTAAAATGCTCACATTATTAATTTTATACATTTTGGCTACCATACCTGTAAAATCAGCATATCCTGACGGAGGTCATCTCCATGTTTAAAGATTATCCCTATGGTTTCATTTGATAAAGCTGTTGGATCTGCACATTTAAATTCAAGCCAGAGGGGCTTCTTCTTAGATGCCATTACTTTACATTTTTCTATCTGTGAAAGAGACATTCGTTGCTTGTTAGCCATTGTACTCTAACATCAACACAACCAACCTTTTTACACACCTGCTATAGAGTACTTTGCGAACTTCCACTCAGTTATACCACAAGAAACATGCTGAAAGCACACATGAGGAATAGTATTCAATTGCCACATAAAGCCTCACTGCATCTGCACAGATTTTAATACTGTCCATAAGAAAGGAGAAAGTATGCCTCGACTCTCAGAACTGGATTTAGTTGTAAGCCTGCTGCAAATAGACAAAAACCCCAGAAACAAATAGAAAACACCCCCTTCACTTTCTACCCCCCATATTTGAAACCACCAATACAAGACTCTGACAAAACTGGTAAATACGGCCCCTCACAATGGCATTCTGACAGAGGCTTTGCAAAACTTGAACATGACCACTGTCTAATGCAGTTTACCACATTATCCACCCTTGTAACTCCCAGCAACATCAGTTATTCCAGACTGCCTGATTCAACTCCCTTAGTAAATCATTCAAATTCATGGGGAAAATGGCATTTGTGAAGCTCATTTAACATAATCATTCACAAAATAAGAAAATAAATTCCCTGCTTTATTACATTTTTACTCTTGAGAAATTTAGCACTGAAACTACTGAAATTGCAGTATTTCAAATGCTTTCTCAGATAATTACGTCTAATACAACTGCAGTATATAATACTTTCTATTCTGGAACTCCTGGTTCATTGTTGAACGTTACCATGTACAATAAAGCCATCTAAAATAATAAAAGCAAGTGCACATTAGTGTTTGAGAGCTGACGTCAGCTCTCAAAATGAATTGATGACATCAGAGAAGAGTATTTTGGAATGCTCATGTTTTGCAGATTGAGCTTGTTTTAAAACAAAACAGGTTTTGCCATCCTTATCTTTAAAAAGGGGAGAAGATGTTAAATCTTTGAATTTATTAGAAACACTGATTTTGCTTCCAATATTTGGTTTAGACTAGTCAAATTTTAGGGTTTGAAGATTACAAACAAGTAGCACTTACAAGAATGAAGATGAAACAAAAGCTTACCAATATAGTTTATGTCAAATATTTTTGTTCAGTCATTGGGGGGAGAAGAGAATGCCCTAACCTATCTATTTATGGACATAGCTACCTTCTTCCCTTGTAAACCTATTGTTTCCTTCATCTAGAAATGTCCTGGGAAGGCTGAATACTTCCTAAATGAAGCAAACTAAAAAGTCCAGAAAGATCTTTTATTATATTTTGAAATCCACTTTTTGTCAAGCAGTTGGTGATTTTTGTACCCAAAACACTGAGAGAAATACAATCAAGAAAATAATATTTAAGAAGCCACAAATTCGGTATTTCTGAGTAAACAGTGTTTGAATTGACTGACAGTACTTCAGTCATGCCCAACTGGGAGGTGTTTAACTCTCAGCTTGGAGACAGATGAGCCTGTAGCCTATCTATCAAGGCACAGGCTTATTTAACTGCAACATGGCCAGATCTAGGCAACTAATATTAGTTACCCAAATGAGTACCTGACTATTTGGCAATTCCTGGATGGTTTGCCATTAGTTAAGAGAAAAAGCAAAGGATTCTTTTCTTGTAGGCTTCTTATTCCACAAGTGAATTCAAGGATCTTCACTGTGCCTCTTTACTCAAACTTGCACAGTAGATGCACGAGCCAATTCCCTTTCACTACACATCTACTGATTTATTTATCTTGGTTTTAACTCTGACTCAATATTAACCACTGCAATGTCACCACAACACCCAAGGCACAGAAATCCCCAAGTGATTCTTAATATATTTCTACCAAAATCTTAATGTATTTTCCAATAAAAGCAACAAAAGCAACCCCCAGAAAATCAGAAATAGCTGAAGAAGACATTTTTGTTTGTAAAATGAAGGTCTGGACCTAACCTGAATAACAGATATGAATCAGAGTAAGGCAGAGAAAGTAAATGGATGAATAGAAACTGGGTATCCCAAGGCCCCTGAAGTCAGATAAAACAGTTTTATACAGGCATTTAATTTTTAAGAAATGACACATTCTTGTAAATAAGACATTGGGGTTTTTGAAATGGATTTGCACAAACTCAGCATATACTTACCACTAATGCTCCTGCTCTTAGCCCAGGATCATATGGAACCCTAAAACTTTCTGGAAGTTTGCTGCTCTGTAGCTTTTCAAGTTTTTGTCTCAGCTGTGCAATAACTGCAATTACAAGAAAACTCACTGAAATCAAAAGTTGGAAAGCAAAAAAAGTTATGGGTAATCAAACTTGTTAAGCTAAACCAATGATTTAAGCTAGAAACCTTCCCTGTTTAGTTACTTTTTAAATGGGTTTCCTCAAGCCTCTCCTGATTTGAGCAATGGAGGAAAACTCTTTAACTTGCACTATTAACAGACAGAGCTGGTTTAGATACATAACGGTAAAGTCTTTAAGCACCTCACAAGTCATGTAACCATTACACAGGGTGCATGATGTTCTTCTGAAGACTCAGGAGGTTACATTAAAATGTCAACTTTAATTTAAAATACAAATCACAGTACAACACAAAAAATAGTTTGCCCTTATAATTACCAAGGAAATGCTAAACTATCTGCCCTAAAGGCTCAGAAGGAGGAGGCATTTAAAATTACCTCACATTTTCCAGTATTCTTTTAACCTATCTCATTGCTCTTGGACACAGATTCGGGCTTTTGAATTCTTGGAGTCAATTATACTGTAATCATAAGGACCCTAACTATAGAGATACTGAATTTCATATTCTCTTAAAACTGGCTTCATAGCGCAGCTTTGTTAATCTCACATTCCAGTAAGATGAAAATTTGCTGTATATTTATATGAACGAGAATTTCAATGTTCATATATACTGAATCTTTGAATTCATAAAACCTCAAGCTTCTGAATCTTTGGCTTAGAACAATATGCATTATCCTACATGTGATGCATTTTATTTATCTCAGCAGGTGTTAGCAGCACAAGCTAATTAACATAATATAATAAATATAGTATAATACGTCTTACCCTGCATTAGGATAAAGACTTGAGCACTGCTCTAAAAGAAACTACACAGGAGAGGCTGCGTATAAATGTTCAAGTAATTTTGGGGATAAAAATTAAAGAGAAAAAAATGTAATGAGAAAGCTAGATGTGGATCTGGAAACCTAATATACAAAATCATAAAAACATACAATCCTAGAAAAGTCTGGGTTGGAAGGGACCATTAAAGGTCATCTAGTCCAAGCCCCCTGCAATGAGGGGGCGCACCTTCTACCTTGAATGTTCCAGGGACGGGATATCTACCACCCCTTTGGGCAACCTCTTCCAGTGCTTCACCACCCTCATTGTAAAAAATGTTTTCCTTATATCTAGTCTGAACTACTCTCCTTCAGTTCAAAACTGCCACCCCTTGTCCTGTTGCAAAAGGCCCTGCTAAAGTCTGTCTACATCTTTCTTACAAGCCCCTTTCAAGTACTGAAAAGCTGAAATAAGGTGTCCAACAACAAGCTCAACTCTCTCAGCCTTTCCTCATAGGAGAGGTGCTCCAGCCCTGTGATCATTTTCATGACCTCCTCTGGAGCTGCTCCAGCAGGTCCATGTCTTTCCTGTATGAGGACTGCAGAGCTGGATGCAGTATTCCAGGTGGGATCTCACCAGAGCAGAGGGGCAGAATCACCTTCTGGCTACACTCCTTTTGAAGCAGCTTTCTGGGCTGCAAGTGCACGTTGCCAGCTTATGTTCAGAAATGATGACATTTCAAAAGCTGCTACCAAATTAAGATAATCAAGCCAAAATAATTACCTGAGAACCCGCAGAACATAAATGTTACACCTGTCCTAAGGGGTTTTAGAAAAGAACTACCTAGCAGTACTAGGTGACCAATGTGACATCTCTTCTGGTAAAAAAATAAATAAAGATGTCAGGAATATACAGCTGCTAATAAATGGACTTTATAATTAGACACCTTTGCAAAAAAAAAACCCCAACCCAACAAACCCCAAAACAAGCCATTATAAAAACCCCTCTAGGTTATAGTAACCGGGCCATGAAATAGCTTTCTAAAATATAACTATTGATCTCCTAGACAAATCTGATTTGATTTCAGTACATCTCTTCATTGTAATGAGGATTCAATGTAATTCAATGTAATGGTATTCAATTCAATGTAATTCATACAATTTGAAAATTGCATGCCAATCAGTTGAAGCTGGTAAAGATTAGGAATTAGCTGATTTTAAAACACAAGTGAAGGTGCTTACTAAAACAATTTTCAAGTTGATCTGGCTTAAGAACAAAGTGCTATGCATTTTAAGAGAAGAAACGGCTGCACAGACACATTCTTGGGAGACAAATCTTCTAACACAGAGTGGTGATGAAAGCAGATAATCCTATGCAAGCTGTAATATTATGATCTTAAGAATTTGTTTATTATTACTTGCTATGTTCAAATATAAGCAAAGAGATTAGACGAAAAGTGAAAGAAAACAGTTTGACAGCATGATGGCTACTGGACTACTATGAATCTAACAGGAAAGAATTTATTCTTTAAAAAAATCCAGAATTACTGGAGGAAAAAGATACATACAGAATTAGAGGAGGCTGCACGATGGAATGAAATGAAACAGTCTGAAATATTCAGACTGAAAATATAAACAACTGTGAGCATTAAAAATGATGGTCAAAGGAGAAGCAGTAAGCTAAAGAAGAAATTTCAGGACATGCATTTCTTAAAAGATAAGAAGTAGATGGTGCCTGTAGGAAAAATCATATCCACAATAATCTGAGAATGAATTAAATTAGATACAGCATTAGTAGGACATGCCACAGTTTCAGGAAGCCTTATTCAGTGAAAATGTCAATTATATAAGTCATATTTCAATGTTCTACTTAAACCACGACAACGTTACATACAAAGATTCTTTAACTTCAAAACCTGGTGGGTGTTAATGTGATTGCTTTCTCTTTAACCTTTTCTTCTTTGCCCACATAGTCTTCAAAGATAATGTGATGGAAACCACCACTGTTACAGGCATGTATATCTGCAAGGCTAAGTTTCTTTCCAAAAGATGGGATTCTGACCAGATACATTAAGATTATAGAGCATTTTAAGATACTGAAACCCTGTACAAAATATTCTTTCTAAACAACTTTCTTTAAGTCCCCTAACTCACACCATGCGGTAATGTAACTGATATTACATTATATATTGAAGACTAAATGCGTATTTCCTTCAAATTTCTTTTGAAACACCACCATAGCCACTTCTGCATAACCAGAGTGGAAAGGCTGTCTTGAACCAAGACAGCCTTTGGAACATACTGGTAAGTTCCTGGAACACGCTAGGCTGAACGTGCAGGAAGAGCTGTAGAATTTGAGTATTGCCATACGTCTTCTCACACTTACTCCCAACACCAAGCAACCAACAGAAATGATGACAAACAAGCTTTTAAGGAAGTTGGAAAAAAATAAAATAAAGACAGGCAAAACACACAAGTAAATAAGCATTGTATAACCCTACTGTGGCTTCCAAAGCAGTGCTTCCAAGAGTTAGAAATAACAATACCACATCCGTGTCTCACAAGACTCCTATTCAACCCATCGAAAAGCCCTAAAGATGTGCTCTGCATATCCCCTGCTGATCCACCAGCCACTTTGTGGCATAGCAGAGGCTGTACTGGACTCCTCCCTGGTTTCCTTGCCAAGCATTTTTCAGTGACTGCGTAGGGTAGGGCTGTATTTCTTGGCAAGTGTCACTTTATCTCTTTATTTCCAGTTAATATTTCTGTCCTGGGTTGTTTCTTTCTTCAGTGCCGGCATTCAGCTAAGGATTATGTACAAGAATTTAGCTGTTTCCAAGGTGCATGGTGTGAGGTTCAAGAAGATAAGCCAAAACATGGGATGTACTGGGTGTCTGTAAGACTGATATTCTTCCCCTTCTGGGGTGGAATGAGCAAACAAATGTATTACTGGTTCAATCACTATTAACTTACACTGGCAGTTTAAAAGAAGTAATAATGATGCCATTTGACAGTAATTTACCCACAAATGTTCTAAATAAGCATGACAATTTGCTGCCTAGATTTTCACACCCAAAGAGAAAAAACAATATTGTTACAAACAATGAAATGCCAGTTAGCAAATACCTTGAGAAGTGACATCATATTTTTCGGCAGAAACTGATTTTATCTCCATTGTGACTTTATGGAGCAATTCAATTACTTGAACCTGCTTCATGAAATCATGTAGCATTGCTTTTCCACAGCCCCTAAGATAGGCTTCTAGGATGACTGCAAACCTCTGCTGGTAATGCATGGACTGGGCAATCTCGCTTCTTAAGAACCAAAACAAGAAGTGACCAATTCTTTTGTTCTAGAGGTAAAGAAAAATACTACAATCAGCATGCATGTCTTGACAAAGGGTTTTAATAATGCTAGTAGCTTTAGCAAAAGTTGGCTGTACTGTGAAGTACTTACTCTCAAACCACGTTTTAGCAGAAATCTGGCTAATGCGCTGTCATGATATGGCTCAAATTTCACTGCCTAATACAAACATAAAAGACATGTTATTAAGGTGTTTAACAACTCATTCCTCTCACAATTTACCGATGACATCTAGAGAACATACTGCTGCAGGAGTAGGAAATGTGTAACAAAGCAGGTCTTTTGAGGATACAAAGTTGAAAGAACCAAAGCAAGGCTTCTCTGTGTCTGATTCAGAGGCACTTTTTCTTTGCAGCAGTTTCTTTTTAGTTATATTATTAAAGCAACAAATAAAGCCATGCAGGGAGCAGCTATATGGGAATACTGATTTGGGCACATGGAAGCATGAGAACAAAGCAACTGCGTTCTCAGGCTGTAGCAAAACCCAGCAAGATCAGAACAGTCTGCAGCCTGACACTGACATGGCTCCAAAGATTATTGCCAAATCAAATGACATATGTGTAATCTTTCTCTAATCAAAATTGTCAATAATAAAACATCTGCCACTTTGGGACCAGGGCACCAGGGTTCACCGCTGGGCTCCCCCACAAAAATAGGATACAGGAGCAGCTTTTTGGAGCACATTTAGCCCTTAAATGAATGACAAAATAGAATAAAGCCCCTGATACACACCCTATATTAATGAGTACAATTAAGAAGACTTCACCAGAGCTTGTGAGCTTAGATGTTATTTTTCTCTTCCATCAGCCGCTCCCTCCACCCAAGCCCACAGCATTTCCAAAAAAGGTGGAAACAAAAAGTCACAACTTTTCTGAAGTGTCAGGATTGGAATTTTGTTGCTGTTATCCTCTGCCCCATCACAATGACCAAGTGAAGTAGTCTACCAGAAAACTATCACACTTCCATGTACTGGGCTGTGCCAGGGAACTTGTCCACTTCAAGTGGTTTTTCCAGCAGCTTCTTTCCTGTTGCTTGAGGGACTCCAAGTTTGTAGGAGGCTTGTATGAAGATCAAAGGTGGAAAAAAGGTATGCATTTATATCGTGTGGCAAGAAAAGGGAAATAAGCATACAGTCTGTGGGACAGGGTCACAGAATCCCTGTCATGGACCAAGGTGGTCGGTGAATGACTTCAGGTTCTGGAAACAGAGCACCAGGAAGCAGCACATAGGGAAATTAAGGGAGAATAAAGTGATGTGCAGAGAGCTGGGTGCATGTAGTATACTCAGCTTTTGAATCAGCAAAGTAGGCAAACATCTACAGAATATAATGCCTCTTTCAAGTTCACTGTGGTCTGCAGCTTGCAAAGAAGCAACCAAGCCACCACCAATGGTCTACTAAATTCACCAAACAAATGACAGGGGTTTATAAACTTTTAAAAGTACTGCAGCACAATTGTACCTTCATTATTAAAATATCAACACTATTTCTGAAAGATCATCCTGTGGGTTTGTTCAACAGGAAAAGAAGGAAAAATAAACTGAGCTTTTCAGTCAGCCTTCTAGAATGAACCACATTATAAAATGCTACATAGACTTGTTCTTTCCAGCTGCTGGCTAAGAGACAGACAAGAAAGCCAAGCACCAGACTTGCCCTTCTATAGTATCATAATTCTGCAAGACCTGTCTTGACCATTTCTGCAATACTGTTTTATTTCCCCAGGCAACGCCGTCTGATTTAGGGAAGATGACGAGAACTCACAAACATAAACTGATTTTAAAATATGTAATTCCTTTTACTTTGTGTATGAGATTATAAGGTATGAAGAGTTTTTTAATAAAAATTAATTTTCACTGCAATAAGGCACCCAAAAGCAATAATTATTACATAAATTCAGATGGATTTGCTTACAGTTCCAAGAAAGCCTATTAAAAACCCCATTCTAGTATATACTTGGCTGAATGTTCTCAGTGCATATCCCTGAAAAACAATTTAAGAATGAAATACAGCCAAACAACCAGCCACTGCTTCACAACAAAACCTCCTTATATTATGGTTGCAAACACATTGTAACATAAAAGAAAATTGTATTCTGAACACCCTTACTATGCTGATGTTTTAGAAATAATTATTTTAAAAAGCTAATTCCATTTTTCTTTTTTCTTCACGAAGTCAAATATCAACATTTGAATAGCAACAACAAAAGCTAACCATTGAAAAATGTCTGCTGGCACTTCATCAGGTCCCTGTACCTACCTTTGTCTGTCAATTCAGCAGGAGAAGAGCTTTACTCACTGCCATTTACAAGCAGAACAGTTGTTGGTGTTTGCTTTACAATGGATTTTGTTGTATTTTAACTATCCTGTCCATGTTTTATCAACTGCACAGAGAACCAACCTTTGTAGAAAGCTCAATAGATTTATTTATGGTATGGCTGCTTCTATTTGGGATAAACCTGGGGGGAAATAAAATGTTTGATTTCTAACTCTACTAGGAGGTAAAATGGGAATATCCTGTGCAGAGTGAAGTAAGTCATAAAGCTTTCATGAAGGCATGCATGTGAAAAGTGATGACTGTTTGCAGAAGAAACATCTCGGATGTGTCCATTAGAGCAAAGGAATGGCTGACATCCATTCTCTGAAAAATGTGGATTTTCAAGTACACTGTGGTATGAACATTTAGGTGCAGGATACTGATGGACTGTGCTCATTGCTAGCCAAGGAACAACAGACAAGGAAACAGCAAAGAGGCAAAAGCTGGGATATAACATTTTTTTCCTTCAGGGGGACGACAGTCTCTTAATTTCTTACCAAATCTCTTAGTAAAATGACACAGTGAAGTTAAGCTCCTATGATTTTATGCTACAGTAATTTAATTTACCGTTGGATTGATTCTTTTTAAAACTCTCCAGATTCGTACTTCCTGAAAGCAAATAATTTCAAAAACAAATGGAAAAACCCCAGTATTTTCCCCATTCTCTCAGGCACTTTGAAACCAGCCAATCACCATCCCAAACTCCTAATTTGGATACAAAAGCGAATACAATTGCTGAGCCACATGTATACAGCAAAAGCTCACAAGCTAAGCACATATATAGCAGCAGCTATGTGGGAGGCCCAATGAGGTAACCGTGGTGACTCCTTTGGTTAATGCAGAAGTGCATAAATTCTGCCTGGGGAGCCTCATCAAGCAAAGACAAGGCAAAAAAGGCTTTGTTTAAAGCACTACTGATGCGCAGCAAAATCTGAAATACCAACTTCACTTTCCTGTGGACCCAGGCTCTCTCTGAACCCACAAAAATTAAAAGCCCTATCCCACAGCTTCCCTGGCTGTTGCAGTTCCTTTTTCCCCTTTTAAATATTGAATGTCAATTTTGTCCTCTGATTCTTTGAAATGAGTATTTCCTGCTCTGTGGGGCGACAGCCTTTCCACAGGAGCCAGAGCCTTGTCGGGTGTGGGAAGCCTGCAGAGTCACCTTGCTTTGGGGGACATGGCTACCAGGAAAAGTGGCAGGATTACAGCTTTCACTGGCCACCAGACATGACTCTGCTGCTGCTGACAGGCTGCCCAGCTCCGGCACCACGTTGTGGAAAAGAAGACAAACCAATTCTCTTGTATAACTGATATAAACCTTCCTGATGTTTCATCTGGCAAATCTGTGCACAGAGTGCTTCAAATCGATACAGCTGTGATTCACTGCTATTATTTCATTTTTCACCCAACTTCCCAGAATGAACTAATTTTATTATGCAGTCCTAGCAACCCTTTATTTACTTCTTAAAATCTTCTGGAACATTCTAAATAAATTTGGCCCCCTTAAGAGTACCAAGATCGAAGTTACTGCAACATACTATGTAACAACGCTGTTATTCTTGACCTAAAAACCAATGCCAGACTTTTCTTCAGGCTTTGCCCATGTCAACATCTGCCTTCACTTTCTTTCTGTCTACACTCTTTCTAAACTATTGGCAAAGCCAGTGAACAATTCCTCAGTGCTGTATGATTCAGACCTGATACAAACAGGATTAGAGACAACACAGTTGAGACTTGCTCCCATCATAGCTGTGCTAATGTTGACAATTTCCAGAAAAACATAATACTGTAAACACAAGAGCAAATCATAAGACACAAGGCAACAGTAACACAGAAATAACAACATAGGCAAGAGGAAAATGTAGAAAACATGGTTTGGATTAATTTGGTTACTGCTTTGAATAAACACTGAAGACTTCAAAACCAGGGATTACTAAGTAGACCTACTAAGATGGGAATGATGATGGAATAATGCAAATATACATGGAAGGCAGAGCTCAAGAATGCAAATACACCTTACCTGCACAAGCTGCAGAAGATAATGAAGAACATCATCATCTTCCAAACTTTCCAGTTTTTGAACTGCCATTGCTCGGACATTTTCATCTGAAAAGTTACAGTCCAGAAGTTGCATTGTGAGTCCAACATCTAAAGTACTTTGATCCCAAACCTCCTTTTTAGCTAGCAACTGGTATGTTTTGGCCACTATTTCTTGTTGTCCCCATTTCACAGAGCTAAGCAGCTTAGGATATGCCTTGGGGTGCTTTATGCTTTCATATCTAAAGTGCCACAACAGCTCTTTGTCCTCAGGAGAAAGTGGATTAAGTGGGTCAGTTGCTATGATCTCTTCAAGTTGTTTGCGAAGCTGGTTGGGCATTTCAGCTCGCGCCCTGTCCCCTTGGGGATCTGATGTTATCCTGTGCTTGGGCAAGGCAATTGGGTGACAATATTTATCCAGCACAATAGAGATAGCCATTGAGTTTTCTTTATCTGGGTTAGTTGCTGATGTGAGTTTGTCTGCATTGATACTTCCTTGTTCTTCCCCCTTGCCTGGAATCTTCCACATGTGGAGCACATATTCCCCACTTCGTAGCAAGAAACGGTGGTCTATTAACAAAAGATTTACGTAATAGAGAAGCTGAGTTTTGCACTTTGGATCAGAGTTGGGGGATTCATGTGACTGAAGGTTTGTCTTTGTGGACAGTCCCTGTGCTTTACCGCAGTATATCTGAAGATTCAGGAGTGCCCCTTTAGGCAAATCCTTAATTTTTATATCAAACTCCAACCAAATATTCCACAGAACCTCCTCAGTAAAAGGCTTTGATGAAGTCCTCCTCTGTGAAAGGAGCTGCTGCCCATGTTGAATGTTAGCTTCCACAAACACAGTGAGATCAGTATTTCTGGGTAAAACTGGGATATCAATGCCAATTATTTTCACCCTAAATTTCCTATTACAATCCCATAGAGAGATAGTGAAGACTCGCTCATGATCTTTTCCATCTATTGTTAATTGTTCATGATACCCTGTAACACCTGTACAGTCATCCACCAAAGGCCACTCTTCCTTCTGAACCTCATCCTCACTCGGGTCAGGGGGATTGTCTAAGACAAGGTGGATTTCTTCCCCATTCTTAAGGCACTGTCTTATCCAGTGAAAATCTTTGATTGGTGTCTCTCCAGTAATGTACTCATCTCTGCCACAAATCCTGAGAACAAAATCCAGTTCACTATGATCTTCAGGAATGTCCATCAAAGACTTTTTCTTTGCCATTTTTGTGAAAAAGCTGTGGAGAATCATATCTGGAGTGTCATCTATGGACACTTTAACTTTTTGGCTCGTTGTTCCTCTATGTATGATTATGAAAATGTTATTATTGGTGATCTTTTTTAATAAATATTCTGGGAGTGGCTTAGATGTAGTCCATGGGTGCATTGCATACAATTTAGGATCTCTACAGGCTACCTCTATCATTCGAGGAGTGACTAATCTACGACGGGTAAATTCCAGTTCATCATCATGTACGTTGCTTACATCAGTGACATCGTAACCAATTAAATCATTAAGTTGCCGCTGAAATTCCTGAACTTCTTCTGATGGGCTTTGTTTCTGGACAACATAGATCTTGCCCACCTTTTTCTGTAACACTTTCCAGTACAGTATGCAGTCCAGAGTCTGTAATACTTGATGTTTATCATAAATTTCATACCATTGCCCTTTCTTCTGATACTGCAAAATAAACTGATCCGGGGTAAATGTGTGGTAGAAGTCTGTGGTTTGACTCATCTCTAGTGCACGCACCCAAATCTGTGCTTTCATTTGCTCAACCGTACAGTTGGCTGCTATTTCAAGTAACATCATTTCCGGTACTTTAGTATGTTTATTGCTTGTAGGCAAAATGAACTCAATGGATATCAGTTCCATTGATGACAAATTACTCGATGTACAGTGAGGTTTCATCCTTCTTCTCCTTCGTTTGTTTTCCTCTCTCATAACAACGGGCTGTTCATGGAGTTCATCCTCCAACTCCATGCCAGAAGAAATCTAGCAAAACATACAAATGCTTGATTACTTTCTCATTTACATTTTTAAGCACTCTTATTTTTTACCTCTTTTTAATTGAAATCACAGGCCAGTCAGAATCCTACTATGTATATGCCTTCTTAATTTCTGGTCATAAATACGTGATTTACATAAACTACCTCAGACATAATCTATTCAATTCACCTCCAAATACAAACAAAAAAACAACCAAGAAACAACAAAGCAACCCTCTAATGATTAAATAATTAAAATAGAGCTTTTAAACAGCCTTTCTAAATTTCATGGAGGATACGCAGTCTGACTACGTATTTCCTCCACAATGATTTGTTCTTGCTTCTATTTGATCAAGCATGGATTCTTTTGCTGCCTTATCTATTTTGATGCTGCTGATATTAACATGTGGATTTTCACAGAAATCAAAAGACACACAACTGTGCATGATCAGGATGCCATCCCACTGAGCTCCAGGAATGACCAAAGGTAACAAAACAAGCAGTCTGTTTGCAGACTCAACAGAGGTGAGCCTATTGCCATTTTCCTCTGCCTCTCTTTTTAGTGATGAGGAATAAGGACTTAAAAGCAAGAAAAGCACTTAGGATTCAAAAGTCAGGGACTACTTCTGAAGACAGGTACTTAATATGTATCTAAATTCAATCCTAGTATCCTTAGATGTGGTTCTTTATAATAAATCATTTCACCTGACCAATAACATCCATCCATTTTAAAAGTAAACATTTCCAGTATAAACTATTAGCTTTTTACAGAACAAAAAACTGCCAAGCTGATGCCTCTACATCAAATCATACTCAAAACACCTGTAAAGCAACATTAAACATGAGTAGCCTACCTTAACAGCTTTCAGTAAACAAAACATATCGTTGCTCACAGTTAATCTCCATCGAACAATATTAAAGTGAAAAGATTCACCAAGAGCTTGGAAGAAGGCAGCACTGACTGAGCATTCTCACACAAGCTAAGTTACAGCAACATACCGAACTTCTTTTCCAGACAATGTATGTTACACATAAAATCTTTCTCTAACAGCTGGAAAAAACTAAAGCCAATGTAACGATGCCTTAGTAGATAACAAAACAAGAAGATGCAACAGGTTAAACTGAAATGACAGAGTTTGCCAACTACAATTCTTTTTTCAAGTTCCGGAAAGCAAAGACGGTGGGCACACCCCACGTATAACTGATAAAGGAAATATTACCTGTTCATAAAATAAAGGCTGAATTGCTGAAGACGATTCATTTGTTTGATATCTAAAGTTCCTATTTTTTTAAAGGAAGACCATTCATGCAAAAAGTTCTTTGTTTAAGCTGTTCTGCTTTTCTTGCTCGCCCTCATATCCAGATGCAAAGGAAGTGCTGCACTTACCAGGAAGGAAGTTTTAACCAAGTTGATTATACATATGATTGCTCATCTTAAAAAAAGTCAGAATGGTTTTCCTGTTACAATAAAAATACACTGACAGCACACCAATCTGATTCTAATACACATGTGTAGAAGACATGCTTAAAGTCTTCTAAAAGTAGCTAAGAATAATCCCAACAATTAATGAATCAAAATAAAACATTTTAAAACCAACATATTTTGGAGAGCCTAAATACTTTATAAAAGAATAAATAGGAATACCAGGAAAAAAGACAACTAAATCTGCAATGTTTCCTTATTTTTATTTCCATGGTGATAGTCCTTTGAGGACTCCCAAGTTAAATTCATTAGCATTTTTAAGCCAGCCTCCATACAGAAGCCACATGGAGATGGTATCTGCCAAGGATCTTGCGTGGTCACCTCAGCAATAGAACTGCAGGGCAATCTTCCTCCTAGTATTTTTAACTCATCCATTTATAACTACAAACACACGGTCAAATCCACTACAAATTATGACATAAAATTCAGGAAGTATTTAAACCATGGACGTCCAACCCTTTTTCTTGTGGTTAACTACAATCTGAAGAGCTGTTCCTTTACTAAATAAAAAAAAAATACCCACAGGAAAACAATTTGGGAAAACCCATACAAATCAGAAAGACAAGACAGAAAAACCTCTAACTGGATCCTTATTCATTATGACACTTGCAGTGAAATACTGACCATCTGAACAGCAATATCCAGCATACATCCTATGGCAGTACATATCTTACAAATATGCTGACTCTTGAGACAAGCCTCTTACCTGCCTCCAGTGTGCCACTCACAACCTCTGAAATCAACACTTTGCAGAGGTTAAAAAAGAAAATACCCTCCACCACAGACATAGTCCTTCTTTCTCAGAGCACCTTTTTGCTTGGCAGCTAGGATTGATTTCTCTTCACAGGTTCTTTTTCTTAGGAAGTGATTCTGGGGGAAACACACTGTCCTATCTCCCTCTACCTTTTAGAGCCAATGTTTGAAATGTCAAAAGGAAATGGCAAAGTTGCCCTGAACATTTTGTTGCTGTCATGAAATTTACACATGTTGGTCAAGACATCTCCAACACTCATCCTCCACACATTCATCAGCCACAGTCTCTATGGTACCTCAGCACTACACATTGCTTTCCTCTCCAGTCTGAAAAAAGCACCCAGTGGCTGGAAAACTTGAGCATCAGCAACCTCAACAGCAATATCCAGGATGACGGAGAAGAAAGTAGCTGGTTTCATGTAAAAAGGAAAAGGATCTGGATGTGTAGGAAAAGAAAAGGAGCAATGCTAAAGAGGAAAATGTGTTTTGCAAAACCTGTGTTTTGAAAGCCCTGACTGTAGAGAGTTTGACTTTGCAGAGTCTATCTTATGAAGTATAATTTCTAAAACATGTAATGTGGTCCTGTATTTTTGTTCATTTATACATAAGCAGCTAGCAGTAAGGGTTTTTTCATGCCAACAGCCTACATAGGTTTTTTGCAAATATTTCTCATTCTAGAAGTCATACTGATCCTGTTAAGTAAACCTGGACTTGTATCAGTTTCATTGTGTTTTGCCAAAGCTAAGACAGCCTGCTGGTTTAAAATGTCCTCATCTTGTTGTCATGTGCTATGCACTTCAAGATTAACTTTTCAAACACAAGTATTCATCTCTGCTAAGCTATTCCAGAACTATTCCATTGATCTAGACAATCCAAGGCAGCATCTTTACCTCAGGCAGCAGAGAAGTACCCTGCACATTGCCTGACGAATGCAGCTATTCGACACTGTGATCCACTTAAAAAGACAGGTAGAGCAATATTGCAAAAGGTTCTGACATCCCCCCCTTCCCTAACTGCATCAGACACAATGCAAAGTGCTTGTCTAACTGCCCACACAAGACTGTCTCTTCTCTCACATTCATCTGGGCTCTGACCCGTCATGTCTAGTCCAGTCCAGTCCAATCTACATTTCCAGTTCAGCTCTGACCCTTTACATCAGCTTCAGAAGACAGTTCTTGAAGCAATGACGGCCTCTAATCTGTCTCTGCAATGATAGCCACAAAAGTGTCCCATTCTTAGGATGACACCAAATTGCCTCTATTTTCTTTTAATCCATGTGTAGGCAATGGCAAAACCATATTTCCTTATGCATATGCATCAGAAAACTTTGACTTTTTAACAGAAAATCTTTTAAAATCACTTCTTTAGGCACCCTTTGTCGTGCCTAAGCATTACATTATTGACATTTCTATATGCCTACTGCAACAACACCAAAAAAAATTCTCTTTTTTTATGTCTAATTCTAATCAGCTGCATCAACCCTGAATTCCTCTGTATTAGAACTGCCAGAGGTCCACAGATCCTGGTGGTGGCAATGGAGCAGGAGGAGGTGTGCCTGTAGAAGGTAGCTAAGACAAGCAAACAGGTTTGCCTTTGTCTCCAGTCATGCTCCTATCTCATCACTCAGGTCAGCAAACAAAAAATTTGGTTAATTTTCAGCTGGATCAGTTCCTTGATCTGAGTCATCACTTGCAGAAGTGGTAGGACAGGGATGGGAACTGAAGGGAAGGGAACGGAGCCAGCACAGTTTAGGCTGAAACATAATCCACAGCAAGATTAGGAGATAAATTCATGAGAAAACTTATTAAATGATTTGAAAACACTGGCTGAAAGGTGCCTTAAAAAGACAATGTGATATTATAATTAATTAGTTAGTAGGTTCATAACATCACAATATTTGTCAAACTTTATTGCTTTACTAGGACTGTGTGAAGAGTTTTACCAGTTACTCATTCTTCACTGGCTATTCTCATGTTAATTCTACATTAGCTCTGGTTTCTGGTTTAATCCACCATGGGAAAATCTCATTTTAAAATGATTCTTTGCACTTTAGTGTGAACTTCCCAGACAACATGACCTGTGAGAAAGCAGGAACTTTCTACCTGAGTTAAGAATTACCTCATGCAAATGTAATAATGCTGCATTTACATTCACAGTTTCAGATAAAGTTAACTTCTAAAATTAATAAAACCAACAAATAAAAACAACAAACAAAACTACCATGACACAACCTGAAGTTTTCCAAGCAGCACGTTACATCTACTTGCTAACATTGTTCTACTGTCAGAGATGGATTTGCATTTGCTGGATAGAAGTACAATACATCTTTCCTGCATCTACAGTGATCCAGTACTGAACTATGCAGGGATACAGCACCACAGTGTTAAGCATGAACACAACAACAAACAACATTCTGCCCAGTTCTTTCGTCAAATCCTCTAGCAACTACCAGCTCTCATGGGAATTAAATCAGTGGAGGTTCCCATTAGCAATTAAACTTCACACGCAATATAGTCGCATTCTTCATCTAAAGGTATACTGATCAGTAGATACAGCTCAATATCTCAGTCAAGAGATGCTGACTGCTATTGTGGCTGTAATATTTCAGGATGCACTTGTTTTCACTACAGACCTTTGCATATTTTGATTTCTATACCAGTTATCTACCTTGGGCTGCTTCTGGAACAAGCAGCAACTTCTAGCTGGTTCTGACAATTTAGGTGAGAATTCTAGCAAAGTTATGGTTAACCAAAGTTATACAAGTGATGGGTAATCTACCTTCAAACCAACAGTTCATGGAGTCTGAAAACAGAGATTGCCACTGCAGCTTGTGCGGGGACACAGTCACTATTTGGGTACTCCCTGTCCTCTCAGCTTGTGCCATTTTCTAATTGTGACTGTAACAGTGTGGCCGAACCTACAATAACAACCAACTCCAGAATGCCCTCAGTTGTTACTTCAGACGATTTGTGGTGGGGGAAGCCTTTATGGTCCACATGTACCTGGCAGCGACAAGAAGTCTGCTGGATGAGGAAATACAGTTATTTATTGTTTAAAAGCTGTGTTGGAGCAGAGCTGAGTCACAGAGCTTAAGACCAGAGGTAACTGCTACCACTGCTTCGTGTGGTCCTTCACTTTGCATTGTTTCATTCGACATTCTTAAGCTTCCTGTGCAGGTTTTGCATCAAACCTGTAACTCATGCTGGGTCTGGGATGTGAGCTGGGACCGAGGCCGCGAGGAGCGACGGACGGGCAGCAGCCGTGGGCTCACAACTGCTGACCCCGGTCACCACACACCCGGCTGGAACGGGGCTCTGGCCTCTGGCTTCCCCTAAGCCAAACCCTGCAGACGCGCCGGGGACCGGGGCTGCCTCCCGCACCCGGACTACGGCCGGGCCCAGGTGCCGCGCCCTCCGGCCCGAGATGGCGGCCAGGGCCGGACCGCTCCGTAGCGCCCAAGGGAGCAGCAGGGGAGCAGTCGCCGCGCGAGGGCGAACCTCGCCGCGCACAGCGCCGCGGGGCAGCCGGGACCCGGCCGGGCGGGTCTGCCACCGCCACCGCGGGGAGCCGGGACCCGCCACCGCCGGGCCGGGGCCTCCGCCGCCACCTGCGAGCCCGGGCCTCGGGCAGGGTGCGCCGGCGATCTCCGGCGGGCCCCGGGACGGAGCTACTCACCGCAGCGCCGCGGCCGCGGCCCCGGCTCCAGCTCCAGCTCCGGACAGGTGTTTTCCTCAGCAGGAAGAGGAGCGGGCTGGGGGCCGGAGGGGAGGCTCCATGGCCGGCGGTAGGCAGCTCCGGAGCCGCCGCCAATCACATGCCGGGCAAAGAGGGAACCGGCTGTGGGGCCTCCCCGCCCCGCTCGGCAGCCGCCGCCCGGCCCCGCTGGGGCCCCGGGGAGCCCGGCCACTGCCCTCACCGCTGCGGCCAACCCTCCCGCAGCCCGCCGAGCCGGGCCCCGGGGCCACGCCGTTTCCCCCGAGTAAGGCGGGGGTTGGACCCGGGGAGGGGGCCGGGACGCTTCCCGGGTACGCCAAGAGCCGTCCCCGGCCTTGCCGCCTGGAGGCGGCGGGCAGCCCCGCTGCCGGCCGGCACCCGCTTGTCCAGTACTGCCACATCAACCAGAGTACGGCTATATCGGCTACTGCGGTAGAGCACCGTGTCCGGGTGTCAGCACAGCCAGCAAATCTCCCTGGAAGCATCTTCAAGAGGTGTTCACTGCAGAGATCCCAGTCGCCAGCCGTGCTCGTTGCTGAGCGGTCACCACTTCGGCAGTGCCAGTAGCCAGAGCCAGGGCTTGCCGGCCAGGCCATGCCGGGTGGTGGTGACAGCACGACCAGCCCCATGCGCTAAGAGGAGGACAAAGCTGGTCTGTCTAAGCTGTCCTCAAACAACCCTGGAGACAGCAGGCTGCTCTAGCGTGCGGTAGCCTTTTCCTTGGGAAAGATTTTCATGCTGTCTGATCAAATGTCTGCTTTCACAGGCTGAGCCTCGTCTTTTTTTTTTCTTTTCTGCAGCTGCATTTTGTTCGAAGGTGCTGTTTTCATTTTTTTCCTACTATTTTTCCACCTCCAGTC
Source organism: Melopsittacus undulatus (assembly GCF_012275295.1). NCBI lineage: Eukaryota > Metazoa > Chordata > Aves > Psittaciformes > Psittaculidae > Melopsittacus > Melopsittacus undulatus. The sequence continues at coordinate 28,209,363 of NC_047531.1, forward strand.
TGGGCAATCCTGCTCTCTCCTTTTAGGTCATGTTCCTTAGACCTCGTTTGATTTCTGTATCTTGCCTCCGGGTTCTTGCTAAATGGACCACACTGTTTTCGGAAGGCACTGTACAAAACTGGGCATAGTAGTACTCCAGCTTGGGCTTTGCCAAGGCTGCCCACAGCAGGAGGATTAATTCATCAGCCTTACTGTGCCAGGGCTCCAAATGCAGTTCAGGCACAACCCTTCACATCATCCAATTCAAACAAACAAGTCCCCCTCACCACTCTTTCCCCACCCTGACTGCTGGCTATTTGGCTCTGAATGGAGCTGAATGTTTGTATCCCTGCAGATCTTTTTTGGAATGAACAGCAAAAGTCTTTCCATTATTATGCTGAGACCTTTTTTGACCCTGATCTTGCAATGAGATTCACAGGTGAACTCTTGTACAGCGAGGAGCCCACATGCTCGCTCTGAAAACCACGCTGACATAAGGTTACATCTTCAGGGAATGCTTTACAAGACCATAGGCTGCCTCAAAGATTATAAAAATGAATTGGATTTTTCTAAGGAACACATTATTAACTTCCATAGAAAGAAAATATCAGAAGAAAGTAACAAGTGCTAGTATAGTAAATTGGATAATTGTCATTACAGCAGTAAGGTGCTTTTGAGTTAAAAAATCATCTGCATGACAACATTAAGAATCACAATACCAGCCTGAAGCAGAAAGTAACTGAGCAACTATTATATAGACACGGACTTTCAAAATGAATATACATACACCGAACTGCGGGCATAAGAAATCATAACTCTGGACTGGCTTCAAGCTGGCCTTTTTACAAAGATGAAAGAGAAGTAAAAACCTTAAACAACCTTCACGTGATATGTCTGTAGCATAGGGGAAACACAGTGAAGACTGTTTTTGAAGCACTGTCTTTGCTTGATATAATGAATAATACCAGTCAAAGAAGTTCAGCTTTGCCCAGCATGTGTATTACTGCATGCTTTAAAAGAGATTAAAAAACCTTATCAAAATAGAAAGCCTTTTTTTGTTGTTGTTGGCTGGATCCCCAAATGCATCACTCCACGAACACAAGTGTAGCCAGTTTGGAGACTAATCCTGTTAAAATCCATGGACTTTATTTGGAGATGCACAAACACAAGGAGATTTGAGCAGCTGAATAAAAAAAAGACTGTCATTTGTCAAAAGACAATTATAGAGGGAATAATTTACAGCCAGAGCAGATGACACTTTTCACACTGACTTTAGCTAGAACTGCATAGAATATTTTTTAAATAGCTGTAAGTCAGCATAATGTTATTTGCCGTGAAAGAGTAAATTACTTTGTGTATTATATTTAAGAAAATCAGGCAAACTGAAAATCTCGGTCTTTCCAGGATTTAGTAAGTTAATAAAATATTACAATGTTGCAGTTAGTCTTCAGCTCCTGTATATACAGCACAATTTACTTTATCAACTTTTGTGGCAAATCACGTAATTCAAACTTTTCTATTGCCAAGGATGCTCTCTTTATAGGTTGCATATTCTTTGGAAATACACATTTTAACATTATTTTATTCCTGTTGATTTCCAAATGTGACTCAAACCCTCTCCCATAAGTTATGTTGGTCTTTTTTTTTTCCAGACAAGAACAGACTATACAATAAATTGAAATGCACATTTTACCATATTAAAAAAGGAACTTTAAAAGAGTCAGGAATATCTTAGCTTAATGAAGAAAGGGGAAGAACACAATTTGATATTTAAATGAAGCTGATTTAATCAAAATTAGTCATGCATAGAAGCAATCATTTTGCTAATATAATCTTGTGGCTGCAGTCAAAATGCAACTATTTCCTTTATCTTTCAGTTGTAATAAAAATATGATAAGGAACTGCTTTCATGATCTTAAATAGGAGTTTTGGAGGTTGGAAAAAATGTAAGATGCTATCTTGTGTCCTCTGCACAGTCAAACATCAGGTTTTATATTGTTTCATGGAGAACTGCAATAAAGAATAACAACCACATTAAATGCTCAACAACAACTTTCTATACTGACATATGTTGGAACTGGATGTAAATGTTGTCATTGACAGATGGTTCATTGCAATTTAGTAAATAGTATCTAATAGTTCGGGTTGGTTTTTATTTTCTGCATTGCCTTCAGAGAAAAAAAAAATAAATGCAGCAGCTTTATAGGTCTTGTACCAACAAAGCCAGAGCCTGCTTGCCTAATCCCAGCAATAGTTACATTCAGTTCTGTAATTGCTTCTTTATGTAAATAAAATGGAAAAAACTCCAAATACCAAAATCAAACAGTGTGGGACACATTGTGCTTCCTGAAGGAAGGGTAGGTAACTTTCTCCTTTCTTGCAGAATTTATAAGTTAGAATTTTCTAATTGAGTTGTAAGCTTTGTATGAAGCATTCAGTGCAGGACTAAAAAGTAAATTGCCAAAATCCCTTTATTTTACAGCTCTGTTCTGAAAACTGATCATGTCAATATGCAGTCAGTTGTGTTAACATCGTTGCAGTTGCCTTGGCCATATGCAGGATCATATGGTAACTTTGGTATCAAAAAGGAAGGGTTTTTTTCTTGCTATAACTTGCCAACAAGAAGAGGAGGAGGGAGCTGGATTTTAGTTTGGCTTTTGCATCAAGTATGGTAGCTGCTTGTGTAATGGATATAAGTGATAGGTAAGTGTTGCCTGCAGGCCTGTCCTCCATTCACAGGAAAAGGAAGCCCACCTCTTCTTACACTGGTTCTGGGTCATTGTTTGAAGTAGAAGGTCCTGGGAAAGTGGGAGGAGATCCAGAAGAATAAATTAAGGGTGGGCTGTTGCTGTGTCCCTCTGAAGGTTTGTCAGCAGGCAGTTAAGATGTCTGTAAAATGTATACTATGAGAGCTTGGGTTCCCAGGGAGAGGTGTCCAGGGGAAACTTTTAAGATCTGCTTAAGATCTGGGCATGAAAGTAGCCTTGTGTCCTGATCCACAATGATCTTTGAACCTCTGTAGGCAAAGTAGAGTCAGGAAAGCTCAAACAAAAGAGCAAGGCTTGCCTATTTCTACTTCCTTCTCCTGCAAGAAATACCCACTCTTCCCTTTTCTCTTGCTAGGTCAGTGCTCCTGTTGATCAAGGTTCTGCACAAATCCCTCACTTCAAACATCTAAAACTTTCAAAACAGGAAACAGCAGGTGTTCTGAACAGCCTTCTGAGATACATCTGCTGAAGGATTTGTCTCACATTTTTCTGATGTAGGCTCTTCCAAATAAGTATTTAAAGCACAGGGGTGGGAGTGCAAGGTGTTTCCTCTGTGCCAAATATGCACGCACATCAGCTGAGATGTAAAGCTCACATAATACCTCTAACTGGCATGAATACATATTTTTGTCTGCACATATGAGTTTGTCAGAGAGAGATGCACACCTCATGGTAGCAGAGTGTGTGTAAGCAGATCTTTAAGACCACTGGTTATTCATAAGGGATGGGGAAAGTCCTGAGTTTTTACAGTTGCTCTCAGAGGTCTCAGTATTAGGTGGTGATGCAATATTGCATCATCTTGTGGTGTTGGGACTTGACAGAGGAAATGAAAAAGGTCAGAAATAGAAATGTAAAGAAAAATAGTTCACACTTCCAACAAGACCTCTAGTCTAGTAGCATCATATTAAGTACTCCTAAATATAACATATGGATAGTCTCAGTCTCTGATGGTTTCTGACTCCAAAAATAATTAATCTAATTTGCTGCCGAGAGACTACATTACAAGGTTTCTCTAGACAAGCTCTCTGAACTGTGTTAGTGTGTTATCTTCCTGTCCTGATATTTATTACTCTGAATCTGAAAATTTGCTCAGCTGCATATTTGTTTGTTGCTGCTTCCTCCTGCCTGTGAGGACATGAATATATTTGCATTGCATAGGAGTTATGCAAGGATTGACTTTTATCAGAGGATTTCTGTATTTTTGTTGTTGTAAATGTGCAATGTAAAATGCTTTCCCTTTAAATTACCTCACTGCCTCTGTCTGTATATTGAAGTAACATATCTTTTACACACAAAGGGCTTACCAGAGTTCCAGGCACCCTGCAGGTTCATTGACCTGCTGTCACAATACTCGTGAGTACTAAAAAGAAATTCAAGTGGGAATATGTTTGTTCCACAGAGTTTAGCTGAATACAAAATCAGGTACAAAGCAAGCTCTTTTCCAGCCTGCTGTTTTCTGCAAACACACCCTTAACCTTCTCCAACAGCTTTAACAGAAGATCACCGCATTTGGTTGGGTTTTTTTTAACTGAATAAGAGGACTTCACTCCAAAGCACTGGATTGCTTGTATGGAGACCTTGCCAGCAGCTCTCTTTTCTTTCAGGGTGAGGCTGGGATTCTGTCTGGGTGCTGGGGAACTTATTGGTGTGCTGGGGTGGCTTCTGTGGCAGCACTTCATACACATTAGACAGTACATCATCATAGTGGTAACTTTGCTAAACAAACACCTATCCTCACATTGGAATATAGAGCTTCTGTCTTTACAGACAAATAAAAGCCCTTGCAGCCAGCCAGCACAACCACAATGACTAAAAAGCCAGATTCAGACCTGGAACTTCATGTATTTGCTTCCTAGAAATGAAAATATAAGAAAAGCTGTGAACCAGTGGGATGGGAAGTGTCAACCCTTACAAAAGGAGGGCAGCTTTATTCTATGGATATGAGTGCTTCATCACATGGCAGTCTGGTCTGTATAGATGGTCCTCCATTGTCTATGTCTGCTAGGGATGGTTAAAGACAAACATGGGAGCATTGCCCAGATCAAACAGCTGGTATTGCCAGACTTCCTGTGTATTTTAGGATTCCGAGTTACCAACACAAATACTACATTACTTAAAAAATGCATGTCCCCATATTTTCCTGCCTGCAGTGGAAAGGTAGGGTGCTTCAGCAACCTTCTGTGAAGCTTCTTTTCCATTTTACAGCACCAAGACTGAGATGTTCAGCAGGGGAGGACATGGTAGCTAAGCTCCGTTTGGGTGAGACTATCCTGGTCCCTTGTGCAAGCCAGTAACCACTGCAAAGTGCTGGTCAAACCCTGTGCTCCACATGCTCCTTGTGCCCAGGAAAGATCTGCTTTATTCTCCTCTGATCTATAATTCTGCACCCCAAAGCCCAAAGTGAATGTAGCAGTATCTGTGTGCACCATGATTCAGCCAGTCACGCCATCTCAGGTATCATGTAGATAGATGTGACAGAAACTTTTAATTTCTCTTATTTTTGCAGTTAAAATGTGTCAGATGGCCAGATCATGCCTTCCAGAGCATGCAGGACACAGTGATCCCAAGTACTTTTTGTCAGACCTATGTACCTCCAGGCTTTGTTAAGCCAGCTTGCCTGCATGCAGCTATATGGCTGAAAACATGCAGGACGTGGAGTTAGATCTCTTTATAGTTGTTCATCTGGTTGTCTACCAGCTACTGAACAGATGTGGCCCACAACAGTAATCTTTTGAACAACATTAAGACTCTCTTTGATGAATTTCAGAAACTATGGGAACTCTTCCTAAATTCACATAATGAGGCAGACGTGCAGGAGCCTTGTGTTTTATCCCATCAGGGAGCAGTTGTTCTTCTCTGGGAAGCTGATGTTCTTTCCCAGTAATGTGCCTCCAATAAGAAAATGCTTTTGCTTAGATGGTGTGATTTTCTTCCTTGGACAGTGTACTAGATAGACCAAATGCTGCAGTCTTTCCAAAAAACAACAGTACCCCAAAAGTGTCTGGTAGGTTGAAAAGAATAAGAATACAGAGATGAAGGACACATGGAAGGACACAAGGAGGGTATTCCCTTTCTGATCTAAGATGAGCTAAAATACTCAAGATGGTTCTGAGACTGTTTCTGGATTCCATTAAAGAGAATGGATGCATGGAAGGTGAATCACTGCCATGTCCAGTAGAGGACACCATAAAGGAATGACTGATCTTAGGGATGTGTAACAAACCAAAATGAATGTGTGACTTTGAAGGCAGTGTTTTGAAACTCCCTCAAGAGGTAATTCCCCTGATGGACCACAGAAGACTACATAGCAGATTGGTTTAGGCACAGAACTTGCTGGTACGGGGAGAGCAGGCACTGCAGGGCCTGCCCAGAGGAGTGGCTGCAGATGTGGTAGGAAGCCTGTCTTCACAAACAAGGGTGGCAAATTCTGGATCAGTGCCACAGAGGCTACATGGTCCCTTGGGTGTCTGCAGGGGTACAGAGGATGAGGCTTCTCAGACATCTGTCCCATCAAAAAGTGAAACCCAGAAGTGTGTAGTGACACCTGTATCTTGTCAGGCTGAGCACTGGAGATGGCAGCCACTCTCTGCTTTTCCTTAGTTTTGAATCTGTTTCAAGTAATTAGCATAATTGTACATGAAAGGGACCTTTGAAAATGTGCTGCTGGGGAGTTCAAGATTAGAAAGTTTGCATCCAAGAAGGTGTTACTAAGGGGAAGCAGCCCAGAAGGCTTGACTGAGACATGCTCAATACATGAATCACCTGTGTTAGTAACTCAGGAAAGAAGACTGTTGATTGATAAACACCAAGATACTCAGCGCAGTGTCCATCTGCTAAGAGTGAAGGCATGTCGTAAGCTGACTGATCTGAAATCCCAGATTTGGCTTGCAAGATGCTCCAGTACCAGCAAAATGAGTACTATCAACTAACTTCACTGAAGCTTAGAATCATAGAATCCTAAAATAGTTAGGGTTGGAAGAGACCTTACGATCATCTAGTTCCAACCCCCATGTCATGGGCAGGGATACTTCACACTAAACCATGTCACCCAAGGCTCTGTCCAACCTGGCCTTGAACACCGCCAGGGATGGAGCATTCACAACCTCCCTGGGCAACCCATTCCAGTACCTCACCATCCTCACAGTAAAGAATTTCTTCCTTATATCCAATCTAAACTTCCCCTGTTTAAGTTTGAACCCATTACCCCTTGTCCTATCACCACAGTCCCTAATGAATAGTCGATCCCCAGCATCCCTATAGGCCCCCTTCAGATACTGGAAGGCTGCTATGAGGTCTTCACTCAGCCTTCTCTTCTCCAGGCTGAACAGCCCAAACTTTCTCAGCCTGTCTTCATACGGGAGGTGCTCCAGTCCCCTGATCATCCTCGTGGCCCTCCTCTGGACTTGTTCCAACAGTTTCATGTCCTTTTTATGTTGAGGACACCAGAACTGCACACAATACTCCACGTGAGGCCTCACAAGAGCAGAGCAGAGGCAGGATCACCTCCTTTGACCTGCTGGTCATGCTTCTTTTGATGCAGCCCAGAATACGGTTGACTTTCTGGGCTGTAAGCGCACACTGAAGCTGGCTCATGTTCATTTTCTCATTGACCAACACCCCCAAGTCCTTCTCCTCAGGGCTGCTCTGAATCTCTTCTCTGCCCAACCTGTAGCTGTGCCTGGGATTGCTCCAACCCAGGTGTAGGACCTTGCACTTGGCATGGTTAAACTTCATGAGGTTGGCATCAGCCCACCTCACAAGCGTGTCAAGGTCCCTCTGGGTGGCATTCCTTCCCTCCAGCGTATCAACAGAACCACACAGCTTGGTGTCATTGGCAAACTTGCTGAGGGCACACTCAATTCCACTGTCCATGTCAGTGACAAAGATGTTGAACAAGACCAGTCCCAACACTGATCCCTGAGGGACACCACTCGTTACTGGTCTCCAGATGGACATTGAGCCATTGACCACAACTCTTTGCGTGTGGCCATCCAGCCAGTTCTTTACCTACTGAGTGGTCCACCTATCAAATTGATGTCTCTCCAATTTAGAGACAAGGATGTCGAGTGGGACTGTGTCCAACGCTTTGCATAAGTCCAGGTAGATGACATCAACTGCTCTCCCCTGTCCCTCAGTTCCATATTCCCATCATAGAAGGCCACCAAATTGGTCAGGCAGGATTTCGCCCTAGTGAAGCCATGCTGGCTGTCACCAAGCACCTTGCTGTTTTTCACGTGCCTTGGCATGCCTTCCAAGAGAATCTGCTCCCAGATTTTGCCAGGCACAGAAGTGAGACTGACTGGTCTGTAATTCCCTGGGTCATCCATTTCCCCATTCCTGAAAATATTTCCCTTTTTCCAGTCATCAGGAACTTCACCTGACTGCCGTGATTTTTCAGATATGATGGCCAATGGCTTAGCAACTTCGCCAGCTCCTTCAGGACCCAAGGATGGATTTCATCAGGTCCCATGGACCTGCGTATGTTCAGGTTCTTAAGATGGCCTCGAACCAGATCCTCTCCTACAGTGGGCCCAAGGTCTAGGTTTTCACAGTCCCTGCATCCGCCTTCCAAGACTTGGGTGGTGTGGTCAGAGCCTTTGCCAGTGAAGTCTGAGGCAAAGAAGCCATTCAGAACCTCAGCCTTCTCCAAATCCAGGCTAGCCAGTTCTTCTGAAAGCTTCTGGAGGGGCTCACGTTATCCCTAGTCTGTTTTTTATTCACTACGTACCTATAGAATCCCTTCCTTAACATCCCTAGCAAAGTTTAATTCTAAGTGGGCCTTAGAAAAGATATAGCAGATAAAATATATGGTAGCCAATAAACTATACAAGCCATCTTTAATTAACAAAAACTTCATTTAGGTAATGCATGGACAATGCACAGGGCTGGGGGGGGGGAATGTTTTCAGGTTCCATGTTGCTAAGGAATGAAAAGTGCAGAGCCAAGAACACCAGATGTCCAGGAAGGGCCCAGTTTTGGGCACAAGGGTGCATGTGCAATGGTGGTTGTGTCAGCGCTGGCAGTCATTTCAAAGGGACTTGGCATTATTCTATTATCCTTGCCTAATCCCATGAAAAGTGAGTACAAAACCCAAGGATTCTCTTCACTAGTGACAGGCAAAAAGACAGCTGTTTGAATCTGAGTTAGTCTGATAATCCCATTTAAACAAATTATGTATCTTGAAATAGTGTGGATTCCTGAGATAAGCAAATCTGCCAGAGGTCCTACGGTGAAGGTCTTTGTGTTTAATGTATTTGGGGAGATACATGTGCAATTCCTGGCACTATAGCTTGCCAGGAAATTGAACAGAAGTCGGATTCAGCCCAAGATGGAGGACTTAAATAAACCTTTGGAGATGTATATCTAAGTGTGATGACCACATTATCTGGATGTACCTAGGCTTTTCAGCTGTGCCACAGACCATGAACACCCTGTGACCTGAGCCCTGGCACCCAGTCTCTCTGACCTGCCATCCCATCCAAAGACGTGACCCTCACTACCCGTCTCCTGCCCCACTGATTTACGGGGGGACCATCCCTGGGCACACACTTCATACTCACCCATCGCAGAGCCCTGGCCCTTCCCCACCCACAGTGCCCTGCGGCGGCACCACGCCAAGGGCACCAGACGAAGTCACTCCCACAAGCTGCTGATCTCCACAGGCATCCGCTCACTATGGCCGCTGCCCCTCGCTGCGTCACCGCCCGCGGTGTGGCGTCACCGCCCTCCCGGCCCGCGCCTGCGTGGCGTCATGCCGCACGGACAGCGGCGACACTGGTGCTGTGGTGCCCCCTGCTGGGCCGGCAGGAACATCACCGCGGCTCCGGTGGCCGAGGGCTCCTCCTGGTCCCGCTCCGCCGCCGGGAGCCTGGGCTGCTGTGGTGGTGCCTCCGGGGAAAGCCGTGCCTTGTCTCCGGGAGGTGTAAAGAGCGCGGCCTCTTCCTTCCTATGTCCATGTCCCTTAGAAATAGAACTGGAAGACAAAGAATTTTGTGAGCAGATTTTGGAGCTGGTGGATCTGGGTCATCCTCACACAGACTGCAGGGAAGGCCTTGGGCTTTCTGTCATGGCCTACCTCTTGTGCATTCATGGGATGTGGAGAACAGCCTCACTCAGCAGTTACCCATGGGCTCTTCTAAGGTTTCATTTATATTTGAAGTTATTCGAGATCCTTATGGTATAGAAATGCAAAGTGTTTGTGTGCTTATGGAAGAGACTTGGTGACAGGATTTTACATATCTGTGTTGGAACTACATGTGTCATCCAAAGTGAGTATTAGCAGAACTTTCACATCACACCAAGTCACCATACATACCAAAACACTATAGACTGTGTCATGTAAGCACCTAGATCCAGTTCAGGACTCCCAGCAACATTAATCTTCTCGACTCCATTTTAGTTTCCTTTTTTTTTCATCTTCCTGACTGCATTTTCTGCAAAATGGAGTCCCTGCTTTGTATGTGCTCCCAGGAGCACTAGCTTTTGTTGAACCTTTCCAACAGTCCTGCACTCTCCCTTCTCTCAGCTGTATATTGGCTGGATTTGAGGGACTTGCATACTTCACATCTCCTGCTGTCTGGATCTGATAATCACACCAAGCACGAAGGGCTGTATGAGTGATATCAGAAGTACTGCTCCTGCCATGTGTGATGCCAGACATCAACAGGAAGGTGTTAAAATCCTCCCTCGCACCCAGACAAGCTTTATTCCTCATACCCTCTGCTTTTGTGCAGCCACCCTTCTCCACAGCTTCTCAGGTAAAAATGTTTGAAAATGCTTAAATGGAAGCTACTGTCATTCTGGTTATTAAACATAATGGATATCTATGACAAAATACTATCTGACAGAGTATCACCATGGAAGACAGTAAAACTCAGCACACTCACAGCACCAGTGTATCTTATCTAGAGCTGATCAGCTTCTATTCAGGCTCATAAGATAATAGTTATCCCTAACACAGGAAAGCAGAGTACAGGACAAAGAAGTTACTAAATTCAGATGAAAAGTTGCTAGTCAAGATATTAGCAAAAGGGATACAGCAAATATTATCAAACTCAGTAAAAGAAGCCAAATAGTTATGAAACATGTAACATGAGAAGGGGATCAAGTTATATTGAATCCAAGAAAAGCAGAAAGAAAAGCACGCCAGTAGAACTGCATGCTGACTTACGGGAAATGATATTTAAAAAAGGAGAAGTCACAGTTTCTGGAGCACTATGAAGTAGAATGGTACACAGTCAGCAATATTAATCAGTTCCAACACCAGGCTTTTCTGGGGAAAATTGAATATTTTATGAAATCTCTAGTTTGAACTTGAAAGATGGAAATTTTAAAAGTTAGACATCCATTAATAAGTTTAAAATATATTTAGAAAATAAAATAAAAAAAAAGCCTCATCGGATTAAAACGTTTTCTGGAAAATCTGTATGGGCAGGTGGAAGCATGAACTGACCCTTTGGAGCTGGTGGTGGCATGGCCCTCCTTTCCTCCCCATTCTCTATTCCCTTTCCCATGGGAAAGGCACCAGATTTGCTAAGCAAATTTGCTTATTTGCTAAGTGGTCTTGTCCCATCAGTGGTCAGGAAGAAACCCCAAATACTAGTGAGGACACAACAGCTTAATTCCTACAGGGAGAGCTGGAACTCACTGGGAGCCTCACTGCAATGGACTGCTGGGAGATGGAGCTCTTGGGCCCTTAAGCTGAAGAAAAGCCTGCTATAAAATTTGTTTTCTCCTGGAGAAGGGAAAGAAAGAAAGGAAAGCAGAGAAGCTGGTTGTTTCCCTCTAGGAAGAGAAAATATCTGCCATTTGGCTTGGTTTGGTTGGAGTGGGTGTAGCTTGCTGACATGGAATCACAGAATCATAGAATGGTTTGGGTTGGAAGAGACTTTAAAGCTCATCCAGTTCCACCCCCCCGGCTGCAGGCAGGGACACCTTCCACTAGACAGGTTGCTCCAAGCCCCATCCAGCCTGGCCTTGAACACTGCCAGGGATGGGGCAGCCACAGCTTCTCTGGACAACCTGTTCCAAATATTCTGCAAGGACTTTCTACATGGGCATGCTCCTGCCTTCAGTCCATTCCTGCCAGTCAGGGACAGCACAGGCAGATGAGCTGTCCCGCATTGGGGAGCAGGTCTTACCATGCTTGGCCACTCTGCAGTGGTCCAGCTGGGGCAGGGGCAGGGTGATTCTGCCTACAGTACTTGTGAAGCCAGTGTCATCAGTATTGGTGCTGCATGTAGTGACCTCCAAAGTACCTATCAGGAGAAGGAAGACATTTTTGCACAGAGATGAGGTTAAGGCATCAATGATGTACAACAGGCAGCCAGAAGGTAAATGACTCATATGGGCTGGGCCGGAATGGTGACACAAACAGGGAATGTCTTGTGCTCACAGCCTTGCAGGAACGAATGGTAAGAATCCAGATGATGGCATTTTGGACTGCAGTGGAGGAATTTAGCACTGCGCAATGTGGAGGGCATATTCCCATTCCTTTCCAGTCAGTTGTCTTATTACTGCTTGACTGGTGTTTGGTTTATGACACTTTAAGATAGGTAAATATTTTACAGTTTGGATTCAATGCCTTGCAATTTTTGCAAGTGCTCATACAGCCCCGTGCCATATAACCAAATCCATTTGTTAACAAATTCAGTGTTAATAAAATAATCTTCATATTATTTTATACTAATAATTTTAATATAGTAATAATATAATATTATTATAATTAATAATATAATTATTGATTCTATAATAATAATTTTATATTACTGGAATTGCAGCTAGCTACAAATGTGTACACTGAACTTAAACTGGATTGCAGCTGCTTGGCATTAACTGAAGCACGGTGTTCTAAGGGTGGCCTGAGCAACATTCAGTGGAGGGATGTTTACTGTGCACAGGTGGATGGCCCAGGACATATCTACCCATGCTGGTGGACAGGATGCCCAATTCCAAGATTTTCCAATATTTCCCACAGGTACCAAAGCAAATATATATATAGAGCCTGTCCCAGTTGTCTCCTATTCTGTCAAAAAATCTTCAGGGAAGTGACAGGTATCTCTTCAGGGTATTATCTCTCTTGTTCTCCCTTTGCTTTCTGTTGATCCTGATGTCCATTTATCTTGGGTGAAGTGTGATGAGCATGTCACTGCTGGCATTTAATATTATTCCTGCTTGTAGTGGATCCAGAAGAATTTCCTTGTATTACCTCTGATGATTTAAACCCAGCTGGTAACCCAGCAGCACATAGCCCCTTGCTTATCCCTTATCTTCTTCTCTACTCCCCAGCCCATGTGGGATGGGGAGGAGAACTGGAAGAATGTAAACCCCACAGGTTCAGATAAGAACAGTTTAATAAATAAGATAAAGTAAAATATGGTGATAATACGAATACCAAGAATAACAATAATGAATAATAGGAAACAAGAGAAGAAATGAAAGTTCAGAAAACAAAAGTGATGCACAATACAACTGCTCACCAACCACTGACCAATACTGAGCTCAAACCAATCGGTCCCTTCTGGGTAACTGCCCCCAGTTTACACACTGGGCATGACATGCTGGGGTATGGAATATCCCTTTGGCTAGTTTGGGTGAGGTGTCCTGTCTCTGCTTCCTCCTGGCTTCCCGTGCCCCTTCTGACTAGTAGAGCATGAGAACCTGAAAAGCCCTTGGTCAGGATAAGCATTACTTAGCAACACCTAAACCATCAGTGTGCTACCAGCATTGGTCTCAGACTGAAGCCAAAACACAGCACTGCACCAGCTACTAGGAAATAAAATAATTGTTACAGCCAAAACTAGGACTCACCTCAGTACAGCTGATGCTTAGAAAATGGAAAAGTGCATGAAAAAATCCAAGAATGATATCCTGGGGCAGGTACACTATCTACCTTAGGCTATTTTAAACAAACACAGAGCATCTGAAACTAGAAGGCCACATTTTTTTTTTCTTTAATTGAAGAATTACGCATTTTCCATGAGTATTTCAATATCTAACTTAGATCCAGAAAGCCAACTGTGTCCTGGGCTGCATCAAAAGAAGCATGACCAGCAGGTCTAAGGAGGTGATCCTGCCCTTCTACTCTGCTCTTGTGAGACTTCACTTGTTGTGTGTAGTATAGTGTTGTGTACAGTTCTGGTGTCCTCAACATAAAAAGGACATGGAACTGTTGGAACAAGTCCAGAGGAGGGCCATGAGGGTGACCAGGAGACTGGAGCACGAAGAGAGGCTGAGAAAGTTTGGGCTGTTCAGCCTGGAGAAGAGAAGGCTGCATGGAGACCTCATAGCAGCCTTCCAGTATCTGAAGGGGGCCTACAGGGATGGTGGTAAGGGACTCTTCATTAGGGACTGTAGTGATAGGACAAGGGGTAACGGGTTCAAACTTAAACAGGGGAGGTTTAGATTGGGTATAAGGAAGAAGTTCTTTACTGTGAGGATGGTGAGGCACTGGAATGGGTTGCTCAAGGGAGCTGTGAATGCTCCATCCCTGTCATTGTTCAAGGCCAGGTTGGACAGAGCCTTGGGTGACATGGTTTAGTGTGAGGTGTCCCTGCCCATGGCAGGGGGGTTGGAACTAGATGATCATGAGGTCCTTTCCAACCCTAACTATTGTATGATTCTATGCCTAAAATAAGTATGTGATTACATGCTTCACTTGCTGCACTAAGACAAGACAAATTGGATATTTTAATCAGACTGCCAGGTTTCTATTTCCTCTTATTAAACTATGTTTTTCAGCATGTACCACCTTATATTAACATATTCCCATTGAAAACTGGTTATGGTAAGAATCTCCCTTTTTATTCTTTTGTTCCCCCCTTCTAAGGTCTGCTTATAGGTACAGCAGTCACGACAGATGCCTTTTACCAATATTTATTCCTTTTTAAATTAACAAGTGTAAAGTTTGTAAACAAAAATCACAAGTTTCCTCATAGGGTTTAGTTTTCACATGCTAAAGGGGAACCCTGGGCCCCTGTCTCTGCCATGACTCCCACCCTCAAATTAAGTCCACCCAGTTGCAGTATAATTCAGAACTATAATTTTACCTAGCCTTGTAATGTTAATTATTATTTTCAACATCATCAGTACAGCAACTGCCACTTAGGTGCCTGGAGGAGGATCAGCATCTCCAGGCTATCCTCTGGGCTTAATATGGAGGAGACAACCAGGCTTCTCACTAGCACATCCAGACCAAAGCCTGATCCTGCAGTATGATTTCTTTTAGTAGTGCTTGGTAGATTATTTTCAGCCATGAATTTGTCTAATTGTTCTTTGAATCAAGTAAGTTTTTGAAACATTTTGCAATTAGTTCCACAGATTAACTATGCATAGCATAGAAAAGTGTCTCTTGTTTGCCACCTGAGAATTTACTTTTATGCCTTCTAGGTCTTGTATTACAAGAGACTGCCCATACCATCCTGCATTTGTCCTTCCCGTGCACTAGTGACTTTTCTCTATCTGCCATAAACCTATTTTTCGCAGACTAAAATAATCCCAGTTCCCTCAGCCATTCCTCATAAAACTTGTGCTCTCGACCCTCTGCCATTCCCATTGCTTCTCTTTGGACCGACTCCAGCACATCAATATCCCTCTTGTAATGAGGGGCCAAGAACTGAACACAGTATTCAAGGTGTGGTCTCACCAGTGCTGAGTACAGGGGGAATGATGCTACAGAAGAGGTACTCTCAACATGCAGTCGAGCGCTACACCAAAGCCAATGAATTCAAATGCAAGCACAGAAGGGATTTGCCCCTCACTGGCTGGCTATGATTACTCTTATTCAGGAATGCACACTATGCAAATACTACTTAACAAAGGGATGATAGTAGTGTGTAGTGCTGCCTATCTGAAACTACTGCTATGGTTCTTTCCAAGCAGTTGCCATTGCAGTGCAAGGAAGGACACAGCCATTCAGAGGCATCTTAACCTTTGTACAATGTTTGCAAAGCATGTTTTCACCCACAGCAGCTACAACGTCCTTCCAAAAAGGAATGACTGAACTGCCCATTTCTGGTTAACCCACTGCAATACATCCATAGAACCATAGAATGGTTAGTGTTGGAAGCAACCCTAAAGCTCATCCAGTTCCAGCCCCCTACCATAGGCAGGGACACCTTCCACTAGACCAGGCTGCTCCAAGCCCCACCCAACCTGGCCTTGAACACTGCTAGGGATGGGGCAGCCACAGGTTCTCTGGGCAACCTGTGCGAGGATCTCATCACCAGTTTCACTGTTGATCTCTTCTTCATAATGCCTTTGGTCCTGTGCTGTACAGTGAGTACATTTAAGCTATGAATTGGTGGTACTGTAATGTTGTCTATTTCTTCATGAACAGGTTCTTCTGGACTATTGCTTTTAGCCTTTCTTAGGTCTCCTGAAAACACTTTATCTCTTTGCAGCTCTTTCCAGATTAACCTAAGTTACAGCTGCTGGTTGCCAGGCTTTCTTCATTGCACAGGAGACTCACATTGCTCCTGCGCAGGTGATGTTGTCAAGGCTAAACATTCACATGGGTTAGGGGAAGCCTGAGCACAGTCATGGAGGAGAACTTTGTGACCTCTCAGTTGCTCCATAGCAGAATCACTCCACCTAATGCGGGTGCTAGCCCAGTTGCCGGCCGCCACTTGTAATCAGAGGATCTTCTCTCTCCCAGCATCCAGCATAAACAGGGACATGGAGGCATGTGTGAGTAGAGTGGAGTTCTTTCTCTTGCACCTTCACCACACTTGCACAGAGAAAGAAAAGAGTGTCACCACCACAGCACTATGCAATTTCCACCTTGCAGATGAATTTGCAGCACTTTTACCACTGCTGGCTGAACCTCCACCAGTACCACCACTTAACCATGTCAAGTGGCACCAGCCAAAAGGTGCACTCTGATAAAACACAACTCATCCTTTGCCTGTAGACAAGTGGGAAGGAATGACATGATTTGGTGACTGGTGAATGAAAAATGAAATAAAAGGGACAAAGAGGAAAATGAAAACAGACTGAAAGCAGAAGGAACTTCATGTAAAGAAACATTATAAAGAGAGGAAATGAAAGGTGAATAAGTTTTGTTTGTGCTAAAAAAAGAGGCAATAGGTAGGAGGACAGGAGAAGCAGTAGCTGAGAAGGTTAGTGATGCACATAACAAAGTAAGGCTGACCTGGATAGCCCTTGGAGGCACAGGAAAATTTGGGAATGGTGAGAGCTATTTATTCAGGTGACGATTTGTAGGTTTTGCTGTACTAAGGTGCTGGATATAGCAGTTCCCAAACATAATGAGAGATGAAACTTCAGAAGATGGTGGTGGCAATTCTCACCACGTTGATGCTAATGGTGGTGGGCACTGAGGGCTGCAGCCATAGTGGTGCTGGTTCTTCCCCTCCTACTTGGGTGTTAGGGGATAGAAAATACAGAGTAAGACAGCTAGGAGCAGACCTTCTTACTCAGTGAAACTGCCTGATCTACAGAACAAACCAAAGAGGCTGAAGCTAGTTCTTTTCTACAGCTGGCCACTATCACAGAAGACCTTTGGTCTATCCTAGTACACCACTGTAAGAGCCCTTAATACCTCCCCCAGCTCCAAGGAGTTTGGCTGCCTGAGTCAAGTTCAGCCTCTTCAGTGGTACAAGCTGTTAGAGAAATGAATAGAGGGGGCCTGACTTCCCTCCCCTGGGAGCTGCTTTTCAGTTAATGCTCCTTTGCCTGGTGCTGTTTGCGCTACCTCGCAGCTGTGCAGCAGCTGTGTCTGTGCTTCCTCTTGGACCTTCTCATTCTGACCTGCACCTTGGCTCCCTGGTTTGACTTGGCTGTCTGGCTTGGCCTCAGACCTGCCTGATGCTGGCTCTGATCAGAGCCTCCAGACCTGCTTCTCATCCAGACTGGCTGAGTCAACCTGCTGATAGCTCGTTGGTGAAGGTAGTGCTTCTGCCTGCATCACTGTCATCCTCAGCTCCTGGCCTCTTTCCCTGCCAGTGCTGCCCCCAGTGCCTTCTGTCATCTTACAGAGCTCTGCATCTCAAATGCAGAAACTGTTAGACATGGAGTATATTTTCATGTCAACTTTGACGCTTGGGCAGAAAAGAGTTTTCTTTGTCCTTAGATATTTTCAAAATTTCAAAAAGATTTTATCTTGCCATAGATGTCAGAATTTTCAGAATAGTTATTTTTGGTGATAAATGCAAAGTAGGCAACAGCTCAAGGTTTATAGCACTTCTGGGAAACCATGGCTCATTTTTTGATACCAGTGCATGATTAGTCAGCTCTACAAAACACAGTAGTGCCGATGTATTATACTAAAGGAATCCTACACTTTATTAGCCATAGTTTGAGACAACTGGGTTGAAGAGTGATAATGGGAGTGGTAGAAGTCAAACATGTAGCTCTAAGGAGGTGTGTAACCAAATGGTTTCCCAGTGAAAACTCTTTTACCTAGTTTTTCTAGGTTAATTAATCTTTAGTATCAGCATATGTCATTCTGCTGAAAATAATGCCTTCTTTTACTAGCCATACCCAAATGGTGTGTCTCTGTATCAGAACATGGAGATGCTGTTCTAAGTGGCAGTAGCTAGGGATTTGACCACAAATATGGAATGAGTGACTTTAGGAAAGCTATGTACTCACAGATAGTCCATGAGGAGGGTCAGGAGAAGGCTGCACAGGAGCTAAGCTGATTTAGCAATGACCAATTTGGTTTTGTTACAGATGTCTCCACTTCTGCTCTGGGTATCACATAACTGATGGTGGTTAATTTAAACAAGAGACTGGCTGAAGGAAATTATTGGTTTTGACTGAAAACATACCTATACCTGTGATGGAATTAATTTCACTGTAATAAGGACTCCCAGAGGATTCCCACCTAAACTAGTCATATTTTTTTTTTTCTAAAATCAGTGAAGACAAATAGATAAAGTGCCTGCATTCACCCTGACAGTTAGCCTGCATCAGACCCTTTTGTGATTTAAAATGGGTTGGATTTAGTTTGCCATCAGGTGAGCCATTTCCTTGCAATCTATTTTTCTTTCTCTGCTCATTCTCTAATCCCTTTCTAATCCTTCCACTGTTCTATCTGCCCAACTGTCCATCTTCATGTATTTTAACCTCTCCTGGTGCAACAGCCTTCTGCTAGAAAATGCCTGCCACCTGGGAAAGCCATTCTCTGCTTTGGTCAGACAGACTGTAGATTTTTTTCCCCCTCCAAATTTCATGCAAATACAGATTGCACCTGGCAAATATTTTCAGCTCGTCATTGCTCATAATTTTTAGATTAGTCCTAGAGTCTTAGCTTTTCAGTTTATTGTTTCTTTCTTGATTTATTTTTTCCTTTGCTATTGTAAATGGCATGTACATATGAAGATCTGCATATTCTCATATTCATTTTGTATCTGAATTGTTTAATTCTATAACCATTGTGGGACAAAACAGAACTCACAGCAAACAAAGCAAACCTGTATTGTAACATATCTATAACTGGGAGGAAGTGGTGCTTTTGGAAATAATGGCTCATTCTAGCAGGAAGCAAATGAATAGGAATTTCAATGACTCAGCTTTCAGTTAGGGAGGCACAGTCAGGAAGAATTTGGATCAGGAAGAAGCTAGAAAAGGAATGGAGAGTATGAGGAATACGAACGGAAAAATAGTTCTGGTGCATATAATATGTAATGCTCGGGATAAATGTGGTATTTCTCTGTCATGATGTGTACAATCCATTACTGCAGTCCAGAGATTAAAGACACCAGTCTTTGTTTCAGACTGGACATGAGGTTAGCCTCTGGTATCTTCATTTGCACTTCTAAATAACGACCACATTTTCCCAAAGTGATGGGATATTTGCAGTTCTCATTCCCTGCAAGAGAATAATGGCTTAGGCCATGAACTGAAAATGCTAAACATTTAGCAGCTCCATCCGGAAAATGCTCTGGGACTTTAGGTTCCTAGTGTCAAAATCTTAGGACTTGAAAAGCAGATGTAACAGAATAGCAACAGGCAGTGAAAATTCTGGCTTACTTAGATGGTTTTAATTAAACCAGTGGTAACTTTTATATGGGTACTCTTAAATGTGAGCAACAATGGTTCATTGAGCTTAAACTGAATGGGAGCCAGTATAAAATAAACTCAAATATGCTACACAAACTGGAGCGAGTGTCGACACTAGGGTTTGGCATGGGTTTAATTAGCAAAAGATTAAACCACTACCATTTTTTATTTGGAAGAGCCTTCCAAAGGCAGCGGAGGGGAATGGGGATCGAATGTGGGTGATTTGTTCACTTCGGCGACTTTTTCACTTTATAATGAAAGTTTGGGGCACTTGAATATTTTGAACAGTATTTAATGCAATTGCTGGTTGATGGCATTCATAAGAATGTGAGAATACACGCATTAAGTAATTCACTGCATTTCTGAAAGACAATTTTAAAATACTGGTAAATGAGCTACTCATCCACCTGAAGACATTGCAGGGTCACCAAGGATGAACTTGCCTTGAATATTATTGCCTTTTGAGGTGAGGCTTTATAATAATGCAGATCATGTCCAGGGTCAAAATCTTAGCTAGTATCAGTCACTGTGTCTGTATTGAAATGAAGAGTATCTACAGCTATGACGAATCTTTTATTTCATTTTAAAATGTACAATTTAAAAGCCCAGTTCTCAAGGTATTATCTATCTATTTTTATTCTTTATAATGATACTTTTGAAAATGGTCAAAATAATTAATGTAGTCAAATTACCCAGTTTAAGTCTGTGCTGACATGAATTCACAATAGTTTTAAATAGATTATAAGGAATACTACCAACCAAGTGTTACCAAACTATAAATTATTAGAATATTTGGGGAAATTAATATAAATCACAATTCAGGCATTTTGTACTAAAATGGCTTTTGAAAATCATTCAAGGAATAGAAAATGATACCAGTACAAGTAATAGGAGCATACTTCCAGCAGGTTTCAAATCAGGGCAGGATCTCAGTTTAGTAATGATATTCATCTCAAGTGAGCTGGCCCCTGCTTTGCTCTCTAAACCAGGCTTCCTCTGACGGCTTACAGTGCTGTGAGCCACTGAAACCCACTCCCCCTATGCAGCGAGGCAGAGGTCCTTTTGCAGGAGGAACTAAGAGCAGAGATAAACTTTACAGGCTTTTGAAGCCCATGCCTAACGCAAGAAACAAAAGAGAGATTCAAAAGGAGGTGTTAATGCTAACAGCCAACATCTGCATTACAAGTGAGTGCTTACAACATTCGCTGAAACAGAAGAGATCAAGATTCCTTTCCACCTAAAGTGCCTTAAGTTCACACTCCTCTGCCCTTGTGAAAGTGCCAGTAAGGACCTGAAAAAGAACTAGTTTCTGTCACTTTCCATTACAACAAACACAGCGAGCAGTAAGGTCTGCAAGATTCATGTGGACAGAGAGAATAAATAAGAGCGAGCCTGACTAAGAAGTCCAGTGACACAGTAAAGCTGCTGTAAGTATCCATTTAATAAAGCCACATCTAGACGACACACAAAGCTGAGCTAGTAACAACTCACTCACGCCAATTAATTCAAAGCATTTTGAAGGGTGACTTTCTCTCCAGGAACTTTATGCTGGATCACGTACCGTGTCCTCCCTAGGCCAGCATAAAACATAAATACAATATAAACATTGCATTGTATCCTGTGGCAAGTTCAACAAAAAAGAAAAATCAATTGTGTGCTCCCACTGTTCTGGAGTGAATTTGTACTGTCAGCTCATCTGGTAATGTATGAATCTGATAGGAAAGAAAATGGAAGCACAGGCTTGAGTGTATCATGAAAAGAATTTTTGAACTGACAAGCTCAGCAACACTCAGTATCAAAAAATAAGATTTAATTAATAAGGGTATTAAATAATTGCTAGTAGGCTTTAAAAACTGTCTGGTTTGAGACAAATGAATGACATTCACATTTGTTTTAATAGTCTCAGTGCTTTAAATAGAGTGCCTCAGGAAACAGTGTGATCAATATTACAAGATGACGTGGTCTGTTACGTATGAGAGCTATGTCCTTGAGCAACATATTTCTTTCCTATGTTGGAATTATATTCAGAAAGCAGTACTAGACTGACCCATTTTAAACCTTTGATAATACAGAGTTTCGACTGAAAACATACCAGTATTGGAAAGTAGTGCAGATCATCTTCCTGTTTTATGAACGAGGATTATCATTTGAAGAATGTACAGCAGGAAGCATATTTTAGACAGAAAGTGAATGAAGAAATAGAAGGAGAATGTTCCAGCATAAATTACACCAGCAGAAAATAGAATTTAAAAGAAAATGATAAAAAAAAAAAGAAAGAAGCCAAACCAACCCCAAAACAAACCAACCCAAAAAATGTTATAATTGAATCACAGAATTGTGGAGGTTGGCTGGGACCTCTGCAGATCATCTAATCCAGCCCCAATGTTCAAAGCAGGGCCAGCCACAGCAGGATGCTCAGGACTGTCCCCTGTACAGGCTGGAGACTCCACAACCTCTCTGGGCAACCTGGTTGAATGTACAATCACCTTACAGTAAAAACACTTTTCTTACATTGCTGCACTGTCTGGTGAAGTCCTCTCACATGTACTTTACCTGCTGACAGATTCTTAACGATGGCAGGTCTGCAGGCTTAAAGACCAACTCCTGCTGCCCTCACCCCAGTGAGAGGACCCAAGCACTCCCTGCAGCCTGAGATCTGCAAACCTGCATCCTCCTTCTGAAGCTCAATCTGGAAGTTGCCCTAGAATAAAATAGCTGGGAACAGAGAAAAAAGTGGAATAGGTACCCTGAAATAAACTCATTCTGGAAGCATTTACTCTTAAGAATGTTGAAGTTTTTCCTCCTGATCTAGCATATTCAGTTTCCAAGACCTGCATGCTCTATTATGTACTTCCCCCATTTGATTTCTCACCTTATTATCTTAATCACTGAAGACCAGTTGTGGTGAGCACCATGTTTCTCACTTTGCACTGGCTTTCCAAAGAAAGCACAGTTAAAGTACTGCTGCCTTGTCTATAGTAAAGTTAACATCAGCTAAACTATCTTTGGGGTAGAAAAGATAGATTTGGAAGCATAATGTAATCAAAGACAACACGGGTAGTTAAAGAGATGGTCTAGGTGGACTGCCTTAGAGAAACTGTGGCTGCCCCATCCCTGGCAGTGTTCAAGACCAGGCTGGACGGGGCTTTGAGAACCCGGATGGGTGGAAGGTGTCCCTGCCCAAGCAGGTGGGTTGGAACTGGATGATATTTAAGGCCCCTTTCAACCCAAACCATTCTATAATTCTGTGGGGGTGTTGGTCAATGAGAGAAAGCCAGCTATATCCTGGGCTGCATCAAAAGAAGCGTGACCAGCAGGTCAAAGGAGGTGATCCTGCCCCTCTACTCTTTTCTCGTGAGACCTCACTTGCAGTATTGTGTACAGTTCTGGTGTCCTCAACATAAAAAGGACATGGAACTGTTAGAACAAGTCCAAAGGAGGGCCACGAGGATGATCAGGGGACTGGAGCACCTCCCATATGAAGACAGGTAGAGAAAGTTTGGGCTGTTCAGCCTGGAGAAGAGAAGGCTGCATGGAGACCTCATAGCAGCCTTCCAGTATCTGAAAGGGGCCTATACGGATGCTGGGGGGGGACTCTTCATTAGGGACTGTAGGGACAAGGGGTAATGGGTTCAAACTTAAACAGGGGAAGTTTAGATTGGATATAGGAAGAAGTTCCTTACTGTGAGGGTGATGATGCACTGGAATGGGTTGCCCAGAGAAGTTGTGAATGCTCCATCCCTGGCAGTGTTCAAGGCAAGGTTGGACAGAGCCTTGGGTGACATGGCTTAGTGTGAGTTGTCCCTGTCCATGCCCGGGGGGTTGGAACTTGATGATTTTAAGGTCCTTTCCAACCCTAACCTATGATTCTATGATTCTATAAATGGAGTAAGAAGGGGGAAAAAAGCTGAAATAAAAACAGGTTTAGAAAGAAAATTTTTCACTTTGGATATAAAACCCAAGGACCTTGTAACATATTAGACCAAGGGACCATTATTGACCCTCGAGACTGCAGTGACCACCAGCATGGTTTTCATCAGCATATATTAATAACAGGGCAATAACAGGGCAATAATGATATAAATTCTGCACTCTTTGCATGGTTATGTGAATCACATACCGATTACTTCCTAGAATGTGGAAAAAAATGTTAAACAGCTTCTGCTAAAAAATCTAGGAGTGCTTTCTGTATCTCACAAAGCATGCTTCATTGTGTATTTTTATTTTTACTATTGCTTCAGGGGTTTTTTGAATATATCAGAGTCTTCTGATAAAATATGTTAGAGATTATTTTCCTCTTCCAAACACTGTCAACAAATGCTACTGAAATAAAAGGCTTATTTAAAAAAATATCCTTTCTTCCCCTCTGCAAGTAGTCAGTCACCATTTTGACAGTGTGTATTGAGGCTATGAACAAAGTGAAAAATGAGCATGCAATAATCACAGCCAGTGGAATACACTTTACCTCAGGCTGCATCCTCGTTGGGCTTCTGCCCGTGTGGCTCCTGGCTGCTGATGGTCTCTGTAACCTCTGTGTTTCTTCCTCTGCAAAAGCTTCATTGCCTTTTAGTTCTAGAATATCTTCTTCCAGCTGCTGTAAGCTCTTGCAACAATAAGGCTCTGGGAAAGAAACACTATGTTTTATTGCTGTGGTTGCTTTCTTCTGTCTTCTGACAGGTTTGTAGAGTACTACCAGCCATGATGGCCAGCTCCAGGGTCCACCTAGTCCAGTGTCCTTGTCTGTTAGAGGCTGAAGAGGAAGGGTAGGGAAAGAGTTAGAATGGTGCAGGTATAGAGGGTTACCTCCTCCCATATATTCTCTTTTACTCTCTCAGCCCTTGGTTTATGGATTTCTAATCCCAAGGTAATAGACTTGGTTTTCACATACAACAGCTCATGATGGATTTTATTTTTTTCCATTCATGTCTAATCATTTTGAATGGTGAGCTCTGTAATCCCTGAAACACCTTCTTGATCAGCTCTCCTTTATATTCAGTACTGGGGTACATATTTCCATTTAGAGAACTTTGCTGGGAAATGAAGTCCACAGACTAATTATGAATTACCTGGGGAAAAAAGTGTGTCTTTTTGGTATTCCGATTTATATCTTCATATGCTTCCTTGTCATTCTCGGATTATGAAAACTAAGACATAATAACATCTTATCTATATTTTTTGTACTATCACAGTTTTATAAACCTTTATTATCTTCCTCAGCCATCTGTTTTTTTAAGCTGAAGAATTGTAGCCTATTTAATCTCTTTTTCATAGAGAAGCTGTTCCATATTTCTGAGTTGCCCTTCTTCATATCATTGCTATAGCCTCTTAGATACGGTAAGACTAGAAATGCATAGTATTCGGGACTTGTGGAGGCCAAATGGCCTTGTATTCAGCAGAATGGTGTCTGCTGTTTTGCTTTCTGTCCCTTCCACAGTGATACCTAATATCTTCTTTCCCTTTTTGACTGCAACTGCAATTCCTACACATAGCAATCCCACTTTCTTTTTTTTTTTTTTTCCTAATAACTGGCTGAAAGATTATTCTTGTAAATTATTCGCTTTTGTCTATCTTTGAAAGTATTTTCAGGAATTTTGCAATGCTTGTCTGGGCACTTCTCAGATCCAGGAACCTGGTGACTATTGGGTAACATGTGAGGTTTAGTTGTGAATGGATGTGGAGTCACGCTTGCACTGTAACACAAACTTCCCCGAAAGTATGCTAAAAACATTTAGGAAGCAAATTAACTGCAGCAGGCTCCCAGTTAATGCAACCATTCAACAGCCAAGGTAAAGCTATTGGAAAAGAGTGGTTATCTTTAAAGACACTGGGCAGTAAGGCTGATATTGCTGATCTGGGTAGAAGAGCATGAGTATGATGGAGGAAAAGCCCCAGCAGCAGAAGTGGTGTGACTTAATATACAGGATTTTAGGGTTCATCAGGACTCAAAACTTGATGTGATCACATGTACAGAAAACATTGTTAGCAGTTAAAATAATTAGCAGCTACTGATTGGTTTATGGTACTAGGCGGGAATTATTTAAGAAAATAAAGTGTCCCTGCAGTAATTTATCATTTGGTATTTTGCCCCTCCTTCTCAAGAATTCTATAAAGAAAAGAAATGCTAGCAAATAAGAGAATAAAAATTACAGATATTTTCCCCTTCCCTTCTTCTCTTATCTTTCACTTAGTCTTCTCTTAGTTTTCTCCTAGTCTCTTCTTCTCCAGTGTAGACATTCACTGTGTTTTTAGAATAACGATTGTTAAAAATTAAGATCTACAGAAAATTAAGTCATAGAGTCTATACATCTTAGTCAAGCCATTTTAATCCACTTCTTCATTTTATTCATCTGTTAAAGGAAGGCAGTATTTACTTACATAACTCAGGAGTACCATGAATGATAATTAATACTTATAAGAAGTAGTATGATTAAAATGAAGAGCTATACACTTCCAAAGGATTATTCATTTTTATTATCATCATTATTACAGTGCTGAGCTACTGTAAATTACTAAAAGATAGCCAATTACTATGGATTTTCTTGAGATGACTTTGAAACATACTAAAATGAAAGTGTTACACTGCAGAAATCTCATAACAAAGTTGTAAAAGTGAGATTACATTCCATACCTTTAAAATGGTATTGTCCATTCTGGAAGCAAAATAGTAAAATTAGTGAATAAGTGCTGATTAACAAACACTTGTGCTATTCTGTCTTTTCATTTGTAGCTACAGTGACTCATCTACTGCTTGCTGAAAATTCCCCAACTTGCCTCAAAGACTTTCTAGTCTTATGCCAGAAATATCTGTAATTTCAGGGAAAAGGTTATGGCTAATGATTATAAGCAACTGGGTTTCTGCAGTTTAATGAGGACCCACTGATCAGCTGAGCTGCTGAGGTTGATAGTGTGGGAGCTCCCTCCACTGTGAACGTGAGCAGAGGTCATCTCCTGTGGTCCTGCAGGTTATGAGCCTCTTGCTAAGCTGTGATGACCCCGTGGCTGCAAGTGGGCACTTGTATGCCAGAGTGTGATTAACTGCAGCATGGCGGGATCAAGAGACGCCTGGCCGTAATGCTTCCAGCTCTGGGTTCTTATCCTGTGCATTATAAGATACCTCCCTTAGTTAACTCAATCTGACTGCATGACTGTGCTCTAAGTACACTGTGAAATTAATCCAATTAAAAATGGTACTAACACCATCGTTTGGGGAAAGTTGTTTTTTGAAATGGGTAATCTATAAAGCTGGGTTAGGATATGGCTGCATATTGAGACTGTCCCTATGAAAATTTAAAATGGCTTTGTTAATATCCACTTTAAATGATTATTTGGATTAATATTCTTGAGTTTCCATGAACACAAACTAAATTATACTGTAAAGAAAATCCATTTGTTTTCACTGGCAGTAAGGAATAATTTCTTATGCAGAATTTCTGCCTCTTATTTGACTGGCTTTCTAAACATTCCAATTTAGGTTCTTGATGAGTTGAGAATAAAAGATTTCCCTATTCTAAACTGAAAGATTAATTACAGAACAAAGATTATCTATGAAGAAAAATGTTACTCCTCGCCCTTTACTGATGTTCAGAGAAAGTGATTAGTTAGGGGTCTAATGAAACCCAGAGCTGGATTTGTAGGGAAGGTTAAACCACATCTACCTTTGCTGACACCTTGCTGTTCTGGCTTGTGGAAAGAGCTCTGGTTTAATTGAAACAATGTGGGAACCTAACAGAACATTCTCCCTGTGCCAACAGTTTCTGAAGCACCGGAAAGCATGACCTAGAGGGACATGGGGTTTCACAACAGCTGACAAAATTGTGTTATAAGGCTGCAACATAGCAGTGTCATGCAGGAGGAAATGGCATTGTGGACTCAGCAAGATGGTGATTCTCACAAAGGGTTGAACCAATGCAAAGACTTGATTTTTTTCCCCAAAATGCTGTGAATATTCTAGTGTCCGCAGGCTGAAGAAATGGGCTGACAAGCTTGGGGCCACCCAGATGGAAAGCAACTTGGCAGAACCCAGGGGTCTTGGTGGACATCAGGTTGAACATGAGTTAGTGATGTGCACTTGCCACAGAGGGTGAAAGGCTCTCCAGGTGGGGAGAGCCCCACCTAGGCTGCATTAGGCAAACAGCTTGAGGAAAGTGATCCTTCCACTTTATTCAGTGCTGATGAGGCACCATGTCCAGTTTTAGGTTCCTCAGAAAAGACAGAAAGGGACACACTGGAGAGAGTCCAACAAAGGGCCACAAAGATGATGAAGGGGATGGCGCATCTCTTACAAGGAAAGGCTGAGAGAGCTGGGACTGTTTCATCTGGAGAAGAGAAGGCTCAGGGGGAATCTCATTAGTGTAATAGATATGTGAAGGCAGGGTGCAGAGAAGACAGAACCAGACTCTTCTCACTGGTGCCCAGGGACAGGACCAGAGGCAATGAGCACAAACTGAAATACAGGAGGTTCCCTCTGAACCTTTTCACTGTGAGGATGACTGAGCACTGGCACAGGCTCCTCAGGTTGTGGAATCATAAAATCATAGAATATCTTGAGTTGGAAGGGGCCCATAAGGATCAAGTCCAACTCCCCGCTCCTCGCAGGATGACCTAAAGCTAAACCATATGACAAACAGAATCACTGAGATGCTCCCTGAACTCTGACAGGGTTGGTGCCATGACAAGTTCCCTGGGGAACCTGTTCCAGTGACCAACCACTCCCTCAGTGAAGTTTTTCCTAAGCCAAATCTGAACTTCCCCTGATGAAGCTTTGTTCTGTTTTCTCATGTGGTATCACTGGTCACCGGAGAGAGGAGTCTCCATCCCCGGAGACAACCAAGTCATCTATCCAGAGTCTGGGCCAACCTGCCCTAGCTGGCCCTGTTTTGAGCATGGGCTTGAAGCCGACGACCTCAACAAGTTCATTCCAACCTCAACTATTCTGTGATTCTGTGACTTACAATGTTGTTGAATGACCAATCTACGGGTTCATGCTAAAAATTCTTCTGCAACACAATGGATGCCTTTAACAGTCTATGCCGGTCTTCCCCATTTCATGTCCGTTTACCCCTTTTCAACATTTCACTCATCACTCTGCCTCCACAGGATCCTGCCCATCGAAGCCTCCAACCCAATCCTTACTCAATCACATTTCAGGGCTGAATCCATCCTTGCCCACCACCCTGTGCAGAACCTGACTCTCGCGACAAGGTGCGACACCCGTATGCGGTATAGCAGTTGTGCCAGGCCTGCTGGAACCGGCCATGTTCCTGGAGGAAAGGGGCCACCAACCGGGACACAGCACAGGGGCTTAGGGCCACAACCCAGGACACCCCTTAGGGAATGGGGCTCGGCAACGGCCGCGCCAGGGCAGGGCACTCCAAAGGCCCCTCGCTAGCTGGGTACTCGCCACGCTCCCAATGGCCGCCTCGCGGAGGGCGGGGCTTGGCCCACCTGACGCGTTTCAAACGGGCCAACCGCCGGGCGCGGAGGGAGGGCGGGCCGGTGCGCAGTCCCGCCTGGGACTTTAAAGCGCCATTTTGTGCCGGGCGGGAGGCTATCGATCGTCGCTCCCCACCGGGCGGGAGGGTGCCGGGGTGCAGTGAGACGGCGGGCGCTCGGCGGCGGCCGGGCTGCGGCCGACTCCTCGTCCCTGCTCCGCTCTCCCTTCTCAGCATCTTGTACCCCGCCCGCCCCGTCCCTCTGCCTCCATGACCCGCAGTAGGAAGCAGGCGGCGCTGGAGAGAGGAGCCGGGAAGATGAACCAAGAGGCGGGGAGCGCCGCGGCGGCTGCGGGAAACCAGGCGGTGTCGGCGGAGACAGCCGACGGCGGAGCGGCGCCCGCTGCGTGGGGGCTGGAAGGGGGGGCGGAGAAAGTTGTGTACTCGCGTTCGCAGGTCTCCTTCGCCGGCACCAAGGCATTGGGCGACGCCCTCAAGCTCTTCATGCCCAAGTCTACAGAGTTCATGAGCTCCGACTCGGAGCTCTGGAACTTCCTCTGCAGCCTCAAGCACGAGTTCTCCCCGGTCATCCTCCGCAGCAAGGACGTCTACGGATACTCCTCCTGCCGAGCCGTCGTCCCCGATCCGCCTCCGCCCTCGGCGGAGCGACCCCGCCGCCGCGTCGGCAAGCGGCGCTTCCCCGCCGCGGACGCCAAGCGCCGGGCCGCGACGGCCGGTGGCAGCTCCAAGCGGCGGCGGCGGCGGCGCCGCAGGAGGGTACGGGCGAGGCAGCGGCAAGCGAGGGCACCGGCGGCCACCGACCCCTGTGGTGGTGGGGAAGAGGCGGCGTTGGCGTTGTGCCGGCCGTACGAGGAGGCGGACAGCGAACGGGACAGCCAGGCGGGGGGCACCGCTTGGGAGCCCTTCGGCGGCAAGTCGCTGGAGGAGATCTGGAAGGCTGCCACCCCCAGCCTCACCACCTTCCCCTCCATCCGGGTGCGGGGCAGCGTCTGGAGCCGCCGGAGCCTGGCGGCGGCTCAGCGCCGAGCGCAGCGGATCCTCGGCGTGGACCTGTCTCCCGTGGTGCGGGTGCGCCGCTTCCCCGTGGCGCCGTCCTGAGACCGCGAGTGGGTTGGGGTGGGGGGATTGACCGGCTCCTCACCTTCCCTGCGGTGCGGATAAAGAGACCGATATCAGTCACCTGTTTACATTGCTTTTGTCTGGATCGTGTTCCGCTGCTGCACTTTATGGCCCGCTCTGGCGGGGGCCGGACCCCCAGCCGCACGGGGGGCGGCTTGCCGGGCCGCGCAGCCAGGGCCTCGGCCCGTCCCCGCCGGGGCGCAGGGAGATGCGAGGGACCCTTCGGCAGGTATCACGCGTGGGGACCAAGTTCCACTTTTTTTCTCTCCCATTGGGCTACCTCACTGGTCCAGAAGTCCACCCAAGAAGTTATTTTCCAAAGGAACTTACTTTCATGCTTGTATAATAAAGCACCATCTGATTCTTGGTAATTTTCCCGTACCCTTCCCGTTCTCCCTTTTCCGATGGGTTATGTATGCTTTGTGGTGTTGCACTAGTATGTGCTCAGGGTATTTTGAATCCCAAGCATTCCCAACTTTAGGTTTACTCTGGTCAAGGGTGCATAAGGAGTGGAGGTTCAGGACTTGTGGCTATTCTTGATGGTGCAAAAAACTTTAATTTCATGGGCTTAGTGATATATCAAGTTGTATTGCGCAGTATAATTGTTACACTTTTGTATCTAAAGTCATTTTTAAAGTTTTCTAGTTGAACCAAGTATTTGTTTTTATTGAGCACCTAAGGACAGAATCATTCTGATAGTTTATAACCCTGTTTGGGGAAGCTCATCTGGTCAGCCTAAGTGAACTTAATAAAAGTCAAATAACAGTGGCGTTTCAGTTCAATGAAACTGGATAGGGACAGGTTCCTCGGTGAAGTACACAGTCTAGGCGCTTGATGTAAGCGTACTTAGAGTTTGTGAAGAATGTTTCTACTTATCAGAGTGATGTATAGGTGTCTGAAGGTCAGCTATGATACGATGTTGGTGCTCATAGCCAGAAGTGGGTAGCTTGCATGACACAAATATCACACTGAAGTGCCTCTCTCTGCAGAAAGAGCAAGACTTGATACCTGATCTCTTCATCGCAAAATAGTGCTGGTTGTTATCCCATGACTGTGAGATGATTAATGATGGGTAATCATATTTAACATAATTACTTGCATGCAATTATTTTTATAAACCTTTCCTTGGTTTCACAGACACTGATGCAAAACTCATGATGTAGCTTGATTATTTTGACAGAAAAATACCATGTTGTCATTCTACATGATAAGCAGTCTCCCTTTAAACTGATTTATTAAAGGCTTTCTTTAGGTCTTGTGCCTTGCAGTTGGTGCGTGAGAAGCAAAAATGTGTGTGAGGGAGAATGTGATTTATTTTCTGTTCCTTAAGAAATAGTAGGTGATAGACTGTTTATGTACTTGGTATCCTGGTAGTTGAGGCTGACTAACCAGCTTCTGTGGTAGAACAAATGACTTCACAACTTGCTTATAGAATGGTTTGGTGACTTAAAATTTCTGATGTCTCTTGATTGCTTGCATGCTGTTGACAGAGGCAATAAGATAGTTTGATGTGTGGAGGCTGCTTGTAAAAGCTTGGTAGTGCTAACCTAGACCAGCCACCTTCCTCTAAAACCTGTTAATAGTTTTTAGTTCTTGTTTAGCAAAGCTGCAAAGTTCTTATTCTTCCAAAATAAAACTTAATCTATTCTATATCCATCAGGCTTTTGAAACTGTTTACATAACGTTAGGCTGCCTGCTGATTGCTGCAGTAGTGCCACGTCACATTTCAGAAGTGAATTAAGAAATGGAAGTTCAAGGGTGTGTATTATCATGCTGTTTCTCTGGCTAGCTATAATACCTGCTTAAATGTGAAGGTGAAATTGTGTTGATGTAAAACCCAGTAAGATAAGCTGCAGCGTGACCAAATGCCAGGGCTCCAAGTATTTCAGTTCTCACCTTCCACATTGCATTCAAAAATGCATGTTAAGAGTATTGTTATTAATTCTTGAAGAGTCTTGTTGATTTCAGTGCCCCTACTGTTGGGTTATTTTTATAGTATTCTTTTGAAAGACCTGCCTGGAAAGATGGTAAAATATAGGCAGTTGTCTTGTGCAGGTTCTTCAGTTAGCTCATAAACAGGCACAGGATGGGCTAGGTCAGATTTCAAGGGCAGAGTTAGGGCTGCCAGAGGTATGACATGGGAGACACTGTATTAAATTTGTGCTGCCTTCTTTGGAACCTTATCCCCAACTGTTCTCTGTGGGTACAAAATACAGTGAAGTAACTTTATTGAGTGACTTCTTGTGTGGGCTGTATGTGTAAGGCTTGCTTATTTTTCTCCTGGTTGTGCTTTCACTTCTTGGTTTTGAAGTGCAGCTTTACTGGGGGGTATGGTATGGTTTGCTGATACCCTGTTAGCAAGTTGGATTGAAGTTTCACTGTAGTCTAAACTTCTCTGACAGCTGCATTTACAGGTTCTTAGCTATTTCAATCTGAAGTCAGTTAAGAGGGGGAAATCTTTAGTCAGGTTTTCTGGCAAATTAATGTGTTGAAATAGGTCAGCAAAGGATCTGAGAACAGTGTGGCATGTGGAAGCTAACTGTTTACAGGGAAGCCAAGAGAGCTAATTTCATTATTGTTTTCATGGCAGTTTGTGGCAATCCAGGACAGGATTATTTTCCTTTCAAACCTCTGCTCATCTGAGGAAGCTAAATAATCAGAAAACTAGTCGATTTTAGATTTGGACAGGTTAATACTTACTGGCTTTTGTTTGACTTTTTAGCTGTAGACCAGAGCCGAGGAAGTTTGGAAAGAGGCACACAAAATTGCTGCAGCATTGAGTTAGATAGTTTTAAGCATGGAAGCCTTAGGGTTTATTCTGTGTAGAGGGCTAATAATGTTATTGTGCTTTACCTATATATATGCTGTTGGAGAAGGTGTAGTGGCTTAGATGGACTTCTGGTCTGACTCCCTGTGGTTGTTCCTATGCACACACTGAGTGGTGTGAGAAGTGTGATTTGCCTGATTTAACTTGGTGGTTTCAACATCCTGTCATATGGGGCTCTTTCTGAGACTGACAGAATGCAGGCCCAGAATAAATCCAGTGTACAATGCCCAGTCTAGTTCAGTCAGCAAGGGTGGTTTCATATTAAACAGGAATCTTGTGGTAAATTCTCTTGCCAGACTTCTCTTGCAGTAGCTGGTTCCTTCACTTATGAGCTCACATCATACAATGGCTTTGTGTACTGGAAGTTGTACTACTTCCTTTACCAAATCTGAATTTTCATCCAGTCACTCAAAGGTTACTGACCTTCAAAATGCTACCATGTCAAAAAGAGTTATCTGATGGCCCCAGATGCCAGGGCAGAAGCTTAGACCATTGTATCTAGTGTGTTGCCTCGTGTAGGTTTTATGTTCAAGAGTCAGTGCCTTCCTGTTTAGGACTGAAGCTCATAAGAGGAGAA
Organism: Melopsittacus undulatus; assembly: GCF_012275295.1. Classification (NCBI taxonomy): domain Eukaryota; kingdom Metazoa; phylum Chordata; class Aves; order Psittaciformes; family Psittaculidae; genus Melopsittacus; species Melopsittacus undulatus. The sequence goes on from NC_047531.1 coordinate 28,243,107, forward strand.
AGCAGTGCCTTGCAAAAAAATTTCATGTATTCTAGCATTGCATTGAAGTTTCCACAACGAAAGGACCAAAGATTACAACTGGTCCTTGAAACCATCTATTGCTAAGCTGCAAAAACCAAACTTTGTATATGCCCAAACCTCATGTGGAGCATGTTGTGTATGTTTGGCAAAGGCAAGACTTGTGGTACTTGGATTTTGCTCTGAATGGATAGGGGATGTTGTGTGTATCTGCATTTCCTTGCCTATCCAAAGCAAAGGGCAGAGTGAATCGTGTTTACAGATTGCAGCTATGATCCCAAATAATTTTACACTTACTTCAACAAGGCAGGGTCTTGGCCTTCTCATGCGATTTAAAACAGTCTATCAGTGCTGAAATTTGAGTCCAAGGTTCATATGCATGTGAAACCAGTAGTACTGAAAGCATCTCCTCTTTCCTTTTGGCCCAGTGGATTGAAACAGAATAATTCAGATTTGTATGAAAGATTTGAAAACACTGATTTTGGGTTGAACAGAATGTTTTCTTTGACTTGAGATGCTCTGATTTTGCTTGTATCCACAAATATAGGAGATCTGGATGCAAAGGGCTAAATTCACAGAGAAAGTTGCTTCACAGGGATTCATATCAAATGAGATAATAGGTAAGAAATCCTGGACTTTTAGAGACCCAAATTCCAGTTCCCCCTCTTGGAGAAGGAACTTTGAAATTCTGAATCTTGAGGACTGTGTTATAACAGCTTGAAACATTTCACTCTGTACAGTAATATTCACCAGCTAAGAGAAAATTCCTGGCTATTGCATTTTTTAGGAAACACCTTACTTCTTCATCCGCTGTTTATTTTCTGTGAGCATAACTGCCTTGGCTGAGGAAAGACTGAGGCAGACTTACTCCAGAGTGTTCTGTGGTATGGACTTTGCTTGGCAGGGACTCCAAATGTGTACTGCTCGTGATGATTTGCTACCAAACTATCATGAGGCATCCAATAATTATGTTAGGCCAATGAAGGAGAATTTTGGAACACTTCTTCTTGTTAATCAAGGCAAAGGCATTTTTCCATATTGTAAGAATAAAGCATATTTCCTTAATACTACAGCCTAATTATCTTTATGGAATTACCAAAACCTTCCAGTTCTTCTCATTGCTGCCATTTTCTTATGTAAAAAGACTTGAAAATCCAACGTTAATATCAAGAATAACGAGTCTCAATTATTCATTTATTTACTGTGAAACTCCCCAGAAACTGCTAAGAAAACCTTGACATTATCAGAGATGGAAAAATGAGCCTTCATTCAGGCAGGTCATTTTTACTCAAACAGGTGTGCAAGATGCCCAGCCAAGCAGAAAGCGTGTGGTTCTCTATACTGTCCATGCGCCTGTAAGATTCCATTCCAGTTCTCCTTCAATCTCGTTATTTGACGTTATAGAAGATGAGACCTAACAGCGTTGAAGTTAAACCACTGCCACACGGAAAGCCCTATCCCTTGAACTGCTCTGATCATTCTGGGTTTTTCTCCTCATTGCTACTTCAGAAACACAGATGAGCTCCAACTGCTCTCTTTTCCTAGGCTAGTTCTGAGGAGCGAGATAGTGAGCATAATGTAGATGGGAGGTGAAATTATTGCTCTAAAAGACAGTTATTTCTGTGTGTGTGTCTTGTGTGTAGCTGGTTGCTGCTTTCCACCTCCTCAGTCTTCACTGCCTTTGCCTTCAGCCATCTGTAATTGCCTGTTATTTTGCTTGTGCATCAGAGCAGCCTATATATCAGTTTATGTTGCCCAAGCCAAATCAACTTGCTACAGGATGACCTGTGAAGATGGAGAAGACATGTTCACAAGTGCACGGATTTATACAAAGTGGTATGCTAACCTTACCTTTGGGCAGCAGTGGACTTTACTCAAAATGCCAGATGCTGTTTCCAAACAGATGGTATTTCCTGGATGAGAGGTAGGAAACCAAACTGAAAGAACCTGGTGTGATGATTCCTTGTGATGGAGCCTGCATGAGCCAAGATGCCTTTTCATAGGCTTTCTGAAAAGGAAGTTTCTTTCCATCTCCCCATGAATCTATACACTTAAACTCTAAAATGAAGGTGCTATGTTTTTGTAGCTTGTTGCCTTTTTTTTTGTTGTTGTTGTTTTGTACATTCCAGGTTTGTTAAAAATAATTTATAACTGAACTTGTCCCATGGCTCCTTAAGATAAGTGGTGAACGATGAGCATGTGATTCTAAACTAACTGCAGTGTCAGATTGTGTAGGAAGCTGACACAACACATTGCACCCCCTCTAAGGACATCTGTCTCCTCGACTACAGGGAGATGGTGGCACAGGTTGGGACCAGTGATACAAGTTTTTTTGAAACAGCAGAAAGAGGGGGTAGGGCATGGACTGAGTGGTACTTACCCTTCACTCTACCCAAGCTCCAGTGTAAGGTTCCAAATATCAAGGATTTCTGAATTATGCAATATATATATATATATATATAGCAAAGACTAAGTATTATATGTGATATATGTAATAATTGATGGAAGCTTGTAATTGATATTTGTGTGCACACACACAAACGCACTCATACCTCTTTGTCATTAAGACAACTTTTTTTCTAGTTTTAATTTGTCCGATGCCATTGTATCCCATATATATTTTAAATATGCCCCAAATTTCCATGCTACACAGGATCAGTAAAACTGTCCCACGGCCACAGCAATCCTTCCTGGAATCTGTGTTGTTATCTCCAATTATCCTATCCAGAAACCACTTTCCAGTAAGATTTCTGTGGACTTCTGCCTTGTGTTGAAGCTACTAATATAAAAAGTTGTGGCATACTCTTCCACTTAGTGCCTGCAGTCCTGGGAGATAATGAGGGGAATTTCACTCCTCCAGAGGAACGGGTATCAATTTTTTTCTTTTACTCTTCCAGTGATAGTTTGATAGAGGAAGCAACTGGGGACAGGAAATCTTAAAGCCAATCTTTTGTCTTAGCTGGAAGACTGAAGTGCTGTTCCTGCTGCTGTTGAGTGGCCATCAGTGGGAAGGGTCAAACAGCTCAGGCACAAAATGCCTTCCACTTAAGTGCTTTTTCCAGGAAGAAACCTCTTCCTGTGAAGGCACGGGAACAGTGCTGTGCTGAGTCTGAGTGGGCTTTGATGTGGCTGTAAATGTCAGGTGTGATTTTCTTCATATAAATTCTCAGTTGTTTGTACCTTAGCTTATCCTAAAAAATAGACAGCTTTTCTTTTCATCCCAAGGCCTTTTAAAGAACTCAAAGTTTGAATCTTTCAAATGCTGCCTGTGCTGTTCTTCTTCTCAAAGATGCATCCATTGCTCAGGAAGTTGTGTGTGTGTGTAACATAGAATAATTCAGGTTGGAAGAGACTTAGGTTAACCTGGTGAACAGCATCCTCTACAAGTGAGCACAGATGAATGATGTCTTGAAAATTGGTCCTTTAAAGACATCCTAAGTACTCTTCTTAAAAAAGATGGTGAAGAAATAGAGAGGAGATTTAATCAGAAACAAGAATGGGAGGGAAATATCCTGGGTTGAAATCTACAATGAAAAAGTAAGATACCAATCTTTGATATTCTAAACTTTATACATAATGACATTAGAGTCATTTGGAGCTTTTTATCCTCTCATCTATGCAGGATGCTTAAATTAATGCTGCTGAACAGAAATGTCCTAGTACTTATACTGCTTCTGGACAAGTGCTAAAAGGTAGAGGAGGAAATTCATGTCAATTCTTATTTTTTGAAATTGTTCCATCCACTTCAGAGCCCTTGTTTCACACAATCCAGCGTTTTCCTGCATCTCCGTGTAATTTGACAGAATTCCTGAGTGCAATGGGTTGTGCTACAGAGAATATACCCTAGCCGCTCTTAAAATACGTTATTTGAATACTGATTAGATCCATCAAATGTGCTCATTTATTACTAATAAATAATGATCCTTTGTGTAAGAACTGTGCATAAATTACTTCCATCTGCACATAAATTTCACCTTGTTGTCCAGTATCTAATGAAAGCTGTTTCATCCATCTTTTCACCAGACCAGGTGTCTTTAATATTCCCCTGATGTTTGTATTCTTATGAGTTGGCTGAACATTTTTGTCATTGTCTGTTTTCTTCACATCCAGCTTCCTCTTCCATATTTCCAAAGTATGTAAGAATCTCCTTCCTATTAAGAAAAAAGAAGTCATAATCACAGTGATCACATCTTACTTGGAAAAACTTGAATGAAACAAAACCTCAAGGATTTTGGAGGGCTGCCTGTAATGATCTTGAAAAATAAAAGTTTGACTTAATGAAAAATGTCCTATTTAAAAGAAAAGCACAAAGCAGTTGTTGCATGGTTTATTTTGATGTTTTTATCAAAACATCTATTTTTGCAAAAAGTCTTCAATTAAACTAAATATTTGGAAACTTCACTTTTTTTGCAAAAGTAGAAAAGATAATGGAGGTGGAATCTGCCTAGACTTTCTTTTTTAGTTATTATTTGAGTAACTTCAGTGTTTATAAATGCAGAACAGTGTGTCAGTGGGCACTGGGAGCACACTTACTGTGAGTGATTTTCTCCTTGTTTTTTCACTAGGTGCTAGTGGTGCCTAGTCCAGCCTCAGTAGGTATCTACCTGAGGGAATCATTGAGGTGAGTTGGTCAGCTGGGCAGTGGCTGGGCAAGAGGTTCCTTGGGTTAGGTGCAATTTCTATGCATGGTAGGATATTAGGATCACCATGTCTTCACTTGCTGATGCTCAGCATCTCCCCTCTCAAGGCACTCCTTCCCACTCCTTCCATTGGAATCTGGGTCCAAAAGGCTGTTGACTTTCCTGCATTGCACAGGATTTTCTCTTGGCCACTGAGTATAAAATACCACTGTTTCAGAACTGCAGCTCTCTGTCTTGCCTCACTGGAATGATACATAATAGCAGGAGCACTAAACAAGGAAATAATATTTCATGTCAGCAGTGTTGCTAATTAACATGTAAATCATTTCACTCGCTTTCCCCCATCACAAGATAGGCTTCAAAAAAGTCAAAAGATTTTTAAATGATATATATACGTCTGCAACTTTTGTGAGTCACTAGATTTCATGCTTTTCAAGGCTTTCTTTGCCTCCAAGAAGAACAGAATCTCATTTTAATTTTAAATGGTAAATAAGTTTTCTCAGTCTAGGAATGGGGACAGTAAGAAAAAACATCAAATACCATGATCCTGGCAATAAAATCGCAGAGTTGGCAGTCGTAGGTCAGAGAAGACAAGGCTTGGGAGGGAGCCAGGGCCTGCCTGTGAACAGGAGCAGCAGGCTGGAGACAGCTCTGGAATCTGTCTGGGCAGCAGGCACCCTAGGAGATGAGAGAGTCATGCAGAGAAGCAGCTTTTTGCTGCTATGGGAGCAACAACATCAGAGCTTGTTTCCACTTAAAGGGGTTTCCTGCTAGAACTGCGACTGGCAAACCCTGCCCATGAAGATGAAAGTTAAACAGCTTCCCAGGGTGGAGTTAACATGAGCAGAAAGGAGTTGCAGCGTGTATAAAAGCATCCATATCAGTGAGTTGTTTTGGGTTTTTTTTTAATTGATGGAAAGCAAGGCTATAGGAATGGCACAGGCACCATTGCATGCAGCCATGATTTGCATATTTCTACCATGATTTTGAACAATTGCAGTGAGGTCATAGTAGGATCCTCCCAGTGTTAGGACCTGTTGGGAGGTGTAGAGGACCTTTGACAGCAAAACAGTCTTCTACTACTCCCATGAAAACTGTGAATACTTACAGGAATTCCTTGTAAAGCCTGTAGGTTTGCATATTAATTTCTGGCTCTAGGCTTCCTGTGCACAGAAGGCCCATCAAACATCCTAGTCTTCATTTTAGGTTGCTATCTGGATCATGGATTTGAGGTCATGTTAAAGAGTTTCAACTATATTATCTCTCCATGTTCTTTTCATCTTGGTAGCTGCAGTTTAGAAATAAATCATCTGGTCTGTGCTTAGGAAGACCCAAGTTTCAGGGTATCTTCTGGTGGACCGCATTAATTCAGCTGGTGTCAGTCTGTCTAGACTAGATGAAGGGAAGCTTGGATCCATGTGATAGTATAATGCAAAAATTTAAGCTTACATCACTCCAGGCAGGTTTGGAGTTCAGCATTCACAAAACTAGCATGGGTGATGGTGCTGGGCTTGAGCTCAAACCAGATGCAGGACTGATCAACAGCATAGGCACAGCCAGAGAAAGGGCTGGCTGATCATGGAGAGGAGAACATCATCTGGGGGTGTAATAGGTTTGACAGATGGTTGCACCCTCTTATTTGCTGGTGTCTGCTATATGTGCTGGTGCAAATTGCAAAGTTGGACTCAAAGGCAATGACTGCTGCTTAAGTAGTGACCTACTTAGGTGGAAAGCAGCATGTGAATGTGGTTATTAATACCTTAGCTAAGTGTGTTTTAAGTGAAGAGCTGCTGTTCCTCCACCCATCTGATGAGCTGCCCATGCTTTAACCAGGCACTTATTTTTCACTGTCTGCTCTGGTACCCATCAGAAGGATCCACAGCATCCAACTTGGACACAGATATGTAAATGATAGTATCATCTCCTCCTGTAGGTCTTGAAAAGCATCAGCCTCCCTCCCCTAACTTTGCAGAGAACACAGATGTTCACTGACATTTAGGTGTGAATTAACTGCCTAAGGCTGTGTCTGCATAAATGTTTTGGTTCAAAGCTATAGAACCATTTTGAAGTGAACTTCCTGATTTCTCCCACTTACCATGCATTGATTTGGTATGCAAAACAGTTTTGATGTATTTGAGCTAGAGTCCTTTAAGAGGAGACTTAACCAGAACCTCAACCCCAGCCATAACACCATATTTGCTATTCTTCTGTATCATTTTCCTTCTTTTCTGCAGTGGTAACATACACACCATCAGCATCCCAGAAACCATAGAATCATAGAATGGTTTGGGTTGGAAAGGGCCTTAAAGATCATCTAGTTCTAACCTCCCTGCCATGGGCAGGGGTGCCTCACCCTAGACCATGTCGTCCAAGGCCCTGTCCAGCCTGGCTTTGAACACTGCCAAGGATGGAGCATTTACCACTTCTTTGGAGTATGTAATCAGAGGCCCTGAAAAACAGATGTGATCCTTTAACTGTGCTTTGAGGGGGCTGGAAGAGTAGCCAAGCAGCAGCATAATTCAGTGGCAGTACCAGTAGGCTGCTAACTGCTGAATGGTACCTTGTTAAATTGGTAAGATGATGGTCTTGCTCTTGAAGATCCAAATGCCTGGGGTTGGCATGACTGACATATCTCCAGTGTGGACAGCTCAAATCGATCTTTGAGTGGAAGCTGACCGCCCAGCCTGTTCAGCATCAGCAGAAATGTTCAGAGGGGTATGTTTCTTCTGGCATTTCTTTGGGGCCATGGACTCCACCAAAGAGCCATTCAAGGATATATCAATGGACACATCTTTTCATCCTCTTCCTCACCAGAATAAGGGGAAGAGCACCAATGGACCAGCTTCCAGCTACACATGGATGGTGGGGGACCAGCTCCTGTGCTGTATGTCTGTGTCTAACCCATGGAGTTGCACCTTCCTGATTTCTACAGAGTGACCTCATCATTCAGAAAATAACTATTTCCTCCAGGTCTGTGTATCAGAGCATGCCTTCTGGGTGCATGAATATACAGGGATCGCAGTACAAGATTAGCTCAAGCAAAAGAAGTCCCACAGCTTCAGCTAAAAGGACTCTCAAAATGTAGAAGGGTGTATTAACAGACCTTGTGTAACTATGGGACCCAGCAGACCACATAACTGTGCAAAACCAAAGCAAAGTAGTTCAAGTTAAACTACTAAGATATAAGGGTAAAGACATGAAACCTGTCTGTACTCTTTGGCTTGCCTTGTTTATGAGGACTGAAATACTTCCTGAGCACATGGCTGCTTTTTGGCACAGATACCCAGGCAAAGCTTTTTGAAAATGGGTTTGAATTGTGACCACAGCACCATTCCTTCACTCACCTACTCCTTGCTATTTCAGCCTTCTCTTCCCTCTTTCATGCTTCTCCTTTCTGGTGAGGTGGAGCCCAAAATGGGGGAGGAAGTGACAAATGCAAATTGTCTCAATGTGGCCAAAGGCAGGAGCTTTCATTTGGCCTTTCCAAGTCTCATGGAACTGACACCAGGGCTGTGGCTGCATCCCAGACAGAATGCATTTCCCCCTAAAACTGTGCTCACCAGCTCTCACTACTGTTGAAACCACTGACATATTAAACACCTTGTTACTTGTGGCAACCATTTTCTGGTAGTCTAAATTTTGTCCTTTCAGAGGGTGGGAGTGGATAAAGTAGCATTTCTAGTTTGCTTAGGAGACTCCAGTGTCCTTGATGTTCCTGCAGAGGCCAGTCCATGCTCTGGTGCTTTTGCAGACCACAGTCATGGCCACTGATTTACCAGTTCAGCTGCCCTGGGTACAGAGCATTTTCCAGATCGCTGCCATAACCCAGTCTTTCCCCATGCTGGTACCTGTGAGCTGAGCAGTGCTCACAGCCTGTCCAAACATGGAGCATGAGCCCTGTATCTCCTGCCCTCTGTTAACCATCCCTTCAGCCATCCTCATTGTACCTCACCAGATTTATTTTGTTTAGCTCTGAGACAAAAATGGCTTACTGTTTTCTAGGGACAGATACTAGAGAGGCATTCTCAAGAGAAAAGCACTGAGTAGCAGAACACATCACCAAGAGCAGAATTCTGTGATAAACCATTCAACACACCTAGATGGTCTGAGAATAAAATTGTCAGAAATAAAGAGAAGCAATTCTTGGTTTTCCAATATGTTTGGTTTTCTATTTGGTTGCTGTTCTACCTTTTGCAGAATAGGCATATATTTCCTCAGGAGTCATATCCTACAGGGCTTGCATCTGTAAAGCACTGGGTGTAGTGCATCCTATGACTCATAAGTGACTTCTCAGGGACTTTTCAGTTCTTGCCTCCCTAGTCTGCAGCTACAATGAAACCAGAGCCTTGTTGCTTAGGCATAGTTTCTAATAATTAAAAGGATTTAAAGATAGCTGTTGGAATACATTGAGTTTCTGTGTACTGCTGGAGAGCCTTATAGCTAAACCAGGACTTAAGACATTGAAGCGATGTAATTCCTGTTTTATCCTGTAAAGTTAGTGCTGGGGTATGTAATATTGACATGTTTAGTTGTCAAACTTTTATACTCACATGTGAACATTTTGGTCTCTGCAAGTCAACAAGCCTGTGCTTGTGCAGAACGTATGAAGCCTTGCTACAGAAGTCCTGGGAAGTACCAGAGACAGCTGCTGAGGTGCTCAGAGGTTTGCCCAGCTCCTTCTCCACTGTCATATCCCTCATCTGCCTGGCCCTAGCCAGAGGGTTCCAACATGCTTGAAGGGTTTTTTCCTCTGAACTTGGCCAAACCTGCTCCCATCCCAGTCGTGGCAAGATGATTTGAGGCACCCAACAGCATGGATGCATGGCTTTATTGGTGTCCTGGCTTAAACCACACCAATAGGACACATTGATTCCTAACACAGAGTGAACTTAAATGCTTTTTGACTTTGCTGACCTCACTTTCAGCATCAGCTGAGATCGTGGAGTCAAGGTTCAAGACTGAACACAAAATGATTGAGTAAATGCAACTCTAAGTGCCAAACCCACCTATCCTTAACAGCCAGGGACATTTTTAGTGGCTTGATATCTCTCACCCAGGATCCTTTCTTCTGTCCTGGCCGGATGCTCCAATTAAAGCACTGCTCTGCTTGCCACATGACTCCCTCAGAATCTGGTTAAAGTTGGACTAATGGGTTGGTGCTCAGCACCCCTGTCCTCTCACCAGATCTTTCTGTGATGGTGGCCAAAAGCCTTTCTCTGTTGAAACTGCCAGTTCCAGTACCCTTTGGTTTTATCTTAAATCCAATCCCTTGCTGATTGCCCAAGCCAAATTTGTTTATGCTGCAGTGACTAAGCATCCTCAGAGAAACAGCTTTTCTGCCTATCCCACAGAATTATGAGCTGTTATTTTGTCTGGCATTTTAAAAAGAGTAATTGGGATACATATTTTCTCTTATCTGTCCCACTCAGGACACGGTTACAGGAATCACCTGCTGTCCTGCAACTGGGCAGTGGTGACAGGGTGCAGAATGTAACACAAACAGCATATTCCTTTACTTCCAAAACCCTGTCCCGTAATGTATACCAATTTTGGCATTTTCTATTCATTCTCTGCAATTGCAGTTTTGATGAGCCATATCGCCATAGGTTTGGAAAGAGAAAAGCAAATGTAGTGTGTGAGGCTGTCCTCTTTCTTGGTTTGGCACTGGTGTGCATACGTTTATTGAGTTCTTCAGCTGCCAGACTCCTTCCAGCCAAGGCAGCACTGGTATTTGTTCAGGAGATTTTCTGGCTGTTACCACATTCCCAAAGACTGTTCTTCAAAATATGTATCACTGAATGATTCATTGCTCTTTCATCCTCCTTAGTTGTCAGTCTGTAGTTACCCAGCTTTCTACATGCTTACATTGTGCCTCTTTAATGCCTTTTCCACACTTGTGATGAATTATGGTGCTCAGTGTGATACATTGCCTTCTGTCTGCAGAGAAATGTCAGTGTGACATCCATGGATGGCACTGGCTCAGGAAGGAGGTGTGAGATGCTCCCCTGATCTGAATCCTCATCGTATGTGTCTGTCCTAAACATGGGGAAGCCACTGTGGTCACTGCACAAGCTCTGAGGCTTGGGGGCACTGCAAGGAGATGGAGAGGAAGAGTTCATGGCTATGACTGTTCTTTCCCATAATTTATTACCAAAAGGCTTGACTACACATCTCAGCCAGCTTAAACAAAATAGAGATATATTTATGCACTGGTGACATCAAAGAGCACAATTACTCTTTTCTGACTCTATTCCCAGTCCTTGTCCATCCCCGTGGTCTGATTCCAGCTGCCTGCTGATGCACACCATCTCCCTCTGTCCAAGGCTGAATTCCTTAGCACAGGAGATAAGGTATCCTTGGTCACAGCCTGCCTCGCCTGTGTAGTGCCATACTGGGAGCCATTACTGATATAACAATGCCAAGTAGGCCCTTCAAGAATATAGTTTTGGATACAGTAACTTGGAACAAAGAAAAAATAATCCACAGGAAAAGAACCACAACAGTGCAGTATCTACCAGCACTGATGGTGGTGAAGGGCAGGCTCCAGTGATGATAATCCTCTGAGACAGTGTTGTATTTGGCACACAGACACTTGTGCGATCTGTGTATTGGGAATCCCTTAACAAGATGAGGAAAAAGTTTCCAATCAGAAAGGAAAAAATGACAAAGCCAGGAGTGAAAACTCACCTTGTTTAATTAATGGTGTGTCCATATTTATATCCTCCATAAGTCTTTCAAAAGAAGGGGCCAATCATTGCTCTCCTGCTCACTGTTAATCCAGAGTGCTCTTTCTCTGCAGACTCAAAGTCCCAGAGAAATATTAATTATCTTCAGAATTTATGTTTAGTTTTGTTGGTGAGAGAATTCTTCTGTTCCCTTAACTTCAGAGCAAATGAATCACTGTGTAGCAGAAGGCTGGGACATGAGGCTGAACAAGAATGAGTTTCTTGGTGTTGTCAGCTAGAGAATACCCACCCCAATACCTTTTAGTAAATATTTGTTCATGAAGCTTTTCACAGTCTTTTGCTATAGTTGAAACACTAATAGCCCACATTGCCTAAAAGCATTTTAGGAGCTTGTCAAGATTTAAGATGATTTATTTGTATCATAAATCTAACCATATATCTTCTTCCATTTGCTATTTTGATATTTTTATTTTAAAGCATTGAAAATTGGATAAAAGCCCATGCTAAACATTTTTAAAATTGAAAAGGTAGCAATTTTTCATATACTCCAAGCCTAAAAATGCTTCAGTATATATTTCATGTATCAGCACATAAAGAGAACACATTGTAGAGCTGTTGTTATGTGTAAAATGTTTTGACTCAAATAGCTGATAATGAATAGCAGTAGATACATATGTATGTGTGTATGTATATATGTGTAAAGACAGATTTGATATGTGGTGACTGTAGCACCTCTTTAATCAAATATCATTCAATTACAAGTCATGGTGCATCTATGCTCTGAAAATAACATACTTTATTAAGAAATTCATACCACAGATGAGTAAAATAATGATCAAGTTTTGGATTTTTTACACATTCGAGAAGATGCCATGCATTGCCATTTTCACTCTTCTCCTTTAGAGAACAAATAGTGAATTAATCTTTTATTTTCTTAGAGAATCAGAGAAGCATTCTTGCATCCAGAAAATGAGATTGTGAAATTCTCAAAGTTTGCAAGGAATCTGGAACAGACACAGGATGTGTAAACATGCTGAACTGACTTTAAAAGCCGATAAATTTCAGTCTGTGTGTGCCCATTGAAATCTATGTGTAACCTTGCTATGGCAACAGCATTGCTGGAGAGAATTAACATAGAGATAGACTTGGTATTACTTTACATCTTGTTTCAGACTGCTCAAATAATAATAGCAACAGAATGGAAGTGCCCTTTGTGCCAAGAACAATAAAATGGATGCACAGAGTCTGAGAATTCTTGGCAACAAATACCCCTCACAAATTAGGCTCTAATATGAAGTATTTTTAGATTTGGACTCCTTTCATTGGATGTGCAAAGGATAAGACTCCTTGGAGCAAGTCCCTAGTGATCTTTTCCCCTTTCAGGAAAAGAGTTCAATTCTTGGAAACAAGGACTTAATTTAATTCCAGGTGGAATTCATATTCATTTTAGTAAAAAATGTTGCTTTGTTTTGTTTTGTTTTATTTCAACACAGAAACTTAAAAGTCAAATTGTGATATGCTGACAAACTTCAAAATGTGGTGAGGGACTGGTGAGAGAGAAGACTTTCCTTGCAGTCTCACAAGGAACTCCAGTTACTCAAGAAAATCATTGTGTTCTGCGTTTCCCATGAACCACAGAGCACCTTGAATAAGCAGGTCTGTGTGGGTGGTCATCATGTTACTGTGTCTCATAATAGCATCTTGCACCTCAGAATACTTTTTCACATTGTAGTGCCAAGAGTTCTGTTATTATGTGAGATTAAACTTTCATTATAAGAGGGAGGAGAGAAAGTACATGCATAACCCTTACAGGCATGGACCTTGTGAATTCCAACCTCTTGAAAAATAAGACAATTCTAATGTTTATTTGTTTTGAAGTCCATAAGATCAAGCTAGAGATTTTCAGGATCTGGAGGCTGGTGTTTTTTGCATGGTGTATTTTATGCTTCTCTGCCTTAAGAAAATTGTGTGCTTCTGGAGAGCTAGACTGGAGCATGTTTTCACAAGGATTTCATCGTCTTCATTTTCCAATTGTTATCTTAACCACAACACAGACATGGTTCCAGGGTAAGAAGGAGGATGATTTTGGTTCTGCTCTGCACAGAACTCTGTTCTACTGAAATCAGTGATGAAAATCCATCTGAATCCAGTGGAAGCAGGGTTGAACCAGTGACTGGTAACTAAAGCAGTATTGTTTGGCATTGCAGGGGTCTGGGATGCTGGTGATGCCTTTTGTCTTTGTGTTCACTTCCTCTGGCTCATTAGGGCTGTGGCTTTTGGTTTCTAGCTCCAGGGTGTATGTTGACTATTGGGCGTCAGAGATGTTTTGTAGGCTCTGGTGCCTGCTGCACTATGAGGCAGATGTTCCAGTGATCCTTTCAAATGCAACATCTATTGCAGAGAAGTGGGGTCCCTCCTCCTAATTTAAATACACAAAATCTAAGATTGGGTTTGCATCTCACTCTGGGTTAGATTTCATTGATTTGTTGATTATTTCTGCCTATTCTTTCTTTATTTTATTTTTTTTATTAGTGCCAGTAATAAAAGGTAACTTAAACCCCAGAGGCTGCCTGAAGTACCTGAGTTCCTCTTGTCTTTTTTGATGTGTCGATCAGCAGTGCATTTCCTTCACACAGGATGTTAGCAGGCTTGCTTTTCAATGCTGAAGTGGTAGTAAAATAGCATAAGGAGAGGCTGGGAAATGGAGAATTATGAGAGGTATCAAGACCTCAGTCTTGTAAGAGGTCCCTGGAGGAGCACTGCTCTGTTGTTCCAGAGACTAGATAAAAGCACTAACACCTTGGTTAAGTAGGTGCAAGCAAGTCACAGAGAGTATTCAGGCAACTGCAGTGGAGAGGGGACAATCACTGTCAAGAGGTTAATGGGTATTTTTTGTAAACTTATACATCAGCTTTCAAAATGCGTATTTTTAAATTTTAATATGTAATGATACCAATTTTGAAGGCTAAACTATTAAAATTAATTACCATCTATTTTCATTCTTTATAATTACTCTAAAGGTTAGAGAGATATATTTATTCCAAATTAGATTTTATTCTCATGCTCAAGTACGTGTTTAGATTAATTCTATCTGAAGTGGATGAACTATTTTGGTTTTATGAGGCAATCTGGTCAAATTTCCCAACTGAGCATTTTAAAAAGAGGAATCTGAAACATCGAATGTAGTAGTCATCCCTTGATGAAGAGACCTTTCCCCTGCAGGGAAATCTACATTTATTGTTGCTTGTTCCACATTTCAAAAGCACTGTAGCTATAAATTGCAAAGATATAGTTCAAATACGTTTGTAATTACTACTAGTATTTCTGAGGCTCTCAGAGGTGGCAGCTGGTTTGCTGGTGTCGTCATATCTGGGTGCATCTGCTGTCATTGGAAGATAAGGAACAGTCTCTCTGCTTTGGTATTTCCAGGTTAGAAATTAATTTCTATGTTTCATTCACAATTTGTCTCGTCTTCTCTTTGCAAGACTGTATGGCAGCTAAACAGGTCTGGTGCCCGGCTTTCCCCCAAGTCCTGGGGGAGCCATGGCCATGGACTGTGCCAGCTTGTTCTTCTGATGGGTCCAGGTGCTGTGTCTGTGCAAGACCAGCCCTTCCTTTGCACCCTGACCCATGGTCCCCAAGGATACAGAATGAGGCTGGATTATCTCCACAGCTTGGGAAGGAGCCCTCCCTGAAGTGGTGCAGGTACCACTGCCCATGTGCTGCCTCTTCTGCATCACATTTGACTCCGGTGCCCAAGGTCAACAATAGCATTCTCCTTTAAAGCTGCGGGTGTTACAGAGCCTGTGCATTGTCTCCTGCCCTGTTGGAGGAAGCAGTATGAAACACATGTTTATAAAAGGATGTGACATATAAACTAACGCTCCCTTTCTGATACCTGAAGATTTATCTCTCAGTAAAATTCCTGAAGGGAAAGCTGCAAAAATTCAACCTTGGTGTTAATTAAGAACTCATAAATTCCATTTATCTGAATTTACATATGGAAGAGAAGGTGGTATGGTAAAAGAGAGATTTAACTACACATTCCTTTCTGCAAATATAAACACAGTTTTGCCTGTGTTTATGCTAGACTGTCTACAAATGTACTGTAATACAGAAAAGGGATGCTTGGATCCCTGAGCACAGCTCTGTGCCAGGGCTGAGCACTTTGGCAAGCACAGTGGCTGTAGCATACAGAGTAATGGGGACTGCTCTGTAGATTAGGGCAAGAGCTAGGATCATGACGTGGAAGGTAAATCCAGGGCAGGATTTTGAGTGTGAAGAGCTGTGGTCAAAGACGAGAGATGAGCATTTGGGGAGGAACATGAATAATTATTCTGAACGAGAAGGAAACACTGCCTGAGCAGCAAGGATGAGTAAACAGGATAATTACCAGGAATTTACAAAAGTATTAGTGCAATCATGGGATGGCCTTTGTTTGAGCAGAGAGATGGTGGTGGAGGAGCCAGAAATAAGTAATCTCCAGGTTAAGAGCTGCAGTGGCAGAGATTTCACTGGAGTTTGAATAGCCATGGAGAAGGGGGAAAGGAGGAAAAACACAAATTCAGTTTTGAGGTATCAGGGGGCTTTGCAGGAGAAGAAAGCAAGGAAAAGATGCGGGTCTTGCTGCTCACTCACAGTTGTTGAGTGATATAGTTACAACTGGGGAAAAGGATTTCAATAAGCAGGTATAAAAGGAGAGCAGGATAGCACCTCCATCAAAGATAATCCTGAAGGAGAAGACAAAAGAAAAAACAGGAAGAAAATCTCAATGAGCAAAGGATACACCTGGCTGTTGATGGTGAGGGAGAAATAGGGAAAATGAAAAGCAATCCTTGTTCTTAAGAAAGAGGTGGGGGGGCTGCTTCAGTGCCCAGAGAGGGAAACTGGTAAGAGGAAGAAAAAGAAATCAAAACACTGGAAGCAGAAGCCTTGAGGGTTTGAGAAGCCTGGAGATGAGGGGGAGGAGGGAGAGCAAGCAGCAGGGAGAAAAGGAGGTGGAGCTGGGCAGGCAGCGAAAGCCTCCAAGGCTCCCAGGGAGGAGGAAAGAAACCCAGGGAAAAAATGGTGGGAGGCTCAGAGGAAAGGCAGGGGGAGTGGGGACATGAGGTGCAGAAATACAGCTGGAGCGATGGACTGCACTACAGTGGAGGAGGAGAGAGGTTTGGTAATGCATCTGCACACAAAGCCTTCTCTCTTTGTGTCCAAATGTGACCATTTCTGTCAATCTGATTAACTGAAACACTCGATCTTATTTTCCAGGTGATGGGGGGTGCTGATGCATAGCCCTCAGGGGCACATAGAGCCTATAGGAAGAACTTATTTATGTCAGCGGACAAAATTGTTAAGAATCCCTAAAGGAACAAGCAGTGTGGTCCCAAAGCTTGTCTTTCCCATTTCCTTTTCTTTTGGTGGCAGGGGAACAAGAGCAGGAACAAAATTCTCTGCATTTGATTACAAGTGTCTGATTTCAGGCCTTCATAAAGAGTGCTGGAGGAACAAATCAGCAAATTTTAACTCTTGTTACCACTGCAGGAGCCGAGCCTTGCTTGCCCCATGGGAGAGCACAAATCACACCCCAAACAGCTACATTTTGCTCTTGCCAAGAGGAATTGGACCCCACCGCTCTCTCGTGACTCCATAAGCACTGGACTGGTGAGTCCTGCGCCCACCAGACATTGTGCAAGGCACAAGGACGGGTGTGTGCCGCCTTCCTGTGCCATTCTCCTCTCCAGAGATAGGCAGGTTCATGCCCGGTGACTGCACAGCTCAGCCCGTGGCTGTTAATCAGATTCCTCCATCCTTCACAAGTGGTCACTGTGAGGTGCTGCTTGGGGGTACCTCTCCCTCCCTGCTGGCAGCCAAAGCTGGTTCACAGAAGAGTTGCTGGGACAGAAATCATACGGCCTGGGCCTGGTGTAATGTTTGAACACCAGGGAAACAGGTAACATTTGTTGTGAATGGGCTGATTTTTTTTAAGGCAGCATAGTTGTTTGGGATGATCTGCTACATGCAGCCACCATGAAAGAGGCATAGGAGGCCTTCACAGCTTTCACACTGAGTCCAGTGGATGCTGGGTGGTGGCTAGAGCAGTACAGGTAGCAATGTACAGGGAAGATGAAACAGTGCCTTGGTGCACACTTGGTGAGACTTGGTGTCTTCCTCTGGGAAACTCCTATTAGTAAGGACTTGAAGTTCACTTGTTTTAGAGACAAGTCTTATGGGGAAAGTTAAGGAAAGTGGGATTGTTTAACCTGGAGAAAAGGAGGCTCAGGGGAGACCTTATCTGTCTCTGTAAGTGCCTGCAAGGAGGCTGTAGCAAGGTGGGTGTCAGTGTCTTCTCCCATGTAACAAGCAACAAGACAAAAGAAAATGGCTTTACGTTGTACCAGAGGACGTTTAGATTGGATATGAGGAAAAATTTCTTTGCCTTAAGGGTTGTTAAGCATTGGAACAGGCTGCCCAGGGAAGTGGAGTCACCACCCCTGGAAGTATTTAAAAGATGTATAGACATAGCACATGGTTTAGTAGTGGACTTAGCAATGCTAAGATAGCAGCAGCTGGACTTCATGATCTTAAAGTTCTTTTCCAACCTGTATGATTCTATGATTCTGTGTCTGGCTGAGCTCATGGTACTTTGGGGCAACAAATATATATGCTATATATATAATTTGTCTAAATGTTGTGGTCAGAAAAGAAGAAATTAAAGGACATCTTAGACTTTGCTCTGTGCCCTGCCTTCCTCACTGCTCTGAAGCTGCAGAGCCCCATGCATATGCACGGGGAGAGAGGAGAGTCACTGCTCTGTGTGGCTGACTGCTTCCAGTGGCAGAGGTGCTGGGTCCCAGTCTCCAAAGAACACACCAGCAGCCCTACTTGACAAAGAGTCCCTCTGGCCAATGCCAGGGAGCTCAGAGCATCCCTGCAAGCCCCAGCTGTGTTTCCCAACACAGCTGTTGCTCTGCAAGCATGGTGTATTCCATGGGTTGCTTTGAACAGGTTTACATAGACCTGCCAAGCAACTCATTGTGTGTATGGCTGTGGCTCTTGCTGTTACTCTCCAGCCCTGGTAAGGTGCATGTGCTTGGTGCCAAAGCTTCCCCATCATTTGCCAGCTCCACCACAGGCTTCCCCTTATCCCATCCCCAAACTCTTTACCCAGCACTGAGGATGAGGAGATATGAACTCTTGGCCAGTTGTTCCATCTGGTGGCATGAAGGCTTGAGCTCGCTGGCTCTCAGCACCATTCCTATTCAGTGGAGCTCAGTGCCACCTCTTCCATCATGACCACTGCCCTGCAGTAGGATCCAGCTGATGCTAGGAGCTTGGTGTGCTCCTACTACTGAAGTGAGATCTGTTTAATACTTGTCTGCACTCAATGTGTAAATATTATGAGGGATCTGTAAAAAAATCTCCTGGAAGCCACTTTACGCAGATGTTACCACAAATATGTTATTGTCCATTTATGGCCTAGGGAAAGACTTTGTAATCTTCAGTGCATTTTATGTCTTTATGATTTCTGTGGCACTGAGAGTAGCCAGCAAACTTCTATTAATAACAAAGAAGTGAGAGTTAGGATGTCTGTAATAGGAGAAGGAAGGATAGTGGAAGGGTGATTTACGATTATTCAAACAAAGCATCTTTATCTGTTTGCTCAAAGGCAGACAGTCTTCTTAAGAAAAAAATATTGCTATGTAAACAGTTGATAAATAATCATTTATAATGAGACAATTTAAACAGGTGATGTGAATTACTTCTTCATAAAAGTACAAATAACATTTACTGCTGTTTTGACAACAAGCTTATTAATGGTCAGGGTCCCATTTAATTAGCCCTTGGATATACTGCTTTAGAATTTCCTTTACCCGCTCCACATGCTGTGTGACCTCCTCCCAGCAGCTCCATCTTGGGGGTGGTTTTTGCACAGCTGAAACTCCAAAATGCTGCTAACATTTAAAAGAATTGCAGCAGAAGAAATCCCAGAGATATTCTGATAAGCTTAAAAGCAATGGGGGAAGTAGGCTCACATCAAACCTGAAGTGGTACTAGATCCAAGCAAAGCTCTTGGCTCAACCTTTGCTCATTGATTTGCATGGTAAATCCAGAATGTTAACGCTATGTAAAGTGTATGCATAACAAACATGAACACAGAGCCATAACCTGAACCACCTTCTCTCTGGGAAAATAGCAGCACTCCCAGAAGAGCATCAGTGATGACTTCAGTTGTGGGTTTGGAGGGTTGAGGATGCATAGGACCAGCTGGGATGCAGTTGACACAGCACCAGGCTCTGGGCTCTGATGAGTCTCAACCACTCAGGGGGTTATAAAAGCAGCAATCATTTAGGTTTGTTCTTTATACTTACTAAAACCCCATTTTATGAACACTCCTGGCCCAGGAATGCATATGCAATTAAAAATAACTTGAAATGAATGTAAACCAAAGTCAGCCCGCACCTGTTGTCTGCAAAGGCAGCTATCTCCTCTTCCTTCTTTCCTTCCTTCCTTCCTGCTTGCCTCCCCAACCCGGTTTAAGAGCACAGGTGTCTTCCTGCACACCAGCACTGGAAAGATGAAGCAACCACTCTTCTCTCAAAACAGTGGGGTTCTTTTTAACTTGTTCTGATATACTTGTGAATCAGAGCATGGCGATGCTAATGCACTGCAGATGCTTCCCTTCCAAACATCAACAGTCCCAGAAGGAGCCCCAGAGGGTGAGATAGGGTGCAGGGGATGGCTGCTCACCTGAACTGCAAGGGAGCAGATCCTCACAATGACTGTATACAGATCTGGCAGTGGGAGGAAGCAGCACTATGCTGGCCAAAACCAAATATAACCAGGAGTAATGTCAGCATGGGTAGTAGGAAGTCCCATCCTGGGACATCTACCTTTCCTCGTCTTTCGTCTTCTCTTGGGCTCTCAGTAGCTATCAGTTGAGGACTCTTCCATCACAGTTGAAAAGACAGACACCCAAATGATTGTATTTAGTTAGACCTCTTTATGTAAAACAGATCTGCTTCATGTTCCTTTGAAAGAACAACTTCAAAGACAGCAATTTCTTTTGGCACACCATGCTGATCCAAATCTAACTTGAAGGCAAGACAGGGCAGAGCTGCTCAGCCAAGTCCTGCCCTCAGAAGCAGTTACCATCAGCTGTGGACATTTTCTAGATTTGGTGCTGCGTGCAGGGGAGCACTGAGCTGCTTCTTGGCTTTTTCTGCAGCTCCTCTATGGACATGAGCACATAGAATCATAGAACCATAGAACGGTTAAGGTTGGAAAGGACCTTAAGATCGTCTAGTTCCAACCCCCTACACTGACTAAGCTTTCACCCTCTGCATTTGCATATGTGAAACAACAGTAAAGATGATCACTTTTCTGCTACAAAGACACCACATATAGGTTTTCTGGATACATAACGAAGACCAATAGGTAGCCTGCAGGCCAGCTGCTGCCTTCGCATTCGAGCTTCTCATTTTAGTAGTCCTCCGAGGACATGCTACTGCCTTTGCACGTGAGCTTGTGCCTGAACCTGTGAGCAGTGTGGGGTATGTGAGGGTTCCAAACATGGGCCACCTAACACTGCTCTGGAGGCAAACTCACCCTGAAAACACTTTCTATTTGATGGGGAAATGGAGCTGCACAGTATTAACCCCATGTTTTAATACAAGTTTTATTTTCATCTTTGCATGTGGAGCAGGTCCACACTGGTAATTTGAACTGTCAGGTTTAACCCTAAACGAAAGACACCAAATATGTTGGCAAGAAACCAAAATCCATGGCAGTTGGCCTTCCATTTGCTTCTTTTCAATAAGCATAGGGAAAAGGCACCAGTGGTGTGCTGGCAGCAGCCCCAGCCACTGATGCAGGGAGGAGGGTGGGTGTGCGCCTGCCCTGTTGTCCCCACTCCATGTACCCACCAACTTACTACTGTTGATGTTCCTGAAACCCCATTTCTTAGCCTGCCTCTCTATATGTCAGTGCTACACCTACATGGGGGACAGAGGTAGCCTCTGTTCCTCCTTGTCCAGCCCACTCCAGTGACAGGCACCTCATGATGGACACGGGTTTAACCCTCAGGGATTGCCACCATGTTTCCTGGGCAAGTCACTTGCCCCAGCCACTGAAAGGAGCAGGACCCATTCTCTGGAATCCCTTTTTAATCAGAAGGAGTATCAGAAAAGGAACCAGGAGGACTAATGTGAGACAGCTCATGCAAGGCATTTCCATACACCCCTCTCTGCTGGGCTTGTGCTTGGCAGGCAGGCTGCTTGCACTGCCTGTTTGAAATAACTTGTTTGAGGAAGGGCATGCAATGCCCTTCAGGGTGAGGACCCTGGTCCTGACCTGCCCAGCACAACAGTGTTTCTGTCTGTATTGATCGCAGCCCTTGGTTACCTACTGCGTCCCCAGGGAGCCCTAAATCACTCATTAGATTCCAGAAATTAAACTGGGGTGAAGAAGCACTCAGAGCTGGTCAGAAATACAGTGGGGCAGCAGGAGAAAGGTGCCAGTGAGTCAAGGCAGTAGAGAAGAGAGATGTTGTTCAGGGGAAGCTGCAGAGAAAATCAAAGGTTGGGTAATCCAAAGGGAAAGAAACCCTCTCTGCTGTGCGGCTGATGGGTAGAAGAAACAAGAGAAGCCAAAAGAAGGAAACTGGAAGGTGTCATCACTTACAGTTCCTCAGGTGATCCTCCAAATATGCTCATGTCCAGCACATATTTCAAAGAGATATCCAGTCCTGTTGTGAATCCAGATCAACTGTGTCTGTGCTCTCACTGTTCCCTGCGTTCATACTGCCATAAAATATGCAGTTGATTGCATTCAGCATGAGGAGCTCTTTTAAAGTCAATGGCTGCCTGCTGCATGGACTCTTGCTTTAGTATTTTCTCTACTGTTTTTCTCCTCAGTGTGATTAGATTTGTCAAACACAGCAGTCACCACCACCACTCCTACTGTGTCTTTTGAAATCTTATACTGCTCTCAACTTGCTTTGATTTGCTTCTTGATAGCTCAGTAATTCCTCGTGACTACAAAGGAATTGTTACTATTTCAGTTACAGGTTCATTAACAAACTTTATTGGCACTGGAGGAATCTGGTCACAGTGCAAGGTTCATATCTTCCATCCACACCACATCTTTCCTCACCTTTCCTTTACTGTGAGTTTTATAAACTGCTCCTCATTTTGTTAATGCACATAATTTTCTCATTGAGCACAGTTTGGAACAAAGGGTTCAATCATATTTGATTAATGGGATTTTTTTCCTTTTGTCTTCACTGAGGCTTTCAGCTGGGATCTGAACACTACCACAGCTAACAAAGATGGCTACAGTATTGCCCGAACAGGCAAAGAGTAAGCTGAAGAATTCACAGAAAAGGAGGAATGCCATCCAGAGGGACCTTGACACACTTGTGAGGTGGGCTGATGCCAACCTCATGAAGTTTAACCATGCCAAGTGCAAGGCCCTACACCTGGGTCAGAGCAATCCCAGGCACAGCTACAGGTTGGGCAGAGAAGAGATTCAGAGCAGCCCTGCAGAGAAGGACTTGAGGGTATTGGTCGATGAGAAACTGAACATGAACCAGCTTCAGTGTGTGCTTACAGCCCAGAAAGCCAACCGTATTCTGGGCTGCATCAAAAGGAGCGTGACCAGCAGGTCAAAGGAGGTGATCCTGCCTCTGCTCTGCTCTCGTGAGACCTCACTTGGAGTATTGTGTGCAGTTCTGGTGTCCTCAACATAAAAAGGACATGGAACTGTTGGAACAAGTCCAGAGGAGGCCACGAGGATGATCAGGGGACTGGAGCACCTCCCGTATGAAGACAGACTGAGAAAGTTGGGTCTGTTCAGCCTGGAGAAGGGAAGGCTGCATGGAGACCTCATAGCAGCCTTCCAGTATCTGAAGGGGGCCTATAGGGATGCTGGTGAGGGACTATTCATTAGGGACTGTAGTGATAGGACAAGGAGTACTGGGTTCAAACTTAAACAGGGGAAGTTTAGGTTGGATATAAAGAGGGACTTCTTTACTGTTAGGGTGGTGAGGCACTGGAATGGGTTGCCCAAGGAAGCTGAGAATGCTCCATCCCTGTCAGTGTTCAAGGCAAGGTTGGACAGAGCCTTGGGTGACATGGTTTAGTGTGAGGTGTCCCTGCCCATGGCAGGGGGTTTGGAACTGGATGATCTTAAGGTCCTTTCCAACCTTAACTATTCTGTGATTCTGTGATTCTATGATTTTCAGATCCTCTGGCCTTGAAATTCATCCTAAAGTGACTACAAGCCAGTTGAAGCAACTGCAGACACAGTAGTCACTCTCTTTGGACACTCAAGGAGGATAGTGATGTATCAGAGGAAAAGATACACTTCTTTATATTCAGAAAGGCAGGGAAGGAAGCTCTCAGAGAATTACAGATCAAACTGCTAAGCTTCAGTTCTCAGAAAAATACTGATGAAAATAAGAACATAGACAAAATGAGGAATAGCCAGCATGTATCTGTCATTTAATCTAGTTCTGCAAACAGCAAATAACCTTGGTGATAAGAAAAAGGCAGGTGACTTCACATTTCTTTTAGCAGCTGTTCACAGATCCATTCAAACTGAACAGGCACCACATTTCATGGCCACAGTCTTTTCTAGACTAATCATGATCAAGGAAGTGCATGCCCTGCCTCAGCCCGTCAGGCCACAACCATACATAATGTACTTTGGTCATTGCCCATGTTGCCTCAGATCCCCTTGCACATCTAGATGGAGCTCTATTTGTGACTGGAGCCTTCTATGATCTGCTCTGAGACCTTCAACATGGATGTTGGCTTGACATACCACCTTCATTCATTCTCCTCCCTTGGCACTTTTCTCTCCCCCAAAAGGAGAGGCATTTTTATTTAATTGTTGATATTTAGACTTCTGGAGCTGCTGAGCCTCCAGTCTGCTCTGAGCCCTGATGCATATGGAGATGGTCTGGTTTCTGAAGCTCTCTTTGAAGTCCAGACTTGGTGACCTCACCCAGAGCAGGGGCTTATATGGGCATGCAGAGTTTAGACATGCAACCCATTTGCTATAGGTAAACCTCCAATACTGTCAAGAGTTTAACCCTGGGATTCAAAACTAGCAAGTAGCAGAAGACTCTGGAGAAAAAAGTCTGCAGAAATTTCTCCTTGTGGAAATGTTCTGTGTCTTAGTAGAGTCCTGGGCTTTGCATTTCCAGCCTAGTCCATGTCAACACCAAAGATGACATCTATGATAATGAACTAAAAAGGGTCTGGGTACAGGCTTAAGCTCTTGTCTGCAGTCATCCCAGCTGCTTAGCTACTGGCATACTGCCTGTCATAGTTTTGACCTGTGTCAACCGGCAGTCCCCAAGCAATTCCCCAGGCTCAGTCTGAAACTGTTGCCTATAGGAGGTATGGATGGGAATGAAGGAGTTTACTCCAACAGATGTGAACTATGCCACATCATCTGTCCTTAAGACAGAAGAACAAGTCCCAGCACAGTTTTATTTATCAGTATTAGCAAAGACACTGCCTTTTAGGATGATACAAGGACTTGTCCGTTAACCAAATGGTAACTAGGTAAGAGGTCTTTGATTTTAACAATGGCACAGTGCATCCCCGCTTCAGATTTCCTGTTTCTAAATGGCCACTAGTGAAACTCATCATCAGTATTCCAGCTCTCAGAGATGCTCACAGAGCAAAAAACATAGGCTGAAAGAGCCAAGTAAAAGCTTAAGAACAGGTAGCCCCCTACTACATTAAAACATGGGGAATGCAGGCAAATAGATCCCAAAGGGGAGCATGTACCCCATTGCCATTGCCAATGTCAACTAAAACAGCTGCTTGGGTTCGTCAGTGTGATATCCCTCTACAGGGTCATCACTCCTCAGATCTCTTGGATAACAGTCAGAAAGCTGAAGACAGTCTAGTTCCTGGACTTCATATGGGCAAATCTGAATGTAATTCTAGCCAGGACTTGTCTTCCCTGAGCTGTCAGGGACAGACATACTCCACAGCTTACTTAGGATCCGCTTCAAGTATGGGTCTGCCTGTGTCTTGCTGGCATGTGTTATTTGACTCTTCAAATAATACAAATGGCACTATGCCAATTTCCCAGGTATATATCCCCTCCATGTAACAGGGTCTGCTCTTATGTAGCGGCCAATTGATAGGCATGCCATGCCAATCTTCTTCACATTTCTCCCTGTCATGATTTATTCTTCCTTCTCTGTTGGGGTTTCCTTGGACTTCTACAGAAAATTAACTGGGCCTTCTAATGGAAGTTTGGAAACTTACCTCTCTGGTCAACCCCAGTACTCTGAAAGGTAAAGGCAGCTGTAATTGTGATCAGCAGCTCTGATCCCAGGATGTAAAGATGCCATCAGTAAAGGACCATCTTCTCTGGGGAGAAAATCTATAACCAGATTCTCATAGCCAGAAGACCCATTTTTTGATTCACTTAGATCAGGAGACAAGTTTTGCCTGGAAGTTTGAATAGGTCTGGTTCACCTTGATAGGAATAGATTCTGCTCATCTGAGGTGAGCTGCCTGGACTGAAGGACACAAGGTTGCCCATTACTTTGGCTAAAGCGAAATCTGTTAACTTGGACCTCCTTTCTGGCCTTCACAAAGCCCTGTGTCCTTTCAGAGGACTGGAAAATTACTTTTCCTTGGGTAGGGGTCTAGGTGCTGAGATCAATCTCACTTAAAGCAACTTGAAAAAATACCATACACTTTCGAATACCTGAGGCATTGTCTGTGGTCACCAAGAAAAGAATTGACAAGAGGCTGATCTTCTTCAGGACATGTTGATCCATGTAAAAATCTTTTCTTCTTCACAACAATCTATTAGGTGTCTCCATGAACCCAGACTGAAACAGCCTGTGGGCTCATGAGTGCATGCTATCCTTTATCTTGGTTTGGATTAGAGTACCTGAGTCGATACTGCTAATACTGACAAAGTTCCCAATCTCAAGTTCTTACAAGGCACATCCATAGACTGGATATACAGTGTACAGCATTCTTAGAGAAACACCCATGTGCCAGAGAAATTACTTAACAGTAACTTCAGCAAGGCTTAGGTATTGCTCCACAAAACTCTCTTGTGAGCAAAGTGAGAAAATACAGAGTAAATACATAATAAATTTGCTGGAAAACTGGACTCAAATGATAGTTATTGGAGTCTGTGACTTGAAGGCCTTATTAAACAGATGACCTATGGACCAGTCCCAGGCCAAGTAGAAGTCTATTACTGGTCCTGACACAGGAATAGACAATGCTCTCATTGGTGCTGTGGATGACCAAAGCTGGGGGAGGAGAGAAATACAGATCCTTTGAAAGCCAGCATTAGAACTGAATACTTCCTGACCAATTATAGAATCACAGAATCATAGAATGGTTTGGGTTGGAAAGGACCTTAAGATCGTCTAGTTCCAACCACCCTGCCATGGGCAGGCACCCTTCACGTTAGACAATTTACATCAAGAACATAAAATAAATGCCCAATAACTCTGTAGGAATAAGGGCAAAGCATGGTATATGGGTAGTAATAGGCTACACAAATACAAATTGGGTAACTGCTTAAGGAGCAGCTCTGCAGAGATGGAGCTGGCGATTAAAGTGAATATGAGTCATTGACTTGGTGTTGCTGTAAAAGCAGGCAGATGCCATACTCAGATATAGGAAGAGGGGTCATAAATAAGGTCAATATTTCTTTCTCCATTTTATTCATCCCTTCAAGACATCTGGAATTCTGTGCATTTTCCACACAACTCCAACTGGACAGTGCCCTGAGGAAGACAGGGAGGAACATTTTGCCTAAAGGCAAAAAGAGCTCCCCCAAAACCAAGCGGGAAAGAAGAGAAAGAATATGGTTTGGTTAATCTAGAGAAGATAGGGATGAAGGAGAGGAGGGAGAGGGGGAAAGGATGTTCATGCTCTTTCGGTTATGATAAAAGGTTGCTACCCAGAAGAGGGGACTAAACTAACTCTATGTGTGTCAAGCCCAGGGCAGCAAGTCATGCAGAAAGATGTTCGGACAAAGTAAGCTCTGGAACAGATGGCCTGAGAATTTTAGAAACAGATTGTAAGATACCAGCAAAGACTGATATAGACATAATCAGATTTAGAGGTGGGGCAAGATGGCCACTTTACTTCCTGTCATGTCCTTGACATATGATTCCATGATCCCGTGTTTAGTTTTCAATTCAGTACCATATCAATGTCATTACTTGTTTAATTTATTTACTTTTTCGACAGCATTTCTTCTGCTGCTATCATCCCTGTCTTCCCTCTCCTGCTCTCTGATGGCCTGTCTTAGTATCTTTGTCATCCTTCTCTTCTTCTCCCTAAAAGGCAAACTCTTTCATATCATTAGTTTTTCTCACACCACCACCTCATAAACAGCAATTTTATTCAGTTACACATTCAAAGTAGGTGGTTTTATGCTCAGACATTTAAGCACAGAAAGGTGAATCATTGTTTTTTGTTCCTTCTTCTTCTTTATGTTCTCAGAAGGGTGATGTGTTGTGTTCTCCCAGTGACATGCAGCTTTCTCTCACACCTATGGACCAAAATCTCTGCATCAGGATTTAAACAAAAGTGTGCTCTACAAGCTTAGAAACAAGGGGAAAGGTAAAAAAGAAGCTCTTACAAGCTGAGAGTCTTACAGTTGCCTATTTTCATCTTATGTTAGACATTTAAGCACAGATTTAAGTGGCAGGCCTATTCAGCTCCATGCACAGTCGACAGAGAGAGAAGCATTTCTGGTGTGTGATTCATCCTGACTAACACCTGAGTTGCCTCCTCATGTTGCCAACTACAGGACTTGAGAGAGACTTGGCTTTGGGCTGGGGGCCTTACGGGGCTGGAGGCACTCAGGTGCTGTCAAAAGCACTGGTGTAAGCAGGAACCGATGAACATGCTTAGCTAAAGGAAGCAAATTGTTAGGGTGAGTGGTAACTGCAATATGTAATACTGTCCTGGGATGATGGGGAAACTTTTGAAGCAAACCATTTTTTTCAGTACTACAAAGGACTGTAATATGCTCCAGGAACAGTTTTGAGAACTCTGTTTCAGTTGTCCTTAATTGTGCTGGTGTTTAATTTTTGCACGTTTTGGCCTGTTTAAAAAATCATTCTATCTGAAGAAAAGAAAATCCTGGTGAAACTGTGGGCAAATGCTGTGTTTTTGCTGAGCTTGAAGTGATAGAAAATAGCTAAGTTGTGCTGGGGAGTGGTGCTTTGACTCCTTTCTGCTTCCTCTAAATCCTTATCTCCTCTCCTTGGTTTGACCCTTAGCTTTACCTCCAGGTGATCTGGGCTGGTTGGTGTGCTCCTTCCTGCCTGGCTCAGGGGGCTGGACAATTTCAGTTTTCTACTGGATGCTGAGGGATTCGAAGCAGGAGTCCCATTGGCTCCACTTCCAGTAAGCGTTGTGTCATGCTTATTTTTTGATTCTCCTAAGAAACCATGTGTTCATTCATCTGAGGAAAGGGCTCTATGTCCTGTCTGAACTGGGAGAGCTCTCCGATCATCACCCAGAAGCAAGGAAATAATTTTCCATCTCTCTCATCCATGTTTCTAGCACCTCTCTATTGCCCCCTTCTTCTCTGTTCCATAAACCATTTCTTCACTCACAAGCCCTTCCTCAAGGGCTTCTTATCTTCCATCTGGCCTGGAAGATATCCACCATCCACCATCCTGTTGTCACATCTTCCAGCAAACACTTTTGAGTATCTGCCCATGGCTCTCACTGCCGAGGAGAATACCCCAAAAACACCTCCATGAGTCCAGCTGGAAACCATCCTTTGGTAGCAGCCACATTGGGCAGAAGTTGTTCAGGACTGCTTGTCCTCATATTCCTCCGTTAGTCAATACTTGCCTGTTGTCTGCAGTGCTATATTTAAATGGTGAACTACTTGGAGCACACCCTGCCCCTTCAATTTGTGATTGCACAGTGACTCACGTAATAGGGTATTGCTTCATGATGGGTGCTGTTAGGCATGGACACAAAGCAAATAAAAAATATTAATGCAAATAAGAGCCTTTCCTTAAATCCTGCTTTTGTCTTTCTTTTCTTTACCTTCACTGTTATAGCTGTGCTTATTTCATGTAAAGAGCCACTCAAATACAGCTTGATTTTTATCTTCCCAGAGAATGTTCCCTTCTTAGTCCAAAGTTAAAGATACTGAAAACAGAATCAAGCAACATGGAAGTTGTTTTTAATCAAGTAATTTCTCTTGGTGGGCACTGCTTCTGTTTGGGAATAATCCGCTTCAGTCTCAGCAGAATCCTGTGTGTACTATTGAAGCCCATACTTAATTAATTTGATTTTCTGTTTAGCTTGATCAGTACCTCAAAAAACAGCTCTTTTGTATTAAAATAAATAAATAGTTCACACTTTTCTTTTTGATCACTGTAAGAACTGCTACTGAATAATTAACTTCATTCCTAGAAAACATCCTTGTTTCCCCACAGATGCCTCACTAAGCGTGGCATGCAGAACATAGGACATTTACAGCTGCAGCTGGGCAAATTGCTAGTTTTTATTTTTACAGCAAATTTGTCTCCAAATGTTGTTTTAGTTAATCCCAAACTATTTTTATATCTGAGAAAAATGCATCAAGTAGTTTTGGCTAGATGGTGGATCCTGACGCCTATCAGAGAAAAGAAATCCACAGTTTATGCAACACTCTATGGGCAGTGGTATCCGTGCAGTAGAAAACTCACATATAAGCCCCGTTTCTGCATGTAAGACCTGAACCCGGCTCCCCAGAGTTCTCTGAACAACTGCCTGACAGGGTTGCATGGAAAAGTGCTGACCACTGAGTTCTTCTCAAGTCTTACACAGGATGGGATATTGCAACACCTTCCTCTAATTTTGCTGTTATTCTGCTTAAGGGGTGGAAAAGACAGACCCTGACATTATAGCAAGATGCATATTGCTAGTAAAATTCATTATCCCTAGCAAAGACTGCTTCTAAAAGCTTGTACTTAGGTAAGAAAGAGAAAAGACATAAAGCTTAAGGTATAAAATACTAGATTGTCATTAAACCATAGGAATTTTCAGGTTTTGGTGTGCTTGGGCAGCAGCCTGATGGAAAAGAAGACAAAGGATGGAACTGTATTTATAGCATGAGCAA
This sequence comes from Melopsittacus undulatus, assembly GCF_012275295.1. NCBI lineage: Eukaryota > Metazoa > Chordata > Aves > Psittaciformes > Psittaculidae > Melopsittacus > Melopsittacus undulatus. The sequence continues at coordinate 28,273,579 of NC_047531.1, forward strand.
CTTGGTCTCCATTGGCATGTTCACTGCATCCCAGAGAATTAATGGCTCTGTAAATGAGCCACTGAAATGGTAAGAGTTATCTACATATTCCATTTATTTTATAATAGCTGTTAATCTTACACAGCCTGATTTGATAAAACAGATAATCAGATCTTGATTTTTGTGTGCTTAATTTAACCTGTAATTAACTGTGCATTATACATGTAAATTGAATTCAGAAGTCTCTAAAAGTAAATGTGGATGGGGCTATAGTCTAAAAACAAGCATACAAAGCTATTGCTGAATTCCTTCCCATGTGCGAAAAAGAACCAGTTGGTGATATAGAAACAGCCTGTGCCAGTGGGTTCCCAGAGAAGGTAAGGAGGAAAGGGAGGTAGTAGCCCAATAGGCCACATCTGTCAGAGCCTCCTGCCCCAGCATGTTCCTTCTGGACAAGTTCTGCTGTGATGAAGTTTGCCTGCTTTCATGGCTCAAAGTGCAGAGAAGAGAGCCAGGAAGCTGGAGAGGAGATGTAAATGTCAGTGTTTCCTCTTGGGGAGGCCACTGTGTTGCATTGGACTAGCTGTCCTGTTAGTGAAAGAAATAGATACCTGAAAGGTGAAGTGAAAGAACACACTGAACTCAGGCTAACAAAGCTTGGCACATTGATCCTTGGTCCAGATCTGAGATTTAACTCTGAAGCTGAATGGAACTGGACATCAAAATAATGGCTTCTGTATGCTTGTTCAGTTCAAGATCAGTGACAAACCAGATCTATAATGATAACAGAAACCTTTAATTACAATTACTCCAATACCTTAACACCAGGCTACACTCTTGTTCCATGGTCATGCTAAGCCAGCTCAGATCCTGGTGCAGATCAAGTCCCATTCCTCCAGCTCCCACACATATGCCACTTCTCCTTCTCTGATCCTTCCCTTCTGCGCGCAGAAACTGTTGTGTGGCCAGGCAATAAACTGGCTCAGGGAACTCATCTGGCTTGAAACAAGCCCTTTGTCCTCTGAAAAGAATTTTCCCCAAACCCTCAAAGGACACTTTTGGGGTGAGCCACCATGAGCTCACCTAGGGTGAGGTGGCTGCAGCCTGCTCTTGCTCTCTCTCCTGTTGGGGCCATAAACACCCTAGGGGTCAAAAGTGTTCAGAAACAGAAAAATATCTCCCAAAATTCCAAGTTTTATGGGAGGGATGAAAAAAAATTGTCCAGTCCAAGCTTCTGTATTAAGCAATTATGTTGTCTTTGTTTTTCGCCTGAAATACACTTTTTTTTCTCCACAGCTGTTAAAAACCTTCAGTGAAGAAGGTACTTTCAGATTCAAGATAAAGTGAGAGAAGATTAATTTTTTCTATCTTCCTAACACCATCTGTTCCTTTTTAATTCCTTTTGTCTTTACATATGTATTTATTGAGTTGTGAAAGAGATTTGAGTAATGTGCTCTCCAATAACTGCCTATGCTCTTCTATGTAGCTGTAGAATACATACATTAATAAGCCTTGAGAGGTGAAGGGACAAATACCTCAGCATGCCCACACCTTTAGCAGGTATTTATTTTTGAAAACAGACATGTAAACAGCCATGTTGGAACTTGCAAAACCTCTTGGTGTAATTATTACTGCCCTATGACTGTATCCCTGTATGATGAACACTCAGCACAGTTCAATGCAAATATTTGCTGAGTTAAGAAAAAGCTCTCTTTCTTGTTGGAAATGGACTTTACTGGGTTACAGTACTAAGATGGGTTTGATATGTTTGAGGAATAAATGTTTTATGTTTCTAAAACCCATCTAAAAGAATGACTTGCATTACATAGGGTAACCATACTTCAGTCTCCCCCCTGTTTTAAATGCAATCCAAATCAGTGTGTGACTGGAAAGAAACAAAACCTGTTTCTGTAAGGGGTGGTCACAAAAGGTACCATCAGCTATCAAAGCTGGTGATGTGTTTTGAATTTCTTGGCACATTCAATAGGAACCAAAACCCTGGCTGAATGAATGTACCTGAAAATCTTTTCTAGTAAGCACATGGTATATTGGGTTTTCATGGCAAGGTTTTGGCAGTGGGGGCATGCATTGGTGGCTTTTGTGAGGAGCTATTAGAAGCTTCTCCCATGTCTGATAGAGCCAATGCCAGCCAGCTACAAGATAGACCCACTGCTGGACAAAACTGAACCCATCAGCGGTGGTAGTAGCGCCTCTGGGATGTGAAGGACTGAATACCTTGGTATTTAAGGGGGGGGGGGAACATCTGCACAATAGCAACTGGAAGAGAGGAGTGAGAATATTTGAGAGAAACAACTGTGGTGAAGGAGAAGGAGGTGCTTCAGTCACTACAGTAAAGATTCCCCTAAGACCATGGTGAGGCAGGCTGTCCCTCCTGCAGCCCATGGAGGACCCCACACCAGAGCAGGGGGATGCCCAAAGGAGGCTGTGACCCGCTCTTGGCAGGACCTGTGGCCCGTGGAAAGAGGAGCCAGCACTGGAGTAGATTTGCTGCAGGACTTGTGACCTCATGCGAGAGACACAGGCTGGAGCAGTCTGTTCCTGAAGAACTGCATCCCAGAGAAGGGACCCACACCAGAGCAGGCTGTTCCTGAAAGGCTGCACCCCATGAAAGGGACCCACACTGGATCAGTTTATGAAGAGCAGCAGCCCAAGGGAAAGACTCATGTTGAAGAGATTCATGGAGGACTGGAAGTGGAAGAATATAAGGAGGAAGGAGTGGCAAAGACAACATGTGATGATCTGACTACAATTCCCATTCCACATCCCCCTGTGCCACTTGGGTGAGAGTAGATAGAGAAAGTGGGAATGAAGTTGAGCATGGGAAGAAGGGAGGAGTGGGGGGAAGGTGTTTTAAGATTTGTTTTTATTTCTTACTAGCCTACTCTGAATTGATTGGTAATAAATTAATTTCCCCAAGCCCACTCTCTTTGCCCTGTATTTGCTGAGTGATCAAACTGTCCTTATCTCCACCTGTAAGCCTTTCATCATACTTTTTGTCTCCTGTCCAGCTAAGGAGGGGAGTAATAGACCAGCTTGGTGGGCACCTGGTGTCCAGCCAAGGTCAACCCACCACACATGGTTATGCTGGAAGTGAGATGTCCAAAGCAAAACCTTCAGCAGGTTTAGAGGCTTGTAATATATAAAAGTAGGGAAAACTGGTCATGGGAGGAAACTCCGGGCTGCTTACAGTAGACAGCATGAATATAGCCATTGTCTTGACAGTGTGGGGAGACCATATGCCTGGTTTCTATACAAAGAAAACTTCAGCATAAAAGGGTACTCTGAAGGAATCCACCCCTCACTAATCCTATTGTAGAGCAATACTTTTAATGTGATCCATCTGCTAACCTGCAAGGCCACTTCTTCAGTCCTTCACATCGTGCAAAATCATTCCTCAAGTCGCCAAGTCAACATCTTCTCCTCTGGCCCTTCGGTCACTAAGTCTGATATTCAGTATTGTCAGGATATGGCCAACACATTCTACCTTCTTTATCTCTACTTTTGATGACCTTGCATTGTCACTGTTCATTGTCTCATAATTTCATTGTGGACATCTGATACAGATTTCCAACTGAAAGTTGTTTAAACAGTACTTGGTAAACCTATTGCTTCTCCTGGATCCACAATTTAGTGAAGATGTTATTTATGTCAGACTGCATTCTCACCAGTAGTCCTTGCCTGTCTGAGCCAAGCACTACAGACAGAGTCACAGGGGATGTGAGATGTACTGCCTGGATGTGACAACAATGCTTGCAGTTGCTCCTTCTAGAACAGTGGTGCCACATAAAGTCATATTTATTTTCATAGCCTTTGTTTCTTGACCTGTTGATTATAAGAACTCATAGTTTTGTCGTTCTGACTGAGCTGTCTTTTGTCGTATCTCATCTGCTGATGAATAGATATCCTGAGCAAACCAAGACTGCCAAACACCCTGGGACTCCAGTCTCTGTGCAGATATTTGTCACAGAGCAATATAAGACATTACAGGGAGATGATGTACCTCACCTATGCTGGCAATGACATCAAAGCAGTACTTTAGTTACTGGTGTACTGAAAAGTATTTTGGAAAATCTAAATTATTTTACAAAGAAATCTGTAAATTTTCAGTGCTTGCTATTACAGCATCTGTTGGTAAATGCTTTCTTACAATCACTGAAGTGTAAAAGTGCCAGTTGTCATTATACTTTTGTTCACTAGTATTAGTTCACCTCATTATGTAGCATGAGGATAGGGTCAATGAATGAAGAATTAGGAAGAAAAAAACTAGCTCTACTTAGTGGCACTGTGTCTTCTCCTCAGAATAACTGTATAAAGCCCCTTTTTAGACAGGAACATTATTTACCTTCAGTTGTTTCAATCACATTTTTCTTGGGCAATTCTGTCATGGTGCATTTCCTCCTTTCCTTTGAGGTGAATTTTAGACCCTGTTCCTTGGTGTAGTTTCATTCTTCGTATCACTTGCTTTGAGTGGATGTGCACTTAATTTCCTTTCCAACAGTCTTTATGGCTCTGTATTTTGCTGTTGGAAGCTTTCAGTTCACCTTAGGTAATGCGTGTGAATATCCATACCTTTTATCTTATTTGCATTGCCAGGTTCAGTCTTGTTTCTGCTGGGGGTCTATTTAGTCCACAATACAAGTAGTCCATGATCCACATATCCACATTAACATAACCTGTCTTTCCCTTTGTTTTTTTTTTTTTTCCTTGTTTGCAGTGATTCACTGCCCCTTCCTTCCTTTGGAAATTCCTGCTGTATTCTCAGTGGTATCAGTGAGTGTGCTTCTGATGGGTGTCCAGGTCTAGTCTACATGATTGAAAGGGATTCCAAGTCCTTCCAGACAGAAAACTCATTTGAAGGGGAAGGAGTTGGCAACCATCTCATGATATTTCCTGTTATGTGACTGAGCCATTGACTTCAGGTGGCCACTTCTAATTAGAAAAGCAATCATTTCAATAGCTTATGTGACCATATCATTAAATCCATCACTACACTACAAATGCTGCAGTTAAGAGTGAGAAGATTAATCTTGCTTTAAATATTGAATGATTGAAATGTATAAAATACTGCTATTCTTGCTCTTCCAGAGATCCACATGGTAAACTCTTGATCATAGTTCATTATTTGTTTTTGTGCTTCCACAAACTCACATCAGAAGTACTGATCTGTTTTACATGTGAAATGTGAACTCAGGGACTCTGCTCAAGAAACGTAGCTTACGCAATTTTGTACCTTTTTGAGTAAAACAAGTGGTATCACAGTGATGGACATTTGTAAATCACCAAGAGTGTAATGCTCACCTCCAATTTTACTGACATTAAACCTCTACAACCTAGCTGAGCAGTTTTAATAGGTATAAAACTATATGAGCTATGAAAACTAGTGGTACTGCTGAAGAACAACTGTTTCTGTGGACACATTTGGAAGACATTTTGAAAACAATGTCAAACAACTAAAAAAGCTTGGGCAGGCTAGAAAGCACTCTGCATAACTCATCTTTGCCTCATCTCACAGGGTATTGATGTCTTTCTTCTTTGCATGAATAGCTCTTGACTTTTCTACTTGTAGCCAGAACTCTTTCTGTCATTATTTTATGCTTTGCTGAAAAGCTCCATGCAAGGACTGAGATTCTTGTCAGGACACCATCAAGAAAATTACCACACTGATCCCAGCTAGTACAAGTCAAAGCTGGCTTGAAAGCCTCTTGGAAAATATAGTGGAGAGCCGTGGCCTTGCAACAGGCTTCTGAAAAACAGTTACTCCATGCCACCCAGGAGCAAAGTGCTTTACAAACAGTATGTGTCTACTTGGATAGCTCCAAAAGTCAGTAAGACCATAGTTAGCTTTGACTTTTTGACACTATAACACAGAATATGGAAGCTCCTCCAATTGTTATGTGCTGTGACCCAACACACCAACAACCTGCTGCCAGTAAATCCAAATGCTGCCATTGAAGCAGCTTCTCAGAAGCACAGAGGTATGGGTTAATGCAGCCTATCAAAATCAAGCTCATAAATAGCTTCATCAAAATGTGTCAGTGTGTCAGTTATCCTTTCAGCACTAAAGATTAACAAAGGGACTCACTGTCCCCAAATCACTTAAGGTTGCTGGACCTGAGGCTATTTTTTGTTGACTTTCTTAGGAATTAGAGAATAGCTGGCAATTTAATTTACAAATATCATCATTCCCAGTCAGGCAGCGGAAGCATGGAAGGCTGGAAAAGCAATGGCTATTCTGCATCTGGGGAGAAGGCAAATGAGCTTTAAGGCTGTAATCCTTTGTTAGGAAATCTTTGGAATTTATGTATAGAGCTGGAAACCTCTATCAAAATGTGTGTCCATGATCTGGCCCTGACTTCTGGACCAGAATCTAGCACAGTCCACCTAGAAACTGGCCACCAAAGGTAGGAGCCATGCTGATGAACATCTCTGGGGAGGGGGGGGTGTGCTCTGGGGGAGTGTCTGCTCTGTCGAGCAGTTCCAGTCATTTTTGCATCATTCGAAAGCACAGCAACAGCAATCTGCGTGTCTTGCATGGAAGCCATTCCAGTAGCACAAGAGCACTTTGCAATGGGTTCTACACTTGTGGGACTACTTTTTAGACCTTATAGCAGCAACATTTCACACTTTCTTGTTTTATGGAAACAATGACACTGCAAATGAAATATTAGGCATAGTCTCTTCAAGGGACTAAGCAAACCCTTAGAGATGATCAGGGATTTTGAGCTCTCCTTCTTTAAGATATATGGACACCCTCCCCCAAAGAAGGATGGATTTTGAACCTCTGCTCTCAAACAGATCCCATTCTCACATGTGGAATTCCAGGAGTAATGACAGATTAGAAACTCATGCCAAAGTCACTGAAGCATTTAATAGAGTCTGAGGAAGTCAGTGTCAATCTTTCCTTTGTCCAGAATTACTTTAGCAGAAGTATGCAAGCTCTTCATACTCCCTGCATGGTTCACATGAAGTGAAATCTCATCTAAGTGCAGTAATCTCGGGGCATTAAATTACATTTAACCTAAATTGTTAACAGTTGTTGATTCTCCATGTTATAATTATATTGGCTACAAACGGGATCAAGTCAACAGCGTGGAGGAGACGTCAGTGGGGTGACTGTGAAGTGACAGGCAGCTGCACCAATCCGAGCCTCTCCGCACAGCTCCTGTGTGCTCACAGCTCCGGGTTGGGAGGGCTCAGGGGAGGAGGGGGGCTCTGCACATATGTCCAGGCATTGCTGCAGTGGATGGTTTGGCTCGGATCTCACTGCTATTTAAAGGCACATGAGCTGCATGTTAAATTGGGCATTAGTATTTGCCTGGCTTTCCAACATACAGCTGGTTTGGCTGTGCTGAACACCACTCCTGTTGGGGAATTGCAGACAAAATGCGGGCAGAGCCCATAAGCCCTATAAGAAATAACAGGACATTAGGGGCTGACTCCTGCTTCTCCTCTTCAGAGGACAGTTTCATTAGGGCAACTCCTTAAACCAGAACAGCATTAGCAAATTAAGATCATGGCTTGCCACTGTGCTTGGGGTTGCCAAGAAATGTTTGGTTTCTTTCACAAAAGGCCAGCTCAGGTAAACCTCTGGAATTTTAGTGCAAGGTAAGAAGGAGAATTTGCAAACAGAGGGTTTACCTCTTGCCTAACCCAAACACTCAGCTTGAATGTCCATTGATAGCAGTTGTCCTGGCTGTACAGGAGGTGTCTGTAAAGCCTCAGAACACCTGAATATTTACAGTGGACTCTTTCTAAGAAAATGAAACAATGGATTCTGCTAAATCCATGAATTGCTGTTTAAAATACCAGTCAGCTCACAAGCACACTATTACCAAAAAGAGAGCAAGAGAGGAACCACAGCACAAAGAAACTGAAGCTGTGTCTATACAAACAAATTAGATGTGCCTGGGACCATTCCCTGGCACTGAGGCCAGTTGGCAAACAGCAGCCTGCATCTGTAGCATTAAACTGTCTTACTCTCCAAAGGAAGGTGGCCACATAGGGACTGGTGCTGGGAGGAGTCTCTGGCCCATGGAGCCCCTAAACCCTACAAAGAAACTGCAGGAGAGAGGTCCTTGGCACAGGTCAAAATGTGCCACAAGCCATACTAAAAATTTTGTGGTGCAGAGGATGGAGAGTGCTGAGGGATGCTCCTGGTGCTGTTAAACATCATGGTATTGATGCGGCCTGAAAGTGTCAACCTCTACTATGGACAAGAAGAAAAAATGTCAGAAAGAATGGGAGCAACTCTACCCCTTTATGCCCTTGGTTGGAAGTATAAAAACATGTAAGATGTGCACTTTGCCCTGAAAGCCTTACTAGCAGGAGTCTCAGCCCTCGTGCCATGGATTGACACACACCTCCTCTGGAATGCAGCCATGGGCAGTTTTGCCAAAGAGAAGCTACTGTTTTGTATTTTATTTTTAAGTATAGTTTTTCCTATGACTTTGGTGAGCTTGTAAGGCTTTGTTTTATTGTAATTGGAACCTTAGTTAATGTTCTGCAATCCCTGATACATACTTTCACCTCTCAGCCATTTCTAACACTGTTTCCCAACTTTAAATTTCATTTTCATGGCGAAAGGTGACAAACATGAGCACTGGAGAAGACAGTCACAGCGTTTGTTGTGGCTGGAGGACATCAATGTTCATTTATGTAAAACAAAACAAACTAAAGAATTCCCAGGAAAGAGGACTCCCCACTTCCAATGGCACATCCTTTTGTATATCAGAACAATGCTGAGCAGCCCAGCCAGGCTGGCCATAGAGCGGGAGCTGCAGTTTCCTAATGCAATGTGTTTAGTGGTGATGCTGGTTTCAATTATTCTCACAATTGCTCATTCCCATCACAGAGCTGACATTTCTTGGCAGGATTTTTTTTTAATCGGATTATGTCCCTAATCCAGTTCAAAACCCACCCCTGCAAATGGTTGTGCTGTCACAACTCAGTGTGCTGAAGAGCAGCAGATAAGACATGGGAGATTGAGAGTGGGAGGAAGGGAAGGTACCAAGTATTGAGTTTGCATTGAGTTTGTAGCTGTTTTCTCTTTTGAACGCGTGTTATTTGCTTTCTACTCCACCTAAGGGTGAAAGCGTAATCCCGGTTAATGCAGAGCTCAGGATTTCACAGCTGTCCATTGCTTGTTTTCTTTGCACCCTCCTTCCTTCTCAGACCTCAGTGACGGCTTGTGAAAATAGTCCCATGCTGCCTTGCCAAAGTGGCGCTTAGGCTTCCTCTTTTCAAGAAGGAATCACTCAGTAGGAGGCATCTTCACAGCAAGTATCATCTTACTTTTGCCCGTATAACGACTGGTAGATCTGGCAATACAACCAGCCCTTTGAGAGAGAGTCCCATTCCAGCATGACTTCCATAATCACTCAAGTTAATATGATATCTTCTTCTTCCCTGTGTCCATGTTCACTAAAAAGATTAACTACTATCAGATGTTTAATGCAATTAACAACAGTGTTGAAAGGGGAAGAGCTCAGACTAGAAGGAACAGATTAGGAAGTACTCCTTCAATTAGATAATTTCAGCTTGGTTGAGTCTAATGAAAATCACCCCGGAGTACTTGGGCATACCACTGAAGCAATCACAGAGGTGTCTGCAGCTAAAACCAGCTCCCAGGCATCTGTGGTTCAATTATCCAGTTTGGAGATTATCTGTGTCACAGATGCAGAGATACCTAGGGTCTGACACGGCTCATTAGCACAAGCACCACATGAATAAAGCATTGCAAATTCCAGGGTCAGGTTGGGTCTGGAAATAGTCCAGTAACTTCAATTTAGGACAAAGCTAAGGCCTTCTCTCAGAAAGATTGTCTGGATGTGAGCTGACTGTGTACACCTGTACCTGTATCATATTCCTTGCCAAGTTCCAGAAGAACTTAGGTGCAGTGTGAGGAAAATTGCGTGGGTCATTTCAAGCCCACTTGTTACGTCCATCTAACATGAGTCCAGAATAAGTCCAACTGGATCTGGGCTAAGCCTGTAAAAAGACCTTGGGCCATCTCTGCATTGTGTTCTTACCGACCCACATGGTTCCCTGTATCCTGATCATCTCAGCCCTCCTGAGGCTCCATCAAGGAGCTGCTGGTACCTTGAAGGATTTGTGAAGTTGCAGAAGACTGGAAAAGATTTAAACATAAAGGAAAAGAAGGGTTATGGGTCAGATCAATGTCATTAAAAAGCTGATTAAAAAACTGAGTGTTGGACTGTGCTGGGGAGAAGAAACTCAGATGTGCAGTAGCAGCCCACAGGGGTTGGCCAAAAGTAAGTCGTACTGAGACAAGCTTGCATTCTATGCCTTATTCAAGCCCTGCTGTGTCTGTGGCTTTTCCTGCTCATTTACTGGTGTTTTCCAGCATTTCCCAAGGACATGGGTGATGTTGCCAGCTCCAGTGCTGGGGTAGTCCGTATCACAGCTCTGTTCTAGGAAATGTGGTGGCTTGATGACACAACTCCTGCCTGGCACTGACACAAGGTCCATGCTTCAGTGGTAGCCTTTTCCAATGAGCTTTTCCCAAATAAAGTGTCATGTAACTTCTCCTCCTTCTTGACCAAGTGAATGTCAGATGTTACTCCAGACATCAAAAGGGTTTTGCCTGAATTGCAACAATATATGAGACAGAGATGTTTAAGTAAGGTATCTAAACCCCCTACATTTTTCACTAATTACACCATAATAAGAAACAAAATTAAATACCCTCCTTAAAGCATCTTTCAGCAGCAGGTTAATTCTGAACTAGATTTACACAGACATTAGAGTTCCTCTATTACAACTGTATTCCACTTATACACTCATTATAAGGTACCTGGCTGGGAAAGTTTGTGCAGGTATCATAAACATGCACTGAAATACCCTGAGATATTTTGATATCTATTTAGAATCAGTGTGAATGATCAAGCACTAATGCACTGCCCAACACACTTTTCAAACCACATATTCTCTATATGCAGCATCCAGAAATCTGAATTTTCTGATCCATCTATACTGATGTCGTGGTTTAAGCTTAGCCATAAATCATGCAGTCACTCTCTCATTCTCCCCCTTTCCTTCCCCTGCTCCTGGAGGGATGGGGAGGAGAATCGAAAGAACGTAACTTCCATGGGTTGAGACAAGAACAGTCCAGTAACTAAGGGATAACACAAATCACTACTGCTACCACCAAGAATAATAATGATAAGGGAAACAACAAGGGAAGATAATGCAACCTCTCACCACCCACCGACCGATACCCAGCCTGATCTCATCAGTGAATTAGCTCTTCTGGGTAACTGCCCCCAGTTACATCCTGGGCATGATGTGCTGTGGTATGGAATACCTCTTTGGCTAGTTTGGGTCAGGTGTCCTGTCTCTGCTTCCTCCCGGCTTCCCCTCCTCCCTGGCAGAGCATGAGACTCAGAAAGTCCTTGGTCAGACCAAACGTTTGGGCAGTAACTAAAGCCATCAGTGTTATCAGCTCTGTTCCCAGGCAGAAAGTCAAAACCACAGCACTGCACCAGCTACTAAGAAGGAGAAAAAATGACCGCTGCTGCTGGACCCAGGACAACTGAACAGTGATCACTATTTCCCAGTCCTTTAACTGATTATCACCTTACGTGTCACATACCTGAAGGGAAGCTGAATTACAGCATTGACTCAGATTTTCTCTTACTATATTTGTACACCTACAGCAGAAACAGAGGTTTCATGACTTTGTCACTGCTGCTAATGGATGTGTCTGTGCACTGAGTGTCATGAGTTATCCATCCACCCATCTTCCAGCTATTGGAGTGACTCACCTCTGGAGTACCATATCACACCACCTCCTTCACACAGGTTCCTTCTTGTTCTTTCCCTATTCAAATTTTGCTCTGCATGAATAGAAAAATCTGAGACAATCAATGCCATGATCACATTTTAAGTCATATTAAATGACTCAGTACAGGACCTCACCCCACTGCAGATGCCAATAACGCAGACATCTCTGTCAGAGCTGGTTGCTCTAGGCTACCTTTTAGTCAGCGAAGGGAAGGAAATAGGGCCTGATTCATCTTGACTATGTTAAATATCAGCATTAGCACAATGTGAGTCACATTATAAAAGTGCCTGTTATCCTGATGACTCCAGAGACAGCCAGCACAATGTGCTCCAGCATTGATGGCTGAACTGCGGATAACTTGCAGTGATGGGTGATGAAACCTGTCCAGGTGAGTCAGAAACAAGTGCACATGCATGTAGAGATCTGACAAAATAACCTGCCCTGTCATCCAGATGTAGTCTCCTACCCCTCTCTACCTGAGTTACTGTTCTTCCTTTTATTGTATTTTTGCTGCATAGATGGTACTTGGGCAGATCCACTGGATTAGTTGGTATGGGAAGGTATTGCCTGACAAATACGGACAAAAGAGGTTCTTTCATGCCTGTAACACTTATTTTGGTAGAGATAAAATGCCCTGACTGCCTTTCCCTTCCCTTCTCCCCCAGATCAACCCAAGCTTCTAATCTAAAGTGATATAAAATCAAAATTTCTACTTGTGTCAGAATAAGCTGGACACCCTTCAGCCTCAGGTCACCTTGGAAAGACTTTCTGGAGGAACTGGACTGATATAGCTGTGCCAGTGCCGAGGTGATTCCTATTATGGAAAAATCCAAGGAGTGCCAAGGACACAAAAGCCTGGATATGGGATACCCATTCTTCAGATTGCAGAGGCTGCTGTTCCCTGTGGTAGCAGGAGATAGCTCAGGGTGGTGGCAGGACCTTTGGAAAGTGTCCCGTTAAACTGAATGGAGTCTGATTTGAATTCTTGCCTTTCTGTGTTTTCCTCTTTGGCACAGCAGGCTAGCACTGCAGACAGTCTGGGAGCCCACGTGCTGAGCTGGTTGCCCACCATAGCTATTGATTTCCAACTTACGGGTTTACAGACCTAGTTTCAAAAGAGGCAGCATAATGTGTTCTTTTCAGGATCTGAAATGTTCCTTTGAATGGTTTTCTAGGGGCATTTTAACTTATTTATTTTAATTTATGCATCCAGTAAAAAACATATGTAATCCTAACTTTAAGGCCATTAGCTACTTTTTAAGTACAACTATAGTGTTAAGCACTCTTGCTAAACACTCCTTCTGGGAAGGAAGACAGAAAAGGAAGGGCCTAGCAGCACCAAAAAAATCAATAATATTTTAACAATGAATTTTTACTGAATCACATATAAGCCCTTTCAGGATTATAATGAATTTCAGTGAAAATAGATTTAAAGAAGTATTAAGACATTTTAAATACAGTTTTAAAAGTACAGTCTAGATAGTTAGATTATAAATAGAGAACGAAAGTCCTACAGAGTTCACAACAACTCTGCTGTAAAGCCATGGACGAAGCTCAATAATAGGTACATTCACTGAGGAGCACGCAGAAAACCTCTCCTGATGTAATTTCTGGAATGGACCACCCTGAGTGTGGTGGACATTGCCATGCGGAGCAGAACAGCCAGATTAACACCGAGTGACCCTGTCCTGGTGTCATGGGTTGAGCAGTAGCAGTCATTTTTCTCCTTCTTGTAGCTGGTGCAGTGCTGTGTTTTGACTTCTGGGCTGGGAACAGTTGCTTGATAGTGAGCATGTTTTGAGGGTGTTTTTGTTCAAGGCCTTTGTTTTTTGTTCAAGTGCCTTTTGTTCAAGGCACGTGTTCTGCCGGTGAGGAGGGGAGGCCGGGAGGAAGGAGAGACAGGACACTGGACCCAGGCTAGCCAATGAGGTATTCCATACCATAGCACGTGATGCCCAGGATGCAACTGGGAGAGAGAGCTGGAGGGGTGGAGTTCTGGAGGAAAATGGAGGAGGGAGCACACGGTGCTCGGCCAGGCAGGGTGGAGTGAGTTATGGGTCGGTGGCTGGTGGGGTGTTGTATTCTTTTCGCTTGTTATGGGCTGTATCATTACTATTGTGTTATGCCTTACCTATTAAACTGTTCTTATCTCAATCCGTGGGGGCTACATTCTTTGGATTTTCCTTCCTAATTCTCCGGGAGTTGGGGGACTTGGTTTAAACCACGACACCTGGGTTCAGCTCTAGCAGTCAATTTTTTCTCCTTCTTAGTAGCTGGTGCAGTGCTTTGTTTTTGACTTTCAGCCTGGGAACAGCGCTGATAACACTGATGTTTTTTAGTTGTTGCTCAGTAATGTTTGCTCTGACCAAGGACATTCTGAGTCTCACGCTCTGCCAGGGAGGAGGGGAAGCTGGGAGGAAGCAGAGACAGGACATCTGACCCAAACTAGCCAAAGAGGTATTCCATACCACAGCACATCATGCCCAGGGATGTAACTGGGGGCAGTTACCAGGAAGGGCTCGCTCTCTTCTGGGTTGGGCTCATTTGGGTGGGTGGTATCACATTCTCTTCCCTTGTTTTTTTCCTTTATCATTATTATTGTTGGTGGTAGCAGCAGTGGTTTGTGTTGTACCTTGTGTTTTACTGTTCTTATCTCATCCCGTGGGAGTTACATTGTTTTGATTCTCCTCCCCATCCCTCCAGGAGCAGGGGCGGGGGGGTGGGGGGGAAGGAAAAAAAGGGGAGAGGGGGACGGGTAAGAGAGAGACTGTGTGGTTGGGTTTAAACCACAACAGACCCCCACTTCTGAAATGCACAATCCCACACCAGTTGGTGGCTGTGATGGGTTTGAGCAAGGCAGTGTCAGATCGGCATTGAGCATAACTGCTCTTACATCTTAGTTAATTGTAATGATTTTTTGAGTGCCATTTTATAAGTACATTTTATGTAGGCTTCCTCCTTTGCCATTAAAAGCCCCATTTAGAACAAGACATTCCATAACCCAGCCTTCTCATCTTTCTTATCCACCTCTGTGCTCTGAAATGAGACCTTATTTCTTGTCTTCCTCACTGTTTAACACAGTTCCATGGAATAAGATATCAATGAACTGGAGTCTTCCTCCTGATGATAACAAAATCTCCCAGCTCTGGCTAGTGCCCAGGGCTTGGGATGCTCTCCTCCCCACTCCCAGCTCCACTACACTTCACCAAGAGCTGCAGCTCTAGATTATAATGGTGCACTTTCCAATAGCATCAAAAGAATGCTTTACAACGTGATAAGAGTCACAAAATGTTTTGGCTGGCTGAGGCTGTGTGTGAGAAACACTGAGGTGTTGGGTGAGAGCCCAGTGACACACGAGGCCCCCAAATCTGTCTGGCCCCTGAAATCATGCCCTGCAGGGACCCATCTGGACAGAAAAGGCAGGAGCTTGTGCATGGGATTTTCTAGGGTTGTCTCCATTAGTTGTAATGTCCACGCATAATTGCAGCACAGGTTTTGAACCAGGCACCTGGGAAGTTTTGACAAGCTCTATCACAACTTTTGCAGTTCATCTCAAGGACTAGCGTTACAATTAATGTCATTCTCTAGTTTATAGTTGTAATCCTGAAGCAAGCGCTGACGATTGTTAATTTTATGCTTTCTTTCTTTCTGCTTACCCATTATGTCAGCATGTTTCATTTACACTCGGCTTTCTGAAATCAATCTCCATTTTGATGTATGGTTCCCTACTGCATTTTTATTTTTTTCCCCAGTAAACAGCTGAAGATTTAGTGCTGGCTTCTAACACACTGAATCTATTTATGATAGTTTACATAATCAGATTTTCAGTGCACTGTAAATCTGCCTTAAAATGGTTGCATTGCTCTGGGACTAAACTGGTCAACTTTTTGAGCTGCTTTTCATCATTTGTGTACATTTTACGATTTTAAAGAGCAGTTGAGATGCTATTTCGGTTGGGCTTTAGTACCTTCCATGTGTTATTAATTTTTTTTTTCTCCAATGGGGATTTTCCACAAACAAATGTTGCATTTTCAAATAACTGCTTCGGTCATAAATATCTTCTAAGCTACTAAATGTCAAACTTTCCTGTGGCAATAGGGTAATTCATCTCTTGAATATAGTGTCTGACTTTTGCAATTAAACAAAGTGATGAAATTTCACAGGGAAGAACAATCAAAACTAGCTGAAACGCTAACGTGTGGATGGGCAGTGAACCTAGGAAGCAGCAGCTCTGATGGGAAGCAGGAATGTGCACCCACAGGCTGCCCATGGATTTTCTTAATGTGTCTTTAATCTGTGAGGGGCATCAAGGCTAACAGGAGCAACACAAAAGCCTGGATGTATGGTACTGCAGTTGGGTCTCTGAAAGTGTTCCATCTCCCAGAGGAGGACCAGACTTCTCCAAGCACATCCGTTTGCTCTGCTCTATCCTTTGACAGCAGGACACAAAAGCAACGGGTAAGTAAAATTGTGTTGGAAGAACCACCAGAAGCCTGCCTGAGCTGCCCAGGGATGTATTGCTTCACTGCCATGGGTTTAGGAGGTTTCAGCTGAGTCATGGTTCAATATACACAAGCCACTTTCCCATGAAGAAACTTGAGGGTGAAGCGCCTGAGCAGCCGCCAGCCAGGCTGGAGCATAGAGTCACAGCTAGGGCTTGCTTGCATTTGATCAGTAGCTGATCCTTCCCTGAAGCCTGATGTTTCTTCCCCTCCAGCATGAACACGGCTCCACAGAAGTGCAACCCCTTTCACAAACTCAGTTGCTAAATTGATTGCACTACATCAGCAAAATTTGCTCATGAGGAAAAATGCTGACTTTGCTTCATACCTTCTCATATATAGTAGAGTCAACACCAAGCATTTTGAACTTGGTTTATAACTGTGCACACTGGGGTGTTATTAAATCCTTTTAGAAGCTGAACTGGTGTGGAGAGTGGAGAAAATTGCATTTGGGTGTAGCTTGTGAATGTAGACAGGTGTCAAATACGAAGTCCCTGAGTTCAAGGCTGGGAGATAATAGCTTTCCAGTGCCACAGCTGTCTTCAGTTGTTATCTGTGATAAGGTTACATTGCAAAATTAAGGGTAAAGGAGCAATGATGATATGGGTTTAACTGGAGCAAATCCAACATAACTCAATGGCAGTTGGGTAAGGATCACTTTGTTTAACTTATACTGATGGACAGGATTTAATTAAAACAGTCACAAATGCGTATTTTAAAACATTTTGTCTAGGCAAAACCCTAGATGTTCAGAGATATATTTTAGACACATAGAGTTGCTTAGATGAGGAGAAAGCTGGGAAAAGCAGTGGGTGGTGTAGAAGGGACAGAAGAGAGGACAGAGCTAGAAGGAACCAAGTCTAAAGTGATGGCTTGGTAAACACAAGTAAAAATATTTGTACCTCTGAGACACCAAGTGAGAAAAAGCCTGGCACAGGCAGGCTGTAAAGGATTCAGCATGGCCCATGTGGGCAGCAAGAGCTGTCCTTTACAGCCTGACACCAACCGCATGGGGATATGGGAATTCAGGGAGCATTTTTTCTTTTAAAGCTTAAGAAAATAAATACAGGTTAGAAACAGTGTCACTGGCGCATTGTTATGAAGTGAAATACTGCAGAATTTGGGCATACCAAAAAGAAGCATATCTATGCTTTCTGCACATGTGCTCTCTCTTAACTACATACAGTTCCTCACAGCACTCATACCAGTAGCCCAGGATTCATTGTGATAGGCTTACTTCAGCCTTTGACCTCACAGACACCTGATGTCTGGGTGGACACCCCATAACTGTAGGCTGTGGCATTCTCACTGCTGAGCTCAGCAGTGCTGGCAGGTAGGAAAATGGTCCAGGAAATAGCTGGTGAGATTTACGGAGCCTTCAGAGCTGGATGGCCCCGGAGCTGTTGAGTGCTAGATTGCTCTGTTAGATACAGGCACAAATTCTGCCTAAACCCTTGAGCAGTTTCCTGTGCTGTTGTCCCAGACTTTGCCCCTAGAACTAAGAAAACCCAAAGCACATTGCTTCATTGAGAGCGTATGATCCTTATCAACTGGGTGGAGCAATAACATGGAGCAAACGAGAAGGTCAGCACCCAGCAGTCCCTGAGCTGCCCTCCCTACTTCCCTGTTACATATGTTAAGCCGTAACCTTGCCCTTGCAGAACAGCATCCAAATTTCTCCCTCGTGTTGGTTGAAGATGGACACAACCTTGTTGGCTTTGTGTGAGGTGCGAAGTAGAAATTTTGGCTACTCACCCTGCACCATTTGCTGGAGTTGTATGTCATATGGGGTGTGCTCTTGAGGACTTCTCAATGATTGGAGCATAACAGCTGGAAAAGAATTACCAGCCAGTGAGATAAGAGGGTCCTACTATAGGTTCCTATCAGGAGTGTTTCTAGCCAGATATGGATCTGAGCTAAATTCCCAAATTCACATACCCCTGAACTTCAGAGTAACCAAAACCAGGCTGCATGCTCAGGGACCAGAGCCACAGGGCTGAATACACAAGTTCCTAAAATCAAGGAAGAAGAGAGATGGGCTGGATAAAAGAGTGTGTGTGCAAAAGAAAAAGAATCATTGATGGAGATGGGTATGTCCCTGTTTCCAGCTCCAGCATACATAGAAAAGCCATTCCCAGCTTTCCAAATTACACAGACACAGTTAGTGTATTCATGGATTTGAATCAAGTTACTGTGTACAGCATGCTCCAGCCAAATATCGGCAGAGTCAGGCTCCTTCTCCACAGTACTTTGGTATGGGGGACTGGCTGCCTTGGGGGATCTCCAGTAAGCCGTGTTTGCTGTGAGGCTGCTGATGGCAATCTCATCTGCACAGATTTGTGATGGAGCTGTTGCATGAGCAATTGTGGAATTTGTATTTTTGCACATATGGAAAGGTGGAGCACACATTGCTATGCAAGGCTAAGCTTGAAAATCAGAGCTGGAGGGAAGGAATGTGGGAAGGAATTAGCTCTGAAAAGAGAAATGTGGATTTTGATAAGGGAAGCACCATCAGTTTTTGCCTAATGAGTATGAAATGTATTCCTGATACTGTGTAAATGTGGGAGGCTCTCTGATGTGATGATCACAAAGTGGTAGCACCCGGACCTTTTATTGGAAGCACCTGAAAGGACTGAGGCTGCAACAGCACAGGATCCTGAGCCACCTGAGCAGCTTGCTGCCTGGGAAGGGGGGCTCCTAGAGCTGTGTTGGGACTTACAGGTTAAATGATCCACCCTGAACACATGGGAATAGACTCCCAGCTTCTCTATGATATCCAAACCAGTCCTTGGAGCCAAACTGGTTCAAAAAATACATTTAATACCAAACTCATGGCACAGATTTCAAAAGCATGAGATAAATCACAGCCAGTGTGAGAGTGTTTGTGCTCTGTTTCCTGAGCCTTCAGGGTTCATCTTTTCTCCTCAGCCAGGAGATTCTCAAATTTAACATTTAAAATGAAAGTGGAAGTGCTCCTGTAATTTCTTGACACTTTCAAATGCATGTATATATGCGATTTCTTAATTAACAATGAAGCTGAGTGGTTTGTTGAAGATGTCTCATAGACAGCTTTTGATGTCACATTTACAAACGAATCAAAAATCTCTTCAAATCCACTATTTCTATCACAATTGTTGAACACTGAAAATGTCTTCCAAGATACTGTTAACCCTTTAGAACTGTTTAAACTGTGAGTTGTTTAATCTGGGAGCATACCTGTGAAACTTTTGATAGGAAACTTTATTATGAAGTTTATGCTCACCACTTGACTCTGTGAACTGGATTTAAAGGAAAGAGAAAATACTGTGATAAAATCTGAGAACTAGCAAAAGCATTCTTGCACAGACAGCAGAAAGCTAAGTGTGAGACACCCTGTACACTCCTATGGGCTGTTTCTTAATGTGAATGTCGAGATGAAAATGCCAGTTGGCTGCTGCATATGCCAGCTATGCCTGTGGGTTTGTCTCTCAGCACTTCCTACCTCCAAGATTGACAAAATATGCTGAATAAGCTGAAAGTATCACCCCAGTGTGCAGGGAAGTTGGGAGACAGGGAGACTGCTACGTCCTTCATATGTAGGTCATGCTTGGGGCAGCCCAATGCAAGCCTGACACATCCCCTGCCACCCACCTCCAGGAGGACCAATTACACAGTTATCAGAGCTATGACACTGTTGCTTTACATCTTTAAATTACTGTTTGTATAAAGGGCAAAATATTGTACCAACTTACTCTTGGAGTTTTGACTGACTTGAAGGCTGTGAGAAGGGTGGGTGAAGCTATTCCCACGTCCTGCCCCAGTGCCCCTCAGCAGAGATCTCGTTTGTCTCTTCTTTCAGGATAGATATTTGGAAGATCTGGAAGGTCTCTCAGTTGCATCTAATAACGTCACCCCTCTGACACCATAGCCATCCACAGATATTCTGAGCAATTGGCTGGACATGTGTCCTGGTGAGTGTGCTATGTCAATTGCAGCAGAGTTCGTTTATACCCTTCATTAGAAGTGGGTGATAGTGTGGCTGTAGGTCCAGCAGGGATAGTGGGGAATATGAAGAAGGGATACAGTGTGGGTTGATCCCTACCCCTGAGCCTGGTATAGCCCTGAACAAAGGTGGGATCTGAGGATCCATCCTGCAGGAACATTGTTTCAGGAGCTTTTACACAGCTCCCACTGGTGACACATTCTTGTGCAATATGGAACATCCCAGTCTATCCATTTGAAGACCATTGAAAATAGACTGAATTGTTCTGTAGTGTTTTTAATAAACCTTACACAAAAGCTTCAAGAATTGACTTACAGAAACAAATTTCACATCATAACAAGGACATTTCTGACAGATTTATTCCTTGATTAGTTCTATTTGGACATCTGATAATAAAGTGAAAACATCAGCATAGTCTGCTTTTTCAGCCTCACTCTTCAGACCCTTCATAGCAAAATCATGTAACATTTCAAGAGAATCCTCTTGTTGCCCCCCAGCTAATCCTTGGCCTTGAGTGTGCCACAAAGCACATTACAGCATGTCCAAATAATGAGAATTACTGCTGGCGGTACAAGGAAGAGCTCAGCCCCAAGGACAACATCCAGTTTTACCATGCTCCCATGTAGCCAGTTGAAGATAATAAGAAGAGACTATTCCAGCTAGAATTTTCAGTGATTCTTTAGTACTTGAAATAAAAAATCTCAAGAAATGATGCTGAAGGCTCATGGATGGCAAAGATCATTGCATACAGCAAATATTTTAATAGCTCGTTTTCCAAATTTATTTCTGGCAGACAACACTTACATTTTTTTTTTCCCCATAAGTTTGTTTTGAGCCCTGGCAGTGTTTATTTTGGGATGAGAACTCCCTGATGCTTCATCTCCATTCCTCAGACTAGGCTCTGATGAAGCTGATGAAACATTTTAATGTTAACAGTAGTGGCACTATGTTCATCCTTTAGTTCATCTCCTGTGCTAGGCTGAGCAGTATAGTCTTTCCCTTAAGCCTTTCAGGTAGCAACCAAGACATGGAGTCCCTGATTTCTCCTGCTGAGCCCAGAGCCTTGCCCAGGTCCTGCTGTAGGAGGGACCCTGTGGCACCCCCAGTGCTGCACAACTCAGAAAGTGCACAATGGCAGGAGGAGGAAAAGCAAGGTCTTTGCAGTGCCAGAGCATAAGGCATTTTTTCCATGAGGCACATGTGGTTTTGTGGTTCAGGAAAATGTTCAGGACTTGACTTTCTATTCCCTGGAGTATTTACTTGTAAACCATAAAGCCATGCACAGGATTATTTGGAGAATAAGAGCTGAAGTCTTAATTTTAGACTAAAAACTGCATTTCCAGACAGAGTTTGTAGATTCATGGCCTAAAGCTGTGGTGTGCATCAATATACCTGAAGCAGTGTCACAAGATTGTTTTGCAGAGATGGCTGAAGTGAGCCCTTGCTGAAGGCATCAGCACAACTCCTGTGACCCTCAAGAGACTGAAATTTTCTGTAGGAATAGAGGTAGGTGAAGTCCAGAGGTGAAGTTCTCAGTCATGTTGTCCCTGCCCATGGCAGGGGGGGTTGGAACTGGATGATCTTAAGGTCCTTTCTAACCCTAACTGTTCTAGGATTCTAGGATTCTATGTTTCTATGTTTCTAGTGCAGCCCAGCTCCCTCTGGGCTCATCCCAGAGCCAGTGCCACATCTCTTGCAGAGGCAGCCCTGTCTGGGGGAAAACTCCTACCCATGCCTGCTGCTTCTGTTTCCCATCCTCTGGGGCTGAGTTCAGGGATGGTGCCCAAAGCGGGACACTGGAGGCAGATGGAGAGGGAGGACGCAGAAAGCAACTCACAGCCTTTCCCACCTGCAGAGCCAGTGTGTCTCAACTCACCCCACTGCTTCTTTCAGTCTATGTGTGGAAGCACAGGGGAGTCTCAGCCAGCATCCTATATCTGGTTGGTGAGGTGGGGGAAGCCTCTATTCCCCAGGGGGCAGGGGGGGCAGTAGGATCTCAGGGAGTGCCACAGGGCAAATGAAGGAGGAGCTTTTATGTAGGTCATATTTGTCCATAATTAATTGCTGGAGGACAGGAAAGTATGTGTGGAGGGGGCAGGGCACAAAGAAATTAGTTTGACTAACCAGGCTTTGGAGAGGGCTGAATGTGTCACGTTATCAGGTATTTGGCAAGGGAAAGAGTGAGCTTGTGGCTTCACATTCATCATCAATGCTGAGAAAAGCAGCAGCGTGGCCACTGTCACCACCTCTTCATCACTCTTGGCTGCTCCTGCATCTTGTCCTGGTGCTAGTGCTCTGTATGTGGTGAAACTGATGAAAGGATTAGACTCCTGGGGAAGTAATTCAGCAAAATATTGGTTTGGATTTCAGTTTGGGTTTTTTTCTGTTTGTTTTTTGGTTTAGTTTTGGTTTGTTTCCTAAAAAAAGGGAGGTAATTTTTTGGCCAGATCACCCATCTGAGCAGGTTTGCTTTAAAGCTGTTCTAGCAGAACTGAAGTGATGGCACAGGGTCAGGATTAAGGAGGGAAGAGCAGGGGACCTAGCTGAGCCTGCAGTGCATGCACAGAGGAAACCCCAGGGTGCCATAGCTGCAAGAGCAAAAGTCAGTTCCTTCAGGAAGCTGCCTCTCTCATGCATGTGGGAAAGAAGTTCAAAGCTGATCTTCAGACAAATTCTTTATTTCTTAGATTTTGATACTGATCCTCAAACTTTTCTGACCAGCAGTGCTGAGGTTTGCATGCTATAGCTTTCCATAGGTCTTTCCTTCTTTAATTAAATGACAGTTCTTGCAAGGGGGCAATATCTGCCAAGCTGAGTAAGGAAGGAAGAAATACACAGTAAAACAATCACACACCAATGAAAGGCAGCAAATTCACTGTAAGTGAATGAAATGAAGGAGGGACTGGTAAGCAAACAGAAACAGGACAACTTATTTCCTTGAGCTGCGGATGGTGGGGTCCATCCCCACCGAACTTTATTGCTCTTGGCAAAATGGTTCTAAGGCCTGTTTTGCCCTTGCGCTTGGCATGGCTGGTGGTGTGCTGGTCCTGTGCGCTGCAGCAGGAAGTATTCACCAGCACACCAGCCCCACAGGGATTTCCCCCCCCTGTCTCCAGGCTTGTTCTGTTAGAGTTACCTGAAAGTTCAGGACTAAGGGTACAGCTCTGTCTCCCTGTTTCCTTCTTGCTGGTGTATCCTCTGCCTATTGTGCATGCGGATCCCAGCATATGCTCCAGATCTGGCGTTTACAGCTTGGTAATTTCCTGAAAATTTCCCTGGTGGGGATGCAGCACTGACTGACTGACCTTGCATTTTGGTACATGAGATAAAGGTTTCCATTGTCTGCTGATTTTCTGTATTTATGAGATCATTAATGTTCCTTCTGTCTATAGGGATCCCATTCCTTAAAGTGGGTTCTGTCACTGCATCATAGGCCTGGTGCTAGCCCACAGCCACTGAAAACAGAAACCCTGTACAGGGAATGGGAGCACAGCCATGCAGCTGCACCCAGCACATAAACACGAGGATGCACAAAGGATGGACATGGGGTGAGTTTGGAGGGATACCCCCTCTGTCCACATCTCAAGGTGTGTCATGTCTTGATGATACAGGATGTGGCTCCTTGGGGAGCGGAGGGGGTAGGCAGGAAGGAGCCCTGGGAATAGGTGGAGAAAAGACATGGCAAGGACTGGGGCTTGGGCAAGGGTTGAGGAGGAAGAGTATTGTTTGAGAGGTGATGGGGGAAGAAAGGACTTTGGGCAAGGGCCAAGAGGGAGTACTGTCACTGTGGGATGTTATGGTGAGTATGTTTGGTGGGTAGTTGGTGGTTTGAGGGCTATGAGTGGTGAAGGGGCTCCCTGTGTTCTGCTGTGTGAAGCAACGAAGTCTGTTAAAGAATCACACATGCCGAAGATATGGATAAGTAATGTTTCCAGACTCAGATCCAGCTGCACAGTGGTTTCAATGATGCTTTTTCTTCACTAGGAGCTACCACTTCAAATACTGCAAGGCCCTTTGCACCCACAAGTGCTTTACAAACAGAAAACCATTCAGTCTGTGTCTGAACCCAGATCTTATCTGCAGGCAGAGGGCAGAGGGTGAGAAGAGACTCTTTTCAGAGCGCTGAGAGGGAGTGACTGCAGCCATTAGCCCTGCACCATACAGCCATGGGATGCGCACTGCAGGTGGAGGCTGAACACACAGTGGATGGTGAACCAAGCTGTGAGGACACTGAAGCACGGGGCTGGCCTCTGCTGTCACATCCTGGCACCAGTCCCTCATCGTTTGGCTGATTTCTGGGCCCAGTCCAGCATTCCGTGTGTCTTGCAGGAATTGCCAGTCTTTGACACTGCACATTCCTCATTTGGATGGGTGATGAGATGAAGAGGATGAGAATGCTGGAGGGAGGGATTCAACGCACCCTCCCAGCACCTCCCAGCACTGTATTAGTCACAAAGGTCACATCTATTAACAGACAGTGCTGTAGTGTGTGGCAAGCGAGTCACATGTTACCAGCTTCTTGTTTCCACCCAGTAATTTGTGCTAAAAGGGAAGTAATTTAGTGTCAAACAATTTCTATGGGACCGGAGGTCTAAGGCAGGGAAGAATGCTGCTTCCATCCGCTGCTTATCAAGAATGGGGAAAGAGGGGGGAAACTACCAGAAGGCTTTGTCTATAAAAGCTATTTACTTAAATTCCCCAAGGGGGGGTGGGAGCAAAAAGAGAAGCAAGAAACACACAGAAAAACATTTCTCCTACTGCCTTTGCCTTTACAAAGAGAGAGCACTGGCAGACCCTCCCCCATGTGAGCTTTCTAGCAAGACCTCCTCAAATGACACGTTGGGCACTCATGCGTCTGTCTACACAAGCTAGAACTGCCTGAGTAGTGGAAATGAAATGAGAAAACCCAATTCCTGCTATGGAGCATGTCCATGGGGCAAAGCTTGGGTTTGTGCTTGAGGAAGAATTGGCAGCAGCCAGCACAGCTGCAGGAGGAGGTTACCTCCCTGGTGCTGGTACAGCTGTTAGTGCTGCTGTGTGGTAAATGAGATCAGAGAACTGAGCTGGCTGGAAAATGGCTTTTTCTCCCCTTTTCTCATTTTTTTCCCTTTCAGATGGGTGAGTTTTCAGCCAGATCATCTCCCCAGGCCAGTTCATGGTGCAGCTGCATGTTGGCTTGTGATGGTATGATCTGAAGACAGCACAAAATGGACTGAAAGCACAGATAGGAGAGATTCCTTTCAAAGGGAAGTGCTTATCAGACTACAGCCTGAGTGAGCTCTGGAGCTCCTCTTTCCTAACTGCTAACGAAAGCTCTGTTAGGCACTATCCTCAGCTGCCATGAGGCTTTGCACTGGAGCATGTCTGCTCTTCTTCTGAACATCTATCTTTGCATGCCAGCCTCCCCTCCTCATTGGGTGTGTTCAAGAGGAGCAGATGTGATAGAGAAGGTGAACAGGAGGATAGGCACTGAAAAGCTGAGTGAGACCCACTGCAACCTCCTGCTCCCAAAATGCATCCTTGAATAGTGTGCAGCAATGTGTGGTCCCTGCAGAGATGTCCAGCTTTGCAAAGCTGATATCTGAGCAGCACAGAGGAGACCAAACATGACACAAAGGTAAACACAGAGATGTCAAACTGCAGTGTCAGAGCCAAATTACTGCAAAATGGGGTATTTGGGGATTTATTTATTTTTGTTTGGGTTGGGTTTGTGTTTTGGTTGGAGATTTTTTGTGAGGGGCTGTTGGTTGGTTGGTTTGTTTATCCTAATAATGAAAAGAAGAAACAAGCTCAGTTGCTGAGGGCTCATGGCATCAGGCTGAATAACAGGACCAGGTGGGCTGAATGAAGCAGATGTCTGTAAATCTTTTTATAGGAATGCTGTGTGTCTGTCTGTGAATGCTGTCCTAGCTACACTGGAGGAAAACTGATAAATCCTAATGAATAGTGTGAGAAATTACATTACTCTTCCCTGGGTGCGAGAGGATGATTTCCTCCCAAGCAATACATTTTACAGGAATCTTTTTGACCCCTAGGCTGAAGGACATTTTTCAGCAAGCCACTTCCTTTGTGCATTTCCCAGTGCACAGCTGACATGAACAGACATGGCACGTCACAGCCTGGAACGATTTCCAGTCTCGGTTCAGGTCAGCAGCTATGCCATGTCTGCAGAGCAATTTGGCACATTTCTAGCTTAACCCACTTAATCAGATCAGCTTCTTAAAATGATTTTGTTTTCAGCACTCCAAGAAAAGCAGCTGAAAGAATAAAAGAGTCTCCTCTCGAAACACTGACCATAATGTGAGCAGCCATTGAGAAACTACATGTGGGAGCTGTAATCCAAAGATCAGTCCTACAGAAAAACACAACCACAGAACAGGAAAGGCTCATTTCAAGGTCATTACCCAAAATGATTGTTGTTGGTATGAAAGAGAGTCATGATATTTAGGAATGTCCACTGGAATGTGAAACACTCTTCAGTTCTGGGAAAAACTTATTTATTTTGGTGATTGACGCAATAATCAGTGCTTTGAGTAGCTAATGAATGGTGGTTCCTTCCATTTAAAAGGAATACTTGGAGGCCATATTTCTTAAGCCCAGATACCCTTAAGGGAAACTGAAACTATAGGCCTTTTGGGGGGGCTTTGCACTTGCCTTGGGGCCACAACTCTGATTTCTCATTATTGGATGATAACACATTTGGAGTGAAGTAGAGGCAACTCTGTTCATTTCAATGAGCCTATTAATAAAGACTGTAAAAGTAACTGTGCTGGGGGCAATACCTACAGAGTAATTATCATTTAGGATTATGCAGGATCTGCAAAGGAATATCTTTACATTCCAAATTTACTCAGATCTGATCAGGACTCAAACCATTCTGGCACAGAGTTAACAAACACAGATAAAGTGCAAGTTTTGCCTGTACAGACTCACCTGATATCTTTGAGATATTCTTTGACCCTGAAACTCCCCACTTCCCTGCTTGCCTTTATGTCTCTAGGGCTTGATCTGCTGAAGTCAGTGGAAGCTTTGTTCCTGATTACAGCAGGACATGTCTGGACTCAGCCTGAGCACTGATGGAGTTGAAACAGCAGCTTTTTCTTCTGCTTCCTTATCTACACCTTTGGACTGTGGTTTAACTGTGCCAGTTTCACCCAAAACCCTCACTTACCTCCTGCTTTGCTGCTTGCTGCCACCTTTGCTCACTTTGGGATTCCAGTCTTTACTTCAGTCATATCTTACCTATTTTTTACTCCAGGTAAGAACAACTGTGCTGCTTTAGACCATCTAACTCATCCATCTACTCTGCCTCCAGCAGTGGCCGTAAGCAAGCTCCTAAGAAAAATTAAGAACAGATTAACATATTGATTATTTCCCCATTAATATTACCACAGCTTCCTTGCAATCCCAGCATGTTTTGGAAAGGACCCTCTTGGCAGACCCACTGCTTGCTGCATAACAAACTTGTTCCTTGTGTTTCCTTTGAACTTGGCTCCTATCAGCTTCATTAGCTGGTCTCTCATTGTCCTGGAGACAGAATCGACACTTGATCCTTATCCACTCTCTTTGTGTTACTAATGATTTAATAGATTTCCATGTACCCCATCTGTTTTCCAGCTTGAGAAGGCTCTCTCTTCTGCATTGATCCTTGTACAGAAGTTGTGTCACACCTTTACAGATCCTGTAGTCTTTGAACCTTTTTCAGCTCTTCTCTATTCCTCTTGAGGACCTAGAACTGCATAGAATATCCAAGATATGGGTACAAGATGGATTTATACAGTGACATGGTGATGTTTGATACTTTATTGGCTTTTCCTTTCCTAGTAATCACATTAATTTATTTGTTCTTTGACTGTTACTGAGCAGTGATTTGACATTTTCAAGAAAGTGTCTACAGTAGCATTACCAAGGTTTCCTCCTGAGTAACAGCAGTGAGCACAGAAACCACGATTTACATGTGAAGCTGCTTCTACCCAAATGCATTTGCTGTTCAGTTTGCTATTATATGGACTGGTCACTCCATCTCATAAGGTCTTCTTGAGTTTTTCACTTATACTCACTACCAGGAACTCCATTACATTTATAGTTTGTGCCCCCCCCGCTCACCTCTTCTTGCAGCTCTCAGCTCTGGCTTCCCTGTGCTGATAACCCCTCTGCTGAAAACCCCTCTTTTCTTGCTTTCCCCACTCCGGTGACTCATGGTATCCCACAGGTTTCTTCATTTGGACCCATCATCTTTCTCATTTGCCATCTGCAGCTTACGCCATCCAGAAAAGCCATACTCTTTCTACATGCTTTCTGAACCTACCAGCACTCTCCTTTACCAAATGGTTGTAATCATGGCAAACAGGGTTGTACCAAATCTTTGGTGTCCAGAGGGAGGTTGTCCTTGTTGCAAAGTGGTTATGAGAGAAAGAAGGGACAGGATGGGACACTCCTGCCAGGCAACTGAAGCAACATTTAGGAATTTTCAAAATTACTCATGATGTAATTTTTATTTTCTGAGGGCTTTAGGAAATAAAGTTGTGAGTTTTATTAACAGGAAAAAGAGAATTTATTACCTTTTTTATACACTAGTTGTCAGCCAAAGCTTGAATTGTTTCAGTTAATACTTTAGAGTCAGGATTGTTTCAAAACCTATCTGTTTATTTACAAAGAACAGGCACTGCTTTCTTGGCTTAACAGGAGGAAACATTTTGCTCGCAGCTCCAAGCTCTGTTCCAGCTAGCGGTTCATGCAGTTTATACTACCAGGCTCTCGTGGTTTAAGTCCAGCCGGTAACTAAGAACCACGCAGCTGCTCACTCACTCCTCCTGCCTTCCTCCTCCTGCTTCCAGAGGGATGGGGAGGAGAATCAAATGAATGTAACTCCCACAGGTTGAGACAAGAACAGTCCAGTAACTAAGGTATAACACAAGACTGCTGCCACCAAGAATAATAATGATAAGGGAAATAACAAGGGAAGAGAATACAACCACTCACCACCCGCCAACTGATACCCAGCCTGACCGAGCAGTCATCTAAGCCTTCTGGGCAACTGCCCCCAGCTACATCCTGGGCATGATGTGCTGTGGTTAGTTTGGGTCAGGTGTCCTGTCTCTGCTTCCTCCCGGCTTCCCCTCTTCCCTGGCAGAGCATGAGACTCAGAAAGTCCTTGGTCAGACCAAACATTACTGAGCAACAACTGAAAACATCAGTGCTATCAGTGCTGCTCCCAGGCTGAAAGCCACAAACACAGCACTGCACCAGCTACTAAGGAGGAGAAAAATGACTGCTAGTGCTGAACCCAGGACACAAGCAACACCCAGCAATGCATTTGCAGGCACAGCTCAGCTCCCTCAGAAAACTTGTGTCATGTGCTTGAGTTTTGGATGGTGGCTCCTATTGTTCTGGAGAGTTGATTCCATAAAGTACATTAATTGCTCCCTTTTGCTTAATGGGAATGAATAGGGCTGCAATACTTTCCATTTCCAACCAGCTTTAACACAATCTATGGTGGAAGGGGCTTCATAACAAGCCAGTGGTCTTCCAGTTGTGTTGTTCCAGCAGGAATGAGCATATTCAGTCTGAAAACTCCACTTTCTTCCACCAGCACAGTTCAGTCATTCAGTGTCTCCATCCCATAGACATCCCAACTCTGTGGAACCCCTGGCACAGTCAAGCCTTGCAGTAGTAATAACATGGAATTCCACCACTGGAAGCAATGCTAAAAAGGATCAAGTCATTTAAAGATTAACCTGCTGGTTAGGCTTCCCATCTGGAAAGCAGAACATAGTACATTCTACCTTTTCTTGCTTTCAAGGATCTGTAAGGGACTGTCTCTACTGAAAAGGTTAGGGAGACAGGGAGTTAATTTGGAAACCAGAGCTGGCTTCAATGACATTCAGAAATTGCCACATCCTTTTTGAACAACATGTAAAACTTCCAATATGTCTGTGCAATCCAAAAAATGTATGTGCCAACCATTGACTCCAGCTTCTGGCTCCAGATCTTTGCTTCTCTTCCATGTGGTAACATCCCAAGGCCTTTCCAATAATTTTTCTTATGGGGACAGTGTGATTTTTCCTTCCTCTGTTCAGACTGATCCATACCACAGACTTGAACACTTCCCCAAGCACCTGACATAGGTGACACAGGTCTGAGCAGACCTGCAGCCTGCCCATGTGTTTTACTGTGTTGCCCAGCATCATTGCCCATAACCACGTTCAAATGCAGCCATGCCCTATAGAGCAGCCAGGCACTATCACCATAATTCTCCACTTGCAGGTTCTCTTATCTCTGCCTGGTGTAACGCAAGTCACTGCACAGCAGGAAGGGTGAACGTCCTGGGATGTTCGCTTTAGTGGTTGGGCTTTTCCCAGCTATGTGCTAGCAAGATGTGCTCTCCACTCTGCTATAGAGGAAACAGCACAGTGGACTTGCTGACAGTAACCTGCTGCTGCTTATTCTCCACTGCAGAGGACACAAATGTGTTTTTTTTTTCAAGACACAACACTCCTTTTCCTGTTATGGCTGCTGTTTCTCACTCTTTACAAAAGGACATATTTTCAGCTTAATGTGTGTGTAAAAAGCAAAACCAAAGAAGCCCTCCAGTTCTGTGGGTGATGTTACAGCACAGAGTCATAGGATGGTTTGGGTTGGAAGGGACCTTAAGATCACCCAGTTCCAAGCCCCCTGCCATGGGCAGAGATACCTCACACTAGACCATGTTGCTCAAGGCTCTGTCCAACCAGGCCTTGAACACTGCCATGGATGGAGCATTCACAGCTTCTTCAGGCAGCCTGTTCCACCACAGACAGTGATTTTTGAGAATACACCAGCCAGTTCTACACCCAGGGAGGGAAGGAGGCTATGGTCTTGCCTCCTGTTGTTAAACTCCCACAGCTGAGAGAAGGGGGTCAATGGAAATGAGATACCCTGATCTAGATAAAAATGATCAATTTATCCAGACCTATGTGAGATGGCTCTGCAACAGAAAGAGAGACAAGTTGTAATGATTGCCACTAGCAATCATCAGCAGTTACCATTGTGCCAGCTTTTCTGTAGAAACCTCAGGCTTTCAAAATTCTGCTAACTAATAAAAAATCCTTCTTTGGCTGAAATTTGGCACATGAAATAAGAATTTATTAGGAATACCCGGTGTTTTCCTGTTCTTATTTTGGTGATTCCTTCTGGTTATTGCAAATATAAGAGCATATTGACTTTATTTTTCTCATCTCTAAGAGCATTATTAATGGATTTAGAGAGCTTGTCACTTGTTAATCTCTATCTGTCATACAAAAAAGACATCACTATTATACGTAATCTTAGTTTTTGTTTCCATTTCTTGCTGACCTACCTCCTTTTGAGTGCAGGATTGCAACAGCTGCTATTGCAGGCTTATTACCCATAACCTACATCTGCATTTGCACAACAAACTTGGAAGAAAGCAGCGGATCGAACATGTCTTTCTGGATAAAAGTGGACTTAATTCTCTATTGATTTTCACTTGGCTGGAACAAGCACAATGAAACCATATTGTTGTGTGTCATGTAAGCAGCTCTATGAAATGCAAAGCAGTGGAAAGGTGTGCCTGGTGGCATCGTACAGCTCCAGAGTAATTTGACTTTTTGTGGTTCAAGAGTCACTCAGGTGTATCTGAGATCTGAGTGGTATTATCTTCACTTTAAAGTTTTGTAATAATGAAGAGGCACCACGCTAACAAGATAAAAACAAACCACAGTTCTCTAACTTGAAGTGGTACAAGCCAATGAGTTATGACTGAACATTCTTTTCAACTGGATATTTCACATAGTCCTTGCTGCAAATATGAAAATGCAGCATGGGTTGTTGTGTTTCAAGTTTGTACTCTAAAATATTTTGTTAGAAACTAGTGACCTCACCTCTAAGATGTAATTAATAGAACTTTCCTACAACATATGTGATGTAAGTAATTGCATTTCCCTACAAATTAAAGTAATGCTCTATACATTTATTATTCAATCTATTGCTGGTTAGCTTGTCCTTAATCCAATAATAAACCTTTAGTTGCTCAATTATGACAAGATCTTTTTGATATCAAAAAGCTAACAACATCTGTAGTGTTTGTGAGTAGGGAAGCAGACTCAGACTCTACTAATGATTAGCTCTTGGTACACAATCACTTGGAGCTTGTCCAAACAGCAGTTTTTGCAAAATTTGGCTTTGTATTTACAATGCTCATTCCCAACGTTACACTCATAAATAGCCACTCTTAGGCCAAATAATATATACATAGATATGTTTTATTTAGGTTTTATTTCAGCTAGGAAAACCTTCTGATGCAGTCTGAGCAGCAGCTTAACCTGAAGTAGAGGCCAGGAGCCCACAGTGGAGGGTGGGGAGGGTGAAGGACCACATCAACCACTGCAGTTAAACAAAATGCTTGTTAATCTTTGCCCTTAGTGTGCAGTGAGCATGAGGGAGCAAGCTCTCATCTGGAAGAGTATTTGGAGAGAAGTAGCAAACATGCTATAAATTAACACCCTTGCTGACTTAATGGAAACCTTCCTGCCTTAACAACCTGCTAGACAGGGATGTGATTGATCCCACTACCCAGCAATGCTCCCTACCACAGGAAGTCTGTGTACACTGTGATGGATGGGTGGAAATGAGTGCCGTGAGAGCAGCTGTCCCAGCCAAATACCTGGCCGTGTCCACAGCATTCTCAGCAATGGGATCACTGGGTGCTGCACCCGTGTGTGTGCTGCAGCCATGGGAGATCTGCCACCAGCAAGGGCACAGCTGAGATTTATTAAAAGGAGCTGTGATTTAAGCAAACCACAAACAGCTTGAGCATGCTGTGGTTCAGCTGGACTCAGCTGGCTCTTTGCCTCTGAAGCTTCTCTTTACCAGGAACCTGCCTACAAAGACATAGCTCCTTTCATGCAATGTCCCACCAGGCTGGGTCACAAGTGCTCTACTGAGAGCATCGATCTACTCCTGCATCTATCATTGGGTCCTTCTCTGCGTCTCTATGGGAGACATCAGCCCCTCTTCTTTATTGTAAGGAATTATGTGGAGTGAATTGCTAAACCATCCAGCATCTCAGCCATCTGGGAGATGACTGTAAAAACAATTGCTCTGTCAGCTCTTTTTCATGCCTCTTCTGTGCATACATAATCCCACCAGGGGATCTGGATTAGCAGATTGTTCTGTTATAATCAATGACAAGTTTGCTAACAATGAGTATCTTGCTGTTGTTATTTTATGCATATTCTTGAGAGATGCTGTCTGAGGGGATGGGAGTGGGGAGCTGGGAAAGCATCAAATCAGGAGGCACTGGGAGGTTTTGGGTCTACTTTAATACAGGTCTGAATCTGGCATGGTTAATCCTACAAAAAAGTTGTTTCCAGCGGCTTGGCTTGCAGGAATGAACTGGGAGGTCAGTCCAGAGCTGGCCTTTGCTGTCAGAAGCAGGTGTTTTATATACAAACCTGCTGGTGCAAGTAGTAGAGGAAGGGTATTTCCTTCAGCTGAGGCTGACTTAGTGAGCAGTGGGGAGAGGTGGTGGTGCTGTTATGCTGACATGCTCTACAGTAGGTTGCAACTTGTACTCCCCCCACTTTATATACTGGGCATGACATGGTATGGAATACCCCTTTGGCTAGTTTGGATCAGGTGTCCTGTCTCTGCTTCCTCCTGGCTTCTTGTGCCCCTCCTCATTGGCAGAGCATGAGGGACTGAAAAATCCTTGATCAGATCAAGTGCTACTGAGGAACAACTAAACCATCAGTGTGTTATCAACACTGCTGTCAGACTGAAGCCAAAACACAGCACTGCACCAGCTACTAGGAAGAAAACAAACTGTTGCAGCTGAAACTAATATAGGAATGCATAGCAGAAACCTCAGCCATGGACTTGTCTCTCTAACGTGGTCTCAGTGTCCCTGCCAGCAAGGGTTTCCTGTGTGAGAGAGAGGCTGCAAAGGAAGGAGCAGGGAGCTTGAGGCAAGAGAGATTTTGGTAATGTGTGAAGAGGAAGAAGCTGCTGCAGTGTTTCCTCTCTTAAGCAAGAGGCAGCTCAGGCTTCCATGCAGCTGAACTCTGGGAGGGTGCTGGAGCAAGCATGGAGCAAGCATCTATCCAGCATCAAACAGAAGTGTTGGCACTGGGAGAGCCCTGGCAGGAGCAGAGGCAGGGACCCGTGATAAGCAGCAGAAGCTGCTCTCACCAATGCATGCCCTTACGTCCCTGCCTGGTTTACCCCACATCTCTAAGGAAAATACACTTTGTCATTGGGTTTATATTTGAGAATAGAGAAAATTTGTTCATTGACTACCCTTTTAGCTGTATTTCTGTATTTCTACCTCGGAGTTTGGACCAGGGCTATTTATAATAACAGTGTTAAATCTGAGGTCAGGCCTTGCTCCTGGTTATGACAGCTGGCAGAAGGTTTGCCCTCTAATCCTTCTGGTTTTGTACCTCTTTTACCTGCACAGTTCAGGAGGATATGTTCATGTTCTGTTCATGGCTTGGTTTTACACTTACTTTAAACAAGAAAAAAAGATGTGCTGTGTAATGATGCTTGCTTGTTCTTTATCAGATGTGACCTTACACATATAGAAGGTGCTTTATATCTCTCTAAAAGAAAAAAGGCAAAAGCAAGTTGGAGCCATACCAACCCACCCAGAGGCAAAAGCTACCAGGAAGATAAACTGTCATCCAAACACAGCAGGGACTGAGCCACAGGATGGGTCCAGCAGCAGCTCTCCAGCAGCTGCAGCCTGCCAAGAAACAAGGGGCTGCTGCCATCAAGTTTTTGTGTTTCCTGTAACTGTGTCACTTGGAACGTGGCCATGAGCATCACCCGCAGAGAAAGGCAGGGCAGAGGAAGGCAGTGGCAGCCCTCCCACCAGGCTGTCTCCTCGCAGCTCCACCTCCACCTGCCCTCTCCCTGCTGCCTTCATTGACACAAAGCTGCATTTAAACGTCTCCTCCTGCCTTCTGCTGGTGCTTTTTCACAGAAACCTTTGCATTTTGTCTGGTGAACAGTGAGAAAATGAACACTTCTCATGGCTATCTCCATTCCCAGGGATGGGGGCTCTGCAGACTTCTAATGGCATCTTAACTATCCAAATTTCTTTCAAGCCTTTCTCCATTGAATGGAGCAATACCTCACACATCAGATGTCCATGTTAGAGCCATAAGGTTCTGGCATTTGCAAATAAGCCAGAGGAAGTGCAATGAAAGGAAAGATTTTCTCAATATCTACAGAGGACTGTATTTATGTTAAGCCTGGCTATCCCGTTTCAGCCTGGAGCAGTGTGCCACCCATGCAAGACTTTATTTTCCAGGGAATCATGCCACTGGGGACTTCTTGATTTCTGGCTACTGCCTGGCTGATGAAACTGCCCCAAGCCTTGCTTTTCTGGTGGGTTCCCTCACATTGCTGCCTATCAAGGGTGCCTTTGAGGTTATTTTGATCAGGAGGCACAACAAGTGCTGCAAGATGGGGAAAAAACTGCAGTCCTTCCCCTGTTCAACACGGTGCTAAGCTGGCACTGCCTGGCATTTCCAACAAGACAAATCCCTGCACTGGCAGAACCTCCATAATTGTGTTAATTTTTAGGCACCACTTGCAGTGTTACTTGCCCTAGTCCTTCATTGTATGAATAGCAGTGGTATCAGGCAGTGTAATAGTCTCCCCTTAAACTTCAGTGGGGATGTTTCCACTGCAAAAAGTAATACAACAGGCGATTTTTCAATGGCTCTTTTAAGAAACAACAAATAGAAGGAGAATTTTCCTTTAAAGACATAAACCTGCCCATCTGAGTGGGTGCATGGTAGCTCCTGGCTCAGCAGCCTTGCACCCAGCAGCCCCAGGCAGGCATCTGGACAGCTGCTCCAGCTGTGCTTAGTGCCATAGACCAAGTTCCCAACCATCATGGTCACAGAAAATAATGGAAAATTTTGTGTTATGGAGTAAGTAACTCACTTGAGACCGAGCTCCACAGAGGCTGCTTAGCTCACTTTGCGTGTCCTTGTCCGAATAGGAACAAAGAAGAAAAGAAAAACAGAAAATAAAGTTATTGGGGTGATTTGATGAGTGTTATTTGTAAACCCTTTCAATTATTTTGTCCCATCATGGAGGCCTGGGAGCCTGTGTGCTCTTTGTGAGGTGTCTGCAATGAGCTGTGGCCACATCTGTGGAATATTGCTGACCTGGAGACGATTCCTGCCCCTCTGCCGTGTCAGAAATAGGCCTTGCTGGAAGAAGCCAAACCTTTCACAGAAGCCATCAGTTTTGTGTAGCTGTGATTTTGGTTTCGGGGGTTGGGCGCCCCCCGGCCCCTGATTAGTATACAGAAGACTTCTCCAATTGGCCCTCAGTGACTTAGAGCTGCACTAAGAGTGTACTTGTGTTGCACACTCTGGAAGAGACTGCAGCCGCAAGGAAGCGTTTTCCAAGTTCTAAAGGAAAAAGGAGCCTGCCCTCTAGCTGCTGAGCGCACACACGTCTCACTTCCTCGGCTCTCCTCCGGCAGGCAGGGCTTAAACCCAGGTTTGCTTCCTCCCCTCTTGCTTCCTGGGCTTTGCTGTTTCTTGCCCTGCTCGGGGGATCCAGCTGCGTTTGCTACACGGTTCCCCTGCACGGACATGACCTCCTGGATGGGGGTTAACTGATAGGGAGGACTGCGTGACTTCAGCACAGTGCAACTGATTCTCCGAGCTACAGGGCAACAGTTTGTGGTGTAAGTTCACCTGCATTGCCTTAATTAAAGTGAGGAACCAGTTCCCGAAGGGCAAGACCATTTCTCACAGCCCTCGTTGTCTGGTGATGCATAGCAGCTAAAGTCAGCACCTGAATTTAAATCAGGTGCAAGATAAGGACTAGAGCAAAAATGGGTTCGAGCATCAGTTCAAATACATAGTGAGATACTGTTTGGATAAAACAATCATCTTGAAAAATAGAGGAGAAAGCAAGAGGTCACCTGGTGAGGGACTAGTCCTCTAAAGTATAATGCCCCTGAAATGCCAGAAAGGTTCAGCATTTTGATTTTAAATTATGAGAAGACAAACTGATGCTTACGCTTGCTTATATAAACTGGCACAAAGGCACAGGGCACCATACAAACACTGTTGTACAAAGCAGAGGCAGGGACCCTGGTTTAAGAAGCTAATGGCTTGAGGCACCTCAAAGGACTTTTGGCTTTCAGATCTGAGTAGTTGAACGAACTGTGAAGAGACAGTAACACAAAGCGTAGCTGGATAAAAATGTAGTTTAGAAAAAGCAGGGGAAGGAGGGAAGGTTGTACCATAAGGATCTTTCCATGGCATTTCCTCACTTTAAGTTTGTTGTTCCGGAGTTCATTTAAACAACCAGAACACAAGATTGGGACCTTAGCATATCATAATGTAGGGCAAAAAAGAGGAGAAAATGTAGGTGGAGAAGAGAAGAAAAAAGAGCAATTTCCCCCTCTCATACTAGCAGTTACCACATGTATTCTTTTTGGTTATATTGGCAAAGGGAAAACTTGTTTTAGGCATGTCTGCTTGTTGTCTGTGTTGAAGCCTGGCAGTGGCCATTCACAAACACTAAGTAATTTCTCCACATGGTCTAAAAGGAAAAAATGGTAAACCATATAGAAATGTTGAAAGAGTTGCATTAGTTTGGGGGTTTTCTTTTGTTTTGTTTTGTTGTTTTTTTCCATAAAAATCAAACAGTTTGTTGCAGGAAAATTAAACTTCTGGCATTTTCAGCATGGACTATTTCATTCTCAAGCTTTTGAAATTAAAGACAAGAAATGAATGTTTGGGGAAAGTTGCTCTTTTTTATTGCTTCCTCTGTCTAATACAAGTGCTGGAGATAACATGTATTGCATCCAGATCCTTCCTTTGCTTGGAGTGAGTTGGACACCCATTGCCCCAGTTTAATGATGGCAAAGTTCTTCCTTTCATAACTGCAAACAGGTGCTTTGTATCCTGTGGCAAGGCATGCTGGCTGGAGCTGGGCTCATCCTGAGAAACCGTGGTGCTGGCAGTCCTTGAGGGGTTTCCAGTGACCTCTTCTACAGACGTGGCCTCACTTTGCCAGCAGCGCTCATGGGCTGAACAAGGCACAGATGTATTTATCACCACAGTGGTTAGGTCACCATATCGAGAAGGGAGAAAGACTACTTGAATTAACTGTTCTACAGACAAAGCAGTTCTTGACCAAAACTTTGTCTTTCTTGGAGAATCAACCTAACCACTAGGCTATGCTGTTACACTTTTCATCTGAATGAAGATGGCTGTAGGGGGCTCAAAAAGTAACTGTTGAGCTGAACAGTAAAATCCTCCCTGACCCTTGGAAGACACTAGGAAGAGAGAAAGGGGAACACTGTTCTAGACCCTTCTGGTTTAATTTTTTTAAAACCTGGATTTTAACTAACCTGTGAATTTTGTGGCAACTGTCTGATGTCACTGAATACTTCAAAGTAACACGTACAGCCCCCTTTCCACCAGACATATGGTCAAGGTCGTGGGGCAGAGGGGTTAAGGTGGGCAGCCAAAGCATGTCAGGCTCCAGGAAGGCTTTGAACATGATGGGATGTGGATGGATTTTTAGCAAAGAATGGCCATGTTCCCAAGTCAGCAAGTGCCTACGTGAACCGAGGATGAAGAAAGCCATGGGTAAAGAAGCAAAAGTAACAGTGCAAGCAAGAAAAGGAGAAACTGGAATGTGCTAAGATACAATAGTGAACTGTTAGCAAGTTTTAAAGGCTAGGTACACATACGCTTAATTTAACCTATTGTATACTAGTTGCTGTCTGCTACATTGTATATGTATCCACTAATACAGCAAGCTATTGAATATGTATCCAATCTTAATACAGCCAGTTATTGTCTTAATACAGCAAGTTATTGTGTATGTATCCAGTTATAATACACCAAACTATTGTAAGCAGATGCAGACAACAGTATAAAAAGGATAGATGCTTTGTAATAAACTGCTTTTGTCTGATCACATTGATCCCTGACTGAGTCAATTTTTCTGCAGCAATGGGCAAACAGGAGAGAACTGTAAGCAAAGCCCAAGGTGATGGAAATTCCTTATGGGGGTCTCTGAGGGTACAATGAGGAGCAAGAGCTTGTTCG
This sequence comes from Melopsittacus undulatus, assembly GCF_012275295.1. Taxonomy (NCBI): domain Eukaryota; kingdom Metazoa; phylum Chordata; class Aves; order Psittaciformes; family Psittaculidae; genus Melopsittacus; species Melopsittacus undulatus. The sequence goes on from NC_047531.1 coordinate 28,312,963, forward strand.
TGTTGACGAGAGGCAGCCCTTGGGATAGGCCATCAAGGAGAAGATTTGCAGCAGTGCTGGGGCTGTGTTGCAGTGTGCTGCACCTCAGCTTACTTCTTCAGTAGCAAGGATGAGACGTAGTGAGCAGCTGGCAGAAGCGGCATGTCTGAATGTTGTGACTGATAAGGAATTTCACACTTCGGAAGCCACTAGGTGGCATATGAGGTGTAGCAGAAGCAAAGCACAGTAGCTGCAGGCGGAGCAAGTCAGGCATGGCTGGAGAGGGCCATTGCCCGGCTCAGGCAGAGTTGTGCAGGAGCCAGCTCGTTGCAATAACTCCATATTCTAGCATGCCACAAATGTGGGGCTGTGGTGGGGTTGTCTTTTTTCTTTTTTTCTTTTTCTGCTTAAGAAAACCCATTTTTTAAAGATGGGTTTTGTGGGACACTGTTAACAGGCAGGAACCTGCCCATGGTTCAGCACAAGGACCTCTTAGAATGCAAACTGGGGGATGTAGCCCCCAGCCCCGTAGGCAGGCCATGCCTGAGCCTTTGCAGCATTTACCTCTTGCTGTGTTTTCACTTCAAATTGAAACAGAATGTTATTTTTTGTTAACATTCACCAGCTTGGATATATCTCTGTCCAAATACATTTAATAAAGGTCACTGAACAACCACCATTGATCTCTACCTACTGTTGCAGGGGACAATGTTGAAACGTTTGTCCAGTTCTGTCACCTCTGTTTTGTTATGAACCATTTGGTCATTTTCTCATTGGTTTTTGTTGTTGTTTGTTTGCTTGTTTGTTTTAACGCTCAAGTTGAACAAACTCCAAGAAGGAACAAACTCCAACAAAGATTCCATACAAACCCAGCTGACTAATCAAGGCTACTTATTTCTAGCTATGGGTCACAAATACATTTTTGTTTCAATAGCTAAAAGCATCTTCTGCAACATGTTTTTGATTTATTCCGCCAGTGGTATTTGCAAGTAATGCCGCAGAGGCATCTTAAATTTCCCCAGTGCAGTGCTAGCATACACCAGCTTGGAAACAACCCTCCGAATCCTGCCGCTCCGAATCACTTGGTCATGGCCCACAATTGTATTTTCTCCTGTCTATTCAGCTTGCAGGAATATTGTCATTTGGAAAAGAGTATTTTGTTAATCAACTGACAGAATAATGTGCTGAAGTATGTAAAAAATAAGGGATACCTGTAAAAAATGTGGAAGCATAAGCAGCCCTGGCTGTAAACAGGGGGGTACATGTTCCACCTATGAACAAGTCCTGATGTCCCTGGAAAAGGGACAGAGAGAAAAGGGACAAAAGAGAAACATTTTGAAAGGCAAGGATAGAGATTAGGCACCGTCCTTCTGCACTGGGCATCTTTTGTACAATTGCTATAGAATCACAGAATCATAGAATAGTTCATAGAATCATAGAATCATAGAATAGTTAGGGTTGGAAAGGACCTTAAGATCTTCTAGTTCCAACCCCCCTGCCATGGGCAGGGACACCTCACACTAAACCATATCACCCAAGGCTTCATCCAACCTGGTCTTGAACACTGCCAGGGATGGAGCATTCACTACCTCCCTGGGCAACCCATTCGAGTACCTCACCACCCTCACAGTAAAGAATTTCTTCCTTATATCCAGTCTAAACCTCTGCTGTTTAATTTTCAACTCGTTACCCCTTGTCCTATCACTACAGTCCCTAATGAACAGTCCCTCACCAGCATCCCTGTAGGCTCCCTTCAGATACTGGAAGGCTGCTATGAGGTCTCCATGCAGCCTTCTCTTCTCCAGGCTGAACAGCCCCAACTTTCTCAGCCTGTCTTCATACGGGAGGTGCTCCAGTCCCCTGATCATCCTCGTGGCCTCCTCTGGACTTGTTCTAACAGTTCCATGTCCTTTTTATGTTGAGGACACCAGAACTGCACACAATACTGCAAGTGAGGTCTCACGAGAGCAGAGTAGAGGGGCAGGATCACCTCCTTCGACCTGCTGGTCACGCTCCTTTTGATGCAGCCCAGGATACGGTTGGCTTTCTGGGCTGTAAGCACACACTGAAGCCGGCTCATGTTCATTTTCTCATTGATCAACAGCCCCAAGTCCTTCTCCGCAGGACTACCATGAATTTCCTTTTTGCCCAACCTGTAGCTGTGCCTGGGATTGCTCTGACCCAGGTGTAGGACCTTGCACTTGTCATGGTTAAACTTCATGAGGTTGTCATCAGCCCACCTCACAAGCGTGTCAAGGTCCCTCTGGATGGCATTCCTTCCCTCCAGCGTATCAACAGAACCACACAGCTTGGTGCCATCAGCAAACTTGCTGAGGGCACACTCAATCCCACTGTCCATGTCAGCAACAAAGATGTTAAACAAGACTGGTCCCAGCACTGATCCCTGAGGGACACCACCCGTTACTGATCTCCAGCCGGACACTGAGCCATTGACCACAACTCTTTGCGTGCAGCCATCCAGCCAGTTCTTTATCCACCGAGTGGTCCACCTATCAAATTGATGTCTCTCCAATTTAGAGACAAGGATGTCATGTGGGACAGTGTCGAACGCTTTGCACAAGTCCAGGTAGATGACATCAGCTGCTCCACCCCTGTCCATCACTTTTGTAGCCCCGTCATAGAAGGCCACCAAATTGGTCAGGCAGGATTTTCCCCTAGTAAAGCCATGCTGGCTGTCACCAAGCACCTTGCTCTTTTTCATGTGCCTTAGCATGCCTTCCAGGAGAATCTGCTCCCAGACTTTGCCAGGCACAGAGGTGAGACTGACTGGTCTGTAATTCCCCGGATCATCCATTTCCCCCTTCTTGAAAATGGGGGTTATATTTCCCTTTTTCCAGTCATCAGGAACTTCACCTGACTGCCATGATTTTCAAATATGATAGCCAGTGGCTTTGCGACTTCATTCACCAGCTCCTTCAGGACCCACGGATGGATTTCATCAGGTCCCACGGACTTGTGTACATTCAGGTTCTTAAGATGGTCTCAAACCAGATCCTCATGTACAGTGGGCCCAAGGTTTAGGTTTTCACAGTCCCTGCATCCGCCTTCCAAGACTTGGGTGCTGCGGTCAGAGCCTTTGCCAGTGAAGATCAAGGCAAAGAAGTCATTCAGAACCTCAGCCTTCTCCAAGTCCTGTGTAGCCAGTTCTCCCGAAAGCTTCCGTAGGGGGCCCACATTGTCCCTAGTCTGTTTTTTAGCTGCTACATACCTATAAAATCCCTTCCTGTTATCTTTAACGTCCCTTGCCAAGTTTAGCTCCAATTGGGCCTTAGCTTTCCTAACCTGGTTCCTAGCTTCCCGGACAACATCCCTGTATTCATCCCAGGCCACCTGTCCTTGCTTCCGCCTTTTATAAGCCTCTTTTTTCTTGTGAATTTTTCCCAGCAGTTCCTTATCCATCCAAGGAGGTCTCCTGGCCCTCCTGCTGCACTTCCTTCTAGTCGGGATGCAACACTCCTGAGCTTGTAGCAGGTGATCCTTGAATATTAACCAACAGTCTTGGGCCCCCTTGCCCTCTAGGGCTATATCCCATGGAACCTTGCTAAGCAGGTTCCTGAAGAGCCCAAAGTCTGCTCTCTTGAAGTCCAGGGCATTCAGCTTACTGCACGATCTTCTCACTGTCTTGAGGACCTCGAATTCAACCATCTCATGATCACTGCATCCAAGATTTCCCTGTGGAGTCACATTTCCAACAAGCCCTTCCCTGTTGGTGAGCACGAGGTCAAGCACAGCACCTCTCCTCGTCGGCTCCTTTATTGCTTGCAGAAGGAAGTTGTCTTCCACACAGTCGAGAAACCTCCTGGATTGCTTGTGCCGGGCCGTACCGTCGCCCCAACAGATGTCAGGGTGGTTGAAGTCCCCCATGAGAACAAGGGCCTGTGAGCGTGAGGCTTTTCCTATTTGTCTGTAGAGTTCTTCATCCACAGGTTCCTCTTGATCAGGCGGTCTGTAACATATCCCCACAGTAATGTGTCCCATCACCGATTTCCCCTTAACCCTGACCCACAAACTTTCTGTTAACTGATCACCTGTCCCCAGACAGAGTTCCATACTATCCAGCCTATCCCCAACATAAAGGGCAACTCCCCCTCCCCTCCTACCGGGCCTGTCTTTTCTAAAAAGCCTATAACCTTCCATTCCAACACTCCAGTCAAAGGAGCCATCCCACCATGTTTCTGTGATGCCTATTATATCATAGCCACATAGATGTGCCCACATCTCTAATTCCTCTTGTTTATTCCCCATGCTACGGGCATTTGTATAGAGGCATCTGATCCGAGCTCCAAATGAAGCTGGTTCAGTGACTGGAGTGGCTAGAATATTACTACATTGCTCAGAGTATTTATTATAGGTGCTGGCAACTGACTGGCTGTGTTGGGATGGAATGATGCTCCTCTCCCCCAACACAACTAGTTTAAAGCATCCTTGACAAGTCTGACAAGCCTCCCAACAAAGCCACTCTTCCCTTTCTTTATCAGAGCAGTTCCACCAGCCCCCAGTAGGCCTGGCCTACAAATGTGGACCCCATATTCAAGACACCCAAACCCTTGACTATGACTCCACCCTTTTAACCATTTATTAACCTGTCCAATCCTCCTTGCCTTTGGAAGGTCCTCCCCTGTGTCTTGGAGAACTGTCGAAAAGACTCTCTGAGCTCCAGAACCCCTGACCACCTCTCTCAGAGCTCTGTAGTCCTTCTTTATACTCCTCAGGCTACTACTATCTATATCCCTAGCACCCACATGTATCACTAGAAGCGGGTAATAGTCCATGGGACTTACTAGAGCAGGCAGCCTCTCCGCAACATCCCTGATCCGTGCCCCAGGTAGGCAGCACACCTCCCTTGCGACTGGGTCAGGCCGACAGATGAGCGCTTCTGTCTCTTTCAAGGCAGAGTCCCCTACTACTACAACCTGCCGCTCTTTCCTGGCCGCACCAGTAGAGATCTTCTGTGCACCAGCCGACTGTTTCTGGTGCAAGTGCATTTCCTCATCAGCCCCCTGCAGGACAGCAAAGCGGTTCTGGGTGGGTACAGCAGATTTAGGAGGAAGCCCCTTGCTTTTAATTGCTCTCTTCCTCCTTTTGTTGTTTTTTTTTTGTTACTAATTCCCAGCTTCCCTGATCAACAGCCTCCTTCTTTCCTCCATGAGTTAGAGGGGAATCTTGAGGCCCCTGTGCTGTTTGGGCCTGGAGCAAGCAGTCCTGCTTCCTCTCAGCTTTCCTGACATCTTGCAGCTTACTGACAGCATCCCGTAGCTCAGCCCCTGCTGCAGGAGGACCTCCATCAGGGAGCAGCGAGCACAGCCCTGCCCATTCTGCACCTTTCCCTCACCAGACCAGTGCAGGCACTCTCCACACTCCGAGCTCTGCACCGCAGCCTCCTCTCTTACTATCTCTGTCTGGATGCCTACACTGGCCACCACTGGGGCAGCCAGGGCAGAGCTCCCAGACTGGATCCTGGTCATACGTCGAGTGCTCACCATCCCACTCGCCTGCCCGTGCATACTGCCTCTACCCGCTCTGTTTGCCCACTCTGGTCGCTGCACTCCCTGGGCAGGTTTGTAACCACTCACAGTTGGTGCCACTCCTCCTGTACCCGCCCCCAGTGAGTCAGCTCCTCACGGGAGCTGAGCTGCCGGCTCCTGGGCAAGTCCCAAGACTTGAGGCTCCCTCCTCAGTGACTCTTGTCACCCTGAGGTGAGGCTCCTGGACACTGATCTCCCCCAGCTCCGCTCTGGTGTTACAGGTGTCCTCTCTCAAGCTACTCCCCTCAGCAAGTGACTGAGAATGGCCGCTGATGGCCGGTAGGGTTGGAAAGTACCTTAAGATCATCTAGTCCCATCAACCACAATGACAGCTGTAGGTTGGTTGTGTGAAAGACGAAGGCAGGGACATGTTCCCACTCTATTTCCTACAATGAGAAGCCAGCCCCTAATTTGATTATGAATTACACAGGCCCATCACTAGCCCTGGAGTGTGCTGCCTTCATCTTTCTGTCCCAGCCAGTGTGTGGATAGCATTGGCTGGATGGTCTCCATCCGAGTCTTACACAGCTATCAAGGACCATCAAGACATGCTTTCTGCTGCATGAAGTCTTGAGTGGATTTATAAATGAAGCAACAGTTGAGAAGTTTTAGGAAAGACTTGCTGGTTTGACTACATGTGCTTTTTCAGCATAAATACCACTTAGGGCTTTTCAACCAAAATGGTTGCTGTTGTAAATTCAACATTAGCTGTCAAATCATCCCTCTTGGTGGCCCTCTTGTTCCTGTGGCATGTAGGCCTGTGTGGCTGGCTTTTGGCTCTGCAGTTCAGAAGAATCTGTAGAACTGAGCAAAAAGATGAACCCCAACCAAGCAATTTAGTAATATCTGGCTGAATTTCTCCTTTTGTCTAAGGATTCAGGCTGTAACAATTGGATGAGGGACTCTATATGTTTTTGCTAGTTCAAAGCAAATAGCTCTGTTGTGTGGGAGCGGTGATAGACCTATACTGTGCTGCTTAGATTAACAATAAGAAGACATGCATAAAAATGTTGAGGTAGAAATTTATTTATCTCTATGGTGAATAGAGAAGGTGCTAAAGGAGCCCAAGCTGCCTGTCTCCAGTAATCATCTTCCACACTCTACTTAACCTCTGGCATGTTGCCCTCTCCCTCCCTTCTGCAGAGTGCTTCACCTTATTTTCAGCCCTGCCAGCAAAGTGCTTCCCCAGCTAAGGACACAGCTACTCCTCCGACCCTGTCAGATAGTGAGCATTCTCTTGGCATATAAATTCATCTAAATTGAAGGACAACTAATTCACCGATTGGTGTCCCAGATCACACAGTAAGAAGTGGGTAAAGTCTGTATTGCCTAAAGTAGAAGAGAGTTTACACTTAAATGCATTTACTTTTGACATGGTGATGCTGCATGCTATAGCCACGTAGGCACAGACATTTTCTTGTAGCAGGAGCAGATCTTGGAGCAAAACCCCACATGAGGAACACTGAGATAGAAGTGGTTTTGCTCTCACAGATGTCTGAGAAATCAGAAATATCCACTGTCCACTTTAGTATGAAGCCAAACTCATGGGACCTTCGCTGTTTAACAGAACAGTCATAGAGATCTTTCTCATCTCCATAACATCCTAGAGGTCACCAGGTATGCTTTTACTGGGCAATGACAGTCCTTGCTCATGCCTGGTTTCAGACTGGAGCTCTGCACCCTCTTGCCCACAGCCAGCAGGAGGGATAAGGCATGCCAAAGGGGCTCCCCTTCCTCGAGGACAGCAGAGCATTCCACCTTGTTCTGGTTGTAGTTTATTTGCAGAAAGCTCACCCCTTGCTTTCCAACAGCCTGCCTGCTCCCTGCTGGCTGTCTGCTCTCCCAGAACTGGGGATAGTCCCTCTTGCTTGGGGCAGAGATTGTGTGCCCACAGTTTTGTAGCACTGTGGCTTTAGGTTGGTTGCCTGGACTGGTGTTATTAAGTGTTCTACATTTCTCCTCTAATGATGAGTTTAAGCAGTTCCCAGTAGTGTCACCTTCAGCTGGGTTTTGACAGCAAATCAGGCTGCTGGCTGGGTGCTAGTAAATGAAGTTAAACACAAAGTGGACTAGAGGAAGAGACCCCACACTGATCATAAGGAAAGATGCTACAAAAGTCTGACCAGGACCCTGCGTCTGAGCTGTGGCCATACCACACCTGACCTGTTCTGTTGGGCCTTGGCTACATAACTGGGCTCCTGAAACCCCAGCAGGTAAGAGCAGAGTATTTTTCTGCTGCTATTGTGACACGGATTCCCTGATGAATTAAACCACAGCTGTTCCACCCAGACTTCCTGAAAAAGGATTGTTCTGGCCCTGCTTCTGGGAAGAACTTTCATCAGAAACTGGTGGCCTGATCCAACCTTAGCTATGTAAAGCACAGACAAGGAGAGGCTTTGTCTTTGGCCTCAGGCCACACCAGCAATGACAACAAGCACTCTGTCAGCAGGGATGGTTTTCTCTAGAACCACAACAACTTTTTTTCTTTTTAAAAATTTTGTTTTAAAAAATTTCAGTTACTGGCTGAGGGAATTGTCCTGCCCTGAACTCTGAACTGAAACAGCAAATCTGGTGAAACTTTGCAAAGTAGAGGCACATCCAGAGTCTGCACCTTGATAGTGCAGTAGAAATGTTTCTTAGGACTGTGGAAAAGAAGGTTCCTCAGACAGTGCTAAGGTTTCAGTGAAGAAGTTCATGATCATGTGTTTAATTTTCAGCTTGAAGCTTTCAGCACATGTTCCCAGCTAAAAGGGTCAACTTTGGTTTACCAAGCATTGTGTTGAGCTTTGTGGTACAAACCAGAGGCAGCTCACCCATGGAATACAGTGCAGGTCTTCTTCACAGGAAGGTCCACAATTTAAAGAATGATGAGATCACGGTTAAGAAATACTTGGATTCATTCAAATTTGGCATGTTGAATGTTGAAATGGTTTCAATGTGAAATATTTTTATTAGACTATGAAATAAAAATGTTCTGTTCTGATGGTGCCAGAACAGATCTTCCAGCCTTACCCAAATGGATGTTTACATTGCTTTCCTATGAAATGTCACTGAAATCGTCCTGTTTCCTGGGCATGCTGGGTTTCAACACAACTGTGTTTTCCCATGCATGCCATTCTGTTAGAAAATTTAATCTCTTTCTAGCTGCGACTATTGGCTAATATAGAATCAATCCATCTATCTGCTGTACAGTTTTGCTCTAAGAAATTCCCTCGACCATAGCATTTTAATAAAAGCTAAACTGATGCATATGTGTTTGAAATCTTGTTAGAAACATCTTACCTTCAGTGTGCTATATTCTGAAAGAGGATTATCATTACAATAAAAACTCTCTTCTCTTTCATCTGTGACCTACTTTACATCTGTCAAAAAGTATAAATATCTGTTGAATAAAACTCTATTGATTGCACCTTTTATCTTGGTTGTTTACATTAACCATAATGAATTAACCTCTCAGAAGTCCAGCTGGCAGCTAAGGTGATGCTCATTGCATGTTTCAGGTAACCGAGGAAGTGGAGAGGTTAGGGCACGACTTGCTGTGTGCTAAGATGCGAGCCCATAGCAGAGCCTATGCGGCCAGCAGCAGCAGCCTAAGTTCCCAGCAGCTCGGGACAGTTTTGTTTCACTATATGTGTGCCTTCTCCTGAAGTTAGTCATAAAATAACTGGGGATGGAGGAAACAACTCTTCTGACATGAATACCAGAGAAAGCCTTAAGATGTTTTTTCCTTCCTCAGTTCCTGAATGATGCATTAGTACATGTGATGTGATGTTTCACTGTAAAATTTAGGAGATTCTATTGTGTGCAGTTCTGGTGTCCTCAACATAAAAAGGACATGGAACTGTTGGAACAAGTCCAGAGGAAGGCCATGAAGATGATCAGGGGACTGGAGCACCTCCCGTATGAAGACAGGCTGAGAAAGTTGGGGCTGTTCAGCCTGGAGAAGAGAAGGCTGCGTGGAGACCTCATAGCAGCCTTCCAGTATCTGAAGGGGGCCTACAGGGATGCTGGGGAGGGACTATTCATTAGGGACTGTAGTGATAGAACAAGGTATAATGGGTTGAAACTTAAACAGGGGAGGTTTGGATTGGATATAAGGAAGAAATTATTTGCTGTTAGGGTGGTGAGGCACTGGAATGGGTTGCCCAGGGAGGTTGTGAATGCTCCATCCCTGGTGGTGTTCAAGGCCAGGTTGGATGAAGCCTTGGGTGATATGGTTTAGTGTGAGGTGTCCCTGCCCATGGCAGGGGGGTTGGAACTAGATGATCTTAAGGTCCTTTCCAACCCTAACTGTTCTATGATTCTATGCAATGCGCTAGGAAGTGAAGCATGAAAGAGGAAAAGCAAGTCAAAATAGTTCTAGATCCTCTGCTTGGTCTTGAGTTCCTCTGCCAAAATGTGGTGTTTGCATTTCCCTGTATTTTTAGTTTCCTTAATTATGAGGCAGAAGAGCTGGACAGGTACTAGGAAAACTAATAGACTGACCAACTGTGCAGAGGCACAGTAGATGGGAATAGTCTTTATGTCCTGACAAATGTACCGATACATAAGGTGAAGGAGAAAAAGACACTTTACAGTAATCATTCTGTAATTGCATGTACAAGAAGTGACAAAAGACAAAACACTTTTCCAACTGGAAATTATATTCTTTTAGAGGGCCTTCCTCATGTGATGATGTGCAACAGCCTGTTATAAACATGAACAGCCCAATGAGTAATATTCCCTAGTTAGAGGAGCAAACCTCCTTAAGCCACAGAACAAAAATGCCTTTTTTGATGCATTTATGCCATCTCAGTGCAGTGATTAGATTTGCTGAAAAAATTCTCAGTGGTTTTTCATACCTTCATTTTGTTTTATTTTAGTCTATTTTAATCTATTTCCTATTTTCTATGTTATTTTATTCTATTTTATTTATTTCTTGCTTTGAAGCAGTTGAAGTTGATTGTAATGGTAGCAGCCATCGAGTGTAATTATAACAGTTGCTGTTCTGATTTTGATGTGAGTTCCTTGAAGGCAAGGCTTCTATGAGCTGCAAATCAAGGGCACTCTGGTGAGTGCTTTCCTGGATTCCAGTGAGCAATCAGCAGTGACAGTTAAAGATCCCATCTATTATTTGTCAGCTTTATAGAATCATAGAATAGTTAGGTTGGAAAGGACCTTAAGATCATCCAGTTCCAACCCCCCTGCCATGGGCAGGCACACCTCACACTAAATCATGTCACTCACAGCTCTGTCCAGCCTGGCCTTGAACACCATCAGGGATGGAGCATTCACAGCTTCCTTAAGCAAAATAATAGTTTTGAGTTTTGCTCTTTATATCATGCAGGAAATGGCACAGAGTAATAAAACATCTACATGGGAAAAGGTTTAACATCACATAGATTGTTCCAAAAATAAACCAGATGAGCAGCCAGGTACAGGATCATGAACACCTTATGGAAGATGTGACTGACCCTGGGTTAGATTTCCATGGGAAAGTTTGGCTGCTCCCCATCACTCTAGGATGTCCCATCTGTGGGAGCAGAATGTGTCCTCCCAGCTGGCACCCAGTGCTGATGTACTGCACCAGGAGGTGCTGGTCTGTGGCAGTGCCCATAAGAAAGGCACTCAGACTCTGTAAAGTATCATTTAAAATGCCCTTTATGAGAGCTAACACTATAAAGACAAAATAGCACAGATAATCTTACATCACTTTAGATGTCAGGAACTCCAAGCTCTGCACCTGCACCCAGCACACTGTGCAGACCCCTCCACAGAGAGAACCACCCCAGTTTGGTCATTTAAGCTGTTACAGGACTTTCTTACAAGATAACAACTCCGCTCATCATTTCTACTGTCAAACACAAAGGTTGTGTGCATCACAACTCCTTGCCACACTTTCAGACAAAGGCAAGGTCACACTGGATGTGTGATTGCTGGTACCAGATGGGAGCTTCCACAGGCTCCTGCATTACAGCATGATGGAGAAACTTGTCCTTTGGCCATGGGGTACCCCAGCACATGGATACAGTACACACACACAGACTAACTGCTCTGTGGCTCACCAGCTCCTCTATGCACAGTGCTCCTCTGGTAAGGATCACTGCACCCTTGTCTCTTACAAAAGCTGTCCTGGCCAGCTGTACTGCCCATGAGAATCTCCTGAGTGGACCCTATGGCAGCTCTATTGTGCTGCAGACCAGCTCCATGCCATGACGTTATGTGTCAGTTATGTGCATTCATACACCAGGCCACCAGTGGTGGTCATTATTATTCAGGCATATGGGCTGAGCCATTGCCTCTTCCTGTGAGATCACCATCCTCACAGCACCTCTTTCAGCAAACCTTGCCAAGGGAGGTTTAAGACACTTGTAAAAGCCCCTTAGCAAGTGAAAACTGAACCTCAATTCAGTGTTGTCCAACTCCTGCGCGCCACTAAGCAGATTCTCTTACAACAATGCAGATTTAAGCTTAACTGATGTGCATGACCGTATGTGTGTTTGTGCACCAGCTGATTCGTACAGCATGTGTTCAGTTCTGCAGCTACCTACTGTATAAAAATAGGGTCCTGATCCTCTGACACCTCACCGCACCACTGTCATTTTCTCAGGCTTCTGCCAAGAGAGTAGAAAATGCTACCAGATCAGAAGACCTGTTCTCCTGCTCCTCAGCACTCCAGATGCACCAGGGCATGTACAGGCTGAGCCCTCCTGCAACTTAAGCAGTGACAACAGACCCATGCTGGAGATATGGTGGGGCTTAAGGCAGTGACCTCCCCGAGCAAACAACAGATGCTGGAGGGGTTTTCTTGCTCCCTTCAGCACAAGTCAAGGAGAGAGCAGGAATGTGTAAGGAAGTGCATGGAGGTGCATGGGGATCTCAGCCCATGATGCTGTGGTGTGTGTGGTGGCTGGTGAGCAGCACTCCTGGGTCACTGTTTTTGATGGGTTGGTGCTTGCTAAGCACTTGTCCCTCAGCTCACAGTGCTGCACAATGGCTCTACTGCAGGGAGAATCACTTTGGCCCTCCTTGCTCAGCACTTTCACATCTGTTTGGCAAGGCTAATGTTATTTTTCTCACCCTGAAAAAAGATATCTTTAAACGGAGTTGCCTAAACCTCCACGGGGGGTTGTTACAAGGCTCATCTGGAGCTTGCAGTGCGGCTGCTCAGGCTTCAAAGATCAGATTATAGTTTCCTTTTAAAACCTAGAGGAATGTGTTCTTGAGCTGTGAGTCACCTTAACTGTGATGTACTCATCTGGACAGTTTCTGCTTAAAAAATGAAACCCTGAGCATCAAACAGCAGCAGAAGGCGGCAAAGGATGGATGAAAGCCTGCAGGCACTTCATCCCAAGGGAAACACAGCAGACAACACACCCAGCTGCAACAGCAAGGAGCTGTATCTCCATATCCTGCAGGCTCAACCAGGTGGGCTCCTGCCCTATGACATGTGCACAGCATGGAAGGAAGTGCTGCAGCATGGCATGAAAGCAAATATTGCTTTGAAACCCCTCCTGCAAAAAGGTCTGTCCCTCACAGCTGTCAGATGAGCCCTTGGGCTGCAGACTTCTGTGTTTCCACCACTGTGCCCATTGCTTCTGCCCCCAGCCCTGAAAGTGCCCACTGTGCTGCTGGTATGGCCCAGCCTGGGCCATGGACCTGGCCCCAGTGTGCAATGGGGTGGTGAGGGTTGCATCCATGTCCTATTCTGTCCCCCAGATGGGGTCCCAGATCCCTGCATAGAATCATATAATCATAGAATCAGCTAGGTTGGAAAAGACCTTGAAGATCATCAAGTTCAACCATTATCCCAGGACTGCCAAGTTCACCACTAAACCATGTCACTGAAGGCCAATTGCAGGGAGCATTGCCCTGGGATGCACCAGGAGGAGCAGCCTTTCATGGGGGTTAGACAAACCTGACCTGACAGTGCCCCCAAGGAGAGTCTGCAGCAGCGGGGAAGGATCACATTGGATGTGCTTTAATGGCACAGAAAGGTGTTCTCCAAGGATCTGCAGATGACCACTGCCCCTTCCCGTGCCTGGCCCCTGCCCTCAGCGAACAGTGGAGCATAACACCAGCCCAGCAAAGTGAACCCCTGAAAACCTCTCCCTGCTCTATTGAAACAGACTGTGGTGAGGGGAAGGGGAAAGTGCTCTTTGGCAGCTCTTTTTATTTAGTCAATGAGTAACGAGGTCTGACAATAACCTGGTGAACATCCTGTTGTCGCTGGTGGTATCCTCTGACTTACAAGTCCCCCCTTAGACTTGAGCAGAGGATTTTGTGCTTGTGTAATGCAGCCCTGCTGTTATACAACTAACTCCAAGCACACGTTTTCTGGTTTCACTTGTGATTCATATCACGGAGGAGCTGAAACATGCTTGCTGGCTCCTGCCAAACAAAAGTCACGCTGTGTTATTTAGGTTTAGGTTTGTAGTACTCTGGCCCTTGAGCAGCAACAGGCATATCAAACAGATTGACAGCCGTTAATATTTACAGGACTAAAGATCACAGAAAATCAATAAAGCCTAAGAGATGATCATGAGCAATAACTTCAAAACCAGAGCTAAAACTTTCGGAAGGACCGGCAAAAGACCAATCAGTGCCAGACAATGCAGTTTGTTTGTTTCTTTCTTATATCCTCTTGTGCAATTCTGCATGTACAGCTTAGACTGAAAGCTTCTGACACTAAAATCAGGCTTTATATCACATGCTCCAACAAAAGGACTTCTAATAAGCAAATGGACCACCAGGCTAATCCCAAAGGTATCTAGTTCAGGGAGCACTTTCTTGGAATTCGTACAGCTACCAAATGTTGCAGTCAGGAGCTTCCTAAGCTGCCCTGTGGTCTGTAGGACGTGGGTCCATGGGCAATTCTTTTTGGGATACAATTCCCACTTGCAGACAAATAACTTTGTGCAGCCCCAAATTCTTGTATTGAGCAATTTAGGACTCCAGAAAATTTACCATGCAAAAAAAGTTGCAGGAACAGGGGAAAGTAGAAATAGAGAAGAGCAGGCAAAAGCATATGGCCTCCTCTCCAGCTGTTTAGCTGTAATACATGTTTTTGCCTAGAGACCAGGAAGATGTTCCCTGAAGTTTCTCCCATGCTGTACCCTTGTGCAAAGCCCATGAGCTCTCAGTGGACGCTCATGTTGCACCTCTTGCTTGGCAACCTCAGCATAAATCCAGCTGGAAATCATCCTTATATGCAGGGCATGTCCCTGGCCAGATATCTAACCTTGTACTTACCTCAAAGTTACAGCACAGGCCAAGAGTGTACAATAGCTGGGGGGGTGGGAGTAGAGGGTTGGTGCACAGTGCACCACACTTTTGGTCTCAGATGATGCTCTAACTGCAGCTTGTTTGTACAGCCAGAGTTAAGATGGGATTAGATGCAGATTGGGGATGAATCCCCCCATGCTGGATTGAGGGAAGAGAGCCCAGGACAAAGAGGGCAGCTGTGGAGGCAACGTGATAGGACAGGTGCAGAAGTGGCCAATCATGGCCAGAATGATGCTGGCCAGGATCTTGTACTTGCGGCCACATTGCTCAGGCATAATCCCAGCGAGGAGAAAACTTAACGCAAAAGGGTTGTTCTGGGGCTGCCCAGTGCTGTCCCCACTGCATACTCCTCTGGTCTTGTGATTCCTTAGCCCTGCATCCCAGAAGATCCCTGAAACAAGAAATCCCGGGAAGGCATCTGCCAGAACCACCCAAGTTTATCATTCACTGCAGCCTGGAGTGGCTGAGCTCTATCTCTTGCAGCATGACAAATGCAAAGAAATCCTTTTGCAGAATTAAGCTACTTGATGTTTGCAGCATCAGCTTTCAACCTGCAGCCCATTAAACTCCACAGTTACGTAAGCAACAAATAGGTAAGTAACCAACATAGGTAAGTAACCAACAAATGGGAAGCCTACTGTCAAAACGCTTAAACGTGTCACAGGGGGATCTCACATCTGTCAGGGAAAATATCAGGGCTCATAAACATATAATGGCTCACAGCCTCCCAAATGTGCATTTGCCAGAAAACATCTGATCTTCCGGTGGAACAGCATTCCAATGGAGTTAGAGTTTAGCCACCAAATAAAAATAGACAGGGCTAACACTTGGAAAGTCATCTGTGTTCTGCAGATTTGTAAAAAGACATTATACACAAACAGTTGTGTCATGCCTGTGTCATTTAATATCTTAATTTAGGGGATTTAAATCTTGGCTAGCCCAGTTGGCCAGGCCAGCTCTTTCATAACCCTGCAGAAAAAAATGCGAAGTCATGTGTATGCTGTGTGGGGCTCTATTTTTGTTTCTTGCAGGCTTCTAGCTCTTTCTCCATTGCTGAGCTGCTTGCATAATACATTGAAATTTTAATTCAGGGAGAAAAGCATTTTGCGGCTGCCAGTGACCTAGGCAGTAGGAAATGTTTTACCAGTAAAATGGGCAGGTAGTTTTATTGGTGACTGAGGAAGAGGAGGAGGTTAAGCCACGTGAAGCTGTTTCTGTGTTCTAGCATTTATTAACAAGACAAGGCAGGGACTATGTTTGCTCTCAGAGGAATTGGTGGTCGATGCTGTGACACAGTTTCATGCTGCACAAGGAAAGCTGTATTTAAACCGTTTGAAGGATGAGAGTGAGTTAAGCAGACTGCTGTTTCACCTGGTTCCATTACACAGGGCATTCAGCATATAAAAAAGCTTTTTGGCTGTGAGCTCATCTTGTCACATCCATACTTACTGAAGATAACACAGAATTAGACAGCATTAATGACACTAAATGATACTTAGCTCTTTGTAGTATGATGGCAATATTGGGGTAGGCACACACTGTTTGCCTGGCTTTGTAGATGTGGGAACTGAAGTGCGGAGGGGAGCTGCTCAAGTAGCAAACACTGACAGGACTAGGACCCAGTCCTGCTGGATCCTAGTTTCTGGAGTTCCCTGTGTGACCTGTTCCCAGACTTTGTATTATGGATTAGTTCCAGCCTTGCCTTTGCACTGCTGAACTTCTGACCTGTCATGTGTGGCTGTAGGTCAGCAAACGGGATATCCCCATGGCCTCAAATAGTTGATTTCCTCTTTGAGCTGGCCTTGAATTAGCCACACTCCTCATCTCTTGCTTTCTGCAGTACTTTAAACAGTCTGCCCCACACTGAGCTTTCTACAGAAGCATCTTCCTCCTTAGAAGAGATTAAATAATAACCTAGAGGTTATTTAAGATCGTTCACTAGCTGTTCAGAAGTGCTATAAGGGCAGCTGGGCAGGAAGCTGGATGAGCTTATCTCCTGATATCTGCTCCGGTCCTAACTGGGTTTACCTGGATGACTAGAAAACACTGACTCCTTATTTTCTGGGAGGCATTGTGCTGAGGAGCCTCAGTTGTTTATCACCAGCCATCTCATGGGAGTCACAGTGGCTTCAGTCCTTGTCGTCCAGAGCAGCCATTGCTGGAACCAGCTGAGGCCACCAGCACCTTAGGATACATGTACTAAGGTTGCTGTCTAACCAGTGGCTGGTGGTTTGGCTCTTGCAGATGCTAGGCATGTGTCAGCAGCAGGATCCTTTCAAATTAAATCACAGCTGCCTAAAGTACACTTGGTTTGCATGCAACTGGCTTTCCCAACAGCTTCGCCAAGGTGGAAACCACCAAGGACTGAAGATAGGACCCTGCCTGCGGCACAAAACTTTTCTTGAACTTGGAAGATGCTGATCCTACTCAGCTATTAAAATACGAATTTTCCCTGCAGGATGGGGCAAGCCGTTAGACAGCTTGCTTGGATTTACCAAAGCCTTTTGACTAACCTGTTACAAGCACTTCAGCAACCTCTGAAAAAATGTGTAGGTCCACCACTGCCTTGGATCTCCCACATTTTCATGCCCAGGCCATACATACACATGCATATAGAATGTACAGTATGTTCAACATGTATAAAATGGAATTTGGTTCCCATTGTCACCATATCTGAGCACCTGCTATTGTACTTTTGAGAAGGAAAACACTATTATCCCTGTTTGCAAAGAGCAAGCTAATGCACAAGGATCCCAACGTCCAGGTGGGGGTATTTGGGAGCCTAGTGCCTGACTCCTCCCTGTATCTCACTGGAAGTCTCATGTGCCTTAGGTAAGAAAACACCTTTTGGGCTGTGTAGCTTAATTACTTGTCTAGGGACATAGAGGACAGCTACAGAGCATTGAACCCAGATTTCAAACTAGCATATTATACACCAGACCATCTCCTTTCCCCCCTCCATGGAAGTAGAATTATAATGTTCATGTAAGACAAACAAGATGTAGTCCTTGGCAAGTACTTATATTCTTGATTGAGTATTTTCTCTGGTTTCATAGTTTAATTCAAATCTAAATATAAATCCAATTATTTTTCAGCATCTTAGGAATGTGATTTTTCTACTACTGTGAGTTTTGAGTTGTCACTGCTTTGAAATCTTTTAAGTTAGAGCTCTTAGACATTACACACACTTATACCTGTCTCATCACATTCTCCTGCTTGCTTTTGAAAAGAAAGAATCATAAAAGTGGGAGTTTTTTTTCTCATGGGAAGATATATTTTCTCTTTCTAGAATCACATTGAAATAGAGAATAAAAATTGAGACCATGCTTTTTTTCAGTAAATTGAACTATTGTACACTGTTTTTCTCTCAATACTTTGTGTTGACATATATTTAATGCATGCCATTTTCATTTTCAAAGCTTTCATTTTTTCAGGGAATTTAGATGCACATCCTTGATCCTTTGAATGTAACACACCATATTTCTACAGACTTTGGTTTGCTTTCTCTTAATTCCTCTGTCCTTTGGAGATGTCCTTTTCTGCACTTGAGAATACTTCTCATTATTCCACAGATTCCAGCTTAAAATTATGTTTCTTCTGAATACCATCTGGTTCATTTCCCTTTAAAATGTGAGCCTGTATGCAAAGGAATGAATGACACACGACAGGTAAAATGCATTCTCCTGAGGACCAACTCTTGCTAAGAATTTGGAAGCCTGTAGGTGAGGCATTTGCCCTTTGAAGATGGGATAAAGAACCCTGCACCCTGTTGGGTGTTCACAGACCCCTCTCCAGTGCACACAAGAGAAGCCCAGGGTCTCAGGATGGGATATAAAATGGTCAATGCTCCAGGCAAGCCTTGGCCATCTGATACACTGCTCCAAGGCAAGACCTAAGCATCCATTCTCAGGCTCATCAGCTGTGGGCTGGCACCTCCAGAGAGGACTTGTCATGGCAGATGCTCAAAGACTTTTCTTCCACAAAACCAAGCCACACTCACTCCTTTAAGACTGTGGGGGGGGTAGGGGTGGGGGGGGGGGGAGAGGTGGCCCATGTGCCCCCCTTCACCATCAATGATAGTTTGAGTTTACTAAACACAACAGTTGAGCAATTTCTAACAGAATTGTGAGGCAAATTTGATGGCATTAATCATGTATGAATGCAAAAACTTTTGCATCTTCGGTTGAACACGAGAACTTCTCAGGGATATGCTGGCATTTCTTCTGGGTATTTAACTAAATGATTCCCTGCAGTTTTTCCTCTGCAGATTTCTACCTAGTCTTTCCAATATTGCCCGCAGTCTCTCTCTGTTTCCTTATGTCAGTCTTTCAGAATTCCGCAATCACCTGTTGAAATTATAGTTATCCACACCGATGATGTCTAAAATGAATAGAGGAACAGGTTGAGCATAGAACGATGTGCAAACTAGTATCCTTTTGTGACTTACAGTCCCTCCAATTTCTTACCAGAGAAGGTGATTCAGGGGCTGTGATTCAAAGAGCAATTGGTACTTTGCTAGTAAACATCTACCTTTTGGGTCGAGATTTTTGTTTGCTTGTTCTTGGATTTGCTGTGTGAGGTCTGAATGGTGTTACCAGATAGGCTTTTCAGGTGCAAATCTGCAATGTCAGCACACAAACAACGTAACTGTATCAATTTCAGGCCTATCAGCCTGACTCTGAGAATGTACCAAGAAAAGATCCCTGCTAAAGGTGCACTTCCAAAGGGAAGCTGAGGTACTTGTGTCCGTGACTCCTACTCAAACCTATTCCAGAGGTACCTTTGTACCTGAACTGCAAGCTCTGTCTGCATGCAGAGCAGCAGGTCTATGCAGCTCCCTGTTTCAGTGCCTAGGTGTTTTACCTGCCCAGGGAGGGTTTGCCAACATTTGTTGGGCTGTCAGTCCATCTGGCACTTCTGAGGCTAAATCCTTCTTATCCTGGCTCTCCTGGTGATCACAGAATCATAGGACAGTTTGGGTTGGAAGGGACCTTCAGAGGTCATCTAGTCCAGTACCTCCCTGCAATGAGCAAGAACATCTTGAGCTAGATCAGGTTGCTCAGAACCAAATCCAGGCTGGAATGGGTGATGGTTCACCCATCTCCATGAAATTCCCTGGATATCACTTAGCAGCTGGGTGCTTGAAGCATTAAGCTGGGTTGACCCATCCAGCAGCCAAGCACCCACACAGCTGCTCCTTCATTCCCCCTTCCCTAAGAGACATCGGGAGAGAACGCAAAGAACAAAAGCAAGAACATTTGTGGGCTGAGACAAAGACAGTTTAATAAGGGGGGAAGGAGGAAGGGGAAACAAAACACAGGTGATGCAAATGAAATCACTCCCACAAGCAGACTGATGCCCAGCTAGTGTCTGAGCAACAGACAAATTAGAAGCCCCAAGCCTCCCTTTCTTCTTCTTCCTCTACCCAGTTTTATTGCTGGCAGGACATATGTAGTATGGAATATTCCTTCGGCCAGTTCAGACCAGCTGTCCCAGCTGTGCTCCTCCTCAGCCTCTTGCCCACTGACAGTCTACTTGCTGGGGGAAGCAGTGTGGGGAAAAGAGAAAGCCTTGATGCTCTGCAAACGCTGTTCAGCAATAGCTAAAACACTGGTGTGCTGGCAACACTGGTTCAGCCACAGATCCCAAATGCAGCACCACACATGCTGCTGTGAAAAGCGTTGACTCCATCTTAGCCAGATCCAGTCCAAATGCCTGCCCAGGAGGGAGAAGGGGGGTGAGTCCTGGTCCCCATGCTTGCACCTGCTCTTTATCCCATGACTTGGCAGGCTACAACAGCACCAGCCTGTGGAATAAGGAGGAGAAATGGGGGCTCATCTGCCTGGGTAAGTGCAAGGACCACCAGATCAGTGCCAACCACTTGTGTCCTTGGTCCTCTGACATCTCCAGGATGTCTGATGCCTGTTTTTTCACCATCAGACAGCTTCAGTGTGAGGGTACATCCCTGATGTGCCAGCAGGCTTTCTGGCTTCTGGAAGATGTGCTTTCAAATCCCCTCCTGGCACAGGAGGGAATTCAATTTACCATGTTTGTCTTAGGTAAAAGAGGTTTGTATTCAGCATTTCTGCACTTAATGGGACACCTGATGCTGTTGACGTGTGCCAACTATGTCATAAGGGTACTGGATGGAAGTCAACCTGCATGGCTGGAGCCATGTCTGCATCTTGTCTGGGACATGGGCACTGAGCAGGTCCCTCTGACAGCCTGGGGCAGCTCCAGCCTCACCAGGGGGTGCAGCTGTAGGCCCTGAGAGATTTTAAAAGCAGTATTTTTGTGCCTCAGCATGGTGCTGAGCAGAGGGTTTCAGACCCACAGATATGAGCGGAAGTGGAGTTTCAGTTCATAGCTCCTGTGGCTCTCTTGGTCTGTGAAGCCACTTCTCTGCTCCCTCCCCGGTGTCACAGCACACATCACCCATGCTCATAAGCGCTCTTTCAGAAAACCTCTGAAAAACACCCCAACAGTTCTTTGCTTTCTGTTATTTCTTTAAATATCCACCATGATGTCTAGGCTTTAAGCAGCTAGTGCCCTAACAACATTAGTGTTCCTCTGGGTGCTCCATTAAAGACAATAAGCGAGAATTGTTAAAGACATAAGGAAATTTCCAACTTGAAATGGAATGTATACTTATAATCACCTTAGTTATTTTCTGGATCTTCTGGTGCTTCAGAATGGATGTGAGCATTCTATATCCCCAAGGACAACAAAGACAATCCACATGTGCGTTAATTACTGCCAATTGTAGCATGACCTGACTGTCATGGAATCAAGATTTAAATAAAAATCCTAATGTCAGGAAATCAGCCCTGTTATTTATAATACCTTCTGTTAGAGCTATAATGAGGCAGAGAGGCGAGGAGGAGGAGGTCTGAAGCCCTGGGTATTTTATAGACTATGAAATCACAAGATGGAGCCAGATCCATCCACATAAATATTTATATTAGAGAGACAAAGCTGCAGCAAATTCTTGGCTGATGCGAAGAGTCTTCAGCTGATGTGAATTTTATGGCTTGTGTTTTCCAGCAGGGCTGTGACAATTCACATCAGCAGAGGAGCTGCTACTCTATAATTAGCCAGATCCTTGCAACAGGGACTGCTGTCACCTTCCCATCAACCCTGCTCTATGCACACGGTTGCTATTTAACCAGTTGCAAAAATGCTGCTTATCAGAACATCTCGACAGAGCACTGAACAAAAAAGTATCTGCAGCTCGGGCTCACTGTCAGACAGAGAGAGCCACAGATGACAACGGCATTAATTCAAGATCTTTAGTTATATTAGAAGATCAAAGATCAGCAGATCAAAGGAGACAGTTTCTTTCACAAAATGCTGGATACAGGAGTTGGACTGAAGTTGCTCCTGAGCTGTTGTCTCTGGGTTATGGCAAAGGAGGCAGTGCGTGAGGGAGACAGCAGAGCTCACCGGTGGGGAATAGGGGAGAGACAGGCATCTGCTTCTGCTTGCAGCACGGGTCACTCCCACACAGGTCAGGGGCTGTGAAATTGGCTCTTACCCTGAATGTTACATATAGCAAAGCCACCTGTTAATAGAGACAAAAAAGCAGAGGGATCACTGAGGTGACAAGGTCTTCTCCAAATGCTCCCCACTGCATTGTTCTGGGGCAGTGTGGGGAAAGGAGAAGCTTTCCTGGCCTCACTGCAGTGGGGGAGAGCTCAGTTTGATCTGTGTGACTCTGAGCCATGCAGTGGTTGCAGGTAGGTCAGCACCCCTGTCCCGTCCACTGCACCCAGGTGGGAAAATGGGCCAGGCTTTCCTGGGGGTTGCACAGCCAGAGGAATGCCAGGGATGCTGGAGGAAAGTGCCCACAGTATTGCACAAAGACATGGGCAGGGCAAGTGATTAGAGACTGGAAACCAAAAAATCATGACATTTCATTGCATAAAGGGAACATAAAGCCCATTCCCAATGCAAGTGCAACCCTCATTGTTCAACCAAAACCAGAGACTCTCCCTAGGCCCAGGAGTGGTGCTCACTGGGACAACCCTCCAGCTCACCTCCTAAACCACAGACCCTCATCTGGGCTCACAGCAGTGCCTGTGTCTGCTCCATGAGGGTTTACCTGCTCCAGGGAATCAGTACCAAGAGCATGACTGGGCGCTATGGACTGAAGTTGGGCTCTGCACAATGTCCCTTAGCTCAGCTTCTGGTGCGAGCTTGCTGAGGCTGTGCTCTGCCATTGAGCAGACTGCTCAGGAGAGGACCACAGTGCCCTGCTCCAGCACTGCTGTGTTGTCTGTGCTGTGCAGGCTCAGCCCTTACACAGAGCAGGGATTTGGCTGCTTACTTCATCCTCCTCTCCAGGCCCCAGGGGAGGCTGTTCCTTCAGGAGATGTCATCGTTCAGGAAAACCACGAGTGGGTGTTCTGTTTCCAGGAATGCCTTTCCTGAGGCTCTCTCAGCAGCACTGCCTGCGTGGGCTCCCATGCCAGCCTGCTCTTGGAACAGCCCAGGCTGATGCTTTTTTTGGCAGCTTATGCAGAGTTGGATTGCTTTTGCTCTGGGCTGTGGCTGTGTAATTCTGCTTCTGGCCTACAGGATTTTCAGTCAGGGCAACCCTTGGGACACTCCGTCCTAAGGGATGTCTGCTTATAGCATCCGCCCTCTCTACCTGGAAGCTGCACTGGCCACATCTCCAGTTAGAACTACGAACCACCCAAGGAAGAGAACCTCAAGGTGCCTTCACACACCAGTACAGATCATCGAAGTATTATTTAAACACCAGCAACTGCTTAAAAACAGAGTAAGGGGAGTAGGGTAGGAAACATTCCCCTTAGCATCACAGTAATATGAAGAGGGGCATCTCCCCTTACTCTCCTTCTGCAACTGTTTCTTTGGCAAATAGGTATTACCTTTTCATTAAGCAAACATCACTCAGTTTATCAGAGTAATTTGAAAGCTAAACTGCTTTCTGACCACAGCTTTACACCATCGCCTTCCTGAGTGATTTCTAGAGATCTCTAGAAAACTGCAAAAAGGATTTTCAGACTGTACTTAGAAAGGATATGTGGGGGGATTGTGTGTGTATATGTGGGTGTGTTTTTCTATATATATGAATACATATGTTTTACTTATTGTCTTTTATGTATGTATGTGTACAGAGAGAAAGAAAGGCAGCAGAACGGGTGGTGATTGACTTTGATCAGGCCTGTCTCTGCAGTTTGCTGTGCCTTTGCTTTCCTTCTCCTTCACCAGGGTGATGCACAGACCCAGAGTGGGCAGACATGGGGCTTTTCTCAGCCCCTCTGCTCTCTGCCCTAGATGTAATGGGAGATTTTGTCAGCCCCAGGCTATGGGATCCTCGGTCTGGGGGTCTGCAGGACAGGGCCAAGCTATATTTCATGGTGACAGGGGCTGGAATGGGGTCCTGGGCTGTGGGCAACGCAGGTAAGAAAGGATGAGCCCATGGTGCCTTCCTGCTGCCAGTTGCCTCAGAGGCATTCATGGTTCTGCCTCTCTGCACCAGACAAGTCTGTCAGACCTTAAAAGGTCTTGGTCTGATTACCTTATGCTTGACACACATGGTGTGAGTTGTGCTGCTCCTCAAGACTCAGCAGCGCCCTGTCTGAGCTCAGTTCATTGGACACTTGGTGCTTCATGGCTCCTTAGTTACTGACCTGTCAGTTTCCAACAGCATTGGAAAAACTGGTACAGCAAGCCATTAATAAATAACTAAAGGAAGGTAATAGGATTAGTGTTGCATAACCTAGATTGGTGAAAGATACTGTATGCTCATTTTAAAAGTAATATTAAATTGTCTTGAGAAGTTTTGTTGATAGACATGAGGTAATTATAGCAATACACTTAGACTTGTGTACACTTGTGTACACTTAAGCTTGCTTAATTTTAACGTATGTTCTGACTGAGGTAAAATATAAGACAAATTGGACACTGGATATTTGTCCTTTTCAGGAGAAATCCAGAAGAAAACAAACTTTATTGACAATATTGCAGGAATTGGTAAAAATATTGGCACAAGCAAATAATGTGTATTTCAGTTCAGTAAAATACAATATATCAATATATCTAGAAAAAAAAATGCAGGTCATGTTTGCTTGATAAGGTTTTCTGTCTTGCAGAGTAATCCTGGAAGGGATTAGGGCTCATGTGTAGATAATCAGTTGTAATTAAATTGCAATATGATGTTGGGACTTTCACAGTCAACGCTCTTCTCGAATGCAGTCCCCATCTTGTCTCTGAGAAGGAGCTCAGTAAGGTTTGTTGCCTCCATATCTGTCATGAGTACAC
Source organism: Melopsittacus undulatus (assembly GCF_012275295.1). Classification (NCBI taxonomy): domain Eukaryota; kingdom Metazoa; phylum Chordata; class Aves; order Psittaciformes; family Psittaculidae; genus Melopsittacus; species Melopsittacus undulatus. The sequence continues at coordinate 28,338,039 of NC_047531.1, forward strand.
CTGGAATACGGTGTCCAGTCCTGGACTTCACTCTCCAAGATGGATGTTATAAACTCAGAGAAATTCCAGCACAGACCAACACTGAAGGTCTGCGCTACCTCTTATACAAAACACAAAATCTACTTATTCTCTCTAAATAGTCTGTAAGAACCTGCCAATGGGTTTTGATGTTACAGATAAAGATACAACAGCTTTCTGCATTTACAGCTGATAGACAAGTTGAAGCAGGAAATACAATATAATTATTTTCACTAGTAAGGATGATGATTGTCATTGAGTTGCCACTCCTGGAGAAGTTTTTGGTCAATATTTCTCTGAAGGATACCCTCGAATTCAACTGTAGTTGCTGGATCTGATCAAGGACTAATATGGGGGAACTCAGGACTAAACTGAGGACTCAGCTGTTCAGAACTCAGACAAATGATGTCTGTTGTTCTTCCTGGCCTGATGGTTAGAAGTAACAACACAGCTTAGCCCTATGCAAATCTGCGAATCAAAGTTTGAGTTCTGTATATTTTCATGCCCTGCTGTACAATGTTCAACATCACAGCAAGTGCCAGACAGGATGGCAGAGCACCCAATACACTCCTCCTTCCCTCTGGGGACATCCAGTGCTTGTGATACCTGCTGTATCCCAGCTGTTTGCTCCACTGCTTTCTGTGCTGTATACCTGAGCAACAGAACAGACTTTTATGTCATATTTAAGACCTATCAGATGTAAATAATAGAATCCTTCACCTTATCTATCTTTGTGAACCTTACTGTAACCTCTTAAGCCTATGTAGTGGAACTGCAGAGTGAATCATGACTGGTAAGCTCACATGAAGCCACCTGTGTGAATAGCCATCCTACTGCACTGTGAAGCCATGATGACGGGATGACTGCAACCTGCAGTCCTGATCCTCCTTTTCCAGGTACTGGCATGAGGGGCATATCATAGAATCATAAAATCATAGAATGGTTTAGGTTGGAAAGGACCTTAAGATCAACCAGTTCCACCCCCCCTGCCATGGGCAGGGACATCACACACTAAACCATGTCACCCAAGACACCATCCATTCACTTAGGTGGAACTTCACCAGCTGCGATTCTCTGATAGAAAGCTGGAGAGGAGATCAGACCTAGCAGCCAGTGACAATGTCTAGGGCTAGCTGGCAAACCTATGTGTTGCTCCATCACATCGCACTGCCTGCCAGTGCAGTACCCATTGCCAGTACCCAATGGACACCCACACTTTGACTTCATCCCTTGTCAATGTGGGTTATATCATGCTCTCATTTGATTGCATTGAGAGCAAATGAATGTGAAGATCTAATCTTTGAAAGCTTCTCATGGGTTAGGACTGTCTTCAAGGCAAAGCTTTGTGATCACCTGCTTCAACCGTGGTCTGCCAAGCCACCAGCAGTGTCTGTTGATACTTGCAGCCTAGTACATAACAGTTTACTTGGTAGACTGTAAACAAGCATTTCTCAGGAAGATGGTGTGCAGCTCTGCCCAGCACGCACAGTCTGGCTGCATTACTGTGTGCTTCTCACGAGTCCCAGGAAACTCCAGTACCACTGGAATTCAAAATCATGCTGTGGTTATGGGCTTGCGTGGGTGTACATAGACAGACACCCATATACATATAAGGAGAGACGTAGTCATAAAATATATATACTATAGACTACATATATATATATAAAACATGTAAATAATGTTATTATGAAGCAATATGTTGTATTTATATAAGCATCTATATATGCACACATAAATATGTCTGTGTGTCTATATGAAGAGAGTCCGTGAGGATGGGTGTACAACCACTCCTCACATGCCTATCACTTTTTCTTAGCACCTTCAATCTGGTGTGAATCCAGAGTTGATAAAGGGCACTCAGCTGATAGCTCAGGCATGGAAGCTTCTCATTCTGCCCAGTTCATTGTTGTCAGCAGCCCTGTGAGCTGTTAAAGCCTGTTCCTGTGATGCACATCAGTTTAGCCTGGGTGGATCCATTTATGGTGTGATAAGATACTGAGGCTGGCTGACACTAAAATCTCACCTTGGGGCTAGATTTGCACAAACAGACTAGACACAGGAGCTTTCTCTCCTGCAAAAGCTGTCTCTGCAAGCACTTCAACCCCATTTTTTTTCCTGTTAATTATTCTTTAGAGAAGACTAAGGCTTTGAAGCATTTTTAGCATTAGGAGCAAAACCTAAAAATCTGCCACTCTGTGACTGTGTTTAACAAAATTCTCTATTTTGACTTGGAATGCTAATTTAAAGCAAGCAGCCAACAGTGCAATCTGATTATTCTGTGCAGTTACAGGCAAGAAGTTTCAGGAACACAAACAACAAACCAGATGTCATCACTATTACTTGAAACTCTTCTTTCAAAGTTCACAGATGTTAGGAGTCTGGATCAGTGAGAAAGGATATCTGCTTCTACAAGCTTCTTGATTCTTTAGTCTTTCATTAGGACTATATATTTAAATACAGCAGCATCTCCTTTCCCAGCTCAGACAATTAACAGCCTTGTAAATTTGTATGTTCATCCCATTTCTTGTTTTGGATTTCATCATCTCTTTTAGTAAGGTGCTAAAGTTATTTTTGCAGTGCAATTCTATGAAATTCAAAAGTTATTATTCTGAAGCTTTTTATCCTATATTAAAAAAAAAAACAAACCAAAACCAAAGCCAAACCAGCCCTGCTATTAGCCACTAACTGCTTCAATAACATGGTTTGTTTTATTTACTAGATGATAGCAATAAAGCTGGCAAAGCTTTACTTGACAAACTAAAATACCCCTACTGTCTCATTCTCCACATTGCAGTAAACATCAGATCCCACCTTAGAAGCAGAGTTAAAATCAGGTATTTAGGGGCCATCTGCTTATTTATTTTATATCTTACACCATGCTACAAATTATGTCTTCAATCACTTCTTAACTTGTATAAACAAGGAAAACCAATGCATACACAGGTAAAAGGGCACCTGGGATGGTTTTGTAAGTCCTCCTTGACTGGTCTTAAAAGACGTGTAGTACAGGCTATTTTTAACAGCCTCTTACTGTGCAATGATGAACACTGCAAGCACAGAGAAGTAAGTCTTCTCTGCAGGATCCAGACCTGCTGCGTAGGTACATCTACTGGAGCTGTCCTTTTGTCAGGCAGTCACAAGGGGTGCAGAGGTATTTTTAGTCTTTGTACATACATATTTTGTCTTCTAATCCCCAAAGAACGGTGTTTTGGGACAACGACTATGTCATCCAATGAATCACAAGAATGGCCTGTAGGACAGTCTATTGTTTCCAGCCAGCATGCAGCTTGCCAGGAGCACAGACAAGCTTTGCTTCCCATCAGTTCTCAGCAGATCAGGCTTTGGCTCACAGTGAATACTCTCCCTGAGTATTTTATCAGGAATAGTCCTCAGACACACTTTCTCCCACTGTCCTTTCACAAGAGTCTCTTCAGTTCTTGTGCCAGGGATTCAATATTCTCTTACAGGTATTGCCATTCTGCTTCTCCTATGTCTCCCCAATCCTGGGGCAGGAGTCACCCCACATATAGAGCAGGTGCTCAGCACAAGCTTCTCTCCTTAGCACTTCCCAGGGTGCAGACAAGAGTTGCAGTTTATACCTTGGTGCTGTACTGAAGTCTTTCTCCCTAGGCCAGATCATGCTCTGGAGAAGGAGCACATCACACACAAAGTTGTCCCTACCAGTTACCCCATCATCCTTCCCTCTACAGTCAGGTTGGTGCTGCACTGCCAGTGCACACTAGGGCCAGAGCAGGGTTTCAAATGGTGTTCCAATGCCCAATAACTGGCTTAAGCAGGGGAGTTATCCCTCCACCCATGGCACTCCTACAAGTCCTCTTCCCCTACCTCAAACCCCCCATTTTCTTGTTTTCTTTCTCTGTTTCTCAGATTGTACTATTGGGGTTAGAAAATTACCTTTTACCTCCACTTCTTCCCTCCCAGTTAGATTTCTTTCCATTTGCTCCTTTTGTTTGGACAAGTTACAATCCAGGGCTTGTTATCTCCCTCTCCTCTCTACTCTTCTTGCACCTGTATGCAAAAGTACTTCATCTGATTTAAACCATTCTTGAAGGTACTGATTTTGCCTAAGAAGATGCCAAGTGAGACTTCAGCACAGCTTATGTCAGAATGTGATTTAAATAATGACTGCCTTTCCTTGGCACCAGGTGATGCTTCATGGAACTGAGCTTTTGAATGCAGAGCTCAGAAGAATGAAATATAGCACTAACCTTTAAGGCTTCTCCAGGAACTCAAAACATGGCACTGATCAAATGTCAAGAGCAGTGCACTTAGATACTTTATCTGGGCACTATTAATTGGAAACCCAAGCACTTTGCTGCATGTGTTAATCGACAGTGTAACACTGAACCAAATCATCATGTAATGATTATTACTTATGAATTATTCTCCCTGTTCTCCATATACATACTTTTAGGTGTTATCATTTGAAAATTAATGACATTCATTTGAAAATATGATGAGCCACATGTGCATGCCTGTACTATACGGCTTTGGACTCAGCTATTTGAGTGTGCATGAACAGAAAAATGGTAAAGCTTTGATTTAGAAATGCTTTGAAATGTTTCTCTTCTGAGAAACCCTAAATCACTCAAAGCAATCAAAGGGATCAGGAGGCACATTCAGGACCTGCTTCAAGAACTCCTCAAGAATCAGAGTCGAAAGCCAGAACTTCTTTAGCACAGAGCTATCCTGAGCTTGGTAAGGTCAGGGAAGAGATCGTATGACATGTGGCTCCACCAGGATAAATGAACTTCATGATCAGAAGGTGTCCGTGTTCCTGAATGTTTCTATCATATATGAATGTGTAATCAGATTATCAGCCCTTGTATGGTCCTAAACTAGCAGATCATGTGCATACATGCTGATCTTAAGCCTGGGCAAATCTTTTGTCTTTGAGGGACCACTTAGCTACATGAAGTTAAGCAAAATCAGGAGTTTTTCAAGGCCTTCATTCCAAAATTGGGAAATTGGGTTAGTGCAAGTGGGTCCTTGAGCCCCCACTGAAATTGGATCTTAGCTGATTTTTGTTGTATGACTTTGACTTCTGGTACTGTAACAGGTAAGAGCACTGTTCACATGAGACAAGTTAGGGACAGATTTCACCTCAGAGAATGGCAGGATTCAAAAAACGTGTTTACCTTGATGACACCAACTTCTGACCAGCAGCACCTGAGAATGACACATTTTCTGAAAGGGTTCATGGTTGAATTCCTGGGATATTTGCAGAACTGTGTTTTAATCAGCCGCTGGATCCAATTATCCAACCTGTAACACCATCAACTTCTCTCAGACTGGCTGCTTCTCCCAAAATGAGAGAAAGCAAAAGTAAATAGCCATATTACACAGAAGTAAGACAACACGCAAGTGTCTGTATATATAGCTATATATATGTGTGTGAATGCATTGCATATACAACAAATGTGTATAATGCATATGTAAACAGAACAGATCTGGAAACACTGGAATGCAGCAAGCATTCTAATAGAGCCTGGTGTCATTCATTCACATGCTAAGCTTTATGCACACACCTAGGTTGTTTATTGAATCGATACTAGAATAAGTTACCCAGCCTGTTTGCTCAGCTCCGCAGACTAAGGTTGAAATCCTGCTCTGCTACTTAGAGTACGAGAGCCCATGACTACAGTTCTTGAAGCAGGATTGGAATTGACAGTAGCAAAAAGCAGTGCTCCTAAAATATTCATGTAAACATTTTACATCAAACATTTGGAGGTCAGCCAGGCTTCTAAAAATAAAGCAAACTCCCAAAAGAAACTAGTGTGGTTTTCTGTTGTCCTTTATGGCTGTGGGGCTTTTCCCCTTTCTAACTAAAGGAAATGTTTCTAAACTCCAAGTTTAAACCCCTCCTGTAGTCCCCAAGGTTCTGCTTCCATATGGATGAATCAACCTCATCACAGCACGTTGTTTGAAAAGTCATTCTAGAGTTTCATCTTGAACAGTTGTGGCTATTCTTTGTTTTATATTCATCAAATTCTGCTCTAAATGCAATGTAAACACCCTTTTCAAATGGAATTCACAATAGGCTTGGGGAGAGTCTTCCTAAGACAGTCTTCTCCCTCACCTTTCTCTTTGCCATAGGAGCAGGACACATTTTTTGTGGTGGTTAAACTAACCTGCATGAGCCTGTAACATGTGAACTGTAAAAGCCAATGTTTAATTTCCTAGTGGAAACATTCCTCATAAAAAACTAGCAACGCTTTGGCAGATAGCTGGGAAGAGGATGGAGGAGGGACAGAAGTCAACAGAAGATTCACAGGGAGGGGTTTTATTTGCTTTAATAGTGCTGCCAGTAAATCTGTGCATTCAGTTTCGCTTTACCATGTTCTTGGCTCCATGGTACAAGACAGGCACACACATACTGGAGTGAGTCCAGCACAGGGTCATGAAAATGACTTAAGGGACTGGAAGGTCTGACACATGAGGAGAGGATGAGAGAGCTGGGACCGTTCAGCCCAGGAAGAGAAGGCTCAAGGAGATCTGATCAGTGTGTATAAATAAATACCTGATGAGGCGAGTAAGAAAGACACAGACAGACTCCTCTGTGGTGCCCAGTGACAGGAGGAAATGGGCACAAACTGAAACACACAAAATTACACGTGAACATATACAGAACCCCAACACTTTTTTACAGTGAAGGTGCTCAGACAAGGGTGCAGGTTGCCCAGAGAGTATTGTTGGAGAATTTCAGAAGTGCCCTGGACTCAGCCTTGAGCAGCCTGTTGTAAGGGATGCTGCTCTGATCAGCAGGGCTGGACTAGACTATCTCATGGGGTACCTTCAAACATCAATCATACTGTGACTCTGCATTCCTCTGGTATCTCTTGTAGGTGCCTGCTCTGATCCTCAGCTGCTGGCCTGCAGCGCAGGCAGTGAAAGAGTATAACCTGTCCCCTCTTCAATTAACCTGAGCTGTCATCAGTGCCAGTGGCACCACTCCCACTCATACAAATAGAATGGCTGAGGAGCTCAATGCACCGCTGCTGCTGCTGTCCCTACTCAGCAACAGGAGTGCCCATAGTCCCAGACCATTAACCCTCTGAATCACTCCATCTCAAACGCTCAAGAGTATTTGAAATGTCAGTGTTTGTCTGTTTTGGACTGATGCAAAGGGAATGGCTTAATACACTGATAAGAAGGGAAATAAAATAAAAAAGAAATAAAAGTTGTTTTTTATTCTTTTACCCAAGCTCTTTTCAGCTGTTGAGATAAGATGAACTAAATCCAGAGGAACTGTGAGTTTTCTTTTATTAGTGATAAAATCTAAGCTATTGTTAGAAACATCAGGGGGATTTAACAGGCTTAACAGAGACTCCTAAATTCCTCAGGAGTCCTGTGAATTTGGAGTCCAGATCTGTGAGAGCTAGGAAGTGCTTGGCACCTTATCAGCAGCCAGCTCTGCAGCCTTTGGAGAATGAAAATCACCTTTTTGTTCAACTTCCCTTGGTAGCTTGCCAACCTTCTTGCTACTCACTAAGTCAACTGTCTGTAGAAAAGATGCTCTCTGGTCTAAGCCACAGGATCCAAATACAGCTTAATACGTAAGCAGCAAGTCAATGGGAATTATAACATCTCAATAGGCAGAGGCAGTTCAGATCCTTGGCTGCACAACATCCTAACTAGTCATTGGGTTTTGGTTGGTGGTGCCATTACCTTGCAGGCACTGTCCTCCCCATGGAGTGGTCTGGCCTCTTTCCTTCTGGGAAGCAGTGGCAGGCAGGGACACAGGGTAGTGGTATGAAGGAAAGGACTGAGAAGAGAAAAGCCAAATAACAGGAGTAGGTGGATGAGCAGCTGCTAAACAACGCTAGAACCAATAAATTTCCTTATGAGTCTCTCAGGGTGGTTGAAGCACCCACACATTAACCTCATTGTGATCCTGAGTGTTTCTGTTTGCATGCCTGAAGTTTGCTGAAGGTGTTTATCCCATAAAGCTGTTTTAATGAACACAAACAGTCTGTGCGCAAATCTACAACTAGTACCATATAAAGAGACACAGGATAAAATGCTCTTGCACCAGCAACCACAAAGACTGAATTACAATCAGAACTATCCCTAGTCTCCCTCCTTCCCCTTCAAAAATCCCAAATTTGTATTTATCCTATTGGCATTCATGCCCATCACTGTACCATAATCAGAGTTGGGAGAGCAATGGACAAGGAGGCACAGCCAGAGACTCCCATGGCATATAGCACAAGGGATGGGAACAAAAAGAAATACAAGGGCAAGGGAAGGGACATTCCCAAGTACATTGCTTGCTCTGAAACATTAAATATTTTGCAGTTGCCTTGACCATTTGTGGAGTGCCCTCCATTAAACATTCATCATTTGCTATCCCATTAATCATGGCAAGTGAATCAGTAAACAGCTGTGATGAATGTAAGATATGTGTCATCAAACACTGATAATTTTGTTCTAAACAAAACTGTCTAGCTCTAGAGGGAATGCTCAAAACAGAAAGTCTGCTTGCTCACAGCGCTAACCAAAATGTGCATGAGAATCTAGGACTTGGCTGATTCTCCAATGTCTAGGAATTTGGGTGATTTGTGATGCTTCACTCTTTTAATTTCAAGTAGCAATGTGAGTTTGCTGGTTCTTCAGCAAAGAGTGCATTGGTGGTGTCATTTCCCTTGAACAGTTTTTCATCTGAAAGGCAGCTCATGTTCCCTTCAGCTTGACAAATAACACACTTCATCTACCCCTGGACCCTGGGGATGAGACTGGCACTCAATATAAGGAGAGATACCCTTGAAAGAGAGGCAATGGTGGCAAAACTATTTGGTCTGAGTGGAAATAACCACTGGCACCTCCAGCCACAAACAGTTCTCTGATTTCAAGCTGTATTTCAATGTAAAATGGCTTTCTCTCATCTAGTTTGTACAGCACCTAGCACAATTGCATCCTACTGTCAGTGCAGTAAAACAGACACGGAGTTTATAAATATACAGTCAATCACATGCATTTTTGCCTGAGCCATCCATGGCCTCAGCATGAATTAAATCCAGGAGTGGGTCTTTGTACACCTTCAACTTTGGACATAGGAAACATAACCCATTGTGTCCAGAAGAAAACTTTCCACAACTAACCCTGCATTTCAGAGCCAGCCACGTTGGGAGTTTCTTTTTAAAAGATAAAACACACAGGTGGTCTGCCATTTGCTGTGGGTACATAAAAGAAGTATTACACAGATAGCAAAGGAGAAGTGGATGGATCTGGCAGATGGCATCATGTTCAGGGTTAGCCAAATCCCCTCTCAGGCACAGGAGCCCAGATGGCCAAGCAGAAACACTTTCTGCCACAAACCCTTTGCGTGCCTTGGGATGCCTCTGTGCTGAGAGGGGAAGTTATGTCGATTCACAATCTTGCTGCAGTAAAAAGCCCTGCATGTATTTTGGCAAATATGCTCATTTTCACCCCCAACCCCATCCTTTGGCCCCAAAACTTCCCTCGTCTGAGTATCCGTTGGTTACACTGCTAATCCTAGGTCCTGCATACTGTAAAAGGTGGTAAGCATTGCTTTTGAAAGCTGGGTTTGCAAAAAGGGGTGACAAACCCCTCCTGGCAGGTTTCTGCCTGTGCACCCATAGTATCAATAAGGTCTCTTTGGGAAGCTGGAAGAGTGGGGACTGGGTGGATGCAGCTGCTGAAGGAACCCAGCAAGGATGACTATCTTCTTCCAGAGCATTGTGGTGTCATGCCCACCATGCTGGCACATGCACTGGCCACTATTAGTCCAACAGTGAAATAAGGCTTGGGAGGAGTTTAGTGAGGGTCACAGACCCCAGTCTCACCAATGTATCCCCAGGCTCCCCCTCCCTGAGCATGTTGTAAATGCTGAACACATGCAGGCAGAGTGCACAGGGAATGGAGGGAGGAAGGAAGAAAAGGAATAAAAGTAAAAAGTAGGAGAAAGAAGTGGGACAGGACAGTGAGGGGAGAAGCAGGGCTTGGCTCAGAGATAATGGGAGGAAACATAGCTTCGATGGGGAAGAGAATGAATTAGTAATTATCTTTATTCTCCCTTCTCTTTTGCTTTTCCTGAAACTTGACATGGCCTGTGTTCCATCCTGTCCTGCTCCAGACTCATTTACAGACACCCTCAACACCTGGCATAAGCCTGGTTCCTCACACAGGCTTTCCTTTTCTCTTCCTCTCATCTCTTGTCTCCACCCCCCAGCCAGAGCCTGTGGCTGCTCTTGTTGTAGCTGTTCAGTCCCCAGCGGAAGGAGCCTGGCTGTGCAGTCACTTGAGCTTGGAGACTGCCATCATCATACCCTCTTCTACACACATGTCCTCTTGTGATTCCCTAAATGCCTGTAAAAACCCAACAGTTCCTGTTCAGGACAATTCCCCTTTCATCAGAAAAGCCCTCAAATACAGTACATCCTTCCTCTGCCTCCCTGAAAAACCTCTCCTATCATAAGCCACTTGTCCTGTGCACACATATATGCCAGGAAACAGCCCCTCAACTGCCCATGCTTTGGTTTATGGCAGTGATGATGCTCCTAAGCCAGCTGGGCCATCAGGTGCCCACATGCTGAGTACAGGGGCAGGCCGCCCTGTGGAACCCCACCACTCAAGCCAGAGAAGGCTTCTCCACGTGACATGTGAGGCTTTAGACTACAGCAAAGAGCAAAACAGAGCCAGAACCCAGGCCTGAGCACCAGCTCGTGATCAGCAACCAAATCATCAGAGAGGTTCTTGGCACGGGAGAGGTCTGGGCAGCCCACACCATGTCTGGCCAAGGTGAGAGCTGGCAGAAGCCTGGGTCCTTGCAGGCTGTCTGGATGCAGCCATCAGTTTCAGTGATGAGAGTTTGGCTGTGTGAGCACAAGAGGAACCATGCCAGGGGCCTTCAGGTTTTATTTCTTAGCACAAATGCAGCCTCAGAGTCAGGGAAGCCTTCAGTGTAGTCTGCAAATACTCAGAAGCAAGACACACACTATAGCCTCTGCAGTAAAGCGCAATGGATATGGTATGATACTGCTTTTTGAAGATTACAAGCAACTTTACTCCAGGATTGAGTCAAGGTAGTTCAAATACTCTCCCAAAAACTCAGTGAGTGATTACTGCATCACTAGGTTTCGTATTCAGGGTTTACTACTATGGGATAAGGACTTTCTAAGCCATGGAAGGGAATTATGCATCTCCATAATGCCAAGCAATGACTTTGCTCACAACATCTGACAAAATACTGCTGCTTCTCTTTCTTCTATCACCTCCATTTCTGCACCTCTTCCCATCTCACACGCAGTCCCAGGTCAGACTGGCAGACTCTGGCAGATCATAACAGATCCTGATTGCAGACATGCCAGGATTAAATTTAGGGTTTAGGTCTCCGAGACAGTAAAATGCTAAATAGAAAGTTCATTGTGTCTCTGAGAGGGTGGACTTTAAAGAGGCATCTCTCAGGACATGCAGTGAAAGCCAGCTGGATTCCTGCTGAAGTGCTGAGCTTGGCATGGGAGTATTTCTTGAATTACAGGAGGCACTCAGAAACAGTGTGGCTAAACCCAATCCTGTGCTTGAAATGCAACACTGACAAGGAAATGGGATTAATTAACTCCATTTTTCCCACATATCAGCTGGAGGCAAGTATTCATTCTTACCTTAAAGTTGTCTGCATACATGTAGACAGTGCAGAAAAGAATAACACTGGACCACAGGCAGGAACATCACTCTTTGTATGACATTTATTCTGCCATAACAAGCTTGTCTTTCCCTCTCAGAGCACAGCTGGCTGTGCCTGAGGTGGACTACAAGGCAAGCTGGGCTACTCTTCCTCCCCACATTCCCTCTCCCTTCCCAGCTGGAACTTGCAGCAGTTTCACCGCTTCAGCTTGGTTTGGTGGAGGAGACCAGCAAAGTGGCAAAGACCGCTCATGGGAAGGGGCTCCATGGATGTTTAGTTCAGGCAACCAGAAGTGCATGTGTGGAAGGGGGACAGCAGATCCCACCTCTCTGTTTCCTAGCTGATGGCAGGAGCTGTATTAGTTTGAGGACTTCTTATCTTGGAGAGTCAAGGAACGAGTCTGGAGCTTGCACTTGTTCAAGGACATGTATTAAAAAGAGGTGATCCATTTTGCTCTTGAAGTACCTTACTGAGCAAGTGGAGCATGAACCTCAATAGGGTGCTGAGAAACAGCAAGTTGCTGTAAAGGAGAAGTAGCAAGTGTTCACTAACTTGATGGGATGACATGTTTTTAGCCCTGTCTTTGAGATTCAAGGGCCTGAAAAGTTGGGCATAACCTTTATGAGCTCTTCAAACTCTGCGTCCCCAGGGCTGCAGGAGACAACACGGGGTTGCTCACTGGCTATACTATCAAGCGGCCATGAAATACCCCCAGCACGGTGCCTGGCTGCTCCCCCCAAGCCCTTTATGGTCCTGCTGCCCATCAGGGCAGGCCAGCCCATGATGAGCTCCATGTTGCCCTTGTCCACAGACTACAGGCTATGCCTCAGCACAACACTGCCACCATCACTTCTGTGCTGCTGCAGCACGGGTTGGCCCTGCCTCCTGTTTACTGGTAAGCATGAAAAAGGGAGAGGGGACTGCTATAATTGAAATATAAGAAATTGGTTTCTTTCACACCATTTCATTGTTCCAGATCCTGACTCAGTTCCAGAAGCTTGTCACTCCTCAGCAGGGATGGCTGTGTGGCAGAAACAAAGTCTCTTTGTTTGCTGTGGGTCCCAGGGTCCTTCTGGGACCCGTCTCATACTGGACAGCCTCAAATGTTTTTTCCTGAAGTAAGCATTGAGATGGTTCCATTTCTTCCTCAGGGAGTTATGCTGCATAAAAATGCTGTAGCTCTTTCCCTGACAGGTCCTTAAGATATATTATAACTATATTTCATGCAGATGCAAAGAGGCTGGCAGCATTAAATGCAGATGGAGCTGTTCATCACCAGAGGTTAGCAAGGATGAACATAATTTAATAGCATGATGAAATTCTTGCTCTGTTTTTGCTGGAACTCCAAGGCTGTGGGTGAGAACATTTCGGGCCTGAGATCCAGACCTTGTCACTTCTGAGTAACAGCGGGTACCACCCTAGGAGCATTGCTGTAAAGAAAGACTGATACACAATGTTAGCCTGACAAGATGGGGGTAGCTATTACATTGTGAGATTTTTGCATCTATGCTATTTTATGCTGATCAGGAAAGCTCTGAGCTGAGACCAGCTGGTACTGATTTCCTTGGGGTTATTTCTGGTAAAAATTAGACAGTGCTACACTTTATTCCCATAGACAGCTATTAAACTGGAGATGATCATTTATTCATTGGTTCTTCTGTGCTGTTCAGTTGGGAGCGAAGCCATGCTCAGCTGGGCACTATTCACTTACACATACAGGGATTTAGGGTTCTACATCCCCAGAAACCTAAACGTGAAGTGAAAGCCCCAGATGCAGAGTGCGCTGACATGGGGCTGCTATCAAATACTTCTTTCTCTTATTTCAAACCCTATTTCTTAGCAATATGGTTTCTTCTTTCTTCCTCCCCAGTAAAGGAGACAAGATGTCTTATTACAACAATTACTGCTGACCAGACTGGCGGAGAAGACACTCTTTGAGGCATTGCTGATGCTGCACAGCTCCACTGCTGGTGTTGCTGGAAGCAGCTGCTTCTGTTTTCTACATCAAACCATTCTCTGCCACTTTATCATCCAGTCTAGGCCTCTGCACCCATCTGAGAGCTGTTTGACTTGGTAAAACATAGGCTAAACCTCCTGTGGACGCTCTCTTGGAGATGTGGCCCTTGGGCAGCTTTTTCTCCTTATTGAGGAGAAGGGAGACAGCACGAGGTAGTGTGGGTAATAGAAACATTTATCTGAAGCAATTCTTAACAAGCCCACTACCCTTCTCAACGTCTGTATTAAATCTATTCATTGTGGACACTATGGTCAAGCAGAGCTCAGGGAACCTCAGCAGCTCAGCATCCCACTGAGCAGGCCTGGGGCAGGCCTGGACAGTCACTGGGGTTGGAATAAAACAGCACTTCAGAAAAGCAAAGTGTCTCTGGGGACCTGGAGAGTAGAAGAAACAGCCCCAGTGCAACCCCCGTTTACCTTTGTGAAAGAAATCAGCAGAGCATAATCACAAGAGGTTTCTTGGGGCCACCTTGCTTTCTCTGTCAGCCTTGGCGCTTGATGAATTTACCTGTTGTCCTCCAGTTCATGACAACATGCAAATAGTGAAATCCATGGATAGCAAATATCAGGATGAAGAAAAGTTTAAAGTTAATGTAATGGTTGCTGTTATAATTTAAACCAAATTACAACTTGCTTATAAGGTTCCCTTGCTATGAATGTGCAGGGGCCATTGATTCCCTTAAAATGATAAATCATAGGTTTCACTAAATAAAAGCTTATCTGCAACACAGATTGATTGCTTTGGACAATACTACAAATTTTCCTGGGAAGTTTTATGAACCAGAATAAATTTGAAGTGTGTTCAATCTGAATAAATTCTTTCAATCAGTAATCCAAGAACAGAGACTTCCAAATGCTAAAACCAGGAAAATGTCTTAGAGCGTCAGGAGCTGACAGACTTGAATTCTAACTCAAGCTGTAACACAAGTCTGTCCCATAGTTACAACTGTGGCAAAGCTGGCTATCAGGGCTGTGCCTCTCTGCACACCCAAGTGCATTCAAAGTCATTAATCCTCTGGTGGTCCAGAAACATTGCAGCTTGTCATCGGCACAGATGAGCCAGTAGAGCTGGTCTGAGACAACAGACTGCCTTGGTAGCAGATCTGAACATCTTGCCACCTCCATGTTAGACTGATACACAGGGAGCGATCCAGATGGGAATTTTGGACAGATCTACATATTCCCCCATGTAGCTCCTGCTGTAGCTCATCTCCTTTGTGTGTCTAAACGTGTGTGTGTTGATTCACACCTGGCATTGAGTGTCCCTTAGGTTCTCATGCCATTCTGCTCCTTTGGCAGTTGCAGAAGGAATCAAGTTGCATGTGGATGTTTGCAGCCAGCACAAACTGCTCCTGCAGATGCAAAAATATTCATGTGGGACAGTATTTTGTACACAGCTATTTAAACCAGATTTGTATGTAGCTGTCATGGACATGAAAGTCCAGAGCTGGGAAATTTATTTTGAGCTAATTTATTGCCAGGCGACACAAGTTTCTGATCCCTGATTTGGCTGCCACAGGAAAGAACACACACAGCTAGACTAACACTTACATGAAACTTCATCCTCCCTCTTTCCCAGACTCAACTTCCCTTATTTTTGCTGTAGTTACCAGTCCATCAAAACTCCCATGGCGATGGGTGGGTGACGCAGGAAGTGGAAGTGATGCATGTGATGGCTTAATGCTGCCCTGCACGTAACCTTTTCTGCTGAGCTGTACTTTGTGATTCCGGACACCCCTTGTGTAATAGTATCCACCACACTGCACGTCACGCAGGACAGTGGGATGGCTTGCAACTGTTAACTTGTATGACCATTGCAGTGTAGACTCCAGTTAGCACAGGACAGTGAGCAACCATTCTGAGAGATCTGATTCCCCATGTGAGAGATACCTTATGGTAAGATTTAAAAAAAGGAAAAAGTTCTTACTTTAAAAAAAAGGAAAAAGTTTTTATTTTAAAGAAGTACTCTGTCATTGAATGTCTATGGTGTCCATGCAACACTGGGCTGCATGAGAAACAGTTATTAAAATAACTTTCTAGCACTCCCTCTGATAGATGCACAGCTCAGCAGCTCAGTGTATCCCCAAAAGCGTGAACATGAAGCTATCTGCCTATCAACAGATGGATTGTTTCACTTAGAAACTGTAGTAACCATATTAGACCCAAAGATTATCAGAGCTGCATTTCTTGTTTATGCTGCCAAATGAAGGTAGTCTGAAAAGCGGCTGTCTGCCCATCTCTCATAAAGCACTGTAAAGAGGAAACCTGACAGCCTGATGTTTGCCAAGTACCATTCCTACTTTAGGATGAGTTTCAGTCCTCTAATTGCCATGTGTGTCCGTGTGTGTCTGTGCGTGTGCAGAGTCTGCTGAAATTGCAAAATGGGAGTCAAAGCCCTACCCACAGGCAGGCTGCATGTAGCTACCACCCTCTGCACACTTTAAATAGAGATCTGGGACCACTGAGGCTTACATAAAGTGTCTCAAACAATCCTTCTGTGTTGTTAAAATCTGAGCTGGGAAAATGGTCTCCTTATATCATGTAAGAGCTATTACAGGCTTGCTCCAGCTGCGCTCATTTTGGGAGAGGATTAAGAGCCGTTTAAGCATGTGGGTGCAGTGTGCAGAGCTGCTGCATTATGGTGGACTCCATCCTTCTGCTTCCGCTGACTTGGAGCTTTCACACTTAGTTTTAATTCACACCAGTGCTGCTATATCTGAAGGTACAATGATTGCCGTAATTCAATCACTTCACTGACATGAATAATTTCTGTCAGCTTTAGCTGTACTTATCTACATTTATAAAGAACAATGTCAACTCTGCTAGCAGTTATAAAGTCCTCAAATACCCTCAGAAATAGCTGTCCATAGCAAGTACACTGTGAAGTCTAAAGATTCTTTTCATAATATGCTTTTAAGTGCAAAAATCCATGGCAGCTTCTCAGGGAATGCTGTTTGCAGTGGCCAGGCACTTGATTTTAATGCTGATCCCTAATCCTACTTTGAGTAAATCAAAAGTGGAAGTAAAATTGTACTATTACACAATTGCCAAGGCAGTCAATTCCTCTGTCAGCAGCTGTGGTGGCTAAAAATCCCCTTAATCACAGACGCAGGATGTCTGAGTGACACACACCCGGTTACAAGAACAAATACCAATGAGAAAGTGAAACATTGGTAAATGTTTCACGGAAAACCTGAGTTATGTGGTGTGCAAGAGGGTCTGAGTCATGGTTACAGTTCACTGGCATATTAGACATTGCAGACGCTGAAACTGTGACCATTAGTACATGTTCTGCCCTCTCATCAGGCAGAAATAATATACACAAGTGAGTTAACTTGCCACATTATGGCAATAGTATCTCAATCGAATTCTTATGTGACTAAGTATATATTTATTTTAAATATATATATATAAATAAGTTTAAAATGCGTATTTTGTATATGGATACCTCTGCTCTGGACAGTTGCAAACTTCAATCACATCACAAAGGTTTCTCAGAGGGACTCACAAATCATCGGTGTTTACCCCAGGGTACTTACTGTCATTCCATGTGTATCTTTCATCTGTCAGATACAGTAAATTGAGATCCAGTCTGCTAAATTATGACTGCCAGTTTTCTCAAATTCCTTTAAAAATGTTCAGCCTTTAACTGTTCTTTTCAGACATCAGATGAAAGTAGCGTTCAGCCATTCAACAACTGAGTTTTGCTGATTATATCCTCCCAAGGCCAAGAGAATGGAGATTCCTCAAGGCCATAGGAAGGTGCTGTCTGACGGCACGGACTTAGCTGGCAGGTACTTCAGCACATAAGGAATAACTGGAATGAATCCAACTATTTTGGGGGGACTTGTCTAAAGACGAATCTAGTTCAGAATTCCTGTGCAAATGTTGATAGGTAAAATGCCATAATTTTAAACACAGGCTGTCTTCCTCATTCCTGTTGTACTCCTTTGAATTTTTTTAGTTTAAGCTTCCTTTTGGCTTTGAAGTCCCTGATCATATTTTCATTGCACATAATTATATATGTAAACACATGGAAACTGAAGGGTTGTTTAATTTCAGTGTATGCATATGGGCTACGCTAATGTCCGTATGAGTTACTATATTCCTCCTGAAAGCCTTGGAAACAGCAAAGGGCAATGTGCTACTGCAACTTGTGAAAGGCTGCAGCTGTCTATTTAATTAATTTGAGACTGCATTCTTCTGGAGTCAGTTGAGTTAAGAAGTTGTGAGCTGTGGACTAGTGCTGCTGAGGCTGTCACACCATGGCTCCTAGGGATTTGAACCTCTGCATTCACAGAGGAAGCAAAGTATCTTCAAGGCAGCATACAAGCCATGTCCTGTTACAAAACATCGCTAGTATAGGTGGACCCCTTATCTCCACCATCTCCAGTAAAGCATAATCTTAAGAGACTGAGTGTTCAACCCTATGTAGATACTTCTCTGCTTAGTACCTTATGAGTGCAAGGACAAAAGATCTGGCTCAGATCTTGCTTGTTGTTTAATTTCCCCACTACAGAGTTGTCTGCAATTCAAAGTAGGTTACAGGGAATGTCAGATCTCTCAGTGTTACAGAAAGCAAATGTTTAGCTAAACATACATTCCTCTCTGGGCATGTCTGTCATATGTGTTTACTACATATTCTGGTGTGAACTACTGGGTCCAAGTTTCTGCTGTCAAATTGCTGTGCCTCACTTGAAGTTAGTGGGAGATTTGGATTATTATTTTGGTCTGGAACACTACCTAGATCAGGCAGGTCTCCTGAACAGTGGCTCAAGAGCCCTTTCTTAAGCACTGCAGACAAATGGCATGGGCGCCTCTAACACACACCACAGACCTCATGCATCTGCTGCACACGGGTCTTATTGAGGTCTGTAGTGGCATTGAATCTAGAAGTTACAATGGGTCCCTATGGAATAAATGACTTCTCCAGGATAAAAAGTGGTGTCTCTGGAGCATAAGTCTGAGGAAAGTGTTCTGCTAATGGCAGAGAACTCATTGGCTCTGATGATTACTTCACATTAGAAAGAAACTCTGGGGCTGGAGGCTCAGAAAGCATGTTCCTGAATGGTCTTAAAGTACTTATCAGTCCTGGGCCCTCTCTTTGGATTGCTGGTACTACACCACCAGGAGTGGCTGATATGCTACCCAGTTCCAACAGGGTCAACAGGCACACTGTTAGTGGAAGTGGTGTTCCCACTGCAGACAGGGTGTGAGTCAACAGATCAGTCCTGATTCACAGTCCCTGACCAGATCACGCCACCAGTCTCCATTTATCTCTAGGACCTGGGAGGAAGGCCTGGTCATAACAGCATGGCAGCAGCCAGTGTCTCTCCACCTGAGACCCTTGTATCCTGCCTCTCTACTCTGCTCTTGTGCTACCCCACTTGGAGTACTGTGCGCAGTTCTGGTGTCCTCAACATAAAAAGGACATGGAACTGTTGGAACAAGTCCAGAGGAGGCCACGAGGATGATCAGGGGACTGGAGCACCTCCCGTATGAAGACAGGCTGAGAAAGTTGGGGCTGTTCAGCCTGGAGAAGGGAAGGCTGCATGGAGACCTCGTAGCAGCCTTCCAGTATCTGAAGGGGGCCTACAGGGATGGTGGTGAGGGACTATTCATTAGGGACTGTAGTGATAGGACAATGGGTAATGGGTTGAAACTTAAACAGGAGATGTTTAGATTGGATATAAGGAAGAAATTCTTTACTGTTAGGGTGGTGAGGCACTGGAATGGGTTGCCCAGGGAGGTGGTGAATGCTCCATCCCTGTCAGTGTTCACGACCAGGTTGGATGAAGTCTTGGGTGATATGGTTTAGTGTGAGGTATCCATGGCAGGGGGGTTGGAACTAGATGATCTTAAGGTCCTTTCCAACCCTAACTATTCTATGATTCTACGATTCTATGTGTAGCAATCCCAGCATCTTTCTGAAAACACACACAATACAATGAATGTACTTCTCACGTCTGGTCCCTACATTGCCCTCAGCACCAAGGTTGCATTTTCAGCAGTGGAGTGACAACTTCAGAGATTGTTCATTTGTTGCCTGTGTGGTAAGAGGATTAAGGCCACTGAGTGGCAAGGCTCTTTCAACATGTTCAGCTCAGCAGCAGTTTATGCTTCAGATCAGAGAGAGAGGAGTTGAGCAAGCACAGACAAGGGAAGGAAAGAGTCAGTTGATGCACACTATATGAAGGACACCATGGTAAATACCCTCTCTGTTGGGACTTAATAACCAGCTTCTAGTGAGTGAACTGAGCCCCGCTTGCTAATTCAGGTAGCTTTCTAGGAAAGAAATAACCCCTCCCACACTTGCCTGCTGTAAGCTCTATAGTGACCCATACACATCAAGTAGTGGTCTGGTTCAGTATTTGTGAACTCTTTAACCAACCATTATTGGCAGGAAGTTATTTGAGGATTGAAGACTGCTGGGGAGTGGCAGAATAAACCTGATGAAGTCAGGCAAGAGCATCTTTGTCAAAAGTCTAGCCATCATGGTAAGAAGGGCTTTAAACCAGAAAGACAGGGAACTGGAAGTTATGATCCACAGTTAGGTGAGGAAACACAGACTGGAAGTAGAAAGCAAATGATGCAAGTGTATGGGAAGAAGAGAGATTTCAAGAATGATAAGATAGGGCAAAAGGACACACATCTCAAATGTACATCCACAGCCTGAAAAACAAGCATGAAGACCTAGAGCACTACACACAGAACTGCAACATCACTGGAACAACTGAGGTGTGGTGGGACAGCAGTAATGTGAGGGATGCATGGAAACTCTTCAAGAATGACAAGAGAGAAGGGGACGAGCGAGTTGTCCTTTATGTGAAAAGGCAGCTTGGATGTATGAAGCTCTCTTATGGGATAAATGACATACTGGGTGAGAGCTTGTGGGTTAGGGTCAGAAGACAGTCCAATAAAGATCATATTGTGGTGACTGTTACAGATCACCTGATCAAGGTGAGCAAGAGGATGAGGCCTTCCTCTAACATGGAGGTCTCTTGATCATAGACTTCCCAATATGTTGTGGGTGTTCAGCCACTCCAACATCTGCTGGAAGGGCACACAGTGAGATGTAACCAGTGCAGGAGAATTTCAGAGGATGCTAGGGATAAGTTTTTTCCACAGGAAATGAACGGGCCAAACAGGGAGGACATATAGCTGGATCTGCTATTCACAAAGAAGGAAGAATTAGCTATTGATTGTCAGTGGCAGCCTTGGCTGTAGTGACCACGAAACAGGGTTCAAGATCCCGATAGGAGTAAGGATAGTAAGCAGGACAGTACAGACTCTGGCCATTAAGAGAACAAACTTGGCTTTTTCAGGCAACTGACAGGTAGAATCCTATGGGAAACAGCTCTGAAGTGTAAAGTAGCTCAAAGAAAGCTGCCAAGGACTTAAGTACAGTATCCTCCAAGTGAAGTGCAATATGCAGGATGTCAAGTAGATTTATCAGGAGGTTGGACAGTGTAAATAAGAAACTCACGACTGAGCCCCAGCACAATCAAACAGCATACAGGAGGTTGGAGCAGGGATAGGCAACAAATAAGGAATTTCAAAAGATTGCTCAGGCACACAGGGATGGGGTTAGGAAAGCCAAGTTCCTGGAGAGCTGAAATTTGCAAGAGCTGTGAAGGGTAAGAAGAAGAACTTCTACCACTCTGTTAGTAGTAAATGGATGAACAAAGAAAATATGGGATCATTGCTGGATGGGGTAGACTATTTACTAGCAATGGACACACAAAAAGCTGAGGTACATATAGTGACTTCTTTCCCTCAGCCTTCACTTGCAAGGTCTCTTGGGTATCTGGGCTGAAAAGCAGGGTTCAAGGAGAAATATCAGCAATCAAGTCAGGGATGATTTGCTTGATTTCAGTCCATCAAGTCCATGGGACAAGACAGGCTCCACCCAACAGTGCTGAGAGAACTGGCCCATGTTGTCATGAGGCCACTGTAATTTTGAAAGGTTGGGGAAAGGCTCCAAAGGGTGGAGAAAGGCAAACGTTACACCCATCTTCAAAAAGGTCAGCATCAATACAATCCTTCAGAAGTTATGGAGCAAGGCAAGGCCTCTTGGAGCACATCTTGGGCACATGGAGGAGAAGATGGCAATTTGGAACACTCAGCATGATTTTTACAAAGGGAAAATCATAACTAATCATCTGATTGCCTTCTATGATAAAACTCCTATATCTGGGGAGAGGAGAGAGAAGTCACTGGATAGTTCAGCTTAATGGTTAATGGGTGGTACTCTACCTGGAGGCAAGTAACAAGTGGAACACTGCAGTGGTCTATCATTGGCCCTTCCCTGTTCATTAACTTAATCAGTCACCTGGAGGATGCACTATCACAGAGTCTGAAGATGAGACCAAATTGGCAGGGCAGGAAGGAGAACCAGACAGTATGCTCAAGGGCACAACAGCTATTCAGAGGGATATAGGCAGCTTAAAAAATGGACTAGCAAGAACCTTCTGGAAAAGTCACATGAAAAGTCGTGTGGGGAGAGCCTCCTGCAACTATACAGCTTGGGCACTGCTGTGGTAGAGAGCAGCTTTGCTGAGCAAGACCTGGAGGTCTTGGCAGACAGCAAGCTAAACATAACCAACGGTGTGCCCCAGCAGCAGATGCTGACAGCCTCCTGGGGCGTATTAAGAGGAGCACTGCAAGCAGAATGAGCAAAGTGATTATCTCACTTGGCATTCCTTAGAGCATGTCTGAAATACATCCAACTTGGGGCCCTCAAATACAAGAGATGTTCATCAACTGGAATAAGTTCCGTGGAGGTTCAGGATGATCAAGGGGCTGCTACACGTGCCCCATGAGGAGAGGAAGGGCTTCTATAGGCTGGAGAAGAGAAGGTTTGAAGTGATCCATGGCAGAAGAGCAAAAGGTAACAGGCATAAATTGAAATGAGAGAGCTTGTACCAGACTATTGTGAAAAGCTTGTTCACCCTGAGAACAATGAAGCATTGGAACAGATTGTCCAGAGAAGTTGTGGAGCCTCCATCCTCTAAGGATTTCACAAGGCAACAGGATAAAGCCCTGAGAAACACAGAAATCCCATAGACAACTCTGAGACCTCCTGAGGTCCCTTCTACTCTGAATTATTCCATAAAATTCATGGAGTTCTCATTGCTGTTGGAGTTTTGTCACTGTGCCCCTTTCCCACTGGGCCTTGTGGCAGACACACCATGGATTCTGTGTTCAGGTAGAGGATGGAAGAGTAAGTTCTAATGGTTTTTAGTGGAAGTTATCTTCAAAATACACTTGTCTCATGCTGAGTTACAATTGTCTGTGCATCCTGGGGCTTGTTTAGGTGAAGAATTAAGAGATTTCTATCTTGCTTTGTTTTTACCAGAAAGTACCTTTCTTCAGGCTTTCCCCCCTTCTTTTAGTGTGTCACTGGAATGGTTTTGCTAACAACTGCTGGACTTTCGGGAATGCCAGTGTGGCCTGACAACAGGACTTTTTCCAAGGCTAATGGAAGATGAAGAAAAAACACTGTTGCTCAGGAAGTCCTGGAAAAGGAAAAAAGGGGTCATGTGGAAGACTGTGCTGCACTGGTTTTTCCCATGTAAGGAGAATAAATGTAACTGCAATAGCAGTTTGACAGTAACACCACGACACTAAGCCAGTGCCAGGAAATGAAAGTGGATGCTGTTCAGAGCAATTCTTCTTCATAGAACTGCAATCACAATGTACACAACCAAAATAATTATTGCAGCATGGCCTTAACCAGAGTTACTGATGTGATATGATGGCTTCTGCACAGGAATCTTCTCCTGCTGATGCTAAACAAGGGAAAATCCTGTTTAACAAACCCGGTACACTCTACCATCTGTAAGCTGCCTACAGCACTGAGAATGGCTGGGACAGCTTTAGAAAACGCTTGCTTCTTATTTTGTTGCACTCATGTCCGCTTCTCCTTCTCTTTGGGTTGAAGCAACTGTACAAAGCAAAGCAGTCACCAGTGATAGGCTTGTGGGTAGCCAAGAACCATGGCATGAAGACTGAGAATGGTGGTGACAGAGAAAGGAAGCCGCTTCCTGATTCCATTTGATGGATTTGTTCTAGATCATTGTTCTTGACCTTGCATGGGAATGTCCCAGTGTCCCAGGTTTCCTATACCATGACATGCCTTATATGAATGCCAAACTACATGTGGCATCATGATGAACTCTTAATCAAAGCTTTCATCTTGATTGCCTTAAGTGAGATAATTTTTTACAAGCCCTTGACTGTGGAGCTTCTGCCCTAAATCTTGAACCAATATGCTGCTCATAAGCATCCCTCTCCAGCACTCCTGCTAAGAAGCCCTCCTGGCAGCAAAACCTGACCCCCTTCTTCCAGTATAGTCTTACATGAATGTCATTTCCAGGCCCATGTCTTCCTTCTGTAGGAGGATGAGGTCTGGGACACCTAACTTTGTTTGAGGAGAAGGAAGAAGCAAAAAGCAAAAGGTAAACCCCTAAATTTAAACTGGATAATAAGTAAGAATAAGGATAGCAAAAAGAACAGGAAAAAAAAAAACAAACAAACCAAACAAACAAACAAAACCCCTGAACCAAGAAACAGAAGGAATAATAGCAAAGAACAGCAAAATGCAGTACCCATGCCAAAGGGCCCTGGCAGCAAGCTGCTCAGTGAAGGACCTCTTGAGTACAGGTCATGGAGAAACACAAACAAAGGGGAATGATCACAGAACAAGGTACACACAGTCATAAAGGCACCATAAAAATGCTAACTCTTCCACATGACTACATGGAATTGAAAATTCAAGGGCTAAACACAATTAAATGCTGTTCTGAACCCAGAGCCTGGGACAAAGTCTTTGCCTGAAAACAAAAGCCAGTGGACATTGAAAAAATGGTTACAAATTTGTATGCCTTCATTTCCCAATATATTAAATTAAAATATTAAGTTACCTACATGATACACTTTACAGGCTTCACTCCTTCAGTGTTTCAAGGGCTCTAAGATCTTAGGAGGGTAGACTGATACAGGAGTACAAAATATATTCTTTCTGATTAGCATCTTATTGATCAAAATTTCTCATATATTTGGAAATTCTCCCTGAACTGACTTTTCAAACCCACATAGCAGAGTTTGAGTACATGTGAAAAATAACCCGGAGACCTTTGTTCCAATTAAGCTGAAGAGATGGAAAATTTATTCAGAATGCTAGATGAATATTCTTACTTTAAAAAAAATCTGTATGGCTCTGTAAGATAATAAGAACACAAACTCCACAGAGTATGAATTCTTCTCATGTCAAATCTCTTTGGGCTTCTGATCTGGCTACAGCAGGAGATGGAAAAATGTACAATTTCAGTTCTTAGAGAGATAACCTATAAAAATATCTGTGTGAGGTATGTAAAAAGCCATTTACCAAGGAATGTATGCAATCAACATCCCATTAAAGGAAGGTATGTTTTCAAAATCCAACTGCATTGAGAGCATTAGCAAACCTTCCAAGAATTTGAATATGGCAATGTACTGATGTGGACAGTTTTCATTTCATTCTGTAACACGAGACCCTCTGATAATAACATAAATAGTCAGTGACTGATACTTGCAAAGTACAAATGCAGTCCACTTCATAATAGAATATACCTTTCATCTTGTCCACCGGATAGTCCCTAGAAGATAAGAATCTACAACTGTTCCTGGTGGTATTTTTAATACTAAGAAACTAGGTCTGAGCTTAATCAGATTAAATGTGATAGGCTTGATATTGACATGATATCCAGTCACACTAATGCGATATACAGTAGCTTTATTCATTATTTGAAAATCTGGTTTTATCCAGTTTCTTAAAAGAAATTTGTCAGTGGTACAGGTTTTACTTATCTTTGAAGGATTTAATTGTTGCGATTTAACCAAACTGGACATGGATCAGAAAAAAGAACATGTTGAAGTGTTGTGCTAATGAAGTCTTCTGCCTTGGCTGAATCAGAATTCATAACTTAATAATCCCTTTTACTTAAACCAGAAGAAGGAAAAAATTCAGCTTAAATTTGCCTAATTCTGTAATCACTACACCCATTTTACAAAGCAGTAACTACTACTGACTTCAGTATATTTATGCCTATTTTACAACAGTGTAACAGAGAACAAAACTAGGCCCAAGTGTTTTAACTTTACCCTTCCCTATTCACACAGCTAAGTTGTATATAATTGGTATGTAAGAAACGAGAACAGTCTATGCTCCAGCAGTGTCCTTAAAAATTGAAGCATCTGTCCTTGTATGACTGCCACTGAGTGCCAGGTAGAGCCACACAGACCTGAGCTGTAGAAGATTAAAGCACTTCAATCATGTTGCTTGTACATTAAGTGTTGCTCAGAAAATATTAAGTCCACATTTTCCCTGGGCACTTATAATCAAATCTATGCAGGAATTCACTATGATTTTCTAGATAGCTGAACAGAAATTTCACAGAAGATAAAATACAACATAGTCTTTTATACATTAATAAATCGCAGTAATATTTGCAGAATTATTCACAGGAGTCCTGGAGGTTCCTGGCTTTTTATGATGAATTTACAGACTTTAAAATCTTCCTCAAAAACATCCAAATACAGATATATATATATGGAGAATGATTTCAGTATGTGTTACTTACACAGTCTCACCATCACGAGCTCACCTCCTGAACCAGAACTGCTCTGAATTACTTTCACCTGTTCACAATCAGAGGAAATAGTGGCTACCGCAATTGCTCAGAGGTATTTGCATTGCTTGTAGTGGCCTTCAAGGGGGATACCTGCAGTTGCAGTCTTTCAACTGACTTGCTTGACAAAGAGAGTCATCAAGAATCAGGTATCTTCATGAAGAGGTTACTGTCTGTCCTAGTGAAAGGAGAACAGCTGGTTCACATAGTGCATTTTAGCCACCTTCCTTCACTGTTGGCATAACATTCAAGGCATTCCATTATCTCTGGTTGTGATAAAGGAGACCACCATTTCCTGGGTTCCCAATGGCTTGGTTGTCTGAGCAACAGTACTGCATATATAATGCAGCAACCGGTTGGGCAATTTTCTGATTTAACAGGTAGGGAAGACTGAGTAGCTAGAACAAACACATCTCATGAATACATATAGGCTTTAAAGAGTTTCTTATTAAAACGAGTTCAAATAAAACCTCATCTTGCTTGTTTCCGACACTTTTATTAGGCTAGATTGGGCTTCCAGGAAACCCCAAAGGTATGGATGACCCAGACAAAGCTAATAAATACAGTGCTCTGATGGACAATGAGGAACTCAGAAACCCTGCAGCAATTGGTTCCAAAGCTTCCAGGTTCATTCACTCTCCCCAGGACTTCCAGTCTCCCAGTTCCCTTCATCCTTCTTGAGCTCCAAACAGAGCACCTAAGCTGTGCACTACAGCTGAGGCAGGTGTCTTGAAGCCGAGCTCCATGTCTCAGTTTCAACATTTTTGAAGACTGTTTTTAATAAAATATTTGTATTTATCTTAAAATATGTATCAATAAATCTTTCCACATCAAATATTGACATTTCTACATGTTTTTTCTAACATAAATCATTTTCATTGCACACACAAGTTTCCCACATGGCAGGTATTTACCTTTTTATCTAATTCTGCTCCCAGTTATTTAATGTATTTATCATTATGATATGCTGATAAGACAGAAAAGTACAACCCTCCTCATGTTACAGGGAAGGAACAGGCAGCAGACTTACTGACTGGTAAAGAGGACTTGAAACAAGAGACACCATCACAAGCTTGCAGCTAAGCAAGGGAGGTCTAGGTGGAAAGCAGGTGAGACAAGGTGATGGGAGCAAGAGAGCCCTTGGGAAGGATTAAACAGGTATAAAGGGGCCACCTCAAATGCCCATACACAAACATAGGCAGCCAGAGAAATGGGATCAGCTAGAGTTCTGCAGATCAGCATCCAGAACACTATGACATCACTGGAATCACTGAGACATTAAGAGATGGACAGAGGGATGAATGGATGCACGGATAGATGAGACAGAGGCTCACAGAGGAAATATTAAAACATTGCACAGACACTGAAGGATGATGCCAGGAAACCCAAAGCTCAGGTAGTTTAAACTTGCAAAAGGCACTGGGGACAAGAAGAGCTTCTACTACTACATGAGCATTAAAAGAATAAAAAAATGTGGGCCTGATGCTGAATGGAGTGCATGATTTAGTGACAGTGGTCATAGATAAGGTTGAGGTACCCAGTGCTTCCTTTGCCTCAGTCTTCACCAGCAAGGTCTCCTGTGCTGTTGTGCCTAGAGAGGGGAGAAAAGCAGAACTATCTTCCCCTCAGGAGAGTATTGAGGCAAGAATATCTTGAGAAAACTTGTCTAATATGACCAGATCACACATGTCCTAATATCCTATGAGGTGAGGTTGAGCCTACTCAGCCTGGAGAAGGGTTTCATGAGCACCTAATAGCAACCTTTCAGTGCCTACAAGGAGACTGAAACATGGAAGGTTCCAGCTGAACACAAATCAGGGAGCGTGCATGTGTGTGTGTATCACTAGGAGGATAATTAAGCGTTGGAACAAACTGCCCAGGGACATTGGAGAACTTCTGTCCTTGGAAATTTACAAGACGTGACACATCTTGTGTCACACTGAACAGTGTGCTCTGTGAAATGTGCTCTGAATTCCTTGTTGACCTGCTTTGAGCAGTAGACCAGACTAGAACTCTTCCAAGGTCTCTTCCAATCTGCATAGCTCTATCAGTTGTTACAGACAGTTTGAGCTGCCTGAGATCCAAACAGAAATGGTGGGAAAAGAAATGGACTCAAATATTTGCCAAGACTTCAGCTCATCTCTTCCCCTTCCTGACACATCTCCTTTCTCATGAGCTCAAAATAGCACAATGTTTTCAAAGACCACACATACACCATTGCATCCAGGAATTCCCTCTAATTCCCAGTTCTGGATTTGGAACCATACCACCTCGTGTATGCACTTGGAGCTCTCGTATCACCTTTATGAGACTCCATAGCCATCCTCATTGACCTAACCCTGCCTTGCACATCATACTAAATCTCAGGCACATCTTGGAAAGCTGATATGCTGGAAGAGATGATGAACTGGAGAACCAGCAGCCAGAACACTGCTGTACCACAGTGCGATTCGACACATAAATTAGGACACAGCTCCTCTGCTGGTTTCCTGATCTAGTGAAACTTGTGAGAACACCCACCTGAGGGGTGGGCAAGATTCCTCCAACACTGTCTGCATAACCAAGGATGACTGACCGTTTCTTCTACATTGTCACCATTTTCTACTAGACTGTCCATTTTCAGTCTTCTGGATTTTCAGTCTTTTCACCCCCCCACAATATTTCCCTTTGGAAGGAAAAGTGTTGAATCTTTAGTATTTCAGCACTAAATAGTACATTGTTTCCTGAACTACACACTCTGACGCTCCTGTCTCCAATTGCCAGTGCTGCATTTCCATTCTCTCTGTAAAAGAAATCTTTGGGATTAACAAATATTGCACAACATTTACAAGTTAATTTTTATTTAAATCTTAAAAGTCTTCTTGATTTGAATCTTCTAATTGGAACTGAGTTATCAAATGGCAGATCTTTATGAAGTATAAGTTAAGTGACTGGATAATACATAAAAACTAATAAATATACAGTGACACAGAAATAAATCCTCTTAACAGTAATATGGATTAATTTCCACTTCTATGGACAGTTTATATAAGAGAAAAACATTACTATATAAACCATAGAAGGATGTATCTGCAGAGAAAAAAATACATCAGATACCTTCTGCTTCCCCAGCAAGAAGAAACTCCTGCCAGAAGCAGCAAAATGGGTGCTTTAGATAGAAAGACAAAATTAATGAGAAAATGAAAACATAAGGAAAGGACTGGTTCAATACAGTAAAATGAATGGAGGCCATGGAAAGCTTTAGCAAGGATTGTCACAAGCCACTTTACTGGGTTCACTGGACCACAGACTTCCCAAAATATTTGTGGAATTATTTTTAGTTGCTACCTGATAAGCTAAATGCCAGGGGTTTTTTCTTCTTTTTTTTTTTGCTAAAGATTACCTCATTTTCACATTTCAAAAGTAACACTGCTGGAGATCTGATTATTGCTTCATCCCAACCTCAGTGTTGTTTTGATATAAAAACACCTCTAAAAAACAGCAATCTAAAATCTCACTCCTGCTTCTGCTAACTTTGGGATCTCAGGATCAAATTTACAGGGAAGCAAATGTAAAAGACACCTTGCTAATGATCCCAGAGGAAGGACTAGCTACAAACAAGTGTGGATTTCAGGGGTATGTTTGAATTATTTGGTTCATTTCTTGAGAGTACTAAAGAAGAAATGAGATGACAAGCACACACTGAATTCAGGGAGCTTGGCAAACCAGGAGGAGAAAAGAAGCTGGCATCACAGACTGTGTGCAGGGGGCCTCGCTGTAATTCAGTTCAGTGCAACTTATCAGATTGACAAACTCTCCAAATGTCACCAAAGTGAAAGAGTAAAGCCAGGCCTACAGGTATCTGTTAAGTAGGTGCAATCCAAATCAAATAGCTCAAACTGGGATCCCACATTGATTCCGGATGCAGCACAAGCTGTTACATAGTACGCCTGCCATCTCTCTTCCTACTAGGCTCAGGCAGCCTTTCCACTCTTGTAGCACCTCATAATTTGAGGTAATCTGCTTTTTTAATCTATGCATCAGTCTGATCTGTATTGAAATTGATGCATGAAGTTCATCCCTGCCTCCTCTTCTCCTGCCACAGCAGGCTTCGATTTCCAGGTTTTATTTCATGTTTAATTACAATGTACTAAATTAAAATTAAGACAAGGGTAAGGAAAATTTAATAGAGACAAAAAAAAAACAAAAAAAAACCCCACCAACATATCATTCATAGAAAACTCTGCCTAATATAGTAGGAGCCTAGTCATTTAGCCCAAAGACCTTCTTGGTGCCTATCAGTTTGCTCTGCGCGTGCCCACAGCATGACTGCTTCAGTGCTCACTTCTCTTCAGCCTGTCATCATCCACAGCCATCATCCCTCTGCTTACATCCATAGAGCACTTCTAGGCCACGCTTGGTGCACACTAATGGGATTAAGCTCTTTGCAAATGCAGCTGCAATCCTTCTCCCTGTGTAGAGTGAGGGCAGGAAACTGCTCATGCCTTTAAACAGCAGCACTGCAGAAAGGGGCTATTGCATATGTTCCCAGCCTGTGCCCTTCACCCTGACCCCCTGCCTACAGGCAAGCCCAGGCTGCGTGCCAGCCTACCAAGGGTGATGCTGGGAGAATCAAAGATGGATTGGGTCTGACAGACATCAGAAGAAACCTGCGTCTCATCTATGCTGTAAGGATTGTGGGGCACAGCTCTAGGAGGGTGTCTGCTGCTCCAGTGACTCTGCGTTCCACATGAATCAGTCCACAGAGATCGCGGGAAGCTCAGTGCACAGTGCAAACATTGTGTAAGACCAGTTGTTTTAAAAACAAAACATTTGAAATCATTTATGTTTGAGACATGAAAAAGATCACCAGCTCTGCAAATGAATGTGCACACATTGCTTCATCATCAGCTATTAGGAAAAAAATTTCTTCCCTGTGAGGGAGCTGAGGCCCTGGCACTGGTTGTCCAGAGAAACTGTGGCTGCCCCATCCCAGGTTGGACAGGGCTTGGAGCAACCTGCTCTAGTGGAAGGTGTCCCTGCCCATGGCAGGGGGTTAGAATTAGTTGATCTTTAAGGTGCCTTCCAACCCAAACCATTCTGTGATTCTACGATCACTTCTGCAATTATTCACCAAAAGTGCTGATTTTAATCCTGCTCAAATCAACTGCTAACATCCTAAATTCCAGCACTTGACACAGTTTTTGCAGGTTATGGGATTAGGCTGATACTCTAAACTCTTTCCCCTTAATTGTTACCATAAGAAGCAACAAAATACAGACCTAAATAGAAATTTCCATGAGGATTTCCCTGGTTTCTCTGTACAGGAGAAGCCCGAGCTGTGGCACAGTCCAGCAGTAGTTTGCATGAACCAGCACTGAGTGAGCAGAAATGATCCTGCATCTGTATGCCTGGTTTTCTCACTTACAGCTAGGATGACTTAGCAGAACAGCCCTGCACCCTTGAGCAGTATCAGAGGTCCAGCCATGGTTACAAATACCCTTGCTGACTGAAAGGGTTTTGTCTCCTGATCAAACTATCATCTGTGATGAACTGTTATGAAAATGAACAAACCTTGGGGCTCTGTCCTGGTCCCTTTATAATCTAAATATTTGCACTCCTCAGGAGCAGCAGGAGCAAGGTGTTTGCCTGATAAACCTCCCAGGTCCCTTTCAGAAAGGGTGCAAGGGGAAAAACAAAACACAAATCTGTAGTGTGACGGATTTTGGAACCTTGTGATATTTTTTGCCAGAAAACTGCCTGTTCAGTACAGCTTGCCCTCCATAATTCTTGTAGAGGACATAAATAAATTATTCCTTTTTTTTTCTCCCTTTAAAGAAACAGCATACAAGATCCTGAGTGTACTAAAGTCAGAGGCAGCTCAGGGTGCTCACTGGAGAAGCAGTACATGTTAAGGGATCAGGCCTAAGTAGAAAGTGTCTGAGTATGTTAACACAACTGCAGAGAAAAGCCAGTTCAAGGCTGAACTTCATGTGAGGAGACTGGTTGATGTCACAAGCTGTGAAACTGCATCTCCTCTAACTGATGTGTTGTAGCAAAATGCTGAATGCCTGTCCTCTACGGCTCTTCAGAAATGTGTTCTCTTGTTCTACTTCATGTGTTCTCCTGCAAAACCAGCATAAATAATAAAGAAACTGAGCAATCACTAAATGTGTAGTCTTTCATGTTATCTACACAGCAAAAACAGAAATTCTGGGCAATCAGTATTTTTAGGGCGTTCCAGGTATTTTTTCTTCCTGGGTATGTAGAAATCAAATTAAGAGAAATCAAACCTTCAGCTTGCTAGAATAAACAAGGAGACCTGTATCATTAGAAAGTCAGCTTCTGTCTTTCCAAACTGGACAACTGTCATTTGGTCCTCAGACACAACTGTGGCAGTGAGGTTGAACTTTTCATGTTCTGCTAACTCAGCAATGTAGCCACTGTTGTCAACCTAGACACACAACTGTACATCTCTATCTTGCATTTGAATACATACTGTGTATTGTGTATTGTGAAGTACACAACAAAAATCCATCAGTTTAGCTTCAGGTCTCATCTCTCCACCATACAAAACTCAATCGTGCCCCACAGATACTGTGGTTGCTGTTGTTATTGTGTAACTGCAGAGGTCCTGGTTTGAATCAGTCCTCACCATGTCAGGTGATAAACACAGAGCTAGAAATAGTCATAGCTCCAGAGGACTCACTATTTATTGTTTTACTCTGGAGCAGTAAAAACTGCTTGAATTACAGATCTTACTCTAGACAAATGGTAGTAAAATCTTCACACCATGTCATAACATCGCAAATTCCCCACCAGCCGAACACTGCTGAAGAAGCTATTTAGAAGCACTTCTGAATCCTGAAACATATTTACTTGAAATATTTAATTCCTCTTCCTGTAAAAGCCAAATGCATTCATTATGACGAACTCTATTTGCCCAAGCTGAGCCTCAGGGCACTGTAATGAAGTAGAGAAAATTTGATTTGAGAAGCAAAGAAAATACTTTGTGCTTACTTGGTTTAAAACAAAAATAAACTCAGCTGTTTGGGTGCTTGAAAAATCAGATGTGTGGGCAAAGCACAGGTGATCCAGTCTAATATTCGTGTCAGCTCCCTTCTTGCACTGCATCCCACACTCCATCATCATCACTGAACAGTCTGTAGAGAGTTATTTTAGTTGTACATGAATTGTGCCATGGACACACTCTGTATAGCCCAGAGGTTATTAATACAAAGTTTATTGGCTCAGGTGCCATGCTGCACAAAGTCAAACAGCTTCCAGTGTTGGTTCAGATCTGGAAGCAGTTTAAGACATTTTTACATGATCTGAAACATGAAGAATAAGCTCTACTGATCCAAGCCAGCTCCATAGACTGTGTATCTGGACCACAGTACAAAACCAGGAAAACTCAGAAGTGCAACATCAGCACCTCCAACTTCATGGAGCCATGCTGGATTCAGCAAGCTCTTCATCAGGAAGGTCTTTCTTAATCTAATCTGGTGCCACAGAGATGCACTCAAATGTCCAAATGCAACACTGTCTTGCCATACATCTCACAAGGAATCCTAAGCACCAGAAAAAAAGCAGAGCAGATCCACCTGAGTGGCTCTTTGAGGAGGGAGCCTCAGGACTCAGCCAACGCTAGTAAACTGTGCTGGATCCACAGTGGCTATGCAGAACCAGTCAGGCACCTCTGGAACACAGGAAGCCTCAGGGTGTTCTGTGGCATTCTCCCACCTGCGTGACAGCATTTCAAGTTATCTCAGCTTCACGTTACTCTGAACAATGAAGCAAGTGAACTGCTGTTGTTGTTGAAGAAAATATGAAAACCTCAGTACTGGTTATGCAATGAACATAAACAAATAAAAACTCACATGCTGTGATACAAAACCATGATCATAATCTGAAATTCACCTCTTCCAAAAACCAAGGCAAGAAGTCTCACAGCATGTCTGGAAAGCTAGCAATCCAGCTTACAGAAGAAACACGTGCATCGACTTTCAAAGAAAAGACCAAATGGCAAGACACAGTTCTGAAGAAGGTATAAAGAAAAACTGACTTGCTGTGACTCACACTCAGGAGCACAAAGTCTGACAAACATTTGAAGGTTAGCTGTGCTGAGGTGCGAATCTTGCTGACCCAGGCCCTGCAGTCACACAAACACCTCTTGGTAGCTGGAGTTCAGAAAAGAGATGCTATGCATGGACTGAAAAGGAACTTCAGTAGACAGGTCATCAAGCAGCAGTATTTCAACAGAATATTAGGGGGGTTTATAAATATATACACATGCACAGGCAAAAGATCTATGTATCAAATTACATATAATCTTACGTGACTACTCACCAGAAGAATGCCATCTCCTGTAAACCAAATCTTGCACTGGATTTAACCTTGTCCTACATACTGCATAGATAAAGCAATTCCTCTTATTTTCATACATATTCTAGTCAGTTATTTATACAGTCTGAATAGTATGTAATTTTTAAAGACAGGCCTTTAGATAACCTAGAAGGCAGAAATACTAGGCTTGCTTCATTCACTGAATATGATTTAAAATAATGTGTCAGGTTTTTTTTTTATTGACTTCTATTCAAAATTATCTACCTCTCCATGATTCCCTGTGACTGGGATACTGTTCAACAGGACTGTTGGTGGATACTGTTTAGCAATGAGTATTAAATTCTCAAGCCAACTAAAATCTACTTAGATGTTCTTAACCAATTATGCACTGATTAACTCTGGAGCCCCAGACAGGTATCCAAGGTGACAGAATGCTACAAGAGCACAGAGGAAACACTGCTGAGATGCTGAAGAATGAAGTAGGATGGGATGCTTTAGGAAGGATGAAAGGAGATTTAGGAGACTTAGTCTTGAAAAATATCTACAGGCTCTACGCTGTTTTCCTCATAGCTCTACAGCAAAGAATTGTAGGCAGTGAGGTGGAGAGTGACAGATGTCTGATAAACTACAGCAATACCAGCCTGGCAGTTAGGCACCAAGGGACTTGTTGCCAATCATTATAAGCTTAACCACCACTGTAAGTACTAGTTGCACCAAACCTAAGGCACAAAGGAGCACAGCTAAAATTCTGCTCTTGTGTCAACATATCTGAACAGAAAAATATTAAGACAATATTAGGAGGTAATGTTGATATTTAATCTGTTAATATGCCTTGGAATTATCACACAACTAAAGGGAGCACAGGGGATTGGTTCAGGCTCAGAACTAATGACCAGAAGAACTAGGAACACTTTAGAAGGGAAAAACTCATACTCTGTGAATAACCATGGCATGTGCAGATATTTCAGTCACATTGATCTGTGCAACTGTAATGGGACTTTCACAGCTAGATGAAAGAAATACCAAGTTTTGCAATAGTAATCAAGGAAGGGATATAATGTAAGATCCATCTTCATTTGGCTGTCCCTGTATACTTCTCAAGACATCAACCCCAGGACATATTCGCAGGACAGCTTTCCTCCAAATACAGCAGCAGACTACATTATAGGCTTTAAATACAGAAAATGCTGACTGGACACTTCTGCTACAAAGAATATCATTTATTATCAGAAAGCCCTGGGGAACAAAGCATGTCCCTTGATTAATATGAATTTCTTACAGCTACCATTAGAGCTGTGTTAAAAATATCTAAATGAGTGCCTCTAAAAACCTCTCAAATGCCAAACATTAGAAAGTAATTATTGAAGAACTCTGACTCTATCAGGAGGCTAAATGGTATCAGAAACAATTTAGCTGAACTTGCATTTAAATTGAAGAACATGATTTCTTGGTGTGATTCCACCTGAAGAGAAGTTAAGCTTCACATACATGACAAATGCTGATTTCAGTAAGTCAGATAAACAGTCCAAAGACAGTTTCATAGTAATAAATGGCAAATACAGCACAGGAATTGAGTATTAAAGTTCCTAGGATTATTTCTCTTCTGCCGTTGTAACTATACTCCTACTATCTACTGACTGCTGCAAGAGTTGTATTTAATTTTTTCAAAACTTATGCTCCCTTTAACAGCAACCTGTGATTTAATATAGTTCTGTTTAGCATAATACCATTTTTTTCTAACACTCTGAAGTGTCCTAAATTCACAATATTTCATTGCAGATACAGCTTTAAATAGGTTCATGTGAGCTACATTAAACTATTATTCTGGCTCTGGCACATTGTAAGATACAACAAAGAGCCAGCAGGAGGAGGAGGAAGATGCTGACAAAAAATACTTGTCTAAGCAAATCATTATTAATTATTCTATTGAAGATCTGAAGATCAATCAGCACAATTCACAAGCAAGAAATGTCTTTTTTTTTACCTGAAAAGCAGAAAAGCCCTGTAGTATTTCTCTGCCATTTCTAATTACTTGCAACAGTTAAGATAAAAGATTGATCGGATCAAATTCACTTATCTTTTTCTTACATTAAAATAGACTTACATTTCTTACATTAAAATAGACTTTCCAAGGGAAAATCAAGAATTGTCTTTTGCGGCAGAGAAATTTCACCACAAAAAATACACATATAAAGGATATGGCAAAGGGGGAAATTCTCACGTAAACAACAACAAAGAAGAAAAAAGTCTGGGGGCAAAACAAGGGAGATTTGTATATAGTTTCAAATTACTCTTCTTGTCACCTTGATGGGACACTCCACAGAAGGAATCAATTAGGAGGCAAGTACAGATAACTTCAGGAAAAAAACATTCTGTATTTAAGGAAAATCATGGAATCATAGAATAGT
Source organism: Melopsittacus undulatus (assembly GCF_012275295.1). Taxonomy (NCBI): domain Eukaryota; kingdom Metazoa; phylum Chordata; class Aves; order Psittaciformes; family Psittaculidae; genus Melopsittacus; species Melopsittacus undulatus. Next base: position 28,375,145 of record NC_047531.1, read on the forward strand.
TAGGGTTGGAAAGGACATTAAGATCATCTAGTTCCAACCCCCCTGCCATGGCAGGGACACCTCACACTAAACCATGCCACCAAAGGCCCTGTCCAACCTGGACTTGAACACTGCCAGGGATGGAGCATTCACAACTTCTCTGGGCAACCCATTCCAGTGCCTCACCACCCTAACAGTAAAGAAGTCCCTCTTTATATCAAATCTAAACTTCCCGTGTTTAAGTTTGAACCCATTACGCTTGTTCTATCACTACAGTCTCTAATGCAGAGTGCACCCCCAGCATCCTTATAGGTCCCCTTGAGATACTGGGAGGCTGCTATGCGATCTCCATGCAGCCTTCCCTTCTCCAGGCTGAACAGCCCCAACTTTCTCAGCCTGTCTTCATATGGGAGGTGCTCCAATCTCCTGATCATCTTCGTGGCCTCCTCTGGACTTGTTCCAACAGTTCCATGTCCTCAGAGCAGCTTTCCAGCCTAGCAAATAAACAGCACTTTCAGTTTACCTAATGGAAGAGAGTAGACTGGTTTGGCTATGCAACAACAAACAAGACAAAGAGATAAGGAGGGGAAGAGCTACTGAGAGCTCCAAGAAAGAAAATGGAAATTTAAAACTTTTTTTTTCCTGTGTTGGGGTAGCAAGTAGATAACTTCGTGTCCATGGGACTGAACAAGTGGAAAAATTAAGACAAGGAGATGGTTAGTTGCAATTTCATGGTGGGTTATAGCAATAATAGCAATTGCCCTTGCTGCTACTGAGTTTTAGTGCAAGACTGCACAGACAATCTGGCAGAGGGAAGCATAGAGGAAACTCCTAATATACATATTCCCTTAATGTTTCCAACTGTTTCAGTGACTTTTTCGCGATCTATGGGAACCCTTTCCCTCCTGAGAAAACTAATGAAAGTGATTTGATACAGCTTGTTTGTTGTTAGCAGCTGTCAGTGTTTACCTTCCTTTTTTCTTTTCCAAACAGTAATAGTCATAATTAAACAAAAGACCTGGTGCATAAAGCAAGAGCATGCTGAAGTCAACAAGGACACAAAAAGGTAATAAAAGGAGTGTGGCTCACAGTGCAATTATGGAACTACTAGGACTGATGTAGAATAAGGTCCAAAATATCTGGATCCCATTCCTGATCTTATTCTTTGCAATTCTCTTACATATTCGTATTTTTAAGAAAATCTGGTGAAATGCCATCTTTTCTAAATTATCTTAATAAACAGTTATAAGTTACTCAGTTTGGGGGGTTTATATCACCAAATATCAACCTGCTAATTCACTAATGGTCTTACAGAAAAAGCTATTTAAGCAGCTTTTTTAATGCATTACTGGTCAGTAGTATTGCTGATATTTAATATTAGTTCGCCATACATCTGATTAGTAGAAAGCAAGAAAACGATCTCCCTATCATGGACAAGCCAATGATTGTGCCAGACACCATGTTTGCTACTTGCTCCAAAAGTAGTGTTTTATTGTCACAGAACAAATAACTAAATAAGATCCAAACCCTCATGTATTTACACAGATTAGAAGACAAAATACAGTTACAAAGTTTTTCTAAGGCACAGTTATATTCTGATCAACACGGGCAAGGAAGTATCTTTCTATTGAAATTTATTATATTCTCCCACTGAAGCACCTGGTAACAAGTGTGGTGGAGGTAGAGATTTTGATGCTCTAGAAGGCCATGGAGTCCTTCACCATACGGCAATCCCAGCACCCTGGTGAAAGGAGACCTGACAGGGACAGCAGCTATTGTCATTCTCCCTACAACTGCAGCTTTTTCAAGCACGCACACATGCCTTCTGTCTTCACAAAACAACAGAATGGTTTGGGTTGAAAGGGACCTTAAAGCTCATCCAGGTCCAACTCCTTTGCCATAGGCAGGGACACCTTCCACTAGAGCATGCTGCACAAATCCCCATTCAATTCAGCCTTGAACACTGCCAGGGATAGGGCAGCTTTTTGCAAGTTCTCCACTTTCTTATGCCATCTCTTTCCCGAAGCTCATGTGCTCATCTCCTTCCTCCGTCATCACACCGGCCCAAGAGCCCTGACCCGAGCACAGCTATTGCACGCCCCATGGCTGCCGCAGCTGTCTATTCCTGGCACAAATGCAGTGCCAGGCACCCGGTCAACGGTGTCTGTGTCACTCCTGAAGGACTCGCCCTCGCGAGCCCCCTCACTCTTAGGGTTCCCTCACTCCACGGGCACACGAGGCCAGGCTGCATCCCGGACGGGCAGCGGCCCCCCTCCCACCAGCCCTGCCTTCAGAAGTTGCTCGCTCTCAGTGCAGATGAGGGCATCGTCCCGCCACCGGCGGGCACAGGGCCCCGGGCTTCCCGCACTCGGCAGGCGCCGGAAGGCGGACGGGCACCGCGTTCCCGGCAGAGCAGCTGACCCCGGTCACGACACCCGGGTCTGCCCGGCCAGAACCAGCTCCCACCTCTTCCCGTAACCGCGGCCGGGAGACGACTGCCGCAGAGAACCGACACCAGTTCCCCACGCATGCGCAGGCCTCTTACTGCCCAGCGCCAAGCAACCCACCCCTTCCCCCCTCCCCCCGCGCGCTCTGCCGAGCACGTCGCCGCTGCGCCAGCCAATAGCGAGAGAGCGAGAACCGGCCGCGCAGTGACGTCACGGAGGCGAACCCTACCCTCCAGCCCTGCTCCCGGAATCCAATGAAAGGGAACGTGCACTGGGGGGCTCTGCCCCGCCCTCCGTGATGTCAGAGCCACCGCCTCCCTCCCTTGCACCGACCGGGCGGCGGGGCCAATCAGAGCCCTCTCGCCTCCCTAGTCCCGCCCCGCCCGCGCAGTGACCTCACGGTATCTCCTTCGGCGGCGGAGACGTGCAGCCAATCAGGGGAGAGGGAGGCCGCGCGAGGCCCCCGCCCCCCGGCCGTAATCCCCTCCCGTCCCCGTCCCCTTTTCTCCTCTCTCCCCCCTGCACCGAGCGCTTGGCGGCGGCGGGCAGCGGTGCAGCCCAGTCGTGTCCGTGCGGGCGCGCGCCTCCGCGGGTTCGGCGACATGGAGTGCGCTGCGGCGGGGGCCGAGTTCAACATCCTTCTCGCCACCGACTCCTACAAGGTGGGTGCGGGCACGGGCACGGCGGGCGGGCAGGAGCGAGTCACCTCTGCGGGCGCTCTGGTGCCGCCGCACCGGACCTGCCGGGCCTGGTGAAGGGCGCTCCACACTCAGGGCACCGAGCCGGGCCGGCCCCGCCGCTACCGGCTCCGTCCGTCTGCCCACCTGGCCGGAGCTGGGAACCCTGCAGTCCCCGAAGTGTGAGAGGGGGTGCCCGGCCTCGGAGCGGCGAGGGGCCGCGGAGGCCTGTCCGGCGGCTGACCCGGCAGCCCCGCGCCGCGGAGCGTGCGGCCGATCCTGCTTCCCCGTCGGGGTGCCCGGGGCCGCGCTGCCTTGGGGTGCCGGCGGCGGCCGGGCGAGAAAAGAAAGTGAAAGCGGGCGGGGCGCGAGGGGCGGCCTTGGCGGGGGGCGGGGTGCCTGCCCCGCCGAGCATCCCTTGGCGGCGGCCGCGCTGCCCTCCCGCCCTCGGCGGGGCCGGGAGTGGGCGCACGTGTTGCCGCGGTGGGAGGGTAGAGGCGAGCGGAGCTGTTACTTTTCCGTGTCTTGTTTCTCCCGCTCTGCCCTCGGGGGGTGGGACGGTGTGCGGGCTGCCCGCTGCCTGCCGTCCTGTGTCGGGTTGTGATGCAGAATGCTCTGAGCTACCGGCTGACTTAAAGTGTGTATTTCCTTATCCCCTGCTTAGTTTGTGGTCGTTGCAGTGTCACACTTGCGAGGCAAGGTTTTAGGTCAGAGTAGGAAATTGCACTTCACAATCCTCCCTGCGTTCCATGGGGTGATTTGAAAACAGTGGTGCTTGGTAGCAAAGGCTGAGTGCAGGCTCGCTGTCCGTGTTCTGATCCGGTGATTTCTGACCCAGGAGCTCTTGATGTGCCTCACAACACGAGTATGGCCAGGCCCAAGTTCTCCTCATGTGTAGTGTTGCATTAGTGTATATCAACAGCTCCTAGACACTGGACAGAGCCAGTGGGTGACTAGAAGTCTGGTTGTAGAGATGTGCCCTGTTGTCTCCTAGGCTAGATGACTTTTGCTTCAGGAGCTGTGTTGCCATGTCAAAGAGGTTGTTGGTGCCCTAAACGAAGCTACAGTGACAGTTATTATTTTAGCAGTATAAAGCATTATGTTACAGCTCTTTAAAGATTAGATCACTCGGATGGATGCTGGAGAGGAATTCTTCATCAGGGACTGTAGTAATAGAACAGGAAGTGATAGGTTCAAATTTAAACAGGGGAGATTTAGGTTAGATACAAGGAAGAAATTCTTTACTGTGAGAGTGGTGAGGCACTGGAACAGGCTGCCCGAGGAAGCTGTGAATGCTCCATCCCTGAATTGTTCAATGCCAGGTTGCACAAGGCCTTGAGCAACCAGATCCAGTGCCGGGGCCATGGCAGGGAGGTGGAATCTTAAGATTTTATTCCAACCCAAACCATTCTATGAATCAATGGGTTGCTGGGAGGAGGGTACTTCTAGATAGAAGAGTTGAAAAAGCAAATACACTGTTACAGCCAGGTCTTGTTACTGGCAAATGACTGAAGTACAAGCTTCAGTTTGTACTCCCATTGCTGACTTGTGATGTTGTACCTTTCCCAGCTCCTTTGTCATATTATTATGATTATTATATGATGCTACGTAAAGGTGCTCTTTTTGTAAAGAAATTAGTAGCATTTATTGTTGCTGTTAGTGGGAAGGTGTGTTGGAAGACACTGATAAATCTTAGAGCAGCTCAGTTAGAGCATCGTAATGCTGCTATTGAGGGCTCCCAAAACTGCTTTCATTAAGGGCTTAAGTGATCATTATCAAACTTACTCAAATATGGAAGATCCACTTCCATGTCTGAGACTAATCACATTAAATACTGTAGGCCTGCGTTTAAATGGTATCTATTTAAATCTAATTTGCATACTACTTCTTCTAAATGCACTGGGTCTGCTCTAGGATTAGTGATGGTGAGGAGCGCCAGAGTGTCAGATGACCAGTTTGCTTCCGTTTTGCTTTGCTGTTTTATAGGAAAGATGGTTTAGTAACACTGCAGGAGTGGTAGAAATCTTAAAGTGGCCGTGTAAAGGCCTCAGGTTGGGTTGGGGTTTTTGCAGTTTAAAACTGAATTTGGATGAGTTTTTCTGTCGCAGCTAGGAGCATTTTGTGTTATACTGAAAACAGTTGGAATTATCTACTTTACTTTGTCAAGACTATTCAAATTGCCTCTTCCTGTAAGGTTTTTTTCCCAAATCTTAGGAACTCCAGCTTCTTTGAACAATGCTTAAACAAGTAGCTTCTTTTATCTTGTTAGGTAGCATGAGCAAACAGCACTTATCTTCTCCCTGGATGAAACTCATTTCCTAATCAATGAAATCCCCTTAGTGAGAGCACTTTCAGTAACAATTGCACTAAAATATCTGGTAGTTGCAACATCAAGCTTTTCACAGGAATTACCAAACACTCTTACTAGCAGTTAGACGGGAGAATTGATCGTGTGGGTTTTTTGCTTCAGATACTTTTGCACTACCCACAGTTGTAGCATCCACTTGTGTGCTGTGCTGTCCACGGATAACATTTCAGACTCTGAGAAAAAAACCTGTATTAGTTCAGAAGCTTACTTGGTGATCCTATTGCAGTAGACACTGACCCATACAAACTAATGTTGGTGACAAAAGTAATGTGTGAATAAACAGTTCAGGGTAGTGAAATATAAATGCGCAGACTGCCTTAACCAGTACAACCTTAGCTCCTCACTCAGGCAGCTGTCTGTGGGTAAAAAGTTCTGATACCTTGGGGTCATACCTGTCACAATTTGTTAGTTTGAGCATTAGCTCCAGCATCCCATTTTTTTGCTACAGTTGGAAATTTGGGGCACAGAGAAAATTGGTTAGTGTCTCAGTACCCATAAAAATTCAGCAACAAGGTAGTTTGGTAGGCAGGGATTTGTCTGTAGACAGTTAATCCAGCCTCCTCTAAACTATTTTCCTGTCTGTGTGTGTCACAGGACATTTCCTCTGAAGTCAAAGATTAGCAAGTATTCAGTTTCAAAATCTTAAAAGCTTTCTTGGAAAAACAACTGAGTATCATGCTAATTTCTAGTATACTTGATATTTATATATAGAAACACTTATTACGCTCTGGCTGCATTACTGAGCTTCTGTTACTTACTCAATTGTACAAGTGCTTCAGGATTTTGAGGCAAGGCATCAAATGGTGCAGTTCATCTCCAACTTCCATGACAAGATAAAATGTTTTTACATCAGTTAGGGTTTTTTTTCTTCTTCACTTTGTTGCATATTCTTAAGCGTCTCCAGATCCCCCAACAGTATAATTCCTCTTGTGTGCTGGGTATTATATGCCATCCCCTCAGAGTCTCAGCATGGCCATATGGTAGTGTGTGTGTGCATCTTGCTGATAAATAACAGCAGTCTTTTTAATTCTTTGAATTCTAAGACTTTTGGGAGATTCATCAATGTAATGTTATCTGGGCAACTTAATTGTATGAATGTCCACTATAGCAATGACACTTTAATAGCAGAGTTTTCTGCTAGTGACTCAGTATTACCAAAAATTACTTTAAGTCAAAATCCTTGTTTCTAGAATGCTGCAAGAGTGGGTCTACAGCAGGCTCATTGAAGCTCACTGTTCATGCTGCATGATGTTTTACTTTTCTGTCTGTACCAAGAAGTCCCCACAATCTTGCTCCTCTGTGACAGCAAAGGTTCTGTCCACTCATTGTGCTTCCCAAGCAAAAGGGTCCATGCCCTTCACTTCCTCATTAGTCTGGTGTTGGTGACACACCAGCTCTTCATTTTCTTTGTCTTTGATTATCAGTGATCTCTTTATCCCATATTTATTTCTGTCCAAGTAGGATATATGCAAGTCTGAAGCTCTGTTGAAAAGATCAGCATAGCAGAGCTGTGTAGTTCAGTTGCAAGGTACCAGTGGCTGGTGTATACCAGTCCTGGGTTGGATGGATCATGAACTGCATGTGGGTAAAGGCTATCAAAGCGAGGACTGCACCTTGTTCTCTAAAGCAGTAATAGCTTATTTTGCTTTTACCAATGAAATGTATTACTGTTGCTTGGAATGTTTCGTAATTAAGCTGATAGCTGTAATAAGGTGCCATGCAATTACCCCATAGGAGGAGCTGACTTGCTATCTAGACTGTAAATGAGATCTGTTTCAGAATTGAGTTCTTTCTGGACCCTTCAAGGAAGCCTAAAAGATATGTTTTAACTCTGTATGCCTTGCATGTTGAATTTTAAGTATTTGTCGCTTTGAATGACTTCTTTTACTATGCACGGGTAGAGGAGAGCTCTTACTTCTGAAGCACTTCTCATGAGTGTGTTATTCCAGGATCTGACAGCCTCTATATTCTTTATTTAGAAGGCTAGAGGTCTGCAAGGGAAACACATCTATAATCTTAAATTGCTTGTTTTGACTAGTACTTAATGACTGCAAACTATTCTTTGCAGCAGCCTATATATATATTATTTTTTAATTAAAACCTTGTGGTGGTGGTGTGAATGTGGTCTCTTGCTTCCTGTAATTCTGTCAATGGAAAAGCATCTGGCTCGGTGTTCCTCGTAAGAAGCAATCTTCGCTCTATCTAGGTTCGCTATCTTCCACATTTTGATTTGCAGTCGCATGGTCCTGTTACAAACCCCGAGTCATTGTTGCTCTAAAGGAACACTGCAACTGTACAAAATCCAGCCAATTTTAAAATTAATTGAAAGTAACCCCTTCCAGAATCATTACAGCTTTTGTTGTTGAAGAGGTTTTACTTTTTTCATGAAGGAAAAGGAAACTTGTAGTAGTATGTGAAGTAGTGCAGCTGGCTACTCACTAATGTGTAAACAGTAAACATAAGGCATTTTGTCACCTTGTTTGACAATCTTGGATGCAAAACTATGCTGGTTTGGGCTGGGGTAGAGTTAATTTTCTCTAAAGTAGCTAGTATGGGGCTATGTTTTGGATTTGTGCTGGAAACAGTGCTGATAACACAGGGGTGTTTTAGCTAATGCTGAGCAGTGCTTACACAGAGCCAAGGCCTTTCCTGCTCCTCACACCACCCCACCAGCAAGCAGGCTGGGGATGCACAGGGAACTGGGAAGGGACACAGCTGGGACAGCTGACCCCAACTGACCCCAGGGATATCCCACACCATGTGCATGTAAAGGTGGGAAAGAAGAAGGAAGTGGGGACATTTGTAGTGATGGTGTTTGTCTGCCCAAGTAACTGCTACGGGTGATGGAGCCCTGCTGTCCTGGAGATGGCTGAACACCTGCCTGCCCATGGGAAGTGGAGAATGAATTCCTGGTTTTGCTTTGCTTGTGCAGCTCTTGCTTTACCTGTTAAACTGCCTTTACCTCAACCCATGAGTTTTCTCACTTTTACCCTTCCGATTGTCTTCCGCATCCCATTGGGTGAGAGGCTGTGTGGGGCTGAGCTGCTGGCTGAGGTTAAACCCTGGCAAGAACACACAGAAATCTTTAGTGGTAAAAAGAAATCCACTGTAAATCATTATCTTTTGTATTTTCTCTGAGCAATTCAGAATACATTCCATTCTAGTGCTTACACGTGACCCTGTTTTTTTTAAATTAATGTTTATGTGGTCACTTAAAGCATCTCTGCTGATAATGTGCGGCTTCCATATATACATTCAGTTGCTTATGTACTCTCTCCACAGTTTTCTTATTACTGATTGTTATCTTTTTTTTTTCATTTGCTCACCTCTATTCCTCTTATTTTTCAATAGACTTAAGTGATGATGGATGAATTAGAATACAGAGATATTAAAAGTGGTACAAGATCAACCTTCAGTCATAACCTGCATTAGCTTATCCCTCTCATCTCATGAGAGCAGATATCTCCCAATATTCTCACTTTAGTTCTTAAACATTATCTTAATCTGCATTTGCTTCACTTATGCGTGTTTAATAAGGGGTTTGGAGTCTCTCTAAGGCTACTTTCCTATGGTAATTTGAAGCTCCCATAATCAAATAGAATCAGAGAATAGTTAGGGATGGAAAGTACCCTAAGATCATAAAGTTCTGACCCCCCTGCCATGGGCAGGGACACCTCACCCTAGACCATATCTCCCAAGACTCTCTCCAACCTGGCCTTGAACCCTACCAGGGATGCAGCATTTACCACTTCTTTGGGCAGCCTGTTCCAGTGCCTCACCACTGTTACAGCAAAGAACTTCTTCATTACATCTAACCTGAGCTTCCCCTGTTTAAGTTTGAACCCATTCTCCCTTGTCCTGTCACTACAGTCCCTGATGAAGAGTAAGATAGTACTGATTCTCAGATTTGAGTTATTTTTACTTTTCTGTTTTTTGTGTGTGTCTTGCACTTTACCTGCTACTGTTGGTGCTCTTTTTGTTGAGTTACTGAAGAATGATTCTTCTGAATTTTCCTCCTTTGTTCAAAGAAGTTTATAATTTTTAACCACTGATTTTTTTTGTTTGGTTTTCATTTCCACTTTTGTTTGTGATGTGCATTCCCTTTGTGATTGCTTTGAAAGTTACAAAAGCGTGTTAAATATAAATGCTAGTCACAGTTGTGGGGTTTTGTTGGTTATTTTTTTTTTTTTACTGAAGGTGGTCAATGCTACCTAATTGCTTTTAGTTATGTGTGTGTAGTAAGGTATATCTGATAAAGCATTCCCTTTGTTCCTGAATACTAGTTCATAGAATCATTGAGGCTGGAAAAGACCTTCAAGATCATCATAGAATCATAGAATAGTTAGGGTTGGAAAGGACATTAAGATCATCTAGTTCCAACCCCCATGCCATAGGGACACCTCGCACTAAACCATGTCACCCAAGACTTCATCCAACCTGGACTTGAACACTGCCAGGGATGGAGCATTCACAACTTCCCTGGACAACCCATTCCAGTACCTCACCATCCTCACAGTAAAGAATTTCCTCCTTATATCGAATCTAAACTTCCTCTGTTTAAGTTTGAACCCGTAACCCCTTGTCCTATCACTACAATCCCTAATGAATAGTCCCTCCCCAGCATCCCTGTAGGCCCCCTTCACATACTGGAAGGCTTCTATGAGGTCTCCACGCAGCCTTCTCTTCTCCAGGCTGAACAGACCCAACTTTCTCAGCCTGTCTTCATACGGGAGGTGCTTCAGTCCCCTGATCATCCTCGTAGCCTCCTCTGGACTTGTTCTAACAGTTCCATGTCCTTTTTATGTTGAGGACACCAGAACTGCACACAATACTCCAAGTGAGGTCTCACGAGAGCAGAGTAGAGGGGCAGGATCACCTCCTTTGACCTGCTGGTCACACTCCTCTTGATGCAGCCCAGGATACGGTTGGCTTTCTGGGCAGTAAGTGCACACTGAAGCCGGCTCATGTTCATTTTCTCATTGACCAACACCCCCAAGTCCTTCTCCACAGGACTACCATGAATTTCCTTTTTGCCCAACCTGTAGCTGTGCCTGGGATTGCTCCGACCCAGGTGTAGGACCTTGCAAATCCAACCGTCACCTCAGGACTGCCAAGTCCACCACTAAACCATCTCTTTTGTTCACCATCTAAACTATTGTTGCAAACAGTGTTGTTTTCAATATGGGTTATTTGCAACCTTTGCTTTTAACCACTTCATTGGCTCAACTTTGTAAAAGTTTTGGTAAAGCAACCATTCAAATCACAGCCTCTTTCCACAGTGTTTTCAAATAACATGTCATACCATGACTGGTGGCAGTTCAGAGGTGCTTCATCAAAGTCTCCCTGGTGTAAATGCCAGGAGCACCACTGCAGTAGAATCATCTACTTTGGAAGTTTTATATGGGAGTGAGTATCCTCAGGCCTGACGTGCCCCAGCCAAGTGCTGCAGCCACTAGCTTCCAGGATTGGGCTTCTTCTAGCTCATCTTTACCCATCCCTCTGATTCTTCATGTTTGCGGCCATGGGTTTGTTACCTGGGTTGTTCTGTACACATTTTGCACTAAAGACTTCTCATAATGACTCCAGAATGTTTGAATACCCTCTTAGTTGAACTGGTATCATTTCTCATAGTTATGGTGCAGGAATGATCCTACTGGCTAGATACTTGGCGTTTTGTTCTCACTGTAGACAGGGCTTAGAAGCATCTTTCTGATGGTTCATGTTCACATTCATCTGACCTAGGTGAGTACTAGGAGTAAACCAACAACAGGAAATTTAGCTGTGCCTGACTTCTCATGTCAGACTGTTTCTCATGTTTTCAAATTGTTGTGTTTTATAGATTTAAATGACTTTTTAAAGTCATTGCACTGCAATCTGTTGTCCAGAAAAGCTTGTAGACTATAAGATTATCGGCTTTTATGCCGAAGGTCTTATTACTTAGCATATAAAAACTTAGCTTTCATCTCAGCCATCCCTGTTTTGTGATGAAACCTGTTAATTTCCTTCTCTTATAATTTAACTCCTAATATTTGGAGTGGGTTTTTTGGATGGCTGATCTAAATGCAGTTTGCCCCTTATGGTTTTTCTCAAATGGCTGACTTGATTTAGTTAAGTAGATGTAGTCCTTGTGGAGGTATTCCTTCTCCTGAATATACTTTTATTTGGATTAAATTTAATAAGGAGCTATCACAACTGGAATAAAAGTTTTCTGTTTCAGTCATAATACATAACCTTGTAGGTGATTGTTCAAAGGTTGTCATACTTTTTGTAGACAAAGCCTAAACCACAGCCTTTGAACTAAATATCAAAAGGCCTTTGAAGATATTTTGGAGGTTTCATTTTCTCATAACGGTCTCTTCATCCCAGTAGGGGCTTTTGTTGTGGGTCTTTGGTTGGGATTTTTTGTTTGTTTGTTTTCTGTAGAGGAAGCTTTCCTATTGACTTTATAGTCACTCCTACTTACCAAGAGCCCGTCTGTACAAGTCCTGTTTCTGTCATCCCCTACCTGAAAGCGTAGATTTATCAATACTGTCTCAATCTGTAAGTCACATAAAATACATTTCAAAACTGTGTTGCCACTGGTTTGTGCTTTCCACTTTTCTTTAGAATACAGAAAGAAACAAAACTTCATCTGACAGCAAGGAAAGCTTAAGCATTTTCTGAGCAGAGTTTTCATTGCCCAAGTGCCTTGTGGTGTTGTGCTGTTTTGGGGTTCTTTGTTTGTTTGATTGGTTGGTTTGTTTTCAGTGACATTCTTTGTGTCTCCTGTGAGCTGTTCCCACTCCCTAGAACTTCATCTTCTGGGAATTTCTTTACATGCCAAACCTCCTGAGCATCACTGTGGTGAAGGGGTATTACTTCCCCATGTCTTAGTAGTCCAGAAATGCCAGCTAACGATCAGAGCAGCCTTGATGTTTCATGGGCAGATGCTCCTGCTAGGAGAGAGCTTGAAAGCAAAGCAGATGGCCAGGCAAGTGAAAGGGGATGTAGGTCTTGTGGTTAACTTCTCACGTACCTATATCACACGACTGGAGCACGCTGTGCTTGAAAAGCATGGTGCTTCAAGGTTTGATCGTGTCTTTAAATACTGAGTAGTTTGTGGGAAGCCTTGCAGACGCCCAAAGAGTATTTCAGGTTTACAGATAAAGCTAAGAGCATTGTGGAATATATAAAAAAAAAGCACAAATTGTTTAAAATTACAGATGTAAAGTCTGCTTAGATGTAAACATCTTAATTGCCAGGGATGTGCATTTTCCACTGTTGAAATAGATTCTAATGTGTGAAGAATTTAATTGAATCATACGCATATAATTTGTAAAATTAGTTCATTATCTCTTTCAAGGGCTTGAAGCAATTTAATTGATAAAATGCCATTTCATTTTATTGTTTTTCCTTATTATTTGTTCATGACATTGTCATGCACTAAATTTTTGTTTATGTTTAAATCCTTAGAAACAACTATTTTCTGGACACTATCCAGAATATATTTTCAGGTTAAGATCTAATCTAAAGTCAGAAGAATTAGCTAAACCTGTGATTTAATGTTTGAAGAACTTGAGTGGGGTTTTCTTTAGGTTGAAACTGCCAGCAAGGACCTGTTTCCCCAGGTATGCTACATAAAGGAAAAATCAGGCTGTTTAGCATTCCAGCCCGGTTTCAGACCTCCGGTTCTGATTTGCAGCTAGAGCACTGTGTTTTGTGATCATATTTCAAAGCAGAGATAGAATGGGAACATGTCTAAAAAACCCTGTATTTAAATGCCATAGGAAAAGGTGCCACCAGCTCAAATGTGTGCACAGTACAAGTACACCTTAAGCTAATTTGAATCAGTACCCATTGGATAGAGAGAAGCATTTAGCCAGAGAAATGTTATGGAATTGCAAAAGTCAAACTTTCTTTTAGAGATGATAGTCTAAGATCATGCAAATTTTCATTATAATATAGGTGTTGGCTTCAGCAACGTGCCCAAAGTTAGTAAGTTGGATAATTAAACTTTTTGAAAGAAACCCAAGTAGGCAGTCATATACAGATGTGTTTTCTTTGTTTTGCTTGAACTGTTGAGGTGGGAACAGCAGCGTTACACTGGTTTGCTGTATAGCTTGACACAAGGAATTCGGGTATGGGTTTGGGGTGTTGTTCCTGGGATGACTGCTATGTACACTTCAAGCTGGTGGGCTCTGTGTTGAGTGTTTACTCTGAAATCATGTCACATGTAGCATGCCAGTAGGATGAAGAACAGAAATAAGCAGAGTTCCCAGGTGATACTCTCAAATCCTGATAAGCACCAGTGAAAGTCCAGTCCCAGTCATAGAACAAGATTTTTCACACTGTTGCTATTGCTTCCTGAAGTGGCAATGATGTGAACAAAATGCGGAGTTTCTTCTCCCTGTGCCTTACTGTGAACAAACCTAATGTTTTATTACATGTTTTTTTTTCTGGGAGTCCATGTAATAATAGTTTTTGTAAGGGGGTTGTGTATATGCTCCTGTTCCTATTAGAAAGACATGTAAAACAGTGTATTCTTGACTGCTCCACAGTGAGGGGGTGAGGGGAGGTTGGGTGGGGGTGTGTTTTGTTTGAGGTTTATTGGTGTTTTTTCCCTTTAAACATGATGATATCCTCGAGGGAGTTTACTGTGAGCTGGCAGTGTGATTTACTGCTTTGGAAGCTTTGTGTGAACTAGGAAAGGACATGTTATAATTTGTGGAGTGAGACATTTATTAATAACTAGAACTAAATCTAAAAGCCAGGGCTTGTCTTTGGGTCTAACAGTGCTACTCTTAAGCATTCTGCTTTTGAATGGCAGTGAAATTGGAACAGAATAGGTTTGCGCTCCATTATATGCCTGCATTGGAGTGCTTTGCTTGAAGTAAAAGCAGAAAACTTGCAATGACAAGATTGGGTTTTCTTTGATTGGTCTGGAAAACCTCATATAAGTAAAGACAATGGGAGGATCAGTGCTCAGTGCTGCTCCTAAAATCCTATCCAGTGTCTTTTCCAGTTAATCAAAGCCAAGTTATCAGGGGAGTGGAAGAGCTGACCATGAAGATTACTCTAGGGGTTTGCCAGAAGCAAAGAATAAGATAGGGAGGTCAATCTTTGGAACTGAAAATTGAAGGCAGCCAAAAAAGGGGAAATCCCCTAAACACTTACTTTGTACAATGTGCATGGATAAATAGCAATAGTCCAGAAGAGTTGGGAATTACTCTAAGCTTTAATGTACAATTATAATTTCTCTTGTGCTTTATAGTGATGTTTTAAGCTCTTACTGAAATTTTTCTTAATATAGGTTACACACTACAAGCAATATCCACCTAATACAAGCAAAGTATATTCCTACTTTGAATGTCGTGAGAAGAAGACTGAAAATTCCAAATTGAGGAAAGTGAAATATGAAGAAACTGTTTTTTATGGTTTGCAGTACATTCTGAATAAATACTTAAAAGGTAACTGTCAAATTCCAGTAAAACTTTACCTGTAAATAAATACCTGAATTTTTCCTCAAGCTTGGAGTCTCATAGATGGAGCAATTCCAGATTATCTTGGTACAGTGTAGGTAATGACGTGTGTAAGATCTGATTTACGAGTGTGAGAATTATATATCCACCCTCATAAAATAGTATTGACTTCTTAATTTAGACACGTCTTATCTATGTTTGTTTATGCCAGTGGTTTATTAAAAATGGAGAGGTGTTCAAATCCATCCCACCTTCAGTGGGCTAAGGTGAAATAAATGGAAGTAGAGCAAGACTGTGCATAGAATCACATGGAGATAGAAAGATGCAAGGAAAAATACATTTTGTATTTTAAACATAAATTCCAGTCTGTATTTGCAGGTTTATTTACTATGTAAAATAATAATGGTTTTAATTTCCCTTAAATTTTGATTGCCCCTCTGCTTAGATCATTGAATATGACAGATAACTGTCAAAATTGATATTGACAGTTTTAAGAGTAATGTCTGAAAATGCCTTGGGGCCATTTAAGATTTTGTTTGCTTTTTTGCGTTATGTGCAAATATCACCTAGTCTGACCTAAATACAAGTTGCTTTCTGCCATGCTTCAGAAGGAAAACTTTAGTCATATGGTTTAATATCATTGTCTTGATCCAGAATCCATAAATAACTCTGCGAGTTCCACCAAAGATTGGAATTCCATTAAAATCGAAACACTCAATAATCTTGGTTTGTTTCTCTAAGGATTATTTTTCGATGTATGCAGTAGATGATTGGTCCTACAGCAGTAGTGGTGCTCATTAAAATCATGTGGTTAATCTGGCAGTTCCTATTGCAAGGTGGTTACCACCAAAGTCTGGTTGTAAGGCCTCCCATGGGGATTCTCCCTGGAGCAGCATAGCTTAACCCTTGTGTTAGTCTGGTTATGTCTTGTTGCATGTGCCAGCTTGCACAGTCATCAAATTCCTCTGGGAAAAACACTGCTACTGAAACTCATGACAGGTGTTTAACCATCATAAAAAAGTAATAACTTCAAATTGTTCCTGAGTCACCCGCAAGCCACGAGTGTACTTTATTCTCTTGGTTTCTTGAGCATCCTGATCTATAATAAAGTAAAATTTGGTTTTAACACAGTAAACTGCATTTGATGTGTTCTTCATGTCTTTGTTGGAGGCAAAGTGACTTTTCCGTGTCTGTCTTTTTTGTTACTTAGCTTATATATTGATGGATTTCATAAGTTTCTAAGTTTTCATCTGTTTCTAAAACTACAGGTAAAGTGGTGACCAAAGAGAAAATCAAGGAAGCCAAAGAAGTATATAGGGAGCATTTTCAAGATGATGTCTTCAATGAAAAGGGATGGAACTATATTCTGGAGGTAAAAATTCATGAAAATAGTATGAGATGATTATGAAGGATTTGTGAATCAACTGTAGAACAGTCTCTCATTTTAATGATAGTAAAGACTGGATAAATTTAGCTTTTTATGTTTAGTGTACAGGGAGTAGCAGCTGTCAAAGAATAATCATGTAATTGTAATTCCTTGGAGAAAAGTAATTTTTATCCTTTCAGATGCCAAATATGGCTTTGTAGGTAATAAGGATTTATGGTTGCCGTCAGCTACCTAGTATAAGAGAGGGCTTGTTGCCAAGTCTCCATATGTAATACAGTGCTTAGGGGTCACTTGCATCATTTACATTACTTTCTGTACCTAATCATAAGTGTTTTTATTCTAATGCAGAAAGCATTACAACTTCTTGCATGTGTAAATACTTCCAGAAAATGGATATTTTGTTCAATTGTTTCCTAAATTTTTCAAATACTTAAGTTGAACTTTATTATGAAGTACAACGCTTGAGCACTTCTGACACAAAAATCATTCAAATTAAGTCTTTCCACAATTACCCTCTTTCCCTTTTGTTTCAAAAGGTGTCAGTCTTCAAGTAATTGCAAGCATCTCTTTCTGCAAAAGCAGCTGATTCAGGCTAATAGCATTCATTGGAGCTGTTCTAATCTCTGCAGATTAATTAAATGCTAAGTTTCATTGTAAATTCTAGTGCATGAATATTTTGGTTATTGAATTGAATATTTGAAAACACTTTTTTTTTTTTAGTTCTTTGCATGTTTTTTTTTTCCCCCTGGATGATCTGACTGCAACTATTTTATGGTGGCATCTGTCTGATAACAGCTGGATGTCATCTTTGCAACCAGGGTGGACCATAAAGTGTGCAAGAGAAAAGTGAATTTCAGCTAAGTGTTGCAAATGGCAGCAAGGTAACTAAGCCCACTGTTTTCTAAGAGGGAGCTATGGAGAGGTTTGTAGAGGACTTGAATCCATTTCAAGTAACTACAGATGTGAATTCAATCTGTATTCCCTTTTAGGCTGTGCTATATGTTGTGAACTGCTCTCATCTGCATTTAAAGTAATCTTGATCCCTCTTTGACCAAACTGAATTAATAAACTTTCAATGCTGCATGTCTGTCCACGCTGAGTTTTAGCTAATTCTGATCAACTTTTGGTTTAGTTAAAAGAAGCCTTCCTGCATACCCCTGTATAGATTGCTCATTCCTTTGTCAGGTTTTCTTGTTAAAATGTGTGTGTGTATATATATATATATATATATAAATTAATATGATTTCTACTCCTTGATCTTAGATGCTGGTGGGTCTCATACAGGAAGTGTATGTACCCTTTGGGCCTTTGTATGCCGTTATATGCACACACAGATCCTGCTTCTGTTGCTGAATTCCTGTGTAATTCATGTACCTACCACAGTTTGCTCTCTGGCTCTGTTACCTAACCTGTAGCGCTGGTGAAGTGGAGCGAGCAGTGGCTGTATGAGTGAAGTGCCAAAATGAAATGTCCATGTGTTAATTTGTACTGAGAGTAAACACATGAGTAAATACTGATAGGGTGAAGGAGTGAAAGAGAGGAACGGACTACCTGGAGAGCAGAGGGGTACTGTGAAGGCTGGAAGTTGGCAGGAATTGATCCAAGTGATTGAATTGTAAGCCCTGAATTGTACAAGTTGATTCTACCTAACAGTTTTGAAAAGGGCTATAACACAGTGCTATGAAATGACCATGTTGCCTTTTTTTTCCGTGGACAAAATCAACACCTACAGCAACTTTGAAGTGTTTTGTTCTTTCATTTAACTATATTTTTATCTTCACTGAGTCACTAATAAATTATTTTGAGCCATTTTGAAGACTTCATTGTCCTTTGTTAATCCAGAACAGACATCTCCCAGTCTGATAATTAAGCCCTGTGTGGTATATAAACACAATTTGCTTCAGCATGTTATACTTTCAAAGAAACTTTTGAACTGCAATATCGAAGACACTTCTGATGCATTTGGGGCACTAGAGGATAAGCTTAGATGTTACTTATGAATCAGTGTAATTACCCTGAATTAATGCCATTTTTATTGCCTTTAAAGAATAGTTTCTGTCAACAAACATTAATATACAAAAATAAGTATTATCAGTTCGGCTTGCAGAGCTCTTTCAGAAAGTTAAAACTACCCTTTCGAGGTTGCTGTTTGCAACTTACTCCTTTTCAAAAGGTGTATTTCACACAATGTGTAGTCCTTCAGGGATGAAAGACTGAATTTGACAAAAGAATGACACTTCAAGATTAGATGTCATGTTTAGAGGCTAATTGAGATGATAAAATATTCTTTAAAATAGATATTAAATAGATCCTGCTCTAATAAATTAAAGCATGCATCTATAATAAGCAAAAGGAGAGGTTTCTTTTGAAACCCTAGATAATGCCTGATCTTTTATTTTTTTTTTATCTTGATGTTTCTTGTTCTGTGGGTAGAAGCTACATATTTTAATAGAATATTCAAGCCTTCTGAACTCAATTTGCACAAGGAATACAACTGATAACCAGTATTTGGCTTGATAAATAGACCATTTTGAAGCTACAGGATTTTTCTCCTAATTTTCATAAACGTAGATTTTTATGTATTTATTTATTTGGGCTGATGGGTAGGCAAACAAAGTTATTTTTATGGATGAAAGAAATTAAGAAAAAGGCTTTATAAATAAACTCTTAGCCTGATTTTTATATGTATGTAGTTATGTAGAACGTGAGAGGTAAGTCGTAATCTTTCCTGTTGTCTAATAGTATTACTGTTTCTTACACAGAAATATGATGGCCATCTTCCTATAGAAATAAAGGCTGTTCCTGAGGGCTCTGTAATTCCCAGAGGAAATGTTCTTTTCACAGTAGAAAACACAGATCCAGAATGCTACTGGCTCACAAATTGGATTGAGGTCAGTTTTGGAAAGTTTGCATATTTTTTCTAAGTAAATATTAATGCACTTAAATTAAAGGCTGAATCACATTGGTTTAAGGGGAAATCTCTGGCAGCTTTCATTTTCTGCTTAAAGGGCTTCTACAGAGACTTTTTTCCCCTACCTGGCAAGACATTGTGACAAATTTAAAGGAAAAATCTTACAGTGCTTTTATCCACAAGGAAGGGAGGATGGGGGGAAATTGTGTGGCTGTAGCCTGGGAGTGATAACTCCAGAGATGGTCAATAACTGGCCTGCCTTATAAAGGTATTATAAAGGCTAATTACTTTAGTCCTAAAGCAAACTGTTGGAGGCATGTGTGATGAAAATAATTAGACCCTTTTGTGCCTGATTAAATGCCAAGTGGGGATTTTTCAAGTCCTAAGCAAACCTGCACCTAATAATGTGATGGGTTTTGTTTTAGACCATTCTTGTTCAGTCATGGTATCCAATCACGGTTGCTACGAACTCTAGAGAGCAGAAAAAGATTTTGGCCAAATACTTGCTAGAGACATCTGGCAGCTTAGATGGACTGGAGTATAAACTGCATGATTTTGGCTACAGAGGAGTTTCTTCACAAGAGGTAATATGACTTGTCTAATAATTTGAGGAGTCTAATGGTTCTTAACTATAAAGGATTGTAGCATGTATCTGTTACCAGTTGTGTCCTTGTTGAGCAGTGAAACCGCAAACGTGTAGAGTGCTGCATTTGGACTTACTGTGGAGAGGGGAGATCTGGGGTGAGGGGATGCATATGTGTCAAAACTGTAACACTAGACTGGGAGAGCTTTCTTCTATATGGAATATATACTGTGTAAATTATGAAGAGGTTATTGATTAAACAGGAACAGAGTCAGTTTTGCTGTTACAAACTAGTGCTAGGCAGTGGCTGGATTTAGGCATCTATACTTTGCATGGCAGCTGAAAGTTGTGTCTTTTTCAGACTGCAGGGATAGGCGCTTCAGCTCATTTGGTGAACTTCAAAGGAACAGACACTGTAGCAGGAATTGCATTAATTAAAAAGTACTACGGTACAAAAGATCCAGTTCCAGGTTATTCTGTTCCAGCTGCTGAACACAGGTAGGGCTGTGAATGTCTTTTTACTATAGCTTAACAAAATGTAATTCTTTCCTATCCATCTGTGTGTCCAGAAGTATTAAGCTGTTTCATAGCCATGACTGATCCAGCTGTTGAAGCAGAAGTTCAATACGGCTGCCTCTATATGTTCTAGGGGCACAACTGTGACATGGTTGCTCTTAACTATAATGTGTTCAAATGTTTTTAACTGTAATCTTATTATCAGTGTCTAAGTAAATTGGGTGATTCTTTTTAGAATGAACTTGAAGGCTTACAGGTTAAAGTAGATATTGAGGATTCACATTACGAACTTTGAATTTTGTTTTAAACATAAAATCCTAAAATGCAAAATCATGTAAGTTGCAATTCTGGATTCTCCCACATAATGTTCTCCTTCCAGAGGAGGCAGTTGGTCTGAAGATTCCTATTAGCATAACTAATTTAGCCAATGGTAAATCCTTGATCTCTCACTAGGAGTTGTGAATGAATTTTTGAGAGTAAAGAATTGAGACATTTCAGATGAAAAGCTCTGATTTTTTTATATCCAGATCCTGTAGAAGTTCATAAGTGAATACAGATCCTTGGATTTTACTTGCATGTCTGCAAACTGAAATGGGCAGAATATAAAGGAAAGGATTGTTGGAGTTTTCCTTTCAAGTAAAAATCTAGTGCTTTTAAATAGTGAATATTTTCACTTAGGATTGCAAGACAGATGATGGAAATGCTTACATGAACAACCTGTGTAGGGGTAGTAGGCATCTTAAAAGGAACATAAAACTTTCTAGACCATTGCTGTAGCGCTGTTCTAGACCTCCTGCTTGATCAGTAGAATTGATAAATTTTGTCTGAAACTCTTAGTTTAATACTACAAGCAAGTCCAAAAGTGATGGCCCAAGCAACTATAAAATTTTTTGTAATGAAAACAAGCTGTGGAGCCGAGAGAGCAAGTGTGTTTTGCACAGCGTATTGAAGTGGTGGTATGAGAGCGGACAGCTTAAACTGCCCTAGTTAAAGTTCACATTGCCAAAGGCAGACTGCAGTCACCCTTTGCAAGTTAATACATAAAAAGCCTCTCATGCAAAAGACTTGAATTTTTCCAGAGCTGATCTGCTGTTACAAAACCTCCAACGTGAGGTTGTGTTGTGAGAGTAGTGCTTACCTCTGGCATGCCACCAGGGTGGTTCCTTGGGCTGCCCCAGTCTCTTTGAAACACATTTTGCTTTATCTCTTCACTACTGTGATCTGGGGCTTCTCCACAAAGTGGTTAATGGTGGCATTTTTATGGTAAAACTTCAGTGCCCTCTAGCTCTTACTGCACATATGTGCTTTGCATGAGAGCGTTTGTAGGTGTTCACACACAAGTTACTAAAGTCAGTGGATCTGTACAGTCTGATCTGTGACAGCCCCATACAGAGCAGCTAGTGCAGGTCAGCTGGCATTCAGTAACTTACCACTTCTCATAGCAGCGTTGTTTTATGTGCTTGCCTGTACCCTTGTACCAAGGGTAATGCCCTGAGGTTCCTCTAGAAGAATGCTTGTATGAGCAAGCATAATGGTTTTATATCACTATTAAAAAAAGAAAATGAATAGTGTTTTCTTCTAAGATTTTCCTAACACAGGTTGTTAGTGCTCTGCTTCTCTCTTTGTAGTCTGACGTTGCAAGGGCAGATGTTCTGTTCTTGCATCTGTAGCTCCCCAACTGCCTGAATTTCAGATTTAGGAATAACTCACAAATGATAAATAAATTTAAAAAAAAATCACATTTACATGTGAAAGAGATTTCAGGTGTCAAGTGTTTGTATGACTTGTCAAAGATAACAGGGTGCTGTTTACTCGGTATATAGTGTATTTACTGTCTATGCAACACAGAGCTGATAAGCACGTAATTTATGCCATCTTGTAATCATATTGCCTAGTCTTATCTTGAACTGCTGCTGGTAGGAAACACAGAATGTGTGGGTTTACATAGTAATGCTGCTCTAATACAGATTTTTCAATTGACTTTACAGTACCATAACGGCTTGGGGGAAAGATCATGAAAAAGATGCTTTTGAACACATAGTGACACAGTTTTCTTCAGTGCCTGTATCTGTGGTTAGTGACAGCTATGACATTTACAATGCTTGTGAAAAAATATGGGGTGATGACTTGAGGCATATAATTGAAGACCGAAGTCCAGAGGCACCACTTATTATTAGACCAGATTCTGGGAATCCCCTTGACACTGTTTTAAAGGTAATCAATCCTTTCTTGAAGTCATTGATATACACTGTTGGGAAGGGTAATTGTTTGTTTTGTAATGGCTGGCTAATAAACATGGGGAATATAATGCTCTAACTTGATATGTGTAGTATGTAGTTGATGCTGGATAATTTAGACCTATGAGAAATGTAAACATTTGCTTCATTTCAATACACACATGGAAACAGCAGTCTGAATAGTTTAACCTTTTTCATCATCAAACCCATTCTTG
This sequence comes from Melopsittacus undulatus, assembly GCF_012275295.1. Classification (NCBI taxonomy): domain Eukaryota; kingdom Metazoa; phylum Chordata; class Aves; order Psittaciformes; family Psittaculidae; genus Melopsittacus; species Melopsittacus undulatus. Next base: position 28,397,923 of record NC_047531.1, read on the forward strand.
CATACCATTCTTGAAGCTTGTACAATAGTTACCAGTTTTACCAGGTCTAATGATGTTGAAATGGTTCTATAAGGAGAAACTTTTCATCACTTCATGACAAATAAAATGGGAAACAACTTGAGTGTTAGTAAATGCCATGCCAATAGAACTTCTTACCACCAAGTTTAGTTGTGTATTAATGTAATTTCATGATTTATGCTACAAAGACAAGTTTAGCACTCTTTTCTCCTAAGTAAGACGTGCATTTAAGTCAGTGGCACATCCAAGTTAAAAAATTATTCTTGACTCATAGTTTTTTAGAGAGCACAATGATTGTTGCAGTTCTATAATAAAAGCCGTTGATATATCTGAATTTGAGTAGTTGCTTTATTAAGAAAGTAGGGGAATTTTTTGTTATGTTGATGCTGTATCAAATCAGATACATACAGCTTTATCACTTTTCTTTTGGGACAAGTGATATCACACATGAACTTTGAATAATCTTTATCAGAGCTGATAAGAAAAACTCCAAACTGAAGTGTTTCATTTTAATTATTAGTGGCTAACAGAATCTCAGAAAACTGAAAGCTTCATCCACCATCTTAAGGAAGGTCAAAAGAGCAGCAGAATCTTCAGTTGACAGATTTAATAGCAAAAGCTGACAGCAACCAAAGACAGAAAGAAGGAAAGCAGGTTCTGATTAGCTCTTGGGTACAAGTTCATAAAGGCTGATGGTCTGTGACTGCTTTAATCTAATGGCTTCCATCACAATGGCTGGCATGCTTTTTGTTTCAGAGCCTGTGTGGGTAGATTTAGAGCTGGATATGTGGGCATACTCATGGATTTTTCCTTTTTTAGAGAGAGCATGACTCAAATGGGAAGTTGTTTCTTTATTGGAATGGCAGGCTTATATTCTAATTTTGAACATTCTCTCTTCTCTTCTCAATAGGTCTTGGAGATCTTAGGGAAGAAGTTTCCCATTACAGAGAACTCAAAAGGCTACAAGCTGCTGCCACCGTATCTCAGAGTTATTCAAGGGGATGGTGTGGATATCAACACGTTGCAAGAGGTAGGAGATCCTGTTCATGTGTCAGGGTGACACTGTCAATCTTGATATTTAAGCTGGACTCAGTTATGACTAGTCAGATGTTGCAGCAGAGACTGCTGACCCCACCCTGCCCTTCATTCGACACTGGCAGGGTATCCTAATGCATAAAACAAATTCATTATAACTCCACAGGGAATTATTAAGATGCATTAAAAAAAAACTAAAAGACATTTCCTAATCCCTCTGTTGTAACCTTCTCCTGCCACTCTCTCTCCTTTTGTTTGCTTTCATCCTACTTGTCAAGCCTAATTCAGGTCAAAGTCTGGCAGTGTTTAGTCCTTTCATGGGTACCTAAGGCACACTGCATGATTGCTGTGCCATAGGAATAGTAGTAACTAACTTGTTTGGCTCCTTAGTTACATACCATCTGAAGTGTTCAGATGTTGAAGGTATAGATTTGAAGGAGACTTTTTTTAAAAAACAAAGGAAGCCAGATCATTGATACAGCAACTAGTGGAATATGCATTGTTGAAGACTAGACTGTAGTCTCAGTCAAAAGTGCAATTAATCCAGGCAAAAACTAGTTATTTAGTAGATGCTGAATGCTTGAAACTACTTATTCACCACTGTTGACTAGTTGGAGATACTAGTTAATATGATATGGTCACAAAGGTACAAACTTCAGTAACTACAGAGAAGAGGTGTATAAAAGGAGGACTTGACTTTATCAAGTTTGTCTGTGATCATTCATTGTCAGCTGAATTAGAGTTGAAAACCAAAAATAAGTTGGTTAAATTTAGGATTAATTTTACATTATTTTTATTGACACTTGTGTTAGCTTTCTAGATTGACACATCCTTAGTGGCTTCCTAACAATGTTGATTTTCGATGCTTCTCAGTCTTGGGTTTTAGTTAGTCTGAAACTATCTGCACATCTCAAATGGATGCATAATGTTTGTCACTCTGATCCTTAAAGAGCAGTTAATATTGAGATTGTTACTGGTATGCCAGCAGTCATGCAGTATATTTTGTTCCTCCTCCGATAGCCTTAAAGCAAACTTTATTTTACTTTGGTTTTTTGTCCCATGTGGCTATTGAGAATATACAATTGTGTTGATGTGCTTAACAGAGCACAGGAATGAGAGGTTAATTAATAGCTGGAAAGAAACTCTTATCATTAAATATCAGGGGAAGAGTCTTTTAAATAAACTTCTGAATGTTCTCAACAGCTGCTTAACAGAACTGATGCCCCTGTTAGGTAAAGTATGTTGTGGTTGAGATTTTCATGAGTTGTGACAGGAAAGAAACTGGACTATAAATCCTTTCTTGTAAGGAACTCAAAGGTTGCTTTCTGTAAGTTATATACTTACAGAAGTAACTGGACAAAATTCAAGGGTGCTCATATACTATCAATTGTAATAAAAAATTAAAACTAGTATTTAAAATCTTGACACTAGAGATAATAATGCATTGCTCTCAGGAAAATAATTCCAGCAGCTAATGGGAGAGGATGAGAGACAGAAAGAACAAATCTTTGTTCTGATGATCTGCCTGTGTACACGTTTTCCTATCAAACTGTAACTGATTATGAGGAAAAGTCTACCTGCAATACATAATAGAAGAAGTTGAAGATCCAGTTCCACAAGTTGTAAAGAGCAGATATAACTCACTCCTGCCTAGTGGCCACCTTGTCATCTCTTCCTGACTCTCATCTTGCTGTGCACCTCATGTCAGCTTTGGTCATCGAACCACTCACTGGTCATTAAACTAATGTAGCCCACACACATAGCAGCAAACCAACTAGGCCAGAAGTGATCAATTCTGTGGTTCAGTGAATTAAATTGGCCCTCAAAATGGGCCAACATTCACTAGCACAATACAGGAGAGAAAATAAACTGTTGTGAGCTCATAGAAGCAGGCAGGAAGGAAAGAGACACTTCTCACTGAACAGCAGCAAGTTATGTTGGAGCAAAAAGACACATGATCTTGCAGCCTAATGTTAGTCATGCTTAAATTTAATACATCTCTTTATCCTCTCATGTCAACAAACCCAAGGTTACAATGCTGACTTCTGAAAGACTGGGTAATAGCTTGCAATTGAAAAAAATAATGAACCACCCAAACCCAACTTTGAAGTATAATTCGTCCCTTTCACAAAGGAGTTTACATGAATGAATTATATGAATGTATTGTTTTCCTGTCTTTCTCCTCTCCTCCCACCTCTTATGGCCTATGCAAGTGATTATTCTCATTACTTCCTATCAGTCTTCGTTTCTAGGCATGTCTTACTGTTATGGGTCAGATGAGGTGTAATGGGTACATTAGGAAAAACTAGAATGAGTAATGACAGATGAATCTCATTTGACTATATCCAAACTAGCTCTTTGCTAGTTTGATATTTAGAAACAACAATATAGAAAACAACTCTGTATCAGTATAAACTGGATTTTAAAATTCTTTGTTTTAATAGGGGATGCTGGTAGAACAGGTAAGGAACCTTTTCTGACTTTCTTGTAGCATTTTCACTTTTAAAAATCATTCCAATCTGCTAACTCCACAATGTACTACACTTTCAAAGGATTTTCTTTGAACGTTCAATTTCCAGATGTCTTTAAATTTTTATACAAAGAAACTCCTCTAATCTGGAGTCACAGTAGATACATTAATCATGTTCATAATGGTCAGAGGAAGCTGGTCAGAACCTTGACACGTGAACTGTTCTGCCTGTATATGTTTGAAAGTGTGAGATAAGAATTTTTTCTGAATTGTTTTCCTTTGGTGAAGGCTTCAGTTATTTCAGATCTCCCTCTTTTCTTCCCTATTACTGCTGCTGTTTGCCATCTCTTCCCCATACCTAAGGAAGCTGTTATCTGGGCCTCTGCTGTGAGTCACTGGTAAAGTCAGAACTGTCTTTCAACTTAGTCTCGATTTCCCTTCCCCACCCCTCACCAGCCAAAGGTCAGTCTGAGTAAGAAAACGCCTTGGGAGAGGAAAGGTGGAAGCTAATTCCTCAGCCAGGGTAAGTGAGGATGAACCACACGAGCACAAGATGAACAACAAACCATCTGCAAATGAGAGCAGGAACAGTAGCTGAAAGGGGTTTCACATTTCTTCTCACCCAGGCAAGAAGGTTAAGCAGCCATGGCTGAACTATGCTATACTTGTACTAGCATCTGTTAACCTACAAGTATCAGTGAACATGAAGTCTAAGCCTTGGTAGGATGTTGTCTACACCAGCTGTTTGTGCTACATTATGGAGGCATCTTGAAGTGAGTTCAGTGTCAGACCTGATTTATAAAACTGGATAAGGAAAAGAGCAGAATACATTGCTCAGGCTTGGCCAACAGTTCACATAGCTTCAGGTTAGGTCAGCAGCTGGACAAGAGTTGATCAGCATCCAGGTGGGGTTTACTTATAATTGCCTTCTGAAAATATGGTGTAGATAAGCAGAGCCCATATCCTGGCCCAGTCAAGTCTGTTTTTTTTACAGTAGTATTGGCCTTATGCTTAAGTAGAGGGTATACAAAATCCCTTTTCTTACCATTCCTTTGTCATCTTCTGCTTAAGGCAGAATTTAATTCATTTCGATCCTGTATTCTCCCTGAGTACCCCTTTCAACTACTGGGAGAACCTAATCACCTGAAAATACTGATTCCTTTTGTGCATGGTCACCATTTGAAAGGGCATGACTACTGCTAAAATTCACGGATTTCTGATGTGGTGAAGTGGGTATTTGTTCAGAATACAAAGCTTCCAAAGTGAAAGTCATGGCGGTAGTACCCAAGAATCATTTCCCTTGGCTTCTTAGATGAAGCTGAGTAAGCTGGTACCATTAGAATGATAGAAACACACTGATGAAATCTCTACTGGGGAAATCCCTGCTAAAAATGTAGTGGAGATGTGTTTAGAGCAGTCCACCTCTCCCATTGGCTGGCCTCTCTTAGGTGTTCAGACTGAGAGTATCTGTGAAGAGTGCATGTGATTAAATGAGTAAGCAGGCTACTCTACTGTTCTCAATAGTATATCCTTCTGTTTACATAGTCACCTATTTGCCACTGTCTGAAGTTGGAATTGACTTTTTCTTTTTTTCCCTTATGAATGAAACTTTAGTTTTGCCTAGCTGTCCCTTTAAAAAAGAGTTTTGACATCAGTGGCTCATGAAATAGTTCTGCTCAGTGCTACTCTGACATTTCTATTTGATGCAGGAGGCTGAGACCGCACAGAATGAAGCTTACCAGATTTCTGATGTTGATTTCTGAAACTGTGCTGTTCCCCATAGATTATGTCATTCCATTCTGTTTCTCACCTTCCTTTTTTCTGGAGGGATGGGTTTTTTTGCTGTTTCACCCACTCTGAAGTTTTCTCACACACTTTTTTTTAGTAAAGTGGTTGTGAGACAGGAGTTCAAACTGTCTTGTGTTGGGGCTGTGAGCATCATTTCACGCTGTAGTAAGGGTAACAGGGAAACAAATCTTGGCCGTTTATGAGCATGACTGACCTAGCACCCACTGCTCCAGGTTAGAGGATATCACATTTGTCTGGATAGAATGAAGGTAGGAGGAAACAATATAGTAAGTTTCAACTGACTGCTGATAGCAGTGAAGTTCACATTGATCTATACCTGCCTGAGAAGATGGCAAAGCAAACTTTTTGAGCAGCTTTACGTGTTTCTATTTCCCATCTTCATAATTGCTAATCTAATTCTAGTCAATGTGATTTTTGGGAGGACAGCTCTGTTGAAATTGTTATTCAAGTAGGTAATAACTTTCTGGAGTTGCTGAACAAAGATGACTGCTTTGTTTCAAGATACATGCTATGCTTTGAAGTCTTCCCATAATTCTGAGTAATTGGAAGGCTCTGAAATACTCCCTTAAAGTCTTTCTTTTTCTTTAGAGTTCTGATTGTCTGGGCACTGCATTACTGTACTACCCCTATTTGGGGAAGGATGTATGCTGGCATGATAAATAGTTTTAGGACAAAAGCTTTCTACAATTATGCCATGCTGAAATCACAATTAAAAATGCAAACCCAGTGCCAAGTATTGACAGAATTGTTACGAACATCTCCTGGAAACTGAATGTTAGTTGGTTTAATTGTCTGTAAAAGCATCTTGTTTAAGTAGTGTAATATTTTCATGGAAAAATGCCATCACCTGAAAGTTTGCTCCATCATAATTTTCTTTCTCCTTAGATTGTGGAGGGAATGAAGAAGAATAAATGGAGTATTGAGAATATTGCCTTTGGATCTGGTGGAGCTTTGTTGCAGAAACTAACCAGGGACCTCTTAAACTGTTCCTTTAAGTGTAGTTATGTGGTGACCAATGGTCTTGGGGTAAGTCTTAGTAGAACTTCTACCATTGTGTTTTCAATAGAGGCCTCCCCACTCAAAAACCCTTGACATTTCCTGTTACACTTCCACCACCTGCACTGGTACACGAGCTCCACAAGGCCCTTTCCTGTGAAATAAAGTACTCTTTGCACTTTAGGTAAATGTCTTCAAGGATCCAGTTGCCGACCCGAACAAAAGGTCAAAGAAAGGACGACTATCATTGCATAGGACACCTGCTGGAGATTATGTGACACTTGAAGAAGGCAAGGGAGACCTTGAAGAATATGGACAGGTATGGATTTCTGAAGTGTATTACGTCATTCCTCATGCAAAAGTAGGCTGAGAAAAAGCAAGTTTTAGTTAAAAACTTAATTTCAGAGTAAATTTTTCATTATCTTTGTTCAGCTGCCTTCTTACTACCTCAGATGTCCCTGGTGCCAGATTCAGTAACAGCAGAAAGTTAGGATGCCAGCTGAATGTTCAGACTTTACAATTAGAAATCTGTCTTTTGTTTATCTCCAGAAAGTAGAGAACATTGTTGCTTTTTCCCTAAACTAACGTTGCAGATTATATGCTAACAGGTAGTTTTGTATGGGCTTATGTTGCACAGTTTGAGTAGTGATGCAAGTTGGAGGTGGGAGAGGGACAGCCATAACTAAAATTTGTTTCTGCTTAACCACTGGGGTTTTTAAATAGTTCCTTCAGGTGTTAATGCTCATGGAATAGTTACCCAGTGTTCAAAGATGTAAATTTAAAAAGGGAATTCAGTTTCCCTGTTAAGTTTTTACAACTGCAAAATGAAGTGCTATTTCAGTAAAACAGGCACAAACTTATGTCAATGTCAGGCTTTCAGTTTGATAACTTTTATGTTTTCAGTGTGCAAGCAAAGAAATGTTCAACTTCAGAGCATGTTGAGTCTCCCTGAATTGAGAGGACTGAAAATAAGTTATCAGCTTGCACTTCAGCCTTTAGAACCTGGAAGTTTTAGTTTTCTGGTATGCAGAAGCACATTTCTGTGCTGCTAAGCAGAGAGGTACTAATAGGTGTGCTACTTTATGCAACAGTAAGCATAAAACTGAGATCTGAGAAATTTGAAGACAGAAAATGATACATTGTAGATAATGTGTTCTGGAAAACGCAACTAGGAACAAGTATTTTTCAAAATCATATATGCATATTTGTATATATATGTTTGTGATTAATATTCATTCACATATTTATATTTATATGTATAGAGGGAGGCACCTAATGGTGGGAAATGAATCTCAATGATTTTGAGATCCCAATGATCCCAATGAATTTGGCTCTCAAATTAGGCAATATATATATAGCTTCCTTAATTTTTGACAGGGGAAATAATTCATTAAAAGAAATTGTCCTGGGACATTAGAAGGGTCTATTTGTTGTACAGGTTCTGGGGCTCTCTGGGAAGTTACAGGGAAATCTATTCCTGTGTTCTCATTGCCCTAATGCCACATGTCCTTGCAATATGTCATCAGGCACAGTGACTGCTCAGTGTTGCTGCTGTGCTAACACACAACAGCACAGCTTCTGTACAAAGCTGTGCTTGTTGCTGTTTCAGTGTGCTGTTTGTGAGCACTTCTTGATGCACTGTTCTACAAAATGTTTGTGCAGAGGGGACTCTGAAGAAGGATTTTGATTTTTATTTTTTCATAGTTGCTCTAGAGGAAACCACAGAGGTTTAAATGAAATCTTTCATTGAATTGTATTTAACTGTTTGAGTGTCACCTTTCTTAATAGCTGTAAGCTAGTAAGGTGTATTTAGCATGTATATTTGGCTTTGGCCAGATGTGGACAGCTCACTTTAGGGCCTACTCAACACAAAGCTTCTCTTTGTGCACAGTGGCCTAAAGCTTTTGTTCTGCCTAACCGTTAGTGAAAGGTGTCAGAGGAAGCTTTAAAAATTTAGTGTAAAGCTTTAAGGGTTTGGGTGCTCACTTTTGAGTTTGTATAACCTGTGTTGTTGTTGCCAAATCACTCTTGCTGAAGCAGTGGTGTTTCTTGCAGGATCTCCTTCACACAGTATTTAAGAATGGAAAAGTAACGAAGTCATATTCATTTGATGAAGTAAGACAAAATGCCAGGCTGAAGAACAGTGAACTAGAAATGGCGTCTCACTAAGTTTCATTCCATGTCTGTGTATGTGTGTGTGTAACAAGTACGTACTGCATAGCTACTGGGTTTATTGTACAGATTTGTGTGTTTGTGTTTTATGACATCGTAGCCAAATTATTTGTTGGTTTATGGACATACTGCCCTATCTTTTGCCAGTCTTTAGGAAAGATGAAATCAGGAAATGGTACTTACATTGTAAACCATATTTAATGCTAAAGTGTGCTTTTTAGGGTCCTTTGCCAGTGGTGATGCAATCTGGTATTGATCTTTTCACAAATGAGACAGAGCTGAGAAACTTTTTTATATATAACAGAATATCACAAAATGGATTTACATAAAATTATCATGATTGCTTTATGTTTATATTTAACTTGTATTTTTGTACAAACAAGATTGTGTAAAATATATTTAAAGTTTCAATAATTAAGTCTTTCCAACTTTTCATGATTTTTATGAGCACAGACTTTCAAGAAAATATTTGGTGGGGAGGGAAATCCATTGCCTTTTGTCCATTAATCAGCAAATAAAACATGGCCTTAAAGTTTGTTGTGACATTGTACCATTTGACAAGTAAATCAGGACTCATATCTCCTTAAGATCCCATAGAATTGCTGACCTCACCATTTCTTGTAGTTGTCTGTATTAGTAAATCTGCATTAAAGCAAATTGCTGTTCTTAATAGAAGGCTTAGGTACTACAGACCTTGCTAGCACAGTAAGGTATGTAAATGAAATGCCAAATCTGAAAGGATTCTCTACTGCAACTTAACTTGCCAAGTCTATCCCACTTGGCATATGCACCTCAATATTTTAAGAGTAAAGTTTTTAAGAGATCTCCTCTTCCACTATAGAATATATGTGTAAAATACTGAAATATGGAAGCGGTGTATTTTAAAGTAATTACACTTCTGGGTTTATTTTTCATATGCTGTAAGTGACATGACTTTAAAGCAAAATACTGGACTGGGTAGTGCACTTTTTTACTTTTTTGTATTTTTTTCATTGATTTGCCTTTTGTCAGACTGGATGTGAAATTGTAAAAATGTTTAACTATTTTTGTTAACAACTTTAATAAAACTTTATGCTAGCCAAACTCCTACACGAATGGCAGACCTGCTTCCCCTTCTTGCCCTGTCTCATTGAGCTGAGGAGGGGCTTTTATTTTGCAGAGGGTAGCTGTAAAATAATGTGTTTGAGAGATACTTTGGAACTGTCTGCACTTGATTGTATTTGCTCTCTGCATCTGCTTGATTTGAGTATCTGCTGGAGAATGAAACTGATGAGGATTTTATTTGAGAAGCTATGTAGTAACCTCTGAGATGTTCGATAGCACTGTAGGATGGCTCTCACTAGAAAAGTACCTCCCATAAAAAGAAAACCCAACAGCAAACGGTTTCTGCGTTATGCTGGTGATCAACTATTGGCCAATGGCTTAATCTAGTGATGTAATTAATGCTTCTAATTAGTAAACGATGTTACAGAAAAATTGTAGGGGTTCTTTAAAATAATTTAAGCTACAGAATTTTATAAAATGTACTTTTAAAGGAAGATTGAAAAGCCATACTTCATTGTTCTTATTCTCTTGCCAAAAAGGGCCACATCAAAGCACCCATAATGTTTCCAGGGTTTGTGGTTAAGACGTTTATGCCCAGTCTCAATAGTTCTTGTTAATAAAAACTTGTTTTCCACTTGTAGTGTATGTAATTATACATTGAAGTGATGTATTGTTTCAAAAATAGTGCTTTAGTAAGTCTCTAAATGCTGACCTTTCACACTGAGGAACTGCCTTCCCTTTGCTATTAATGATACTATTTGTATTTGGCCAGGAAAGATTTTAAATCTGAACCTAGGATCAGTAGCAGGTAAATAGTACAGAGCCTATTTCACTCCTCCCCATGTGTACTAGGGAATTTTATGATGTATGGTTTAAAAAACAATAAAATAAATGCTGCTTTCATTCTGTACCAATAAAGATTTTGATAACTATTGGCTACCCATAACTGATATTTTTGTACTTAAGAACTGAGGATATACTGTGGAAGCACTGTTTTCTCGTGTACCATAAAATACATTAGTAACTGTTAAGTATCGTCTAAAACTTTTACCTTATTAGTTGGAGACTTGAAGCAAATTGTCTCCTTGTGCATGTCAATTTCAGGAAGTTGTCACATTACTTATTTTATTAAGTGTTAATAACTTTAAAAAGGGAAAAAAGAAAACCACCTGGTGCTATTCAGACCTGAATTCATGTGTATCTGTGTTTGGCGGTTTGACATTCTGGGCATCAAGGAAGTGACAGAAATGACTGCAGTGCTTGAACCATACAATATCCTAATTCTTCCAAGTGAAAGCAAACAGCATGTTTGTTTGCTTGAAATTACTAGATTTGTAGTCATGGATATATTTTAATTAAGCCCATTTCATAATACAATACAATATTTGTATTTAAAAATAGGAATTGGGAGTTTTGTGTTTATTACTTTTATTTGTAACCATATTTAGCATAAGAAATGGATTTTATAGGATTTTTTTTCCTTCAGCTGCATGGTTATGAAAAGATACTTTTTTTTTTTGGTACTTTGAAAGGTCTGAGGAGAGAACAGGAGAGTGCTTAATTGTTTGTTTTGCCAAAATCAAAACAAAGCTTAAAACGGGTTTTATTCTTGTAGGTTTTTACATTCCTTCTTAACCTGTTCAGTGAAGAATAAATATTCCTCACTTAAATCCTCTGTTAAAGTAATTTTAATGTACTTGGCATCAAACACCAGTATGTAATACACATGGTAATAAAGTTTAGTTCTGGCAGTGAAAATAATAGCCATCTGACTGTGTCTTAAAGTTGTGATGTTGGGCATCGGATTTCATTTCTGTGCTCTTTGTTGCCAAACACAGAGCAGAGCTGTGCTGTCATTACAGCCCTCTGCAGGGGAGCTGCTCAGCTGGCTGGCATGCAGTTTGTGGTTAAGGGATTGAGTTCCAGTCAGCCCAGTTCTAGAGAAGGGAAACTAGCATCTTTTTTACCCACCGACCCCCCCTTTTGGGGGGGAGGGGGTGCATCTTGCCTGTTTGTGTGCAAAAATGAAGCACTTGTAATTTAATTTGATATAAGAAACTATACTTATATTTGATATAATCCTTTCTCAAATAAAGATTCAGTATTCAAATTTTACTTCTACAAATCTTTGTTTAAAAGCAAATTAACCAAAGATGTTGTAACCTTCTGTTCATTTCAATATCTTTCAGAAAATAATATCAGCTTTTCAGCTGAGAGAATGTCTCACGTTAGGACATGATTTTTGTTATTAGTTACACTTCTACATAACTTGCAGAGGGTACATTGCAAACACAGATGCTTTTGGTATGAGTGTATAAGGCACCTAGTGTAAAGAATATTATCATCACTTGTTGCTGATCCCTTTTGGTCGTATTGTAATATAAAAAGGGATCTCTGACAAAGGTCTTTTTTTAGCACTTGAATTTAAAGTCTCAGTTATGTTCTCTTTACAGAGAACATGCACTGCCTAAGTGACAGTCAGGCCTCTTCCTTCTCCTTTCTGTGCTGGTAAAGACCTCCAGCTACACCAACTTCTTCCCTTCTAGTCAGCCTTTGTGTAAGTTCAAGGTGTTTACCAAGGGTGAGTGTGTGGTGGTGAGCTCCCAGATCATCACACAAAGGAGTCTGCAAGGACATTCCAGGCCTTGGACTGCAGAGGAGAAGGTGGGGGACTCCTAAATGTGTCTCTTCCTATGTCCTCTGATCCTACAGTAATCAATAATGCAGTACCTGTGCTGAGCTGCTCAAGGCAGGAGCTGTGAGGATGGATGCATCTGACTGATGGTTTTGATTGTAGCACAGCTGGCCTTGTTAATGATTTTAAATCACCCTTCAGAGTTACGTAAAACTTCAGGTTTAGTTCAGGGTGTGAAGGTATGAAAAGCACTGAGCAATAGAGCATTTCCAAAAAGTATTTTCCTGTGGCACAGTATATTATTGAAGAGTACCCTGATTGCTGCTGCAGCATAATCCAGAGCAATTCAAAGGAAAAGGGAGCAAAGTCAGCAGGATTCTGCTCAAGTAACATACTTTGTTCCATACCATTTTCTTACTAGTCTTCATCTGCCTACTCCTAACTGCTCTCTGAATAGAACTTCTAGAATTTTCAGTTTATGGTGAGGTTTCCTGGAACCAATTGCAGTCTCTCTCCTATTCCCAGCTAAAGTAGAGAGGTCTTTTAAGGGCAGCTAGGGAGCCATCATGCCTCTAGCAATGATTGTAATTCCCTCTTATACAACTCTTCTGAGTAGAAGGGCAAGTTTATGGTTTGTTTATCTTAGAGCCAAAAAATCAGAAAATTTGAGTTGTATAACTCCTTTTTCCCAGAAATTTCAATTGTGTTCAACTTAGTTCAAGCTGTTTCTAGATCTCTACTTACACAAGCATATTCTGTTAAAACATATAACTACATTTACTTATGCTTCAGTGATTAATAGTGGTCTATGACATCTGAGGATCTGATTGTTAGCAGTTGTTCCAAAGTACACATTGTATGTAGCCAGGTGATCATAAATGATTGAAAATGGCTTCAGAATTATCTATACTTACAGTACTTAAGTGGGTAGATAAATAATGCATGAAAGGATCTGGGGGCTGGAGGTTTTTACTTCTTTGTCACTAGTTTAGGTTATTACTGTGGCTATTTAAAGCTCTTTTATACAAAAGGAGATGAGGAAACTTTTCTAATGGCTGAGTATTTGTATCACCAAGTAACAAAAGTAATACACATGTCGGGCCAACTGAAGGGGCTCTAAACCTTTATATCTTCTAAGGTAAAACGAAGAACATCAGTCTTAAACTTTCCCAGAAAAGGGAGAAGAAGAAAGCTGTATTGGGATGCTGATTTCTCAGCTTTCTGACTGTGAAGAGCAAGGCTGGCATGCTCTTCCCTGTCAAGGAGGTTTTTCTTAACCCGAAAGATGCTGCCCCATTTTAAGCCTAAGGAGTTGCAGCTTGTTTCTGGATGTGTCAGAAGGATGACATATCCCAGCAATTTAAGAGGACAATCTCTGGGTCAAATGGCGTTGAGTAGGGATATGCCTGTAGGTCACAAAAAGGTCAGAGCATGATGACTAATCTGCCTCTGGTGAGGGTGCCTCCCATGATTTCTGTCTCAGCTGAGCAGGTTCAAGTCGATGCTATAATCTGCTGTGAAAGCATTGAGGTTGTTCAACCAAAACAGAGTGTTGGTGTCACCGTGATAACAAAGCAGTGGTCTGGTAATGTGCCTCAGTTTAACCTTAATCTGTTTTCAAGGCTTGTAGCTACTTGTTAAGCCGAATGCCAGTGACAAAATTCGTTAAAGCTAGTGTTCTTCCCCCACACTGTGGTTTTTGCAGCCTCACTTCCAGCACTGTTGCTTGAAGACCATTAGTTGTTTTTATTGCAACTATAAATCTCTAGAAGATAAAAAGGAAGATTTCACCTCTGTACAAGGTTTTGCAATCTTTACACCCTCAGACAAAAGCAAATAGATTCACACACTAAAACCAGAGGAGAAAGCTGCCCCTTTGCTGCCTTTCGTGTCCTGAGTTGTGACTGTGAAAATGTAAAGACGTGAGAACCTGGTAGAATTAAGAATTCATTCTCTTACAAATTGCTTTCTTTCGAAAAGCCGTATGCTGAAGTGTACACTTATGGTCTTTATAGTAATAAAACAGCTGAATAGTCAAATGCTTCAGTGTGGTTTCTGCAGGTGCTTCTTAACTCACTAGTCTCAGCCACATTCCAAAAGGTTTATACCACAGTCCCATCAAGACAGAGAGGTGGCACCTTCTCAGGTGCTGTTCTGAACCCCAGAGATAAAAAAAGCATTTTTGGTGAGTTTTGGAGCCTAATTCAGCTCTGGCTCTGCTTATAGCTGTGGAAGCTGTTCTATGGCTGTTTTCTTGTAGGAAAGTATGTATGTGTTTAATCCCTGGTCTGCCTTTCACAGCCCATACAGAGCTAGGCAAGACCTGGAAAAAGTTTAATTAGTTTCTTCCCTGTTACCGTGTGGTCCTGCCCAAAGGCATTCTGAGAGAAGAACCCATATGGTTGTTGAGTCTGTGGTGTGCTGTAACCCAGCATGAGACAAGGGAGTGACTGCAGGTTGTGATAGGACTGTAAATAATAATTCTTTCCCAAGTCAATTGATTAGATGTAAATGCTGTCACTGATGTGGTGGTTGTAGCATTGCAACAAAGGCTATTGCAGGGTATCAAGGTGTGTGTTGGCTGCCTCTGGTTCTTCTCCAGCTGACTTTATTGACTACTCTTTAAACATGGAATTTGGGAAGTACCACTCTCACCAAGCAGCCATGTATAATTTTCCTACAATGGGATGAAGCTCAGTGTAATCTGTTCTTGCCTAACATTTGAACTGCCTGGGTTTCTGTGTGTTTGGGTTTAGTGCTATTGTGGTTTGTACTGACATTTTTACAAAACTATTTTTTATAACCCTAGGATTTTGTATTTTAAGGGGTAGTAGATGAATTATAACACATCACATGAGGTTAGGATTATTTTTATCTGTACACATCAGTTTATGCTGAATTTCATCTCCTATTTTAACTTGCAGTCACTGTTTCGTAAGGTCTTTTTGCAATTCTTCATAATCACCTCTAATCGTTATTACCCTGAGTAACTCAGCACCTCCAGCAAACTGTCACCTACTTACCCATCCTTCTCTAGATTGTTTAAGAACATGTTGAGCAGTGTTAGTTGCAGCACAGATCACTAAGTAGTTTCACACTCTCTGGAAAGCTGAATATTTTTCCTGCTGTTTTCTATCCTTTGATCAATGTTGTATCCATGTAAGGACTCCCTCTCATGTGTCAAAACTTCTTAGCTTCCTTCAAGACTTGATTAGAAACCTTGTTGAATGCCTTTTTGAAATCAATTTAGGTGATATTAAAAGGGTCTCCCTTATCCTTTGACTCCTTGAAAGGACTTCAAAGAAAGTGATTTTCTCTTGCACAGTTCATGCAGAGTCTTCCTCAGGAGTTTAAATTTACTCCTTCCAGTGTAGTTTCAGAGCTAAGCTTGTTCACCTCCAGCATCCGGCCCCTTGGTCTTTCTGTGCCTTTGCCCACAAGACCAAACGTATTTTGAAAATTTGGAGGATCTGACTCCAGACAGTTCAGGGGATTTGTGAAACCAGTCCTTGTTCTCTTGCTGCCTTTGACGTGTTGCATTATAGTTCTTGGTGGTGAATGGCACAGTGCTAACAAGATTCTGCAGTGTTATTCATGTGTGGACAGTCACCTGCTTCAGTGGAGTACTTGGGATAAGAAAAATGTTTAGCCACTGGGGCAAAGCGGTTCTTGAGTTTTGAATTAAAGACATACTGTTACCAAGTGACAGACCAACTTGTGGGAGGCTTCTCAGGGACATGCATGAACAGGAAAGCTGGGCATTATAAAAGGGACAGTCTCATCAGCCACTTCACGAGATGTTTGGTGTGGACTAGAGGCAGGGAGAACTTAGTTTGCCAGTACTTGGACTCCAAAACAGTTCTTGTATTCAACAAGGGATTCTGGACTAAACCAGACTCCAGAATATTTCTGTGTAAAGGGACACTTGTTTTAGAACCTCATGCAAGGTTCTGTGGACATGTCCCATGTCCCAAAAAAACAAGTATATAAACCTGGTATATTGAATCTGCTGAGATGTCTCTGGCATATCTGCTGGGCTTGAAGTGAGCTGGCAATTGGTATTTTACATGTACTGACTGTACAGGGATCACATGTATATAAGTATATGCACATGTATATATGTACATTTTACACCCACAAAGATGCAAATTATCTGTACATAAATAGACCAATGTGTATATATTCTATCTAGAAAAAGAGATATCCATAAAGACTAAAGACGTTCTAGTAATGGTGATCTTTCATGGGCTCTCATCTTTCACAATCTCTGCATACCGGGATCTTTGCCCTACTTCTTCCCAATGATAGCTTCATTTATACATAAAAGGGTTGTGTAAGCAGCCTTTTCAGCTACCACCTGACTGGCAGCTTATGCTGAAATGATCATCTGTGATTACTCCTAAATCTGTCTCTGAATTACTGCTTGCCAAGACAGTCTGCCTGTCTGTCTCTGGTGTTGTGTAAGTTGGTATTTAGCTACCTGCCAGTGAGTGTCATGGGACCATCACCAGGCAAATAGGTTTGCGTAACAGCAACCTGCCTTTGTCCCTCTTGATACGTATTCCACAGGCTTCAGCAGCAGAAGTTTTATGTCACTGTGTTCACCAATGAACACACTGACCCCAGCCCTTTGGCATCACTGCTAAATGTGGTTGTGCTTATTGATGACTCTCAATGATCCATACTTTGAGATTAATGAAAGAGGCAGATTTTAATCCATGTAGTTAATTACCTGGCAGTCACATGTTGCTAAAGTTTTTAAAACCAAACACAGGGCTCTACTAATGCCTTGGAGGAATTAACATTGCATTATGATGGTTTTCTTCATTCAACAGACCTGCAATCCAATCCCACCAGCCCTATTCAGTTCCCTATGTTCCTACCAGCCAGTAAAGTGCTCTGAACTGAAAGGTTAGGGACGATGTCCTTTACTTGAGATCTTCTTCTCCCTTTAGCTTTGAGCAGGAAGTGCTGACTGCCAAATCCTGGTTTCTACTGCAATTCCTAATTATGAAAGGAAATATCTTTAGGTAAGGAATGTGCTGGGAATATTTGCCTGCAGGAAACACAGCCCTGGAGAAGCAGGATTTGTGTTATAGGTAGGTAAAGTCAGAGGAGAAATGGACACCATCCCCCTGGGGACTGTCCTGCCTGGCACAGCCTGGACTTGGCTTCTCATCCATCCCTGGGCAAATGTCTGTGTTGGACCAGGCTTGCTGGCCACAGGACTGCAGGGGGGCTCCTGGGCTGCAGGCTGACGTGAGGCAGGTCAGGGCCTTCATTTCTAAGGATGAAACCCCACGTACTTTGGTGATAAGGTGGAAGATAGCTGCGGTGAACCTAAATCTAGTCCCCAACACACTGCTCCAGCAACATTTGAAAGCTGCTGAAATGAACATAAATGCAGTGTTCATCCATGTTTGTGTGCCAGAAGTCCCTACAACACAGTGAGCAATGCTAATAAGATGGGAAAAAGCAGTAAAGAAGCAACATTTTTAAGGGAGAGCACAACTTCTTGAGATATACATGGTCCAGGCAAAGCCAGTGATATCTGGTGGTAAGCCAGTGATATCTGGTGGTAAGCCAGTGATACCTGGAGGCAGCTCGCCTCCAGCCACTGTTACTCCAGTGGTGGTCATACACACAAGGGCACACAGGGGGTTTTCTGTCCTGAAGACAACGTGCACATGGTAGTGAAAGAATGAGTGGGGTTTGCTTGCCTTTCAAGCCTAGCCAGCCATCCCATCACCCAAGCATAGGAACTTTGTTTGAAAGGGGTGTAGGGCTCTGGGGTGCTGGGATGCTGTGGGCATAGCCACTGTCAGTAACTGGACCACCCGGCAAGCAAGCTGGTGTGCTGCATCTGACTGACACTAGGCTTTCCTACAGAATAGGTCTCCACAAAGTCTGGAGAAGAAAGTCCTGGCCTTTCCCTTGCAGGTGGCAGGTAAGTGTGCAGAGAGCAGGTACTCTGTGAAGGGACTCAAAGACTGAACTGCTTCAGCCAGCACTTGACAACCCACAGTGGCTCAACAGGCCTCTCTGGGAGAGGAACTGGGCATTTTTTGAGCAGCTCTGATGTAAATATGTACTATTAGGACTATCTATAGCGCCACAGAGAGAACGCACCATAACCCACCTCCCAGAGCCTGCCCTGTTTGCCTGGCTGGGTTCCTCCAGCCCTGCTTGCTCTCTGGGACCCAAGAGTTCTCATGTCCTACAGAAACACACAGCCACTGCAGCCACAACATGCAGCTCCGTGCGGGCTGCGAGACCCCTGTGGGGCAGCAGAGAGCTCTGCCTGCTGTGCTTTCCACATCTTTCCACCTGGAGCTCCATGTCCTAACATGGAGCAACCCCATAGTCTCCTTCCTTCTTCCATACTGCCTGGTGGAGCTGACACTCTGACCTCCCAAACTCTGGGAACAGTGGCCTTGGGCAGTAGCATCCAAATCTGGGACTAGAGAGGCCACGAATTTAAACTGCTGAGTTAGACACAACCCAGGTCTGGATCAGGGAAGTAGAATGTCAAGGAGAAGGTGGGGAGTAACCAGACAGCAAACCAACCAAGGGTGAAGAGGAAACTGCCCTCATGCCCAATGTACCCCAAGGACAAAACACAGGAATTTGTTTGAAGTGCATTTTCCTCTTCCACATTGATCCTGCTTGTTTAGGTGTAAGCAGGGACAGGCAATCATCATTTAGCATGCAAGATGCCTCCTAACAAGCCAAGCTGTCCACGTGAGGAGCATTTGTGTTTCAAGATGGGTCAGCCTAGCTGCAAACTCGGGCAGAGCAGTCGTACATATCAAGGGAGTCTGTAGGAAAATGGCTGCTCCAAGGGTGCCAGATCCCTCTGTGTGCATCGAAGAGGGATGAACACTGCTATGGGCATCCTGATGGACACTGCATGGTGAGCACAGGCAAGGGCCATATAGCTTCACTAGTGACCTTTCAGCTTCCCAAATCCTGCCTGTACCTTGCTAAAATGCACTTTGCCTTCAGTATCACACTTGTCCAAGTGGAAGTGGGAGGGAATGGACTGAACTAGAGCTGGCTGAGCACACTTTGAGAGCTGCTGCCCTGGAGATGCCAAGCTGAAGCTAAGCAGCACAGCCAGGCCAGCGTGGGCTCTGCAGAGGCCCCTTCATCAGCATTGGCTGCCCAGATGCTGCTTTTCAGGAGGGACCTCTCTGATCTTGCAGCCCTGGAGGACTTCACTCCCTGTCACAGGTAAGTCTGAAAGGTGAGTGAGTAGCCTTGAGCCAATACTGCATCAGCTCCTTGGGCAGCATCAGGCTTCTGGTCAAAACTACTGCACCCACCTTGTGTCTGCACAGGGTTTCTTTCCCCTGAGGAAACACCTCACATCTCAGGGTGTGGGGTTTTCTCTGCTCTTGGTGCAGGCTCACAACAGGGCACTCCTGGGTGATGGGCAGGTGTTGGCAAAGCCAGCAGCCCATGGGAGATGCACTATACTCCTGCCTCACTCCTTGGTGCTTCCTTCTGAATAAGACAGTCCCTTATGTGTCTCGATGTCAGCTCAGTGCCAGTAGGAAAGGGCAGCACCTGAAAGGAAAAAAGATTTTGAAAGTGGAAGAATTCAGGGTTCTGTGAGGCCTTCCTCTGGCAGGTGAATAATAAACCACTGGCCACAGCGTTTGTAACGAGACTCGTCTCCGTATTTTTAGCAACTGATCTATGAGATCATTTTGCTATTTTCAGTTGTTTGTGACTTGGGACTTTTCTGCTAGGAACATGCTGAGTGGGAAGGAGCACGTAGCGTTAACTTCCAGCAAGGGCTGAGTGGACCCTAGGTACCCGGTACTCATTTTCTGAGCAGTTTACCTTACCAGAGCATCAGCAAGACAGGGCATCAACAACAGTTGTTCCTCCAAGACACAAGAGAATAAGCATATACCCAGGAAAAGTCCAGACAGTCTTCATTAAACTGACTTGATCACTTCCATAGGCAGACAGAGTCTATCTGTAAGCCAGGATGTCATCTCCTGTGCCCCATTCACAAGCAAATAGTATCTTGCTTAAAGCAAGAAATACAATTTGGTGATCTGGTGGTTTCACTGCAAAGGATCTCACAGCAGATCATGCATTCTGCATATCTTACACAGTGCTTGCTGCAAACACATCTGGCAGCTGGGCACCATTGGCAGCCTCAGAACGGGGCAGCTTGATCATATCCCTCTTCCCTGTTTCTCTCCTGCTTGCCCTGCTGCACCACACACAGTGTGCCTTACATCATCTCTTGTCTCAAACTACAAAGAGAACCTGATCCTGAATGCTGCTGTTCATTCGTAAGTGCATAAGGGTGCAGTAAATTGCCTGAGCAATAAGCCACAGCTATAACTTTACATCAGCCCTGCAAAATTACCTGCAGGATTCCACTAATGCCACCTGTGCTGTGCTAGAACTGTGGATTCCTTTATCTATGCCAGAAATTTAAACAGTCATTAAATAGAGACAACCAGAGATGAGATTGTAGAGCTCAGAGGGGACAAGTTACTTGGGCTGTCTGTAAGTGACATGGCCCTGGCTGCTGGACCCAGCTTGACACGCTGCAGCTTGGTGCACTAGGCACAGACTTAGCTGTTGCCTCTTGTGGATAACAGCTCCCCCTCCAAATTTGTTTCACACTGTAGATGTGATTTCTTGGTAGCAGCATCCTCGTGGCATCACATCTCACCAGCCCAAATCCTCTGTAATGTCACTGTTTCTCCCCAGGTGGCTATGTAGAGACATGCATCAGCCACTCCCCATCCTCTCTTTGACTGGGTAAATAATCTTCTACTACAGAGGGCTTTATAACAAGGAGCTTATCCTCCTTCCCCAGCAAACCTGCACCACATCAACAATCCCCAAAAGCTCCTGCAGCAATTGCCACCTGGATGCCAGCAGTGCCACCATCCCCCGGCTCAGTGTCCCCTTTTGTCCCGGCCTATGTGTCACAGCAGGATGCTTTGACTTGGCTCACACGCTGGTGGGTGAGCTCTGCTGACCTATGCTGACCTTTGCAGAGCAGCAGGGTTTCCAACCAGGACAAAATTCTGTCTCTGGAAAACCCAAAGGGGCACAGGAGAGCTCGATTTCATCTGAGCAGACCCGCGAGCTCAAGGTAAGCTTTGGGATTTTTGCACATTAGAAGCTCTGACAGGGCTCTACCAAGGGAAACATGGCCCTGGACTGAAGCACAGCCACCAATCTGACACTGGAGCTGCTCAGCCTGATGGCCGACAACCTCTGCAAGCCAATGAGCGTGAGATGGCTCAGCCTTGGGACTTCAGCATTTCCAGAGCTTCAGGTTCACCAGCTCAGCTGCAGAAATTATAAGCTACTTAATGGCATTTTCCTATGGTGCTTTAAATGTATAAAATGCTTACGGAGGCACAAAATGGCACCTTTACTCCCAAAAGAGGACTGTTTATTTCCTTTCAAGTTAGAGGAGGAGAGTGGAAGAAAATACGAACTTGCTTTCTCCAAGAAAACAAACTGACCTTTGAGTGTTATGAAAGCCTTTATACAATAATTTGGGCAAAGAGAACTGGAATTTCTCCTGTGGAGCATATTTTTCCTTTCAAAATGCCAGTTTGCTAAAACCAGGGCAGTTTGCAAAAAGGCTTGGTTTCAGTGAATCTGCCCATTTCATAGCTGTTTACAAACGTTCTGAAACTGCTGAAATGCTGAGTTTGTCAGCATAAATCTTCAGCTGAAAAGTTTATTTACAGTTGGAGTCAAAAAGATAGAATGAATGAATAAATAAATAATTATTAAAAAACAGAAGCAAACCCAAAATGAAGTATTTTTGCATTGCTTAAAACCAAAGCGTTGTAACCGACCTGATCCAAAACACATCATGATCATCAGTTCACAGCAGCCTTGAAATCTGGATTTCTGAGGAGTGGAAAATTCACCCCATACAGGAGGAGACTGGTAACAAGCCCTTGCAGGGAAGCTGCAGAGTATCTGCGATCAGAGAGTGAGGCCTTATACCTGTGCTCTAGAATAAACCAACAACCTTGTGCAATGGTATCACTTTCTTTGCAAGTATCTCTTCTAAACTGGGCTCGAATAACTCCCTGACCTGTGTCTGTGGCCACAGAAGTCATGGAAAGCATGAACTCTGCATTTGGACAGCACGCAGCCATTACTTCCTCTGAAGAGCTGCCCCCACAATAAAAGTGTCTAGTGCACTGATGCAAAAATCATGTTGGTTAGGAGTCAGGAAGCTCCTGCCTCATCATGTTTTCTCCCAGCAGCTTGGAGGTAGTACACTGTGGATGGATTTTTAGCAAAGAATGGCCACATTCCCAAGTCAGCAAGTGCCTACGTGGAGCTCGACATGAACCGAGGATGAAGAAAGCCATGGGTAAAGAAGCAAAAGTAACAGTGCAAGCAAGAAAAGAAGAAACTGGAATGTGCTAAGACACAATAATGAACTGTTAGCAAGTTTTAAAGGCTAGGTTCCCATATGCTTAATTTAACCAACTGTATGCTAGTTGCTGTGTACTACATTGTATATGTATCCAATCTAAATACTGCAAGCCATTGAAGATGTATCATCTAATACAGCAAACTATTGAATATGACATATATAAACAGTATTGAATATGTATCCAATACAGCCAGTTATTGTCTTAATACAGCAAGTTATTGTGTATGTATCCAATTATAATACATCAAACTATTGTAAGCAGATGCAGACAACAGTATAAAGAGGATAGATGCTTTGTAATAAATGGGTTTTGTCTGATCACGTTGATCTTTGACTGAGTCCATTTTTCTGTGGCAGTACACAGCCACCACATGGTTTGCCTGAGCCTGCAAGCAGCACAGGGAGGGATGGGGTGATGCCATGTTCATAGGAACATGAATCACAGAGTGGTTTGGGTTGGAAAGGACCTTGGAGCTCATCCAGTTCCAACCTCCTGCCACAGGCAGACACACCTTTCACTAGAGCAGGTTGCTCAAAGCCTGGTCCATCCTAGCCCTATTTGAACTTACTTTACTGATCTGCTCCTATTTGATGGGTTTGTTTTCAGAATAGCACAGCTTGAAAGCAACAGGTGAAGAAGCATTTCTGGCTCTCTTCCTCTTCACCAAAAGCAGATATAATGATAAAAAAAGCAAACATTAAGCTAAAGACACATGTCAGTCTTACTAAGCAACGCTAACCTTAGAAAGCTTATTATGGTTTTGCTGCTACTTTATACCCCAGAAAGGAAGTATTCTGGGCTTGAACCACTGTGAGGTGTGTTTAAAGCAAGATAAAGGTCCAGTCAAGATCCTGGTCTCTGTTAAAGGTATTTTTGTCCAGGAAATGTATTGGGAATAACTGGTGGGTGGAGGAAACCAAAACGAAACAAAGTAGGTGAGTAAACTGTCTTTCTTTTTCCCTTCTTTCTTTTTTTTCCCCTTCTTTCCACACCAGAGAAAGCACACACAACCAGTTATATTAATTCTAATTTGGGAAAAAGTGGAGTTTTTAAGGCCAAAACAAAAAAGGAATACCCTATCCTAGAATATCACTTTGCCAGAGCCTGCACTGGCAAGGTAATAATGCACTTCCAGGAGGGGTGAAATGATACTGCCTTTGGCCTTAAGCCCTATGGCACACTGAAGGCATGAAACCATGGCTCATTGCAGATATCATTCATTGTGGCTTAGGGTCAAAAAGATAATAATAATGACTTATATTTGCACAGCACATTTCATAATCCACTGAGATTGCAACCAGGCGGGTTGTGTGCAGCTGTGCCCTTCTCATTCAAATTCCTAAGTACCAAATTAATGTGCCGGTTTGTGGTTGTTAGTGAAGACACTAAGTGGCCTGTCTTTCCTCCTCGTTGCTTGATAATACATCCTGCTGCAAGTCCTCCTGAGAGCTGCTGCTGTTGATTTTTATCCTCCTTGAGCTGAAACAACATTTTGATACCAGGCAGTGTATAATCAGTGCAAACTGGCCCTTATTTAGGTCCCCACCTGTAGCAGGAAATGTTTCTCTTTGAAACCAAGAAAGACAAAGCTATTCCCCCTCAGCTGATCATTTCTGAGCTGCTCTCCCTGGCATGAGGCTCCTTCATCTGGAATTAATGCCTGCTCCTCAAAAACTCACCTATTGCTTTCTTTTTTTGCCTCCTTGCTGCTTAGCCTAACATTTTCTTGAACAGCCAGGAATAAAGTGTCATTGTGAGGGTTTCTAAGTTCACAGAGGTGTGTGTGATTAACAATAGCCAAGAATCAAAAGCATTATGCTTAAACATGTCTAATAAATATAATGGAGAGAGGCAGAAGTCTGAAGGCTTTTCTGCATCTGAAAGAGATAATTCAAGGGTCATAAAAAATTCACTGCCATAAAAAAAAGCAACTCCTTGGAGCTTTTGGAGTAAATCCAGTCTGAACCCAGAGTGTCAACTAGGGATGCCTTTGGTAAACATTTAATTAATCAATCACTGGTTCATGTGGCTCCTGATTTTCTTCTAGTAGGCATTTTCCCTGTCATTAGTTTATCTGTACATTGAGCTCACCTCAAATTGCACCAGCCCTCCTGCTGGGCAATACCACTGGTGGATGTTCGTAAGTGGTCTCCATAATCCTTGGTACAACCACACTCAGAGCCATGCCCAGAGCTGAGCTCAGCCACCCAAAACCACAGTGCCCCAACAGCCAGATCAGGCAGGTGCCTATCCCCAACACTTGAGGGGTAGCTGGGGATCCAGTGTCCCCTGCAGCAGGCAAAGAGGGACGAGTCCTCCCACCAAGACCTGGGGTGATTCAGTGACTTCCCCATGGAGACTCTCTGTCTCCCAGCTCCTGCTGACACTGTCCCTGGGAGTTACAGGGGCAGGATTCATCTGGGCTGTTGGAGACTTATCCTCACCTTACAGGAGCCACAAATCTTCTAAGGCAGCCAGTGCAATGGTGGGAGCAGTGAAATCCAGAACATGTACACCCCAGCTTGGGCCTGTGGGTCCCCCAGCCACCTGCAGTGCACTGGCAGGAGCCCTGAGGAACAGAGCAGCCTTAATAATGTAATCTTGCAGCCCAAAATAATGCCACTGAAGCCGAGTCAATGTCAACTTGTGTTGTATGTGTTTAGGGGTTGTCCTGCCCACCTCTGGTATGTAGGCTGACACGGTCCCTTCAGGCTCTGGCTTCACTGTGCTAGTGGGAAGCTCAGCCCAGCTCCTGTCCAGTGGCCACCACAGCACCCAGCCTGGGAGCTGAGCCTGACCTCAGATCTGCAGAGCATCGCCTGCCTCCTGTGATGTCTAGCATAGTCCTACATCCAGCCCATGCTATAACCCCAGTTCAGATAGCAATAGCAGGAAATTGTGTTTTATTTAACTCAGCTTTGCTTTATATAAAAAATGGTACTAAAGTTTATTTCACTAACTGAACTGGGGGAATACATCAAATAACTATGAGGCCACTGTGGCATGTACCTAACGTAGGAGGGCAGGTATGGATGGGAGGGATTCGAGGAAAGGAGGAGATACCATGTAGACAAACATTGAACAAATGGGGATGTTTTCCAATGAAAGACCTACTTTTTAAACAAGAATAGGAAACCCTGGAGGACATGGGGATGATGCTGACACTTCATTCTTTGCTTCCATGAGCAAGACAGGGAACTGCAAAGCAGATGCCAAGCATACCCCAGAGAGTGCAAGCTACAAAGGTATAGTGCCAGCACCAAGGTTTTGTCTCTAGGGCCAGAAAACCTCGGGGGTGGTTATACCTGACATGGGTCTCATGTAAATCACTGTGAAGTAGACACAGGTGCCTAAAGTAGACACAGGTGCCATCAAATCCGTAGATGTATGTTACTGCCTTCTGTACCCCATTGCTCAGTCTCTCATATACCACTTCACAAGGAATCTCCAACTCCTTGCTGCAGGTCTCCTTCTCCACACATTTTAAAAAAGGTAAATTAACCTGAGCATGTTAATATGTTGACCAAGTTGAAATATTTGCAGGTAAACAATATTGCTCAGGTTGAGGTAACTGTAAACTAGAGCAAAACACAGCACCCGGAAACAAAAGAGCTGGGGATGCACGTGAGGCTATTGAGCTGGTTTGATGGGTAGCATTGATTTTCCTCTACAGGCAACTGCTGCCACACAGCTTCACAAATACTCCCTGCTCCCACTTTGTTCAAAAGTCCAACCAGCCTGCAGTGCTGTGGAAAGGGTTGATGAAACAACAGCTCATTTCTCAGCAACACAGGGAGAGCAAGTTGTGAGGACAGAAAGAAACAAACACCTATCTATCTGTCACAATGTGGTTTGTCCCATTTGCCAGTGTGCTGAGCAGACGGTGAAGCGTCTTTCGCAGATGAATCCCAACAACTGCAGTGAAAATTACAACTCAGCCAACCCTGGTGCCAGGAAATCCCAAGTTCTCCACATGAAATGACCAGGAAAGACTTTGGGTTTTGTTACTGAAGGCTATTACCCTTTTCCCCAAAGGCAGCCCAGGAGATGAGAGCTCAAGCAGCTGCCCTCAAGTGACAGGACTATAAATCTTTGTCTCAAGGGCAATGGAAATGAAACTGCCTCAAGTGCTATTGGAAAATCCCTGCTTGCTTCTTACGAAGTTCAACCAAACAGAATTAAATCACTGTTTTTCCTTACTCAGGGCTGTGCATCTTGCAGATAAAGGAAGATAAATGTAAAACCATCCACTTCTGTCAGCCTGCATGGCTGATGCTCTGTGCACAGGAGCTGTACAAAACCACCTTCCAGACAGAGCTGACAACTCATCCATACAGGAATCAGGCTCTATTTTTGTTGAACTTTTTTTTTTTAGCTAGGGAAGATCCAACATCAACATCGCTGTCATCGCAGCTGCACAAGGAAGTAAGTGACTTCCTGTCTGAGCATGTTTCACCGCTCAGCATTTTGTTTTTGTGCTAAACCACAACCATGCATGTCATCCCACCCTGTGCCAGCGTACTCTGACCCATCCCCTCCCACCAGAAAGGCACTGGGAAAACGTCACAGAGGCAAAATGTGCCACAAAATGCACACTCAGTACTTGTGTCAAATGCCCTCCATAAAATGTGCTGCCAAGGAGCTTTATGTATTTTGGGAGTAGCTGAGGGCTCTTCTTGTTGCATATGCCCCTTCCTCCAGAGCAGTCGCAGAATCACACAATCATAGAACAGTTTGGGTTGGAAGGGACCTTCAAAGGTCATCTAGTCCAATCCCCTGCGATAAGCAGGGACATATTCAACTAGATAAGGTTGCCCAGAACCACATCCAGCTTGGCCTTAAATGTCTCCAGGGATGGCACATCCACCACAGGGCAGCCTGGACCATGATTTCACCACCTTCATTGTAAAGAATTTCCTCCTCACATCCAGCCTGAATCTCCATCTTTTACTTTCAAACCATCACCCCTCATCCTGTTGCAAGGCTGAAAAGTCTTTCCCCATTATATCACAAGCCCTTTTTAAGAACTGAAACACCACAATAAGTTCAACCTACATGGGGACAAGAAATTAAATCTTGGCACAACTTTCAGTCCAAACTTGCTCCAGAACCTAGAGATAATGAAACTCCCCACCTCTCTGTGCAAATAATGGGGGGAAACCCCAAACACTGACAAGCCTCTTATGGTTTTTCCTTTCCTTAGTAATAAGGAAAGACAAAAAGAGCTAATCTGCATCCTAAAAGTAGGTCCTGCCTGGGTGCAGTGCTGCTGATGTCCATAAGAGGGCTATCAGCAAAGACATTTGGATGTTTTACCGTAACACAGAAAGAGAGAAAACACATTGCCAGTTCATTGCAAAATTCATAGGCACCCACTGCTCCTTCGCAAGCTTCTGCACAAGCTCTGGCTCAAACGAATGTGCCCTTGCACCAGCTGGATGTGAAATGTGACCTCCTCTGCCCAAAGCAGCTCTTGCAGCAACATAATCATTAGTGACTGCAGTAGCAACATGGGGCAGTTCTGGAGCTGTGCTGCCTCCAGCCCTGGCTCCCTGCACGCTCCTGGACAATCTGCTGCATTGTCAGAGTGTCTGAGAAGAGTCCCATGCCGAGGACTGCTTTGCTTAATATGGCAGTTGAAATAAACCACATTTTATTCACACACAGCTGAAAGATACGGTTGGATCCAAAGTGACATGTTCTGTGTTTGCTCAGGTTTGAATCTATTCTCATTATTAAATAAGACAAATTTTAGAATAAAGCAGGGTTTCAGAATGAAAAAAAAACAACCTACAGTATTTTTAATTGAAAACATGTTAAAATGAAATCTTACTTCTATACATGTATGTTTCACATATATTTGTATGTTTCACATATATATGTAACATATTAATATAAAGATTTCATACCTTCTTCTTCCCTGTACATTTCATACCATTACCTTCATCCAAACAATACTTTCTGAATTAGACAGAATTTCTGGTCAACACAAGGGGTTTGTGGGGACTAAGCCATCTGTCAGAATGAAAAAAAGGAAAAAAAGACCCAACCTCCAAACCCTTTTCTCGCTCTGAGATTTTGCTTCCATTCACTTTTGCAGTCACCAGGAGGGCTGTTGGCACTTCTGAATACACCTTGAGTGAAATTCAATCCAGTCTTGAGGTCAACATGAATGTCAGCATTGCCTGGATAGAGAGGTCCTGTTTGGGAGATACGTCAGCTAAAGACTTGTGCTGGTAATTGCACAGGCCTGAATGTGACCTTTAGATTTCTCCTCAGCTCATCTGAGACTCTGTACATTATCTCTGGGACATTAAGCACGGCAGGATGAGCTCTTCAGGGAAATTCTGCAGTGTTGTCAGCACTCAGATTGCTAGCCCTGTGGGACACAATGTACTTCTTCTGTCTCCATCTTCTGGTGTCATATGATTATGTGAGGATCTCAGCTTTCACCACAATGAAAAGGAAGTTTCTAGTCATTGAGACTAGAGAAAAGCTGGCAAATGTCACCTCCTAAAGGTGCAGGGTCAGAATTTCAGCTGTATCAAGAGCCTGATTTTTAAGCTAACTGCATGGCTTAACAGTGGCATAGTTTCGAAGACAAATATTAACTTCTGAATACTTGGGAAAAGAAATAGCATTCAATTCTTGAAGAGAGAAATATTTGTTTGCTTTTTCTTTCTTTGCTCCCTGCCCTTCTTCCTTCTTTTCTAAGGCTTTTGCCTATTGCTTACACTCCTTGATGCTTCTCAGTCCAGAGATGCCATTGGAGGATGCTGCTGTTAGCCAGTCAGATGGAGTGCGAGTACTGGGAATTTTCCAGGGTTACGAAATGTTTTCCTTGCATCTGCCAAAGCTAATGGCAGCAGTCACTGAACACGTGCCACTGGAAAATCACAAGCAGGCTGCCTGCCAAGCACGCAGAGCTCTTGGACAGAGGCATGTCAGGGTCTTGTGAGTGTGAAAGGATACGGCCGTGTCTGAGCCGGAAAGGTAGCGCTCCAGGCTGGAATCTGGCACGTGACAGCCCACCACTGCATCCCCAGCCAGGAGGGCTGCCATAGATCTGCACTGCGAGCTGCTGGGCTGTGTGTCCCTGACAGCCTTGCACGAGCAGTGTCCACTCACCATCAGTAGAACACATTTCTTTATAATGGAGCAGTTTAAGTGGAAGTCAAGTGGTCAGCACAGAATAAACAATCTCAGCTAATGGCTTGCTGACATTCAATCACAGTTCAGCAGGGACATCTCCAGCATCCCTTGAATCTTGTGCCAAGCCATCAAACCCCTCTCACTTGGCAATGGAAATTTGCCAAGAGGAGGCTAAAAAGGAAGCTACTGAGGAGTTATTCTGCTGTGAGCACATGAAGAGGAGTGTCACCAGTGTAGGGTGGGGAATTCTAAATTTATACTGCCCACATATATCCATACAAGATCTGTAGCCCATGTGAGCCTATAGTCTGTTCTCTGGCAGTGCCAAAACCAGGGAAAAGATACCTAAAACTATGCAAGTGTTTCTCCCAGCCTCAAATGATTTGTGACACATGTCATTAGGTGAGGAAATCCATTCATCAGTTGCATTGTAGCAAAAAAGGAGATCTTTTGTACAATTCTGTGAACTCCCTGGCTGTCATAATGTCTCATCCAGAGAAAAGTTGGTGGGAAAGGGTAAATCCATGCAACTTAGAGAGATTACAATTTTTCATAGAATCACAGAATGGTTTGTGTTGGGGAGGACCTTTAAAAATCACCTTGTTCAACACCCCTGCCACAGGCAGAGACACCTTCCACTAGACCTGGTTGCCCAAAGCCCCGTCCAACCTGTCTTTGAACACTGGGCAACCTGTTCCAGTGTTTCACCACCCTCATCATAAAAATTTCTTGCTTATATCCAGTTTTGGTAGTATCTGTCCAGGTGAGAATATCATGTTATGTGTATAGATGAGAACAGAGTGATGCACACCTCTGTATCAAACTGCTCTCATTTGGGCTGATTACTACCTTCATACTTTCACTCTGAAGCTAAATTCTTCAATGGAAGTTATCTATTTCCATGGGAGATGCTCAATGGCACCTGTTTTTTAGGATAGGACTTCCAGAGAGATTTTCTTGATTTCTATCAAATTAATGAAAAAATTAAATGAAACTTCATCTTGCAGAAGGTTTTGTCAAAACACTTAGGCTCTAAATTCTGCCTATAATAACACACATTTTAATCGGGTGCTTGAAATTTATAGCTTAATGTAGATTATGTATGCATGTGTTATCTGCCAAGCCTATATATACCCGTTTGAAGGAGCTCCAAAAAAAACCCAAACCCTCTCACTTGGATGTTAACAGGAGAATGGAGAAGGTAGAATTTTCAGGCACTATGTATAGCCAAGAATTTGATGTGTGCTCAGTGCAGAAAGGATGAAGGGAAGAAATAGCAGTGGATTTATGCCTTTGCAGAACCAGCCAAGCTGGGAGAGCCTTGCAGTTGGCTGCCTGTGGCCCTCAGAGCTTCATGTTTCACTAGTATGCGTTACCAAAATGCTGCCTGGGGCTGACAGACTACCAGCAAGACTGATTAAACCAACTACTGGAAAAAAACCCAGGAAGCTAGTCAAAACACAGCATTTCCAGCACTGGAATATGATCTGTACTGCTTCCTAGAACCGACTCCTGGGTCTGTTTGTTTTGAATTGCACTTTCATACACACACACAGACACAGCAGCTCATGACCACGAGATGACAGCACAACGGGTGTCTCTTACAGCACAGCAGAGCTGGAGGCTTTAAAGAACTGTACACAGGTAATGCACATCTTACTGGCTGCGCTCCTACTGACATGCAGGTAGCTGCTGAAGGACACATTGCAGTGACAGTTACACCAGTAATCATAAATGACCCCAGAGCAACCACATAATCAGGCAATGCAGACTCCTCCTAAGCTTTCTGTTCTTCAACATTTTCTCTGAGTAAAAGGCTCATTTGTGAATATGATGAATAGCTCATGAAATGGCTTGTACAGCAGGATTCTTACAATAAAATGGGTTTGGAGCAGACAGGGCAGCATTATTATTGCCCTGCCTGCCTGGCTTCTTGCCAGCCTCCTGCTGCCTTCTATCTCCAGTCACAGGAGGCTGGAACAATTCCCCTGGGATTAACACGAGAGAGATCCTGTGAAAAACGAAGGTGGTATGAGGGAGGGAGGGAGGTGATGGCTGAAGGAAGAAATCAGGCTTGCAAGGACTGACACAAGCAGTGAAGCACCTGGAGAGGTGGGACAGCTACGAGACTCACTGCTAAAGGGAATAAGAAGGAAATCTCAGGCAGCTTCTTCCCTCTCTACTGGTGCTCCAGAGCTCCCGCAACAATGCTGCTTTTATAGGTGTCGTGCTTTAAACCAAGTCCACACAGAGCTCGTTCACTCACTCCCCCCCTTGCTCCCCCAACTCCCAGAGAGTTAGGAAGGAGAATCCAAAGAATGTAGCCCCCACGGTTTGAAATAAGAACAGTTTAATAGCTAAGCTATAACACAAATCACTCCTGCTACTACTACTACAAATAATAATGATAAAGCCAATAACAAGTGAAGAGAATACAACACCTCACCAGCCACCGACCCATAACTCACCCCACCGTACCCAACCGAGCAGTAACTCAAAACATACTTGCTATCAGCAACCTTTCTCAGCCCGAAAGTCAAAACACAGCACTGCACCAGCTACCAGAAAGGAGAAAAATGACTTCTACTGCTCAAACCAGGACAATAGGACAGAACGGCAAGAAGAGCCACCCACCCTCAAGCACTGTTGATCAGCAAATTGGTGAAGCTCTAGAGGTAGAACTGGACACATGGACATGCTCCCAAATAATTCCCAGGCACAGTTCAGGAGGAAGGATGGTTCAGAGATGATTCCCACCATGTCTTACAACCGCTGTGATTTGGAGGCTGAGGCTTTGTGAGCAGAGAATCAGATCACACCATGTCAGCTGGTCTCATGCCCAGGAAGGTCCCTGGCCACATTTAAATTACTGTAGCTGAAGCATCTTGTGAAACTAAGGTTTCCTTCTGTATTTTATACAATATCTTACATTGCATTTATACTGCCACTCATCACACTGATAAGGCTCTGAAAAGGTAAGACATTTTAAAAATTAATCTGGAAAAATTCTTACAGCAAATCTTAAACCTGATTTTAAAAATTCTTTCTGTGAGGGCCAGTTTTTTTTACCACCCTAATATTCAAATAACTGGACTTGTCAGGTAAAGCATAGGAGATCCTTCTGGTTTCTCTGTGGTATTGTTTTCCTAGGACAATTCGGCAACATTACAACATCTTCTTTCTCAACTGGTATCCTTGTTTGCTCCATTTCCTGCCAAAAACTATGCTCCTGTTGCAGCCTGCGGTGTGACTGGCAGGTATCAGCAGTAGCCAAGTTTATTCCCTGACTCTGGATGAAGGAAGAAAAGGTCAGAGGTCACCGTGTGCCTGCTCAGTTTGTTTCTGCTAAATGTCAAGGGCTGAAGTAGTCCAGGAGGAAAGAATTACAGTGCCAAGAGTACAGTTTGCTTTTTCTATGTGAAGATGGACTTGGCCAAACTCTTGGTTTGCATCAAAAAGAGAACTCACCCTTGCATTTGTAAGACTATGAACTTTTGGACTAAGGATTTATGAACTATTTTCTTTCACAGAGTAGCATCCATATTTAATGGCATTAGAAAGACTTTTTTATTTACCTGAGGTGCTTGAGACTTTTTTGATTTGTGTTTTGTTTTCCAGAAAAATTCTTTTGGTCACATAATAACTGAATTAACTGCATAGCTCCACTTTAATTTCATTATGCAGTTAATTTCAGTTTCACTTCTCATTGTATTTAATCCCCATGCATTTTTGCAAGTTGTGATCTAAAACACATAATCTTCCCAGTGCATTTTATTGTTTTTAAGTTCTTAAGAGATTCTTTAAGAACATCTATTGTGTCTCCTTTGGCAGACAAATAATACCTGCTTGACCATCTGTATTTGTGTACAGTTATTGCAACACAAGACTTCCTTTCTCACCATTTAGAATGAGAAATATTTGTGCTGTTGAATAGATTAATATTTATGTTGTTGTCTGATGTCCGTGACCCGGATTTGAGTTGCAAACCTGTCATGGCATGTGTTAGGGCTCATTATCCATGGATTGCATAAGCTATTGTTACCAGGATAAATTTAGAATTCATCTGAAAATTGCAATTAATCATTTGACCAGCTCTACATTAAGGTCAGCCAACATCTACTGTCTGTAAGCTTCTGTATATTGAAGTTTGCTGCCAGAATATTTTCTGAGTTTTAGCTGCCTTGATTTGTGTTATAATCAGAAACATCTCATTTCAGATTCAAATTACTTTGCATAGTTAGCTCACTAACTCAAGTGTGTTGGCATGCCTTTGAAAGACTAGCACATTCTAAATATGTGCATAGACAATTAAATAGCAATATCTGAAATAATTACTATTTATATCCTTCCGTTGTTTTCTCAATAAACAGTATTTTATACTTAGATATTGTTTTCAAGGTGATTAGGCTGATTCCTAAACTGTTTTTCCTAATTGTTTTTGTTTTTTCAAGTCCAGTAATGTTTCAGGACTATTTCCATCTGGTAGCAATAGTCCTGTTTATTCTGGAACATCTTGGTTTATATTATCCTTCTGTGTCACAAAATCTATTGAAATCATGCAAAACACCAATCTCTCTGCCAAAGTCAATAAAATTACTACTTGTTGAAGAAAACAGTAAACAACAGAACTTCATAATGATGTCATTAGCACATCCTTTGTCAACAGTTGGGAAATCTGGAACATTGAAGCAAAAATAAAGAAAAAAAAAACCATAATGCATTCAGCTTGGATGTATAATTAATTTTACATAAAATTCTAATGAGATTTGGTTCGAAATGCAAACAAGTTTCATAGCAGCATTAGGTGCACAGCAGCAAGGCAGAAGTAGCTCAGCATGCAGAGTGGGTGCTGCATTTTATCCCTCCCTCCATCACACAAACAGACACATTTTAAAGCTTCTTTAACTGACGGTCAGTGAGCTACCACAGACCCTTTAAAACTGGCATTTAGATCCGAGATGATCTGGAGTCCATTTCAGGAGTCTGATTCAGTACATTGGGAGTTCCCAAGGGATTTTGTCATACCCTGTACTTTCTGCTGGAAGCCAAATTCTCCTGCTCTTTCTGTTCACAACACTCTGGTGATGTCATCCCAAGCCACCACTTGCTTTGAGCCAGCACAAGATTCGTGCATCCATTTGGTACAAAAAAATGGCTTTTGGAGGTTTTGGAGGTTTTCTGTCCTGATCGTTTCAAATGTGACAGTATAGAACACTGCAGTCATGGATAGAGTATGTTTATTCAATTGTTAGTGCCAACCAAGCAGCACACAAAGTACTATAAAACACAGGGGTAGGTTGAAGCACACTGGACAGATATTGCTTTAAAGTTGCATGATATGGTCAAAACTGAACTTACTAGGCTAGTTCTCAGAGTTTGTTGTCAGAAAACGGAGAGGGGGAAAGGAAAGGGCTTTCTGATTCCTAGATTCATCAAAACATACATTAATAACAGCACCACAGAGGTGTACTTTGCTATAAGGAACAGATCAAGTATAGTACTAAATTCCAGGCTTTAGGGAGACTAACATATAATCAAGGGATGCTATTGATAGTCCACACCAAGCTTAAGTGGTCTGGCTGCAGCAGAGAATATATTCTACCTCTTCCCCCCATGGTTTCCACTTTAAATCAGCATATACAGCATTTCATCCAAGAAATTCTGTCGGGTTTCATGGATGACAAACATAAACTTATAATAATTTATTAAATAAATAATAAACTACTTGGCCTGACAATGAGCCATTTCCACAGTGTGCACTATCACAACGTGCCACTAGATGGTAGAACAGGATTCTGTCTGCACAGTTCTGCAGTCAGCCAGCCCCCCCGATACAGCCTTCCAGTAAGCAACTAGATTAATTCTGGCTGAAGATCCTTAAAACTACAGTGTAATTTAGAATTGTTATTCCAAGTGCATACACCATATTCTTTGTCTGTTACAGCTGTTATGCTCCAGACTCTGACTTCAGTGATGACTTCCCAAGGTGTATTTACAGAACAAGGCACATAGCAGCACACTGTATATATGTCCCACAGGTGGCTAGTTAACATGTGAAAAGTGATAAGCTATGAAAATGAAGCCACAAGATTCGTTCGTAGACTGTGATCCCCTGTGGAAATCACGCTGCCTGGGAGGCAAGAGCAACTATAAGAAACTTCTGCTCTGAAGCATCCTCCAGAGGAGCTGCCTACCACCTCTCCAGGAAGCACTTTGGAAATGTACACAGAAATAAGGGGAGCAGGGGACATGAGTGCCTGCCCTTCAGTAACTTCCACAGGGATCAAGGAGAATAGTGGGAATTTTTACACATGTAGCAGTGGAAAATTAAAATTCAAGGCAGCAAGGGTACTAATAATTAGTACTAAGAAGTAACTGAGCTGCTGTGAGTAGATGAAATGAAGGCAGTGTCAAACACCCAGGATTTATTATAAAAATTTGGATACAGTGCCTAAGAAAATCTAATTTGTATTGACCACAGAACTTAAAGCCTGCTTGGATATGATAGATGAATGGTGCGTGCAGTGAAATACATCTCAAGGACTTTTAGCAAAGTTAAAACAGTGATTTCCAAAGTCTTGGAGAAAAGCGTAGGGGTGCCACAGAAATCAGGGGAAAGGAGCAGTGTAACTTATCATTGTTATTAGAGAGCCAAAAGAGAAATGAATAATAAAT
This sequence comes from Melopsittacus undulatus, assembly GCF_012275295.1. Lineage (NCBI taxonomy): Eukaryota > Metazoa > Chordata > Aves > Psittaciformes > Psittaculidae > Melopsittacus > Melopsittacus undulatus. The sequence goes on from NC_047531.1 coordinate 28,434,377, forward strand.
ACACTAATAGATGTCAAGAAGAAGGAGCAGAGTGCGCAAGCAAATAAAATGACGTCAACACCCCAGAAAACAGACGTAACAAATCGGATAGAAAATTGCAGCTTGTTATGTCACAAGAAACAACCTGTGAACCGCTATTTGGCAGGTGAGATTTGCTGAATATGGAGTGAAGAAAAGCACTTTCCCACCTGGAATTTCCAGAGTTACAACACACCTGCTGATCTGACAGTACTGTGGACAGAACAGTCCCATGTCCCAGGTGTTTCCCCTGCCAGATAAGTATTAACTTAATCATCTACTCTTGTTTTATCTATAAACACAGAGCTCAGGACTTCCCTGAATTCATACTTGTTTGGACTGTGTAGGGGTTTGGATGGGAAAAGAACATAATGAATCATCAAGGGTTTTTTCCACTGCTATCACAAGCAACAATATTGCAAATATCCTGAACTCCCTCTTGAAAAAACTTCCAGCCTTTGCCTCCTGTTGGAAGACATTTCCGGAATCTCATACTTACACTTTATGCTCAGCATAAATTATATTCTTTGATTATATGCAGTGATCCCTGTGGTAAAACCATTTTTTTTGTATAAATCTCTGCCTTCCCTATGTCTACTCCCTCGTGTACTCCAAGCTAGTAGTAATACCTTCCTTTTGCTAAGCTAAACACCCAAGTTCTTTCAGTATAAGAATAGGAGCTCTCCATGACCCTCAATCATCCAGGTACTTTGAATTAATCTTCCACAAGCATTAGGAAATGCGACTGCTGCACAATGCTCCAGAGGAAGCTCACTTGCTCCTCGCACAGGGGCACAAGTGTTTTGCTGTCTCTGCTGGAGACATGTCTCTGTGGACAGCCTGAATCCCACTTGGTTTTCCCACAGCTTCTTCAGACATAATGAGAGTATATATAAAAACCCCACATGTTCATCCTCTTTATTTTCTAATGAATGGGACTTGGTATGCTAAAAAGTTATTTTTATTTTTTCACTAATAATATTGATTTTCAGTTTAAGAGTTATCAGTTACCTCATTTCTAATTAAATCAGTGGTTTACATCAGTTTCCATATCCTTCCAGAGTCATCAAGTACCAGGTCAAGTACCTTGCAGAACTTGGAATTATGTTAGTTACAAATATTATCAGCCTATTCTTTTGATCATCACTTCTTAAGCATTGGCTAATCAGGAAAAACTAACTCTCAAATGACCGTGTGCTTGACATTAAATATCTTGTTTTAATTTAATTCTCTATTAAGAAGGTTCTGCATCAGTCACCTCACCTTTTTTTCTTAGGAATACTGATAAATGGATAGGCCTATATTGCCCAAACGTCAGACATCTGGATCTTGACCAGTGTTTCAAAGCAATCATTGTTCATATTAAGAAAGCTCCTTTATCAACCCTGTCCCGACTGTGGTTGCTGGATATTGACAACTGACAGAAAAGCTTTAGCAGATGTGACTCAAGAAAGACTCCTCTGAGCCCTGCTGGAGTGGAAAGGATTTATTTCACAATTAGCGTATTAATAATTTCCTGTTTTTTTCTAAACCCCAAATACAATATTGGCTATTCCTGCTTTTTTTTAAAAAAAAAAATCATTTCTCACCATTCTCTTTGGTATAATCTCTTCCTCCCATGTTTCAGAAAGGCATTGCTGTTGTCCCCAAGGCCATAGATCATAAACTGGTTCCTTGGTCCTTTGGCTTTTCTGCAGTAAGCTGCCTCCTAATTTATATTCATTATTATCAACTCCTCCTTTGTCCCATTTGTTATACAATTTTCATACCTCTGTCACTTTCTCTACAAGCTGAACTGATTTTCCATGCAAAATAACTCTCTTTTTCTGTCGCAGGCTTTTTCAGTGTTCTGAAACAGTACACAGTATACTTGCTTAAATTCTTCCTTGCAGAGATTTGATTCAGAATTCGTTTCAAGCTTATAAAATTAGCCTTGTAGAAGTACTATCTATGTTTAATGTGTTTGATATAATTTTGGAAAGCAATCCACTAGCAAAATTGCTCCAAAATACTTTTAACTGCCGGGGAGAGGTAAGTTATATGGAGTGAAAAATTAAGAGCCTTTTCCAATTTTGAATTAATGATCCCACAGCTAGAACACTGTATATAGTTCAGAGTACATCCATTCCAGGCATGACACCTGAAAAGACTTGGAGGAGAAAAAACAGCAATCAGGGCTGAGTGCATTTTTGAAGTATGTTTTAAATAATGAAATGCTTTTAACTAACTGACAAGTGGGAAAGGAGAGGAATCAAACGAATGCCTATGTGTATTTCTACAGAGATACATCACTTACAGCATTTAAGTAGAAGACAGGGAAGAAGGAACACAGAGAAAAAGTTACTGAGAGAGACTGGATGAGGGGCAGGGAGTTACTGAATCCATCTAGGCTGAACCATGACTTTGTATGCCACTCATATGGCATATATGGAAAGTTTTTTCTTGGGCATGGAGGATGTAGACATGATGAGCAAATAGATATTCCATCTTTTGTCTTGGTCTGCCTCTTGCTTATATTCCTGTGTTGCTCCTTTAAGGAGCCAGCTATTCAGGCAGCTAGGCTAATCAAGGTGGCTTGAACCCTCATCACTGCATGTATGGGTCATGATGGGGGGGTTGTGTGATTCATGTATGGAGAGTAGGGGGCATAGATAGTGTCCCATAGCGTACATTTTCCTGGACTGGACATTGCTCATTTAATTCTGTGCCAGGCCCCTACAAGATCAGAAGCCATCTCACCAGCTGCTTTAGAAACGCCACCATGAAACAGTTCTCCAGATATATAAAATCTATATGCTAATTACAAGTTTGTCATAGTAACTTGTGCTGCTGTGTGATGTGTGTTCTGATTGCTGGGGGTTTAGGGTATTGCTAGTGAACAAAGGGAAAAGAAGAGCTACTTAGTCATGCTGGTGTGCAATATCCTGAGTGTGTATTTTCTAGCTGCCCTAATCTACAGCTGTGGATTTCTGGGACTCCTAAAAATACTTCCCTTACCAACTGCAAGAGGTACTGTGCTAGCTTTTCTCTTCAAGGAAGTTTGCTCTAGAGTTAAGATAAATAAACAAGAAACTCTTAAATGTGCTTTTTTTCTTAGTGGCGTTGCTCACTTTGAGCTTCTAAAATCCAAAACGTTTGCATTATCTCTTGATATCACTTAATACTTTAGGTTTCCAGGCTTTCTTTCATTTCTTGATTTCATTATCCATTTCAGCTAAAGGTTGGGTTTATTTCCTTGGAGATCCAGTGGTGTGCACTCATGTGTCTCTGTATCAATTCCTATAGGTATTTGTCATCTTTGCTTTTGCCGCATGTGGAGGCTTTCAAGGTGGAACTACTCTTCTAGTTTCCTGCCAAAGCATGGTAAACAAAACAGTTACAGCTGCTTTTGCTTATCCTTTCAGGTAAGTATTAGGTCTTCAGTTGCCACTTATATGCTAATTATAAATTTTTCACTTCCTTCTCATCTATTGTCAGTGCCCTATAGAAGTAGATAGAAATAGCAATAGGCTGTTTCACTCTACATTAAGCTCTATTCTACTGGTGCATGAATGCAAAAGAAGATCAACTAGTAAGAAAAAACATACAATTAATTTTAACAGCCTATTTCTTCATCAATTTGTAGCTGCTTTGGAGGCCCAGACTAGATTAAGTTCAGAAGTATAGATTTTGGTCAAAAAACCAAGCACCGTAATAACACTCAGAGGGGAAAGTGGGAATGTGAAAGGGTTCTGTGCTGGTCACTGTTAGTCACGCAAGTTTATTGAACTTTGTGTTTGTATGGTTTTGAAGCTGTATTGCAACCCAGTCCCTTTTATGTCCTGCTCCCCTTCTTTAACTGCCAGTCTCTAAAATAATGCTATGTCTCCTTCCACATCAGGATTTCCTTCTTCAGTTACTCTAAAGATTAGATTCTTCCCTAAAAGTTGCCATTGCATATCCCAGTGTAGGATGGGGAACAGTCATCAGATATCTTGACAAGTCTTTGTGCTGTATAACTGATGTATTATGCAAACATAAATTTTCTTTTAGAGAACTTGCGCAACCAGAATGCTGAAGCACTGTTCCTGTGAATCAGGTCTCTGTAAAGTTTCTACTGTATAGCAAACACTAATTACACAAAGGATATAATCTTTGCAAGTTGAATACTGTTGTATTTAGTGCACCAGACCCAAATTTCTGTGGTGGTACTTGGTCTGATGTTCGTCTTGAACATGAGCCGGCAGTGTGCACTTGCAGCCCAGAAAGCCAGCCGTATTCTGGGCTGCATCAAAAGAAGCGTGACCAGCAGGTCAAAGGAGGTGATCCTGCCCCTCTGCTCTGCTCTCGTGAGACCTCACTTGGTGTATTGTGTACAGTTCTGGTGTCCTCAACACAAAAAGGACATGGAACTGTTGGAACAAGTCCAGAGGAGGCTACGAGGATGATCAGGGGACTGGAGCACCTCCTGTATGAAGACAGGCTGAGAAAGTTGGGGCTGTTCAGCCTGGAGAAGAGAAGGCTGCATGGAGACCTCATAGCAGCCTTCCAGTATCTGAAGGGGGCCTACAGGGATGCTGGTGAGGGACTATTCATTAGGGACTGTAGTGACAGGACAAGGGATAATGGATTGAAACTTAAACAGCAGAGGTTTAGATTGGATCTAAGGAAGAAATTCTTTACTGTAAGGGTGGTGAGGTACTGGAATGGGTTGCCCAGGGAGGTAGTGAATGCTCCATCCCTGGCAGTGTTCAAGGCCAGGTTGGACAGAGCCTTGGGTGACATGGTTTAGTGTGAGGTGTCCCTGCCCATGGCAGGGGGGTTGGAACTAGATGATCTTGAGGTCCTTTCCAACCCTAACTATTCTATGATTCTATGATTCTACCTTGAAGCCAACTTCTCCTCTTCTGCACAGTTCTTCATTGCACTTGCAGTGTTGGTATTCCTCTACTGCATTGCAGCTCTTGTGGTATATATTAGATATAAACATGTGTATGACCAAAATAGGAGGTTTCCACTAACAGTAAGTAGCACTAAAATATTTTAATGCTTGCCTGTGAAACTACAAGGAGATCAGAAATACTGCTAATACAAGAATACCTGAATAACTTACGAATATTCAGTAGCTCCAAAAGTTAGATAGGTCATGAACAGAGTATCTCAGACCAGTTACTACAGCAGTCAAACAGAAAAGGGGATCCAAAGATCTTGAACATCAGTGGTATCATACATTATGCGGTTATTGAAGCAGAGTAGAATGAAGCTCCACCTTCTTAACTGAACAGTGTCTTCACCACAACGTTTATTTTGTTTCATGTATTCAAATATACAATTGTTCCATAGATGGAACCTTTCTTAGTCTCTGAGAATTTTCCCTGTGCAGAGCACCTGCTGTGTGGATGCTGTTGGCAGAGGGAAATAGTTATCTTGTGAATTTTGGTCACTTCACTCAAGAGAACTTCAATTTTTTTAGCATAAGTGCTACACATCTGATTTTAAAAATTATTTTTTACAAAGGTTAAAATTGCTTATGCTTGATAGGTGTAGAGGCTTACAATTTTGTAGCTGATCAGTACAGAATATAACTCGTGTTGTAATTACAACACTGTTAATAGCTAAATGTTTGACTATTCACACTGATGCAGTTATTTTGGTGATTTAATTGATGCTGTCTCAGCCTTGGTCTCTTATGTATATTCATGAATATTTTTTAACTTACTAATGAGTACTTCTCTTTTGTAGGACTTGGTTATCGCTGTCATAACAGCCTTTTTGTGGCTAGTCAGTACTTTCACTTGGGCAAAGGTGCTTGCTGACATCAAAATGTACACAGGAGCCAGCATTATTCTAGGAATTGAATCTTGCAAAACACTAGGAACAACTTGTCATTTTGCTGCTGTGACCACCATGGGAGCTCCGAATATGTCTGTGGTACATATGCCTTCTGCCACACGGGCACAATAAATGTGTTAGAAAAAAGCCAATGGCACCTGAGAGCCCTGTTCTATTATTGCATGTGTTGCTTTGTGTTAGAATTGCTTTATGTGTTATCAGGCATTCAGGCTCTTTAAAACTGGTAAAACACCATTTTTTTCTTTAGAAGGAAACTTGTTTCTCTTAATTTCTTTGAGAAAATAACTTGTAGGACTTGCCTCTGGAGCTGTTAAATGTGTCTGGAAATGCTGTATCTGAGTGGATTTTTTCTGTAGCCGAAAGCACCTTAAAATATGTTACTGCACCATACAAGCGGTGACTTGGCTTATGTAAGTAAAGAGGAAACACTATGCCTCCTGTTCTGTCTCTTGGTGCTGAACCTAGGTTTTTAATCAAATGAGCATTTTTACATATTAAGTAGAGGTTCTCTGTAATATAAAGGTATAAAGCTCATGTTCATAGAAAGAACTCTTCACAGGTCTTCACAGTAGGGCAAATGAGATTTATTATGATCTTCTGAGTGAATCCTACTTTTCAAGACTCTGGCTGTTATTCATTGACCCAGTAACACTTAATTGTGTGTTCCGGAGGTGATGAGTGACTGGAAAGAATTTATCTAATTCCATGCAAAGGATAAAGTAAATAGAAATATCTGATTTCTAAAAGAGTCTGTTAAAATAGCTTGTAATACTCTAAAGCATGAGGAAATGTCCATGTCAAAGAGCTGCCAAAGACAGCAGGTGTTTCTGGCTTGTCTTGAAGCTATATTCTAGGGTTTCGTTGGGCTTTTTTTTGTTGTTTTGTTTTTCATTAAAAATCTTATCACCTTTTTTCTAACCTACAGGTATTTTACTTGATTAATATGATTTTAAGGGAAGGAAATATTTGGTTTGTATACAAGGACACCAACCTGCACAACCAGCCAAACAGAATTTCTCAAAGTCCAGCCATACATCATATTCAGAGGAGTATAAAAACAAGGTGATACTTTGAAGTGCTGCCAGGTTTACATCATACTGCCAAGAGCATGGAGCCATTAGGATTTATGTCAAGAATAATTAATGATATTTTGTAAAAAGTTGTTTTGTACTGTGGCTTGACATAAGGTCTCAGATACTCCAATTGAAGTGTTATCTTGAAACATATTATACCTTTCAAAGTTGTGCAGCCTTTTATTGCAGTTTTGAAGAGCAAAACATTTGAGGTTATCTGGATACTGGCCCTTTCAGATTCTTAAATTAGCCGTGTAGGAGGGGTGGGTGAGAAGCAAGTGCATTTGGGTTATTAACGCAACTTCTTCAGTTCTAACAAGCCTTAGCTGAAAAATGAAATGTAATTGAAACTAGGGCATGTGAAAATGCAGTTCAGGTTCTTCCTGCTGCTGATGCATCACAAAAGCTGTCCGAGCAGAACTTGTAGCTCTATCAGAGTTGCAGCCACCACATGTAGATTTCCAGATATTCCATTCAGATTATTGTATCAAATCTGACAGAACTATCCGTAAGAATGTTACTTCTGTGTTTAATATGTCATTACTGCTTAATGGCTCAGGACAATCTGAACAAGAAATCTTAGAGTTTCACTAGAAAATAATTTAACAAAGAGTGCATATTTGTGTGCAATAGATAACTTAGACTCTTACAGATACTGTAGAAATCACAGAATCCCGAGGGTTGGAAGGGACCTCAAAAGATCATCTAGTCCAACCCCCTGCAAGAGCAGGGTAACCTAGAGTACATCACACAGGAACTTGTCCAGGCAGGCCTTGAATATCTCCAACATAGGAGACTCCACAACCTCCCTGGGCAACCTGTTCCAGTGCTCTGTCACTCTCACAGTAAAGAAGTTCTTCCTGATGTTAACGTGGAACCTCCTATGCTCCAGTTTACACCCATTGCCCCTTGTCCTACCAATGGACATCACTGAAAAAAGCCTAGCTCCATCATCCTGACACCCACCCTTTACATATTTGTAAACACTGATGAGGTCACCCCTCAGCCTCCTCCAAGCTAAAGAGACCCAGCTCCCTCAGCCTCTCCTCATAAGGGAGGTGTTCCAGTCCCTTCATCATCTTTGTGGCTCTGCGCTGGACTCTTTCAAGCAATTCCCTGTCCTTCTTGAACTGGGGGGCCCAGAACTGGATGCCATATTCCAGATGCGGCCTCACCAAGGCAGAGTAGAGGGGGAGGAGAACCTCTCTTGCCCTACTAACTACACCCTTTCTAATGCATCCTAGGATGCCATTTGCCTTCCTGGCCACAAGGGCACATTGCTGGCTCATGGTCATCCTCCTGTCCACCAGGACCCCCAGGTCCCTTTCCCCTTCACTCCTTTCCTTGGGTCAGCCCCCAACCTGTACTGGTACATGGGACTGTTCTTCCCCAGATGCAAGACTCTACCCTTGCCCTTGTTGAATTTCATCAAGTTTCTCCCTGCCCAACTCTCCAGCCTGTCCAGGTCTCGCTGAATGGCAACACAGCCTTCTGGTGTGTCAGCCACTCCTCCCAGTTTAGTGTCATCAGTGAACTTGCTGCGGGTACACTCAGTTCCCTCATCCAGGTCGTTGATGAAGATATTAAACAGCACTGGTCCCAGCACCAACCCCTGAGGGACTCCACTAGTCACAGACCTCCAGCTAGATTCTGTGCCATTGACCACAACTCTCTGCCTTCTTCCTTTCAATCAGTTCTTGATCCACCTCACTACCTGATCATCAAGTCCACACTTCCTTAGCTTACCTATGAGAATGCTGTGGGAGACAGTATCAAATGCCTTACTGAAATCAAGAAAAACCACATCTACCGCTCTACCATCATCCCTCCATGTAGTCACTTCCTCATAGAAGGCTGTAAGGTTGGTCAAACATGACTTCCCCTTCATAAAACCATGTTGGCTGTTCTTAATAACCCCCTCATCCTTAATATGCCTAGAGATGGAGTCAAGAATAAGTTGTTCCATCACCTTTCCAGGGACGGAGGTAAAGCTGACCGGTCTATAATTACCCGGGTCCTCCTTCTTGCCTTTTGTATAGACTGGTGTGACATTTGCCATCTTCCAATCCTCAGGCACCTCTCCCGTTTCCCACAATTTACCAAAGATGATGGAGAGTGGCCTAGCAATGACCTCCACCAGCTCCCTCAGCACCTGTGGGTGCATTCCATCTGGACCCATTGATTTATAGATGTCCATATTGCATAGCTGATCCCTAACCCAATCCTCATCTACCAAAGCAAACTCCTCCTTTGTCCTGACTCCTTCTGGGGCTACAGGAATCTGGGCCCCCTGGGGAGAGTCTGCAGGAGTAAAGACAGAAGCAAAGAAAGCATTCAGCACTTCTGCCTTCTTTGTATCCTCTGTCTCCAGGGCACCCACCTCGTTCAACAGCGGGTCTATATTGCCTCTTGTGTTAGTTTTATTTGCTATCTATTTGAAGAAGCCCTTTCTATTGTCCTTAATCCGACTTGCAAGATTAAGTTCCAAGGAGGCCTTAGCTGTCCTAATTGCCTCCCTACATCCTCTAACAACTGTCCTATATTCCTCCCAAGTGGCCACCCCCTCTTTCCATAATCCATAGATTCTCCTTTTCCACTTCAGTTTGCCCAGCAGCTCCTTGTTTAACCACACTGGTCTCCTAGATCCCTTACTTGATTTCCTACTCATTGGGATGCTCTGATCCTGAGCTTGGAAGAAGTGGTCCTTGAATGCTGACCAACTAACTTGAGCCCCTTTACCACCTAGTACCCTTTCCCATGGGACTTCCCTTAGCAGTTGATTGAAGAGGCCAAAGTTGGCCCTTTGGAAATCCAGAACTGCGGCCTTGCTAGGTATTCTATTCCTCCCACACAGGATCCTAAACTCCACCATCTCATGGTCACTGCAGCCAAGGCTGCCATTGACCATCACCACTTCAACCAGACCCTCCTTGTTGGTGAGTACTAAATCTAGCAGCGCTCCTCTCCTAGTTGGTTTGTCCACCATTTGCATTAAGAAGTTATCGTCAATGCACTGGAGGAACCTCCTAGACTGTGAATGTTTGGCTGTGTGGGTCTTCCAGCAAATATCAGGGTAGTTAAAATCCCCCATGAGGACTAAGGCATGTAGTCGCGAGGCTACTTCCAGTTGCCTGTAGAAAGCCTCATCAACTCCTTCGTCCTGATCAGGAGGTCTATAATAGACCCCCACAACTGTATCACCAGTACCAGCCTGTCCCTTAATTCATACCCACAGACATTCCACTTGCTCCTTATCTGCCCCTGGACAGAACTCAATACATTCTAGTCGCTCTCTCACATAAAGAGCAACTCCACCACCTCGCTTTGCTGACCTGTCTTTCCTAAAAAGGACATAGCCATCCATGAGCACATTCCAGTCATGTGAGCTGTCCCACCATGTCTCTGTAATTGCCACTAGGTCATAACCTTTAGACCACACACAGACTTCTAACTCCTCCTGTTTATTCCCCATGCTGCGTGCATTGGTGTACAGGCATTTCAGGGAGCGAGCAGAGCATGCTGATGGCACCCTTGGGAGGTGGGAGGCCTTTGGTCTTCATTAATAGTAGGACAATACCTCACTAGTTCAGCTACGACCCCCTCGCACTTTGAATCTAACCTGAAGCTCTGTGAGTGAGCTCTGCTAACTCTTGTCTTAGTACCCTTTTTCACCTGCGGGACAGGGTCTAAACTATCCTTTCCCACACATAAAACAATAGATTGATAGTCCTCCCTAGTCCGCCATCCTCCAAGCCCTAGCATGTTTCTCTTAGGCTTGCCCCTAACAGGCTCAGTTAAATCCCCTCCCCCCTTCATATCTAGTTTAAAGCCCAGTCAATAAGCCCTGCTAACCCCTGCCCCAAAACCCTTTTCCCCCTCTGGGACTGGTGTATCCCACCTGCCACCAGCAAACCAGGTGTCTCATACAGCAGCCCATGATTGAAAAATCCAAAACCCAGTCACGTAGCCATACATTAATCTGCAGAATCTTCCTATCTATCTCTTCACCCTTGCTTTTAACAGGTACAGAGGCAAACACCACTTGCACTCCAGACCCTTTAACCAGCCGTCCCAGGGCCCTGAAGTCTCTCTTCATTGCCCTTGCCCTCCTTGTAATAATTTCATCACTGCCAACCTGAAAAACCAGCAGCGGATAGTAGTCAGAGGGCTGCACCAGATCAGAGAGTTTCTTTTTAACATCTCTAATCCGAGCCCCAGGTAAGCAGCAGACTTCCCTGTGGGATGGATCTGGTTGACAAATGGGCCCTTCTGTTCCTCTCAGAAGGGAGTCACCCACCACAATTACTCTTCTTTTCTTCTTGTTTGGGGAAGTTCTAAGGCATGGGGGTGAGTGACAAGCCCTGGGTGACTCACTAGATAGATGTACCTCTCCATCTCCATTTACCTGGCCCTCTAGTTCCAAGACCTCATACCTGTTATTCAAGGGCAACTGGGAGGGAGGAAGGGATTGTGAGGGTTTTCGCTTACCTCTCTGAGGAGGGACCTCCCTCCATCCATCCTTGTCCCTTAAGTTCCCTCCTTCTGTCTGATGGTAGGAGGGAAGGGGATCCATCACTTGTTCAACCACTTCCCTCTGCCCCTGCCTTAGGGTGTGGCTCCACCAATCTATTTCACTTTCGCATTCCCTGATGGCTCTCAACCTTTCTACCTCCTCCCTCAGTTCAAGCACCTGCCTGAGCAGATCATTTATTTGCTCACAGCGAACACAAGCAGTGTCACTGGCTCCCTCCAATACAAGTGCTGGGCTCAGGCATTCGCTGAAGCCAGAGACCTGCACGGCCACATGTCTGCAGGAAGGCTCAGTCTGGATACCCACATTATTACTCACTACCGCTTTTGATCAGAGCTAATCAGAGCTAATATATTCCAACTGGTAGTGGCTGGGCTCTGAATTCTTTTTGAGGTGCGTGAGCAATGCTTGTGTGTGAAAGGACATAACTGGAGATATCTGAATATGACTAAGCTGTCAGTGATGTTACTCAGCTTATTCCTTGGGAGCAATATTTTGTACTTCTCATGTGGATTCTTTATTATGATATATGACCCTGTGAATTGCACAGAAAATTGTGTGTTTTGACAAATTAATAAATGAGCTGTTCAGTTTCTTGATCTGTTTAAACTGTTTGCGATTAAAATAGACATAGTGTGTATATATATAATGCAAATCCTAATTGTCTTGTGTCCCCGAGCTACTGATTGCTTGATAGTAAACTTCCAGTCTGAAGACTGTCAGAAAATAAGTATGACTTGTTGAAAGAATATGCCTTGGGTCCTTACTGCTGTAACAGTGATGCAAATGTATTGGCTTTGTACTTTCTGGGTTGTGGCTTTAGCTATTGGCAACCTTGCTAGCTGAATGACTTATCTGTGCTACAGAAGGGCTTTTTACACAGATATGTTGGGTTTGTTGTAGACAGGACAATCTGTCATTCCTGCAGAATAAAGCTGCATGGTGCTGCCCAACACTTCTTTCTGTCAGCCCAAAGTGGGGGCTTTAGTACTTGAAACTATCTAAATTTCGTTTGAATCTCTAAGAAGTGCAATGTTCAGTTGTCCTTTCCTAAAACTGTGCTCTTTCTTCTGCATTCCTGGATAAGGGATTTGAAAGCAATAAGCTTCTGTTGTTTGTGTTACTGTCACAAAGACAGACTTGCCTTTTACGCAGTGGTTATTCAAGTACCAAGTATTATCCCACCTTAAAGGTTTCCTGAGGGAAGAGAAAAGCAGTGTACTCTGTTCCTACTCTTGCATCAAAAGTATGGCACTCAAAATCATGATACAGACTTCTTGGGAACTTTCCTCTGTCCTGGGCCTTCTGCAACCCAAGAGGCAATTCTTAATGGAAGACTGGTTCATAGGATTTAGGAACAACAATACCATTCTTGTTTTCACAAGATATGAAAGTAGATACTTCTATTATGGGTTTATTTGGAGAATCTTTTTGATAGTAAAACTGGGCTAAGAGCTAAAGGGCTGCTGAAACTGCCAAATGGTTTTGACAGTGAAGTGGGGTTTTTCTTTAGCTTTGCACTCAAAGGGCTTTAAGTAGATCAGTGATTGACCCTGCTTTCTCCACATCCTTGCTTGTGTAAATGTTACATGCAAGTGAGCGAGGGCATGTGCATTCTTCTAGTTGTCCCATGTTTGCACTTCCTTTACCATCAGAATATTGGTTATGGCTGGGTAGCCTTCAGTAATTTCAGTGGTCTGAACTGGGTCTTGAGGCTTCACTGGAAATATCAGTGATTAAAAAAATGAGTGTAATCTCTAGTACCAGACCAGCAGAATTAAATTGAGCTATAATTGTAGCATAACTTTTGAGGAAAGGCTGCATATATAGCTATTACAATGCTTTGGTGTTAATTAAAATAGAACGCAAAGCTTCCATTGATATTTAGGATACACAGTCAGTTGATTATAAGGATGTTTTAGGCTGAGGTTCTCTTGCACTAGCTGTTCTCCTGCTGCTCAAGAACCCCTGCCAGCAATGACTTCTGCGATATTCTTTCTGACCTCTTTGCTTGCATCAGTTCCGTGCTCCAATTACTGACTTTAAACCTTAAATCCTCATACCTCTTTGAAGTGAGTTCATTTATTACCTAATGCTGCCCTGAACCAACAGTTGTCACAGATGGTTTGTTTTGTAGCGTTATATCTATATGACTGTGAATAGCTGGATGGAGAGGGATGGAGAAGAGAGTGGGAGGTGAGGGAGAAGTCAAAACTATTAGGCCTTTTCTATTGCTCTCTTTCTAACAGTGTTATAGACACTTGAGATAAAAAGCTCTATGCTGTTCCATCATGGTGAGCTACGATAGGATTACTTGTTCAAGGTTATGAAGATCAATATTTAGATGTCTGGGTAATTCTATTACTATGTCTTAAATTTCAAAGCTAGACCTGAAGTAAACCATTATTTGTCACCTGGTCAAAGCTGGCACTGCTCTGAGCAACAGGTTGAACCAAGTTTTTTACACCAGTCCCTCCTTTATAATGTTTGGGGTTTCATTGTTGGGTTTTTTTTCTCCCTAACACCTGATGAGCCATTGTTTGCCTTTCCCCCCTATTTTTTTTTTTGTCTTTTAGCCAGAAGCTGCCTGTTTGCATCATTGTGGGTGGTTATTTAAAACATGCATTTCATCCTGAAATCTAAAGCCTCCATGAATTTTCATATTGCCTATGTAAAAAACATGCTAATTATAGATTAGGTTTTTCAGCTTCATAATTCTTTGGATTTAAATTTACACATGATGTGGCTAAAACATGGTTTTATTAACCTTTATTTTTAACAAAACTATGTTCCTGTCTGTTTATTTAGTGCTTATTTACCAACTGAAGCTCCAGTTCTGCGCTGAACTAACTTCTGTTGCAAATAGACCTATTAGAGTGATTGGGATGGCTTAGTTATAAAATGGTAATTGTGTGTATTTTTGCACACAAGAGAGCAGGAATGGATTAGATCAATATATACCTAATTGACAGTTGAGGTCTAGCCTGCAACTGAAACAGAACTGGGAAGTTTAACTTACTGTGATTGATTGTTTCAACAAAAATTTACATTTCACGTTCATTCAGAGAGATGTTTATGTTTTCCATAGGGCCAAAATGTTCCTTCACACTTTTTGTAGATGAAACAAGTGTGTCCCACCCCCAGAGTGCTTTCCTTCAGAAGCCAGAGAGAGCAAGTACAGCAGGCAGGGCAGGGCTATACCTGGAAAATATAGATTAACAAATAGGTGGTTGTGTCTTGGAGAAATCCAGCTGCATGTCTGTTCTATGCAGCTATATGTCAACAGCACCCTGGCTCTGCAGGCTGAGGTGAGTGTGATCTGTAGTCCTCAGCAAGCAAGATTTTTGAAAGGAAAAATAACCCCATGTCCACCTCTGGCTCATTACGATTAGACTTGTTTCCTTCACAAAGGGGAGAGACTGATGCAGAGTACCGTTGGCCTTGATGTCTGATAGTGTCCTGCAGCTGAGATGAAATGGAAAGCATCATGCAGCAGGAGTAAGCAGCTGCTCTCATTTACCTTGGACACCCACAAAGGGCTGAACAGCCTTTGCCTTTGAATTGACATCATATTCATACTGGCAGTACCGAAGCACTCAGTGTCTTATTTACTCATGAGAGTGGAAAGGGAAAAAAAAAGACTATTTGATTTACCAGCTTTATCTTGACTGCACAAGAATCACCGTTGCTATCAGGAGAAGCAGCGTGCTTGATCCCTCTGTACTGAGGGAACAAAGGAACTGGAAATCTGCCAGGTCTCTACAGGTAAGATTTCCTCAGCTGGCAGCAATCTCTTTTGCAGCCGTCAGCAGAGCAAGCTCATAAAAATCCTTTCATTCTGCATTAATCCTTCTGGTAGCAGGCTTTAGTTATGAATCTCTAGCAAGTGAAAAGAGGTATGATACCTGGTGGGATGCTAGTGAGAGGGATTGTGATAGGAAACTCATGGCAGGAAGAAAGGCTGGATGGTGGTAGTGCAGCAAAATAAAGCTGAGCTGGATAGCAGTAGTGAACTCCACAGCATTATAAGGTGTTTAAGGAACATATTTCTTTGTGGTTTAGGGAGCTGTAACCAGTGATCAGAGGGGCAGGCTTCTGTGCCAATGAAATGTACATACTGTGTGTGCCAACTCCAAGAAGAGTCCCTGCCATGGGAGCTGGCATAGTAGTGGTGGTGGTGGTGGTTGAGAACTTTGCCACCAACCTGCGGGAAAAGCCACATGAACTCAAGCCATGAGTGATCTGATAATGTCAAATAGCCAGCAATGGCCAGTGCTGAATGGAGTCACTGTGGGATCTGCATCACAATGGCCACTATGACACCAGAGACCAAAACAATTTCAAACACAGGCTGGAGCGAGGACACTGCAATGCCCACTGACAGGCCAGCAGTATCAGTAGTGTTACATGTACCAGAGCTGAACAGTATTTTGTGACATGCAGTGAATTCATCAGAGCTCTGGCTCTGCTTGTATGCCTCCTGTCACTAGCCTTGATATGAAAAGCTGTAAGATTGTGGGTTCATCACCAGCTTGAGGACACAGTGTAGTTGCAGCCTGTTTATTTTATCCTGCCTCCTAGAACGGAGCAGCCCATAAAATGGGAAACTTGGCTGTGCTGCACCATGCTGGCTTGGCTGCCCACCATGCTGCAAACTCCTGCCGAGCCAGCTGGGTATCTTGCTTTTGGAAGCTGTTTTAAGATAGTCTCTGGTGCTTCCACAAATGCCTGACTCTCAAGCAAGTCATGACTGCACATCTGGCATTCTTCGTTATCCTGGATCATCTACTTCCTAGCAGATTTGCTGTATAGCCTAAAGCAAAGCTGCCAGAGGCCAGGTTTTGCTGCTTAGTCACCTTTAAATATTAACCTGAATAGTAAAATTATTCAGAAGAATGCTACAGAGAAGGAGTGTATCCCGCTCTTAAATACTAGCAAATAAGGCAGTTTCTCTCGAGGTTAAGATCAAGTCTGTGTATGCTAGCAACAGGTACTCAGTTTTATTTTAGAGCCTGACTCAAATGTGGAAATCCCTTTTCTGCTGGAGTGTCAAGTGAATCCAGATGTGCCCTTGGTAACACTGCCATCCTACAGACACTTGCTATTTAGAGCAGGGAAAAATATATCAAAATTTTTGACTCATGTTTTTATCCATGAGCTTTCCTTACACTTTTCAGTAGCAATGTCCAACACCCTACCTGTGCTCAGCAGCACTCCCTTGTCTAGATATTTCATTCGTCTTGAGTCAGGAAGGCAGCAGCATAGAGCTGGGTTGTGATACCCTTTAAATTTGTGCCCATATGGATGCAGTCAAAGGTTTTGCCCTTTGTTTGAGGGCAAGCACTGGAGAAATCTGTGTTAACCCCGACCATGTGTTTCTTGTATTCTTTCCTTACGAAAAAATGCCTCAGCCAGATTCTATTCTCCACTATCCATGTCTTCAGTTAATGGTTCACTATGGATTCTGCTTGGCTGATGCTGGAGCTCTTCCCCCTTTTCCCTTCTGGATTAAGCTCATAACATTCAGTAAGATTTAAAAGTGTTTTTCTAGGTATCTAGGTAGGTTTCCTCTCATTCTGCTGCATCAGCACTTGTTGCAAATAGTGGGAATGTATTTGAGCAGCCTGTTCTCATAATTCATCTCCTACCTAATCGATTGCTGTTGTTGCCATGAGAGCTGTAGGTACCTGTGCCCCATCAGCAATAGGTGGTTTGTGCTTGCTGTCCCATCTTGCCAGTATTTCAGCAATTCCTCATTTATTCATAAAACACACTCCGTCTTTTCTTAGCTTGAAGAATATTAGTGCTGCTATCTGCATTTCCTTCCTACCCGTCTGTGCAGAGATTTGACTCAATGTAGTCATCAGGGAGGCTGTATACCAATCCTTTACTCACAATGTGAGAAAAACCTGGTGTTAGCACGAGCTCTAACCAATTTACCTGTTTCATTTCAATTTAATTCAAAGTTTGAAGTACTTTTTAAAAGGATCACACTGCTGTGCTTGTTTTCTGTGGTCCAAGAGCAGCAGCTATCTGCCCCAAATCCCCTGGGTTCAGCAATAATTTCACTAGCTGCACTCCCCTGCCTTGGGATAGTAATCTATCCGTTGTTCTACGTGCTGCTGTTCCCAGCTCCTTTTTCTTTTCCCACGTATACATATCATCCCTTAAATCATCTTCCTCTGGTGACTTCAAATCTAATTCTCCACCACTTTCTGCAGATACAGTAGCTATTTTTAATTTTTGGATCCTGATCTGCTTTTGTGAGCATCTAATTTTAGTCTCACATTTAATATGATAAGGTTCCCTTGAAGTTCTCCCTTGCTCTGGGGTGAATGGCTGCACTGTGCATGTTAATCCTTCTGCTAGAATCTGCCTCTTCGTGCTTCTGTGGCTTTTCTTTCCCTTTCCCTGAATAGAAAACACTGTATTTCACTATTACCCTTTTGAGCCACTAGACTGTATTCCTTTACAATTTTCTTACTATTTTCTTTTAAAGCAGTTATCAGATTGAAGCAGCTATTATTCTGCTTTTACTCTAGCTCGATCAGCACAAAATGTTTCAGCTGCTCCCACAACAGTCATGGTAATACAGGAAGTGAATCCTCAAGTTTCCCTTCATAAGTTCTACAATAAGTAGAGAACATTTTTTCTATCTTATCCCTGGTCCTATGAGCTGAAATGACACCCCCCTTCTTCCATGGAGAGGTGGCTATAGCCTGAAAGATCTTTGGGGTTTTCTGTTGGTTCTCTTATATTGCTCAGATCTTCAGCTGGATCACTTGGTATCATTTGGACAGAGCCTTGGGTGACATGGTCTAGTGTGAGGTGCCCCTGCCCATGGCAAGGGGGATTGGAACTGAATGATCTTAAGGTCTTTTCCAACCCAAACCATTCTATGATTCATTTGGGTGGCAGTAGTGGCTTGTCAAGGTCACTGCCTATAGTGACATAAAGCTTGATGTCCAGCAAAGGAACAAAAGACTGGGCAAACTATAAAGGACAAACACTGGCTATCGAATGAAAAAGCCTCTTTTTTTTTTTCTTTTTTCCAGTACCATGCGACATTCTGGCCTGATCGCAGCAACAGGCGGCTGTGATGCCTTCTGACTGAAATTGAGCCATTCTTACACATGGGCTCCATGGAGTGTTGTGTTTCAGGGGCCTTCACTCTTTTCAAAGGGATCAGCATTGTCTTTGGGCTCTCTACTGACATGGTGTGCTTCTAGCACACTGGAACAAGTCACGTTTACACCACTGAAACAGCCCACATTTCAACTGAACAGCTCATTTTGCTGAGCTGGCCAGTAACTGAAAAGATCCCTGATCAGAAGGAAGAGGAGGGAAAGAACACAGTATGATAATAATGGGTCTAAAGCAAAAAAATACAGCTTCAAGCTGCGAGAGCTCAGAGTTGAGCTCAGGGTTATCAGAGGTCCCCAGCACTGACTGTAGAATACGAGGTGTTTCATTACAACACACAAGCTATGACCCCAGGTACAGCACCAGCAGTAGCTCTGGAAAGGACTCATGCAGAAATGGGCATGGTACTGGTAGCGTTTCTTCCCCAAAGATCACAAATGCAGGTGGATCAAGCAGTTAGAGAAGAAAAGAGTATGTGCCAGTAATGAGATGATGGTGATTATTTTTAGCTTTAGTTTCCACAGAGACTGTGCATCAAAAGTAATGAGAAGAGACTGGCAGGCACAGGAGGCTGCCAGGTTTGCACGCAGCTCCATGAAGAGTATCTCGAGGATGAAGCTAGACCAAGAAACGCAATGCTAAAGCATTTGTAAAGCTGAAGGGCCAACATTCCCATCTTGTCCTGCAGCCCTGAAAGATCTTAAGGAAGTAATCTAATTTTGAACTTTACTGATTGTCTGGGTTTACATGTGGCCAACACAGGCACTTCAGACCTTCAAACCTTGCTGGAAATAGAGCAGGACTGCTGGAAACTTGGAAGATCTCTGCTTTCTTCTTCAAGAGACCATAAGCCTATTCTCCCAGGTGCTGGTCAGTTACTTGCATGGATCTACAGCAAGTGCAATAGGCCTTCAGTCTGGAGCAACAGTTTTACCTGCAGTATATCAGTGCTGATGCCCCAGAATGGGCAGGACTATGAAGAATCAGTCCCTTCAGGATTGATCCCTTGAGGTACCGTTCAGTTGCAACCACGTGTCATGACCTACAGCTAGCAAAGCTGAAAGGACAAAGACTCTTCCCCACAAGAAGAGACAGCAGAGTGAATACAGTCAAGTCTGGCTGGAGGCACCCTGGGGGTGGCTGCTGCTTTATTTTGTTAATGGGTAAGTTTGTGCTCTTTTAACTTGGGAAAAACACCTTCTGGTTCAGTGACGGGGCAGGTTCTCTTCAGGACCATGTAAGAACATTGTGTTGATTCAGCCCTGGCTGCATATGAGGAAATCCCTAGGAGCATCCATCTGTGTCCTGTTTTACCTGTCAGAACACCACTGAAATACTGGACTGAAATGCCTGTTACTTCAGTTCTTCAGGGATCGCCTGAGCTGGCTCCCTCTCGCCAATCACAACAGTGATGGGAGAGAGGGCAGAAGGGTATAAGGTGCTGTAAAAAACCTGTAGCTTTGGTGGTCCTGGCTGGTACACTAAAACAGGTTAGCTCTCAGTCATCCCATGGAGACTTCCTACCCGGATTGAGACAGAGAGACTAACATCAATTCTCTGCTTACTTCCCCCTTCTCTCTGGAGGGGCGAGAGCCACTGGGATAGGTAGGACCTTGAAACGCTTCCTGGCATCAGGTAAAGCAGCTGGGGAAATTCCTTGCTGACACTGATACATCACTGAGCTTGGTATGTCTCTGCTGGATGCTATTGAGAGTCTGGCCAGGCTCAGAAGTGGCAGGCACCTGAGGGGGCTCTTGGGGCAGTGATTTACAGACTGTGGTGTCCAAGTTCTTCAGGCATGTTCAGAACTGGGCAGCATATCTGCATTTTAACCCCTGCCTTTTAATCCTTGATAGCAAGTAAATACTGTTGTCTTTTGGTGTAGGGAATAGGAAATACCTTCTGACTGAAGGTTACTGACAGAAGCTGGTGTCTATTTTGATCTCTTTGAATACTGTCACTGAACGTCTGAACTGCTTCTATTTCCCTGGAATTGTGGGGGTGTCTGATCTCATAAATGCTCTGCCCCAGGCTGCATACTGCTACATCTGTAAGGCTGTTCCAGAGCAAGTACATTAGATAGCTAACCCTGGTGCTGGCAGTTAGCAGGGACAGCTCAGCCTCCTCTGTAGGTGTCAGTGTGGTTATACTGCTTGCATGAAGTGGGAAGACGTGGTCAGGCTGGATATTGCAGGAGAGGCATTCAAGAAATACAGTATGAAAATGGATTGAACATGGTTCCTTATCGCTCTGCTGTCCGTGGCCAGGCAGAGAAACACTGGAGCATCCCTCCCTGTTTGCTTCTCTGCACCCAGGCTGCGTGGGTATGAAAGAGTAGTTGATGAAGTACAGGAGCATCTACCGTGCAGTTTACATAAACAGTAAGGAACGGGTTCAGTTCAGTGTGAGGAAGCGGAACGCAGAAAGGAAACAGCAAACAGGGCACTTAATCTTTCCAGATGTGACCCCGTGTGGTCCGTGGGAAAACAAATCCCATACCGGGATCCCCTCTTCCGGGCTGTGCCTGCGCTGTGTCGGTGCCTCATGACCAAGCTTTTCCCTGTTCCCCCACATGTACTTGCTCCTCCTGCCTGTGCCCTCTCTGTGCACCAGCCGGTCCCTCCCCTCCCGCTGCCCCCGGGCTGGCTCGGGGGCGCTGGCAGCTCCTCCGCCGCCGGAGCCGCGCTCCCCGGCCCACTGCCCGCCCCCCGCCGGCCTCGCCGCTGGGGGGCAGTGTTGCCCCGGCAAAGCTGCGGCAGCGCCGAGGCCCCGCTCCCTGGGGCTGTGCAGGGAGGGGGTCAGGAGCCATTTGTGTGGCTGGGACAGGGACAGGCTGCCGCGGCGGATGCTCATGCTTCTCTTTTCCCCTGGGCCTGTCTGGCCCGGGTTGGATGCCCAGAGCTCTGCCAAGGGTATGGATCCAGAAGGGCCCTAACCCTCCCTGAGGTTCATGTGCACTGGATGTGCACAGGCCCTCTGGAAGCAGTTGGCTGCCACAGGGCGCCTGGGGGTGGGCCTGGGGCAGGGCAGGCTGTGCTGGGCCCAGGGGTCTAACCCAGGCACTGCTGCACCTGTCTGTGTGGCCCCAGCTAGTACTGTGGGAATGAGCTGACAATCGGACACAACTGCATGGCTGGATCAATCCTTGCCTTGCTCATGTCACTCAACAACTGCTTTTTTCCAGCCCTGGAAGTTAAGCAAGAACCTTGCCTCAAAGTCGAACCCCAGGGGGTCTATTGACCTAGGCAGCTGGAGTTTGGTACCAGAGAACTGCAGAGCGGTGGCATCCTTGAATAACATTCAGAGTAAGATCTGTTCATCTGCTTTGTTTTCAAGTGCGTCTGCCACTCAGTACTATGGAGCTTGCTGCAGAATCTCACTGAAGCTCGTATTTGTCATCTTTAATCTCCTGGTCAAGCCCATTCTTTTTTACTTGGCTGCTTTGAAGCACATCTCATAACATGCTTTCAGATGTAGAATAACCTTGAAGGCAGGTCCCAGAAAGCAGCCTGCAGACCTCAGAGCACTAACCAAGCATGTCCTCCTGGGCTCTGAGAGGCAGCCACAGAGCCAGGTTGACCTCCATGCTCAGTGCCCTGCTATCTGGGACACTGGTGCCTTCACCTGAACGACCTGGGCTGAAGCCCAGCTGAGCTACTTTTCATGTGCAGTGTGCAGGCACTGGTATCTGATCTAGACAGCCAGAAAGAGCTGCTGTTAGGGCACAGTTCATCTGATCTCTTCCAGACGGATGTCTGCTCTGCAATAAATCACCCCCAAAGTGTCTCTTTCTCCCCCATGACTACAAGAGGAGCTTGCAGTGACTTGCTCAGACAAGGTGTGTGTGGATGGAGCCCAGCGGGCACCGAGCCTGTGATCAGCATTTCAGCTGGAGCCTTGCAAAGGGCCTGCTGTGGTCGGGGATCTCAGTCAACCTATCAGCCAGGGCATGTGCAATATGCAGTTGTGGCTACTTGCTATGAAAGTGTTATTTCCATTATGGTCTTGCAATCTGGATGTCATACAACAACCTAGCAGCTAGATTCTTTGCTCAGGAGAAGGAGTATTATTCCCCTTGTCTGGCCCCCTTCTCTGAGGGGGCCTGAGCTCCATCTCCTGCTCTTGGTGAGCAGTCACAGCGCTGCAGCATCCTGAGCAGACATTCTCCATCTCTGCAGCTGAAACCACTCTCTTGTGTAGGTCTCCCAGAGACTATGAACAAATACAGCATAGGCACTTTCATATTCCCGGATATAAATAAAGTTACATGGCCAGAAGCTGTGACTTCTGATGTTTATTGCAAATGCTACATATAATACCAACATGAAAGCAGAGCATTTGTGTGTTAGAAGTACATTCACTTTGGAGAAAAGCACAAAACCCCCTGCTAATGTG
Organism: Melopsittacus undulatus; assembly: GCF_012275295.1. Classification (NCBI taxonomy): domain Eukaryota; kingdom Metazoa; phylum Chordata; class Aves; order Psittaciformes; family Psittaculidae; genus Melopsittacus; species Melopsittacus undulatus. The sequence goes on from NC_047531.1 coordinate 28,457,369, forward strand.
ATCACACATAATCATAATGGAGGAACTAGACCCGGTCAGTAAAGTGACCTGTGGTCTCTCGTAATCACTCTTGAAACTTCAAAGCAGTGTTAATCCAAAGGTCTCAAAGCACTTCAGAGATGTGTAATAGGTGGACACAGCAATCAAAAGCTGTGGCAGAACTTACACTGGTTTTTGTAGGCTTTGGATAAAATTAACGCATAATGTGTAACAGGCAGCGGGAGGTCAGGACCTGTTGCCCCCAGCCTCTCTGCTTGAACCACCAGCTGCCTTTCTTCCTCTTCTAGCTCAGCTTATTGGTGTCATCCCTCTAAAACAAATGGCACCACAGTTCACACCTTGTAACTATATGCACAGAGACTAACAGGGCTGTTGAAACTAGAGAGGCTGTTCCCACCATGTAGTCTGACCCTCTACAGCACACAGCAGCCGTTCTTGACTTTGGAAGTCTTCTAATGACGGAAAGGCCTCACAGTCTTAGCTAATTGTTCCAATAATTAAAAGCTTTTATTGTCTAGAGCATGCCCTTAATCCTTGCTCTCAATCCATCTAGTGGCAGTGCTCATCACTGATTCTGTGTTCTCAAAGACACTTGTCAGTGAAAAAAACACAAAAGCTGGTTTAGCAATTAGATGAGGTTTCTAGCATTTAAAGATGTACTGCACAGCTGTTATCTTCTGTATTTTATGAAACAATATACATTTCTTTTACATGTATTCAAAATATCTTTTCATATATCGTTCCATACAATATGCAATAGGTGTACATCTAAGGCAGTTCTGTCTTCTCTGCTTTTGCTCTACCAAAGATAAGCTAAAGAAATGAATGGCTCAGTGAGACCTGAGCTCTTTCACAGGGAGGAAAGTCAATAGTAGTAGGGGCAACTGAGAGGAAAACCTAGCTGCTTGTGCATAAAGCCTTGTTATTGCTTGATTTTGTAGCTCCTGAGAAAGGAATATAGTTTATGCATGGTCAAAATAAGGTTTCACAGTGAAGATCAGGATGAAGAATTAGTTGGAGCTGGAGATGAACACTGCACATGCTGAAGCAGTAGTGTGGGTGAGGAAGGATGTAGCTGTGTATTATGGTCAGCACACGTTACTCCATGCAGCAGGTTGCATGTGACTCACAAAGTGCTTTATCTTGGCTGGACCTGCCCTGCGAAAGGCTGAGCACACCATCTACACTCACCTCAACTGGATGGAGGCATTCCAGTCAGTGTTAGCTCTTAGATCCATGGAGCTGCCAGTTGCTCAGATGTTAGAGTATATGAACATCACTACAAGGGTAGCTGCTTTTAACCCAGCTGTTGGCCAGCTGTGGGAGACTATGGCACCATTAGTGTTGGCTGTGACAATGCTCTTGCACTCATGGATGTTAAGAGCATGCTGTGATGCTGTGTTACATACTGTTGTGTTGGGGTTTTTTCCTGAGAAGAAAGGGAAGAAGTTTGTGCAGTTCAGCAGCAGGAAAAGTAGTAAAGAAAGATGAGGTTTTATCCATCTTTTTCCAGGTTTCCTGGCTGAAACTACAGCTTGTCTCTGCCTCCCCATAAAAAAGTAATAATCTCTTAATCACAAAAGTACTATGAGAGGCATCAAGGAAGCAGAGTAGCTGCCCAGAGAAATGCTCAGGAAAATAAATGCAAAACCCTTTGTGCCTTCCTATAATGAAAAACCACAGTTAACTTTTTCAGGTAGCAAAGATTTAACATTTGTATGTGCCAGGCACAGCTTGGTGTCAAAGTGACAGAAAGATCAGTGCTACAACAGTACTGCCAGTTACTTCTCCGTGTCACCTGCATAGAATTGAACATATCATGTTTACAGCAAACGAATGCAAACAATGGTGGTTTGGAGCTCTGAATGTGCGGTTAGCCCTGTTGGTGGTGGAGGGTCAAACAGCACTATAACAACCGTCGCAGACACAGTAAACCGATAACATGCTTAGAGAGTATCAATCACTCCTTCCTATCTCTATCATTGTGGTGTTCATGACAGCTGGGTTTCTGATTGCACAATGAATTGGCATTTGACTGAAGGGGTTTGGTGTTTGGTGTTTGTAAGAGAAGTTGTTCCTGAGCCAAACCGCTCCTTTGGAGCACAGCAAAGGGTTGCAGCACTGTGACGGGTGGTTTTGTGAAGAGTAGGACCCTTGGTGAAATCACCGTGGGCCTCTGCTGCACCACAAAACTTAATGTATGTGACAGATTGGATAAAACATTCACTGACTGTCCCTGCTCAGCTTCAACTGAATATTTTCTTTTGCCACCTTGCTGCCAAAAACCTTTTAGTGATCAGGAAAGAAAGGAAGCCAAGACATGGAATATTCAGTCATTATTTATAATTCATTTTCTTCAGATTAAGATAATTTTCTGAATTCTTGTAGAGTTTGCTTGTTTTATATCAGGTTCTTAGGCAGCACTTACATTATACATGCCCACACTTGGAAAAGATTATTTCACCCCATGTGTTTACTGTCATTCTTTTGAGTGTGTTCCACTTGATTCTGTTAAACATTAAATACGCCAGTGGAAATACCAAAGGTGAAGATATTGAATGCTGCTAGTGTTACAAAAGATAAATAAGCTGAAAGCGTTGACATGACAGCCTGAGATACCATAACAAGCTTTGAGTTTTCTCCACCCTAAAACTGCTTTCAAGCCGTGGTCTTTACTACAGCAAGATGGGAGGGCAAGGAAGGGCTGAAATAAAATACTGACTGAGAAGAAATGTTTTTTAGCTTTTACCAGAAAGCTTTTCAACTCTGTTGTGCTTTTCACCCTTTCTGCTGCTCAGCAGGGACAGAAGACCCTCATTCACTGCTTGAGAAAGAATGCCTGTGTGTAGGCTGCCCTTCCCAAAGGCAGCCAGAGGATGTGGCCATGTCTGTCTGGGGATGCAGAGCTCTTCCAGGAAGAACCTGCCAGTGGCTGTAGCCCAGGGACAGCAAATGCTTCTGTCCATGACTCTGCTTTTGTTTCCTCTTCTCCCTCTTTCACATCCTCCACTTGACTCTCACTGTTACCTGCCAACGGTAAGTCTGGCTTCATCCTGCCTTTGGGTCCAGTTTATGCAGCAATGGGCACCTTATGTTTTGCAGCTGAGATACTGAGAGAGAAAATCACATCTGGTTCTTTGGCTGCTCAGAGCAGAGGTCATTTGGGAGGTGCCTTGGAGTCCCATGCACTCTGCTTTAAGGCTGGCTTACTGGCAACACAGCACTCATTTTGGGAGAGGAGGTCAGTACCTGCCTCAGGGGGGCTGGTGAGGATAACCCCCTGTCCTCAAACTCCTCTTTCTGCTTTTGTAATTTCAGCCCATCCTCGCCTCTTGTTTCTCATTGCCCTCCTGTGAGCTTGGAAGCTGGTTTTGTCTCTGCAGCCAGCTCTTTCCCCTTCTCTGAAGGCTGTTTGTTGCTTGGTGCCTCTGCTCTTTCTGTTCCTTGGCCACTGTCATCCATGGCACTGGATGCTACCTGCAGGGCCGGCTCTGGCTGAAGAGGCTCATTGATCTTCTTCCACCTTCGGGCCCCTGACTGTGTATTGAATTCATACATTCTGCCAGTAACTTGTAAGGGAGAAAAGACAAATGATTAAAATAATTCCTGCTTCAGCGGATTAAGACATGACAGTTCTCCTCAGGATGGGGTTGAAATGAGAAACATGAAGCACCTGGAATGTTAGCTGAGTTGGGGAGGTAGCCCCCAAAGGGAAAGCCTCATTCCTGCAAGCTGGAGTGGGGACATGGGTGTCCTGGTGGCTGCTCAGGGGAGATCTGGGATCCCCAGTGAGTTTTGGGTGTATATATTGCTTCTCCATTTGCACAAAATACTTTCTTCCAGGCTTAATGTGCACATTGTCACTAACAGAGTGAATACTGTCTATTTTCTGTTTGCACAAGTACGTACTTCATAGAAACAGAATATTGTTAAATTTGGGTTGTTTAGCTACATTTTCTTGTTTGAAAGATTTTTAGCCCTCTTCAGATTTTATGGATGATTTGTACCTGTACATTAAAAGCAAGTGTCTTATCCTTCAGTTCATTTAGTACCTAGAGATAGGTGGAAAAATTGCTGTGTGTCCAGTGCTATTGCCTCACAGTCTAAATCACTGTCTCTTGATGAACAGAGAATCAGGAGCTGTGGTGACACTTCTTTGTAATTAAACATTATTAATATGAGACAAACAAAAGACCATTAAGGCCTGAAAAGAAACAGTGGTTTCATGTTACTACATGCTAACAGTTTGTATCAGAATTAATGATTTCTGACACATTAACGCAATCTGAGCAATTAAAGATGAAACTGGATCTCTTTACATGTTATTCTTCTGTCTGCTTACAAGGTGGGCAGGTTAAAGCAGCCCAGATCAGGAAGCAGTTCCTGACCATCCCTCCTAATTGTATTCCACAGATGATATCCTGGGAACTATTAAACCTCATTTCCAAACCGCTGACACTTGATCCTGTAGGGTTTGGGATGAGCCAGAAAGGGGAGAGTGCACATCACACATTTCTCTGCTGACACCACAAAGCTGTGTAGTAGCTCAATGCTCATGTCAGGCACGACACAAACACCAGGCTCTAGAGGGCAGTTCAGATGGGCTCATGTATCATTAAGTCTGGTGCTGAGGCCACGTTTGTTGAGGAAGGGAGCCACCAGCTCTCCTGAACAAACACCAGGATGTAGCTCTTGCAACAGCCCAGAGAACATCCATGTTTAACATATTACAAATGCAGTTACACAAGGAAAAAGCAGAGACTTTGGAGCCCATCCCTCCAGATCTCTTTATAAATAGCAGGTGGGCTTGGACATGGACCAAACTGGCCTTGAGCAGCTTTGTGGATGGGTTTAATTGCACAGTAGGGTCCCGTTTGTTTGCCCAAATTCTACTGAAGTCCCCATGCCTGGTGTTTCCCATTAGCTCACAGCATCTGACAGCTCCAAGCTAGCTAATAAGAAACACAAGGTACAGGCACTTGTGTGGAAATTCAGCCAGATGAATCCAAGCCTAGAATCCAAGCCTGCCTTCTTCTGGATAATTTTTAGACCTATTGTTTCAGACCTATTTTTGGATTTATTTGTTAAAGACCTATTTTGACTGACTGTCTCAGTTTTTACCAGCCCCCATGTCTCCATGCCAGGGATCCAGCACCCTAATGCTAGGCCAAGCACAAGGGCACAGGGCTCAGGTGCAGGGGCTGTGGTTCAGGGGGATGAGGTAAGGCAGATCAACCCCTAGGAAAAAACCCACTTTTCTGTAACAAACCCGCTGCAGAGCACAGTGGCCATCACTTGAGAAAGGGATAAGCACCAAAGCTCCTGGCTCATCCTGGTTTTCCTAGCTTTCACCTTAATTTCACTTTTCCCATATGGTTAATGAGATAGAGTTAGCCGAGTATATCTGAGCTAACAGCTGGAGCCTGGTGACACTCAGTAACTGATGCCACTACAACTGTACCTAAAAGCAAATATCTTCCCTTTCCTCCTGCACAAGTGATGTTTTTATCCCCAACAAACAGCAGGAATGCACTGTTGCTGCAAGAGAGGAGGTTTGAGCAGGAGCAAGTAACTCTCCCACCTGCCCTCATCCAGGGAGAGGTTTAAGAGGTAAAGTCAGTACATCTGCAGCTACATTAATCTGCTGGCCAAGTTACAGACATGGGAAGGGTGAAACCCTGTAGCCGTGACAGCACCCGAGTAGGAGGCTTGCAGCAAATACTTCCTCCCCTCCCACCTTCCTATAGCAGACCCATATATTCAGGTTTAGCAGAGGAGCAGTGAATAATATGGCCATCAAATGTGTGCTTTTGAGGGCCATAAGAATTTCTACCATTAGAAATGTTAGTAGGGCAATGTCTTGATTTTCACTATCTGTGAAATATAGCTCACATTCTCCTTGGAAACAGCAAACCTGAAATATGAAAAGCAAATGTCGAACCATATTTAAATCAACTAATCTGGTTTCCAGCCAAATAATCATATCCACTGTTAATTGCTTTTTATTACCTGGGTCTCTGGCTTCACCATCAAAGACAGTGTTTAGCTTTGTCATTGTCTGTGAAGAGAGACAAACGTTAAATGAATCCTGTGAATTAATTAAGAAGGAGGGGCAGTGACTTGGAAATGGTGAACTAAATGGATTGAGATGGACTTGTATGACCTGCATATTGCACTCCTGTAGGCTGGGCTTAATCAAAACTGGCAACAAAAGCCATTTGTGGTGTAGCATGTTGCCACTAGATGTTCAAAGGAGAATTAGTAAGGTCTGACATGCTAAATACCTCCATGTGTGTAACCACAAGAGGGTCAACTCCACCCAGAGGGAGATTGGGAATCCCCTCTTTGAAGAGCTTGGGGAGGGAGAGTACACTAATGAAAGTGCTTTGCAGCCTTTATGGTGTTATGGCTATGAAAAAGGAAGGAGACCCAAGCTCAAGGAGCAAAGAAATATCTGTTAAGTGGAATTAACTTGCATTTTGCTGCAAACAGCTTATGAAGACTAAACTCTTTACAGTTTGGGGACATATATGTACCTTATTGGTTGCACTCAGGCAGATCAGGGTTAGCTGTACAGGTCAGTAGTAACACAGCAGTGCAACACTGCCATCAGGGCACTTGTCCTCCTGCATCTGTGGCTGCAATGAGTCTCCTTGTCACTGCTCTGGATGCCACAGCAGCTGGAGAATTCAGCACTTGGGAGCAAAGGGGGTACCGCACAGACAAGCACCCCTCACATCCAGTGTTGCCTCCAAATAGAGGCCAGTTGGGGCACTGAAGGGTTTTGCATTTGGAGACAACCCTGTTTTCCTTGTCTATCATTTTTATGTTCTCATTGGAAAACAGACACCTTTCATAGAAAGAGTGCTACAATCAGATTGAGTGATGGGGCTGGACAAAACTAGGTTTTGTTTTGAGGCTGGCAGTACTTACCACAACCACATCTTTTTTAGGTTTCTTCTTTTCTACAGAAAGGAAAATACACATTGTAAAAAATACAATTTCTCTGACAGTGACTAGAGACATTAAAGACAAGATTTCCTCTTGGTACATGGTACCAAGAATGGAAATTCTTGTTATTCAACTTCTGAGACATCTCAAGTGAGCTTTATTTCTCTTTAAAGGCTGATCCCTCCTACTATTTGAAAAGTGAACTCCTTCATAATATTTTGGAGTGAGAAACCACAGTTGCCAATGACTAATCAAAAGTATAGCCTTGAAAAGTCTTATTTCTTCAGTAATAAATAAATAACAATGGTTTATTTAACAAATTTTCCTTTCTAGATAATACAAATAGATAGAGAAATTCACCTTTGGGGATATTTGAACTGCAAATGTGGATTATTTTTTTCCAATGAATGTTTGTGGTTGTAAAGCTTGTGCACTCAAACATGCACTCAGAGGCAAAACAGGGAAATGCCGCAGACCCAGTCAAGTAAAATTCAGATTGAAGAACAGTTTGGTTATATGTGAATTTACCACACTAATAACTGATCCCACATGCAAACAAATACAGCAGCAGTGCCATGGGCATCTCGACAGCACGGATTTGTGGATGATACCCAACTAGTTGCTATCATTTCTTCTTGCTTGCTCCCTGCCAATGTGTTTATGGCCTTTCTTCAGACAACTGTATGCCTGGCCATCAAAAGGCTTTACAACCGGGCAATACTCCAAAGAGCTACAGATGGGTCTCAACCTGAGCACCCATGGGAAACCTTTTTGTCTGGCCTTTGCTGCCCAGCCTTTGAGAACTAGTTTTCCAGAAAGCACTAAGCATCCATTTTTTGGAAACCAGCCAGGGCTGAAATGCCTCCAATTGGGCAACCAAGAGAACAGCTAGTTCTGTTGGGTTTTGTTAGTCATGTGCTTTTGTCAAGCTGGGAGATACTGACTGAGAATGGGAGTTGTAAAAGCAGGGTCTTGCTGAGCCCATGTGAACCATGCTTGCTAGCAGAAAGCTAATGGGACTAAAAGGAACAAGACTGCTTTAAAAAAAACCTTGTTTTTTTTTTAATGTGCAGCTTATGCCCCTGCTAAGTTATACAAACCCCTTTAAAGCATCAATACTTGAAAATAAACCTTCATGTACATGAATTAATGATGTCAAGGAAGCAAATAAAGGGATCAGAGAACAGGGAATAAGAGTGGAGAGAATTCTTGAAGGTGCTGTAGAGGGATGGGGGTATTTTTTGACATGATACGAATTGCATGTGAAAAGAACAGCAATTCTTTCGCATCCATGCCAGAATACCTGGCGACTCTGAATTTGGATTTTACCAATAGCTAATAGATTTAAAGAGCATGGAAATTTAAAGAGCATGGAAATCACTTAGGAAGACCTCCCATAATCAGACAGTGTTATTTAATCTAGAAATGGATTTACAAATTCTACATTGAATTGTAAACAAAGTTTTGTTGTGAAGTATGAAAATACAGAAAATAGGTTCATACCTGGAACATTTATCCTGTAATGAGAAAAAGATTAAGAATGTAGTTAGAAAATGTCATACTTTTGCCTACATAAAAACACCATGCTTTTTTCTCTTTCATTTGGCAAAAGGAATGTGCTTTCTTGAGTTCTGGGATTTGCTTGATTGGTTTGGTTTCTGGTTTTGCTTTCACTGAAGGCCTGAATCTTTTAATGTTGCTCTCAAACAGGAAAACAGCCTTGAGCATTGCTCCAACACCTCCCCAAGAAGTGATGGTATTAAAATAAAGTCTTACTGATGAAAACATTATGGATTTACATAATTTGGAAATATGTATTTTCAAACATTGTCATCCTGTTCCATTCTTGGAGGAAGGTCAATTTTTTGGATCTGATATGCTCAGATAATACCTTTTAAAATATTTGAAAGGTTATAAATGATTTTTAAAATACAGAAATTGCTTTTTAATGGGAGAGCCTGGTTCCTGATGAATCACTTGCCCTGTTAGCAAATAGTAACAATAGCCAGCTATTTGCTTCTAGATTCGTTTGTCATTTTTATCACAAATTGCTAACTTCCTTTCACACACCATTTGAATTATAATCACAATTATATATTACCTGTTTACTATAATTCATAAATCTAGTTCCAAATCCTAAGAATACTTACAGAAATCCTTCTTTTCTAATTCTAGTCCATTTAAAGAGCTGCTTAGCTCTGTTCTGTGAAGTAAAAAGTCAATTCAGAGGCAGTCTGGCTCCAGACCACTGAGGAGGCCGCCAGTGAGGATCTCTGCTGCTTCCCACACTGAACCAGAGCTGGTTCCAGGTGCTTCCATGGCTTTTGCCAAGCACAAGCACTTAGAGATACAGTGAAACTTAATGGGCCAGAGCCTTGCAACAGGCTTGGGTAAAACTCCAGGAAATCTGCAGAGGTTTTGCCAGAACAAAGAATTTGGCATGAGCACCAAGGTCTGGAAAAGACTGGGATCTAAATTCATCCAGTAACTACCTAGATGGGAGCTCCCTCGGAGTGGGAGCCAAATACAAACCAAAAACTTCTGTATTTTTGGTCAGCATAGTCAGATCCAGATTCTGACTGAGCCTCACAAGCACACTCTTGAGGTTACAGTTGTGAATTTCACTGTTACCTTCAGCTAATGCTAATGTTAGTAAATCCATTAAGAAAATGCCATGGACATTTTTCCTTGATTTCATATTATTAACACCAAATATCACTGTAGCGGGCAATAGCATTCACTACAACAAAGGGCACACTGCTATGAGGGCATGAGTTCCCTCTGTCATTGCTGGTGTTTCCCCAGCATGGCACTGGAAGGACTCACGGAGGTTTTCCATGTACTCTGCCTGCCAGAGGGCAGTGGGTATGGACCCAGGTCGCCAGCAGGAAGCCCAGGTAGCCCAGCAGTCCGAGGAGCAGCAAGCTGCCAAGGGTGATGACAAACGGCACATACCACGCCGATCCAGAGTAGAGGTTTTCCCTTCTTGTCACAAGAGTGAAGCCAGGCTTTTAAAACAAGATAGGAAAAGTTCCTCGAGGCTGCATACTTGTAACATAACTGACACTAGCAGCATCTTTCATCTGGTTGAACTTATGCACCGAAGCACCTGGCCCAATCTCGCCCAAGGGCTCTGCAGATGATGGGCAGAGAGATAGCGTCTGCTGGAGACAGTGATTCATCCCAGGTACCTGCCTGCTGACTTCCAAGGCAGCTCAGATGACTGAGATAGACCACAGAGCTCCTGGGGCAGCCAAAGGCAGGTGAAGTGGAGCCCACCCATCATGCAAAGAGGTTCCAGATCACGTTTCCATGCCTTATATTAAAACAAACATGGCAGGGTGGGGTGTAAAAGCCTCAGGTTGCCTGAGAAGCTGTGAGTGCACTGTTGGAGGGTGTACAAGTTCAGGGAATACTGCCATTACCAAGATAATGGTTTCTTGTTACCTAAGGCAAAACTGGAAGTAGGTCATCTTCACTGCAGTGATCGTTCAGCCCGCTCCGTAAGAGGAGTTGAACCCTGAGGAACTGGGTTATTGTATAAAAAGAAATAAAACTCCTTTTTTTTATTTTTTACCCTGTGACTTGTTCCAGAAGGAAAAACCACACTTCCTGAGCAGTTGCAATCTCCCACATCTTCCAAGTGCCAGAAGACACGTCTCTGAGCTGGTGTATAACTGTGCTAGCAACTCATTCATTAAAAGTCCCATCATGAAACTATCCTCACATGGATCAAAATTTACTCATTTGGCCTACTTGGGTCATTCCTAAGTGTGGTACTAATAGTTTTTATTGTCTGCTGAAGGTTTTATTTGATTTTCTGTAAAATATTTATAATCACATTGTGTATGAAATGCAGTAGGGTACACATTTCTTTTGTGTTTAAATAACCTATTTAGCCTTGAAAAAAAGTATATCCAACCCTTAGAGAAACTCTCAGATAATCTCTAGATCATGCCACCGCTCCATCCTCACCAGGACTGAAGTCACAAGTGACTTTTTGTGACAAGGCTTCTTTTCTACACTACTAGCCTTCCAGCATCTGATTTACCAAGTTGCTACACTGAACACGTGTAAGGAGTAATGTTGGGAGAAGTTGCTATAATGGAAGTGCTCTTCTGGAAAACAGACTGAAAGTGGAAGGCTGATATCTCTGGGGAGGCAGATTTAATGCTGTGGTATGTGGTCTAGACTGTTTGTAGTTGTGGTAAAGCATAGGGAAGAAATACAGAATAAGTTTTGTTATTCAGCTTAACTTTTCATTTCCACATCAAGCAGGGGGAGGAGAAGGCTGTGGGAAAACCATTTATTCCTTCCCAGCAGAGCATTAGATAATAACAGGGTTATTAATCAGTCTGCAAGTTTGGATTTAAGCATTTTCATAGCAAAGCGTCCAGACTTGCATGTGCTGTTTGGAGGATCCTCTGGTTCTGGCTAGTTACCAGTAGTCCCTAGCAGATCCAGACCACTTTACAGTGAATAGTTCTTTGACCCCTTCACCAGCATACTAATGTTTTCATTCCTGCATGCAAGAGAAAAAAGGGCAATACCATCTGCAGGCAGGCAGAAAATTAATGGACTGTGGATGGGCTGGTGCAGCAAGGGATGTAGGTGGGACTGGCACAAGGGTGGGGACAGACAGTCTGTACCCTAAGGCTGTGCTGCTTCTGCAGGCAGGATGAAAGCCAGCTCTCCTCGTGTCCTGCACCAGCCTGATGGAAATCATCTCCAAAATAAAACTGGTGAGCCAGAGCTTGCCTGGGATGGCTATGCAGAGGGGTAGACTGTATTGATGGGACACAAGCCCACAGCTCCACAGATCCCACATTGGCTGCTGAAAGCTGTGCAGGCCTCCCCAGCTCAGCTATGGACCACCATGTGGGCAGGGAGCTCATCCCTCTGGATTTGCTGCTTGAAACCTGCTGAAAGCTCAACAGCACAACGAGGCTGTGCACAACTGCTTCAGCTCTTGACAAGGCAGCTCATGGTTTTATGTGATTGTGACCTTTAGGATGGAAAAAAGCCCTCTCCAAGTAGTGAGGATTTCTTGTTGTTTTGTTGTCTATGTCAGTTTTGGTAGCTGCAGATTAATGTGTTCCACTGCTAAAGAAGCACATAGAAGTGCAGGGTAGCTGGGGGAGTGAGTAACTATGAATAAAAAAAGTAGTACGAAATGCATGAGGTAATTTTAAGGTTCCAGGCAAAGGTTAACCCCTGCTCTTTCCTTATTAATAAAGCTGCCAAAGTCTTTAACTTTCCAGTTGCCTGGTAATGGCAGTGTGCCCAGTCCTTTGGCTACTTGCCCCTTTTGTTTTAGAAGCTAAAATACAAACCATATGTTATGACTCTGTACCTGGGACCAATCATTCATGACAGTAAGTACATCAACCACCTTTGGCTTCGACATCAGAGCACAGAGCTCAGCATTTCCCATGACTGGACCCACTGTAGGCTTCTGCTCTCCTTTTGCATACATCTACCCTCTTTTGTTCACTTCTATGGATATTAGTCCATAAAATAAATGCAGAACTAGACATAAATTTCAGTGAACTTACTGTTGTGGTAATGGGGGTAGTTGGGTTTGGGATAACTCTGAGTCTTAAAGCCACCGTTCCAGTTTTAACTAGGGGTGTAGTTTTGTCCCTGGCAGATAATAGATTGTCATCTGTTATATAGACACGCAGTCTGTAAACCCAGTTTGTATCAAGTCCACCTTCATAGTCAAACCTTGATGCAAGAATCAGCCGTGATGTGTTGGAGCCAGCACTTGGTGAAAAGGTGAAGTGATTGTTCACGTTGCCTGCAAAAAAACAACAGCAAAGCACAAAAACTTTACTTTAATCGCACATTAAAGTAAATGTGTGGAACAAGCAAAAAAAAAAATGGGTTTTGCTGCCATCTTCTTATGGATCACTTTCTACCTGTGTGGTGAAATGTCATTGATGAGAATTGCTCCTTATATGGTATCTTCCTGATACCATATAAAACAATTTGAAACAATTCAATCATAAAACCATTAAAATATAGAATAAAACCCTTTATGGGGATGCAGCTGAGAGAAGGCTGTGGAAACACTTCAGAGCCATAGAGCACACAAGAGGTCACCTGAATGACCTGTCCTTGCAGCCAGGAAAGCACCCAGAAGCAGCAGCATGCAGCTGAGGCAAGGACCTTACACTGATGCAGGGCTCATTCTGCCTGTCACCAGAGGCCCCTCCAGCCCTTCTCCATAGCCCCTTACTATAGCCAGAGGCCAAGGCCTTTGAAGAGGTCCCCAGAAGAGATCTAATGACCTGGGAACATTAGTTGCCTCCAGGGCTTTGTCTGTACTGTGGGACAGTGATGCAGGTTCCCCAGACTTCATTTTCTGTCAATACAGCAGCTGCAGGTAGGCCAGCTGCTTTTTGGCTCAAACAGACCACACATACAAGAGATCAGAGCCATGAAAAGGCATGAAATGTGCTTTGGTTTTGCTCTTGTTGCCTATGGAGCTTCAGCGTTGAAATGACCTTGAAGTCCATGTCTATTGTACAACACAAAATAGGCCATGGGCTGCTCTGTGTCTCAGAGGCTGAGTGGCACAGCTCACTTCTGTACAGCCAAAAATGGACCTGTGGTCAGACCTTCACTTACTAATACAAGCACAGCCTTTGTATGGGTTTGTGTGTAGGTACCACTGCTGCACTTGTGGAGAGACACCTCTTTGGGTAAGCAGCAAAGTAATGATGAGCAGAATTTTGTGGATCACAACTAGCTCACCATGAGCAGTAGGACATAAAACTGTGTTAGGTTATTTACCCATCAAAGTGAACCATCAGCATTCCCTAATTTTTTGCACTGCTCCCAGCTCACACACCGTGACACAGTACCTTCATTAATGAAGTAACGGAAAGACCTGGGCTCAGAATCACGATCTTGGCATTCAATCCTGAAGCCATTAATATTGGTCCCAACAGCTAAGCTGACTGGGATTTGAAATGAATAGAAATTGGGTAAACAAACTGGCTCTTCATCATTTACTTCCAAAACATTGACAGTTACCTGAAAGAAAAGAGCAATATCAAGCTGAACCACATCCATTGCGCTGAGACACAATTTTATTCAGTAACTGTTTGGCTTTGCCCGTTTTGCTCTTTTAATCAACAGCAGTTGAAGAGCAGTGAACATCTTTTCCAGTCTAGTTTCTACCAGATGTCTCTGAACTTTTGACGTTCAATTCTTGTGAGTAACACTCTTCTGGAAACAGGTTCCTCAACTCGAACCATCTTCCAAAACCATGAGGGTTTTGGGCTGATGTGCCTGACTATTTGAACCACTTGAACTATGTCATAGTTAAAATATAGTAGTTTATAATATAGTATAGTAAAATATAGTTAAATAATAGTAGTGCCACATATTCATTAAACATCTTAGCAAGCCTCTAAAACTGCTTCACAGTCATTTGCTAGGCTTCTTAGCATATTTAATAATAATTCTGAACATTATCCATGGAAGGAAGGAAGACTCCTTATAGACTGTTCCCAATGAGAGAGTAATGCTGGTAATGGCCTTCTGCATTGCTGGGAGCACCCCAAGTAGCACCAGAAGTGCTTAATGCCAGCCAGGATTAGCTGGCTGAAGGAAAACAGTTACCCTTCTCAAAGCTCTTTCCTCTAATGACTATTGGTCTTTAACAGGGAACAGGTAAACTTGTCATTTCTATAAGCTCCTGATGCTGAATTTTCCTTAATCATCATCTTGAAATATTATAGGTGATAAAAAAATTAAGTACCTCCCACCTAGCATCTCTATGGGTGGTGCTTGGCTTGAATAGAAAGCAGGCCTAGTATCCATATCTCCCTCCCCATCCCCCCGAGACATGTGCAAAAATCAGACGCAAGGCAGTCAAGAGGAAGAAGATGTGAAAAGGAGTAAAAAGGAGTCTGTATGTGAAAGACACAGGGATTCTTTGGTAGAACTGCAAAATACCTTTATGAACATACTGGCTATATATTTTCTTCTGAATAAAAGAGTTGTGGGCAGTCCTTTTTCTCTAACATATGACTCTGTGCAGGGGTGAACTGGCTGTTTACAGACCACAGTGCTTTGCCTGATGTCTTACTGTTCTTGCTATGAAGAAGAGAGAAAAACATAGATAAAAGGGGAGAAGTGGAGTGAATTTACTCACAGACACAGTTGCAGTCTTCTCTTGGTCTGAGGCCTGTACTGTGAGAATATGTTTCTGAGCTGTTTCGTAGTCTAACCTAGCTAAAATCTTCAGATGTCCTCTGGTTGGGCTGATCCAGAAGATATTTGCGTAATTGCTGGTGCCTCCTCCAGCTACAGTGGAATAAGTGATGACACTGGGTGGCCAGTCCTTGTCTCTGGCACTCACTTTTCCAATGGTGGACCCAACTGAGAGACAGAAAATGCATATTTCTGTAACATTTTAAGGAAAAGGAAGTACAGAGTATGTGTTCCAACTAAAACTGGATGAAACTGAACCTAAGATTTGTTTTAGAGTTTTTCACTCCCCAGAAAGTAAAGTTTTAGAGGTTTTCATCCCATTTCTCACACAATGGTGTGAGAAATACTAGTTCACCATGCTGTGCTATGGCTCCCACATGTACGGGCTTGCCTGCTACCAATAAATACCAAAATGTAAGGAACCTGCAGAGAACCACAACAGAAGTGCTCTGCTCATGAGGGCTACCCTGAGCCCTTGCACCAACACCTTGTTGCAGCTCAAGCTCTAGATTGGTTGGAGGAACAGGGCTCTTTGTCTGCCTTTAAAAGCAGTTGCTGCTGTTCCTTCTGAGGTGTTTGGAAAGCAGTCTGAATTATCTTCATGCTGAGCATTTATGAAGAAAACTACAAATAACAGTGCTGTAAACTGTGAGAACAGGAATGGGTCTGTGCACACCCATCTCTGCAGACATTGATTCAACATTAAGTGGATCCACATGGCCCGGGGATATACAGGATGAATAGTCTACATGCACAGAGGAAGACAGAAGGAGGATGTAAATCAAGGGTTGGCATTACTTTTTTTTTCCCTGACCCTGTGATCTCCCGTCTCACTGCAAACTGTTGGCTCCTGTTTGTTACAGCAATAGCAAGCACCCTGTTAATGTCAACTCAACCCTAAACAAAAGGCAGTCTGAGTTGAAGAAAACATTCTTTTTCTTGATAGTCTCAGCATCCAGCAAAGTTCTGTGGCTGACACAGACAGCTTTACAGACATATCCATGTCACAGATGGGTTTCAAGTGTTATCTTGCTAAGATACACGTCAGTGGTATGAGGAGACACACAGAGAATAGGAAATGCTACAAAATTCAACTTATCATGCCCACTGGGAACCAATGTAGAACGACAAGCTCCGTCCATGTACCACAGAAATAAAAGTTGGGCAAGAACAACAGGCTGCTGAGCTATACAAGACACTTGTTATTAACACCTGAAGGTCAGGGTCCTCTGCTGAGTGGCCATCCTATGCGTCCTTGACCCCCCTTAGCCTTCTTCATTTTCCTGGCAATTTGGCTGCTGCAGGATCCAGGGCTGCCATGAATCTTTTGCAAGGCAGATCCCCCTGGGAGCCAGCCCCTCCTGCCACAGCCTCCCCAGTCTCTCCAGCTCCCTCCCAGGCCGTGCCTCACCACACCAGCTGCAGCTTTGTTGTACTCAGCAGTGGCTGATAAGGGTTTCTCCATGGGGCTGGCAGGAGTGATTTGCAGACCTGTGGACCGTGGCAGGATCATCCTGACCAGAGACAGAAGAAAACTGAGCTGAGGGTGACAGCTGGAAATTTGGGGTTGCTTCTTTGCCCATGGCAAGGGAGAGGAGGTTGTGGACATGATGGCAAGGCTGCTTGAAGCATGCCTTTACCTCTCCACCACCTCCTGCCTCCTGGCTTAGCAAATGGACACAGAAGCACCATAGAGCCTACAGGTCTGCTGACCATAGCCACAGCTGCCTTCACCTGTGATTTAAGCTCAGCCTGGACATAATAATTTGATTAACTCAAGCAGATACTAGGTTATCTGACTGCTAAATCTCCTGGAGTTTCATGGGCAGCAATGCAGCTGGATGACATCCTTGGTGATATGGGCATGGGAGTAGGTGTGTTAGTGAGAGCAGCCTGAGGCAGTGTTGGACATGCTGGAGGACAGAGCTGCCATTCAGAAGAGCCCAGCAGGCTGGAGCTAGAGACCAACAGGACTCAGGGAGCTCAGCACAAATGCAGTCCTGCACCAGAACAAGCCTGGGCATCTGAGCAGGCTGAGGCTGACTGAGCAGGAGCAGCTCTGCAGGAATGGACCCCTGGCCTTGGTGGACAAGTTACACATGAGCCACCAGGGCACCCTTGGGGAATGGAGACTGCGTACTGGGCTGTATTAACACGTGTACTACCAGCACGTGGTGGGAAGTGACTAATCCACTCTGCTTAGCAACCATAAAGCTACCTGCGACCAGCCTCAGGGCCTAGGTACAAGAGAGAAGCTAAGAAAGGCTGGGGACGGCTGAGTAGAGGCCACAGGAGGAGAGGGTGGTGGGACAGGGCTTGTTCAGGCTGGAGAAGGGAAGGCAAAGGGGGATTTAATTGCTGTGATCCACTACCTAAAGGGCAGTAACACAGAAGACAAAGACACACTCTTCCCTGAATGGGACAGTGAAAGGACAATAGAGAAAAGACACAAGCTACAACAGAAAATTCCAGAAGGATACAAGGTAAAATTATTTTGAATGAAGGTTGCTCAGCTGCAACAGGGCTCAGAGAGGCTGTGGAGTCTTCATCCTTGGAAATTTTCAAAATGCAACTGGATGAGGCCCTGAGCAACCTGATCTAGCTTTGAAACTAGTCTCACTCTGAGCACAAGTTGGATTGGAGATACCCATACATCCCTTACCCCTTCAGTTTTTTCTGTGATCCTAGAAGGTTCAGAATGAGGATCAAGATTACCCAGAATATATCTAATGTACCTCCCAATTTTTTCTCTTTCAATACAATAAATACAATAAAGACAATAAGTGAGGTCCTGGGCCAAAAGGCCTGTTTTTGGCAGATCAGGTCATATGAGGAAGAGGCTGAAGGTAGGGAAGACTCTGTTCCTGTGCTGACTCCTCTATGCAGCAAGCAGCACAGCACAGAGCTGTCTGGTGACACACAAGAATTACCAAAGCATCAAGGTGCTGTGGCATTTCTTTGCAAACACATGAGATGCAGGACTCTCCATGGGATAGGAAGGTGCTGAGATTAGAGCCAAGTATGTGAACAGATTCGGCAAATTCAGTTTTAAAGCCACATTTGCAGCTACTGGTCCTGGGCTGTTGCAGGACTGGGAAGGACCCTGGCTCTGGGTATGAGGAACTGCTCTGGCTGTGCCTGGCTGAGTGCAGCCTCCCCAGACAAGCAGTCCCATCCCACCCCATCTTCAGGGCACCCACTGCACCCAAGGTGAGCTGGGCCTGAAGGGACAGTTGGGTGACTGTCCTGCACCATACCCAGGGCAAGGGAGTTCTCATTCATCTTTGTCAGTCAATAACTGGTTTTGCACTGTTGCAGTGCCTCCAAAAGGCTAATTTAGCAAGATCAGAAACATGGTTTAAAACACAAGACATCTGAGTTCAGTTCCTGGCTCTGTCACAGATTTCTTGTGCATTGCTGAATTTGTCTGTGTCTCAGCTTCCATCTGTACAACTGGAATTGTTGCCAGTTTTGTCTATTTAAGGGTAGTAGGTGGTTGTATGGTGAGACCCTGGTTGAACTGGAACTTTGAGCCATTCTCATCATTCAAATACATGAAAATCCATTTAAAGCAAAAATGTATTTATCAACATGACATCACTATTTCTATCATGTAGATCCTACTTACAGTACCTTTAGTAATTTCTGGAACATTAAACACATATGACAAATTATTGAAGACTGGAAAAAATTCATTCACCGGCTTTATCCTGATGTAAATGTGGATGATATCTGGAAATATAACAGAAGATTAAATCATAGTTAAGTATGGCTGTGAAATTTTCTCATGCATATATTCAAAATACATATGGTATTATTCCTCTCTCCATGCTGTTACAGTACAGGAAAATATCAAAAGAAGTGTAAAAGGGATACTTGCTTGAGTAGTTAGGAAAGGCAGTATCTTGCACCCTGACAGTCAGTGAATAAACTTCAACTCCTAGATTAGCTGGGTTTTCCAAATCAATACTTTCAGTCATCTAAATTAAAAAGAAACACAATTGTAATTGTATTTCCTTACATAAAGTCACAACACACATGATGGCGATTACTTTTTTCAGCATTTTGTAAGTGTGGTTCCCCCCTTGGATATATAGAATTGCTCTGTAGGAGGAATACAGGCTATTAATCAATTATGGGATTGAATTTCAGGCTTTTTCTACATGTTCACACTCTGGTGTCTCTTGGAAACACAAAACTCTTTCGTCCTGCCAACAAAATTCTTTCTTCTTAAGTGCAGGAAGTTTTATCATTTGGATCATAGGGTTTTGGCCTTTTACCTAGTTAATACAAAGCTCACGTAATGAGCTGGCTATTGACTCTGCCCTTTGTTGGCTCAACAAGAATCTGCTATTGCTAAATAGCAATAGTTACTCCTTGAGCACATGCCTGCAGACATGTATTAAAGGTATCAGGTTCAGCCACAAGTGTTTATCCAGGTACCAAGCTGTTACTAAATGGTGCCTCATGCAGATTTAAATCCTAATCTCTTGAACTCGCTATCTTTTAGTAGAAGCCTCATAAACTCTGGGGCAGCAGGACTAAAGCACAGCCATCCACTGTTCATCATCTATAGGGAAATTCCTGGAGGAACAGAACACTTTGGATAGCCTGTTATATTACATATACATGGTGATCAAAGGGCTGACAACAACTGTATCCTGTGCAGCAATTAAAATGCTTTTTACATTGTCAGATGAAGAAGCTAAAGGCAGTACTCACTGACATGTATACCTCAGATCTAATATTAAAATAAGCCATACAAAATCATTTTACTGCTCCAGTAGCACTCTTGTCTTTCCCTTTTCCTGTAGTTGTTCACGGTTCTTTTTAAAGCAACAGAACAACCACCATTGCACATGGCCAGCAGCTGGGGGGGGCATCTGGCCAATGCAAATATGCCAGAGCCTATCAGCATAAGGTACTCATATTTTGACATGCAAAGTCACACAAGTGCAAATCCCACTACACTGTTGTGAAAATTCACCATTCAAAGTAGTTTTACAATTCTGACCAATGAAGCTGGGAAGTAGTCAGTGAATGTGGGATTTCTCAAGTATTTCAGTTCTTCATGCTAGATAGGAAGGATCTTCCACAGTTTGTCATGAATAAATGGGTATGAAACTGCATCACATTTTACTGTTTATCCATATCAAAGTTGGTGCTTCACACTCCCTAAAAAAGGATATATTTTTTCCAGTCATATCTAGCACATTTATTTAAATCTAGAGAAAATAGCTCTCTGTTTTCTCACCAAATTCTGTAGCATCCATAGAAAGCATCCCAAAAAGCATCCTATCAAAGGGTACGTAGTCATTCTTCACAT
Organism: Melopsittacus undulatus; assembly: GCF_012275295.1. Taxonomy (NCBI): domain Eukaryota; kingdom Metazoa; phylum Chordata; class Aves; order Psittaciformes; family Psittaculidae; genus Melopsittacus; species Melopsittacus undulatus. The sequence continues at coordinate 28,477,872 of NC_047531.1, forward strand.
CATACTTACTGTGAAATGATTTATAGGAATTCTCTTCTTCTCGTACAAACAGTGAATTCAAAGAACTTACAATATTCATAAGCTGATTTCTGAAGTGTGACAATCTAACATAAAACTACAAAACAACTGACCACAAGTCTCCCAGATGCAGTGGACTCCAAAGCGAAGTAATTGCTTCCAAACCCAGATAATCCAGTGAAATCAAATTGATTGTTTGATGGATCAGCATCAATATCTTTACAGTAATTTCTAAGTTCAAGAAGGAATGTCCCAGCAGTTGTATTTTCATTTGCCTCTTTCCTGTTAAAAACAAACACATTTCCCATCAAAGCAGATTATATTTCTCCTCTTGAACTCTTCATATATTACATGCCAAAGAGTCGACTTCTATTTATTTCCTACATTAAATCCTACTGATGAAACAAGCCAGAATCTGATCCATATGCTGTGGTAGACAACAGCCCTTTACAATGGACAGAGCATAAACATTTAGCCAGATCCAAGCCATAAACTTAAAACTCAGCTAAACTTCAGAAGTTGCCATGAGATCTTAATGTTCAATACTAGTTCCATTAATAACTAGTACTTTAAAACATCTTTACAGCATTCATTTCTTCAGTATGTTAGAACTTTCTGATGAGAAGCTCATTCTTTTCTCCTTAACTAATAGCTGGACCATCCTGTTGTTTCATGAAACTAGCATTTCTGGCCCTGCTCTTGATAGAGAGGGTCTCTGTGATGCACATGGAAGTGGGGGCAGAGGTTGTTGATTTAAATTTTTTAAATCAAGAGAATTAAATACACAAAAATGAAGAACCAACTAAAATACTGCCAAGCCCTGATTTTGTTACCTTGTGCAATCCCTATAAAATTAGTTCTTTGATTTGATTGTGTTTTTTCCCTGAAGTTCTTTGCCTCCCTCAGATCAAAATTTAAGCTTACTAAATCACCAAGAGACTGTTGTGTTATTGTCATGGGTGTTGTAACTAAGCAGCACCCTGAAGAATTGGATTCTCCTCCTGCCAAATGTAAAAGTATGTGATTTAAATGTAAGACATTTCTCTTAGATAGTGAGCGAGCAATTTAAATGGATACCCATTAACTGGGAATTCCCAATTGCATAAGTACTTGGCCTGAGATGCTGGATTTTCATCTGCAGGACCATCATACTACCCCGAAGAACTGCACTATGCAATGAAGTGTATTCTGAAAGATCAGAGCCCAGGCACATCAAACACTTCAGACGGACAAATTTTACTTCCATTATTCCATGACACACTTCATTTGTAAAACAGAGTTAATGTTATGTCCCCATCTATGAATACAAACTACCTGATCATCACAAAGGCCTAAGGGCATTCACAGTCATAGTGAAGTCCATGACTAAGTTACCTTGCACAGAGGACATCAAGACATGGTCTGAGATCTGAAGACCTAATGCAGGTCACAGGGAGGGATTTAGAAGAGAAGATCAGGAAGTTTAAAATAAAACTGCAGAACTGACTAGCAAGCTTTCCCTGGTGAATGATTGTCCACAGTTTAGCATAGGGTAAAGAAAGGAGGAGCCTGGATATGTACAGGTCAAAAAAGTAGTTCTAATACATGGGTCTGATACCCTAAGGATTTAGGTATCTGAAAGAAAGATAAATAAATGATCTGACTATACACAGATAATTTTAGTCCAAATGTTCAGTTTGAACATGTCAGGAAATCGAGTTTTGAGCCCTAAGACACTTAGAGTGAGCACTAACCTTTAAAGGCTAATGATGAATGTCCATTTGAGCTGTAGGTGTGGGAACCCTAGCTGATGTGCCCCAGACTGTGCACTGATCCATGGCAACAAGTCAGCACTAAAGCAATGAAGAGGCTCAATACCTGAAGGTAGAAGGATTGCATTCTGGTGGGTTGTCATTGATATCGTCAATAATGATAGTGATTTCAATTTCTGTGGCGTGACCACCGCTGGGACTGTCCTCCACCCGGACTCTCAGTGAGATGTTAGGATGGAGCTGCAGTGGAAGGTCATCTCGGTCAATTCTCCCAGTCACCTGCAGCACTCCAGTCGCTGTGCAGAAAGCAGCCTGAAGTTAGATGTTCACCATGGGAGGAAGTAACAAACACTCATGGTGTATGTACAAAAGAACAGGATAACTCAGCAGACAGGTAGAAGAATAAATGATCTTATATTCTGTGCAGATCATGGCTGGTTTAATTATTTTTTTAAATGGTATAAAATGGCTCTGAAAGTTCTGCATAAGACTTTAATGGATAGATACCCATTGCTCAAAAACATGTCACAGGTAGCCTCAGCAGAGGGCTTGGGAAGCAGTTATAGATTCCCCTTACTCTCTCAAAGAGGCAGTGCAAGTCAATATTGAGTGCACTCACAGACCATCAAAGACAATGAGCTGCTAATGCCTATACTGTCCTTGCTTTCTAGCTAAAAAGACTGCTTCTCTTTCTACTGTTATTATTCAAGCATCCTTCAGCACCTCTAAAGCTACTCACAGAGCTGCTCTTAGCTCTAAATCTACTCAACAGAGCTGCTCTTAGCTGTGACAGTTTGCATCAAGTGCTCTGGTCAGCCATTCACTCAATTTTTTCTTTCACTTCTGTTAGCCTCTGTTCAAAAAGTGAAGATGTTTATGGCACAACACAATACTATTTCCAAAGCACAAAGGAGGTAAACAAGCAGCGTATGTATCTTCTACCTTTTGAAGTGTAATTGAAGGGGTAGGGTGGAAACACATCATCAAAGGGCATAGGGAATCCAAAGCATTTACGTACTGTGCTGTGTGTCACCTCTTACAGCTATGATAAGCAGCTCTAAAGCAACAGCAGACAAGGAGCAAAACAGTCACTGAATGCCAGCCTTGGAGCAAAACCCTCAGGACATGGGTGTATGCACCCCAGGGAACACAAGGAGATAGGACAAGCATGAGAGAGAGTACCCTTTTGGATGGCCTTACTAAGTAGGGTCAAGAATCAAGCAATTAAGCTGCAGTGCAGACTTGTGCATGTCAATACTAGAGCAAATTTCAAGCAGGAGAGATGACATTATGGTCTATGTGCAGCTGTTTCAAGAGCCCCAGAAGGGTCACTGCAGTTCTCAGAGATTAAAAAGGCAGCAGCTAATCTTACTTCTATTGAAGGGACCATCACCCTCTGTAAGTCAATGTTTGTCAAGAAGTCACCTTTGGTCTACTTTTTTCAGGATATCTTACTGAATCTTGGCCAGCTGACCAAAGAATTTGATCCTAGGGACATACTGATTACTTCTTATTTCTAGGGGTAGCCACAAAATAAAGTAGGTTAATTTAAAACTAAGGCAAAACCTTTTTCTCCAAAGTGGCCATGGTTTTTTGGGGTGTCAGAAGGCACATTTTTGTCTTACATGGATTTATGGAGAAATATTTCTCAGAAGACTGGATGCTGTAGAAAAGTCTGCTAGGAGAGCCTTCATCATCGGGATCTTTAGCTGTTACATTGGCAACAACAGTGCCTGGGCTTTGTTCCTCTGGAATCCTGTAGATTCTTTGCTTTCTACAAGATAAAACAAAATTTATCAGAACACCCATCTGTGTTTGCAAGTGCAGCTGATTACAGACCTAGCTGAGCAGCCAGTTGTAACAGCAGAGCCATGGCCACTCTAAGCTCAGATGGCTATTTGAACGTCAGGGTAAATATCCCAGTTGCTGTTTCTGCCAGCTGGATGGGTAGCAATAGCTGAACTGGTATGTGGTCATAAAGCATGACATGGCCACACAAGTGTCCTTCCCCTGCAACCTATTCACAGTATAAACAGTTTGACTGTGACAGCATCATGGAAGCTGAAGACAGAAGGGGCTGTTAAGTCATGCAGTCCATCTCCCTACTGACCCACCAGCTGGTAAACCCATTTGCTTTAATTCCTTCATTATGCAAGAGAAAAACAAAAAATAGGGGCAGTAATGTAATAAATCATCTTTAGGAATGAATGCTGAAGGCTTTTTGAGGAGAACAATACTATCAAAAAGCTGATTTGCCCCTGCAGTAGGTGGAGGCAGGGAGGAGCACTAATGAGGGCGCTCAACAGATGAGCATGCTCCCAACTCCCAGAAACATCTGTCTGTCTGATTCATTTCACATAGAGAAAATGATTCTTTACTGCTGCTGTTTGGTATGCCAGTGCTCCTAGATTTCCCATGAATTAAGTGATTTTTATAGTCCAGATAAAGTCTGGCAGATAATTGTGCAGGATTGCTTGTAATAGTTGCAGTTGCATGTTCACATGGGTACTCAGGTATGCAATTATGGTACTTGAACCACATGCAAAAGCACGTGTGGGCAAGCACACAAAAATTGTGCAAGGAATTCATGAAGGGTGATTTATACTGCTGAAACACACAGAGACACACAAACATCTCCTACTTCTAGAAATCAAAGGGTTCAGAAAAGCTTTAGGAGTACGTTTCAAGACGGAAACCTTTTTGCATGTTTTGAACTTCCTATGCCAACACTTAGCTAATTGACTAGTCTATAGTTCCCAATATAGGAAAGCATGAGCCCTTGGTCGTCCTCTGGAAACCAACATCATGGGGGATTTAGCAATTAGATCAGGGAATTGCAGAGACAGATCAGAAGATCCCTGGTCTCCAGGTCTCCACTTGCAATTTTAAAAATAGTTAAGAAGACAAAGTATCTTCAACTGTTTTGTCAGCTCATATGAAAAGAAGAAAGCATACAGGAGAGAGACCACATAGAGTTTTCCCAGCAAAAACACCTTAGTTACAGCCACAAGCAAATAAGGAGTTTGTGAAGGCTGCAGTGTCAGTTTTTGTTAAGCTTCTGACTCACTCTTGGCATTGGATTTCTTCCTTGGTCTCCTGTTGCTTCCAGAGTAGTGCTACCAAAAATACCACCACAAAACACCTCTCTGGTCATTGGGGAATATGGGAAGGACAGCTCTAACTGGTTTTGGCTCAAAGTAGGGAATTCCCTATGCCCACAGCGACCACAGCTCTGACCTCTCTCTGGACATCAAACTCACCACAGCTCCACCATCATAGCCCCACCAGTCCTCCTGCACCCTGCATGGGCCATTGTTCTGTCCCCACCAGATCTCTCTGGAAGAAGTAGAATGTTATCAAGCACATCCCTGTAGCACCAAGTACTAGTACAGCTGGGGAGGAGCTGGGGCCTCTTCGTACACAGCTATGTCTGGGCTGTGTCCTGTTATCCATCTGACTACCACCTGCCAGTGGCTTTTTACAGGATGGTTCAGGCAGACCTTCTAGATGCTGCAGTGTAACTGCAAAGGAAGCATATGTTTGTTTTCTTGTCTTTTCCTTTGTTTTCCTGACTCCACAAGTTTTCCATTGATTTTAACAGCCAGAATTTCAAAAGGCTGAATGCCAATGCAGTGTTGTGAACACCAGAAACAGATGTGCTTGCATATACTATGGGAACAATTAAAAATACCCTTTGAAACTCTGTTCTTGACAGCTTTGATCAGGAGAAAATAAAGAAAGTCTGCTAACTTGTCAAGTTTCCCCAGCTCCTATTCCAGCACTAATTATTACAGTGTCAGAAAGTATTCAGCCCCAGCATGCAGCCCACATTTTAGCAGGGAAGAGGCCATACATGTGCATACTGAGGATAGATCATGATGTGTAATTTAATCTAAAATTCTTTACAAAGTGAGCTGCTCTTTTTGGTCTGTAATGTCAGTCTAAAAGGAAGAAGATTTAAACAAATACCAGGGCTTATTTGTGCCATATGAGATCTGAGTCTTAGACCTTAGCTGTTACGGATGCTCAAGTCACTGCAGCTCTCACTAATTTGAACAAGTAGATAAATATTTAAAAGAACTCATTTAGCGTTCCAGACATAAGGATAAATATGCAGAAAAGGCAACATTTGGAGGAAATAATCAGTCTAGAACACAATGTGCAAATTTTGGCACTGGAAAGAAGATTCCTCCTGCTTGTAGCAGTACAGTAATGTAGAGTGAGCTGTTAACCTTATTGATTATTGCAGACATGAAGTTCAAGTATTAAATGAGTAGCAACAAAACAAAAAATCTGTATCTGTTTCTAATATTTCATTCTTCTGTTTCTTCAGCTTCTCCACTTCTTTACCCAGTAAGGTCCAGCTCTTTGGTCTCCACCCAGGAGCCCTGCATTGCTCTGGCTCCATAAAACACCTAGAAGATTGCTCCAAACAAGTGGTTGAAAACCTCTTGGCATGGCCCAGGTGCTACATTGTCTTCTCCTCTGCATAGATGGCAGGTGAGCAGCCATCATAAATATCTCAGCGGGACCTTGTAATGTGTTGAATCCAATCAGTATCTCATGCAAGTGGCAAAGATAAATCAACAATAGAATCAGATCAACTGTAATTGCCAAGCTCCTGCTTCAAAAACAATTGTTCACTGAGCTTTCCACCACAAAACAGCCTGCTGGTGGCATAGGTATATTCTTTCCCATTTTCCCCAATTTTCTGCTATTTTCCTGATTCCAACTAAAACTCCATTAGTCATCAAAAGCTATTTCTGACTTGTGTGTTATGACACAATTTCCTGCTTATGACACAGTAAGAAAGGACAGTGTTTCAAAGATCACTGGGATTGTTCACAAGTGAGTCCGCGAAGAAGGGGAAGATAGATCAAAAGTGAGACCTTTTTATGTCTAGACATTTCTGCATGAATAAACATCATTATGGTGAAATGCACATCTGCATGAGGGGTAAATTCTGTAAGATTATATTCACACAGAGTAGAATTCATTGCCTTGTCCAAACTTGTCCAAAGATCTTTGCATAGCTTTAACCTCTCTAGATGCTAACAGGTACAACAAGCTTGATTGGCTGTTCTTAGCATGAAGGCAGAGACTGGAAAACTTGAAGCTATTAAGAATACAAATGTAATAATAGAGGGAAATGAGGGCAAAGCTTTCCAGTAAAAGAACAGGAATAATAACATTAACATACTGTTTTCAGTACTAATTTGTTGTTATATTTACTTGCCCTTTTGCTACACCCTCCCATTGATGCCAAAGCAGTAGAGCTGGCAAAAAATCAAGATTTTGAGTACAACAGAACTTTTTCACTCACGTGGTAAAGTAAGGTATTTCATCGTTGATGTTAATTATCTTGATATGCACTGTTTTAGTTGAGTTGAGTCTATCTGGATCTGTCACTGTTATATTTAAAAAATAACTGTTAAATAAGAAAACAAAACAAGAATCATTCAGTGGCTACGTAGGAAAATGTTTCTTTGCCTACTCTAAGTTAATAGACCATGTGAATAAAATACATTCTTACCAACATGGATCTTTCTCATAATCAAATTCTTTCCTGGAAAAAATGGCTCCATTCTCAAAGACTGAGAATGGCACTGATGCAGGGAGCAGTGAATACTGAAATGAAGAGAGCAAGTCATTAGTCTGTGTCTTTAAATATCACTCCATTCATTCCTTGCCTTGTAGGTCAGGCCAAGTTATAGTACAGCATTTGCCTCAAACTTTGCTTAATGGAACATGCTGATGTATAGATGCCATCATGAGCCCTGACTGTCTGAGCTGAAGCAGCTCCAACTTGGTCATACGTGCTTTGCTTGCCAGCCAGTGGGGAACAACAGACACTGAAGTACATTAAAGCCCACACTGTTCTCTACCTCTGTGAACTCCAGATTTGCAATAAGAATTTAACATAGAAGCCAGCCAGCAGGGCCACAGCGCCCTAGGCAAAAATCAGCCTTGTGGTGGCAGTTAGAGTACATGCGCAAAGGAGTGAACAGGTGAGTCTGGATTTGCAGGACTTAGGAGCTCTGGAGGGAGGCAATGAAGTCTGGGAGGTCCAGATGCTGGGAGAGAACATGGAGGGGGAGTGGGCTTTCATAGAGTACATGAGGGTGTGTGGCTGAGGGGTGTTCATAATAGCCTGGTGTTAACAAAGCTGCTCAGCAGCTGCTTTGTGCATTGCACCACACAAACAGGTACCACACCAGTGTACAGAGGTGGGAGGGAGCTGAGCACCCCAAAGCTATTCACAGTATGGAGAAAGGCAGCACCCTGCTCTCCATGGCCCCAGGGTAGCTACCACATACTCATTACATGCTCCTCACTATTTTCCACATGCTAGGCCATCACTAATACGCCCTCAAAGACATTTCCTTTGCTAGGGCAAGTGCTAATAATACCCACAAAGTCTGAAGTATGCAACACCAGAGGGTCATGCATCATACAAGTAATCTGCAAAATCCACTGAGCAGATCTGTCCGGGGTATGCAATTGTTCTAGTGTTACCTTTTGGGAAAAAACAGGAGGTACAGAGTGAAACAATTTGCCTCCTACAATGATAGATACAATGGAAATTGCTTTTTTAAAAGCAGCTGGCTGATCACAGTATTTTAAGGGGTTTTTTTGCCAGTTGACCTTTCTAAATTCCCTCTCTGGATTATTATTTTGCCTTTTGCCCAGCACTTCTGTATTTGCAGCTTCTTACTATGCCTGAGATTCTTCAGGGTTTAGAAGGCATGTGGAACTCACTACCATTGCTTTCAGAAACAAAGCAGAGCTAAAACCCAGGACTCTGCTTCCCTCATCACCAGCTCAGGCTTGCTGGTTTGACTGGACAAAACCTGAGGATGGACTTCAAGCTAATTGCTTCCTTGAATGCTACACATTGAAGTAGCATCCCCAGCTTCAGTTCTTGAGAATGCTGTCTTTCATCAAGTCAAAGCAAATGAAGCAAAGCTACAACACAATTCCTAGACAAGTGCAGTTACTTTTCCCCTGTATGCAAACAGCCAGAATTTTTTGCTGATAACAGGAGTTTTTTCATATCAGCTATCACATTTTCTTAACTGAAGGTCACAGTTTGCTCTGGGACTGTAAAAAAGCTGAGATCCATTTGCCTTCAAAGTGATTTCCTTACTATCTTATTGAAAGGAATTTACACTGTGATACAGGTTAAAATTTTTGCTTGTTTTAACTCCTCTCATCTACAAGAAATGTTTTGCAAGCCATTTTCCTAAAAGGGACACAATTTCTACTGTATCCCTGATTAATTCTATCAGTCTCTGCCTTCAATGTCCCTCAGTTTTGGAAGGCTAAGAATTCAAAATACAACCCAAATATCAAGGCTGGGTTTTCTTAGTTTATTATTGAAAATGCTTTCTTTTTCTTGACTAAACCTTTTCCTGTTTCCCTGATAAGGAAGGAAATTGTTGAAAGATGCTGGCAATTAGGATTTCAGATACAATGGATTGTATCATTTCTGGGTTTGGTTTTTTTTTTTTAATTTAATACAACTTACTTGGAGTTCAGCCTTTTCAGGATCAGCTGCTTGAACTTGGTAAATGCGTGCTGGAGGTGTTCCTTCCAAGACGTAGATCGTTACAGCTGCATGGATATAAGTGCGCTCAGTATTAGCTGCGTAAGAATTAAGGACACAGCAGCAAACTACTGATATGCTGAAGTTGTCCATATGTATTACTGCCTGCTGCATCTTCTCACTTCACAAGTGTAACTCCAAAATCATCACAAAGAGCACAAGCACCCAAAAGAGAAAAACAAACTGACTGCACATCCATAAACAAAAAATCACCACTACAAGTTGCAATACAAATTGTACCTTCAGGAGAGAGACTGATCTTCACATACCGCCCATCTTGAGCTGCTCACAGGGTATGGAGTAAAATGATGCATTTAGGCTGTACCTGTGTCTTTCTTTACTATATGCAGATGTGGAGAACATAGCCCTGTGCCAGGTCCTCATGCTCTCCCTGTCCACCCTGTGCCTTACTGGGAGAGCTCAGAGCCTTTCCTCTTCATTTCTGCTTTTCTTTTACATCTGTGAAGTAAATGAATTATGGATGGTCTGCACTGACTTAAATTTTTGCCTTATTAAGGACACTAATTCAGTGCAAAGTGTGCTTCTTTCCATGCCAGGAATTCTCACAGCTGGACTATCCCACACTGGGCCACTGGCTACAGGCTTCTCTCTCCTTGGGTTGAGTGATTAACAGAACAACAGATCTTTAGATCACATCATTTGCTTTATGCCCTTTTGTGTCTGATGGACCTGCTGTTTCTGGACTATTAATTTCCACTGTGACCCCTGCTGACTGCTGCTTCTCATCAGAGCAATGGGAATCCCAAGGCAGCGTAATGAGTTGTTCCCAGAGGACAACAATATGAATATAAAGTTTAATGAGAGGGAGATGCTTTTTCATACCCAGCGAATGTGCAATTAGTGTCTAATTGTAGCTGGTACTGTTAACTAAAGCCACACAGTTAGACAGATCAGACATCTGTGCTCACCAATTTATGGCAGCTCTAGCTGAGAGTTAAGCTGATGCACTTATTTGTAACAAGCTCCCATGTAGAGCGTGTTTCATGCTGTGCCGATCCCCTGAAGTGTCATATTTAATTATTATTAGATTTCAGCAGCACCCATGATATGCAAGATACCAGCTATATTGAGAAGATGACACAGCCTCTTCCCTAGGGGAAGATGGTTTTCTTTACAAACTAAGTATCATATGGAAGCAGAAATGTCAATGTGCTTAGGAGGCATGAGGTGAAAATGAATTTGGGTGGGCCTGATCTGAACTCATTGGGCAGACAAGCCCTGCCCTCTGCAGTAGGCAGAAGTTAGGACTGCAGCCACGCTGCACTGCTGAACACCGCAAGGGCTGCAGGTTGCAGCCTACCCAACACTGCTGCTGTGTTGGTCCAGATGTGGGGCCAGCAGCCAGCTCCAAGTACCTACCATGAGCAGACCACAGTTTGGTATTTTCACATTTTTAAGAAAAATGAATATTAAATTATTGAATGCTTTTCCATAGAGCACTGTTACAATATCAGGATTTCAAAGAGGCTCTCAGTACCTCATGAAATAGTAAGAGCATATTTTTACTCACTACCTGAACTGTTCTCTCTTTCTGTGAACACACAATGAATATATCACTATACTCTGTCACCCACAGTACAATTTTTCCAGGTCCTCTCATTAGCAAATGAACGAGATAAGACTGCTCAGAGAGTGAGGCCGTTATTCCCCATCCTTTCTATTGATGGCATAAGGTACTGCATGGCACGCAAAGCCTGTACTGATGACAGCTGGGGTCCAGAGACTCCAGCCTAATCCCTAAGGCTACTGAACACTCCTCCCCATTGCACCTTTGCGCATGGTCTGAAAGTAAGCCTGGTTAACACCAGCTGCCCCATGCGGGAGGCAGAACTCTACCTTTTGCCAGCTGAACCACCATGGATCATGGTCTCTGAGATTACATTCTTCAAATCAGTTTTCCACTTAATTTCTCTGTGCAGGTGCAAATGCAAGATACAAATGTATACAATTGTACACTTATTTAAATTTATCTTTCTTCTCCAAATAAGTACAGTTTTCAACTAACTACTGAAACATGTACCCCTACTCAATGGTTATATCCCACCAAACATCAAGTTCCCATTCATACCTCTAATTAGGTAGTCTCATAAAAAATAAATATGTATTTATTCATATTAATTTATATTTTTTTAATTATTCAGGTACTTCAAAATGGCTAAATAATTTTTGGTCAAAGCTTTAAGAAAACTAAAAGGGAATTTTCAGAGACAAAGCATACCAAATGTTCATGTAAAATAAGACTCTGATAAAAACAGTGTCTTCTCCCTCCCTTGTTTTCCTAAAGAAAAATGCTTAGACCACTTTAGCTACAGGCACTGTACACAGCTATAGGTTTTTTAATCTAATATCATTTTTTCAAGTACTGTTCTTTTAAAATACCACCATTATCTTACTTTGAATTGCCATATTTCCGTGAAATATGGGACTTTCATTTTTATCTGTTACTTGGACAGTCAGTATCTTAAGATCAGTTCTCCCAGTTGTGTCTTTCACAAAAATCTGTAAATCAAATCTGTTTGGCATGGTTTCATAATCCAGGACAGGGTTTCCAGTGGTAACAACCTGGAAAGAAACAAAAAAAGTTACTAGCATATGGTGCAAGAGATGTAAGTTACAGTCTGTGTGAGTGAATGCAAGTGAAATGACACTTTACATCAGTAGGCAGTGAGCATTTTAGTCCATCTTCTGCTTGCCGGCACAGTTCTTATCATGGCATAATTGCGAGAAAAACAAAGTGGAAAGACCAAAACGTTGTGGCTTCAGGAGTTACCTCTTGTGTGAGGGACAGTCTGAAGTGGAGACAGCCTGGAAGGAGCTGTCTCCTGCCTTACACGCAACTCTCTGTCTTCCAGGTCAGGACTACATCTTGCAGGTTCTTGTCTGTGTCAAGTCTTCACCTTTTGACACCAAGCTCAAGGAGCAGTCAAGGTGCTTTAAGTGTAAGACTGAAAACTGGGAGGAAGCCCTGCAGGACACAAAAGCAGCTTCGCTACTTCTGTGAGTCAGAAGCACAAGGGGGAAGAATTTTTACTTGCAATAAGGTGTGTGGGGGCAGGAGACCTAGGCTAGCAGGTACCAACCCCTTCCTTGTATAAGCTTTGTCTGGGAGAAGACTTGCAGGAAACCACAGGAAGAAGACAGCTGCATGAGCACACTGTATGAGAGAGGAATATACATGACAGGGACACGCATGAGCATATTGCATGAGAGAGGGACTAGAACTGTTTGGTGAAAATGTTGAACTAGTTAAAAAAATAACATAGGCCTTAAGTTTTGCAAGATTGATAAGGCAAACATTTGCTTTGGGGTTTTGGTTTTGCTTTTCAGAGGCTTCCAGCTCTGCATATTGCCTCTTAACACAAAATATGTACAAGCATGAGACTGACATTCCATGAAAAACATTAAGTGGTTTCTTTTTGGGGTTTAGGATGTGTCCAGAGCAACAGCAGGATGCTGAAAGTTATATGCCTCAATCTTCAGTGCTGAAGTAATAAAGAATCAAGAACTTTGTTTTCTTGGACAAGAAAGGGAAAGGTGAACGTTAAGTTTGCTGTGTAGCTAAAAAACTGTGAAGCTTAAACACACTTAGTGGGGTGCTGTCAAACTGGAGCAGAAGAGTTGGGGCTCACAAGTGTGTGAGACAAGGAGCGTGTCAGTGTATTCAGCATACTGCAGAATGGAGGAGCCTAGAGAGGATGAAGAAGAACAATGAAACAAATTCTTGATTTTAGATGAGATGCTTTGGCCAGAGGAAAATTACAAAAGTGGTATCAGCACAGTTAGAACACAGAAGCCGAAATAAAGCCAATTAACTAAGACAGTTGGAGGAGAGTGAACAGAAGAACAAAAGTTTTATGCCTTCTGGTATGTGAAACAGCTGCTTTCTGGAACCTTGTGGATCTTTCTGTTACAATACTGCAGGAGAAAGCAACTGTGTGCTGGATGGTCTTCTCTCTCCTGTATTGTACAGAAGTTTCCCATAAAAGTGATGCTAGCTCAGAAAAAAAACATTCTACAAAATCTTGTAACACCAGTAAGAAGGTTATATGAATGTTTACTGCAGGTTTAAATACAGTAAACAGATGTAATGAATTCAACATGAGAAACTGTCCAATTCTAAGCAGAAATCATATGCTCTGGGGATTACCTCTTCAGTTCACAGCCAAGTATTTTCACTGTCATTGTAAGTACAGACAGACTGCCTAAAAAGACATCTTCCACCCTCCTTTATAGAGATCTTGCAAGTGAAGTTGTGAATCTAGATGGTCTTTTTCTAGGTTGCTCTTGAGAACAGCTTGCCGCTGGGGTAGGCCATGACCCACAGTTCACCTCTCCTCCAGGTAGGAACAATACTTACTGGTAAAGGCAGTACTGTACACACTAAAATAGCTGCAGAGTTCATGAAAAGGGGTCTAGAGTCACCGCATAACCGTCTACCCATCATTCCACCCAAGAATTTCATTGCTCCCCACTTCACTCCCAGGATGCAGAGAGAGCACCGCTAACAGCATCAAAATAGTTTCAGGCAGCAATACATTTTCATGTACTCAACACATTTTCTGCCCATGGGATTCTTCAAATAAAAGTAAGGTGAGGAGAAATGACTGGGGCTCGGATCTCAGAAACAGAGTTTCTCAGCAACCTCAAAACTTATCAAGAAATGTGATACTGCTTTGGCTTGCTGCAACAGGAGTAAATGTAGCTTCATAAATACAGAACAGCCTGTGCTAACAGGTACTTAGATAATCTGCAAACTCCATAATTCATACATTAAAAACTGCCTTTTTCTGTATCTTAGCAAAGATTTAATTATTTTGGATCACATCTCTTTTGCAAAATATCGTACAGCTCTGCTACAACATAGCATAAATAGTTAGAAGTAGCAATGCTTATCAAATGAATGAACTAAGAATACTCACTGCTAACTTGCAGAATCTGTGCGTAGCTTTCTTTATGTTTTTCTCGTGACTGATACAAACTGGACCAACCTCTTTGTTCTTTTTTTTGAGTAAGTTAGGAAACCCTGTAAAAATCTACAGTTCAGCAAAACATACAAAGCCTCACAGGCCATGCTAGTAATGGGGTAGTAGTATGAAATGAGTATCAACTGGTACTTTGGAAGAAGCAGTCTCCAGCTTATACCTTTCTTGGCCATTCATTTTCATTCTTGTGCCACACTCTGCACTGTGCTAGAACGAGAATCTCTCATCATCCTGCCACAATAAAAATCAAGATGAGACTTTTAATCTATTTGCAGGGTTATTTTTCATCCAGATTAATTTCTCAGTCCCACTCAATAAGCAGCAACATAAAATGTTTGTGCTGCAGAGATGGCATGGGACAGGAGCAAGCAGGTATAAAAAAGGTCTATGTTTTGCAGCAGAAGGGGTAGCTTTAATTCAAAATGCCAAAATACAACTTAGGAAGGGAGTCCCACATTATGAATTCTCTGGCAGCACAGACATCTCAAGGGATGTATACATCTCCTTCTGCCTGTTACATCCCTTCAACTGATCCAGTTCAGGTGTTTGTGCAGCCACATCCCATACTTCACAGGTGAAAGAGGGCTTTTTGGAGAGGTTTTTTGAGCATTTCACCAATCTGGCTGTGGAGCAGCTAAAGAGCCAGCAGAGGTTTGTGCATGCTGGGAGGTAGCAGCATGGGAACAGCAGCAGCTCCCCACAGACAGGGTGAATTAATGAGCCTACATCACCTGGGCTCACGGGCTTACTTTCCCCATTTTCGTTCCCAGAAACATCAGCAAAGTGAATGAGAAAAATGCCCTGGTATCAGTTCTGTGAAACCTGAACTTCCTGGGAAGCACCCAGAAAAATGTATTCAAATTGACTTTTCAAGACTGTACTCAGTATGTATGCATATCTTTTAAAGACAGTCTTCAGTGTTACTGTTCAGGCTCAGACACAGAAGCAAGTTACAATGGGATGACAAGTTACTGTGCATCTGAACACTCATTGCCAGTGACAAGTGTAACACTTTCTAATGTATCTAGCAATGAAAAAGAGTGTTAAGTAATAGAAATTGCTTTGCCTTTTCCATAGGACAAAAGCACACCATAGACAGAAACAGATCACAGATGTGTGGAAGTGTGATAACTTCTTGAGATAACTACCTTGTGTGTCACAGCTTTTGTCCAGAATTAAATATGACTTTGATCTGACTCAGCTTACTTTGTTTTGGAAGTGAGTCAAATTCATTCTAATTCTAGGTGAGAGTGGCCAAACAGAAGATGCATGTGGTTTAACTAAGCTACTTTAACTTCACAATGACTTCATATAAATTAAGTTGAAAAGCTATGTACAAATCCCCAAAACATCGGGTTGTATATAACCTTCTTCACCTATTATTTTCCAAAAATATAACTTCTTTTTTTCTATCACAGAATAAATGGGACTATTATGATAGATGTTTTTTACTAGATGCAATTAAAAGTTATAATCACTACTGCTGTTAAATTGTAGTATCTATTGCAACATGTCCAAATACTACTACAGTCTGCATTTGCAACTCTTTTCTGATTAAACAATGAGACACTGTGCACTGTCAGTGCTCAGTAATTCAGGAACAATCAGCCTACATGACTGAACATAGCTCAAGCTAAATGTAAAACTCACCCTGTATTCAAGATTTCCTTTTGGTTCGATAACAAAAGCCCCTGCAAATGGATTTGAATTTAGTATGGTAGGGGGTACTGCAACATCTTTAGAAGACAATGGAGAAAGAGTCACATTGAAGGTATAAACCGTAACACCAGCTGCTGCATTTTCTTCAACAGTAGTTTTTGCAGGCAAGCTCTGAAGCAACTGGGTTCTTCTTCCTGCAAGATGAAAACGAATGTAAAATTACTTCTGGGAACCTTGGGCTAGCAGGAGCACACAGCTTGTGCCAAGAGCTGCCATTACTGAGCACAAAATAGCATGATTCTCTGAATGGTGGCATTGCGCAGTAGTAAATACAGTGCTAATGGCAAAAGAATCAATCTTTTCTCTAATTTGGTACTGTACTCTTGTCATCTAGAGTGGCTGTTGTTAAAGTAATATTCTTACTGCATTGTTTGCCTTCACATATGCCTTTATGTAGAAGCAAAGAAACTGAACATGTTTCTGTTGTTTCATTTCACCCCCTGTGCTAATTGCTGCCTCTGTGCCTCCATCACTTCAAAAAGCACCTTGAATCACACAGACCCTCATGGTAAAGAAGCAATCTTTTGTGAATTACACAGACTACTCTGAGCAAGGAAGAGCAGCTGCTAGCCCTTGGAGGAGATGCAGGCCCAGAAAAGCACCCTATGGTTCAAAACTGCCTGGAAGCAGCACAGGCTGCTGTGGCATCCAACAGCTGAGCTCCTGCTTCTCAATCAGACCTTTGGACTCCCAGACCAAAATCTTTGCTTCCTCTGTCACTGAGCTTCTGGGTTTTGTTATTTTAACAAAGGCTTGTGGTGCTTTGAGTGTCTATAAAACATAGATCAGGACAGCTTTTAGGGCATGTCCTGAAACAACATCTTAGTAACCTCATACACATAAACTGACAATGTACCTCAACATGAGACTGTGACAGGGCCGACTGCTGCTTGGCAGGGCTTCATTGGCTTGTCCAAAGTGCTTGCTAAGAAAGATGGCTGTGTTCAGTCAAACTTCCCACACACTGTGTGCTAAGAGGGAGGCAGACGCTGCTCACCAAAGGGCCTGGCCAGGCTGCCTATACACTAGCAGTTACTGTAGCAAAGTACCCTTTTGCTGGACAGCCACAAGGTAAAAAGCTGCTATGGAAGCTAATCTACGGCCATCAGGACTGCAGCAGGTTTCCGCCTGGATGCTCAGGCTCAGCCTGGAGCTTGGGAACATAATGCAGAGGGGAAATCTGCTGCTTTGCAGCACTTCTGTGGTGTGGGGCTGAACCATCTCCTTTCTCTTCCTATGGTGCAGCTGGGGAAGAGTGGCCCTCATCAGCTACCAAGAAGGCTATTCCGGAAATGGAAGCAGGCTTTTTAATTTGGAATGGGACAGTTCAGGTCCAATGCTTTCCAATGACATTAGAAGAAGTCTTAGTGACTTTTCCCCCAAACTATCAAAAAATCTTTTTTTCCCTGCATCACTAGGAAAATTTGGGAGCATTTTAGGGATAGCCCATGTATGGCCTTTGTGTGATAGACATTGCTCCTCTTACTGGCCTCTTAAATAACTTTTCCCCATAGGATCACAGAAGACTTAGGATCCCTGTGCCTTTACTACATGAGAATCAAAACTAATCACAGTAGATGAGTCCACAAGAAAAGCGTGAAGCCACATGGTCTCCCTTCTTCCTGTATCCCACCCCAGGAGGTACTTGCAGGGTTTCCTGGAGCACTTCTTAGAGCAGCATGAATCCATCAGACACCTCTAGTTCTCCTGCATTGTGGGAAGGAGAAGGAGGGAACAGGGGCTGTGGGAACATACTAGGGTATGATGGGAGAGTTTGCGTGTGGGAAGACCACTTCCTCACACAGGTAAAAGGCAGAGCTGAGGTTCTTCCCCGGAGCTGCATGGAGGTTCCCATGCTCCCACACTCTAGATACAGCAGGTCCATGGATCACTCATCTGGATGGAATTACCCTGGCCAAAAGGCCTTGGAGATTCTCTGCAGAAGAGTAAGGTACAGGTGAGATGTGGGAGAGTGTGAGGCAGGAGCTGCCTGTAAGAGTTTATCTGAACAGGTCACAGTGATACTCCAGTAGGGCTGAGATCTGCTGAGCTGTTACTGATCTATGTTAGTGGAAGCAGGACCCAGTGAAGGATTGAGTTTTCATCATAAACAGAAATTGCCCATCCAGAAGAGACTGGGCTGAGAGGGGCTTCTGGGGATATATTTCCATAAATGGAGCTGAACTTTGAGTATAATCTCTTGTGGACAGAACCTGATATATCCAGTTCCCTCAGCAAGCCACAGCTCATTAATGGAAACCATTCCTAAAATAAATTAAATAATTTTTAACATTTAGAAACGTGGAAAGAGTTGTTATTTTATATTGTCTCTAAAGATTTCATTGGCTGTTTATTCAGGATTTGTCTTTTTAAATCACAAGTTCTTTCTTCTTGCTCTGTACTTTTAACTGAAATTTTCAGTACTGCACCTAAATGGCTTGGGTTTTTTCACTTGATTTTACAAAAGTCCACCTTCCATACCGCATGTCTTTGTTTACCTTCTTACTCCGGAGAACAAAACATGCCTGAAGCAATTTAATACATTATTTATCAGAATTACCAGCCCCAAACATTGACAAAAGATGAATCCAAGTGAAAGCAAGCATGAGGCTGGCTTTGGGAAATATGTATAAGTCTGTGATGTTAGTCTTTACACTGTGCTTAAGTCACACCTTCAAGCTTTTCTCTCTCTACAGACATACAGGCTAGAAAAAGGAAAGCTGAGGTTCACATGCAGTGTTCTGGTCATAGTTTTGGGGACACCAGGAAAAACACCAAATGCTGAGAAGTTCCTGAGACTTGGCAGAAATCTTTCAGTTCCTTAACAGCTGAACCTTGAGCGACTGTACCTGAGCAGCTAGCTTACTACAGGCAAACCAAGTGTTCCATGAGCCACCCAGACTGCAGTTGGATGATATGCTTTAAGTTGCTAATGTGCACATAGTCATAGTGGCAAATCTCCCATGTTTTTACACTGGGCAAAGACGGTGATATTACCCTACTATTTCCCACAAGTGTTTGCCTCTTTGGTCCCATTTGCTTGGTTTATGCAATCAAAGAGAAATGTTATTAATATTTCCAAAGAGAATATTGGAGTATCAATACTAGATATTGTTTCCTGGAGAGCTGACCTCCTTTCCTACTCCAACACTGTCACACTGAGCAGCAGCTATTGCACACCAAGTGCCTCATCCAGCAAAGTGTCATAGCAAGGAGCTGTAGTTTCTTCTTTATTGTACTGCTGTAACCACAGAGCTCAATCTAGTTCAGTAGGAAATAATTGTTACTTGATTTTTTCCGTCTGTGTCTGATCCCTAAATATGCATTATAAAGCTCCCAAGAGAAAGAATAACAGCCAACAGTGTTCTAATTTTAGCAGCATAATGAAAACATGTTCTTACCAGATACTACTCCCAGCAAGATGAAGAGAAGGAGCATGATCTTCATTGTCCTTATGACCCTGTACTTCACATTCCCAGGACGCAAACTGAAGGAATATCATGGTATATTTTCCCTAAGTTACATCAGCTCCACCTAAATTCTTGCTCTTTGTCATGCTGTGGAGCAAAAAACAAAACAAAGGACCCATGTCTCTAAGGAAGTTTCTAAACACCCTCAGCTTGTTTGCTTGTCAGAGAACTGCTCCTTACTGACACTCCATCCACAGTCCTGGGCAACACTTTGGAAAACAATCATTAATAGTCCTTTCACTGCAATAATATTTTTGAAGCATTATGAAAAGAATCTAACGTGTTCTAAATCTGAAAATACCATGCTGCTTTCATCGCTCTGGCAAATTAGGTGCTGTTTTCACATGTCAGAATCAAATACTCATGCTTTGCTACTTAAATCAAGAACCTGAAGTTTTCTCATTTCTCTGGCTACCAGAGAATTACTCAGACAACACACAGCATATCTGGAGGTGAGATTGCAGTGTATGTACATGATGAAGTTAGTTTTGCTGCAGCTGTCTCCAGAACAGCATGGACAGCTATGTAAAGTGCACTGGCACCCTTAGATCAGGCATTTAGCTAGCTAGACCACAATACACCCATGCAGGTTCTTTTGTTTTTAATCTAAGGGCAACCCTAGCATTTTTTCACGGAGCATAGTACAGAGGTGACACTAAAACTGGACCTGGCTGCAATATAGATGCATCAGCATTGACTCATAGAATTACTTGGGTTGCAAGGGACCTCTGGAGGTCATCTAGTCAAGCACCCTGCTCAAAGCAGGCTTAATTAGATCAGATGATCAGGGATTCATTTAGTTGATCCTCGAGCACTTCCACACAAACTGGAGAGCTCTGCTAAGAGGTAGAATTTAGAGATTCAGCTTCAACACAGCTTTGGGGAAGTCATACTAATTTGTGAGCTAAGCTAGCATCCCTTTATGGTTCTGCATGACACTATGGCTGTCCCAGTGAAAGCTGACATTCGTTCAGAAAGCTCTGCCCCATGCTCCTGTGTTTTATGTAGTATGAGCATGTTCATTGAATATGTTGAACATGAACAGCTAGTTTAATACTGGGACAGGCATTGCCTATGCTTGCTGCATGCTCACCTTAAACTGTTGTATAAATGTGCCCCGGAGGATTCTGCTGATACAATGAAACTGGAAAAGATGCATCAGTAAAATCGACTGATTGGAACAGAGCCATACCTACATATCTGATACTGGCTTAGGGAACCATAAGACACAGTCATTTGATGGTTGATCTCCATCTGTTTTAAAGTGCTTCTAGGGTCTTGTCAGGTCCAGATGAAGCCTGGTTCAAAGTGAACGTGTTCCCACTATATCATCTAGGAGCACACGTTGCATAAACCTGCAGTATTGAAGAAGTTGGTCTTCCATTGCCCCAGGAAAAGTGTGCCTAGACTTTCTGTTAGTAACAAAAAAAAAATCTACATGGAAAACCTCACCTTCAAATGACACAGTTATGCTGGTAAGATATTAACGTAAATGTATTTATATTTGCAAGAAATCTAGCCTGTCCCTTTGCCTACCAGATCATTGTCCACCCCTTCCTATGCATTTCCTTTTCTACAATGAAGATTTCGATCTGATTGGACATCTCACAAAGATGAGGTCTTTGTTCACAGACATGAACTAGGCTAGTACAGTAAGCTTGTGATTTTCTACTAATAATTAGAACACTGTAAAACTGCTGCTAGCTTTATTCCCTCCTTTTAGTTGCAAAGTACAATCTAGATGCTGCTGTTTCTTTTAATCTTGAAAGAGCAATAGAAACAGCTGGGCTAGGTTTTAAAGTAGCCAGTCTTTCAGATATATGCATAAATTTGTTCAGTATCTAGCTATAGTGATAGGGCTGCTTCCATGCTATGCTCTCAATAGCTAGGCCTTTTCCACAACTCAGAGGTCACAGGTTTTGTCCTTTATTTTCTTTCTCTAACTTCTTAGTCTGGGGTTTTTTTGGGGGAGTTGGTTTTGGTGGTATTATGTTCAGGGGGAGGGGGAGGTGGTTCCTATAAAATGTGTTTTCCAACTTGTTGTTGTTGTTCTTCCTTCATCTGAGAACCTACACAGATATATTTTCAGCAAGAGTTCAGCGTCCATATAAGTAAATCAGGCTTTCCTCTGCACATCATGTGATAGAGACACTATAAAGCAATATAGGAGACAGGGATGGCAAAAGCATACGGAATATGTGCTTGAATATGAGCTTGAAATGCCAGCCTTTCCCCAGCTTCACCTGGAAGTGAAACAGGTAATTGTTTCAGGTGCTAAGTGAATACCCATAAAGTAGTTATTTTCTATTTTCTCTCTAAATATGTCTCGAGGGCTTTCAGGTATACTCTGTTAAGCTTCGTGGTTCAAGCATGTTGTGAGAAGAGATTGTAGAGGTGTCCAGGGAAACATGGGGAGAGTCAAGTGTAGCACACAGTGAGGGAAGAGAGTGCAAAGGGCAGCTCAAAGGGATGCAGTGTCATGAGGGGCTCTGGCTCCTTCTTCCTTCAGTCACTGCCAGTATGTCTCAGTACCTCCCTTAGATCCTTCTTTTCTTACATTTCTCTGCTGAGTGGATTTCTGTGATTCTCTGATTCATCCTGCCAGCTTGTAAGGAAGAAAGTGAAAAAGCAACCATAATTAAAGGAGAGCCCAAACAGATTGAAAATTAAATAGAAATAAATACATGCATATTATCAAATATGGAGCTGGCTAGGAACAGATGAGGTAGGAAAAGGCAAGCAAGGCAAAAGTTCCCTGGTGAGGTGGCAACAGTAGATCTGCTGCTGCATGACGGTCAGGAATGAGATTCCTGGGAATATAAAGTAGCAAGACGAAGAGAGGTCAGGGCAGCACAAGCGAGAATAAAACCAGGCAGTTTGCAGGCAAAGCAGAGGGAAGAAAATGTAATTGAAGTAAATGATAAAGATCAAGGAACAAACTGGTGTTTAATCATTACTGGCTTTCAAGATGATTTGAGATCTGGGTACTTTAGAGCAGTACAGAAAAAAATGTACTCCTGAATAATGTCTTCTGGATTACCAGGTAAAATGGAGAATGTGAGGAAGACACTACATCTTTCAGGAAATTAGAAACTTGGTTCCAGTGGAAAGACCAATATATTGAACTGCAAGAGACTGCACTGGTCTTAGGCTGAAAGCAGAGAAAAAGAACATGGGAAGAGAGGGGTATCAGGTGGGACAGAAGAGAACTTGATGTGCAAGCTTGCAATTGCCTGTCCTCAGAAAAGTGAGATATTTTGCCAGCCTCAGAGAACTAGTCTACTTACATAACAAAATGTGCAGGTTCAGGACATTAATCCTTTTTCTATGAATTTAACTCTCAATTGATATCCAGTCTGTCAACAGGAAAGAAATGTTCTCTCACTTTTCAAACGCATCAGAGGTTCAAGACATAATTTTCCCATTAATGGCAATTTCAGCCAGAGCAGTGGCTCTCTTCCGCTTAGCCAACTCACAGGAAGGAGACAGTTTGCTCTAACTATGGTAATTACTCACCAAAAATTGAGCACATAAGGAGAATTTTCACACACCTGATACAATGTCAGTTCAAGACTATTTCTTATAATTATTTCATTAATTAAATTACCTAGACTGCCAGGTTTTATTTTAATCTCCTTTCTCTTTTAAACACTACAGATTCTCCATTCACTGCTTTGGTAACCTTTCCTAAAATATTAAAACAGTACCTTAGCATCCTACACCAAAAACTTATGCACCATTTCATTACATTTCTCTGCTAAAAGCTTCCTCTCTACCATTTATGAGTGACAAGAGCAAACTAAAAGTCATGAGTACTACCCAGGCTACCTTAATCTCACCCAAAGAGATCCCAGTTTAGCAAGGTTAGTAACCCACACAATTATACAAAAATAATCACAGACAGATACCTGGGGCATCTATTTTCTGTCATCAAATTGTGGATACATACACTCATCAGTCTCCTCCTAATAATTAACTTGAGGTGTCTGTTAACACAAAGTGATTCCATTACCACCAGGAACTTTTGGTGGGATCGAGGTTTAAGAAAAGAACAGTTTAAAATCTGGGTAAGTTCATACAGAAGCCTCAAAACAATGCTTTTGTCAGTGCTGAAAAAAAAGTTCTCCTATTGCTAAAGCAGTTATACACCCAAGGGATGAAAACATTTTCCAGCAAAGAAGGAATCCTGGGAGTCTGTCTTTTGCCACAAAGAGTCTGAGCACTTATTTTAGAAGGACTGGGAGTATGTGAGGCATTGAGGAGATTGTTCTGATCCTTCCCATTCTCTCCACTCCACCTTGACAAATGTGGATTGAGGCACACAGATGATTACACGGACATAGGTTCAAGAAGGCTCCAGGTGTACTTCAATCCTCCATGCAAAGGGTCAAGCGATTTCTCCAAGACCACACAGGAAGTCCAGAAGAACCAAAGTTCTTGGTCCCACTATCAGTCTCAATCCTGATGACTGTAAGGCATCATGACTGTAAACAGCACATTGTTGCCAAATGTTTTTCTCTTTGAGAAGTTCTTGTGCTGCTTAAAAAATATTACATTTTCTTCTGCATTAACACAACATGGAAGTCAGTGAAACACAAGCTTCAATATTCATTCACCTGAGCAAAAGTAGATGTTATCAGCAACTACTTTGTGCGTTGTGGTACAAGACCAAAAATGTGTGGTGGTGTAGAACATTCAGTACCTGTGAGAAATTGTCACTTGTTCACACCAGTCATGTACGCTGCTTGAATTTCAATTGTGTGATTTGTCTTCCAAAATGTTTTAGTGCAAGTAAAGATTCAGTGAAAAAGGTGTTGAGGTCAATGAAGACCTTTTTCTAAGTTTACTGGATATTGGATCAGAGCCTGAATCCATGTGGCTATACTTTGTACCTCGTGATACAGCATATTACAAGTTTGTCTGTTATTGTAATTGCTGGGCCACCTGAGCTGATTGGTAAATATATAAACAAAGATGTGAAGTAGCAAATGATGCAAATGCAACAAGAAAGAATGCTCTGGGCAAATATAGGTACAGAAACTCCAAGGTTTCTATGTACATAGTGTGATGCACTTCACTTAGTCAAGTAATGTATCACCAAGAATAACTTAAACAGACCTTTGCATCACGAAACATACTGTATCTTACCTATTTTATCAGCAAAAGGGATTTGATTATACTTTGCAAATGCAACCTTGAATTTTAGTGCAAATAAATCATTTTCTGTTTACTTTGGGAAAACAAAACAAAACAAAAAATATGCAATTAGCAGAAAAGAGCATGGCTGAGCACAGAATGAGGGCTCAGGCGATGGAGTTTCACTTGGAGGTGGAGAGTTTCTGTCTCATTGCTCCAGGGCTCCAGTGAGCTTTGCCTCAAGTCCCAAAGGGTGCTGAATTGACTCATTTCTCCTCAGCAGTCTGTAGCCTAACATAGCTGGAAGAGGACATTCTCCTCCAGGTACTGGCATGGCAAAGCAAAGCCAGTGAGCACAAGTACTGCATATACCTCCTAGGTATAGGCTTCCCCTGGGGAAAATGTGGCTTCTGCCCTCCTCTGTAGCTGTATCTGGCATCTAGCAGCTGTGTGTAAGGGAGTAAGGAGGAATATTTCTCTCTTCCTTGTTTGTTTCACAGCATAAGCTGCAGTCTGGCTGTTGGACTGAAAGAGGGCAATACTTTTTAATGCAGGACCTTAAATAACTGCAAGATGACTGCTCAGGGTTCTGTGCTTCCAGTGTTCCTATAAGCTGCTGCCCCCATTAAATGACTGCCCATCAGCTGACTGATGGTAACCACAGGGTGCAGTCTTAGTCCTGCCATGACCACAGATCAGATACATCAAATGATACATCAAATCCTCAGCTTGATACTGCCTGAGGATTTGATGTATCATTTTTATTTCTGCTCCACTCTCATGCTTAGCAACACCCAACACAGTAGTACCACGATTTACTCAGCCATGTGAGGACATGAGGACAGAAACATGAAGGAGAAAGATGCAATAGTCATTGCTAGCTCTGCTCCTTGCTGCCTGTAAGATCTGTGACTAGAGAAAGCCTTTAGAAATATGACACAGGGATAGGACCATATTCATCTGGGTACAGACACAGAATCCCTTTTTTACAGTTGCTGAGTTTAGGTTGCGCTTATTTTATCTGAGAGCAAACATGAGTGAAGAAAAATAAGCCACTTAGAAATGACACAACATTTTATCTGAGTAATGACTTGAATGAGTCTCCAACCACATTAAGAGGCACAAGGCAGCAGGAAACCAGTGCAATACTCCATATATAGATACTTCTTGCCTGTGGATTTGAACATCAACACCAGGGAACAGCGTGAGACCACAAGGGTTTTCTTACTGACGGAGAAGATCCCATACAGTAAGTGAACTGTCCAACAAATGTTTTGACAGAGAACTGTAAAGCTGTAAAGGCCGGGTGAATGCACAAAGAGAAAAAAACCCTGCAGCCCAGATTGACCTCAGTCACATAAAACCTGGCTGTTATAAGAACAGCTACATGGGTGATAACAAGGAAACAAGGTCAGAATGTGTCCCTTTGCTGTGTATGGCTCCCCTGACCATTGCTGGAGCTGAGGGAATATTGCCATCTAGTGCCACACAGAAATCCAGCTGTCTAAACAGAAAAGAGCCATTTAATTCATGTGGGCAATGGTTACAAAGCATACTAAAAAAAGGGGACATTCTGTGCCAGGGACACCATTTTAGTCAGTGTCTTTGCCAAGCTTGTTATCGAAAATGGTACATTTTCTCCTTGAAAAAATGACAGTGTGTTGTAGGAACTGAGTCATAGTGCTTTGGAGGAGAGACCCCGTTCACAGTCGTTCAGAGGTGAAAAAAGTACCAACATACTCACAGAATGCTTTAGCAAGTAGCAGTCAGAATGATAAGATGATGTGGAGGATGGGATTTACCTTACCTACCTTGAAATAACTAAACCACAGACCTGTATATGTTAATGATACATAATCACCCCAGGCTTCTTTTGGAAACAAAGGGGCACAGCCAGTGTGATCAACTTTAACCATCACCTTTAAGATGGGAAACACTGTACTTCTGAAATATCTGTTTCTCCACAGTGACAATAAAGGGGGTTTGGGATAGCTAGCCCTGATGTTCAAATTCCTCCAACCCCTGGTGCCCATCTTTCTGTAATACTTGTTAACCAGGTAGCTAATAATTCTGATGATCTGCTGGTGGAAAAATAAATACCACTTCCAGACTTCTGACATCCATGATCTCAGTTGTGTGATTCTCACTCAGGTGAGGGGACACATATGCCCACACAGAAGTTCCCAATGACTACAATGGAAACAAGCACTGGCCTATACCATATTGCATGTGCTAATAGGCCGGCACGCCTGACCATAACACATTTTATATTCACCTCTATGTGCAACAGCATTATGAACTTCCTCCTGTTGTCATGCCAGAAAGACCCCTTAGGGGTTCAGAGCAGTTGAGTTCCCCTCAGCCAAGACCCTGCTGAGCTGGAGATGAGGGTTTTTTTAATCAGTGCATATGTTTGAGATACTTTTAATGAGGCCATCTACTCACTTATCTATGCTACCAAATATGTGCCAGATTATAACAATTTTCAGTCATTGCCCATCTGGAGCAGATTCAAACCAGTGGTTGATATTCAAACGCAATTTGAAAATCAAAATCACTTAAGCAACCAAATCTTCCAGCTGCAAATAATGTCCAGATTTTCAAGCCAGAAACCTAGTGTTTATATATATTGACTTAAAATTGCTTAAATGTCCCACCAGTACCTCCGAGTTAATTGCCATGTTATTGCCTGTGGTTGTGACTTTCCCACTATTTCTACCCCTTAACCATGTAAAGAAAAGGATTAAATCACAAACAGAATCAGAATCAATAATGTAAAAGAACATTATTTTTCAGCCTGAGAAGGGTTAGAATATTTGAGACACCCACTGCTCCATTTTATTTTAAAAAGTGTGAATCCCAATTAAGCAAGAGGCTGCTAAATTCTTTTTCTGATATTTTAAAATTCATTACTTCACATATTCAAATATAAATTCTTACAGGGGATTTTTCCTTTTCTACTCTGATTTAAATATGCTCCAAAAAAAAAATAAATTTGTACCACGAGCTTCTCCAAATGAGGATTATTTAGGTAACAAGTCTCAAAATAAATACTAGTGTATAAAGTTACTGATGTCAAACTCTGCCATTTTTTTTTAGGGGTATTTTCTCTGTTTTGAAGGGAGGTTCACTTAGCAAAGTCCTTATTCTGGGTATTAGATAAGAAATATAATATGTGCAGTGTCCTGAGTGTCCATAAATAAAGTTGAATTTAAATTCCATCTAAAAAGGAACCTGAAAAGCAAGGATGGCAGATTTTTATATAAACACATTTAACGTATCTAGAAATGTGATTTTCTAAAACCCTCACTCCTATCATCTCAGTTCCCCATAACTAAGATTAGCTAAAAAAATCAAAGCTAACAGCTTCCAGAAATAAGTATCAAGAAGCTGGCAGCAAACCCTGGAGTTCCCTCATACCTTTTAGTCCATAGGGATGTAGACTGACCTTTCAGATGCAACATAAACCCAGCTGTTTTCCTCAGGCTTTTGCCTTAGATGAAGGCTACCTCTGACAGTCTGGGTGTTCTAGGCAGGCAGGAAAGGATTACTAACATTAGCTCAGTATCTTAATTGCTGTACTTAAGGGGCTGCATGTTTGCCTACAGCTGGATCCAACACAAAGTGAAAGCTCACACTGACTTCACTGGGATCTAGATCAGCCTTTTAGGTTTGAAGGAGCAGAGGAAGTGGCAGGAAGGATGGACATTTTACCTGTTGGTATAAACTGTCACGGCTCTACTGACATTTGCACCAGTTGAGCCTTTATCCCAGGACACATGCAGCTTTATGAAGCTATGACATAAATTCACAAACTCTTTTCCTATGCTAACGGGCAGCAGTGAGATGACATGCCAAATCCCTTTCAGTATCAGGAAGTGGACACCCCAAAACATTCCCACACCCAGCAACCCATTTGGATGGACAGTCTTAATGCAGACAAAGGTAATGTCCATAGACGTTTAACAACAGCACCTATGTATCTTTTGTTTCAATTGACAGTAATGGCAGACAGTGGGGTTTAGCCATTTTGTTTAACTGATATTTGCAAACCTCTGAGACTATTTCCTTACATAAACCATTTTCTGGACACAAGCATTTTTCTTGACAAAACCAGCCTAAGTTGTACAGACCACTCAGTTGTTTTACCTCAGCCTGGGCTACCCCTGGCTAATATGCCCACACAATGGCTAGTGTTGCCACAAAGGGAACTGGATCCATTAATTGATGCTGGGTACGAACTGAGTGGATGACACAGCCAGGAGTGGATGACACAGCCAGGAGCAAATGGCCAGGAAATAAGGGGTCTGGGCAAGAAAGTTCCTGTGGAACCACAACCTAAAGCACTCCCTTCATTTGTGTCCAGAGGATGTGTAGTAATGCTGCTCCAGGTTGTAAGATACAACATAAATGGGTTTTATAGACCCTGAAACCTTTGATGTTGTTGCTGTTCTGTGAATACAGAAATTAAGCCTACTATTAGCTTTTTTTCTGTTGAATTAAATGTTCTATGAAGTATCAGAGGAGCAGCCAACATGTCCCAGCTAAATGGCTTGTTTGTAGGAAATTACTTTCTGTTCTTAAGCAAAAAGAATTTAATCAAATGTCAGAAACAAACTACATCTTGACAGATTAGCAAGGTTGCTGCTGTTAAAATAAATTTGTTGCCAGATTTGTTTACAAAACTTCTTTTTCAGGGATGGGTGAACTTCCTGGAATTTGCCAATCGTTTGAATAAATATTGTGGAGGATTTGTAAAATAAGAATTAATTAAACTTTTCCTCTGAGTTTAAACCCGACATTTTGCTCAGTGTGAAAAATTACTTGCAAGCAAAGAGAAGTCTTTTTTTGGGAGGTGGAGAGGCAAGGAAATCTGAGCACTCCCTTTTCCAAACAAAATTTAGAATATAATAAATATGACTAACACAGGAATTGTAATTTGTATGTTAGATTTGATATATTCTTTTTTAACTTTCTTCACAGTTCTGAACTGAGCTCAATACGTTTGACTTCAGCTTTCAAATCCCTCAGAGGTTTGTTTATTTTTCTGCGAGTCTTTTTGGTTTGTCTGCTTCTGTACAATATGTGGCAGATGTGTTCACTTCTGGAAATGGGGCTTTCTGATACTGACTCCTATATATGACTTGTGTTGCTCTAACAAAGGCCTTTGAATGTTTGTTTGGATGGGTGGTATCACCATCTCAGACAAAGAGATAAGCTTACTGTCATCATCCATTCATTCTGCTGGGATGTCTGAAAGGACCAGATAATAAACTGCTCATCCTAGCCAGGGAGAAAACAAGGACAAGTACTTGCATTCTGCCTTTTCCCTCACTGCAAGTTAGGTTTGGGGTTTTGGGGGTTTGCTTTTAGGGGTTTGGGATTTTTTTCTTTTTTTTTTTTGTGGGATTTGGGAGGTTTTGGTATTTTTTGAAGTGATCATGAGGAAAACATTCTTCATTTACAGAACAGAAAACAGCAAACTGTCTGCTCTTTCATGTAAAAGGTCAAGAAACAGTTGCTAAAGACACCATCTATTAGAATGGCTCCATTGGAGACGATATTCAAAGATGGCATCTCTTTTCTAATAAAGAGACAAACAATCCTCTCATTTAGACCATGACTTTTTTTTGGGGGGGTGAAGGGGGAGTATGTGTCAAATGCTGCTAACCTGGGAAATTAGTCTTTGGAAAAACCTTCACTGCTACCATTTGGAAGATGTTTCTAACAAAGCCAATGGCAGATGTCAGTCAATGGCATCAACAACTTGAGAGACACCAACATCACTCATTGTCCAGGTGAATTAAGCACGGTGGCTGTTGGTGGGTCCTACACGTAATTTACAAAAGACTTCATGTACTTCACAGAACACATGTAACTTTAAAGGCATGTAGCATTCAGGCAAAGAGTCCTTCTTTGATTCTTTAGGTACCAAATCAGGAGGATTGATTCTTCCCACTTACCGTTCCCTAAAAAATTTCCAGCCATTGAAACTATCACGACTGGTCTTAAAGGATTGATCAGTCAGAGCTATCACCTGCTGCTACTGCCCTAATTAAATTAAACTCCAATGGGTCCATCCTTCCAAAGCCTTGCTGGGTGCATTTGAGCAGTGTTTCCCATGGTCATATGTATGAAGCTACATGTTGGCAGGATGGATAAACATCTCGTTTTTAAAGACAGCCTCAAGCTTTTGCTCAAAGAGGCTAACACTGCCACTAACAACTAGGAAATCCTGGCAGATAGTCCCCATGAATATCTCTTTCTATATTTGCACAATGTCAAGCACACTATCAGCACCGAATAAATAATAATCATAGAAACCTGGAGTCAGCCAGGAAATAGCTGTGAATGAGACATTCATATTTTAAAAGTTGAAACTGCAAAATTATCTTCTTATGATTATGGGAAAACTGTTCTTTTCCTTTTTCTCTGCTGTTTTCTTTTCTTAAAGAAGCAGAAATGCTAATCCTGCTGCTGAAGGTACCAAAAAGTAAAAATTTACTTATTCTTGTACTACAGAATTACATCTGAAGTGTCCTGCCTGCTTAGTACATAAAATCTCTTCAAGGAGCAAAATGAAGAACAGTAGTAATTTTAAGTCCAAAAAAAAAAAAAAGAAATGGAATACAAATACATTATATGGGAGGAAAAGGGAAAGCAGCTGAAGAACAGTTTCACCAGACAATCTTGCTCTTGGTAATTTCTGGACAAAGTTAACCTTTTTTCTAAATATGATTGAAACTCCACGTTAAAAGGAATTTATATGAGTCATAAATCTTCAAAAATAAGCAAAATTCGTAGAGAATTCAGTCTTCAGCTCTATAGAAATAACGATAAAAGGAAACTCTCTTTGGTAAAACAAGCTGAATTTGGTAAACCGTCTTTAATT
The DNA here is from genome assembly GCF_012275295.1 of Melopsittacus undulatus. Classification (NCBI taxonomy): domain Eukaryota; kingdom Metazoa; phylum Chordata; class Aves; order Psittaciformes; family Psittaculidae; genus Melopsittacus; species Melopsittacus undulatus. The sequence goes on from NC_047531.1 coordinate 28,509,467, forward strand.
CAGTTTCTTGACAAACATCCAGAGTTGTTCTTTCTTCAGGAGAAAATCAATTATGTCTCCTTCCCTGCTGAGGTGTAGGACTCCTGTAGTATACTAAGGATATTTCAAGACTATATTTTTATGCTTAAAGATGAGAAGAAGCAGATTTTTAAGGTACTTTAAAATCTTCTTTTATATTTGCTGCCAGGGATACACATACAAACTTGTTTTTTTTCATGTATTGGTCATCTTTAACAGAAATACAAAAAGGTCTGAGGAATGCTTCAGTGTACCCATATTGCAATTAAGTTAGTCCAGCAGCATTTGTCAAAAGATGTAATGGCAGGCATTATAAAGGAGAAGAACAAACTGAAAACACAGAATGCCAAAAATCACCATCTGCTGAAATGATGGAGTATCATGCTCAAAGCTGTTAAGGTGTTACTAGAGCTGTTGTATGTTACAACATTAAACATTTAATTGCAGTTCATGGGTTTTAAGTAAAAGGACTGGGGACTGCTTTTTACCATAGCAACCGCAAAAAAGAAATCTCTTAAAGCATGTGTGCAATGCACACCAACACAAAAGCAAAGAAAATAAATATATTTGGAATTCAGAATTTCATTATAATTATTTGGAGAAATTCCTCTTTCCAAATTTACGTTCAGAGTATGCTGGAGAGAATAAGACATTCATTCCAAAATTACCAAAAGCCTTTCCTGGGGGCCTAGAAGAGGTATTACGTTCTGTATCTTATCTCACTAACAACTGTTAATATGACTTCTGCTGCTTAGGTAAACAGAGTAGGAAAATTAATGCATAGAAAATAAAAGAAGACTTCTGTCGTCCCACTGATGTGTGGCCACTTGTGCTGCAGGCAGGGTATAAGTACAAATGAATCGCTGAAGATCACATGTACTATTATTTACTTATTGCCACTCCAACCATTTCTGTTGTGTGCTGAGGTCAGCCTATTTGTGCTCTTTTAGCATGAGAAGCAAGTTACAGTGACATCTCTGCTTGTTTAATCACAGGTCAGGTCAAGTTTGAGAGGACAGGAGAAAAGGCAAGTAAAATGACAGTGACATCATAATTGTTCCTTCAACAGTAACATATGACATTTTGATCCTGATGGAACTTCTTATCCATGTTCCTTTTTGAAATAAAATGCTGATGAGCTCAACTACTTTTCCAGACACAGTTCAGTTTTTATGGAATATTTTGATGTAGGATTCTTCTGAAGCCTTTGCAAAGGCTGGATAGCTGTAAAGGCAGCAAATTCAAGAGGCAGCTCAGCAAACTACCTGGAGCTGTGATCTGAAAGGCGACATAGGCAGGTGAAAAGCAAAGAGTGAGAAAGAGGGAGGTCCTGCTGGTTACTGTACCCAGAGGATACATGGAGGGGCAGAGACAATAGGGAGGATTGTATTTCACCAGCCCTGAACTAACTGAAGGTTTGAATAAGGAAATGTTTTAAAAACATCTATTGTAACTGCTGAAAACAATTATGCCTGTGGTATCTGCCAACTCTCATAATTATCTGCTGTTATTTTAAAAGTGTGTATGGGGAATTCTGCAAAATCTAGGACCAATAATTCCGTGGCTGACACAGCATGCTCTTAGACTCTTACACCACAAATGTAGTGTGAGAACTGAACAGAACAGTTGGCTACATAACAATTCAGACTGACAAAGACAGACTGAGGGGGTTTTGTCAGCTGATGGAAAAATTTCTATAGGCAAAAGTATTAAACCCTGAATAAATGGAGGAATTCACCCACATATGAGGAATTCCAGGACATAGAGATGTCCTTTGAGTTTTTCCTCTACAAATCCAGGAGACACATGTTCATGGCACCCATAAGGTCTTCAAACAAGACTATTTCTAACCCATCCAATGGGTTAGAAATCTCTCTATTTCAAGGAATTCATATTGTATTGCTATTAAATACTCTGTTTATCAAGGGACTGTTGTTAGGTCTTTTTACCACCATAACTCTTATTTCCATACAGCCTCTAACTTCATTTTTTATAACAGCATGGCATAAATTTTGCTCCATTGTTGAAGAACAACTTTAGAAATATTTAGAAGTGCCCAATTCTACTGTGACATGAATATACAATTTAAAAAAATGCAACTGCTTATGCTACTGATGACTGAGTTGTATCAATTGTCCTAATTATGGTGACACAAGAGGTCACAGAAGGCTCCACACTGTTCTTTTAAAGAGAAGACACCTCTTGCCACAGAGAACTGACAGACAAAATATGCTTAGATAATATATTTTAATTGATCTGTTATTATTATTGTTATTATCAGAATTAAACACAGGCAGTGGAATCCACAGATATCTGCTGTCTTGTAAAGCTTTTCTTTTATCTGTCAATTGAAAGGTTTGGAAAACAACAGTCCGTTCTGGCTATAATCTTGCATTGAACAGGCATCTGAAGTTGAACTATGAAATATTCAAATGTTAATTTTGCAATGATTTTTAGTTGTCAGGGGTTTTTTTCCCCCTAAATGGGTATATGGGTATTGTTGACTCTTCATCTGTCTTGTAGCTTTTACATATATCAGATGTTGCATGCTGAGCATCTACAAACAAGACTTGATTCAATGCCCAGAGCTGCATCACTGGAGGTTATCAGCCAGATAAATGTTTGCTGGCCATAGAGATGTACAAATATTTTCTTAATCAGAGCCTGCAAAGTTGCAATTTTAGCTCTCAGGCATTTCAGAAACTTGCACCCTTCATAGGCAACATGGGATATTTTTATAAAAGTTCCAACTTTTACTTTTGCTTCTTGACTAGCTTTTCCATTTAACTCAAGTATTATTAGTATTGTGTGCTAATTCTTTGCCTGCCTGAGGGAAATAGTGCCTTAGGAACACTCGTCAAACCATAGGTTTCCAATAAATAGACTATCAAAGGGCAACATAATTATATCACGAAGAGAATTTAATTAAAAAAATCGTTAGACCTGTGAGACCATAACTGATGTCCATCCACATCTGGTCTCTGCAACTGTATTGACTGTGTAAAATGTCCAGTGAAGATGATGACAGAAGTATTGGGCAGCTTGTGAGATGTTTTGAACGATGATGGTATCAAAACATCTATGATGCAACTTCGCACTGCATGTAAGCCAATGCTTAAATATCAAACATATTTTTCACTTTGGGTACCTTTACTCACCAGACATGTCACTCACTATTCCTGCTAAGGCCTTTGAGATCCATTTGGACTGAGTCAGAATTTGCAGTGCTTATCAGAAGATACTATCCTTGACTCTTCCAGGTTGGGGTGGGAATCTTTCCAGGACAAAGCTCCTCACAAATTTAGCATGTCAATGCAAGGTTCTACAAAAGTCTTCTCTGTACAATAGATGAGACACAATTGATTTCTGGCACTCCACTTCCAGCCTCAGCCAGAAATACAAGACAAACAGGCTTGCTTTCTTCTGTGATTTCAACATGTCTGCTTCCTGTACAAGCTGGAAATAGGACATACCAGAACAACTGTCATAACATTTCAGAACTTCAAGCAAGGTGTGATTTCAGTCAGCTTCTGGAAGCAGCAAAGTCTTGGGGAGCCATGCAAGCAGCCTGGGCCCTCTCTGCTGTTGACTGGGCCCAAACATGACCTCCATCAAAGGCACACTCAAACCTCTTGCCTTCCAAAGTCAGGCTGAAGTAAATTTGAGGGTCTCCCACACACTGAGGGACAGCCCACCCAGGATGAAACCTTTATTTTACTGTTCTGGCAGCCATTGGGGTGCCTCCCCTCAGCCCACTCTCGCAAACTGTGTACCCCTGCTGGGGTGAGTCCCCATTTACAGTGGGGACCAGTGGGCTGCTGGGAGAGAGTTCACCAGCACTTGTGGAAAATGGCAGGAGAGGAGGGCAGCCCCTGCACTGAAGGAAAGGGGCCTCCAGTAAGGGCCAGGACAAGGCTGGGAAGGACTGCTCATTTCCCAGGGAAAGGCAGAGGAGAGCTGGCTGCCAAAAGGAGGAGAAAAGGAAAGGGAGGTTCCCTCCCATGCAGGTGAGGAAGCATTTAGAGAGGAGAAGGGGGCAACTCCAAACAGCTTTGTGAGGAGAGGCAGCTCAGTGGTGGGAGGTGGAGAGATGACTCAGGACTGGGAGAGATGTACGGGAAAGCCCCGTCCTCCATGGGGGAGACAGGATAAAAAGCAAGACAGAATAAAATGCAAAAGCGACATTAAAAGACATGGTGTCTGGTGAGGCAGCTGGGCCCGAGGGGAGGGTGGTAAGTGAGAGACTGGGAGCAAAAAACAGGCCCCAAGATGGTGCTTCAGTGGAGTGACCTGACAGGAGATGTAAACCCACCCTGCAGTGTACTAGTAAAAGTGATAGAGAAGAGGGAAGAGAATTCAGAAAAGGGAAGTGTTTGGGAGAAGGTGATACAAACAAGAGAAACATGGCATCTACTTTGAGAAGGAACAGCAGAAAATTGGTCATGATACAGCGAGGGAGATGGAATAAGTTGCTGTTGTGTGCTGCCAACACAGACAAACATGGCTGGTGAACAGAAAGTTATAATATACATTATTCATTAAGGCAAACTTAATATTTTATGAAAGAATATTTCTATGCCTACCTCACGAGAAATGCATGAAGATCTTTGGGGACCCATGTTTTTGTGGGTTTTGTTATTCACACGGGCACTGTGAGAGAGCAAAGCTTAGGAAAGGAGCATGCTGTCTGAATGCGGACTTCATACTGAGGCAAGGTAACTCCATCCCTGACTGGTTTTATATCTTAAAATCTAAACTTTACCATGTCTTTCAAAACTGCAGGGAACTCCTACAGGTTTTTTTCCTTTCTGTCCCAACCAGATGGTTAAGAGCCTTCCTCTAGACTCTGGATATGTTCTTCAAAAATACTATTGTTGCTGCTATTTACCAAAATATGTTTAAAATAAAACAAAACAGATAAATATTTAATAAGCAAAATACAAGTGATTCACTGCACCAGTGCTAGATATGCTTAACAATTTTAAGAAGCAGTAAGAAACATGGATTCTGTGATGTGCATACTGCAATCTTTCCAAAGTACCTGTCAATACGGGGAAATTGACTTTTAGACTGTCAAGTCTTCTTTGACCCATCATTCAGGTCTTCCCAAATAACCACACCAATAAGAATCCACACTCTGACCTGGCCTAATGCACAGTTTGTTGCATCAAGTCCATCTGATGAAGTGTTAGATCAGAGACCTTGGGTAGTGTGTTTTAAGAAGTGAGTTTGAGATCCAAGTTTCATACATGTTGTACCACAGCACAGAGACTGGATGTTCAGGTGTTTGCTGGAGGTCAGGACATAGGGAACATTCTTAAAAGGAAGAAAATATTGGAAAAGAAGATGGATTTAAACTGAACTCTCAGACGCTCCTGCCTGAAACCTGAAACTGTTCTAGAAAAAAACAAAACTGCTTTGCTTCTCACAAGCAATTGGTAAGTCCTCACATCCAGTGAAAATGCCTATCTGCACTGTACAAAGTAGTCCTATGATAACTGATAGTTACCATTACTAGCTTTGGTGTCAGAAAGACTCCAGCTATGGTAATACTGTAGATAAGACAAATTAGCCTCTTAAAAGCAGGATAAATTAGCTGATGTACAGTGCTATGTTAATGCATTTAGACTGCAGCCAATACTTCAGCAAAATTGTTTAGAACATTGTTTTAGACACTGCAAATGACGGATGTGCAATTTATTTTTTCACAGCGCTTGCATAACTCTCTTGGATTTGAAATGTGTATTCACTGTTGTGACTAGTTCATGTTGATGTTCACTAGCCTCTAGTTCATGGCCTTTTTGTGGTAGCATTTTTTCTTTAAGTTTTCCAGAGTTCACTGTAATAAGTTATCTTATTCTGCATGTTCTATTCATGTATCTGTGTGGTATACCTCCCTTTAGATTCCCCATTTCATCTGATAAGTGCTGCTGTAGTGTTTCAAGCATTGTTTTGTGTGAATCAATTTGCAACACTTGCTTGAGAAACATGTTTTTGCTGGGATACAAGACTATCTCGCTCAGAATTTCTTTTTCAGTTCTCCATTTTTCTGAACTGTTTCCTTGTTTCTTTTTTAAGTGCTGGCTTTTTTGGCTAAGATGGAACCAAAAGCTTAATCTGGATTTTTTTTTTCCTTGTGTTATTTCAGAGGACATTAAAAATAGATTTCTCTGCTGTGTCTATTTTATACAGTTTTCTAGCTCAAGTCTTACATGATGGCACTCACATGGTGTTTGAGACACCTTCTGAAATTACAAAGAAACCAGAAATACTACAGGGACTGCACTTCTGGCCAGAATGACCCTAGGAAGACTGGCTCATAGTGGCTTTTACATTTGGCTTGCTAAGTATCAAGTTGTTTTAATGGCCATCCTGTATGCATCTTTTTGCAGAAACCTACAGAACTTCTTAAGTATCTGCTCTGTTTAATGAATTTACCTACTCTAATTATCACAGGGCAGACTAGGATGCTGCACTATTAGAAAACCAAATAGTTTCAGAATCAGTTTCGCCAGTGAAAGGCAGGACTATCTATCTGGCAGGTTTTGCATCTTATCAATACAAACTTCTCTGGTATCTTTTCCCCTAAGGTGCAGCTGTAGTATTAAATAGGAAGTTCATTTATTCACTGTGGGAAGTGAGACTAGAGTTAGATAATCTACAGGTTGAAATGAGCAAAAGTGTAAAAATTCACTATAAAACTAATTTGCATGCAAGTCAACATATAAATTAGTTTTAGACTTCTCAAAATCCTGGAGGAGAATTGATATTTCTGTTCTTTTGTGACTGACACACAGCTACTTTGCTGGTGCTTTTCTTATGCAAATGCCATTACTGATTGTCTTTAAGAATGTCTTGTGATTCATTCACTGTTCCATTCCCACCAAAGTAGATACCTGGATTCATAAAACTGTCTGCTTTGTAATAATTTCTGCTATATAAGATAAAACCACTGTTGTGGTAAATCCATTGCAAAATAGGATCCTGAGAAGTACTAACGAGTTTCTTGACAAACTGCTTAAATCCTAATGACTTTGTCACAAGAACATCATATGTTTATCATTTTGTTATGATACTGAAGCCTTATACAGCTGGTTTTTACAATACTTTCGCAGACAGTTTAAAGCCATCTGGTGCATGATTTGCCAGGTATACAAGATTTAAAGCAGAGGGTCACAAATTCTAGCTGTTGCTGTGACTACACATGCCTGAGCAAACCCATGGTATTTTCTCAGTGTGTGACAGTGGAGTTGAAATGGAATCATGTCATTATTTCTTTGTACATGGTGACTACATCGGAAATTCCTGATAGCCACATGTGAGAACTGCTGTTTTGGTTTCTTATCTCTTTTCATTTAGATCCCAATAATTATATAAATGTCAGAGTGAAATCCACATAAGCCAAATATTGATACGCAGCTAGCTTTGGATGTCATAACTTTTGCTGTGATTTTATAAAGCCCAAGTCTTTAACTATAATTCTAATAAGTAGATACAAGAACATACAATTTTTTATCTCCTGGCTGCTTAGCGGAAAGTTTGCATTTGGAGATCATCTTATTAAAAGACCATTAATATATGGATTTTAAAGATTAGAGTTTCATTTGTATTTTGCTGCTTATTAATTAAAGGCCTTAATTTGCTTACAGTTTACTTTTTAATTCCATGTTATGATTGGATCACTGTAGTATTTAGAAGCTGCAACCAAGATGAAGGCTGCACTATATTAAATTCTGAAAGACCACATAATAAAAGGAAGCTTCTACTTGGCATTTGAAATAAAACAAGATCCACAAGGACCAGAGAGGGAAAGTACCTTTCCTGACCAACTTAATTACTTTTCTATGGCACAGTGACTTGTTCAAGGTCATAGAATTAAATTTCTGTATTGGTGAGCAGCTGGAAAAGAAACAGAGGATGTTTAATCTATACTTCCATGTGCAGATTTTTTATGCATTTCCTATGGAAATAAGTCTTCCTTGATCATGTTTGTGCCTTTTCCTTCTTTTTTTCCTCTCCACCCATAACTTTTGCATCCATTGATTAGTTGAAACAAAATTGAAAGAGGAGTAAAAGTCTTAAGTGGAATTGTCTTTCTACAAATTCTGTGAAAGCAGATGCCAGGAAAAGAGAAGAAACTATTTGAATGCCACTGCTACCATAAGCTGTAGCCTGAGTTCACACTCACAAGAGAGAACTACAAAAATTCCTGACCATGGGAATAACGTCTAAAATGTCAGATGGGCTCTCTTCCTATTTCACTCAGGGGTGGGGTTCATTCCTTAGAGCAGATCACAGAAGTAGCACAGATGCAATCAAAGCAGAACATGCACTTTTCAAACAAAAGATGCTGATTATTGGAAAGTGGGGTGCATGTGTAGATGTGGCACTTAGGGATGTGGTTTAGTGGTATACTTTTCAGTGCTGGGTTAATGGTTGGACTCAGTCTTAAAGATCGTTTCCAACCTACAAGATTCTATGATTCTGTGATTGTGGAAGCATTTGTTTAATGATAATGTTGTTCATGCATACATATGGAAGGGAGGAGGAATTCCTTTGGGAGGGTCTTGGAAACCTTTCTCTCAAACTGTAAATCACTGGATTGTTTCTTTTTAGGAAGGAATTGGTACATCTTGCATCTTTGATTTTATGCTAATTTTCCTTCATATGGTCTGTTTCTGTTAGAGCCTAGACTGTAGTTCTGCAGTGTGTCATGGTAAGCAGCATGTAGATTAGTGCCATGTGTTAAAGTTGGAAAGTTTCTTCACTTTTTTTTGCTTGGTATGTGGCAGCTTGTATTAAATAGCTTCTCCTTCCCCTTTTTTCTCAGTTATGTGATTAGGAATTGCTTTACTGCTTATGTATCCTGTGGCAGTATTTAATCAAGTTTGATGTATACATACTTCCCTGAACTCTTACGTCGGTTTTCACTGATAGGGCTTTCCTGGGTTCTCACATGCCTTTCTTTTGTACCTGTTCTCCAGATGCATGTCTTGGGTGATCATGGAATTGTTATGGTGTAAGCTGTGCAGTGTAACTTCTTTAATTACATGACTATTTGGCCGCTGACAAGACTTTTGCTCAACTAGCTTGCGGTGGATATGAGCACAAGTGCCAAACATGGTTGACTATTAGCATAATGTCATTTATTATTCTTCCCAAGGAACTCCATCTTGCTATTCCTCACCAAAAAGTTTTATGTGTAGTGAGCAGGGTTTTCAACCTCAACAAAAGCAGTTTAAGTCTATTCTTCTTTTTCCTCATTGATTATTAAGTTTCCTTATAATTAAAAACATAATTCATATTTGTTCCCAGCTAAATTTCACTAGACTAAGCCAAGCTCTTCTCATGTGACAGACTTAACTCCTCTGACCATCCTGGCAATCCTTTCCACACTTTTCTGTAGGAAGACTAATTTAAACTGGTGGCTAGAATTGTACTTAATATTCCACAACAGGTCTTGCCAGGGCTTTGTATTATATCATGACCACCCTTCCTGCTTCTGGAAATTCCATGTATAATATATCTAAGGTCATACAACTTATGGCTGCTTCACACTGGTTGCCAATATGGCTGCTGTGATTGACTTGTTCTCTTTGAAGGCATATTTTGGTGAGCTTTTTTCCTTGATTGTTTCAATTGTGTTCCTTAGTCTCTTGCAGCTAATGTCACAGAACTGGAGGCACTTTGGCCTGGCCATACAGACTCTAAGCTTTTAGGCCTGAAAATTTGTATATCCTACCTACTTTTTGGAAGAGGTGGTGTGAATGCTATCTGTATCTAATACTGCATCTGTTGACAGGGTATCTAAGGCAAAGGCTGCTTAGCCTTTGCCTAAACATTTAGTTTAGCACTGTAAAGAGCTCAGTCTTATGAAACGGTAAGAAATCTACTTAAATCCATGGTAGACTGTAGTGTCATGTACCTTTCTGCAGGCAACAGTGCTACTCCAGCAGTGCTGACTTCAGCAGTGCCTGTCCTGCTCCTCTGGACACAACTCCAACCCTTGAGTAGGTCTTACATGCCATTTCCTCAAGTTTAGATTGATTTCATGCTTTGCTGGTGTGAACCAGCAAAAAAAGTGAATGGTGACAGTGTCTTAATGGAGTGGCTGGGAAGAGGCATAGGACAGGGAAGGGACAGTGAAAAACTCACACCTGCAATCAGAGAACCATGAGCTTCAGTCATTAGTTCTTCTGCTGGGGCTGCACAGCTGTATGAAAGATGCTGTGAGCAGAGTCTGTGAGGCTGCTTAAATGAAACTTAAGTCTTCCACCACTGGTTTGGCTTTGGTATGTTCGGCTTAATAGGTGTGAGCTGGAGCAAGAGGTTTATGCCGCAACTCCTTACACAAATCAGATATATTGAACACAAAAAAATTCACGGTAGTGTTACTTTCTAGCCTTACCTAAATGAAGAAAAAATTAACCAAAAATTACACAGTCCTAAAATTAAACGAAAACAACGTAAATCCTGTGGGTTACACACAGCGAGATGAAAACCTCAGTATTGAGAGGAGTGGGACCTGCGAGTTCTGTGCTGCCGTACCGTAGCCTAAAACACCAAAACAACGAAAAGCCTATTTGCAAACAGATGAAGCCTGTATTTAAACGCAGATCAGGTAGTATTTGGACAACGAAATGGCTGTGGTTATAGGTGATCCACAGGAGGGCAGCTGGAAGAAGTCCGGGAGCCCGGGAGCCTCGACACCGCCACCCGAGGCCGCGCTGGGCCGCGGGGGTCGTGCCGCAACTACCGAGAGCGCGACCCAGGGACTTACTGCGGGGCGCTGCGAGACACAGGGTGGGGGTAACCCCCGGGCGAGCAACGCCAGCGGCTGCCTTCCCGGCGAGGCTCTTCGGCCGCCGGCCCGGCCCCGCTCCGCTCCGCCAGAACGGGCCGGGCCGGGCCGAGCAGGGCCAAACCGCGCCGGGCGGAGGCGCTGCGCAGGGGCGCGGAGGGGCAGCGCTGGGCGCCGAGGCAGTTCGGGTCCCGCGCCCCCCTCGGGGCGGGAGGCAGGCCCGGCTGCCGGCGGCGTCGCCGGGCGCGGCGCGCAGGCGCGGGGGACGCGGGCATGCGCGCTGTGCGGCGGGGAGCCCGATCTGATAGGGAGCAGGGGCTGACACTACCCCCGTGTGGGCGGCGGAACGTCCCGAGGATGACGTGCGGCGTTCTCGAATCCCGTGTCTCGCTCGCTCGCTCGCCGCCGCCGCCGCCGAAGGAAACGGGAAAAGCAACAAGGAGGCAGGAGCAGGCGCGGCGCCATGGCGGCCCTGGAGCGGCCCGTGCCCAGTCCCGAGGCGTTCCTGGGCCAGCCCTGGGCCGCCTGGGTGCGGGAGGCCGCCCCCCCGCACGCGCACGGCGCCGCCCCCCCGCACAGTAAGGGCAGGGACCGGCCCGCGGCTCGGCACGCCGCTCCCCTCCCCGGAGCGCACGCACGGCGGCGGGGCCAGGGGCCGGGGGCCCAGCCGGGCCACCCCCCCCTACTCCCCGGGGCCCGCGCCCCGCGGCGGGAGGTGCCGCCCCCCGGGCGCTCAGCTGACGCGCCGAGCCCCCGGTGCCATGTGTGCGGGAGGCGCTGGCGCACGCCGTGCCGAGCCGAGCCGTGCTGCTGCCCCGCGGCGCGGGATCCGCCGCTGGGCCGGCGCCGCGGTGGGGGAAGGGGGCGAGGGGGAGGATGCGCGGAGGGGACGAAGGATGCTGCGGGGGGTGGGGGCTGGAGGGTGCTGCCGCGGGGGGCCCGGCGGTTTCGCTCCCTGGCAGATGCTCCGACCATTGTGCTTTTGCTGTTGCAAATAGAAACACTGCTCACCTCCTCACCTCTCCTTCTCCCCCCCGCCAAACAATAAATGCACACCTCTGGGCCCTCGGCGCTTCCTGACTCTGCTTCTCTTCTGCAGGTGTAGATCTAGAAGAGACTGGAAAGGAGGGTGGAAAAAGCAGGGAGGTTATGAGGCTTAATAAAGAAGGTAAGTGGATAGTGCTGGCACACCTCTCTACCTGTCTGTCTCTTGGTGGCTGTGGATGACTGTGGTTTGGCCTTGACAGGGTAGTTTAATAGCATATGGGTATCTCCGCCATGAAGAATGTTTCAGGGTTGGATACACACAGATGACTGTCACCGTGTCAACTTCTTTTGAAGTATAACAGGTGTATGCATACAATCGAGAGATGTGGTTAAAGATAAGGCAATTTTAAGCCAAAAACCAGCTACACCTCAGTGGCCATGTTTGATTTTTTTCGAGGACCCTGTCCCTTGGTGCAATGTTTCACTTGCTTCTCTGTGGAGATAACTGTATAAACCTGTGTGTTAACTTTAATCGTTATAACATTAGTGACTAGTGAGAAACATTTTCACTCGCAGAGAGAAACAGTTACCATCTTTGGGTTCATCCACTTTAGCTCAAGTCACATTCTTTCATCCTCATGGCTGAGTGACTTACAGTCAACTAAGCAGCCAGCATCTAATATTATCTTATGTTAGGCTAAGCCTTATTATGCAAAACCAAATACTGATAATTTGGTTTTCTGGTCATAAGGTTTTCTGGTACTGTAAGTATGAACAGGTAAATTTCAGGCTAATGGTATTTGCTAATATGTCATGCCTGACACAGTTCTGTCAGTTGAGAGAGGAGAGACTTGAATGGGGAGCGTGGGCAAATCAAATTTACACATTGTGTGACATGTGCCGTTAACATCATGCTGAGGTAAAACCTCATGCAACTAGTGAAATGGTTTGGGACATGTTTTCATGTAGCTTTCTGTTTCTGTTCTATTAAGAAAGCAGTATACATATACAACATTTCTGTCAGGAGAAATACTTCTTGTGAAGTCAGTTTGTAATGACTGATTCCATCATAGTAAAACTTCAGTGTAACTTACTGATGCTGAGAGAAATCCTGCTGTTACCTGTAATGTCATCTCATATATTCTGAAATGATGCTAAGTTTCTTGTTAAGCTATAGTGTCATTACACATGTGTTCAATTTTGAGCATCTTGGTAGCTTAAAGAGATCTTAAATTTTCTAAACAAGCTCTTGAAAAAAGAATGAATTAATAATAGAGTTGTGTGATAAACTATTAAATTGTGTGGAATACACATTAAATAAAATTATTTAAAATACCATAAAACCTCCCTTTTCAAAGACCTTTCTAGAGATGCCAAGCTTGGTTGTATTCCTGTCTTGATTTTTACATGCCTGAACGCCTCTATTTTGCCAACCCAAAACCAAGTTACAGGCAGATTGGATTTTCATGTAATATATTATGGCTAAAACGTCCCAGGCTCAAACAGTTTGTATGTCTACCAGTAATGTCAAGCGTATGTTTGATTCCAAAGTAATCAAACAAAAATCTCCCTACTTGAGCTTGGCCTTCATAAGGACCTTAATTTGTGGAGATAAAATGTTTTCTGCCTAGAAGTCCTTGAACACAAATTGTTACTATAAGCTTACTTGAGATATAAAGATTGAAATGCATCCCTACTCCTTAGTCATACATAATATGCAAATTGTTTCCTAGAACGATTCAGTATAGATTATCAGCTCTGCTCTGTCATTGTTTGGTTTTGGGGAGGTTATAGACCTCATCAAAGGAGCTCTATTTAAACTCAGTATCCAGAAAAATTATTTCCAACCTAAGTGTAATGTCATTGCTGACATTGTGATAGTGAGAGGTGTGAAACACTTATTAGCTTTCATAGTACTTGCACTGTTATACAGTTTAAAGAAATAAAACTGTTATGTTTAGAAAATAAAAAGCTTTAGGAATTTTATTGCTTCCAAGTAGTAACTTGTTTTGGATCACTTAGAACTTTCAAGAAGTTTGAAGAAATTAGTATGTGTTGAAATGTTTCTACTGTATTCACCTCAGCAGTGTGTTAATACAGGTGTTTTCACCACACCCATCTGTGTCTCTGAATGCCCAATGTAAACCTTCTTGGAGCCTCATTATCCTTACTAGTGAAGGTGGGAAGAATTTCCAGGATTAGATTGGTCTGCAGAAAACATAGCTTGTGTGCTTGCAGAAATGCAGAAATTGCACACATCTGTTGTGTGACATAGTGACTTCTTTTGTCTGCTTTGTTCATAGGCACGGGTTGTGGTCGTGGTAGGTCTTAACACCAAACCCAATTAATTTTTCTTTGCATTCTCATCTATTTGAGTAGGTCTTCATATGGTATTTGTGGTGCCAGGAGATTGTAAGAGGTGTCTTACAAAAATCAGACTTTATTTCTGTAAGGGGGGGATGACGGAAGGACAGGACTTCAGATATCAAAAATTACTGCCCTGTTCGAGAAGGATAGTGTAAAATCTGATCTCACTGCTTTTACTTCTTCTAATATTTGTCCGCATTTTGTCAACTTCACTTGATATGACCAGATTCATGTGACTACTCCCTTGTAAGCAGTTAAGCAGGGAGCATTTTTAGACTAGTGAAACTGTGTGTGGAGAACATAGTGGGGGGAAAGGGAAGGAAAACTGTGGTCCCCTCCAGAGTGTGACAAGGTGTTTCAGTTTCGATCTATAGGAAAAAAATTGTTGGATGTCAAAAAATGCTTCAAGCTAGCTTCATCCCCCTGTCACTGCCTCCTTTCTGGTTGTGTACTGTAGGTGTTTAGAGTGGTGGGCTGTTTCTCCCTCTTACCCAGGTGGGGGCCTGGAAGGCAGCATTGCCAGTGGTGGTGGGGAGGAACCCTGCGAAATCTCTGCCTGACACAGGGGTTGATACTTAGTGCATCCATGGGCAAATGGTTGCAGTCTGGCAGTGCTCAACCTTTCTGTAATGCAAAGAAATGTACCGAGGCCATGTGCCCCCCGTGCCCCCTCCTTTGGGCAGAAGTAAGAACATAGAAATACTGCTCACTGCTTTCCTTTATTCGGCAGTGTATATGTAGGCAGCACAGTGGAGAGAAATTTCCTGAACATTTATTCAGTTTTGTAGATGGAATTGCTTTTTGCATGCTAATACTTGGTTTATGTATCCTTTAGCAAATGCAGTATGGCCATGGTGGACTTTTATTGGCTTGTAGGTTTGTGGAGAGGGGATTACCAAGTTGTAAGTGTTCACAAAAAATGAAAAATTTTATGCAGATATGTTTGTGCTAGGGAAAAAAAACCCCAAAACTCAACACACTTATGTGCTTATCTAATCAGGAAACAGAAACAGCATTGTGTAACTTATCTGACAAATCACTACCAACCAACCGGCTTAGCTAAAAGAGGGGTTATCAGAATTGGAGCAGCATTTGGGGTTTAGATTGAATTTTGAAAGTTGAATGGTGTGTCTGGATAATGAAGATTTTCTTCTAGATAGCAGGTGTAGTAAAAGGAGTCTGTATTTGTTTGACAATTTGTGTCCTGTGAAAAGTCCCAGTAATTGTATGCCTGAGAGATACAGTGATCTTGTATTATCAGTCATAACTTGTAACTGAGTTTAGGTTCATTTTGGAGGCTTTTGTTTTGTTCTATACAATATTTAAGAAAATAATAGAAGAATGTTGTTTTTTTTGTTTTCCATACAAGACTTATTAGTAATCACTTTAGTAAATGTGCGAGCATTAAGTGTCATGAGTGTTTCTAGGTAGGCACGGGTTGTAAAGGAGCAAAAGATATCCTGTGTATCTTCATGGACTACAGCAGGGTTAAATACAACATATGGGATTTAGATCTGTATCTGGGTACTTGGTGTCATAATCAACTTCAGTTTCTCAGTTCAGTGGGTTTGTATTATTGAGGTTTCAGTCTGATGGTGTGTGTGTTTTGTCTTAGATAATCTATTCTGTTTTTCTAACATTGTGTTAAAATTAGAGATTTTCTATCGTTGTGCAGCCTCAGACTTGACCATTTTACTTGATGATTAGACAAGCAAACTGGATAGTTGTTTACAATATGGTTTTCCTATTTTGACTTCCTATGTAACTATCTGATGGAAAGCTTTTTGGTAAATCCATTGGCACTGTCAGAACAAAATTAAAGGGATACTGATTAGTTTTGCTTTCAAATTTTTTTTTTTTATTCTTCAGAAAAATAACTTGATTTTATCATTTTTCATGGAAAAAATAAGAAGCTAAGGAGATTGAGTGATGGTAGGGAGCACTTAATAGGGAAAAAAAAGGATGTAGCTTGTAACATTTTCCTTATGAAAAGCCAGAGGAAGAGAACGAAGATTATTTATGAGGAGACTGTAAAAGAAGAGAAGGCAAAACCAGCTGGTTAATGTAAGCATAGGAATTGAAGTTGGTCTTTTTTTTTATTCTTATTTATTTTGTTGTTTACTAGTGGTTAGCTGATGGTGCTGTTTGTCTCCTTTAAAAACATACTAACCAAAAACTTAAGGATAAAGCATTCTTGTTTTTATTTAGCTGCCTTCATCTCCACCTTTTTGTGGTGGTAGGGAATGTTGGAAAAGGCTGAGAGGGAAAGAAAATTATAATGAAGTTTTGAGCACATACCCCAGAAGAAAGAAGTGAGGTTTTTGAATGTAGACCATGTTGGTTAGTGATTCGGGGTTGGTTTTGACTTTGGTTTTTCAGTGGGCAAAAGAGGGAGGTGAGTGTTGTATAGTTTTCTTTCTCTTCCCTGTAAGCTAATAAGGTCTTCCAGAGATACTGGTTTTTAAACAGATGTAATATTCAGGTGGAGCTTGGTTAGTGAAAGAACTGAGAATTAGCAGCATACAAAACTGTGGTTATTAGCAAGTGAAACTTTTTCTTACCATTCTTATCTTTATGCTGGGAATAAGAATAGCGAGGAAAGGTCCCACCTGGGTTTTTCTTTAGTATGAGAAATGACAGTAGGACTGGATTCTGGTGTTCAAATACCCGATCAGTTCAGTGTATGATATCTGACTCCCATAGTTTGGGGTTTTTTTTTCCCATGGACAGCTTCTGCAGGGGGGTGGTGTGGCTCCTGGTTGTGGCTGTCACCTCATTTAATGTGTCTCAAGGAAT
Source organism: Melopsittacus undulatus (assembly GCF_012275295.1). Classification (NCBI taxonomy): domain Eukaryota; kingdom Metazoa; phylum Chordata; class Aves; order Psittaciformes; family Psittaculidae; genus Melopsittacus; species Melopsittacus undulatus. The sequence continues at coordinate 28,526,436 of NC_047531.1, forward strand.
GGTAACAGATGAAGAATGAAACATTATGTATGATAGTGCCCAGAAATTTAGTCAGAATTGTAGTTTATCCTCATAGTTACATAGTTATTTTCTGAAACCTGTCCTTTAGTTCATCAGCCCACACACTGGATAAAAAGAGTGGAGTCATTGTAAGGCTCTCTGATCAGACATTCTGTGTTTTAAGTTAGGATTTTAGTAGTTTCAAATATGTATCTGAATCACTTCTAGAAATAATTTCTTTAAAGATTCTGGGTTTGTTAGATGGCACATATCTTGCTGGAATTTGGTAACATTTCTCCTAGTATTTGTGCAACAGTTATTCTGAAGAGGTTAGATCTCCTATAGTGTAAGGTAGCTTGTTTGATCACTGATGGGGAAATGACATGTGATTTTCTGTCAACTGACAGCACTGTCACTAAGGATCTGTCTCTGACTTTGCTTCTACTTGTTGCAATTTATAACTGGACTTGAGAAAGAAGGAAATGACATGTTTACTAGAGTGTACCCTGTTGTCACCACAGAAAGTGAAATAACTTCTTTTATCTGTTTTTGCTTGGGATATAAAAAAGTGTGTGTGTTCTTGTTGATCTGCCTCCATACATGGGTAATAGTTTATAGACTAAATATAGGTTTCCACATTTCAAAGACTACACACGTGTTGAACCATTTTCACTGTGAAACAGAGTAATTTCTTTGAAGTAGGCATTTTATTCTAGTTAATAAAAATTAGGACATTGTCAGGTTCTGTTTTATCTTTGGGGCAAATTTTTTAGCCATTTAACCAAGGCTGATGTGTATGAGATGGAATCAGTGAAAAGTCCTATAGAAAACATGTTTCAAATCACATTTTGTTTAAGTTTAATTTTTGTTTAAGCACAGGAGTCCTGTAGGCAGAAAATGTAAGTTTCTGGTAGTCCCAGTGAAAGATTAGATTTATAACCCTGCATGTATTGCTAAAAAGGTTCACCTTCAGTAAAAATAGTATGCAGATATGAGTATTTCTTAAAGAGTTAACTCTACCATAAAGTGACCTGAGTTGCATGATTATGTTTTATTAAGAGTAGTTTTGGAATGACTAGCAAGAAAGATTTTCAGTAACTAGGAACTTGGTGCAGAAGTTCTTCAGCTTGTCCTTGAAAAAGCTGATTCAGGAGTTAGTGGTGTTAGTGGTGCAGGATTCCCGGTGAAGCTGGTGTCTTTAGATTATTTGTATGCCAAAAAACCTGCGGTGAATGCTGTCGTGATACAGTCAGGGTGTTTGACAGAGGTCTCTTAGCAATTCTACAGCAAGATGTTTCTCTTGCTGGATGAGAAAGATAGTTGCTATGTGGGTAAAATGATCCAATTTTTTATTGTAGTGCTGTGCAGCTCTCTTAGCTGACTTAAATTGGAGATGGAATACAGCACATTACTTAAGACTGATGTGGGGCAGAGGAAACAGACTACTGCATGCATGATTTCTCTCTTTCCTTTTTGTGTCCCTTTATATGGTTGAATGTTGATAATTTTAAGGGAGTAGTGTTGTCATGAATTGTATGGTTTATTAAAAGGTGTGCTTTAAAGCCACTGATGATGCTAGAGAAGCGGGCTTTCTGACTGCTTTTGCTCTTGTACTCAGCAGAAATAGAGATGTCTTCCTTACTTCGGAAGTGTTGTGTTTGTTATTTAGCAAATTTCATATTTTGCTAAGTTATATTAATAATACAGCCCTTAAGCCCAACACATCTTCCTATTTATCTGTATTCTTGACAGCAATTATAATTTAGAATTATATGGTCTTCCTGTTTTTTGGTTTCTGTGTTCATGTGTTTATAAAACGTGTGTTGTTTGGCAAAAAAAAGTAGTGGAGTTTTCCCAGATCAGCAAGAGCATCAGCCAGAAGCAGTAGAGAAGTTGAAGACAAATGCTGTAGGCTCTGCACAACTGCTGGTACCAGTGTACATCTAGTTCAGTTTCACTAATCCCCAGGCCTCTCCTGAATCATCTGTAAACCGGAAGCAGTCGTGTTGTGACAGTGTGGTGTGCAGTACACAGAGGGTTTGGATTTCCTTTTGCTTCCCTTTCTGTTCCCTTGGAGCAGGTGTTAAGCAGAAGAAGCAGAAGGGTGGCTGATGAAGTAACATCAAAACATAAGAATGACTGGCAAAGGGCATGAGCTGTGAGGTTTGATTCTGTGTTCTTAATATTTTTTGGTTTTATTCTAATATAGAGTGTTTGATATTTTCTGACCAGTCATTTTTTCCCTTCCTGTTTCTGCTGTAGGGGGCTAAACATAGGGGGGCAAGCAGAGACTGATAATTTGTACTTATATTTGGATTGAACACTGTTAACATCATACAAGTAATAATTGTTGACAGGTTTGTTGGACCAAAAGTGTCTTCTCTATCAAGACAAAACAGGATGGGATTGGAGTTCTCCAGTGGCAGAATAAGGTGACTTCAGCTTGTCATTTTTCTGAGCTGATATGGTCGGAATGGAAGCAGAGGTTTGCAGAAATGTAAATCATCACATGCATTCATCTTTGAATCTCTGACAGGTATTCTGTCCTCAGGTGGCCTTTAGGCTGGCCACTTGAGATTGTCCAGATTAAATAGATTATCAGGTGGTAGTTGGCATATGCAGTTATTTTTTTAAGCTGCTCTTAGTCATGTCTCATTGAAACAGGACACTTCTGATGATTTAAATCTGAAAAGTTTGTTGGACCCGTGCCACCACAACAGCCACTGAGAGAGCCAAAACCTTATTTGTTTGGGGCTGATAATGGAGACAGTCAGAGGAGAATGATCCGGATGAATATAAGTAATTCATCTGTTACTGCCATGATTAGGGAGCCAGTGTTATTATTTGCATGATCTGAATGCCTAGCAGCCCCATCAGAGACTAGATGTTATTGTGTGCAGGAAGAGTGTGTGCATGTGGGTTGTGAAATCACTGTGCTGCAGAGCTAACTTTTTACCATATGACAGAACAGGAGTTTTAATATTGACAAACAAATGCACTTAGTTGCTCAACATGATAGGTGGTAGACTTTAGCTTAAACTAAAGTGTCTTTATTAGAACTGGCGAGGAAAGCTTTAAGGTGGTGTTCAAAATGCAGTGCACTAGTTTTGCAAGAGCTTGGAAGATGTCCTTACTCAAGCATGGAAGCTGGCCTGAGTGAAAATACAGATTGGTTGTTAAAAGCTTAGTAAATGGATACTGACATTGTGAGCCAACTAGAAACGTGAGCAAATCATGTGATAGCGAGTAGGATGTGGACAGACTATGCTAGGTATGCCAGAAGAGCCTGGAAAGCAAAGACGAGTCATTCCTATTGTTTAAAGCTGGAATGGAGGATTGTTGGTTGCAGAGAGAATAATGGTAGGTCAGTATGATGATATAGAAGAAAGAACTTTTGAAATGGCATGAACAAGCAGGAGAATGTTTGTCAAGGAAAAAAAGAAGAAAATTTTAATATCTAATGTGAGATGAAGGCCCAGGAAACCCTTAGCCCTGAGAATGTTTCGAGAAGACTTTGTCCTAAGGGTGCAAGACAGGAGAATGATTTAGGTATAGATGTAGCCTGAATGAATGGATTAAGAGAGAAGTCATTGTCAAAGATGACATAGTATTTCATATCTGAATGATGTGCAGGATGATAGTGCTGTCCACAGTTATCAAGAGAGGGGGTGGAGAAGAGAGGGTGGGAAGGGTGAGATCTAAGTTCTGTTCTAGCTGTATTGAGCTGAATCTGACAGCTACTCAGTGACAAGAGGTGTCAGAAAGATAGACTGAGATTTTTTTGTTTAGACATAAATCTACTGTATTTGAGACCTGTCTCCTTAGGAGCAGAGTTTGTGGATGAATTTCCCAATCATAAGGGAAGGTGCAAAAGATGTAGCTTAGTGGAGCTACTAGAAGATAAAGGAGAAAGAAGGAACCTTCCAGGAACCTGTGAAATGTTTGATACAGGGAGGAAGGGAAGCAGAAGAGGATAGAGTTATAAAAGTAAGAAAAGGAAAATTAATGCTTTAAAAGGAGAAATGCATTTAATTTTCATGAGGAACGTACAAGGGTTACGGGTGATGGGAATATTTGACTGACTTAGTAAAAGCTTTTAGATGTTTTAGTGAAGTAGTTGCAGTGTAGTACAAGGGACAGCTGAAGGGAATTCAGGCTGAACTTAGAGACAAGTTAAATGTGTAATTTGTTATCAAACAGTTCATAATGAGCTTAGGGATGAAAGAAGAATAGAAAGAGATGTAGTGGAGTTAGAGAAGCAATGGGTAAGAAGTAGATTTCCACATATAGGAAAGACTGCCTGTCCTGCTGTTCCATCAGAACATGAGGAGAAAGGAGATGTGAGGTATGGGGTGATATGAGTGAGGCAAGTGGAGAGTGGGACAGTTTCGTATCTATGGTATGAGGAAGAAGGGAGAGCTGTAAGGAAGAGAAAGAGAGTGGGAAGGAAAAATGTGAAATGATTATTATGTTTTCTGGCTTTCTCTTGGAATAAATATTTGCATTCTAATGTAGAGAAAGAAATGGATACAAGAGAAGAGGCTTGAGGAGTGAGTCAAAAGTAGGAGGAAAAAAGGCTGAAATTGCAGGTGTGGGTTCAGCTCAACTGAAGGAATGGCACAGCTTAGTAAGCAGTAGGAGAGAGAGAAAACGTGCAGTAACCTCATTTCCAGTCTGTTTTCCTTTTCCACTGCGAATTCTAGGACAGGCAAAAATAAAGTGAAGGAAATAGATATTTAAGACGAACATGGATTTAGGATTGGTGGAGTTGGACCTAGCTGTGGGAAGGAAATGCAAAAACCATTAAAGGTGGAAACAAAAAGGAAAAAAAAAATACTATGTCAATGTGAAAAAGGGTGTAGTCCTGAGTATTAGAAATAATGGTGTGGGAATAATGAGCAGTACCAAGAGAATAAATTGGTGCTATTAATTATATGCCAGGTCAGCCTTTCAGTCAGGTTCTCAGATAGAAGGTCCTTTTGGAGATGACTAGAGAGAAGACTGCTAGCATTTTGTGCTCTCTGACAACCCCATGCTTGAATCGCAACGTGCCTCTGAGAAAGGTCAAAGCCTTGAAGAAAAGCAGCATTTTGGAGAATCCAGAGAATATTGCCTTTTCTCCACGGAGAGTGAAGTGTGTGTAGATCATGGCTGTGGCAGCAGAATGCTTCTATCCTTGGGTGACTGTTCGTATCTATTACATCATGTGATGGACATGAAAGTGGCTTGCTTGCTGGTTTCTAGCTCAGTAGTTTTGTTCCTTGTAGTGCCTCGTAAGTAGATAATGTATCTACATGGTCTATCATGTGCTGATACTGACTTGTGCTTCCTGCTTCCAGAGCTGAGACAAGGCCAGAGGATTACATTATCATGGACTGGGTACAAGCTGATGCCATATTGCACAAGGTCTACGATCAGAGCTTGGGCATGGTGCTGCAGTACCCATGGTTGTATGGCTTTTGCTTGTTTTGCAGGGCAAAGCAAGCTTGTTGTGGTCTATATGCTACAGGCAAGCATGTGTTATGATACAGCGTTTCTGTGTTTTTTTTCTTGAGAAGGCAGAACAATGATCTTTGAGGTGTTAAGTGGAACGGCTGTCATTTGTGATGCAGGCTTCTCAGTGTTTAAGAAGCTAATCTCAGGTTTTCACGTCTTTAGTAGATCTAAACAACTGTGTAAGGAAAGAGATGGGAAGAGGAGAATGCTGTGGGGAAGAGGGTTTTGCTCACAGAGGATTGAGCTGATCCTTTGACATGGAAGGTTTTATCCGTTACCATCCCTTCTTTTCCCAAGCAACTTTCTGCCTGTCCTTGTATAATATCAACATTCAGTCATCCCAACAGCTTATACACAATGTCTCCCAGTCACTGAGAAGAAAAAAAAGGCTTAAGATTTTTCTTTTCAGGGTCTCTTGGGTTTTTTTTGTGCAATATCATGAAGTTTTGTTCTAATATGTATTCATGCTTTTGTTTTATTTTTGGCTTTTTAGAAGACTTGGAGAACCTTGGGCAAATGTACTAGGAAACTGAATGTGTGGCAATGGAAAGATATAAGGAGAAATGGGAGAAAAAATATTTCAGCTCTTGAAATTATGGTGAGCTGTGTGTATAGTGCTTTTAATAGAGTCTTTGTACATTCTGCGCTTGGTGTAAGTTTTCTGCAGCTACTCTCATAACTTGCAGCACACAAGGTGTGAATGTCACCAAGCCTTGTAGGTATGTAGATTTTGAAAGAGGTAATGCAGCTTTATAGATTTTTGGGTTACTTGTTAATCAGAAAATACTATTCTTGACTGCATCACTGAGGGAGGTAATGCTGCAAGTTTTATTTTGTGGCATTTATTATTGTTTACAGCTTTTCAAGATACCTGTCACTATTCTGACTATTTGTTTTCCAAGCTCTTCGGCAAATCAAAGCTATTGTAAACCTTTATTGCTTTCCTGGAAGGTAAGAGTTTATCCTGAATGTGAGGGTTTGTGTTTTGTTTTGTTATTAAGTGTAAATTTGGAAAAGTTCTGGAGATGCGTAACATACATCTTCAAATGATTTAACATGTATAAAAGTGCCAGCATTCAAAAACTCCTAAGATACAGTCTATATTTCAGAGAGCTTACAATGCACTTCAGACAAAGCCATCATGGTATGCTGTGAAGGCAAAAATCAGTCTATGAATGTTGAAAAATTTCATGCAGGCAGCTATTTAAAGGAGGAATTTAAAGGAGGTAGAGAATAATTAGTGGAGGAAGGAGGCATCAAAGCTGATAGCGTAGAGCACAGCAAAGTAGTGTACAGAACAGATTTCTAGTGAGAGCAGTGTATTTGTGAAAATAAACTCTCCCTGTTTTGTTAATATTATCTTACTCTCTGGGAGCTGGAAAGTGAAGCTTATTGTAATTGCCAGACTGCAAAAATAACATAAATATTGCAAGATAAATCTTAATCTTCCTTAACTCTGTTCCCTAAACATGCCCTCTGTTTTCCAAATACTTTTGACATTCCCTTTTTTTATTAGGCTTCAGCCTTATCCGTTCTCTTGAATGTTGCCCTAGTTTTAATACTAGGCAAAAAGTGAGGAGAAACTAACACATTGTGTATGCAACATTTGTCATTCTTTCATCCTTCTCTTCTGTATTAGTTATTTTATGCCTATTTGTTTATATATTACAGGATAAGAGGATAAATGAATTTTCAACGTTCTAAGGAGGTTTGACTCTTGTTACGGACTTTCAGCTTCAGAGTGAGTCTGTTGTATCCAAATTCCTCTGAAATTTTAATTTATTTCAGAGAATCCCTTGAATGTGGGCTTTTCATGGCAGATTTCAGATGAACCATGTGCAAGCATGGAGTGCTATGAAAACAATATGCAGAACAAGTGCTTTTAAAAACTTGCTCATTTTAATACATTGAGGTGGTGCAAGAATCTTTCCCTGTATTCATAATCATGTATTAAAGCTGCTTTGTGTAGTAATCAGGACACTGTATATATCCAGAGGAAAGATTTGGAGAAGCAAAGGGGAAGAAATCCTGAGTATACACATGATGACTATTGATAATGTTTATAGATCATCTTTCATTGGAAAAAGGCCCAAAATGTTCTACCAGCAATATGCAGAAATTAATTTCTTACTGAAAGGGTGCAGAGGCATCTTTGAATACAAATATGGCTTCTGCTAAAAGCCTAATCCTACCTGCAACAGAATTAAATGAAAACATGCTGAAAGCTATGTACTGATAGGGTGTAATCCAGTCCTCACTAAAATATGTTACTGCATAATGATTCAGAAAGGGAAGGAACAATACCTGATTTCTAGATTACAAAGAGAATCCACCTTTCCCATCAGAGGTCATGGCAGACTTTACTGACTAGTGCTGCTTGACAGTTTACAAAAGATGGTGCTCCCATTGGCACCAGATTTTGCTCATTAACATTAAGTAGCAATCAAAGACTGCCATGTTTTGAAATACATTGCTGGGGTTAATCTGTCTGTCAAAGAACAGATATCCAAACCAAGCTTATAAGAACAGTCCGGTACTTATTACAGCAGAAAGCCTCAGTACTTCACTATATTTTAGCAAGTCACCACAAATACTAGTATGCCGCTTTTCTATCATTTTAAAATTGCTTAAAGTAGAATTTGATGTTACCGCTCCAAAAATTATATTGCTTGCTCCTTTCCTGTGCAAACATCACTATCATCCTCATAATTTTTCCTGCACCCGCTCTGCCAGAGGACCATCTATGCTTTACCAGATAGGGTAGGATATGATCTTATAATCTCAATTTTGATAATTTTTTTGGTAGTCTGTTTGTGGAAATGTTCATCCTAGATACTTAAAGATTTTACTTGGCTTATTTTTTCATTCTAGATAGGAAGGGAAACTAGCTGGTGATACAGTAGTAAGTGAAGATTATAACTGGCAATTAATTTTCCCTACATGGGTAGATTTATAACATTAGCAAATCCTCCATGACTAGCCTGCAGCTCTGCCTTTTGTCTGGTAGAACACTGCCTCTGCCCTGAAGCAGTCTTCTGCTGTGCCCACTGGATTTTGCTGAAAATCAAATCTGCTGTTGTCACCCAGTACTCCAGAGGTGACTATTCAGGTGAGCATCAGAACACAGTCGTGCAAAACAGGCTGAGAGATGAGTTTATTGAATGAAATAGTAGTGTAAAGAGGTAGCTTTAAATTGGGTGATTATTACATGATCGTAACGTAATCTTTTTCTCTGCAGTTTTTCTCTTGTAATATATAGGCACTGAATTCATACACTCCATTATACACAGAGATTGTGCAGTTAGGGTTTCAAAGAGACATGTGTTTTTCTTTCTAACAAACAGAACTATATTTGGTCACAGTCCATTCTGAATGTGTTGTTAGGAAGAAGTTCTATCTAGAATATAAGTAGGGATGGAAGAATTACCTTAGAGTATTGATTAAATTATTACTCCCTGTGCAAAGCAGTCTTGAAGAAGCCTGAAAGACTGGGAGAGTAGGAGAGAGGGGAATATCACTGCTTTTCTTGCATTTTTACTGAAATGCTGTGTCCTGGTACTGATGTGCACATCAAGTGTTGGAAAAACTGTAGGGAGCTCAGAAAAAAAATCTACATTAATTTGAGGACTGGATAATCAGCTTTAGAATGGAAGATTTAAGAAGCTCAATCTAGTTTATCAACAGACAGTAGAGGCTACCTGCTAAGTCTGTAAGTACTTAGACAGGGCGAAGTTATCTGACAGTTAGATTGTTCTTTGTTAGCTAGATTAAAGGGATTCGCATGGGTGAAAGCTGAAGCTAGATCTGTTCAGACTAGAAATAAGGTGCAGTTTTCTAATGATACAGTTAAATAGGAACAGCTTATCAAGGGATGTAGTAGACTCTCTGTTGCACAAAGTCCTTGCATAATGCCCCGGTGCTTTTCCAGGAAGCACCTGGTGCTTTAGCCAGTCAGAAAGCTTGGGTTTGAAGCTGGAACAATGTGATGAAATTCTGTAGCCTGTTTTAATATAAGAATTCATTACAGATCATAGGGAAGATTTTTCTTCTCAGTTCCTCTCCTCCCTAAAATTTCATACGTTTTAAATGCTGCTTTTGTTTAAAAAAGTTCATGCAAAAGATTAAGTCATCAAAGCAAAAGGCAGCTTCCTAGCAGGATGGGTAAGAAAGTACTATCCTTTAATAGCAGATGAAAGAGGAAGTAACACTTCCCATTCACCCATTATATTTTCCTGGTAATGAAACCCACAGATATCCCTCCAGTCATTAATTCTAAGCGTAACTTAATAATTTACCAATGTAATTGTTAGCCTTCTCAGAAGCATTGCAGATAATTCATGCCTTCTCACTTGTAAGTTCATGCAACAGACATCTGGACTGAATGCCCCCTTCAGTTTTACTTTGCAAAGCAACCTTTGTCAGTGTGTTTTTCCTGATGCTGTCTCCTTGTCCATAGACTTACAAGGAAGTAACAGGTCAATCTTTGTGGAAAGGTAAGAGGCTCTGTAATTTCTGATGAACTGTATGGGAACTGTTTTTGTTCTGGTTTTGCAAAAGGAATAGGATGCTGGGAGGGACTCTTCATTAGGGACCGTAGTAATAGGACAAGGAATAACTGGTTTAAACTTAAACAGGAGAGGTTTAGGTTAGATAGGGAAGAAGTTCTTTACTGTTAGGGTGGTGAGGCACTGGAATGGGTTGCCCAAGGACGTTGTGAATGCTCCATCCCTGGCAGTGTTCAAGGCCAGGTTGGACAGAGCTTTGGGTGACATGGTTTAGTGTGAGGTGTCCCTGCCCATGGCAGGGGAGTTGGAACTAGATGATCATGAGGTCCTTTCCAACCGTAACTATTCCATGATTCTGTGACATTAGCACTTGACATCATTTAGTTTACCTCTTTGTTGCAAGATCACCATCAGTCTGAGTGAAAGTATTACCTGTTTTCTTGATTATGTCTACAGCAAGGCAAATAAATGCTGATTTAAGTGACCATTCAACTTAGTTGAGAGTTGTTGTGTATGTAGTGTTAAACAAAGAACCTAACCTATTTTCAGTGAAGACATACTTTAAGAGGTTTTCCCAGTGTCTGTGATCCTGTAATTCTTGTTAGAATTCTGTAACTCTGTGTTTACAAGAGTAGCAAAATAATGGGAAAGCAAATGTGCTGCATCTCAAGTTTATAAATTCTCCTCCCTCATCCTCTTACCAGTATTGCTCCTTCCAAAAACTTGTAAGAAGGTAGCATGAATTGAAGTTCTAAAAAGGAAAATGTGCAATATTGGATTTCTTCAATTAAGTGTTAGATTTTGGGACTTACACACCAACAAAAACTGAAGACTTTCAGGTCTGTGGAATGTATGGGAGATTTTTTATTTGTTTGTTTTTGTTTTGGGGTGGGTATTCTGGTTCTTTTTGGTTTTTGGTTTTGGGTTTTTTTCCCCTCTAGTTGGAAAGGCTAAAACCAAGTGTGAATTGGATGATGTTTGCTCTAAATGTATGTCAGTGTGTATTCTGTGTGTATAAGCTCAAGCTGTTTCTTCTCAGAAATCTACAGGGTCACGCATGTCTTGTGCTACTTTGTAGTAGTATCATGAAGGGGTTCTAAGGGTTCAGGGATTCTGAATCTTCCTTGGTTCCTTGTTGCTGCCTGTGACAAGGTGGCATAGCTTGATAGGTGTTTGTTCCATACTTTCTTAGCTGAGTGGTTTACACTCAGAGTCACTCTTAGTGTGTAACTTGTGCACTGAGTTGGACTGAGTGTTTGGACCAAGTGGCCCTGTTCTGGTCCCCTCACTATGTAGAATCCTCTGTCCACAATTTCTCAAATGCTGGATTAGGCTAGGATGTACTGTTACACTCTGCAGGGTACTAACAGCCATCAAGCAGATGATTGGTCTACTTCCCAGCACCATTTGATCCATATCTGTATTCAGGTTTCATATTTTTCTTAAGCATGTGGTGATTCAAAATGACCCTCTTTCGAGGCATCGGTTCTCTCCTTCATCTGATTTTCTGCTTTTTATACAGTGTGCTTGGTGGTCTTTTGCCTGAATAAAAGTTGGGTTTAGTTTGTTTCTGCTGTCTCTTTTAGAGCAACTGCTTTTAGCTATAAAAAGTATACACTCTTCAGTGGAAGTAGTGTTTGGGAGTTGGTCTGAACTGTGTCTGTATTATATAGCCAGTATTTTTAGATGATCCTTGTCCATTGTCAGTATTTTAGGTAAACTGTTTCTCTTGCCAGGAATGGCTTCATGAGAATTCTTTCAGTGATATTGCAGCAAAAGCAACATCTAAAAAAGAGCAAAAGCCTGCACTTTGGGTTTGTATAGATACAAAATTTCCACTTTGATACTGTATTGAAAGAAGTGTAGTACTCATAGTGTTCACTGCCAGTATCTAATCATTGTCTTTTACAGGTGTTGGGGACAGTCTGCCCTTGTCTGCATGAGCATCCAGACTGTTTTCTGTCCTAATCAGGAATCTTGTAGCTGATGCCTCCTGTCAGTTAGAGATTGCTGACAGGCCTTGGTGTGCATAGGGCTTCCCCTGTGGCCTGGGGACAATGAGTCTGGCTAGGAATGTGCCACTTTCATGTGGTGTTACTGGTTTGTTTCTCCTCACCACCTCCTTCAGGACTGTAACAGTAAATGGAGGGAAAGACTGTTCAGAATAACCTAGTCTCTGTTCTGCTGTAATAAAATACCTAAAGTCTGGATATCCTTTTCTGTAAAGGAAAATAAAGAAAATGTGATACTTCTGCATATAAAAAAGTAGCCTTCTTTTAGGGATATTGTTGAGTTAATTTTGGTTTGACTAATGGTTTACCCTTTCAGAACCAATGAACACAGTTTTAATGCTTTAGTAACATACTTGTCTAAAGCACTTGGCAGGCTGCTTGATAAATTAAGCCTCTCAAGCTTTCTGTGAAGTGTCACAGATGGAGAAACAGAAACACAGAGAGGCCAAGTGACTTGCTGCAAAGATGTAAGATAAATCTCCAGTTGTGTTGGTGGAGTGCTTTGGTTAAATGCATCTTCATTTTGAGATTGTATAAGCTGAGGTGAATAAAAAACAAAATAAATTGCTGCATGTAATTACAGCATATGACATGTTTTCAACAACATTCCCCAAAGGCATGTATCTCGTCATCATGCAGTGTAGCTAGTTGTGTCTGTGCAGAGGCTACATTCCCCTTTGCCTCACTTTGAGTAACCGCTGATACTTTTACAAAGAGCAGAGTAATGGAGGACCAGGTACCTATGTGAGACCTTGGAGACTGAGACCAGCCACAGCTTTAACTTGCCAGCAGCAGTGAAAGTCTTAATTCTTCCTATGTTTAAGAAGAAAAAAAACCTGCTTTTCTCTATCTCTTCACAAAGTACCAGTCTTACTGGGCTATCCTATGGAAGAGATTTTTTGTCATCAGAATAGTTATGCTTTTTGTTGTTGTGTTCTCTTTCATTGTATTTAAAATTTTGCTGTACTTCCAGTCAAATGTTAAGTACTCATCAAAATCCAGGTCTCTGTCCAGATGGCACTGACAAACCTTGCCTTGGAGTGTATTATTTACAGAGGATATCTGTGGACTGCACTTTACTAACCTATGTATTGAAGCATCACACAGCTTTGAATTACGGTTCATTTTTTCCCCTCAGAATTTGATCCAAGCAGCTGGCAGAGTAGCAGTTTGATGCCTCTATATATGTTCCATAGCTTGAAGGAGGCTTTCCTTCACGTTAGCAGGTATCAGCTCATTTTTATGAGAGTAAACTGACTCACAGTGCTCCTATGGAGATGCTTCTTTCACAGAGATATCTTGCAGCAAGGAACTTGCTGTTGTGATACCTTCTTTTCCTTGGTTTTGAGTTGCTCTTGGCATTTTCTGCCATAGATTTGGTTTTAGTTAGAGGGCTTGTGTAGGTGAAAGGGCACAGAGAGCTAGCGGTGAGAGGAAATTCCCCTAGGTAAGGAGGATAAGAAAGAGGAGCAGGGAGGATTTTGCAGTGTGTGTCTTCTGAAGATTTGGGGGATGTGTCCTTGCTAGTAGTGTGCCCTCTTGCCTAATTTGCTTTATATCTAAGTGCTTCAGATGTGCCTAATGGGAATACTAGGGGAGCTTGCAAATTGCCAGGATCTGTTTAAAGGAATCAGGAAGTGTGGTAAATGATTAAGTTTTTGTTTGCTTAGAGTGTCCTGAGTTTTCTCTGGCTACTGATGCTTACGGTTCCTTTGGTATGTGTGTTCAGCACTGCACTGCAAGATAGAGGGCAAAGTTTCCAGTAACGGCAGGATAGCTCCCATTATGAATGAGCTTGCTCACCTTACATGTCCAAAATCTTTTTTAAAAGTTGAGAATATTAACTATTTTGAAAATGAGAACCTTTATTTTTCTTTTGTTTGGAGGCTGTAAAATCTAGAAGTCTTTTGAATGGAAAGACATGCAGTCAGACCAGTACATGTCATTTAAGGAGATCCTTATATCTTTGTATTCAGATGTCATGAGACAGTAATTCAGTCATTTAGGTAAAGTATGAAATAACAGTTGATGACAGAACTGGAAAAAATAGTAGTATGCTTTTTACATGATTTTTAAAATATTATTTTTGCAAAAGAGAACTGTTCACCTGGGAGGAAATGCTTTAGTTCATTTTTGTGTCATGTAGCTTTTTGGGGAAGTTTTATCAGAAACTATTTTATTCACAACTTCATCAGTGGTTTTGCAACCAGTTTGACATTTTGTAATGCTCTGTTTCCACAGAGGAATGAAAGTCCTTGTAAGGTTATTGAAACATGCAGTTGTAAAGCACTTGTAAATCATCTTAGAATGTAAACGGGGACTGTGAGAAAGCTACAAATATGTTATTTTAATAAGAATTGGGGCATGTTTTGATAATTAACTGGGCATGAATGATTACTGGTGATTTTTATTGTATTACAATTTCTTTTTTCATGATTGGTCACTTAATTCTTTCTTATTTTTTCTTCTTTCCTTTTTTCTTTTCCTTTTCACCCTTTCTTTGACATGGGGAGTTGTCATCTGTTAATTCCTGGTACTAACTACCCTGTTGATGCTGAACCAAAATAAATCAATTGTGAATGGCCAAATGACCAGCTTCTGACTGTTAGTGGTAAATAGTTTCATCTAAGAGTTATATTTTATGGCCAGGAGAGTGGTGGAACTAAGTCTTCCCACTTTATGTATGTGTAGTGATAAACTAAGATTTTTGAATCCAGAGTTGGATCTTAGTTATGCCCATGTTTTCTATTTAAATTGTTAGTATATTGTTGTTGAATTTCATAGCTGATGATTTTGATGGTGTTAGACATTCAGTTCAGCTGATGCATAAAGCAGTAAATGCTTTCACTTAAGTGATAAAGAAATAGAATTGTAATTAGCAAGTTTTGGTTTCTGTTTGCAAAGAGTTTAGGATTATATAGCCAGGAAAAAAAAAAATCTCTTATTTTGTTCTTTACTAACATACAATTACGTTAAGAAAATGTAATAACATTACAAGAATTTTAATAGTCAGTGAATAAATTTATTTACATACTGCTTAATTCTATTGATAGTCATGCAGTAACTATGCATCCTAGTAACTTACTCATAGTATGTGCTTCCCCATAGTGCTTTTTTTACAGCTGTTGGAGGCTCTTTACATTGCAGAAACATGTTCTGATCAAAACAAAAGTTCAGTTTTATAAACTACACAGATTTTTGACCCTTTAATGCTTGCAATTAAAAAGCAAGTTTTAAATTGAGGCCATTTGACTGTTTAGGTATCAGATGATGTACTCTGCTTGAACTCGGCAACTCGAAGAAACAAATGCACTTTAAGGTGTCAAAGTGGTTTAGGAATCCTATGCCTATGACAGAAGCTTTGAAGATGCTTTATATTTTAACACTGTGGAAGGAATTGTATTCTGGGCTGAAGGGTGTTCCGTAGGAAAAAGCATTCTATTGTGAATTCTTGAAAAAATTTTTGACTGTTCAAGCCTTCTGCTCTGATAACTGCAGAATATCCTTTCTGTTGAAAAGTTGTTGGAAAAACTATTTGTGATAATCTCAGAAACAGGACTGTATTTAATTGCAGACTAGTTGGAAAGCTCATTTACGGATGCTTCATTAACAAGGAGTTTACCTTAGCAAGTGCTAATGCCCTTCAGAGTTCAACAAAACTCACATCTGTCAAACTGGAGATTCACAAGGAAGGTGCATGTCACTTGAGGGATACTCCAGCTATGCCCTTTACAGATGTATATGGTCACTCTTTATACTGTGATGAGTGGGGTGTTAGTGCATACTGCTTTTTTTCTATACTTGGATATTTAGCGTGCTTAACAAAGAATTTCACAGTCTCTTTTGGTTAGAATAGTGATTCTATCTGGCATTATATTCATTTACCCTTCATTAAATCCATCCACCACATTAATCTCTCACCCAACTGCTGCCAAGATCCCTGAGGCAGGTACATTCCACAGGTCTGGGGCTGCAAAAGCATACACAGTGCAGTCCTGCATCAAAATACCTGCCTTTCACACTGAAGCAGATTCAGCTCACATAAGCACCCCCAGAGTTTGCTTCTGATCCTTGATACAGTTCCACTTAGAGAACATGCAGAAAATTCTCAGTGGGCAGATGTTCACTCACATGGCTGCTGTACTGTATTTTAGGCTATTTTCTGGATCGTTTTTTTTTTTTTTTTCCAGAAGCTGAGATTTGTTTATCTTAGTCTTTTGGAAAAACAGTAGTACCAGTGGGTTTTTTTCCAAATGAAATGTCATGTTAGGAATTAGTGCCACTTATGCCATTGTAATTATCACATAAACTTGCAGATGAGGAGTTAACATATATGAAGATAATGCATAATAATGGCTATACATCTTTTCTTGTGTGATGCTTTTCACTAGTAAATTTGGAAGTGTTTAATTAGGAGTTACAATGTACATAACTGCTCCTGATGTACAGGGAAAGACATTAAGAATTCAAGAAATTTGGCTAAAAGTTTTCCCAGTAGGCGATGAAGGAATGCAGGGTTTGACTCTTCCTTTGTCCACTGTCCTGTCTGTTGGATTGTGCAGTAATTAGTAACAGCCCTCCAAGGACCCATGCTGTTACAGTAAATGGGAGGAAGGTTTGTGCTTTGTAATAGTGTGGAGGATATTTTTGTTTAATGGGGCTGCTGAAAAAGTCTCTTAAGTGGTCTCTGTCTATGAATCTTGATTATTTTTTTTGTTGCTTTATGATGCTGGAGTATACTTCAGATGCAAAGACAAAGCAGTGTATTTGTTTCTCTATCTCCTTTTATTCTTTTCAAGGCACTATCACTGCAGAAGCCAGGTATCTGCCAGAAAACTGAGTGTCTCTGAAAAGCTGTGCCTTGGACTCTATCTAGGAAATCTCTTGTTCCAATGACACTACAATTAGGTAAATCATGGAGTCCTAGGAACCACAGCAAACTTGAAAAAAGCCGAAAAGAATGCGGATTCTTAGAAAGAACTGTTTTGTTGATTTTTATCTTTAACTGTTGCAGAGCTAGCACAACATTGTAATACTGGGTGAAATAACCTAAGAACTGCTTTGCTACACCCAAATCCTCAGAATAGTATAATGCTGGAGGGGAGATTCCTGCTAAGCAAAGTTGACAGGCATCAGGCTGCAGCATAAAAAGTGTTAAGTGGTCTGCTCATGTCAGTGAGCTGTTAGGTGGATGAGATTAATCTGAGAAGCTGGGTGCTGGTGAAAGCATCACTTCTGGGACCAGGTCTTGTCAGTAAATGGCAAATGTTGCTGACCTTTTTGCACGTTCGTGCCAAGAACCTGAGACTGTCACAAAGCAGACCCATTTTTGGTAGCTTGCTTTTATCTTGCTGCACTTTTCTTTGTGGATATTCCTGATATGTTCTTAGTTCCCAAGTAAAAATGACAGAGCCCTTCAGACCCTGATCTCGGTGTCAACAGCAGTGAAACTGCAGAGTGCCCAATGCAAGGAAACTGGACTGAAGGTGCTGCATCGAGAAGCAGGCTTGCTACCTCTATGGTCATATGGCTGTAAAACATTCTTACCTATTTGGTCAGTGTAGCACATCTCAACATCTGAACCTGCCTGCTGATTCTTGATTACATGCAGAGCTCTTCCTTTAAAAAGAAATACTCAAGCTCCAGAAATGTTATCTTGTGGTATTTGAGTAACCACCTGAAGTACCAACCAAGTACTAGTAAGTCGTTGCTGCTGCCAAGTAGTGGAAGGTGAGGTAATGCTGTAAAGAAGAGTGAGCTGGAAAGATCATTGTAAAGTAATGAACTTAAGATAAAAATTAGGAAAAACAGTTATCTTTCTGTATTTTGAGTAGTTCTCTCCTCAAAAGCCACCTTTTTCTCCTGTCCAGGAAACTTACAAAATAGCTCCAGACAACTGAAGCTTTTTCAAGTCTGTTTTAGAATATGGAAATGAAAGTCTTGCATAATTTTTTGTTTCTTAGTGAGAATTACATATATGCAGGTCGGAATCTGACTTGCACAGTGTTCAGTGTGGCACAAATTGAAACAGAACAATAACATGATTGAGCTAATAAACTGCTACTTTCTTTCATTAAATGGAAAGAGCCCCATTAATAGCTTTTATTATATTAGTGTGTATGCCTTTGAGTGACAATATTAAATTGATGATTTGTATTATGAATGGTACTGTGCAGCATAACAAGTGTAGAACTTCTTTTTTCCTGACAGACACAAGTAACATGTATCTTCCACTGCCTTTTTATTTCATTCTTCTGCTGTTCATTCATCTACTAGATGGGCAGGTTTCTTTAGACTCACTCTAAATTTTTTGCAAGTCTTCAGAACTCTGAAATACCATTTCAGAGGGGAAACCCAGTTTCTTTTGCTCATTCTTTAGTTGGTAAAAGCTCCTCGAGTTTCTTGAATCCTCTTTTGCCTGATGTAGCAACAATAACAAAATGTTAATTTTTCTCTCATCTGATGGCAGCGAAACTCATGAGCATGTCTTGGTAGCAGAGTTGGCTCCTTTATAGGGTGATTACTTTAACTGCAGAGCTTTATTTTGAGGCTTCAAATTGTGGTTGATCCTGTACCTGTGGCTAACTGTAACTTTGTTAGTAGCACCCATGGAAGAAGTGGGGAGCAGAAAATACCTTGAATGTGGCATGCATGTGTGCTTTAGGATGTTCACATTGAAGATTTTATGGACACATTAGTGTCATACAGGCTTGTACTGACCACCAGAGCCCTTTGTGACCTTGTTCTTCTCTAAGAGTAGTGCCTCTTGGAGATAAGAATACTCCCTGAGGTGTACAGGAGGCTCTTGGAGTGGACGTGGTTAATGTGGATAAACTATGCTTTTATCTCCTAGAATAGGGAAAAGACTACTATACCACTACAAAGTGCTGCGTTGCCAGGTTAGTTTGTCTATATTTTATGTGTTTATCCAGTAGGAGCATATTCCTATTCTGGAAAATATTTGTGGTGTGCCTGTAAGTGTACTGTATAAATCTCAGTGTAAGAGCTGATGATGTATGTATGCTTTTTCAGACAGTAAAAGTATTTGAGTGATTGTACTTGCAAGGATAATTATTCCCTTGGGAGCAGAATTCGTAAAGCAAGAGAGCTATTTTCTGGAGCTGTATGATATTGGAAATAAAGACTGCTCTTCAATCTGCAGGAAATATTAACGCCTGTTTTAACTGTTTTGTCTCAGTGGCCCAAGGGTAGAGATTTTGCATATCAGGACTTTGGTTAAAAAGTTTCTCATTCATATTTCCATATGCTGTTACCCACTAATCAATTATTTCTCATATATTTTTCTTTGGCATAACGTCCTCCAACTGAGAAAAACAAAGTGCAGTTGAGCAGTTAAGGCAGAACCTCAATCTGCACACCAACAAGAAAGAGAATGAAATCCATTTCATTTGGAATTGTGTGGAGGAAAAAAAGATAACCTTATTGAAAGTCTGTCTGAAAGTAACTTGTAGGAGAGACAAGTTAATGTGAAAGGCAATATTCCTGAAGAGAAGTGCTGTTATAGGTGTAGGAGGCAATACAGAAAAAGCACAGAGAGAACTGGCATAAGAATTATTTGTGTCCTTTTAGACAATACCTGTTCATTTAATACCCAGCTCTTGATTAAGAACAAGCAGACACCTTCCATCTTGTGTGAGAAGAGGGTTCTTAAATTAAAATATGTTCTTGTTCTTGACTTTTATTGAAGGGAGAAGTGAAGTAACGAAACAAACGTACCTTTAGCAATGGACTTGGGGATTGGAAAAGCCAGGCAAATGATGTCAAAAAAAAATAGAAATTGATACACGTCACCGTGTGGAAAGTGCCTCTTTAATTTGTTCAGCTCTTGAATGCTGCAGATTGTTTCACTTGTAAAGTGCATATGTGTTATAAATGTCATGACTAATTAGTTTCAGGGTGTGCTTCTGATTGCTTTGAGATGCAAAGTATTTAGATATTTAGTTATGTTTGAGGGGTTTTTAGCTATGTTTTTGAAGAGCTGACAGACCAACAAACTCAAATTTGGTAAACAGCAGGTAAATAGCAAATTCCATCATAGTATCTTATGAAGCAACTTGCTGTAGATTAGCTCCATTTCTGTTACCCTGTAGCAGTGAAGTCCTGGATATAGCTGTAATTATGTCTCTTGACAAACTTATTCTTAACAAATTTAGGTGTACAGCAGTCACCACATATTTAATAGACAGTACTAATCATTAGTGACTTGTTTTCAAGTAGCAATCTGGTAGTGAAAGATGGTATATATCAAATTTGCCCTTTTACTGGATGTAACAGCTTTTTTTTCTAGGTCTACTGAAACAACAGGGTTTTTCCTTAATTTTCATTTAAAAAATAGTAACTTGATTGTAAAACTGCACAGAACGCTTTGGGAGAGGAAGAACTAGATTTGAGTTTTCTGTGTGTTATCTGATGGCCAAGTTGAGTGTAAAGAGATACTGGCTTCCCTCAGCAGTAATGGGTGCTTTTACAGCAATAAAGGCACCCATAACAACACCTGAGAAAAGGAGAACAGCATATGGATCCAGTCTTCTAGTATATGAACAAACAATGAGACACTTTGCATTTGATTAGATTACATAGGTGACATAAGGTATTTTTATTTTTCTCAATGTTTTTTGCTCTTTTACTTCTCATTTTCCCTGCTAAAAAAATTAGAATATACTCATTAGACTTTGTCTGATAAATATTTTACTGCTGATGCTATTTTTATTACTAAACTTTTCTTATAGTAGCAGTCAGAATCTTCTTAATTAAAGAGCTGGGCTAGAAACCTGGGAAAACTTCTTTTTTATAGGACTTTTTTTAACCTTTAATAAGTAATGTTCTTACTCAGTAAGGCAGGATTTCTGTAAAGAAAGTGTAACAAAAGTTTTATTTGGAAATGTCAACAAAGAAGAAGGTTTGATGCAATTATATGTGCCCCTTGGATATGAAAATGCTCCTTTAAACAGTATTAAGACTTCTCTAATAAATAGTATCCCAAATGTCACAAACAGCTTCTAAAACATACTGGAAGTTATCTTATTCATTACTTGTTCTATAGTCATAGTGAGGTCTCGGCCAAAATGAAGGGCCCCATTGTGGCCGCAGTGTATGGACAAATAGTAAGAGAATACTGAAAGGCTACAATCTAAACAGGCAGGGCAGACAAAGAGCATATTATCCTGATTTTAGAGATGGGATACTGAGGCACAGAAAAATCTAATCAGGGTCATGCAAGAATGTTGTTTGGGAGCCAGGAATTAAGCCAGCACTCTCCTTCAGTCCAGTTGTATTGCCTTAAACCAGAGTTGCTCTTCTGCAGAACATAATACAGCTTCACAGGCTAGCGTGTGAGTGCCAGTTGTGTCTTGCTGAGTGTTTGTGAAGAAAGCACCAGTTGGAGGATTAAAGTCTGTTTCATGGCAGTCTGCACAGAAGAAATAGGAGTGAAGGGTTTTTTCAGTCGTGGGATTTTTCTCCTGAGGACTGTTTTACCACACAGATAACATCTTTTTGTTAGTGTGCACTGACAAGGAAGTGAAAGATGAAAACCTGCAACCTTTGTAGCATTTCATTACTAACACTCCAGGTGATGGAATTACTAAAATAAAATATTACAAATTGGTTTTTTCTCCACATTAAGTACTTCCTAATATGGCTGTATTCTACGTTTCCTTGGGGGGAAAAAATCAATAAAGATCAGAGAAGTTTTTTTGTTTTGTTTTTTTTTTTTCCTTTCAAGCTTTATTTTTAAGATCACTTAATGTAAGATCATTGAAGCTGTGGTTTTACCAGAGAGTGAAAAATAAGGGGAAAACACCCTGACCCCCTGCAAATATGATCTGTAGTACAGATACACTGTTGTATAGTGTACAGATGGGTTATTAATTTATTTTGATTTCAGGTATTTATTTTTACTTGCTCAATAGAAAGCTTTAAATCTTTGCACTAAGTCCACGTAGAAACCCTGCTGGTTTGAAATCAAGCAATAGCGCATCAGTATGTCAATAGTAAATATTTACTGATTATGGTGAACCTTTAGGATTATTGTGCTGTGAGACAAAAGACAAATTGGCAGTAGTTTATGCTACCTTCTCACCTCTTCAGCCACAATTAGAAGCAACATTTATGGTGTACTAAGAAGTAAATGAATTTGTCTGGTCACTCTGGCTGTTCCTCAGCTATTCTAACAAGAGCTCATTTTGTTCTTGGAAGTAGTCTGCTAGCAATTGTTGACTGAATTTGAACATTAAAAGATATTTGCAATATTTGAGTAGAAAAAGACCTGCATTTTCTCCAGAATAAAAATTCTTGCATTTTTATTTCTTTTAAAAAGTCTGAATCAATGTCCTGTAAGGAGGAAATACCTTATGTATGTAGATTAGGTTCTTGGATTAGATGTTGCTGCTGGTCCTGCTGGAGTAGTGCATGCCGCCCTCATCTGTGAGACCAAGTATTTTTTAACAGTGTGAGGTTGTTCCAGCAGGCTTGGAAAGCTATAGTCTTCTGTATACAAGTCAGGGAGGGCTTGGTAACAGTTGCAGTTCTCCTTTAGTTTTATGTCATGACAGCAAGATTGTACTTGGTGAATATCTTATGTTACTACGAAGCTGAAGCTAAACCTTCTCAGCCTTACTTTTAACTGATGTGGTCTGATCACCATCCTCTGAGCTATGCTTTGCTGCTCATGTAAGTTTAGCACCAAATGGGATCAAACCAAGTGCTGATCAAGAAGCTCAGACAGAAAGAAATCAGCCTTGTAACAAAAAAGGCAGGGAAGCTTTGAGACAACCTGGATGTGTGAAGAGAAGCAGCAGACCCCTAAGCAGAGTGCCAGTGGTAGTAGTGTTCTTCCAAGCAAGCAAGGCCTAGGCAAATCCAGGTCTTGCTGGTACCAGTCTATAACCTGTTAGTACCGGCTCTATAATAAATCACAATACCTTGTATATAGACAACTTCCTGAAAGAATAGTTATTCTCTGTTACCATGAAGTAGTTACGTTTTTCTGTCTGTCAAGCAAAGCTCTCTCCTTCAAATTCTACAGGTTTTGCATTGAAGGACCTGAAAAGCCTTGTTTCCACTCTGTCGAACAGCATTTGCCTTATTGGCTAGGCTGGTGCCAGTCTTGGAAATCACCTATGTTTGGATGGATGCCAGTACAGCTGTAGAGGTATAACAAAGGTGGTTTTTATCACAGATTAAAGTCTCATTCCCCATTGGCATTCTTAGCCAAACTCTTGGTGCAGGCTGTCAGAAAGTTAGACCTGTGGTAGGAATATTTGAATAGTCCATCTTTGCTGCAAAAGGTTCCCTAATTGTTACTGATAATGTGTTTTCACTTTTAGCTCTAGACAGACTAATATCCAGGACTCTAATGACTTGCAGAAGTCCAATATGCTTTTCTGAAACCCAGAGATATCTGTGGCTCCACTGATGAAGAACAGCAATACCAAGCTATTGCCCTGTAGCGATCATCAGCTGTTGTAATGCCAAAGGTGAAAGCTGAGAAGGAGTCCCAGGTACCCTCTGTATAGCCTGAGTACTTAGAAATATATAATACATATATAGTAGCTTAGAAATAGATGAAATGCTGAGTAAAAATTTAAAAAGACCCCATGTATTTGAACCCCATATATTATAACCACTATATTTGATATCTCCAGAATTTCACCTTGGTGCTTCTGCAGGACCAATATGTTCATATTGTTTCCTTGCATCTTTAGTTTATTTGGCTAGGTATCAGAAAGCTTAACTGTCTTATGGCAGAAAATCTAAAGCTGACACACTGTATTTCTGAGTTATTGTAGCTACCTTGTAGTTCTGACATCTCTTCCTGTGTCAAGGTGTGCTCTCCCAAAAGAGAAGGTGGTAAGAGTCCACCTGCTGTGGAAGTCTCTGGGAAAGTATGTATGCAGTGCAACCCTTGTAACTGTTGCTAAAGGTCAGACATTAATTCAGGAGAGCCATACATCAATCTGAGCTGAAATTCAGTCCTGTCATCCATGAAGGATACTACTTGTGCTGACAAGTCTCATTTGCAGGAAGGCTTCTCTTGATACACGTTCAAGGAAGAAAGAATTGTTCTGTTGCTATATAGTGGTTTATGGAGACCCTAGTCAAGGTGCCTAACATTGACTTTGAATTATGAGGGAAATGAAGATGCTTTCCAGCCATACCTTCCCTTACTGCCTGTCTGTAGGAAGCTGAGAATCAGCAATCTAATGCAGTGACTGATAATCCTGCTGCATGTCTTCTATTCTTTATTATGCATACCTGCGTGCAGCAATGCTCACTTGCCAGCCTCTAAGAGTATTTAATCCACTGGTTTTGCAGGGTAGGAAAAGTCTCCAGATCAGGACTTCTTTGTGATGCTGTCCTTGCTTAGGAGCCTGAGGACAGTTGTGCTCTATGTTCTACAAATTGGGTGTCACCTCTGCTTCTGGGAAGTGAGCGCATAATCTAGATCTTTTTAAATAGTGTATATTTTAGTGTTTCCCTGCCCTCAATAAATTAATTTTTGCTGTCATTTAATAGTACTGTTGCTGTCCTAAAGATTTCCAGACATAAGCAGGGTGAAATTTGTAGCTACAGGTGATACTTCTAAGACTAACTGTAGCTGGTGGGGAAAAAGATACATTTTCAGGCACACATCTCCTTAAAGCCCAAAAGCCAGTTCTGACTGTTTGCATGTTAGTTAATTCAAGATACTGGCTACATCAAGATGAATATTCTGGCTTGCTTTGAAACACCTGAAAGCCGATTTCTTTGTTGTATTTTGCTCACCTTGATTTCTGAGGCAAGTTATTTAACTGATGTGTGGAAGATTTGGATTTTCTTCCTTTTGTTTCTGTTTTTGGACCTTAATGCACTTAACTGGTATCTATTTTACCACATAACAGGATTTTCTTCCAGGTGTTGACTTTGTATGTTTTTATAATAATGGATTTTGTAAGTAGTTGCTCTAATTCCTGGAATATATTATTATATGTAAAACAGGAGGCAACTCAAAATGCAGGTTCATGCCCTTACCTAGTTAAAACTAAGTATAGAATCATAGAATAGTTAGGGTTGGAAAAGACCTCAAGATCATCTAATTCCAACACCTCACACTAAAGCATGTCATGCAAGGCTTCATCCAACCTGGCCTTGAATGCTGCCAGGGATGGAGCATTCACAACCTCTTTGGGCAACCCATTCCAATGCCTCACCACCCTTACAGTAAAGAATTTCCTCCTTATAGCCAATCTAAACCTCCCCTGTTTAAGTTTGAACCTGTTACCCCTTGTCCTATCACTACAGTCTCTAATGAATAGTCCCTCCCCAGCATCCCTGTAGGCCCCTTCAGATACTGGAAGGCTGCTATGAGGTCTCCACGCAGCCTTCCCTTCTCCAGGCTGAACAGCCCCAACTTTCTCAGCCTGTCTTCACATGGGAGGTGCTCCAGTCCCCTGATCATCCTTGTGGCCTCCTCTGGACTTGTTCCAACAGTTCCATGTCCTTTTTATGTTGAGGACACCAGAACTGCACACAATACTCCAAGTGAGGTCTCACAAGAGCAGAGTAGAGGGGCAGGATCACCTCCTTTGACCTGCTGGTCATGCTCCTTTTGATGCAGCCCAGAATACGGTTGGCTTTCTGGGCTGCGAGCGCACACTGTTGGCTCATGTTCATTTTCTCATTGACTAACACCCCCAAGTCCTCCGTGGGGCTGCTCTGAATCTCTTCTCTGCCCAACCTGTAGCTGTGCCTGGGATTGCTCCGACCCAGGTGTAGGACCTTGCACTTGTCATGGTTAAACTTCATAAGGTTGTCATCAGCCCACCTCACAGGCGTGTCAAGGTCCCTCTGAATGGCATTCCTTCCCTCCAGTGTATCAACCAAACCACACAGTTTGGTGTCATTGGCAAACTTGCTGAGGGTGCACTCAATCCCATTGTCCATGTCAGTGACAAAGATGTTGAACAAGACCAGTCTCAACACCAATCCCTGAGGGACACCACTCACCACTATTGGTGAGTGATGTCCATTTCAATTACAAGCCTGGGTTTCATTACCTGTCACCCAGCTAAAATTGAATTTTACTTTACCTTTCAGCCTTGTTCCACTCTCCAATTTCTTCTATGCTGACTTGCAACAGAAGTGCCAGTGCATAGCATGGCCGAGTCGGTGAATTGTCTTTGCTCTAGGTGGTCCTTTCCAGAACCATCCCCTGTCACTCCAGCCCTGGGCTGCAGCAGCCAAATGCAAATGTTCACTGCACTTTAATATAGTTTATTAATATATTCTAGAAGCTTTAATGATCATATTTGTCCTGTGGTTTAGGCTCTGATTATAAAAAATTAAAAAGAAAGTGTTAACCAGAATTCTCATCATAATCCAAACAGACCTCAGTGGTATACGACCTTCTCTTAATGTGCACTGATGTCTTGGTGTGCACCCTTCACATCAGAATGAGAAGGGATTTTTACTGAAGGACAGGCAGGCAGGCGAGTGTGTTCAGGATCTGTAAAGGTGAAAGTTAACCTGTCTGGTCACGGTGCACAAAATAATTGGAAAGTTACATGGTGAAGTGAGAACTCTGTTTTAAAGATTAGTTCAGTAGTCTGAAGTGTTAGAAAGAATTATGTAAAATTACGTTATATGCTTCTGGATGTTTTTATACAGTGCAAATTAATAAATTCATTATTTTTTATTGCTTTCTGCTTTCTTTAACTGAGAGACAAGTAGCCTTATTTTTACAGTGCTTTTTACAGCATTGGACTTGGTTTTGATTGTCTTCCTGCTCTCCAGATCTGCTCTGCATTTCCTCTCTGTTATGTTAGTGGTAGTGTTCATCAGGTTCCTACAGTGGGGCAGCTCATGGAATTAAACTGTCAGAAAACCTTTTCCTGTTTTGTTTTGTCCTTCCTCTTGTCTACTTTGCTCTTGGGTCAGAGTTGTCTTGAATTTGACTCTTTGTGTAATCAGTTAATTCATGGTACAAGCATAAGAAAGGGGCAGAATATGAAGCTTGAAGTCAAAAAGGACCATACCACTGCCTAACTTTGCTTAGTTTAAATTGTGGTGGGGCTGCAGAAAATTGCAAAACAATGTTTGAGTGCTGTACAGTGAAGGTTGTTACAGAAGAAATTAAATGCCTTTGCAAACACAGAAGAGTGGCTGAGCACTTTAATTATTCAGTGTTGGAGGCTGTACTTTATCTGAGTCATGTACAGAGAGTGAAGTAAAGACTCCAGAAGCAGATGAGTTGTCTTCTGCCTACTCCAAGAGGTAAGGGGCCATGTGCCTCTATACAAGCATGTTTTAAGAAGTATATTGGCTACTGTCTTATCCTGTAGATACCTTAAGATGTGAAAAGCTGGGATTTCTTGGTGTTGTAGGTGTGCAACATACTTCCTGGTCTTGTGAGTTTTAGGTTTTCTTTTCCAGTATTCTTGTGGTAAGTTAATCTGGTAGCCCTGACACTTCTGTTCCTGTGTTGCCGGATTCTTTTAGGATGGGATGGCAAATAACCTACATAAATGTCATTAGCCTTCAGAGTTGTGAAAGAAAAGCTTTGTCACATTTTCCCATGTTTCTTTCTTTTTTTTCCTTTTTTCTTTTACATATATATACATATAGTATCTTAGGCAAAATTGTAACGTCAGTGATGTGTAGCTTACTTTATAATCCCTTCAAAATGGACTGTTGTCACAAAAGTTATGCAGATGCTGTTAATTCCCAGTATGTGTTTAGTTAGCTGATTCCCAGTTATGAACCTTCTGGTTTTGCTTTTGTTACGGGTCTTTGGGGATGGAAGGCACTGCTTCCATCTTCAATACAGTTTCCAAATGCCCAGATAAGGCAGTGTAGTACAAAATCTTTCCAGGTCATTGGAGGTGGTATTTCCTTGGTAAACTATAATTAATAAAAGATTCCCAACGTTCTTTAGGGTTGCCAGCATGATTGCAAATCCTCATGATTGCTCTAACCTGGGAAGCAGCATACCATTTGAAGTTCCTGCTCTGGTTTAAAGGTGTCATGCCTTTGACTCTTTACCACATTGACTCTTGTGATGTCTATTTGCTGTATTTTTCCCTTGCATTTTTTTTTCTTCATCACTGTTGTGTTTCATGTATTGTTGTTGAAAAGTCCAGTGTTTCTGTTTTCTTATCTTTAATCATGTATTTCTTAGTGTGAAGAATCTTTAGTTCCTTGCATTAACACCCAAAGGACTTAAGTTGGGACTTAGGACAATTGCATTTGGCTCTATGTTAGTCCTGTCCTTAATGGTTGCTTAAGCCATGACCTGCATTGTTCCATCAGAAAACAAATGAGTTTGAGCATTACTTTGTGGTTTTGACCCTGAAGTGAGATATGATTTGAGCGGGGGCTTAGAGTAAATGACATCCAGTGATCTTTTTCAGCTTAAATTATTTTGTGATTAATTGCAACTGTGACTGGGTAAAATGCAATTTATACTGGCTAGCTAATTGCTGAAGCAACTTACTGGGTTTTATGTAAAAGAAGAAAGCCAGAGGAAAGCCATACTTGGGGGAGAATAAAGCTGATGTTAAGTGGAAAGAGTATGACATTTATTTCTAAGATAAGACTATCCTGTCTATGCAGGCATATTTAACTGCTGTCTGAGTAATACCCTGAAGATGTCTTCTTATTGTTTCAGTTTCAGGCTTCCATTCACCATTCAAATTACTTAGTTTTTAAGTAATCTCAAATGTAACAGTAATCTAATGCACTGAACATTTTTTGTGCATTCCTCCATTTTTGAATGATGGATGGATTTGTCACTTCTGTGGAACAAGAGGGAAATGATATTAAGTAAATTTCTAGTCACAGAGTTTAAAAATCTGTATCTCCAGGAGCTGGAGAAACCATATGGATTTGGTTTTATCCATAACCATTTTTGCCATTTCTTTTTTTAGCTTTTCTTTGTTAATTTTAAACTAGTGTGTCTTACAGTCTTTCTCTTTCCCTTCTTTCCTCCCCTTTTCTCTCTTTACACATAAGCATTACTAATACTGTTCAAAGCAGACTTTATGTGTGTATTTAGTGGAGCAACAGATCTATATAAGAGAATGTTTAAAGTGTGTATAACTTACAGCAAAATATCATCATTAAAAATTCAGTTTCCCCCACAATATTGTGAGGTCTTGCTGTTTGACAACCTTAATTCTGAAGGGGAAGAATGGTTTAGATTATTTCTAGCTTGTGTCTTATTATGCAGTTGGAGGTAAATGTTTATGAACTGTATAATAATAGAGAAGGAACTTCATATAAGTCATCTGGCTTTGATTGTTACTAAAAATAATTCCTTTTTGTGTGTTTTTGGAGAAGGTAAAAAGTGATGTCTGACACCTGCGTTTTTGTGTTTGTGTCACAGTTCGCAGAAGCAACATTTTCTTTGTATTTGCAAATGTTTGTAATACAGAAACTATAAGCAGAAGTTGTATTTATTTTCCAAGCACCACAGCAAAGTATACACACAAAGAAATATTTGGTTTGCGATTTTAATCTAGGAAGGTCTTATTTCCTGCAGTCAGCATTTGCTGTCTCTGATTTCCACCTGTCTTGCATATTTTTCACATGACATGGGACACTTTCACATCCTGTTAGTCAAATAGCTCATTTTCAAGCAAGGCTTTTGTCAGTGTACAGTATCAACAGACACACTGTCCAAGAGATTCCACTTTGAAGGGACAACAATTCGGTATTGCCAGGGAGTGGTGTATGTACAGAGAGGACTCCTGCAAAGCATGTGTCTACTGGGAAATAAGCTATCTGATCTTTCTTGCCATCAAGAGTCTGCTTCGCATCTACTGAAGGCGAAGGCATCTTCCAGTAAAATGAGGTAACTGTGATGGGGGCCATGGAGAGCTTTTACTTACCAGAACGGCTAGACACATTTCTCTGTCTCAGACTTGTACCTATCTGTATTTGTACACAAGGAACAAGAGTGTTACAGGCTCTGGTAGAGATCACCCTGCTGGTCTGGGGTGAGTCATGCAGACCTTGGGCACATGTTTCCTTTTAAGGGAGACCCAAGTTTTGGTAGAAAATAAATACTCTTTGCAGTTGCTCTTCTGTCCCTCCCTTTGTACTTTGTAATAGGTTAATTTAGTATAACAAGTACTTTTTGTACTTTGATAATTATGTCAGTACTAGTTGATAGTCGTTCCATCTTATTCACTGATTACCTGCTTCTTCTTCAGTGGTCATGCCTGTTTCCATGAAGCAGTCTTTTCTTAGCAAACTTTGGAGAGAGACATTTTCTTCTCCAAAATTAACCTTTCCTGAAACCCTTATCACCATTGCATCTCACTGAGCAGGCAGGGAGCTATGATTGTTGCCTTTCGAAGATAAATTTTTGCTGCATGTACAAGGTGTCGAGTATCAAATGGCTGTAATCTGATCTAACAAAGATACCAGTGTCCACAATACCCTTTAAATTCTGGTTGCTTTGAGTAGGACATGTTAGCATTGAACTATTCTTATTAAAAGCAAGAAAACATAAAGATATATAGTTGTTTATATTTTGTGCTTTCTTTTTCATTTTGGATTTTCCTTGCTTTCTTCATTGTAAGTTCTCTGATCTGGATTGCATTTGTAATGTCATTGTACCTAATAAAGTGTGTCCCCAGTTGGAATTTCTGGTGGGATGATATTAATGCTTCATCTAACTTTAATTAAAAAGTAATTTATATATATTGTGTGTGCTTAAAAATTATGAGTTTAATAGTGAAACTGATTTGTGTCACCTTGTTAATGTTGATGAACTGATAGCATTAGTTGAACCTACCTGATCTTGATGAGCTTTCCTCTTTTGTAAACTCCTAAATAGTGAGGTTCTAAGGGATCCCATCTGAAAGATAGTGTTTAGTTGAAATTTTTTAGCTATTTTGATTCAATAATAGCAATTTGTGTGTACTGTGATTCTTATTTCTGATTTGAAACCTGTGGTCTCATGTCCTTGAGATTCTTGGGTTAATTTAAGTGGACTTTTGATGGGTAGCTAATAACTTAAATTCATGTAATAAGGCTTACTTTACAGTAGCCACTTGCACCTCCACTGGGCTGTACCTAAGCATCTGCAAAATGAAAAACTTACAAAGCACTGTTTCAGGATGTCATTCACTCTGCATCTGTGTGTTGTTTTGATGCTGTGTTTCTCACAGCAGCATTTTGGTGCGTTCTCCTATGTGTCTGTGCAGTTTCTTTGCATGTAAATTTCTGCTCCCTTGGTACTTTAAAAATTGAACTGGTGCTGTTTACCAGTTATGTGCAGTGCTGTTTGCCAGGGTTGTGCAGTGAGCTCATTGGAACCAGGATTTTTCCTTTGTGCTCTGTCTCTTCACAGTGCTTGGTGAAGACATACATGATTTTGTGAACCTGTGAGCTAACCCAATTTCTTATTTCATCTATGTTCATGGATATATTCCTCCAGTACTAATACCTTACATCTTTCTATAAGTTATTTCCTGCAGCCAGACATCATAAAAACTCAGAGCCAGCCAGACTTCACATGCCTCAGAGCTGGGCATATTTTAAAAGCTGGTATACAGACCTGTGACAGTTAAATGTACTTAAAGGATTTAAAATGGAAAAAAAAGTTGTAAGTTTTATATTTGTAAAGGGCAAAGTTTGTATGTTTTCATACATAGATTGTCACTGGAACATTCAAACAACAAAAGAAAAAAGGCTGAAGCTGTTGAGATATTTATCCATTTTTTAAATGCTTCAGAACTGTAATTAAATGCATGTTTTTGAGCCGAGACTTTGTGTCAAACTATATCTGGAAGAAATAATCATTCCTGTGGAGTTTACAGTGCTGTTAGTGGAAATCTGTAGGTTCTGATCAAAAATATCCTTGGCAAAGAATTGCCAGCCTAAAGTGATTTTTTAAGGTCACTGACTTACCACATTAAAACAAGAAATAAAATAAACAGGTCAGACGTAGTGCCTGCTTAGGGTTTTGTTTGTTTGTTTTACCAGTAGGGAGGTTTTAATTTAATCTTAACTGTGCAGTTTTGGCTTCATCAGTACTAATGCTATCTGCAGCAAGAAATTACCAGAGGAGTTTACACCTCACCACTGCCTTTCTTTTAAATTTAAGTTAAGTGTGTTGGTTGCATTCATCTGGCTGTAATGCATTTAAAGGCTTGGCTAGTCCAAGATTCACACAGCAAAGGGGTCATGACTGGTTAACCTTTCAGCTGGATTTCATAGCCTGGTACGAGCAGTAACATAGAGGCTTTTGGCTTTCAGGGGATAAAGGAACAATTCATTTCATATCAGACTATGAAATACCTGCAGGTTGGTGGTGCTGGTTTGTGCCCAAGAATGCTTGAGTGAGCTTGTTTGGACCTACTTGTGATGCTGCCTGAATTACTGTGAGAGTGGTTTCCTGTTGCTCTCTGGGGTTTTCTGGGACTGAAGACACTTTGCACTTCATCTTGCCAAGTACTACCATTGTAAGCAGCAATGTTACTTAAAGAGCAGTACAGGCCAGGACAGAATTACTTATCAAAATATTTCTATGGCCAAAATGTTTGTTTTGGTGAAGAACTAATGAAATAAGTACCTGCTGAAGTCACTTTTTGAAAGAAATTACTACTTTTAAAGAAAAATACAACTTACTGGAGAAGTAGGATTTCATCGTTGGTGTTTATCAATCATAGCTGCAATTGTGCATGTTTGTCTTCACAGAGGGTCTTCTCATTTTTCCTCCTGTTTAAAAGGCATTGGCTTGATATTTCAGTCCAAGTCTAAGGCTGCATTTGCAAGTTCTGTAATAGATTTAAGATGCTGCTGAATAACATTGGAATGCCATTTTACCAGATCTTTAAATGAAGATGTCACTGCCCTGTTCTGAGGGGTAGCATGATCTCTGTGGCTGATACTCGGGATGGGATTACTAATGCAGCAGCATGTTCGTTAACAACACTGGGCATGGTGACAGGATCACACCAAAGTGCATAAAAGCGGCTGCAGCTGAGCTGTGATGAATGAGTATGTGTGCTTGTTCTTAAGCTATAGCAAAGTAAAGTGGAACAAGTTATGTCACTTGTAATGTTAGAGCTCTGAGGCCTTCAGTAGTAATTTAAGCCCATTTTACTCTGTTTGTAATGGCTTAAGAATGCATGTATTGCATTATGTGTTTCAGCTGAGAGGGACAAGTGTCTGTCATCATGTGACTGTACCCATCTTTTGATTTCATGAAAGTCCTCATGCTGTCACTGAGATATACCTCGTTAACCAGCTTTGTCTCTTCACAGAGTTTTTGTTGGGGAAACAAACAGCAGGGCATTTGAACTAGGGTGAGCCCTCACACAGACTCAGAAATTTCATGTCATGACATCTGGTTCAAAGCAGGGATGACTTTGAACTGTATTTTAAGCTTCCTGACTGTATTTTAAGCTGTAGGATCCTTGACCTTGGTTACTATAACTAGCTTTTAAGCTGGATACTTTCTCTAGCAATCTGTAGTCAAGCTTGGGATATTTTAACATGGAGCATAACCCATGCACCATGTTTTCTAAAAAGAACTTCAGGGAGAGATTTTGAAAGGTGTCTTGTTTTACTGTTCCAACATTTGACCAGTACAGAAAAACTTACTCCACTTCTTGGCAGTGAGTGTTAAGACAAACGTGTTGCTGCCTATACTCTGAGGGATGAGACTGCAGCATTTTAGTATGGGACCTTGAAACCCAGAAGATGGGAAAAAAAAGTCTCTTGAACATAGTAAGAAGCTCTTATGGAGCAGTGTATAAACTTGCTTTGTATAAATTAATATAACAGTAGTGGCCCTACAGTATTTTCAATATATTTTTTTTTCTTAAGATATATTTAAAGCATAATTTCTAATTCTTGTATATATTTTTAACTTTCCCACAGATATGCACTTATTTGGCCATTATCCAGCTCATGATGATTTCTATCTTGTAGTGTGCAATATCTGCAATCAGGTAGTCAAGCCACAGGTTTTCCAGTCACACTGCGGTAAGTGAATGTTTTCTTTCCTGAATTACAGTGCCAAACTGGCTATGGTTCTGTTAAGAATCATTGCGTATGATCATGACAGAGGCATTGCAGATATACTTTTGTGGTTATCTTGTGTTCTTTCCACAGAAAATACCAGTGATGCCTTCAAATAAGCGTATTTCCTGTAGGGGAAGTTAAATTAGTTGTTCTAGAAGCTGGGCTTTTGAAGTTGAACTTGTTATACTAAATTAACCTCTTACAACAAATAAATCCTGGTAGCTAGATACTAGTTAGGCTAAAACTATTATGACATAACATTGGATTGTTTTTTATCAAAGCTGCGAAATGAGCAGCAGGCTGTGATAATGATCTATATTGAGTAGAAATTGGATGTTATGGGTTGTTTTCTGATGAGATTTATGCATAGCTGTATGTAGGGTTTACTTTTATCAGAGGATTTAATTTTTTACATAGGTAACATGTTGAGTCACGTTTCTTAAGAGTCTCTTGAAAAATGTTCACTTGAGAAGCTGCAGAAATGTGCCGATACTAATTTTTCAATTAGTATGAGCAGCAGCAGGATGGCAATTTTAATATTGATAATCTGTAAGCAGAACCTACTTCAGTTAGAAATTTTTGCTATTGACTAACAAACTACTTTCAGATATTCCTGAAGAACTTCATCATGAGGTCTGGTTTATTTATTACTTATCCAATGGTTTATTTATTATTTGTCCAGTGGTTTCTTTCTATGGTGGTATTTTGGTTATGGTTTTGTTGTTGGTTCATTTGGGGTTTTTTTTAAGGGTTGAAAAATGTGACTGGAATGGCTAGCTTTTTCATGAGGTTTAATCGAATTAATTTGAAGGTGATTGCATAATAATGAAAAGCAGCTACTTCTGAGGATGGAATCAGTTAAATAGATGAGAGAGGAGGGGGAGAAAGACCCAACAAGGTTCCTTGCCTACATGCAGCAAATAAACTTCACAAATTCTGTGCCTCTTTCAGTCTTCTGGTCAGCAAAGCAACACAGTAAAAGCAAAACCTAAGTGGGATTAACAGAAAATATAGAAGTTTATTTACTTTTAAAGAGATAGTACCAAAATACTACCGTGGGTTTGTATGGATGGGCTCCTAACAACCAACACAGAGCAACTGCAGTCATGTTGAAAGGCAGTTGTATGACTCGCCACTAGCTTTGACCCAGATTGAAATAATTGTGAAAACATGGTAATAGAGGAATATAGCTTTTATGTCCGGTGAATGAGGAAAGATACAAAAGCATTAGTATAGTGGGAGAAGGACTTAAAAGTTAGGGTGGAGGCAGGTGTGTTAACTTTTAACAAGCTGTCCTTTTTTTTTCTCAAAATATATTTCTTGCCTGTTTCTAGCTGGTTTCTTCTTGCCTGGCCTCAAGTATCTTATGATTCTTTCAGTGACTGAAAAGCTTCTCTGCAGATGGTCATAGGTACAGTGGGTACCATAAACATTGGACTGGTACATTAATGGAAGATCCTCTATAGAACAGAAGAACCTATATAACACCTTGCTGTAGCCTTCTGTAGTGGTGCTGTTTCCTGGACATGATCTTCTGGTTTGGGGAGCAGTGTGAAAGTTGGTCCTGTTTTCACATAGGAGGCATATACAATAATGTTTCTTCTAGATGAGAGTGAAGTAACCTGTGCTAGAAGGAATTGTTTGAGCTCTTTGGAAGTAACAAGTTGCCATCAGTGTTAGTGGCTTGTCTGTAAACTGCAAAGATCCTGTGAGTCACTGCCCTTTTTTCCTTTTCTGTTTTCTCCATCACTCCATTTCTACAGTTCCTTTTACTTCATCTTCATTGTAGCAGTTGCGTTACACTGAACAGTTGAGTGTTACATTCTGAATTGCTTGATTAAGAGTTTAAGGTCAATAAAGACTTTTTAAAAACAGACTGTATTAAAGGAAAAGGTGAATACTGAAAATAGGTGAGCAAAAGTGTTACCTCTTGAAGATTGTACTTAATCTAGTCAGACTTGTTTCAGGAGAGGTGTACTGAAATATTGCTGAAAGGCATGTGGAATTTTTAAATGTATAGATAAAATATTTTGGTTTAAAGACGAAACAGTCGTGTTGATGTGGTAAAACCACATAAAAGAAGTTTTGAAAGAGAGAAGGTTTCTTGGAGGTCTTAAGAATTATTGTAAATAACTAATAATTTATTTTCCAAAAATTAGTATTAAAAGTACTATATGTTGCATAAGTGATGTGCATTCTACTAATATACAGTTCTTTTTGTAAGAAGTAAGATGTAAAGAGCTACATGTGGTTCTTATTAATTAATCTGTAGCTGCATTGTCTGGTGAGAGAATTATAAAAGTCTTGCATTAGGAAACAAACCAACTGTGAGCTGCCTATGGCTGAATAATCTCTCACTGGACATGCTATGATATCAGATGTCCACTGAGAAAGATCTGGAGAAGGCTTAGTTTGAGACATTGCTTCTGGCTGCACTGGGCTTTTCTGTGAACAGGGAAGGTTTAATTTGGGGGTTTATTTAGAGTTTTGTCACCTGTTTGACATGATCCATTTGATGGATCAGATTTTGTTTAACTAGTTGGGCCATGCAGCAGGGTACTTGTAAATTCAGTGATGCTGAACACCAGACTTTGGGATGTTTTAGGCTATCGTATTTACTCTAAAATGTACTATATTAAGTCTTGAATCACAGCTTTAAAATTATAACAAAGACAATGGAATGAGAAAGCATTAGAAACCGCTACTGTTTTTTTGGCTCTGAAAGGCTGCATCATGGGGAGTCTTTATTGCTGCTGACAAGGACTTGTAGAGATCTATCCCAGATTTTCACACAAAGTGTGGTTTGTTACTAATATCCCTGGAAAGGTCCAGTCCATTTTCTCTCAGTAAGGATTTAGGTCCGTGCCCAACACGTGCTTTTATGTTTCTAGGTTCCCTGCATTGTAACTTGAAGATCTTGGCTTTGGAGCAGCACTGGAATGCTTAGTTTAGCAAACGTTTTTGTAACACTTCTCTCGAGCCTTTGCTGGCATTTGCCTTTCTCCAGAGCGTAAAGAGGACCCACTGTTTCATTTGTCTCTAATTTCAGACATGTGGCAGCCATCCTTGATGGCTCTGGGAAGTTGTGAAGATTATGGAGGCAGATGTTGTTATTTAACTTTTAAGACTTTGATTCCTGGAATATCAAGCAGAAAATCAGAAAAATCTGGTTGTTGTTCAGGCTTTTTTCATGAGAGACAATGCATCATATAACCTTAGACCATAGAAATCAGGCAAAAAGAAGATATCTGGCTCATTAGAGGGCTCTATTCTAGGTTACCCTGCTCTTGCAGGGGGGTTGGACTAGATGATCTTTTGAGGTCCCTTCCAACCCTTGGGATTCTGTGATTCTGTGACTTGAGAGGCTTTGTAATAAACACAGCATAAAGCTCAATGTTGCAAGTAGTAGATCTGTTCTAGCCTCAAAGTCAGAGAAACACTGAATTGTTTTTCAGAGCAGTTTCACATCCTTGTATCTGTGGAATAAACACTTATACCCATTTGTAAGGATTAAACCATTCACATACATATGGCATAAGCCCAGCTGAACAAGAGACTTGCTGTTATAGGCTGCTGGGTAAACCATATAAATCAAATAATTTTTTTGAGGTCATTCAGTATTATTGTGCACTTAGAAAATAGTATATCATAATGTCATCAACAATAGGGTTGTTTGCTTCTGAAACCATTTCATTGAGTAATTTGTTGCAATAATGCAATATCTTAGATATTTTTTGAATGTGTGAACATGTAGTTGTATTTATTTCTCCATAAAGTAGTTTGAAATGAGAAGTCAGTCTTGTTGTGCAGGTTGTAGCATTCCTAAGTGTACCCCACACTTGGGGAATTTTAGTTTCGAGACTTTGTTCCCAAATGCCTACTTCAGTGAAGATACAGAACGCTTCTTGGGACACCAAAAACATAGTGTTTGAGTATCTCTGACGTCCATAATGTTCCTCGTGTTTGTTTGGTGTTTTTCTCCAATATATCTGTTATCTAGAAGATTTTTAGGCTGACAGCCTATGCTGAGCTCAGTTGTATGACTTCAGTTCTGTGACAGTTTGTCTGTTACTTGTTAGGATGGGACCTGTACCATTTTCCAGGAGACGTTTCTATTTTCCTTTGGTCCCAGAGAGAGTAAAGTTTCGTATTCTTGTACCACTTTGTCCTTTTCTAGACAAAAGAGCATCAGCTATAGTTCTGGTTATTTTTCTGAAGCATTCCATACAACAACAGGCTTGCTGACTTTGGTCCTGTCTTGTTGAAAGGAAAATCTCTTGTAAAAGGTAGCTCTGGCCCAGTGAAGAACAAGCAGTTGTACATACAGAGGGCTTGTCAAAACACCTAGAATTTTTCTTCTAATATAAGGAAACAAATTAATGACTGGAAAGTGTTAAAAATAAAGTTGGAGAGAAGAGGTAAATTAAGCCAAACTAAATAATGCAGCTTAGTTAAACAATAACTGTAGTATAACCATCAGAGAAAGTTTGCAAACGTATTCTGGAACAGTTGCCAAAACTGTGGAGGGTATCTTAATGAACTGAATAGTTAAGATCCCCATTTGATGAAGTCTTAGCACACAGAGGAGAACA
Organism: Melopsittacus undulatus; assembly: GCF_012275295.1. NCBI lineage: Eukaryota > Metazoa > Chordata > Aves > Psittaciformes > Psittaculidae > Melopsittacus > Melopsittacus undulatus. The sequence continues at coordinate 28,565,079 of NC_047531.1, forward strand.
ACTGTGCTTCATCAAGGAGAAATGACCATGAAGATCTCTTATTTAGTTAATTTCTCTATTATAAGCTCATTTCTATCTATCCTGCCTGTCTCTAAGGTTATTCTAACAGGTTTCTAAGTAAGAACTAGAAATTCTCATTCCTTTGAGAAGAAAAAAGCCACCCTTGATTTTCATTACTTCCAAGTTACAAATCCTCAGGTTGACGTCCTCATGTCAGCATGAAAGTTGGAAAAGCATATTTCCTTTTTATGCTTTTGTTTGGCTATATAAGCATAATTTAAAAGAAAAACAAATTAAAAAGTAATGGAGCACTGAAGAATATAAATAAATAGTTTTCCCTTCCATATCATGATTATTTTCCTAAGAGAGGTTATATATTTTTAATTACTCAGACTAGCTATTTTACATTGTGCTAGTTGTGCGTTACAATTTAATGAACCACAATTAGAGGCAAGAAGGCTGAGCTTACAGTGTGAATAAGAATGATTTGCCTTCTTAACACTAGCTGGAACATTACTAGCAGGCACCTTTTTTTGCATAAGGATATAGATACGAGTACCACTGTCACATTTGATAGATTATTCTCAGGTTTTATATTCTTTTTATTTATTCTGTGCATTAGGTTTTATTAACTACAGCTGTTTGGGGGTTTGGAATTGTGAATATTTTATCCATTGCATTTGGCCTTTCATCAAGAGGAGTGTTCTTGTGCCCTTCAAGGACAACAACTTTTCAAATGATTCTCTTCCTGCTACTGTGATTCTCTTTTTTCACAGCCTTGTCAAAACTGGTTATATGATACCATTATTGATTGAATAACTTTCTAGTTGTCACATGGTTACATTTCACTGCATAAAAGAATTAACATAATGAAAATGACTGTCGGCCCTCCTGCTTTTTGTTAAATATGGAAACAATAGCAGATACACTGACAAGAATCCCACTTTTCTTTTTCTTCTGGTGAGGGCAGGTGAGAAGGAACTGAATGTTTTCTGTGTACCTTATTTGTTACTGTTTTACTTGTGCAATTGCCTAAGATACACTGGTTTTGTCTGTAGCTTTTATTTCCGTTACTTGAAATTGGAAACCCCTAGTTGCTGAAAGCATACAAAAAATTCCCTTTGGCTTTGCAGTCTATCAGAAATCTTGTTCTCAAGACCAAAGTACAGCCAGTGGCATAAACCTGTGTCTCCTGTGTAGTTCCTGCAATGGTACGTGCATGTTATGTGGTCTGTCATGTCCACGTCTTTGCAAGTTCTCCAAGCCCAAGCTGATCACAAGCCATCTTTTGCACCATTCCCATAGAACTTAAATAGCACACGTCTGCATAGACAATCCAGGTAGAGCAAATATTACCCCTGAAGAGGCAGAACTAGAAGAGCATTCTTTTCCTCTATCTTAGAGTGCTGTGTTTTTACACTGTCAGGAATTCTTGACTCTGATTAGATACAGAAATGCAAAATTTGTGTGTTTACTCCTTGGAGAGACCAGCTCTGTATCCTAACTGTTGAGAGATTCTGGACAGATTAAGAAAAACACTTAGATGCATAAAATATAATCAGTTGACATTTTAGTACTTGATTCAAATGAAGCAGTTAATACAAATCCTTAGCCGCTCACTTACATGAGAGTGTTGGTCACTTCGGTACTGGTTACTGTGCTCATCCAGGACTACGAAGAGCTTGGGTTTTCCATATGTGCCCTGGAGAGAGCTCAGTGGAAGATACATTGACAAGGTCATGTTCATTAAAAAAAGCAAAGAAAAAAAAAATCCCACTTTCTCTGTAGTTATTCATCTGGGAAGCAAGAGATCTGGATTTAGTAGCCTTGCTCCCTAGGCTTTAGTAGCCTTGCTTCCTAGGAGCTCTTCTCCCACCTTCCACATCGTGGGAGAGGAAAATGTCCTAACCACCATAACCCAGGCTAACAAGACTAGCACATGCTTTTTGCATTGGAAATGCATCAAAATAAACCTGAATGTAGCAAGTAACACCCAGATCGAAGGCATGGACTGTGATAGGGACTGAAAAATGTGCAGCTGATGCTTAGAGCAACAGCAGAGATAACAGGTTTTCACCTTGCAGGTTGCTGATATCTGCTTGAGGCTGGAAGGAGTTTGTTGTGTTTTCTTTCCTTAGTCTAGTGTGTGAGTTACAAATGGAGCTGTGTTCAGCCCTGCTGACCTCCTGCTTAGAAACAAGTAGCACAATATTTTATAGGGTTGGCTTTTTTTATATTTTCTATCATCCCACTGCTTCCTTCTTTGTTGTTACTAATTCATCATCAGTGACAGAGCCTAAAACAGAAGTTCAGATGTGGAAATATCTATGATGTATAGAGAGTTGCAAGGTCAATGCATAGTTTAAGTAGGAAGCTGGCAACTTCCTATAGATAAGTTAAAACTCTTGCACTTCAGAAATTTGCCCCAGGTTGATGTGTCAGTAATTGAAAATTTCTTCATTCAAAAGATTCTTTGAATGACAAATCAGGAATGTTTTGGCAGTGTTGGATCTCAGAGGACTGTGCACTGGGGAGCAGTGAAGAAAGCGAAGGAAAACATTCAGCAGTGAGCAGAATGCTATGCATGTATGCAGCATTTATTAAGCACAGTAACCTCCCCCCTTCATCCCCTCACCGATTTCTAGACCTGTGTAGAAATTGAAAAGTCTCGAAATAAAACATTAATTAATTGTCTTTTCCCTAATTTGTTTGTCTATTAAGTTGTAACTTTACAGTACCCTCACTGCGATGTAATTTTACAATGCTGATCTTAAATTAACGCAGGAAGTAGATTGAGAGTAATAATGACACTGGGATTTTCAGTGGACTGGAAATGTATTGTTCTAGTTTATACATAATTCTTATTGCTATAAATTAGCTTCTCTCTTTTGCAAAGCATAGTGTATATTGATGGTATTTGATCAGTGACCTCCTTTGTATTGTTTTTTCACTTCAAGCAAATTGTGGTAAACACTGCAGTGTATACTTGAACTGGGTGGTGTTGTCATGGCATTGATGGGAGATACATATCACTTGTAATTTCTTTCAGTCAAGATTTTAATAGAGGTGTAGTTTTGAATAGTAACCAATAAGGATTTCTTTTAAGGAGTATCCATTAATAGAACTCAGCTGTTGAAGGCTGGCTGTAGCATTAGGCTTAAGTTTAATCTCCTACATACTATAATTTAACAGGGCTCTGTTTAGTACATCATTCTTGTAGCTGCTTCACTGGTGGAGGGATAAGGGTTGTGATAATGGGGGAGAGGCACAGTGAAAATTTTCCATCATAACCTGTGAAAATCTGACAAATTCAAAAATAGTTTTCCGTAGTGTGTGTCTTACTTGGTGGATGTCTTCTGTCTCAGAGAATAAATGTTTTTAAAAATAATTTTGAAAAAGACTTCGTGGTCCTATTCCTAGATAAAAGTTCAAAACAGAATTAAGAGCTTTTGAATTCACTGTTGAGAAGTGTTTTGGTGAGTAAAAGATAAGCAAGAACAAATCGTTCTTTATATCAAACTGTGATGTGCTGTAAATAAGGCACTTTAAAGTGGAATCTGAATTTGCAAAAGGCCCAAATAAGAAGTCATTGTTTCTCCACTGTATGTAAAAGTATATACATATTAAGAGCAAGTGTCTTCTCTCTGTTTTCTCTTTGTTTTTCCTACACATGATCAGGCAAGGAAGATGTGATGGGGTTTTTGATGGAGGGCTTCAGGGTGACATGCAGTGTTATAGTTTGCATGTCTGGCAGAAGGTAATTATCATTTGGATCAGTCACTACCAAATATTGTAAGTTCCATTTCAAGTCTGTACAAGTCTTGTCTGCTATAGTCCTGCCCATTGGCTGTGACTTTTATCAGCTGGCTAAATGTTTTGGGTTTATTTAATTTTCTGACTGTTGCAATTTCTACCATGTAATTTTTTAGCAATTTCTTGTAAAGTGTATTACAAGTTCAGTAACTTCTCACTCTCCTTGTACTACATTTTTTAGTATAAGCTGGCTTATAAAGTTGATGCTTGTCCATTGACTATTGGCTCTTCCCAAAGGAAACAGCTGCAATTTTTAGGTAGCGTCTTCTCTGGCAGCCGAACATTGCCTGTGCCATGAGTTGTGGTTGTTGAGTCTGCATGTGAAGTGGCAGGTGGGGCTGGAGGTGCAACTCATCATGGGCTTTCAGGGCTCCCTTCAGAGCTGGAGAACCGGGCCTGGGAGGAGGCTGGATGACCCCAGAATATCGTTCTGGCCTGCACAGCTGCCAGGATTAGATGGCCTTGTAATGTACAGTGGTGAATGGTAAGAAAACTGAAATGGCATATTGTTACTTTCCAGAAATGCTGTTTCTGATAGCCCAAAGTACTGCTTTCACATGATGTTTTCTAACATCTACAGGCCACATGGGGTGCAGTGGGGAAGACAAAAATCCGTAGACATGCAGGACGATGGTAGGATAGTCATACGTCCTTTCTCGCAGAGGTGCAATGGAGAGCAGTTGGAATAAATACTGAGCTGTAGTTGAAGAGCTTTACGGCTTTTTCAGGTTGGAAGCAGTTACAATAAATGCCTTTCATGAAGAAATATTTATTTGGTGTTTAGAAAACCCCTTGTTTTTTAGTAGAGGAAAACATCAGCTGTGATAAATTAGCTGGTACAAGGCTTGTAAAACCACTTGAGATACTTTCCCCACAATTTTCAGTGAGAATATTTATCCCAGGTTTTGTATACCTTCTTAATTTTTAAAGTATTTCTTCTTGTTAATTTTAATATCTTTTTTTTCTCTAGTATGCAAGCATGTTTGTCACAGCTCCATGTTTAAAACATAGTCAGTTCTGTTCATTTCATTGTAACAGTAGTACACAACCTCTTGGTACCATACTAGTGCCAAATCTATTCAAAACAATTTATTTGCATGCAAAAAATACTGTACTTAAAATTCTCATCGTTTCAAATACAGCTGAAACTCTGTGTGTTTCCCATTTCACGGTCCTGTAGTGATTCATATAATTATCTTTAATAGCTTATTGCTATTCTATTTAACTGGTGATATTAATGTAATAATTGTCACATTAAAATCTAAAATATTGAATTAGGCCTTGTTATAAAATATGTTTTATTGCTACAGATAGGTTAGACACACTGTAGGCTTCTGTTTTTTTGCGTTCATCTAAATAGATTAATGAAATTATATTCTGCAAGATATAATGAAAGAACCCTTTAAAATGTTAAGCAAATGATGATGGTCAACTCCTTCACCTCACTACATGTATAGTTTGATTCCATTTCAAGTACTTGATTTAGCTTCCTGTGCCAAAACATATCTAGTGTTAAAATGCCTAAATAAGATTTAAGAAACTTGTCTTGTGAGCTCTTTATGTTGGTGGGACTTTTGATGCTGTTAACCAGGAACATTGTCTTTGACTAGTGTTCTGGGAAATAACAGATTTATTCCCCCCCTCTTTTTTTTGGGTAGGCTTCTTGTTTCTGTGAAATAATCTTTTTATCATGCCTAGCATCTGTTCTGCAGCTAGTGAAGTACAACTGATACCATACTTACATAAAATAGCAAGCATTGCATATAAGAAATATTTCAAGGCAAGCATTAATGTATTATTATTTGATACATCTGCTTTCAATTTATTCCCTGTGTCATATAAGGTATTATCATCAGTGTTGTACTTTTACTATTTGTGGAACTAGAGAATGTTATATTATTTTTCTATTACTATTTTTAGGTTTGAGATTGATGATTGAGAAATTGTTTCGTGTTTTAATTCAGTTTGTTAGGAGGAGGACTGGCAGGGAGGAGTCTCTCTTTTGGTGCTGCTTTTACCTCAACATATTGAAGCAAGCTTGTATGCAAGCTGAAACACGGACCAGTAGTTGGCCAACAATAGTGACAAGGTCTGCATTGATTATAGGTGTTTCCGATAGCTTTAGCATGTGTTTGATGGTGGTTGATTCCATGAATTAAGGAGACCAGTGCATCCTCATGTGTACTTAAAGTTCCTCAAACTTGCGGTAGCATTGTGCAAGTTCAGATGAGTCTGAAGACAAGTGTTTCTCATTCCGTGACTCCAGCTAGGTGAAAATTGTAAGATATGAGTAAAAATTATGCTTCTGAATTTGACTGGAACAACACAGAATTAGTTGGCTGTTGAAAGAAATTTTTTTGTCACTGTTTAATGATAGATGGATTTAGTGGGAATGCTGGAATGAGCAGTTACACTTATCATGTTTGCATGGGCAGGAAAAGTGTAGTCAGGATCAGATAGTTAAGGCTGTGGAGAAGGGCATGGTGCAGAGCTGCATGTTTAGTAAGATGAGTATGGTGGTGGTGTAGCAAAAAATTGAAGCTTGAAAAGTCTGGTGTTTGTTGTTGTGCTGCTAAACGATTTTGTTGACCCTGTGTTTTTCTGAACTTAATGGAGACTTGAGAGCTATGGAGTCCTGTGGAGAGGGTTCTTAATACTATACACTGTGTGAAGAAATGCCTTTTTTGGTTTGTCTCTGAACCACGAATGAACAATCATTTCCTGTCCACTTTCATAATAAATGTGCATCATCACCCTCCTGTCATCACTCATCCAGTCTGACAAGTCCAAATCTGTGTAATTATCACCCTGGTACAGATTCTCCATGTCTTTGCTATGTGTTTTTGTATCTTGCCTAACTCTTCTAAACTGTTTTTGAAAGGAGGGTATGATGTGCTGTATTCCTTGCCTAATATTTGGTTTGCCTTTATGACCACTAGAGATCATTGAGATGATAATTTCATGAAACTGTTACAAAACCAGTGTCTCATTACTGTGTAATAATAATTCAATGACCATCACTTTGTATATGAAGTCAAGATTGTTTTCTTCTTCTGTGTCTGTCACTACATTTCTCTACATTGAATTTACTATTTTATTACACTGTACAGTAACGTTAGGTCTTTTTGCAGTCTGTTGATTTTCAGCTTTAGTACTCTGAGTAATGATATACCAAAGTTTTTGTTCTCTCAATAGCCATCTTTTTTTGATCACTTAGAATTGTAGAATCACAGAATGGTTTGGGTTGGAAAGGACCTTAAAGCTCATCCAGTTCCAGCCTCCTACCATAGGCAGGACATCTTCCACTCGACCAATTTGCTCCTAGTTCTGTCCAGCCTAGCCTTGGAACATTGCCAGAGATAGGACAACCACAGCTTCTCTGGACAAACAGTGCCTCACCACTGTCATAGTGAAGAATTTCTGTAAATGTTGCAAGTTTCTGAATGTGTTGAATAATTCAGGACCTAATACAGGCTCTAGCTCTGTGCCACTGCTGGAATTATTTCTTTGAAGACCATTTTTACTGTCTTTCCTTACCCCATAAGTAGTTTCTTAGCCTTTGGGTGGGGGTTGCAACTCTCCTCCCTGTCTCACTAGTTATCTTTCCTTTAAGAAACATGAAAACATGGACTTGTTTCACTTGGAAATTTAAGTAGGCTGTGTCTATTGGATTTCCCTTGTCAGTGTGTCCCTTTAAGCCTTTCAGGATATTTGTGACTCATAACTCACAAAAACTCCACTGACTTTTCCCCAATACCTCATACTTATCCGTATGTATGCTAACTTGGTTCCCTTTAACAGCTTCTACCTCTCTGACTTGGATAGATTGCAGGCTTGCTACTCTTTCTTTGTACTTCACAGATGTTTATGTTGTCTTCTGGTCTTCAGGTATAAGGTGGTCTAGTGAAGGGTTTGCTTGCTTGTTAGTAGCTCAGTAACTACATCCATGGCTTCTAGGGAGCTCCTGGATGAATACAGATGGTCTGGTCCTGTCAAGCACTTTCCATCCTCCTGCTGCTGCTTCAGTTGGAATTGGGATCTCCAATTCCTTTGGAGCTTCTGGACCATGAAGGCCATCTTTGTCAGGACTGGAAGAGAAGAAATATTTCATTTATGCATATGCGTCTAGGTGTGTATGTGCGTTTCTGTATGTATATACATATGTTGGCTGATTAATCCATTGCATCCCAAGTGTAATTGTAACCTTAATTCTAGAATAACTACGAGGGAGTGGTTTATTGCCACTTCTTGCATAGATGCATTTGGAAAAAATGGGAATTTTTTTTTCAATCTTACTGAAGAAGAATTCACACAGGTTTTTTGCATTAAAGAAATGGCCTGAGGATAACTATTTTTTCTTTTATTTTCATACCAAAATAAATTTCATGTGTGTAGAGGTGAAGTGTTGCGCTTGGCCAAAGGTAACATATTTCTTTTAGGAGACTGAAGGAAAAACAGGGGAAACGAAAGTCCAGGTCTGCACAATGATGTCTGATCCTTTAGTCATTAATGGGGAGATTACAACAGTTAATATGCCATGTGAGGCATCTTATTTACCATTTTCTTCCCTAATCTGAGGTGAGTTGAATCAAGAGCACCTTAAGCAGGCTCCATGGTGTTCATGGGTATTTGTAATCACTCACATGGACTGTGTTCTCCTGGGTTTTAATACCTCATCTGCCAGCAAGTGAAGGAACAGCAATGTTTGCATGCCTTTGCTTGCTTCTCCAATTGTGTATCTTATATTGGAAAAGGAATGGAAAGGGTTGAGGGAGGCTCAGAATTATCTGCAGGCTGAAGGACCAACTGGGTGCTTCTGATACTGGAAGACAAAAGTTCAAGTCCACACTGATTTCTTCTCTCCTTTTGATGTTTTTATTTTGCATAAAGTGATAAAATAGCTGTTGGACAGAGTAAGAGAGAGAGTTAATCCCTAACTTTGACCAGAAAGAAACTCAGTTGGGATCCAGTCTGTGGTTTGGGAAATGTATTTATAAAAGGTAGAAATATGTTCACCAGGAGGGAGGGATGGAGAGCAACCCCCCTCAAAACTCTTCACAATATTTTGTCCTCATAATTAGAGCCCTTCTCTGTAGAGAAGATCCTCTACAGAAGGATGTAGATCCTCTACACAGCTTTAATCAGGTAAGCAGTCATCTAACTGTGGTTCAGCACCTTTCTTTTGTTTGGAGAGTTAAAATGGCTTTTTAATAAAAAATATTAAGAAATATTTAGTATTTTATCAGTCAGAATTTTAAAAACAAATCCACTTTCGGAACCAAGTCTAAGTAAGTAGTTGGTCATAAAAAGAAATAAAACCAGTCACTGAATTGTCAGAGAATTGTAAATTGATTTTTTTGGGGAAAAGTCATAATACCAGCTCCTATGTTTTGATCGTTGACACCTACTGATGTGTCCTGAATATAAAGAATTTTGAGGACAGTCAGGATGATCAGATTGCAGTTATCAGGAGTGGGTTGGTTGTCAAAGCCTGAGGTTCCCTTAGATTTGTCTGTCTCATTGCTGCACAGCTCATGTCCATTTGGTCTGGTGGCTGTGCTATATGCGGACTGAGTTAAATTTTCCCTAACACGTGGCATGATAAAACCCCACATTTGCCCTATTGAGGTCAGGGGTTTTTTTCTTGCAAAGAGGTAAAAGGTGGAAACCCCAAACTAAAAAACTAACTCTCTACATACATACATGCATGCATACATACATATATGTATTTATATATGTATTTATATATGTATATATATATGTATTTATATATATTTATATATGTATATAAAGTTATACATATAGCCCTTTCCACCAAGAACAGAAGAAGGATGTGCACAAGAATGTTAACACACAGCCCCAGGCCACAGTCTGCATTTCCTATCTGGGAGTCCTGGGAGTTGTGAAAACTTCATCTAGTGTCTGTGTGTCAGTCGTGGGAAGAACTGGAATGTTTTGAGATTTCTTCTCTTCCATGATCTAGATCCCTACTGCTCCATAAACCTTATCTGCGGACTGAGAATAGATCACATCAAAATTAGCCTGTCTGTATCCAAAAAGGGGCAAAAATGAAAAGTTAACAGCAGTACTGCAGCAAGGAACATGCTTAGCCAGGGTTGTTGGGACTTTTTTTAAGGGAAACTAGGAAGAAAGGCAGGTCAGGATTTTCTCGTGTCCAGTCCATGTTATGGTTACAACTTTCACCCTGTTTTATTTTTATAAATTAATGAAACAAAACTACAAATACTGGACTGCCACATCTCACAGCCATTACTAGTTTTGAGATCAGTGCTGTACCTATTCAGTCATTCCCCAATTCTGGAGTTCTTGGAAACAGACAGTTTAAAAGATTTTATCTTACTGTTAGTGTGGGTCAAGTGAATCTCCTGCCTGTGCATGCTCTGAGATTGTTCCTCTTCGACACTGTATGCCAGCTTATCCTTCTGCTTCCCTGCCTTCCCATCACATTTCTCTCTTCGTACTTGCAGCAAATGACTCTAGAGGGGGATAAGCGAACAAAGCTGAAATACTGCGTCTGTCCTAATTTGGGGTGCTCAGTCATCTTGAATCTGTGAGTGACCTGTTTGCTCTTCACATGATGAAAAGTCAAAATGGAAATGCAGGCAGGAAAAGGTGCAGTTCCTTTCTCCCTTGTGTTTCCAAGATCTGTGTCAGTGAAACTTGGGAAAATTGTCTTCAGTCTATTCTGCTCTGCTTTCATCCACAGGGAGGGATTCAAGTTACTTGCTAGCACTGTGCTGGAATAGTTTTATTTCCAGTTGCCAATCCCATGATGCAGTTACATGAAGGAATTGCAAAGCTGTTGCTAGCATTTGTACCAGAAGCTACTGTTTAAGCAGACCACTTGGGTTTGGTTTTGTTTTTGAACTCACAGGTCCGGGTGTGACAATTCTAGCTAGATAGTATCACTGAGATGAAACAAAGTTCAAATAACTGATACAAGTATCATGGTTTTGAAAGAGAGGCATAGAGACTAACATATACCACTGGTGCTTAAAAATCAGCTAGCCTAATGTAAGGCTTTGTTACTCGCTGGTTTTTACTCCATAGTTCTAGTTAATAAAACTGAAAGATTGTCAGGTTTTAAACTATCTTAGTTTAATGTAAGTTTAGTAGAATTGCCTTGTGGCTTGGTTTTGGGCTTTTTTTTGAAGTTTAACATTTAACATAGTGTTGGATTAATTTTATTCTTTTTTTGGTAGTTTATTCTTTCAAAATGAAAAAGACAACACTATAATTATTTCCTTTGATGTTTAAGGAAAGTTAGAACATCTATTGGAAAGTTCTGATTAATGGCAAGAGAACATAAATATGCCAGCTGACTGCAGTCAGAGTTGCATAATATCAGCTGTTAAGCAAGTAAAACAGGTGATGCTTTTACGTGTTTATGATCTAACAAAACTGTCATCTCTGCTGCTGCAGCCTATCACACCTTTACTTTCCACACTTTAGCTTTGGCAAATACAAACTGTATTCCACTCAAATCTACCCAAACAGGATTTTGAGGGGTCCACTGCTACTTAAATTTTTTTTTGCAATTTCTTTTATGAGAAAATCTTCTTGGAAAAGTATTATAGCTGCCTTCGTTTCAGTTAACATAATCATGTGAAACGTGTGTGTGTGACTTGTAAGAGTCAGCTAACTGAAGATCTGACCTGGATGTTTTATGTCTGTGGAGGAAATGAATGCATAAGGCGAGGTTTAGTTAACTCAGCTTTGTAAAGGGTACGTTTGGAGTTACATTGAATGCCAAGGTAGCATTTTCTTAATGTGTTTTTCTTGTAAATTTTAGAGCAGTCATTTTGTGTTCCTATGTGGCAGTACAGCATCATCTTTAAAAACTTGATATATAAAGTATGAATTATAAGCTATTTCCTCACAAGTAACCTTACCAGGGCAGTCCAGACAACAACGATCTGAAGGCCCTCATTCAAATACATCTTCTACCACCTCTAAAACTGGATGTAATATCAGTATGGCGTCTTTTATGATACATGTCTGTGAAGCTGATAGAATTAGTGTTCGGTTTACTGCCAGTGGAAAACATATTAAGTAAGCATGGGCAGTTGTGACACAGGAAGGGGTCAGACCCTTGCTTCATTCAAAGAGGAAGCTGCTCACTCCTCAGTGTTTGTGTTGCAAATTGTGCTGAGCTTTTAAAGGCTCTGTTTCACCCTGCCTGGCTCTGTGTTTGATTCCCCCACTTTAAGCTAGGAGGTTTTTTTCTTAGTGCACTTCACACAAGGTGCTTACACTGGAGGAGACAGTGTCAGTACTGACCTAAGCTCATTTTACTGGTTAAGTTTTGCCATTCTTTTATTTCTGATATGCTTTGCTTTAAAGCTCAGCTTCAGCTGAACCATGCAGACCAGTCCCAGTTGTTTCTTAAAATGTTCCATTTAATGGTTAGTTTGGGGGAGGTTGGTTTGTTTCTAATAATTCAACCCTCCAAGTTGAAGAAAGCCATGGATTCAGCACACGTGTGTTGTTATGTAGGTATAGCTGGGTTCTTTGGGATCCCCTTGGTTAGCAAGATGTGTACTGTTCATCTTTGGGAAAAATGGCTTTGGGGCTCTGTGTCTATGAAGTTTCTGTCAAGAACATCTATGTAAGTTTTGTAAGATTTGATGGAGTGGCCACAGTACCAAGCTGGTGCCATTTCTTGAAACAGGAATATCAGAGGATAAAGTGTGGTCAACGTAATGTTATCTGGTGCTACTTTTTACACCTTTAGAGATGGATGTATTAAGTTGAATTGTGATTGTATTCAGCTGAATTAAGTGATTCAGATCACCTAAAGATACTTCTAGAAGTTTTGAAACCTTGTCTGGTCGTATTGTTTAAAAAATAAAGTACAGCTGTTTGCAAAACTAAACTCTGCATTCTTTTTAAACTAAAACCAAGAAGTCTAATTAGATCATCTAAAGATATGCATAAGACATGTTGCTGGATGAAGCTGTAGTGATTAATAACTTGTTTAAATTGAAAAATTACAGCTATACTGTGTATTGTATAGGAACATGTGCTGTGGCTTAAAATACCTTTTATCTGCTGGTTTCTCTGTAAAAGGGAAGAATGATGAAAATTTGAGAATCAGTATTATTACAAAAAATAAGATGTTATCATATGGGCTTTGCATATATTATGTGATACGGACGTGAAGACATAGGCTTATCTTCAGGTGAAATCAATATAGACATCTATAGGTGAGGTACTCGTTCAATATTAGGTTTACGGAAGTGAAAGCAAAGGGAACTTTCATATCATTACACTGACATTTAGCAGCTTATTTTAATTATATAAAAAATACTACAAGAGGGAAGGCTGAGCAAGTTATTTATTTTATTTCCTTACATTTTCACTGTGATATGTGCTTTACCTTCCCCAGGAGAGTTCCCTGGTGTTCACTGTTTCCTCCATGCTGGGGGACTCCACTGGCCAAGCAGTGCCTCTCCCCATTAATCAGCGCTGCCTTTCCTCATGCTGAGTGCAAGAAGGATGTTCCTTAAAGCAGTTACTCATAGTTAATTGCTTAAAGATTATTCCATAATACATCATTGTACTAGCATCTGCTTGTAAGCATGGACCAAATCTTGGTCAGTAGGCACAAGCAGGTTTATGTGGAATAGAAAGTTACATTGCAAATATGTCACTACTTCCTTCCTTTAATCTAGTTTCAAAATTATTTTACTTTTGCCATCCAAACATGGCTTCCATGCACATGTTTGGGAAGCTTTTGAAAGCATATGAATGGTGATTTCCCCAGTTTTTCCAGAACTTAATGTAGTTCCAGACATGTCTGTAGCTGGCTGCCTAGTAAAAATAACTTACATTCCTAAAAACATTAGATTGTACCAATGGCAAAAATTGCTAAACTACTTTAAAATGTAACCCACACTCTTGCACTAAAATATGTTTCATCTTAGTAGATATTAATCTAGAGTAAAAGGTTAATTGCAGTCATGTTTGGTTGTGTTTTTATTAATTAGTCATTTACAGAAAAGTTCTCATATTGTAGCAGTTTGCTTTTTTAACCTTGATTGCAATCCATCACTCTCCTTCATACTGTTTTTTCTTTTGATGGACAACCTCTGTTGCATTTATTCCATGCTGGTTTACTGGCTTAATATAGCAAAAACAGTTTGTGGCGAGATTTTAGAGTTTAAATTCTCTATTTAACTAGAAAAATTTGTTTTAAGTAAGAGAGAAAATAAACTGTTGTATTTCTAATTCATCTTTTACTTAAAAACTTTGGGGCAAAGTAAACATGCAAAATGTTTCTGTTTTAAAGTTTAGGTTCTAGAGGATTTTCAGTGGCTGGATTAATAGTTTTTGTGATGAAATGTGTTAGTCTTATAAGTAAGGCATGGCAGCATTGAGTCCCAGGTCTAGCAAGGTACACTAATTGTAGAGGCATTATAACAGATTCCCTGTGCTTCTGTATTAGTCTCTAACTGTCTGTTCTTAGGTATGTAGAAGTCACTGATGGAAGTCTGTCTGTAGTGTCCAGTAGGTCCAGGAGCTCTAAGTTATTGTAGTGTTTTGTGCATGAAAATGAAGCACACTGTTTCTTGGTGATACCCAGCAATAATGGATGAAGAGTTTTTCTCCTTTTGTATCCAGTTCCTCATAGACTCCTGATCATGTTTCTCAAAATACTGCTGGTACTGTATGAAGAGAGAGATACTCATTCTCACCACATTTGTCTTGTCTTCTGTACCCTATGAGAGTTGTAGCTGCAAGCAGCTAGGTTAGCTAAGACCAGCCAGTGTGGTACAAGTATCAGGTGATTGATGCCAGACTGTCAACACTTGCCATTGTTTCCCAAAATAACACTGTTATAAATGGTACAGTGGTCAGTGATGTTTTGTGGGAATAAACTGCTGAGCATCGATGCTAGGTGTTGATAGATTGGAGGAAGACAACACAGTTTGGAGGCTCAGCTGTGACAGCAGCCCCAGGTCGTGTGACAGTTGCAGTCCTTGTAAAGTAAGCAAGAACCTGTTTCAACAGCAGCAAAACCTTCAGTAGCTTTAAAATGTTATTGTCTCTCTGGGATATTTTCACTGTTAGTGATATTGGTGCTCTTTTTACAGCTCTGTTGGCTGTAACCTCACTGTGACAGGTTGTTTCTCATTGGGCATCTAATGGGCATCTGCACACAGCTGCAGGGAGGGCAGAGCCAGCTCCTCTCATCTTGCCCTTCCTGCCCAGGCCTGGGATCCTTTTCTTTACCTTTACTGCTACTGGACATCTCACCCTGTGGTGACACTATTCAAGTACCTATTAAATAATAGGAGAAAGCTATTCACTTTGATTTATTTGTGGTTTCGCACTTTTCCCCCATTCTTTGGTTAGTTTTCAGATGGTTTAGCAAGCTAAGTTCACCCATCAGGGCAGCAAGTGACTGCCAGAGGTGGTACAAGATAAAAGCAGGGAGAATGTGTGGTTCAGAGTAGCACTTACAGAGAGAACAGCAGCAGCAATTAATTATTAAATCAGCACTGCCTGTCTTATCTAAACTGCAATCTTAAAAGCCTATCTTTTGAAAAGGACACCTGACCTTGAAGATGAAATATTTACTGTTTGAATTAATCTTAAAGTGGTATTTTTCTGGGCTATGCCTGATCAGATTTGAGTATTTTTTTGGTAGGTGGTATCTACAGACTGTTGATATATCTAAGAATTGGTGGTGGCATCCCCCAAAAACAGATGCTTATCTCTAACAGAAATTCACAGCCCTGAAGGGGATGTGGTACAGACTGAATTTTAATGTGTGAGGTAAGCCTGTTAATATTATCAGAAGACATAGAAAGTGTAGAAGGACAACTCTAAACCTCCACCTATTCTGTCTGAATAGGAATAAAGTTGTAAATTATAGAAAATTAGAATTAAATTTGGGAAAAAATGGTGAGGGCTGCTGGAATGCATATCCAGAATGTTGCCTTCTGCAATACTGAATTCAGAAGGGAATACAAGTTTCTGCAAAAACTGTGTGAATTTTACTTATGGACTGCTTTTATTGTACATGATCTGAGCAAGTGTATTTAATGAGACTGCACAGATGTTACATTGCAAGGCAAATAATGGAAAAAAGCTATGATGTTTGATTCAGGAATTAAAAATGTAATAATAAAACCTGTATTCCTTCCATGCATGCAGGTGACTTAAAAATGTGTTTCCTGAGTGTACTTTTGTATGTTCAGATAAATCCACTCTGGACTATTCTTTGTAAGCCAATGTTGAGGTACATGTCAGCAAGCAGTTAAATACTAGTTTGATGGTTTCAATCAACTTCTGTGTAACTCACAGTACATTCTTGCAGTACTGTCAAAACATGCATACCCACAGGATGTGGAAATCATGTGAATTTAATTTAAACCTAAATCACTGATTCGAATGCCAGACTAAGAGGCTAATTGAAATAAATCCTTTATTATTAGTTGAATTAAGTCAGTAAGAGATAGTAACTAGGACAAGGGATTGTGGAATTGCACAGCTAAGAAAGGTAGTATTGTGCTTGTGAAGATATATGTGGCATTGCACACATCAAGCAACAAATTTGCTCTTGTTGGCTCTTAAGTACATTTGATGCCTTTTCCATGTAACACCTTAAGGAAGCTATATGAGTATGAGGACAAAAGTAATAAACTTAGGAAACCACTGCAATGTACAACATTGAAATAGTAACACTATTTTTGTGTATTTTACTTTTAATTAATTAGCTCTTTATGTATCATTTAACATACAAATATTCTTTAAAGTTATTCAAAAGCTTCAGAGCCCTAAAGCAGTGGAAGAAGTTCAGTGAGAGAAGTACTGAAGCTCTCCATGAGCTTGCTTGAACAATTGCAGGTTTAAATGTTAGAGGAGGAATAGGTTAGTTTAATCCATTAGCCTAGTAGCAGGTAAGCAGGATACTGCACCTGTAGCAGTACTGCTGAACTCCATGGCACTGGAGGTGCCCAAGCATTATACATAGAATCATAGAATACATTGTCATTTATAAGCAATTGAGAGCAAGGACTGGGGTTTATGTGATTGTACAATATTAATTCTAGCTACATTTTGGAAAGACAATGTGGTCATTGCTTGCTGCTTCAACTGACCTAGATAGTTCAGAAGTTTTACAGCAAGAAAACTGTTCAACTCAAAATGGAAACAAAATTTCATTGTTTGTTGCTTCAATATTTTAATAAGAGAAACTCATCTTTAAGGAACCCCTAAGGATCATGACCAAGAGAAATCCTGTGCTAGACATTAAATAAGGACTTTCTGAAAAGATGATTTTTTTTCCCCCTAAGAAAGCAGATGGCAGTTTGTCTTTTCTTATGCTGTTGCAGTATTTGAAACTGGTTTTAAAATGTCACTTGTATGCATATTGACATCAAAATGGGCAATGCTACCTTGGCCTGATGAAGAATGAGAGAGAACTGTGTTTATCATATATCTCCATGTGGAAAGGATGGGCAAACCTCATGCAAGGACTGACTGCAACTAAGTGAAAGGGATTTGAGTAGTTGTCTGCATGCCTGAAATAGGACAAATCTCAGATGCATGGATTGGGCAAGCAGGAGTATCTTGGGGTAGGGATGTATCCCAGGTCTTCTAGGCTTTCCCAAAAATAATAGTCTAATTTACAGATTTAGGAGAGAACTGTGCAGCACTAAAGCACTCCTCAGTTAAACCCGTGTTCATCACTTTCCACTTCCAAGAGGTTGAGCAAGAAGCCAGAATGCCAGGGCCTTTTTCTGGAGGAGCTGCTGTGAAAGTCTGAGAGCACTGAGGCATCAGTCTGATCTGTAGGGCATCGTAAGCATAACTGAGTGCCTGTCAAGCACCACTTGTTACTACAACAACAATTGTTTGATTTGTTTCTAAAGCTCTATGATGCTTTAAGAGTAGCGGAAGTATTTTATAGACCACAAATCCAGCTTCTTAGTGTCTGTTTCTGAAAATGGATCAGATGCTTGCTCTGTTGGAGTCAAGTTAGGATATTTGGAGTTCATAGAAATCTGGGTCACCACTCCTCTTTTCTGCTAAATATGGTTTAGATAAGATACCTGTTGGTAGTTTTTACCAGCCATCTGTAGAAACAGTCACCTAGAGTTTTAGAGGTATTTCTGAAATCATCTCTGCCAGTGAAGTCAGTACAGTGTTGGCTTTCCCAAGTGCTCTGACTTGCACTTCTCTAACACCGCTTTTCTGTCTTTTGGTGCTGAAATATCCATGGCACTGAAACACAAGAAATCTGATTTGGGGCTCAGAGTGAGATTAATATACAATTACAGAAAAATTTGAAACACATATACAGCTGTCACTCAAATATATATGCTGGAGTTTGGTTTCTCTGACAGGTTAAGTTTTTTGCCTGAAGACTGTTCTGTTGTTGCTGGTGCTGACTTGCTGAAGCTGTAGCTTTGTTTCTAGGTGGGAAAAAAAACCAGCCCTGCAGTTGACCTACCTAGCAGTACAAGGAAACAAAATTAATTTTGGCACTATTTTAGGCTGGCTTAGCTGTAGCAAGAAGCATGGATACTCCCAGCAGATTAGACTCTTGCTTCTGCATTTTGAAGTGTCAGTCCCAGAACACATTCCAGACTAGGTGGTCTCTGTGTACTGGGTACTAAGAAATGTTCCCAGGCTCAAGTAGTTTGAATGTGCAAGCTGTCTGGTAGTGCCAGTGTCCATCAGGAAAGCACTTAATATTTAAATCTGGGGCCTCCTGTTGAAAATTCTGTGGGAATAATTCTTCTGACACACAGCACAAAAAAGTTACTGTAAAGGGCAGCTGGCCATATCACTTTCGGGGTTTTTTTCAACAGGGACAAGCCCAGCTCCATCAGTCCAAAACTAACTACAGGGATTAGATGTTTTGTTCAAGATAGTATTAAGAACACTCTTGTCAGCACGAAGTTAGGATAGCATCAGGGAGGTTAATATCTATATCCAGACACTGGTAAATAGGAGTGTCCTTAATGTTTTTTTATGCTATTACCAGAGGCACATTTATAGGCTGAAAAGAAGGAGGTTACAGAGGAATCACTCATAGTTGCTCTTTATTTCTTTAGTCCCTTAGTTAAAGGAGATGAGCAAAGAGAGTGATACTTAAAAAAAAAAAATTCCTTCCCCCTCCCATGTATTCCCTATGCTGATTGTTTTGTTCTCAACCTTTTACATGTTGTGGGTTCTGTAGTTGAAATTTCTGTGTTAAGATTCTAGAGTTAGAAAATAATTATTTACTGTGCAATATTTTCTCTGAGTGCAGAACTTGTCTGTCATCAGCATAAACTGTCTCTGTTAGTGCCACGTTGTACAAGGAAGGCTGTTTAAAAGAAGTTATTTTATGAAGTAAATGTTTCTGGTCTTCATCTCAACTGTAGGAGCCCTTTTATATTTAAACAAGTGTCTTGATGTTGTTGATAAATTCCCCTTTTTAGACTGAAAATGAAAGCATTGGTTATCACTTCCTGAAACATTTGGTTCAGGCAATCTATTGATGGATCACTAAAGATGCCTAATACTAAAATACAGAAAGCTGTCAACATCCTGACTGTCTTAAACAAAAGCTAACATTAGCCTTGCTTTCCAGAAGATGGGTTTTATTTTCAGGTATCAGAAGCATTACTTTGAATTTAATTCTGCTAGACTTTTGCAGGGTTACCATGTGTCCTTTTACCCCCTTATTCTAGTGCATGTCTGTGTGGAAGTTAACCCTTCCTTAGGCCTAACTGTGTTATAATTTAAACATTTAGAACCACACAATTACTTACTGGCCATTCAAAACCTGTGCTACGGCTTTTATCACACGCTCACGTGAGGTAGCAATCACCACTCACTTTGCAGCATCCTTGCAGTCCTGTGGATCCCCAGATTATGTGTTACAGCATGCTTTGACAGCTGCTCCACAGGCACAAACCTAAGACATATGAATAAGTATTAACAGTGTGTAACATCCTAGCCATAAAATGATAGGGCTATGCCACACAAACTATAGTTTCTTTCAGCCTTCTATTCCTCAGCTTTGCTGAAGCTTTTTATAAGCATGTATTTTTGCTGGAATTTGTTTTCCAGTAATTTTTAAACGTCATTCTTATTATTTATTTACATTTTGATACTACCTACCTATTATTTCTGTACCAGTTACTCATTTCTCTTCTGTATGTTTCTGCTTCCATATTTTATTTTGTTTCATTATTCCTTGCTTTCAGTGATTGTCTCTTCTGTGAGGCATGTATATCTGCAGGGAGTGCCTTCCTACACACAAATCCCAGAAGCATTCAGGATTATTTTGCTTAGGTAGGTGCATGTCCCAGATGTACAATCTGTTTTATTTTTACTTCTAGCCCCATGTTCAAATTAAACTAGAGAAACCCTACAAACCAACAGGGTTAGGCACCTTCGAAGAGCTGTTGGCTAAGTTTCTGGACTCCATTTGGGTCAGGGTGTCTTGAATCCAATTCTTCTGTCCTGTTGAAGCTGGTCTGGAAGGAGCGCACAGTGCCTGCTGAAGAGCTTCCTTATCATAACTGATCTCCAAGATAGCTGGTTCTCTGTTTCTACACTCCCAGACACATTCTGTCTTCTTCCAAGGCCTCAGGCAGAGGATTCTGTGATTAAGAAACAAGCTTGAATAAATTGGGGCCATTCCCAGTCCTGCTCCACTGGGATCCCTGCAGAGCCGGGGAGGGTGCGCAGCTGGGGAACGTAGCACTCCAGAGAACATCTTCCATCTTCATTTCCATGAGAGAAGGGGGAACCATCACTCCATGCATGTGTGCAAATATGTAGCATTTAATCCTAAAACATTTGTAAGTATCTTACAATGTAAGCTTGCATTTGTCAGTGTGTTTCATATTGGGCACAGCTGTGAGAATAAATCACATTTAAACTAGGGTCCCATGCTGGTCTGCTGCAATTTGGTGGTTTGGCTGGTTTTAGTGGACAAGCCACAGCTAGGCTGCAAGAGGAGTTGCATGTACGTGGGGAGAGCTATGGGGCTGCCATCTTAAATATGGTTGAAACAAATTACTTGTAATGGCATTAGGTAAGCATTAAAAATACTCCCATTCCAAATATTGAGAGTGATACCGAAGGAAATATTTCTGGTTAATGGAGAAGCTGCTGTTTCTAGCAGCAGTCAGCTAGCTGAGGGTTTGGCTGAGGGATGCTTTAACACACAGAGCTGTGCTGCAGCAAAGCTCCACTTGTTGATGTAGCTTTTTATTTTGGGTGGTGACACCATAGCTCTGATATCTGTACTTGTGAGTACGGAGTACTTGTAATATGAAAAATAGGTGATAAAGAACTTACATGTTTCTCCAGCAGCCGACGGTAACAGGATCTTAATTCTGGGTCCACTTGAACACTTCTGTATAAAAATCAAATGCAATTACTCCCCAGAAGCTTAATTTTTGATTACTGGTTACTGTGTATTCTGTGTAGCTCAGTAAGAGCTAGAGTCTGAAAGAGAAGTACAGGGCATGTAACATTACTGGAGGTGGGTGAAGCTGTGGTACTGCTGGCTGCTGGTCTGCTTGAAGGACTTGCTTTCTGTAAGCCTTAGAATCATAGGATAGTTAGGGTTGGAAAGGACCTTGAGATAGAAATCTGCCAACTTTTCAGGAGACAAATCAAGTGATTAATGAAATGGGGTCTTCACAATCGAAATTTCTGCATTTACAGTGCCAGCCCTGAGGTTTTTGCTGTTTGGGTTTTTCCTGCTCATTTCATTGAATAGGGAGGGTAGAAAAAATACAGATGAGTGCCCCTGGAAGCATGCATCAGTAGATGCGTCTGCTGTTTACAGAGCTCTGCTTACCACTGCCGGTGTGCCTGGACAGCAGCTTCCATACCAGTCCTCCTCTCCCAGCAGCCTCAGTGCCACTGACCCTGCTAGCCAGCTTCTGCCAGGGGTGGGCTCCCGCGTGCCCATGGGTGAACTTGTCAGCACACGGGGACAGCTGCTGGTGATTGGGTTTTGCACTGGAGTCTGGGTGTGAGTCTGGGTCACTGAAGACCCCGGGTTGGTTTGTTGCCTCTGAGGACAAGCAGCATGATAAGCCTGCTGTAGGAGCCACATGACATTATAGCACACAGCTGTTACTGGAGAGAAACATCCACAATTTGAGATACCTGTGTAATGTCAGCTCTGTGTGTTAAAGCATCCCTCAGCTAGCTGACTGCTGCTGGAAAAATGACACTTATCCAAAGGCTGTCAGCAACTTACAGTTTACAAACTCACAGAGACATTAAAGGGTACAAGGGTACCTTTGCAACTGCTGCCCCACACCGGGAGGTTCCTCCTGGGCTGAGCTTTCTGCAGGAAGGCTGAGTGCAGCTCTGGACTGTGTGGCTAGACATGGCAATGCCTCCTGTGGACTTGAAGACCTTTTAAAACTGGCCTAATGGTTTATAAGAATGTAAGTGAGCAAATCAGAAGCAGATATATGATGGGGGGGGGGGTGTGTGAATAAGTAGTTCATTACTTTAGCATGGAAGGACAAAATAGATTTAATTAAGCGTATTTTGGACTCAGAACAGGAAGTGCCAATACTGAAACTTTAAGCACAACCAGAACTTTGACCCTTCCTTATCTGCAGTATGAATATGTTTTTTTCCCAACTATATCAGCATGCTGTTGTGCAAATACGATTGCTCATGTTGCTTACAGTCTTGGAGTCTAATATAGTCTGTGATTTTTATTTTTATCTGCACAAATTGCTGCAGAGATTTTTAACTTGTGAGCAGACACTAAGCTCCACTTGCAGGTGCTTCAGAAAGGTCAAAGAAAAACAGGGGCAGGTAACTAAAAACTTAGCTAGACATGTAAAGTTACTGTGATTTCTCCCTTATGCATAGTGTGTATTTGTATGTTCTATGTTTTGCTCTGCCACATGTCTTCCACATGTGACAATGTGGTAGTGCAAACTATGCGTGATTACATTGGTAATAGGTGATGTCTTAGAAATATGTAATTCATAGTGGTGTTTCTTCTTGAATTCAATTAATAACGTGACATTGGTACCAAAGCAATTTAAATAGAACATGCCACTGTAATGGGAAACTGCTGACTCTTGAATTAGCAGCTGTCAACTTTTTTAAGGACTCTTTTATACATATTCCATAGAGCTTTTTAAATAAAGAACAAGTCAGTTGCTGAGTGTTTGCTTTTGGAAGCTTTGATACAGTTCTAGATGTGCAAGTTTAAATTTAAAGGAAGTGAGTACTTTCATGATACTGAATTATGCTTTAAATATTTCTGATTTCTCTCAGTGTGCTGTTCTTGGAAAGAGAGGGATTACCTGCAAGCTTTATAGTATCAGGTTTAATGTTGGCATTACTGCTTTACCTTTGCTGTGCTTTGGTATGAATTACAGCTGAATTACTTGTTGTGTGCATGGATTACAATCTCCTTCTGTTTGTACTAATGCACTTAGAAGGAGAAAAATTTAAAGTCCTCTATGTCCGTTACTTTATTTTTTAATGGTCATAATTATGATGTCTATGTGACACTAGAAAACTGCACTAGAGTTTTAAGGGGTGGGAGAAAAGCTACTTGTTTACCTGAAACCAGTATTATCTGATAGAGGCTGTATCTCTAAGCCTGTGAAATACTGTGGCTGTTAAATGAGCTCTTTTCTATAAAGCTAGAAGTGTCCCAAGGTATATGACCAGCATTTCTTTATATTTACTTAAAGTACAAAATCGGCATAGAATGATTTGTTCTAAACTCACTGTTTAACAGATTTTGACAAATAATTACGAAGAGCACAGAAGTAATACAAAATTAGTCAGTGTCACTACAGTATTTAATAATTTACAGTTAGCCAGAAAAAGGGGAGTATAAGATTTGTGATTGGTAAATTGGCATAAAAACACTAAAAAGAGGGAGGTCTCTGGGACAGGGTGAATCAAGATTGCTTGTGAAAGCAGGCTCAGCAAGCCTCTTTGAATACACTGAATCTATGAGGCTACTTTGGGAACAGCAATACACACTGTGCTGCGGGATGAGAGCAGCCTCTTCTAGGAAGCAGTTGCTGAAAGACTCAAGGTTGTTACACAGTCTGCCCGGTCCCTGTTCGTACACCCTCATTCAGACATGGATTAATGCCAGCTTGAAGTCAGAGATGAGCCAGGAATGTTTTGAAAGGGAGGCGGGGCAGAAATAGAAATTTCACCTCTGTTTGATTCACAGTATGACTGCAGCCATACACACAAGGCCCAATGCCACCACACTTTGCTTTGGAGCCTTCAGGCCATAAAATTTCACTGTCCTTTTGTAAGTGCTACCTCTGAAGTGTTTCACAGTCTGTTGCTAATCAAGTTCCTGGCTAGAACTGATATCTTGGGGTGGGGGGAGCAGTAATGGAGTGGAAAGTTTATGTAAGTGTGGTTTGCATGTATGTGCTTGACAGAGAGGCAGCCAGTCTACCTGGAAGTTACAGGCTGAAATTTGCTGTGCAGTAGCCCCCAGGAAGGGGAAATATTGTGTCTTTCTTTAAAACTTACAGCAGTTGAGAGTTTCATCAGGGCAGTGAGCTAGTGCAGTGGTTTTGTATTTATGGTCTTTCCTAGTTTGATATGGCTTAGGGGAAAAGGAGGGGAGTGCTGGCCTAATCTTGTTACAGCAAATTAGAGGTGAAAACTTTCAAACCTTCTGTTGATTCAAATTGTTGAATGTTTAACAGTCTCTGCTCCCAGTTGTTTACAGTAAATAAAGTCCTTTCCCTTCCAGTGCTTGTGCTGCTGTCCTCATTAGTATGTAATCCAAGATAAATACTGTACATGAGACCTGCAAATACTGTACAGCAGAGGATATGTTTTCCATTTTTGTTTGCTGAATGTTACACCTTCCAAAATGTATTAGTTCCTACTACTGAAAATAAACTTCATGTCCTAAGGTAAAATGGCAAAGAAAGACAATAAACCTTCTGTAATTTCCACTGCTGTCACCTTTGGGGCAATAGGTATTTAGGGATCTGAAATATAAGGAGAAATGATAACTAAAACTGCCAGAATAGTCTCATAAGTAATACCTAGAATGGTGAATTCTGGTTTTGAACTGCTTTTTTTCTCAAATTACTTGTTTTTTCAGACCTTAAGCAACCTGGAAACTCAGTGCATTCAGGACTAGAGAGAAGGAAAGGAAGTGTAATAGGTTGTAGATTTAGGACCTGCAGATTTCCTCAAGTGGGGATAGGGGATCTCTTCCTCTACCCCATCCTACTCTCTGTGACCCTCTGTTTCTTGCTATCATCTGAAACTACTCAAGCAATTCTCTGCTGCACATTGCACTCTTCTGTGTAAACAAACTTTTTTCTCTCAGTATTTAGATACAGTAGGCAAATCCCAGTGTGATAGCTCAGGCATGGTTGGTTTTGGTTCGCTTGTTAGCCATTGCTGGTTGAATCTGCTGTACTGTCTAGCTACCAATTGGCAGACTCAGCAAAAAGCTTTAGAAAAAAACTTGCTCTGTGATCCATTTGCCAAATCCAGAGTTTAGTGCCTCCTCTGTAATCAAGCTGGAGTCAGCTGATTATAGCTGAGACTTTTCATGCCAGTATCCTGCTTGTTGTCCTTTCCCTGCCTCTTTGGTCAAGTGACTCCAATTGCTGGAAAAAAATAAACTGAATCTCAGACTCCTCCAATTTAGAAGTATCTTTTGTTACCTCTAAACGCTAGGATTTCTTTCAACTTAGAACAGCATCAATTTGATAAGGAGGGACAACTTCCAGAAGATTCTAAACAGCATAAAGTGTCTTCTGGAGTTTACTGTCTCCTGACAGATGGAGAAAGGTTTCAGCTCTTCAGCACGAGCACAGATAGTCTGATTCAGAGGAAGCAATTGGCAGGTAGGAAATATAATGTTAGATTTTTTTCCGTTTCCTTCCCTATCTACCTTTTTATTTCACTGTCAATTACACTTTTGGCATTGTGGCCAGGAAAACAGCTTCAAGCTGGATTGGTATTGTCTGTTGCTGTGTTTTTCTTAGAGTTAGGAAAACACTAGAGTTTTAAGTTTTCCCTTATTTAGAATATTTGGTTTAAATTGACTTGACTGTTAATCATAATCTCAAGCTATTTCACAGCTCAGTCCCTCTGTATGGAGGCCATCCCAGCTGTACTTGGATTTAGCAGTGTTTGCCATGCTGGCTGGTGCCTGGCTCCTGCTTTGTCACAAGTATCTTGTGCTTGTCTGTGCCCACCTCCCCAGCACCCAGGCAGAAGACACAGCCCTGACACAGCATAGCAGGAGTGCATGCAGCCAGCCCAGCCTTGACACTGCCTTTCAGTTTGTAAAACTCTTGGGACCCAGAGCACGGGAGTAACTCTGCAAGGTGGTGGCTTTACCTAGAGTCTTTGCCATTTTCCCCAATGCTCTTGCTTTTGGAAATGCCATATGGAGACAAGCTTCACTTTAGATGAAAAAGGACTTCAGTCTTATACTGAAAAAAAGTTGTTGCATGTTTTCTGGACCCATGCTGTCCCTAGAAGTATAGGAACATTTGCACTGAGCTGCACCTAGGCTAATGAGTCCAGCTGGAACTGATTTGTTTCTGCATCTCTGGTACAGATAATCTGACCATGGATAATTGAGTGTTGACTCTATAAATAACCCACTTTGAAATCCTTGTCTTAAAATTGTTTTCTTCCTGTCAGCTTCCAAGCTTATTCCCCCTGTAATCATTTCTTGGCTGACCAAAGGCTATTCTCATCTCTTGACAAACAGACATACTTTTAATTCTTCCCACCTGAAGTGACATGTTAACACCAAACATGGATGAAGCCAGGTTCTAGCACTATAAAATGCAAGCTAAGCCTGGTAGGAAATAATCATCCTAATATTTTACCTGTGCTCCAAGTGAATCAAGTGGTTTACATCAAAACCAACTGATACATGTCAAAAATTTGATACCGTGGAAAGATGTTTATTTCATGTTTATTCTCAGAGACCTCCTGTTGAAGCTCACAGTTAAATGTCTTCAGGTAAAACTGATTCCTGTGTATGGACTTGCTTGCAAGTTGGACTTCCGATGATCTTGGTTTGTTTGCCTACTGTCCATGTTAAAACTCACAAGAATTGTTCTGATTTGAGCTATGCCTTGTTTTAATGAGAAGTGATTTTTTTTCCTCCAATGAGCTTATGTAAGTAATTATAGAATGTAATTAGAACGCCTCATAGGAAAAATATCCCGAGTCTTCAGCTGGTGAATGTCTACGTGCTTATATTTTTCCTTAAAGTTTTTCTAAAACACAGCATGTGTGTGCTTCTGAGAGGATGCATAGGAAATTGGAACCACCTGCACTGCATGACAGCTGGTTCAAGGCATTGGAAGCGGTAGGAGGGAAAGCTGAATTGCACAGCTGTGCCACATCGTGCAGCTCATGCACCTTGGTAGGTAGTTGTAATGGAAATCATCTGTCTGTTTCTCCTGTGCCATTTCTGCCCCATTCATACATAACAGAGGCAACATGAGTGGGTGAGTAAACTTGGAATCCCTTAAAATCAGATCTGCCCTCTAATTGCTGTGTGGCCTTGGAAAATAGCTTTCTTCAAAAACCATCTGAAACACTGGCTATGTTTCAACAAATTTTGGAAGCCTTGATTTGTTATTGATTATATAGTGCCTTGAAAAAAATTAATAAAGGCCCATTTGAAAGAGATCTTCTGTATAGGTAGAACAGACATTTAAAATTGTAGATTTATAACATACTCTCCAATTCAGGATAATGATGGGAAAGGTGTTTGTATTATGAAGAGGTAAATGGTTTATGCAAACCAAGTAATTTGTAATACATGAAGTTCATTGCAGTAAAGAATGCTTAATTGGCACATTCAGAGGCAGAATGTGAAGTAGTTGTCACTTGGACTCTCAGAGACTGATTTGCCTGTATTACATTCGTGCATGGTTAGGTCGGAGTTTCTTTAATTTGCACTGTTAAAAGTCATAAATGATACAAGCTAAAGTAGAAAGTGACTTCTTAGATCTTAAGTTGCATATAAATATAGAATTCAATAGATTTTTAGGGGAGAGGAACAGATAAAAAATGCCCTGCAAACCCACTTTTGTATTTGGGTATGTCATTCTGTATTGTCTGTTCAGTTCTGTTCTGTACAAGGCTGAGAATCTGGTTTCTTGTTTGTAAAGGCTGTTGTGTGTAGTGAAGGAAACTTGAGCAAGTGACCTCTTCAAAAAATATTTTGCACATTCCCTTTGGAGGCTATATGTTAGGGGCATTCTGCAGCATTCTAAAGAACAGATTTTATTATTACCTATGACAGTGTGCCTGAAAGATGTGTGTGCTGATTTATCTATAACATCTAGAATGAGGAAATAGTCTGCACTGACAGCTATGCCGCCTTTGCAACAGGGTTTGATAAAGCAAACTAAAATGTAACTACAAGCTCATTCAATTTTCAAAATAAAACTGTGTCCTTAGTTGGGCAGATCAAAAGATGTCAGAGTATTCCAAGGGGATTAATTTGATTCCTGGGAATATCCATGAGGAGTGGCAAACACAGAAAAGCAAGTAAAAATCTGATATAAACTTTGAGTTTCCTAAAAGGTGATAGTTATTGTAATACCGATAGTAGTAGTAATAATGATGATAAAATAAGGGTTATGTGATTATACCACTTTTGCCAAAGAATTTTTAATTCTTTGCAGAGTTGGTTCCAAAATATGAAATTTCAGCAATTTTGTGAAAAGTAGCAACTGTGAAGAAAACACCTTAGTTAGCGTGTCCCAGAGAGCAGTATCTCATGTGGCAGTAGCATACTTGTGCTGACAGTTGTCACACATGTACCTATAGACAGAGCTTATCCCATCTCTTTTGTGATGGTGCAGTGGACATGGATACAGGATGAAACAGTGCTTAGGAGCAGGGAAGCGTGGTAACAGAGATGGAACAAATTCAGGGATCAAACCCATGGATTTTTACAAAAACATACTTAATAATTTTTCTGATTAGAAAACAGCTTGTTAAGGAATACATTGTTTCACCGGATGCTGGTTTTGGGTCCCAAATAATAGTTAGAGCTGAAAAAGCCAGAAGGTTTGAACAATAGATTATATTCAAGTCCTGCAAAGCTGCTATTCTAGGCTAATATCAGTAAAGTTACTGGGTTTGTACAAGTTTCTTCTAAGGAGTGATAAAATGAGCTGGTGATGTATTATCTTGATATTGAATAAAATCTGACATGCTATTATGCACAAAACCAGATCAGGAACAAAAGTCTCCTAAAAAAGATAGCCTCTTTCCCCAGCGTTGTAGTATAGCATTGTTTTTGCCAAACCCCTCAGTAGTCCCGTGTCACTCTGCCAATGGCTTATATTTTCTTATCTGTACAAAGAAATGCCATTATATCTGTTTGGATTAAGTAAAGCACTGAAGAAGTATCAGTTTTCTGGAATAGTTTTATGATAGATGAGAGGAAACATCCAATGGGTTCCTAAAACAACAATGTACATAAATTACTTTTTTTGTTATGGTTTTGTAAATATCATTAAAGATGGAACTAGAGATACAGTGAAATATTTTATTGATAAGTGAGTAAATTAAAATGCATGTCATCAGATGACTTTGGATATGAACTACCTGCCTGAGGCCTGGGGAAACAGGTCTGTGACACAATACAAAGCATGAGAGGATGACAATACTAAATTTACCTCTGTTTGAAACAGCGTGTCTGGAGTAGAATTATTTAAGTTTGGTGTTTGGAGGAATGAGTAGGTGAGTTACATTTAAATTTGTATTTAAAGTGGTGTTCATCTTGTTATATTTTAGTGTTAAATGTAAAGTTACTTTTTCTTACTTCCAACAAACAGACGAATAAAAGGTTTCTCTTCATACATAGAATCACCCACAGATTTGTAATTTGTGGCAAGTACTGTTGTTTGATTGCTAAAAGTTTCTTTCTTTCACCTGATGTACCTGCTCTGAGTTTGGGCTGAAAATGCATTTCTTGCTCTGCCAGCAAAAATGCTGGAACTACTATTACCACTGGTCAGCAAGTAGTAAGACCAGTGCCAAGGGACTGGTGCAGGAGGCTGGTGGGGGCTGTCCTTGTAAGTGTGTACCTGGGATCCACTTGCTCTGTTACTTCTTTTTTTGCCCAGGGATTTTTGGCATTGCTGAGCTGGGAAATAAATATGACTTAGAGCTGAAAATTGTCAGGCTTTTCTGTCGTAGTAGTGCGTCAAGTGGCAATTGCTGATTACATGTTTGGAATTGTGTTTCATTGGAAGTGATGAATTCCTTCTTAAATCTCCAGCTCTTTTTTAAATCAAGTTAATACTCTAAGTCATTAATATCTCAATTTATAGATGAAGAAACAGGCCTTGGCACCAGTGTTAAATCCAGGTCTTCTAGCTCAGTGATGTGAAGACTGCCATTGTCACCAGAGCAAGGTATTCACTCTTCCGTCATCTTCCTGTTGCTCTGATACACCAGGGATACCTTGAAGCTTCATCTTTAGATCTCAAAATCCTTGTAAAAGAAGCAGACAAGTACCCAGCAGTTTCCTGTTATATTTAGTGTAATTACTTGCACTATTTGAAGCAGGGGTTTTTTTGCTATGCTGGAGTTCTGTTTGTTTTTGGTTTTTTTTTAATGCTTTCTACTGAGGAGGAATGGAAATATTTTGGGAAATGCTGAGTGTGAGGTTTCTTGTGGAATTTGGCCATTTTTAAGAGGTTTGGCCATTTAATTTAGTGATATTCTAGGGATTATTTGTCCTGTCTCTTATAATTACCCTGGCAAATGCCAAGTTATCCCATAAATAAAAGATTTTTCAGGAAAACAGCAGGTTCATCCTACTGTGTGAAACACAAACACCCTCCTCCTTTTTCCTGAATCCAGAAAGAAAAAATGCAGCGTCTTGCTCTAAATATACACTTGTGGGGTTTTGCTGCTTTTAATTTTGCACTTTGGTTCATGTCTGCAGTTACTCGAGTTGTATCAACAATTATTTAAGCAAAAAAAGGAAAGTAAAAAACCCTGCAGCCGTTTTCAGTGCTTGTTGTTCTTGGCACAGGATCAGTTCTGGTGTCCAACTGGTAGGACCTGAAACTTGGTGCTTAGCAAGTGCCTGTAGTCAAAACAGTTGGTGTGTGCGAGCGCTGATCTGGTATTTGCTGCAGCAGGTCATCTGCCTGATTTTTTACCGTGTGCAGAATACCTAATCACGCTGCTGCCTCACTCTGACGGCATTTGTGGCAATGTGAATCGTTTCACGTTCCAAAAGTACATGTTTACAGTCGTCGTAGAATCAGATTAAGTTGGCAGCTTGCTCCTCTCTGTAAGTGGCTCAGTTTACATTTCTTCTTCTAGCAGGATGTTTTACATAATTTTGCTGATCCTACTCACTTGTAGACTTTGTGAAATGGAGAATTGTTTTAGTGGGTTTGTGTCAGAAAGTTAAGCTTGTGTTTATTGTAAACAAACACCAGCAGAACAGTGGTTATTTTAGCACTTGATAATTTCCCAATTATGTCATTTGACCTGGAATGAAGCTTGCAATTGTCGAGCTGTGTTTTATGCCGCAGATCAGTCTGGGGGTTTGAGCTGGCAGTTTATTTCCTTTGTCAGTTTACAAGAAGTATCAAAATGAAACCGACTGTGCTGTTTCCTTTCCAGTGCGCAGCGCAAGAAGGGTGGAACGGTTTGCAGATATTATTTCCAAACTTTTTCAGCTGTACTTGGAATAGTGTTTTGTCAGAAAAGCTGGTAAAGTTAACCTTCGCTCTCGCTGTAGTTTGCTTGCATCGAATCCAAGTTTATTTTTGCTTAACCTCACGTACCATGGTTTGTTAGGGTTTTTTTTTCAGACTGTGGCTGCAAAATGAAAGTGCTTACAAGGTGTTTATGTACTTTTGTTATGAACCAGCTGCCAGTTACTGCAGGATGACACATTTCTGCAAGCAGCCTAGTTGTTCAGTTTTCTGGTCACTGGCTGTCGCTTTTTGGGCATGTGTGGTTTTTTTGCTGTTTTGGTTTTCTCAGAATTAATGCCAAGTACGTTTGCAAACTGAACTGGGATCAGTCCGAGGTGGCAGGTTTCACTTGCTATTTACTGAAATTGTAAGTATGCATTGCTCAACTTTGCCTGCTGAAGGGCTGTGCAACAAAACACCTCAGGATATGCTGAAAATAGAAAAACTGAAATTTATGCATAGGTGGTATATGGAGTTACCATAGGTAACATCTTCACCGACTAGACTGGGATATATTACTGAAACAGAATCGTTATGTGGATCAGATACTTAATTTCATTACCATCTGCTTAAATACTGTAAATGGGGAATAACAAACACTATGCATATTGTGTTAAGGGCAGTCGGATCAGTTACTTAATGCTATTTTAAGTAAAAGGCCTATGAACTGCAGGGTTGTGATGAATACAAGCTTAAAAGGAGTTTTATTATTCTGTAAATGTTTACTAACAACTTTCTTACCTTTCTGGGTTTTAGCATTATATTGCATTTGTTTTTACCAAATGTAAGACCAAGCTATAATACATGGCGTTGGGCCTCTGAGTTATTCATGGGTCAACCTAAAATTGATTTTTGCTGTAGGCCTCTTGTATACAGGAAGTCAGATCATGCTAAACGAGGGTAATGTTTCAAAATTACTGGTGCTGACAGAGTTCTCGTGTCTCTCTTCTGACAATGTTGGAGGGATTTTTTTCTTGTTTTGCTTCAACTACCTGCAAGAAAATACTGAAAGACCAAAGGCTTATCTTTCTCTGTGCTCAAGCTGTATCGTGACTTCTTCCCTTTGCGATCTTCTGTGTCTCACTGATGGAGAAGACACTGACTGGGCAAAAACTATTCACTTGATCAATTTTGTGTAGCACATGTTGGGTAAGAATGGATGTAGATGAGATATACTAAAGAATGATTTTTGTTTGTAATCCAGGTTAGAGATATCTGCAATTTCAGGATCATATAAAAATCATCTTTGGTACAAAACTATTGCAGTCCATCTGGAAATGTATGGTTGGTGTATTTTAATGGCAACTTATTAGCTGTTGTGAATAAGGTTTGCTGTGAGCTGAGTGAGTGATTGATCTTGTGTGAGAGTGGAGACAAAAACTCACAAAGAGACTTTCTACTCAGAATGTGGTTTTGCCTCTTTTTCCCACACGCTGTGTTTATGGCTCTGAAGCTCATATTGCCTCTCTATTGCTTTGCTTTTTTGCCTGTGATTAGAAGGAGATGTGGCGTTTCCTGCAAAACAGCTGCTAGTATTCCCTGGTGACCTGTCAGAGAGGATCCAGTGGAATTACAAATTCAAAGGCAGACCTAGAGGACTTTGGCAGCTGCAGCAGAGGTTTTTGGGGAAAGGTAGGGGGTTGCATTGTATAGGATGCAGGAAGGAGGATTAGAAATGGAGTACAAGGGCATGGGAGAGAAGCTCCAGAGATTCAGGGACTGTTAAATCTCCAGCAACATAAGGGCTTCACATCTACAAACAATTCAGATTTGGCTGAGAAAGTTGGACTATGTCCATGTTTCCATAGGACGTGGAGAATCTCCTGGAATAGTTTTAAGATCGCTTGCAATGCTACTGATGCAGTGTTTGCAGTGCACATTCGGACTATATGTAGTGTTGGACTTTAACACTCCTGCCACTAACTAGAAAACATAACAGATATTGATCTGAAATTGATTCTTTAGAAAGTGCAGTTAATTCAGTGAGAGAGTGTTAAACTTTCCTCCCAGATTCAAGTCATTAATACATAAACTGTTTGACAGCAGAAGTCACATGTTGCTTGTCACTTGCTGCAGTGGCTGTGCTGAGACAGCTGAGGGGTTGCAGGAGGATTAACATGGTAAAAAGGATTGTAACTTTGATTGTGTTCTCTCTGCTCTTGGACTGAAAGCAGCTGGTATTTAGAGGCAGACCAGAATATGTGTTGTTGTTTCTGTGGAGTGTAAACATCCATTTGCAAGTATTTAAATGAACTGGAAAAGTTCTTTTGTCTTTTGAACTTGAGCACATTCACATCATTGCAGGCTTCTGCAGAAATGCTTGTAGGATTTAGGTTAGTACCATATGAGTGATAACTGCTTTTGTAGTTGCTTTGCCGGGTTTCTTCTTTTTTTTTTTTTTTAGGGGCAAAAATTTTCATTCTACTTTAGGTTCGTTTATGCCCAGTGTTGGTGCCACTTCTGTATGCAGACAGGGACAGCCACATCCACAGCTGCGTGCAAGTTCACCTGCCCTGCTAGATCTCATCTGTCTGCACATGAACTGCAAATGAGCCTAGAAATTTTTACACAGATGGCTGGTTGTCTCTTGAATGTGTTAGCATGTGAATATCTAATTTTATAACAACTATTTGAGCGCAAATATCTTTTATTTACATATTAATTTATTACATAGGCTGTGTAATAGCTGATACCCAGATTGTATGTAATTCCTTATATGTACGTAAAATATTAATAGACAAACTAGTAGAATTTTCTGTGACCAGGAAATTCAGTTTAATAGAGGAGCACCGCTATCCTGGTTTAAGCAGTTGATTTTCACAGCTGACAACCTTCTCACTTTGTCATATATTCCCACTATTTCTTTTTGAAACTTATTATCAGTGCCTAAGACTGATTCATTACCACATACAAAGTAAGGGAGGAGGAAGCAACAGGCAACCTAATAGCTCTTGTGCAGGAATAAATCAATATTTTGTTATTATTTATGCCCCCATCATCAAGATTTGTCTGTGAGATTTCACACCTTTGGCAAGTCCAGTCTCCTGAGGCTGTGCTTGCCTAGCCTAAACAGTGGTTTTCTACCCCCTTGGGGGGAGTTACTCCTCTATTTCTTCACTGTGGCCCTACTTGAAAGGTGTTGCTGCCATCTTCTCTTGCTGACACTAAAGTGACATTCACTTATGTGAGTTGATATGCAGATTTTACCAATCAGAGCAGCATCTGAGAACACTGATGTGTGGCACTGGCTTTTTACATTCTTTCCCCTGTATGACTTTACAGTAGTCATAATTTCCATTTTGCTTCTAGGAAATGTCAAGACAAGCTGTGTAATGCTGATAATTCTCAAATACGTATCAGAGCCTGTCTAAAACATAGAAGACATTCTTTAGCTATGTTTTGAGGGAAGACAGGAGTTTATGGAGGTAAAAGGAAACACCACATATAGCAGTTGATATAATCATGAGAGTGACCACCAATCTGATATACTCAGATAAACTAAGTATTCTTGTAATCTTTTCCTTCCCCATCTTTTAAGTAAACATTTATTTAAAATAGTAGGATAGACTTTATTATTTGGCCACATCACAACAGTGTCTCTTCCACCATTTTCTATGTTACAGTAAAAACATCCAAAGTTTAATGTACTGATTTGCTGTCAGGAATTAATAAATTGAAAAAATTGTCCAGGGAAAAGCACCAAATGTTTAGCTTGACTGAAAACCCGGTTTTCAAAGAGGCTGTTAAAAAATAACTTGCTATGTCATGTGATACTGAGATGGCTTTAACATATAATTTTAGATGGTCAATGTCTTGCATGTCTGTCTTTCCGAAAGATTAATTTTAATAACATAGTAGTGTATTTCACTTCCAAATATATCCATAGGGATGATATAAAAGACACAATTTACTAGAAGGTAGTCGGTCTTGAGAATATCAGTAGCCATGGTGAAGACTGAAATAATTAATCCTGAATTTGTCTAATTTGTATACGGAAATTGTGTTCTTTCCCAGGTTTCACTTTCTACACAACTTGGTTTTATTAGTTACATAGCAGTTCCTTTTCATCAGTCCTCAATTAATGGGAAAGTTGCACATTTTTATTAAGCTAATTAAAATTAAATGGTTGTTGAGAAGGTTGGTGAATCTTGAAACAATAACTATTATTTAATGAAATACACTGTAAATAAAGCTCTGCATTTCAGAGGCAGATGCACAGCTTACATGGTTGTTGCCACCAACGTGAGGTGAAATGAATATAAATTAACTGCTTCCTGCAAAGGACTTTTAAAGGCAGAGGCTGCACACGGATGGGGTGTGTGGTGGGGCAAAAACTGGCAAATGACAGCTGGCATTGGGGGTGAGGGGAGATACTTTTTGTATTTTAAAAAAACATTAAGACTGTTTTGTTCTTCAGTTGCAGGAAAATCTGGAGGGAATTTCAGCATTTGTAATTAAAGCTGTGAATATGAAGATATGGAAGTGCTTGGTCTTTGATAGAAAGTGCTTTTATTTAGTCATTGGAGATAGAAACAGTTTGGAATATTCTTTAATATATTTTTTTAAGCATATCTCTTTGTTCTTGAGGTATTCGCCTGTTGCAAATTAATCATGGATGAATCCTTCTGCCACTGGCAAGTTATTACTTGTGAGGATGCCAGACAAATTTTTGTGTTTTGATTCTCTGTGGGAAAATTTTTCTTAGTTATCATTGAAATATCAAACTGGGGAGCCCAGGGCTCATGATGTAAATACAAAACCTTCCCTGGCAGCAGCAGGTTGTTGTTGCTTCCTTAACCTGCTCTTCGCTGATAGGGGGAAGCTCAGAGTAGCACCCACCTGGGCTCTTCAAGTTAAGTGCTGAAAGCTTTAGATGGGAAAAGTTGGTGTGTGTTGAAGGAGAAACTCCAGCTTGTCCAAAGTTCTGGGTCTGTAGTTGCAGAGCACTTGCTGGTTTGATGGCCATGTCGGCAGCGGGGGTAACTGGCTGATCCCATTGCGGAGGCTCTTGGTGCCAGGGCACCAGCAGCCTGGGGTCAGCTGCTGCTGAGCACGGTCCTGCTGACTGGAAAATTCCTCATCCCACAGCGCGGCTGCTGCTGTGGCTGGGGAGCACCGGGGCTGGCTCGCTGCAGGGTGAAGGGAATGGGGAAACGGTGTTCCTGAAAATGGGGGGGTGAGACTGCTAGGGATATAGAGCACCTCTCAGCAAAAAACAAGCCGTGTCTCCTGTAGTACCTTGTAGCTGTGCTGAAGTTCGCAGCACCAAGCCCCTTGCTTGCAGCACAGTGTGATCCAGCCTGTGATGGCCAGGGGTTTGTCCCCTGCGGAAGGACATAATTTGTAAAGAATGGCCAAATACTTTCTTAAAGCAATCTTTCTATTTAGCAATCTCAGGGACAGGACATTTAGCTTTCAAATAATCGTAACCAAACACGAACAGTTGAGCTGAAGCTAGTCTGTCCTGAAGCCTGTTCTGCTATTGGCAGGTTCAGCAAGGCCTTGCTTTGTGCAGTGCTTAGGAAGTCTCTGGTGTGAGCATGAGCAGTGCTTGCACAAGGGCCTGACCTCTAGATACAACTTCCTGCTTTTCTGCACATGCTATTTGGTCTGTGTGATAAAAAACCTGGATTGGTGGTTGGAGATCACCTCCAAGCAGAACCAGCTTCTGCAATGGCTGGCAGCAGTAGACCTCTCACTGCTTCCTAGGCTTTCAGTTGTCTTCCTTACAGCTTCCCATTAAACTTGCAACAAAATAGCCATAAACTGTCCAGTAACTGGGTCATATGAATTCTTCATAAACCATTATAGAAGCAACTTCAGGTCTGTCACAGAATGTTTCACCAAGTCATCTGAGCAATTGTTACATACTCCTGTTTACATGAAGGAGCTGGGACACCTAGTGTACCTTATACAGATGCTGGTGGTTGCTTACTGCTTAAGAAATGGTTTGAGATTTCTTGGTGAAATTTTCTGGTAGGTTATTAGCATTAATTTTACTATTTTCTGCATTTTTCAGAGCACTGCTTGGAGTTGGTTATGTTTAATTGTCATTTAGCTTGATTACATTCACAACAGTGTTGAACTGGTGTTCTTGGGAGTGATGAAATCGTTGTAGCTAGCATAGAGAGGAACGATTGCCTCTTCCCTGACTCTTCTTTTTTTCTTTTAGCCTATGAAATGCTGTAAGATTTATTATTTTTCCATTACAGAACGAAGACACGGTTCAATGTGTAAACCTTCCCCTTCTCCAGCTTCTCCAGCCTGCAATTCCAGGACATCCTTAGTACAGATGAAACCGAAATCCTGTATCAGCGGCCATAACCCTGTCAGCAGCAACTCAAAGCCATTCAAAACGCCCAAAGACAATCTACTTACCTCCAGTAGCAAGCAGCACACAGTCTTTCCTTCAAAAGTATCACGGGATAAACCATGGTAAGTACCAAAATAATAGCAACCAAAGGTGTTGGTGTTCAGAAAATAAGTATCTTTGTCTATTTCATATTCATAAAAAAAAATCTGTGTTCTCATCTTATCTAAGTTTTCAGTTTAAGCCTCTGCATTTCCTAAGAGAGGAAACTTGGATACTTTCAAATTAAAAAAAAAATAAAAAATACATATCTATATTTATGCACACACATACACACACACATATATATAGGAAGAAGAAATAGGACTGGATGTTCTATCAAATGTTTTGCTCTTCGAAAACCTCCATTTGCTATCTTTAAGGTCCATCTTCTGTTACAGTATCTGCCCTTAAAAGTGATGCATTTAAGGAGTAGGATCATTTTGTAGAGTTCTTAATATTGCCTTAACTGATATTCAGAAAAACTTACTGGTAATAGTCATTTATCTTCAACAGCAGCTGCTGTTGGAGTTCATTTGATATTTCGATAATGTTTGATGTCTTATAAGAAGACAGAAGAAAATCCTGGCTGCAAAAAAGCCCACTATTTTGGGGGTGTCTTACATCATGTTCTGTGATATATATACATATACAGGCTTTGAGACTGCCATGCCCGTCCTCCCGTGACTGTGATGGTAGCAACAGAGTTGCAAAAATGCAGAGGAAAGCAGAACTGGGTCACTGTTTTATCCCTTAAGAAATTGGTTGTCGTTAGTTATCTACAGAATAGATGCTGTGTGATTAGGTCATTAGGTTGATGACTCGAGATCAGGGTTCAGTTCCTGTTTCTGCAGAGGCTACTGTTGTACCTTAGTCTCCTCAGCCTCAATTCTGTGACTGTGAAGTTGAAATAGTAATACTTCCTTTTTCTTAAGTTTTATCTGCTTACTGTGTAAAGATCCTTCCTTCTTCTGTGCTGTATCTAGCATGAGAAAGTCACAGGTTTAGGTAGGGTTTCTGGACACAACGGTCTTAAAGCAGTGAATGTAAGGTAAACCATTCTTTCGTGAGACAAAGCATAAAGTTAAATTATGTTAATGTAATAGTTCCAGTTTTCTCCCTGAAACATTCACTGGTTGGTGGGATTTCAGAGAATAGCTTCTGCCTACCTGTAGAATTTACCTTGCAGTGGAACAGACTTGATCGAAGTCTAATCTTCCTACAAATCTGAACCCAGCATCTCTTGAAACATGATGAGCACTGCAGACAATCATGGTATATAATTCTGAAAATATAAAATCTGGATGATTAGATTACACACACACATATACACAGATGAGACGGAGGCTATTCCAATTAAGGTCTGCCTCATTTACTATTAAAAAAAATACAGTTGACCTTTTCTTCCGAATGTTGAAGAGGATTTTATACAAGAGAGGATTTTTTTTTCTAAGTCTTATGAAAGAAAACACAGAAAGGACTTTAGATTATTACCGCTATTGACTATAAACCTGTTTCTCATCCTAATGTTACAGACAGCAACTTAGAGATCCACATTTCAGCATATTAACTGAATCTATAAACAATATCTTCTGTTCTGGCAACAGATGGCATTCTGTCAGTCAGTAAAAGCTGGAAGGGAACAAAATAACTGGGCATTTCCACCCATCCCTTTTCCCTTTATTGGGAACATCCCAAACATTTGCAAGGTAGATTTAGCCATGTAAAAATGTTGTACTGCTCTGCTCATATTTTAGCAATAAATATGTCAGTAGTTGTACCTGTGAATTACCCAATTCCTGCAACTCTGCTGGGAGATAACGCTGTGGTTTTGTTTACCACTGGGGGAAAATGAGGCGTACAGTAGTTAAAGATACTGTAATCATCACACAACAAATCACAAACAGTGTGAAGTGGAGATCAGTGAGATTGTCTTTCAAAAATAAGTGTTAAGTGGCTTAGATTGCATGACTTGTTAGAGAATAAAATAAATCTGATAATCATCACAGGTTATAGAGAGCTGGCAGCTGTTATAGAAGGTGCATGTTCCTGTTCCATTAGTGGATTATAATTTTTATTTAGGATCCTAGAAAATATTCAGCAGGTCTGATTTTCTTAAAGGAGAAATTATTCATAAAATTAATTCTTTTTTATGATTATATCTTCCATTCAGCTTTCTGCATAGATTTTCACCCACTTATCTTCTAGAAGGAAATACTCAATTGGCACAAATACATTTGTCTCAAAAATGCAAATGGGATGCATTATGTATCCAAGTGTGTTGTGGTTTATCATCTTCAGAAGCTTCCAGTTATTCAGTGTTTTTGTCTGTTACATTTTAGTCTCATACCACAAATATTTACTTGATAGGGATTCTTCCAGACAGTTATCAGATTAGCTTATCACTGGTAATGATTGCTTTCCATACCTGGAATAACCATTGTTGCACTTGCCTAATTCTTTCATACAGCATCTCTTAAATTTTAGCTGTGACAATTAATAGCAGGGTTTCAGCAATGTCTTCTGCAGCAGCCCAGCCCAGCAGATCTGTCTGCTGTCATGTCTGCCTGCGTGTGGACCCAACTCTTCTGTTGTTTAATTCATTGTAGCTTTGGTTGAGCCATCTTAAACGCTGACCGAGTAGCTCTTTCTGTTCTTCACATCCTGTGTTGTTCCAAGATGTGCTGTAGAGGTTCAGGTTTCTCCTTGGCTAATGCTATAAAAAGCAGAATCAGAATAATTGGATGAAAAAGATCTGGAACAGTTTCATTTTTGTAGCTGATGTTTTAATACTTCCCTTCTTGTAGTTGGAATATGAAGGATTATTGTGAATACATCATCCAGGAATATCTGTCAGCTCTGATTTTTTTTTCCCCTTGTATCTCTCTAAGATCGTTGCTATTAATACAGCAGTGCTTAGAGACTGGAGCAGTGCTGGAGCACCACTGCGCTCTGCACAAGATAAATGTAAACCCTCGTTTTTCTGAAGCCTGCAGTTGAGATGCACAAGGGTAGAAAATAGACAGAAAAAGGCAAAGAATAAGATGACAGGTAGTAATAACAGTAATAATGAACAAACAATCATAATAAGACTAGCTTCGATATGCTTTCTAAAAGGCATTCCTGTTAGCCAGCAACTCTCTCCCTTGCTGCTGACCTGCCCAAAGGATGCTGCTTCACATGCTGAGTGCCAGCACAGCTTCTGAGTGCTCCCATGAAGGTTTTTGGTGCTATGGTGTTACAGGGTGTTCATTTCCACCCATCCTCAGTGTGAAATTGGGGTAAGGCTGAAGCAAGTCTCCTCAACCTCCCTCCATGAGGATTAGTCATTGCCTGCCAGAAGGTCAGAAAATGAGAGGGTATTACTGTGGTTTTCATCAACATGTAGAAAACTGACACTTTTTCTGAGAACAGAAATAGTTTACAAAGGTAAACCTATAGGTTATCATTCAGAATTTATGTTATTACTTTTCAAAGGATTTTTTTAATCATCTCTTAGTTTTTATTTCTTTGTGTTAGGAAATACCATTATTCATACTGAGGTTGAGAAAGTGAAGTTAAGATATAAGGATATTCCTAATGCAGCATGGAATCGGAAACAAAATGCAGCAGAGGTAACTTGAGCCACATATTCTAACACCAAATCAAAATATTTTGTTACGCTATAGAGGCAATCCCAGCAACATAGAATAGAGCAATGGTTTATGTTTTTAAATGTCTCTGAATTTCTTTTCTCACCAAATTTGAAAAGAATTGGGTGAATGGCTGAGACTTTAGAGCAAATACAGTTATGAATGACCAGACCAAAACCCCAGCAAAATTACATAACAGCGAGGAAAAAATCATTGATAAAAGCTTGAAGAAAGAAAAACAGGAGTAATAAGGAGCTCCAGGCATTGAGGAGTGTTGTGACAAACTACA
This sequence comes from Melopsittacus undulatus, assembly GCF_012275295.1. Classification (NCBI taxonomy): domain Eukaryota; kingdom Metazoa; phylum Chordata; class Aves; order Psittaciformes; family Psittaculidae; genus Melopsittacus; species Melopsittacus undulatus. The sequence goes on from NC_047531.1 coordinate 28,606,902, forward strand.
GTTATGTTTCTTGCTTGGGAACAATAGTGACAGGCAATGGCTTGGAACTAAAAAAACTTGCCACAAGATACAAGAGGAAAATTCACTCATACTGTTTTGGGAGTTTTTCTACTGAATGAGAGGATAGGAATGGAATGGAATTGACTAGACTTACCTGTTTTCCCTCAATCCTGACTCCATCAGCAAATTATGTTTCTAAAGACCTGTGAAGTTTTCAGTGGTGTTAGACTTGGTAATGTCTAAAATGTTCCCCTAGCAAGCACCCTTATTGAATCATAAGGCTCTGAAAAACTAGTTTTTTGTTTTATGTTGTTTTAACAATTGCTTTTAAATTGTTCTTATTTGGGTTTTAGAATGCCTTTTGAAAGTGGAAACATTTTTACAGTTAGTCACCTTAACTGGTAACCTCATCAAAAAGTGAAACCAGGTTTCTTTCCCAAAATCTGATTTTCAGTAGAACCATGTGACCTAATTGTTTGTCAATTTATTTTTTTCATTACTTCTTCCATTACTTACTGGGTTTTCAGTGTGGATGCAACAGCAGCGCTCTGCTATCTTCTCTCAGTTGCCAAGTGTTTCAAGGTTCAATGAGTTATTAATATGCTGAGACCCACTATCTCCCCAACTGTTTCAGAACTCATGACCACATTATCCCGATTTGCTTATGTTAAAAAAATAAATCATGATTTTTCAGCTGGCTGTTTACATTAACTGAGGGAATCAAAAACCATCTTGATCTGACTGGAGAACATTATCAAGCTTCCTTCTTGGTACAGATGCAACACTGAACATTTCTGTCATTTTTGCACTGGCAATGACTATTCTACTGTCCTTTAGGTAGATATCGCTATTATTAGAATTCTTTTGTTAAAGGAAAAAAAAGTAAACTTGTTTTAACTGAATACAGATTTTTATCACCTATCTTTGGCCAACTCCCATTTTCTCATTTTTACTTAACTATCATGATCCTTTCCTTGGTTTTCATTTGCTGCACGTTGTTTCTCTAATTGTCCTTTTCAGCAGGTGTCTTTAATACATCTAAACAGGCCCTTCGTTCAAAGGTTCTTTTGAAAATATACTAAATAAGGTGATGTGCAGCCAGGCAGGTGTTGCCTGTTTTGGGACATTGTCAACAGTGTGGTCTTTGGCAAGGAGCTCTGCTTACCCAGACTGCATCCTCAATATATATATGAATGTAAGAATGGTGGTGTGTCTAACGGATGGCTCTAGAGTTTTGAATGCTTGCAGAAGCTCTGCACCACTGTGCACAATGACTGCAATGATGTACAAGAAGCAGATTGTTCTGTGAGTATAGTTTGCTAAGGAATAATTTCTCACTCTGTGAATAGGCTTCATTTTACCTTTAAGCATGTACATTAAGTTAAACCTTTAAGATAATACTAAGATTAAAGTATGCCTGAGTTTAAAGAACTTCTGCGTGGGACAGCTTCCTCTGCTGTCACCTTTATGCTGGGGATTAAAATTACAGATGTTAGCTTAGTTCTCCGCAATTAAGCAAGAAAAAGATTGGAATGCTGTTAAGGAGACTCTCATGCTTCTGGATGACGAATGTGTTTTACCTTTTACCCATCACCATTGCATTTGTATTTAGGAAAACTTGTGTTTCTTTTGTTCGCTCAGTGTGGAATGCTAGTCTGAAAACTGTAATTTTTGCACGATCTGTGTGTGAATTAGCTTGCAAGGCAGACAGTCAACTGTTTGGCCAAAGCAGCTCTTCAGGCGGTGTATGGGAAGAGCTGAATAAATGAGACATTTTTGTTTGCAGCCTCCAGTAATATCTGGGCTTAAAGACTGAGAATTTAGGGGGGTTTAACTAATATTTTTTCTCTGGGTTCATTTCGGTAAGGAGGGGTGTATAATTTATACATTACATACTAATTCGTAGTCACAAGACATCCTCTTTTGGAGTTGGTGGGTAAAAAGCAGCTGTCATTGATGGGTATTTCCCCATGGAGGCAGGAGCTGGAAGTGTTAAAATCATGTTGGAATTGAAAATCACTTGTCTCAATCTTTGCTGTCAAATTGAGGAGGTTAACATTTGTTAGTGTCACAAATATGCTGTGATGGTAGTCAAGTTAGAAGTTACTTTTTAAACTTTACTATGAAAAAGACCAACCAAGCAAATAATTATATTGGGAAATTTTGTTTGAAGTTCATAAGATTTTATTAAAAATCCATTATAGTAATTCTCAATTTATCAAGAATTTTAGTACTTTTAAAAAGACCACTGTTGAGATTTCTGTGCTTAAAATCTCTTCTCCTTGTTTTCAGAACTTGTGTGTCATTCAGACACATCTGAGCAAATAAATTATTTTTGTATTTGTTTAAAAATATTAATACTGTTAGCAAACAACTTCACTATCACAGAATGGTCTGGGTTGGAAGAGACCATAAAGATCATACAGTTCCAACCCCCTTGCCACAGGCAGGGACCCTACCACTAGATCAGGTTGCTCAAAGCCCCGTTCAACCTATCCTTGAGCACTGCCACGGATGGGACATCCACGATCTCTCCAGTAAACCTGTGCCAATGTCTCACCACCCTCACAGTAAAGAATTTCTTCCTAACATCTAATCTAAATCTTTCCTCTTTCAGATTAAAGCCATTCTGCCTTGTAAACAGTCCCTATCCAGCTTTCTTATGGCTCCTTTAGGTACTGGAAAAGGCTCTAAGGTTTCCCTGGAGCCTTTTCATCTCTAGGCTGAATAATCCCAGCTCTCTCAGCCTGTCTCTGTAGGAGAGGTGCTCCAGCCCTCTGATCATCTTTATGGCCTCCTCTGGACTCACTCCCAACAGGTCCATGCCCCTCCTGTGTTGGGGGCCCCGGAGCTGGATGCAGGACTGCAGGGGGGTCTCATCAGAGCAGAGGGGCAGAATCACCTCCCTCAACCTGCTGGTCCCACTCCTTTGGTGCAGCCCAGGATATGGTTGGTTTTCTGGCCTGCAAGCACATGTTGTTCACATCCTGGTGAGTTTAGTGCAGCACACACATATCTGTGTTTGTGTTAAAGGCATGAGACCATATATGTAAAAGGGTATGTTTTGCTTAGTACCAAGAACTTATTTTGCTCATGAATTGTAGAGGATTGGATCTTAAAAAAAAAAACAAACCCCAAAGTTCATTTTCATAATTCTCTTCAAAGCCAGATGCCTGCCTTTAGAAACATTTGATTGGACAAATAGTCAATAATGGTAGTAAGCATTTCATCTTAGTCTGGCCTTAAGATATTGTGTCCTTTGAATGAAAATGTTTTGTATCTGTGAAAGAAGATAAAGTAACAGAAAATACAACCTGAAGAATTTTCTTTGGTTTTGCAGTGTTCCTGTTCCAGTAGTCAGTCTAGAGAAAATTCCTAACCTAGTGAAGGCAGATGGTGCAAATGTTAAAATGAATTCTGCAACCACTACCACCATCACCTCCTCCTCAGCGTCTTCATCCACCATACCTGCTCCAACTCTGGTTAAATCTGGTTTGACATCCAAGTCAGTGCCACCATCACCAGAAAAGATTCTGAACGGCAAAGGAATTGTAGCTCCATCAATAGACAAGAAACACCAAAATGGCACTAAAAGCAGTAACAAGCCTTACAAAAGACTTTCAGGTGAGTGATGTACTTCATCTTTTGAGGCTGTCAGTCTTCCTTCATTACTATTTCGACAGCTCAGATTTCTATAGCTGTAAAATGCAGTAGCCTGGTTTTGGTTTGGTTTTCTTATTGTAAGATGCCAGTTTGCATTATATGAAGAAGAAAGCTTTCACACTCTTAGCATGTGTAAAACATTTTCAAAATACATGTTATATTAAGCTTGAAATTAGAGTGTTTCATGTGTTTCTTAACTGACCAGTAGGCCAAATAGAAGTTTTTAAGGAAGTAAATTCAGTAAAACTGAAAGGCATAAGCCATTACGTGATCTGGGTCTGTATACAATAAAAGATGTGCCTTGTTTGAGTGATATCAGCATAGTCAGGATCAAGTTGAACAGTTCAGGTTTTGAGATTATCCACCAAGTCATGATTCTTTAAAGGATCTTCTTTCTTGGTTTTAAATACTAGAAAATTCTAACAAGATTTGGGAAATCCTGGGGAAGTCCTAAAAGTTATAACTCCCTTTCACCCTCCTCCCCCTGCAGTTCTCACATGAGTAAAGGCATTTGTAGTGTGGGGATCTTGAGTTTTCTCAGCAAGACACGATGGTAGGGTTGAGGGATTAAATGTGGAAATGCCCCAGATGGTCTTAGGCAGGACAGTGTTGAGAGTGTAGGTCCCCATGCAAACCAGCCGCTGAAACACAGAATGCCCTGGCATGGGGAGGGCAGACGCTCTGTTAGAAAGGGTGATGCCATCCACTGGGAGAAAGAATTCTGTTCCATGGTGTTCCCCAAAGGTGACTTGTGCCAGCTGTGGGGCAGCAAATAGAGAATTTTCCCCCAGAGCTGAAAGCATATTTTGTGGTGAATGAAAGGAAACAAAGTGGGGTGTGTGTGTGTGTGTGTGTGTGTTGAACAAAAGTAACTGACTCAAGTTTACCGCTTCAGAATCCGTGCAGAGTCTATTCATCAGCTGGCAGTACTTTGTGATTTGGGCAGGAACTTCTTGTGTGCACTGAAAGGCTAATTTTGCTAATGGCAGCATGATCCACATCAGCTCGTCAGCTTGGCAGAAAGTTAGTTCACAGGATTCCAAAATGTGTAGTAGTTACGAACCAAGCGTAAGGTGTACAAGATAAATGTTTTCATTTCCAGTTAATGAGTGCACCCTGTTTTTTTCACTGAATATCAGGTTTATTTTTTTCATCTCTCACATTTGGCAGCCAGCCTATGGTACTGCTGCCTTGGCTTGATTCCAGAGCAGTGTGAGGTGTTTGCTAGGGCGTTTGTGGGGTGTAGAACAAGGCCATTGCCTTAAAGGATTCAGTAACTGATTGCTTTCTTAACTCCTTAAGGGTGCCATATAAGAAAACAGTTGTTCATTTATAGCCTTCCACAAAACAAAAAAATACCATGAGAAAGTAGCTGATAAGACTTTCAAACCTTACATTTCACTAGCTAAGATCCAATTTGTTACTCTAATAAAACCTCTCTATAGTTAATTTAAAATGTTGCTTTCTCTTAACCTATTATTCCCTCCAATGGTTTAGACGTTCAGTTCAGCTAATAATTCTGAATTCCTACTTGGGCAGTAGAAACTGATGCTATTTGAGATACTTGTTTTCCCCATGTCACCACATACTGCTGCAGGGCTGTTGGTGATATTCATGCCTTTTTTGTACAAGTGCTTTGCTGAAATGTGTTCATAGAGGACAGTCATTTCTGTAGGGCCTTCCTGCAGCTTGCTTGCTTTTCCCATGGACGTGACTCCATCGCTGTCCTGTCTCTAAGCTGTCATGTCCAGTGTCTCCTAGGCTGGGGAGTGTTTCTGCACAGCACTGAGACTCCGATAGTTAACTTTTATGTGGTTAACAAATCCACAGAATTGATACTTTTTTTTACAGCTCCCTTGTCACGATCAGATTTGGAATCTATTTAGGCTTCTACTGCCTCATGTATTGATGCAGCAACAGAATAATTTAGCGATGTTGCAAACAGAAGTCCTGAAAGCACTGGAGATGAATTGCCTGTAGATTGTGTGTCACTATGATGGATTCCACTCCATTATTATACAGGACTTTGCAAAGGCTGAGTAAAAGATCTTGGAAGGTCAATGAGATGATTATTTTAAATATCCCATAAATTTCATTCAGTTCTGATTAAAAGAAGGAGGCAGTGCCTAGAGGATTTAAGTTTCCCTCAGCATCCTGCAGTCCAGCTATTAATTTTTGTAGCCTTTTAATAGGTCTGGCTGGTTTATATCTGTTTTCATTCCTTTTTAGCATCCTCCTCTCTCACTCACACCATTTCCCCGACTGTGGCCGAAGTTTGCAGTTGGTTTTGTTTGCTGAAAGCTGGTGGTTGGTTGGGTGATAAATGGACCTGTCCCTCTTTTCAGGGGTGCTGTTGTAGTGAGAGAGAGGAAGCAGTTTGTGGAACCACAAAAGACTGTCTGTAGCTGCCCAGCATAAGTGGATCAGTGTTCCCTAGCAGCAAACTGCAAAAAATACATGGCATATATATATATAAGACTCTTTTCCCCCTAATCTTCATTAGTCCTTATTCTCTTTGAGGTGAAGTTAAAGAATGCATACCCAGTTTACCCCAGGAATATCTGTTGTATTGCAAACAGGAGTTTGAGGCAATTCAGTTTGAGCCCTTAATTTCCTTTCAGTGAGGTGACAAAGAATGCTCTACTTTGTCCACCAAACATAGTGTTTGGTGTGCTGTGCTGTGCACAGGAGTCGTGGGGTTCTCACACTACACATTGCTAATACAGTCGTAGTCAGAAGCTGCATTTTCTTATTGGTTAGAAGGTGAAAATCTTCTGTGTTGCCCAAACCAGACTTGTCTGCAGCTGTTTGTGATTTCTCTGGAACAGCCACGCACACTTCAGGCAGGACAAGTGGTTCCCTGTTAGTTCAGTATTTTCTGTTCCTCAGGGAAGGTGTGTGATTTTGTTGTTTGGTAGATGGCAGAGGCTTCCACTTTTCCTGACTGTATCTCCCTATGTTGTTTTTACCCCGGAATGTTTTCCTGACAAGTGGCTTTGCTGTAATCAGTCCTGCAAGTGTCGCTTGGGTGGGACACTCCTACTGACAAGTAGCAATCTGGATGGATGCTCCCAAAGGAGCACTTCTGAATTTTGAAGTATATTTCTCCGTGAGTCCAAAACAGTCCTTGCTTGGTGACTTTCCACACGTTCCACAGCCTTACAGTTACCCTCAGGATTTTTCATTTGAAGACATGTTTATAACCTATATGGTTTATTTGGTTTTTTTTCATTTGCACTGAAGGTTATTAGGTGGGTGATTCAGGAAACTGTGATAGGAAGGAACACTGTACACTCAAAAAACAGGAATAATTAACTCTTTCGGTTCATGAATGTGTTTTCATTCATTAAAGGGAAAATAATATTTATTGCATTTAGTCATACACAGCTACTTCTCTGTTTTTGTTGTGTCATAAAGGGCACAGAAACTGCAACGACTTGTGACAGGTTTCAGTCCCTCATCATAGGGACCATAGTACCAACTGTTTTTTCCAAGCTCACTTTTTGGTAGGTCTCTGCTAATAAGTTGATGACAGAACCATTTCATGTTTGCTTTATTGTTTTGGAGTCCACATAGCAGAAAACATAAAGCTGCCAGTAACTGTGGCACCTGGATGACAGCTGTTGTCTAATGTAGACTGCCTGGCCTCATGTGTCTTCTTCCAGCTGTTCTGCTTGCTGTGATGCTGTCATAACATTGCAGCAGAGCTGTGAATTGCCTCTTCCTCTTAGCTCTGATTTGTTTGTTTATAAAGAATTTTTAGATCCTCAAATTGAAGGTTGCATTTGATGGAGGATATTTATTGTATCTGAATGTAACACCACTGTAGAGTTAAAATAGGCTTTCGTAAATAGTTGATATTCCAGTATCAAACAAAAGCAAACCAGGCTGCCAATTAAAACATACCATGCCAAGGCATAGAAATATAAGGATAGATTTATTTTTTCTTTTGGTGGCATAAACTACAACATGTAAATCCATAGTTTTGTTACAGCTCTACAGTGCAAACACTAAAATTATATTAACATGACCTAAAGGAGATGGTGCTGTGGTATAGAAATACTAAAATATTAATGAAAATAAAATATGGAAATAAAACATATTAAATATTAGTGGTTTTTAATGTTAATCATGAGTAGAACTGATGGAAATGCCTTTTTTTTTCATTACCTCTGCACACTAGAAACTCCATCCCTCCCTCCACTTAGGGAAATAAGAACTAATATACACGTTATATTTACACAGACTTAGGGGACAGATTCAGAGATAAGTTCTGTTTTCAAAATGCCATTAGTAATCTTGCATTTACTTTTGAGACACCATGGGCTGTTTTTCAGAGTTCTGAGTGTCTCAAAGAAATGTTGGTGAAAGTACTTGTGGTATTTAGCCTCTGTGTGTCTCAGCCAAACTGGGAAGCTGGATTTGCACACGCAGTATTTCATGGTCTCAGAGGCAGCCAGTGTCAGAGAGGGAATTGAACTCGCGGGTGTTTGGCTTGGTCCTATGTTTGGGCCACTCTTCAGAGAATAGCCTTGTAAGCCCACTTATTTCTGACAAGTCTGTGGCTGAAATCCTGCACCAAATAGTTTGAAAAATATAAGGACAAAACACACGACTGTAAGAATGATGAATGTGGTACAGTTGTGGGGTGCTAGGAGAGAGATAAATGGTTCAGGTTAAGCTTGGTCGAATTAAGTTTATCAGGCAAAAATTATAGCTACTCTGGTTAAAATTTCTGTAATCTAATTTTTTTCTTCTTCTTTTTTACTCACCCCCCATCAAGCAGAAAGAGAATTTGACCCAAATAAACACTGTGGAGTACTGGATCCTGAAACAAAGAAACCTTGCACAAGATCGCTCACCTGCAAGGTATTTTTCTTAGAAGATAAAATATCAGATGCTTTGTTATAGTTTAAATCCTGCCACAGTAGTTTGAGAGGTCATACCTGCTCCTGTCTTACAGACAATGGGTATGGTATTCAGACGCTGTCTTCAGGTAATTCTTTTGAGTAATTCTGTTTCTTTGAATCAGAGCATCTGCATTATTCCACTGATATTTCTAAAAAGATCTTTTTTTCTTGTAATTTTGTTATGCAGAAAGCATCAAAGTGTAATGTAGAAGCACAAGTACTAACTTTAAGTGCTCCTTTTTTGGTTCATGTGTGCAACAATGTTATAGTCAGTTTTTAGTAAAAAAAATATGTGATTTTTGTATTCTAAATTGGAGGCTGCCCTTGTGATAGTAATAAGTCTGATGTCAAAATGTAGCAGCAGTGTAAGGTATATTATAAAGAATATTTGTATGTGTCTGTGCTGCCTGTCAGTAGAGTTGATCAGTTAAATTCACTTTAAAATCTGTTTTTTCAATCCAATGAGATCAATTTTTTGTTATAAGTTAAAAGTTACAATGATGTTACTTCTTAATGCTTTAAAATTACTGGAATTATATTTTCTGTCTTGGAAAAGGTAACAATAAGACTCAATTGTATGAAAACATTTGCAAGAAGTAATTTTAGCCTTGATGCTGACATTTCTTAAGAATTACTTAAATTCTCAAAGATAATATAGAATAACAGCTTTATTTCCATAACTGTGGCTAAAGTTGTTTGAAGTAGATTTTATCTTTTAGAGTTGTGGTGTATCGGAAGTATAGAGGACTCATAAACAATGTCATGCACACACAAATGCTTTTTAACCACCCTATTTTTAGACTCATTCACTTAATCATCGACGAGCAGTTCCAGGCCGTAAAAAACAGTTTGACATCCTTCTAGCTGAACACAAAGCTCGATCCAGGGAAAAAGAAGTTGCAAAAGACAAAGAGCATCCACCATCTGCAAGGGAAAGTTATCAGAGCCAGCCCACACCAGCACAAGACTCTCTGTCAGGATCTTCAGTGAACTCTGGGCAAGAATCTAAAGTAACATCTCCTGCAAAATCTAGACCACCAAATTCTGTACTTCCAAGGTAAGCAATTCTCCAGCGTGGAATGGAAGGTGCTGTAAGAAATGTCTTAGTCCTTGGTACAGCTCATTTTATAAGCATTCATCACTTCTTTAGACTATTGCATGATAAAACATATAAGATTTTCTGCTAGCAGTAGAAGATGCTTATATAAACCTAAATCTGTCCATGGTAGCCTGTGATCTGATTGGGAATAAGGTAAGGAGTGATGTCCACCCTAGACTCAGAATCTGAGACTGACTGCATTTTTTGGCTAAAATGGTCAGTAATCATTAGGAAAGGTCACATTCAAGTCATTCTGGCACGCCTGGGAATAAAAGTCTATTTATATGAATCAGGGTAGGTGTCAGTGGGGAAATTCTGCACATTTATGTAGAATATTTCTCTGCAAATACTTCACCAGTTACATCAGTGGAAGGTCTTGTAAAAAGGGGATAATTTAGTGTAAACGACAATGTGAGCAGCTAGTTCTTAGAGGTATTGATTTGAAACTCTCTGTAGCATGTCTTTTCTCATTTTGGAAATTTTTCTTAGAAAGGGGAAAAAGAATCTTCAGAAAGACAATGCAAAGACATCCCTTTAGGAAAGCTAATGTGAGGTATTTGATCTAGTTGGAATTCTAATTATCCTCTGGTAAACTTCCCATATGTTTTGTTTGGGGTTTTTTTTGGTACTAGCTTTGGCTGGAGCAAATAGAGGTAAACCAGTTGGTTTTGTTCATATTTATCTTGCTTCACATTTCTTTTCTTGAAGAAGCCGTGGACAGGATTGGGTGCCCATTTGGGGGCTTTTGTACTAAGTCTCTATTTCAAAGAGTTATTTGTTGTGTTTGCTATCTCAAGTCTTATAGAGACAGCATTCCCAATGTTTTCTGTGTGTTCATAAAGCAGTAATGACATTTTATTTGTACAGTGGCAGAGATGGGTTTTACAGGGTCTGAGTGAAAGGATAGCAAAAGACTGCCCACAAATAAATTGGTGAGAAATCTGCACAATTCTTGGACAAGGAGTGACTTTACACAGTCCTTACATAGAGAGGAGCACAGAGGGAGAGGCAGATGTTTTTAGTATGTGTTACAGTGAAAGAAGCAAAAGTGGAATGCAATTGAGTGAGAGTCAGCTAAAGACATTGCAAAGGTAGAAGATGAGCAGAATTTTAGCTGTCATACATTATGTTTGTATAATCTACACTTCCATTTCTGCTGCAGTGCCCCTGTTCTGTCCTGTCTGGTTTTGCAAGCCCTGTGCCAGAGGAAAGCCTTGCTGGGAGCCAGCAAGGCTGCAGCTCTGCTGCAGGAAGAGGTGGTGTAAGTGCTCCCTGCTCTGCTGAGGCAGTGTTTTCCTGGTGGTGACTTGGCTTGACCTCCACGCTTTTTCCAAAGGCTGAGGAGCACTCACACAACGTATGCTGTGCAACAGCAACTGCTGCAGTTATTTCTAGCTGATGGGCATTGGTTAGCAATCCCTGCTCAGTTCAGAAGAGGGCACTTGTCCACAGTCTTAGTGACTGCTATGTCCTGATAGCATTAATTCATGAGACTGAAGATCAGATTTTGCTCAATGTAGACATCTGCAACCTCAGAGGTCCACATACATACCTGGTTGTACAAACTGTAACTGAGAATCCTTTTCCACCACTGCTGCTGGTTTGTTTCCAAGCTACTTTTGAATGGTAGGGCATCCTGGTGCCCTGTGGTGTGAAGGCATTCCCACTTTGTTCTAACAGATTTTAGACAAAGATAAAGAAAACCTACATGTTGTAAGAGGCAAATTTAAAATTACAGGCAATACAGAAGTGCTTCTGCTAACATTAATTGGGTGATAACCCATGATACATTTCTGATAAGACCAAATGTCAGCTATTCTGTATCTTTTACTGTCCTTCCTTATGTGATCATTTCTTGTGTAATTCACTTTGATGCTTCACTCTGGCAGGCAGGTTTGCAGAGCTTTTGAGCACTGATGACTTAAATGTATATTCTTCTTCTAGACCGTCATCTGCAAATAGCATAAACAGCAACAGTTCTTCAAACCACAGTGGGTACGTACCAGAACTGCCACTGCCTTCCATGGGAGGAGATTTAACAAGCAGATTGTCCAGTGATGAAGGAGAAGCGGATGGAGCTGAAGAATCTGAGAAATTAGACTGTCATTTTTCTGGACACCATCCCAGACCTCTTGGGGTATGTGTCTGTCTCTGGCATGCCTTGCTGTAATTCTTATGTAGTTAGGGAAGGAAAAGAAGTAATTTAGCAAAAATGTAAGGAATGAGGGCCTTACACTCTGAAAACTGTCTTCTAAAGAAATCAAATACATTTAACAGAAAATGGTATGGATGGAATAAGGTAGGAGGAAAAGACTGGTTAGTGCATGTGACAGAGAGGTTGTAGAACAAGATGAGCAGCCAAAAATCACAAGTTCTAGTTTTAGATTTTCCCCTCAGTAGATTGCAACGCATGTGCAGTTCTGCTCAAGTGAGGAAAGCTGCGCTGTTTTCACTACAGCATGAACAGATAATCTCTTTGTAGTTATAGTTCTTATGGAACTGTACCTTGCAATTGGTTGCAGCTCTGAAAATCATATGGCAACAAAGGGCTATTACAGTGCTTCACTGATTTTTGTCATCTGGTTTGAATCAGTAATTACGTATCATTTATGTGAGTGTGTGTGGACTCAGAAGCCATTGCTTCATTCATCTAAAAATGGAAAGTCTAAGAGTACAGCATAGCCTGTCTGCTTTGGTGGTGGCTCAAGTATGTGCTTCTCTGGCAGCTGTTTTTGTCTCTCCCATATTGGTCAGAAATTTAATGGTAAGTAGTAAGAGCTGCCTTGTGGCATTCTCTGCAGTGTGAACTTGTTTACACTGTACAGACCAAGAAGGAATGGGAGAACTCTTGAACTTCTAAGCAGTTGGTTCTCATCAAAACTGAGCCAACAAATGAAATTAATGATGAATTCCCTTATGTGTTTTCCATATGATATGCAGAATAAAACAAACACTGTGATAACTGTAGGATTGTCTGTATTCCCTAAAGCAAAGGAGAACTTGTTACTGTCGGACACCAGTAAAAAGTATGAGCTGAACATAAAATGACTGTCAGATGAAATTCTGTATTTGGTTCTTACCGAAAAGAAGAATTATTATAGGCCATATCATACTGTGATATGCAGGAACCTCATGCCTCCTTGGTACTCTCGTATTCTACTTTGGTTTTACTGACTGCTTCTCTGTGAATTAAAAACTAAAGCTTCACAGCATGTGTGTCCACACAAATGAACAGTCTTGTACAGGCATCGTCAGAGAGGCTTGGCTGTCAATGGCCATTCTGGTTTAGGATTTTTGTGCTGTTTTAAGGCATATCCCACTGACACATCTGTCCTTTGAGATCTCAGCACCTCCCAGCTGAAGCAGTTACTGGCAGTGCAGCTGTTCTTAGTCCACATCAACAGGAAGTCAGGAAAGATGATATAAATCACCTTCAGCAGAAGCTTCTGCTAACTTGCTACATGTCATATTGAAGTGCACTGTTTTCCTTATGAAGTCTATCTCCCAGCTGGGTGGTAGTAATTGATGGAGAAAAGGCAGTAGCTTCTTAACCTACCTCTTAGTGGTGGCTGATCTGTGGCACTGGGAGGTGAGACTAGTTTATCAGCTTAGGTGGTGGTTTTAGTTAACCTGTTTAACCTTGTCATGAAACAGATGTAAGATAAACAGGGAGTCACTACTCACTATCCAGTAAGCTGAAGGTACTGTAAACAGATGATCTTCTACTGCATCAGCTGCTTCTGCTCTCAGCCAGAATCTGGGGACTTGGTCCCTGCATGGTGGAGTGTTGTCTTATTTTCTGAGGATGATTTATAACAGGTTTCTCTCCCACAAACACATTTTGCAGCAGTTCTCTGTGTGAGATCAGTAAGACTGAACTGAAGAAGGGTAGATTTCTGATGATTCCATTTCAGTGTAGCGTAGTAGGACTTTTCTGGAAGTTCCCCAGAGGAAGCAGAGCAAATATGCCTGAGCTCTGCAGAACTCTCAAAATATTTACTACTCCTCTAGATGATTTCCATACACTGTGAAGAGAGTACCCACTGTTCTGTTGTGTAGCACAGGTGCCATGCATAGTTATACATTTACCAACCTGTCACTGGTTTATTTATTAAGTAGATACTAAAGACATTCTTGTTGCACCTTTTTCCTCTTCAGTTATGTTTTTATTCCTGTTACACAGTTATGAGATTTGATGTATACAGAATGGTGAAACCATCTTTCAGAGGCAGTAAAGAGTATTAGTAGGCAGAACTGATTCTTAACATTACCTCAGCATTTATATTCTTTTCCTGTTGCACACAGGTGCCTGACAGCAAACTGATTTGTTAGTGAAATACAAAGTATACTTGACACTGACTTGAAACATTGTGCACATATTTGTATATCATTAAAAAAGTATTTATGCCGTAGGTAGTGAAACTCACCTTTTTTAAAGGTGTTTTATGTGCATGATACAAATTACAAAGGTGTTCCTTGATCTATAAATTGATATTTTATAATGTAGATATATAGGTTTTAAGCAATGTTGAAATATCTTTTCTTTCAGTTTTGTTCATACGGCAGTCGCTTAATGGGAAGAGGGTACTATGTCTTTGACAGAAGATGGGACCATTTTCGATTTGCGCTAAACTCCATGGTAGAAAAACACTTGAACTCACAGATGTGGAAGTAAGTGGGGGTTTTACACTTGGTGGGTAGTTTAACATTTTTAGTTCTGTAAAACATCTAAATTAAACACTCCATGGGAAGCATTTGTAAAGTTACCTCTGTATTAAGGCATAGCAGTAATACAAGTACAGATTTTCTCTTCTCTCTTAAGTAATACACAGGCACAACCGAACAATCTTCTATTCTGATGTAAATTTACGCCAGATTTAGCACTTTTTTTTAGCCTCTCTGAATCTGGGGAGGAGTAATTCAGTAGTTAACATTAAAGCATTAAAACTCAGTGTTTTCTGGGTTTGGAGATATGCTTTGATATCACATAGTTTTATAACACAGGTTAGATTTTGCCTAGACTTCTATAACCTGTATCATGCACTCTTATCACCCACTCAGAGTTTGCTCTGTAAGACTTGTGTTTTGTAAGATCAGGAACTCGGTACACACTTGCCTGTGTGTAAGATGGAATGTGATAGTTTTTTAGTCAATAGTGCCCTTGGTGGCCGTGAGGTCTTAAAGTTCTGATTATTACTCACCGTTGAAGCCCCTCTATATCGTATGTGCAAGTTCCAACCACTATAGGCTTTGGCTGCACAGGTACATGAAAATAGACTGCACTAATAAAAACCTTGCTAATTCTTAAAAAAAAAAAAAGTCTATTTGAAAAGCTCATGCCATCTGCAGGTAGGGTTGTTGGGTTTTTGGGGGGTATTCTGCTACAGCATGTGCATACTTGCAGTGTAATGACACTAAAGTGCAGTGTTTCATGTCACTGTTTGTTATCAGGACTATGTTATATTCATTGGATGGCAGCCATTAGGTAAACAAGGTTTGACTTTTATTTAAATATATTTTTGAAACACTAAAGCTCAGCTTGTCTGACTAACCTGGTAACTTGATGATAACAGTGCTACTGTGCTGGGAGACATAGTTTAGAAATGGTTGGGTTTGCCATAAAAGGGCCAGTGTCATGTCTATTTAGGGACAGATCATGCTTGATCTTCAAGGGGGTTTCTCTCTTCTACTTTGTAAATTTGGCTGTTATCTAGTGTCTGTCACCTTCCTCAAATAAAACTACTTAATTTTCTTAAATAAGAAGGTTAAAACTTGTTATCTATTGGCTTTGTTTGTTAAGACAAACAAAATGTGTCACTAGTACCACTACTATCACAAAAACCAAAAATAACCTCTGTAGTAGTTACATGATACAAGAAATAAACAGGCCTCATCCTGCTCCCATTAAATCCAGTTGTAAATGTTTTCCCAAATTCTAGCCATTTATGTAATCTCTAATATTTTAACAAATTCCGTCTGTACTTACTTGTCTGTGTAACACAGGAAGCTCACAGTGCTTAACCCCTATTATATTCTTCTGTTGTCCTCAACCCTCCTCTAGACTGATTTGTTCCTGTCTTCCCCAAGCAGGAGTATGGGTAAAGCTGTTTTATAACTGGTGCTTGTGCAACTCTGTAGTTGGAGCTACAGGTACACAGATACCAGGCCATGTTTCGAGAGTGGTAATAACATTTGCAAAGTACTTTTTATCCCTAGTTCTCAAAGTACTTGACAAAGGTGAGTAAGAATTATCAGCCCTTCCTGAGAAACAGCTCTGTTCACATAGCAAGTTGCAGGCAGTAGGACTTCCTCATTTCTGGCACATGAACTGTATGTAATCCCTTATGTAACTGTGCCATAAACAGTGTTCTGTCTGACAGTCTCCAAAGGAGGAATACCAGGAGAGAGCACTTGTAATTAGGATTTGATTTATGATAAAACAGCACACCCAGTGCTGCTCTTTTGTCATACTTCTTTGAGGGCAAGAGTAAGCCTTTAAAGCTAACAAGGTGTCAGTAGTGAGGATAACAAGGGCAGAGTTATGGTGATGTACAGCTTCTTAACAAAGAGAAAGAGGATTAAACTGTGAATTAAATTGTATTCTAAATAATGAGAAAAGCTCACATAATTTTCCAAGAGATGTTATAGAAGTCTGGTTCTTTGTTAACACTGAGCTAGATAAAATAATAGATGATGATGGCTGAGCAGAAAGGAATTTGAATACATTCTACTAATTCCACAGGAATTATTATTAGATTTTATTCTCAGAATAGTACTCAACTAGTTATAATTCTTATCAAGCTTTGTTTAATAATTTTTCAATTTTTCAATATCAGTGAAACTGATCAGTAACTTACCTAGCTAATCCCATCTAACCAGCTCCCAGATGAGCTGTTGGGAATACCACTGCATTTGGAAAGGGATGAGCTTTCCTCTTTAAGCTCAGTGATTAAGTACTTCACAACCACCCAGAACTGGCTCATTTACTACCCTCATCAGATCTAACCTGCGAGTTTAGGTTGGTATGGAAACAGTTCCATAACTTGAACTTTCAAACAAAACATACACAACGAGTGAAACAGAGTGCCTAGGATCACTATAGAGCCCAGCATCAGGCATTTTATTCGTATTATTTGTTTGGTAAAACAGGAGAGGAAAAAAGGAAATTAAATTCATAATAAAGTGATTAAATTCCAGCGCAATGCACATAATTGCTACATGGGACACTTGTGCTGAAGTGGAGCTCAGTTCTGGTTTAACTGAGTTACACAGTTTAGGACTCATGTGCCATGACAGAATTGTATAGGGAAAATGACGCTGCATGGTTCTTTATCTAATCAGCCTCTGTTAGGTCTCTGCTGCCTTCACAGATTTAATGTGCCCCATTTCAAAATTAGGTTTTAGGAAAATGTACTTCACAATCCAGCTTTCCCAAATTTTTGCAATACACTTGTGGTTTAGGGTTTGTTGTTTGTATTAAATCCCAAGGAAACCTCATAATGGAATTGCAGGTTAAAAATGAGAGAGGAAAAATCATAAGCAAAAGCATTTTTAAACTGTAGAATGCAGAGCTAATTTTGACTGGTGAATATGAAAATACATGTGAACGGTAGAATAGGTATCAACATTGGAGTGATCTAGGTTTGCCTGTTTTATCAAGTTGGTCCTTCTCCGAAGTTGTTTCCTATATGCATTGTTCAGGTGGATTTTTTTATGTATCTAAATGTTTCCTTCTTTTTTCTCTTTTCCCCTCCCTATCCCTCTTCTTTATTTAGGAAAATTCCTCCTGCGGCAGATAGTCCCATGCCTTCTCCAGCAGCACACGTCTCCACTCCTTTTCCAGCATCAGTCTTACAGCCTTTCAGCACCCCCAGTGCGGTGTATATTCCTTCAACACCTATCAGTTCCAGAATCACTTCTTCTTCTTACCTAATGACATCAGCCATGTTATCAAATGCAGCCTTCGTGACAACATCAGATACGAATTCCATTATGTCACACACTACAGCTTTTCCTCACATGGCTGCAAGCCTAAGTATCATGGACTCAACTTTCAAGGCACCATCAGCTGTGTCACCAGTGCCAGCAGTCATCCCTTCCCCATCCCACAAGCCATCCAAAACAAAAACCAGCAAATCCTCAAAAGTGAAAGACCTGTCATCTCGGGGTGATGAGTCTTCAAGTAACAAAAAGAAAAAGCCGCAGTCGTCGTCCTCATCATCATCGTCATCGTCCTCATTATCTTTGCAGACATCTTCCTCGTCTTCATTTTCAGGGTCCCACAAAAAGAACTGTGTCCTGAACCCCAGTTCGACTTTGAACTCCTATCAGGCTACATCTTCCTATAACAGTATGTCTGTGCACAATACAAATAACGGAACAAGCCCACTCAGTGCCAAATCGGAGCCCTCAGGACGGACTTCATTATCAAGTAGTTCAACAGACTCAGTGAAACATATGAGCATGGTAGTAAGCAGTATTGACTCTTCTAATCTGTCTGTATCTTCTCTTGTGCATCACTCAGGGGACCACTCCCTGGGAGCACATAACGCAGTGTCTTCTCTACCCCTTTCTTTTGACAAATCAGAAGGAAAAAAACGTAAAAACTCTAGTTCTAGTAGCAAAGCCTGTAAAATCACTAAAATGCCTGGTATGAATAGTGTTCATAGAAAGAGCACTGCCAACCTTATTTCTGCGGTGCCAGATCCTACAAGCAGCTCCATCTCTCGGCAGGTAAGGGACTCTTCCAGTTATTTTTATGCAGGTCATGTCTGATTTGAAATATTTTATGCACTCTGAAAAGAAAATACTGTGTTTGCTTCAGATTGGTTTCCATCACACAACTTACTTCATAGGTTAATACAGGAACATATTTGTATTTGTTTTGTACCAATCAGAGAAAGATGTTTTTAGAGTTTTAAAATATATATATATATCTACTTTCGTAAATATTTTAATGAGATTTTTTATTCAATTAATAAAGTAGCCATTTGTATCTCTGAAAGTGAAATGGAATGTCCAGAATGGATAAAGAATTTTTAGAGATTAATTTTTTTACCTTAATTCTCATCTCTGAAATAAATGGTGTCATTAAAACAGGAAGATAAGAGTCAGCATTTCTGTTTGTTTCTTTTTCCCAAACTTGTGGCTGATTCATTTGTTAATGTTACACAAGTCTCCTCTTTGCTCTGATGTATAAGGCTTACATCTGCCTTTCCCCTGCAGAGGGTCTGAGGTGCCTGACCTCAGGTGCAGTTTCCTGTTTGAAACAGGAAACATGAAGAAATTAAGATCTTAACCAAGATGACCTTTAACATTTGGTTATCTTTTGTAGTGTGCCTGTGTTCATTGAAGTCAATGCAGCAGAGAAGGTTACACATTCTTACTTCACTGTCACTAGCAGTAGAGCTTTGACTGCTCTTTCTTTGTTGGTATATAAGGACAAAAGTATATGTGAAGTAAAATTTGGTGGAAGAACTTCCAATATGATCTTTATAATGATCTACTATTTGTTCTGCTGCCGTGTCCAGTGCTGTGCATTGCACAGAAAACACAGCTTGACCCAGGTGTCAAGAAGAAAAAACCATAGAAAATAGGATACCTTAAAAAATCCAGAGAAAGGAGCTTAGGAAGACTTTGTTTGTTTGTGAAACTCATTTCCTAAGGATGTTGCACATAAAATGGAATTTGGAAATGGAGAGGGTAGGATCTTGAGAAAGGAATCCATAGGTAATAGCAGACAGAAATGGGAGTGGCAGAGGGGTATTACTGAATTGTAAAGCTGGTACAGCAGACAGAATGAAGATCTCAGAGAATGGCTTAGCAAGTGTATTTTGTCTTTCCAACTTCCAGCAGAGGTGGAACTGAGATGACTTATTTGGCTTTTAAAAATGGATAGTAGCATTGTCTTTCTGTTTCAAGCCCTTTAAATGTGTCCTGCAAAGAGAACTGATCTCTAAGTCACTGCAGTCAGTGGAGGATGCTGTACGCTTTTCATTCTGTCACACATCTGATTTTTGAAATACGTATGGGCCCAAAAAGATTAAATTGCCCTGAGATACACGATCTCAAGTGGGAAGAAAAAGTAAGTACAAATAGTTACTTTGGTACAAACATGGGTCGTAGGAAATGGATTGTATCGTCTTTTCACAGTACACAGACTTCATCTGTAGCTAGAGCCGTCTAACGAAGGCTTGCAGATACAAACAGGAGGTTCCACGTTCTAATTCTGCCTCCCCTAGTGATTCAGTCTGTTCCTGTGGGACATTCCTGTTTGGTTTTGATGTCTTTCAGCAGGTTGCACAGTAATAGAAGTAAATAAACCTCAGAGGATCAGTCAGATGTCTTTTCTGTGTATTTGTAAAGATGTAATTCACACTAATATTTTTTTCTTTAAGTAAAAGCTTAAATATATGTAATGTGTAATGAAATTCAGATTTTTAAACAGGTTTTTCTATACACGTGCAGGTACCTGCACATATATATATACATACGTGCATATATGTGCATATATGTATGTGAAAGTTGATCACACTTTCCTCTTGCGCTGCTGGTCTTTGGAGCTACGTTAGTACTCAAAAATATGAGATAAAGTGGAGTTTGTGTTTCAGGTGCCTGTCTGGCAGCTCATTGTCTCTGACAAGGATACAGAATTGTATGTGATACAAAATAGACGTTTTCTATTGTTTATTTGTGCTCTAAATAAATGAAATTTGTACCCACTTAAGCATGTGGGTCAAATAATATTCCATACTCTACAAGTGAATATTAAAGCTCTGGAGAATACAGTACTTGAAATCACTTTGAAGTTTGGCTGTTTTGATTTGCAGTGTTCTAGAAATTCAATCCCAGTAAAAATTACACCAGAAAAATCAGCATTACTTAAAATCTTGCCCCTGTTCCCTGATGTAATAGAGCAAATTAAATTAGGAGACTAAGAACACAGGAAGGAGATCAAGTCACATAGGCTCAGTTTGGTTTTTTTTCTAATTCAAATCAGGTCTGGCCTAGATAGATAATAACTGAAAGTGTTAACAGTTGGGTTTTGAAGCATACTTTATTGTCAAAAGAGAAAAAAAAGGAAAAGGATTTGAACCTTGGCCTCACCCTAGTCCTTTTGCAATGGTGTTGCCATCATTAAAGACCCAACACGACGGGGAATCATTCTTATCTTCATGGAATGCTGTAACTGTTCAGTCTGCCTGATTTCGCCCCTTGTCTGAGGCACTGCACCCTGAATGAAGCTGCTCCAAACTCAACCTCAGTGCTGCAAGCTGTGCTGTTGCTTGCTTTGCCCCATGTCCAGAGGCAAGCTGTTAGTTGTAACAGCACTGCATGAGTGAAAGCCTAAAGAGGCCGAACATTCCCTCTCAGGATTCTAGGATCTCAGCAAGTCAATTTCCTAGTGGTTGTTGTGGGTTTTATTACAGAAGGGTTTATGGATGTCCTAATGGTGGTTGTAGAGAAGAAAGATTTGCAGCATCATGATGTTCTGAGTGGCTAGGAAAGACTACAAGGTTGTGTATCTTTGGTCAATGTTTGTATACTTGAGGAAAAGCAGATTACTACCTAGAGAACAGCTGTGGCATGCAAAACAGCAAGCTAAAGGGACCAGGACAGGCAGAGGCCTAGCCTTTTTACTCTTTGTGCACCTCAAGAGCTGCCTTAGAACTGGCTGTAAATAAAAACTTTAAACAATTCTGGATAGCATGTGAAGAGAGAACGCAGTTTTAAATAGTTACAGTCTGAGAAAGGGCTGATATGGAGAGGGAGACAAAGGCTGCCTTTCATATATATGTGAGATAGCCAAATAACAAATGATGTTGCAGAAGGGAAGGAGAAAACTGATGTTGGTGAACACCCCGCCAGTCAGTGCCACAGTCCAGTCTATTCAGTAAGAAACTTGGAACTGCATTTCTCCCTGTTCAGAAGGCAGGTCCTTGCTACCTCTCTACCAAATAGCTAAAATTGATGTTGCTTGAAGTCCACTGACCTTGTGAATAACTGTTCAAACTCCAGTCATCTGCCCTTTGCAGATTCATTTCTGTCAGCCTTGTAACCCCTGAGGAACTTACTCCTCTGATTTAACAGCTGGCTTCCCTTTTGTACCACCACAGAGATATCTACAGTATGTGTATGGGTCGTTGCAGAGAAACCTTGGGCAGACTGCTCTTGCAGAGTGCTGAAATGCTGTAATGTCTCAAGCATTGAAATAAGCAGATTGACTATTGCAATGTTTTAATGAAGTACTTTTAAAACGTGTGTGTGTGTATACTGTCAGTTTGCACTCATTCCCAAAGAAATTCTCTGATGCAGTAAATTCATATAATTGCAAATTTAAACCTCTGGAGCTTGATTCTTCTGGTTAATATTTGCATTATTGAGCAATAATAATAAAAGAAGATTCTATAAGGAAGAAAATGGAATACCTTTGGGCACGCTGTGGTGCTTGGCCTCTTGCTTTAAACTCCCCAGCAGCAGGGAGGCTCTCTGGGGGGGAGTCTGTGAGGGTGAGCACTCTGTGCTGTGGCAGTGGCTGGATAGCTGCACCAAGTGTCTCCAGGAACTAGACAAACTGTCATTTCAGTGTAGAGAGGTGTGGCTTTGCAATCTATATTCCCTAGGTAACTGTTTCTTACGTTGTTTTCTGACCTGTAATAGTATTTATGTGCCTTTTGAGAATTTATTTAAAGTATACAGGCTCTGAGAGATAATTATAATTCTATCTGAAGTGTATCTTTTGCCGTAGCAAAATACCTGTGTTCCAAATGCAAAGCAATTAGTGCCACTTTACACAGGAAAGAGAAAGCCATTTCCAGCATCTGCGTTCAACTGACAAATATGCCTCTCAATACTGCTCAATTAATGTCTTTCAGATTGGAAAAAATAGCAGTGTAGCTTTGTCACAGTCCAGTCCTTCGAGTACATCAAACCCTGTACACAACAGACAAGTAAGTTGCTTTAAAAAAAAAGTGTCTGTAAGCAGTTTTGAAATACTTGATACTGTAAAACCTTAAAATACCATTTCTTTATGAATGAAGTTCCTTATAGAAGCTGTCTTCCGATGAACTGACATTAGATTTCTCCTCTCACATCATTTTTTTTCCAGTTACTTTCTCCTCCGAGATTTATGAATAACAAGTTTCCTGCTTGTTTTGTACCTGTAATACACCTCCGACTGGCTTATGTGCTGCTCGCTGGCTGTTGCTTTGGTGTGATACAAACTGAGCAGCAGCAGCAGTGTCTGCGCAAGATCCAGCTTAGGCAAATGTGGGTTTTCTGTCCAGCCTCCCCTGCTGAGTGAGATGGCATAGCAGAGTCCCCACACTGGCACAGGAGGGTCAGCATTTAAAAACAGGCCACAAGTGAAAGCAGGAGGGAGGACAGACCCGGACAGAGAAGACAGGGCACTTGGCTATTCAGAGAAACTAATCTGAAAACATAACTTCGCTAAGCATAATCCGACTTGTTCTCTGACTGTGAGAAATCGTTAGCACTCCCACCATAGCTCTTCATCACACAGACTATGAGTCAGGTAAAGGTAAGAAACTCTGTAGCTCAGCTTTTTGTGAGGACAGGCACTGGACCTGTGATCCAGCCCTCATCTGGCTGCAGGACTGATAGAGGAGTTTAGTTTTCTAATATGGCCCCTACTGTTTGACTCTCCCAGTTAAGCAGTTTATCAAGAACTTTTTATCAAGATCCTTGATATGAAAAGATTTCACACCTCAGCAGGATGTAGCCACAAGTAAACAGCAATTCCAGAGGGGTTTCTTATAGGACCAGACAGTATTTTAGAATTCTATTCTGTATTCTGGCTAAATTATACAGGAGTAGTTACTCTATATGTGCTCCTTAGTTTCTGCTGTGAAAGAAAAGAATAGTAACGGTTGTAGTAACCCACAGCTGTAACCCCCTTAAAAATACTTTGGATCAGTCACATCTTAAGATGAAACAATACAGTTATTGTTTTCTTTTGGTGCTGAATGCAAAGCAGCATATAGAACTACTGTGAAGAGAAAAGAGTGCCAAGTTTCTTCATACTTCTAGGGACTGGCATTTTCCTGTGTGAGACACTGTCATCCACCTGCCAGTAACAACCATGGGATAAAGCTGTTCTGAAGTGCAAAGATGCTTTTGCTTTAACCTCCTGCTCCAGTGTTAGTATAAAATAGATGGTAGAGGAGGAGCAGAGTGTTGGGATCAGTTGCCTACATCCCGTGGGGAAAACCTAACAGTACAAAACATTCATTTTGTGGCAGCCTTCTGTAAACAGAGGCTATTGCTGAGCTCTTCAGCTGTCTGTTTCTGCAACTTTATCAAAAATAGAAGTGTTTGCTTGGTTGAAGCCCCACAAGCTCCATATTGTTCAGATGATGTTTCTGTCAGTGTGGTAGCTGAATATGGAGCTCAGAATACAAATACAAAAACATTAAGATGTATTAAGTGTTATTAATTTTTTTCTTTAACACAGGATTTTAGCATTTGGAACCATGAATAATGATTGCCTATCTAATAAATGCTTGTCACTGTCAAAACAAACCTGAGCTGCTTTGTTGACAGCTTTCATCTCCAATCTAGTAACTGAATAGACTCAAAACTTCAGTCTAAAAGTGTGCTATAATATTTCTTTATAAAAGGCGTTACTAATTAGGTAACAGTAAGAGGATCTTCAAGTAAATGCTGTGTCAGTAAATACATTACATGAGGAACATGAGCTCTCTTGTTTTTAATGTTCGTGTTATAACTGTGATAATCAGGGAGTGCAAGTGAAGTGAGGGGTGTAGGCAGAGGCAATCTCTGCTATATGGTGGGGTTCAGAGTTGGAAAATCAAGCAAGTTTTCATGAATACAAGTCAGAGCAACAGACTTAACAATGCAGTTGAAGTAGAATTGCAGCTGTCAAGCTAAATGTGCTTATAGAGCAGTTACTGATCTGCCTCCACTGTACTGCCTGTTCAGGCAACCTATTGGGATTGTCTGCTGGTGCATAGGAAGAGTAAGAAGGGAGATTTTTGTCCCTTAAAAGAAGAGAGAGGGCTCCTTAATTCCACGTGGGGTTGAGTGGGTGAGAGTGAGGATTTGGGAAGTTGCAGGAGGCTGTCAACTGAGCCTCATTCAGACATGGTCACCTGCATGCAGTCCTGCTGGGAAAGGCAGCTTCCTGCTCACCTTCCAACCTAAGTGCTCTGAACCTTCCAACACAGCAGTGCTCTCAAAGTCACCTGCCACCTGTAACTGGGTGTTTCTCATCACTAAGTTGTGAGATAAAGGTGCCTGTGGCAGTTCTGGTTTCACACTAGTGGTTTCTTTCTGTCATTTGCTGCATCTGTGGAAGCCTGCTGTACTCTGAGGTACTCCTGTGGGGACTGCTGGAGTGTGAGGGTGACTGCTGTGGGCCTGGCTGCTCTGTCCCATCACGTTAAACTCGGTCAGGTTAAACTCAGGCAAATTGTTCTCAGTTCATGTTTCATTTGAATGTTGCTGCATCTGTTTGAAACCTGAACAGGGGCTTGTATACAGAAAAGTGTGGCTGGTTTTCCAACTGTTGTTGCTTTAAGTAAAAAAGATACTACTTTTCCCTACAAAAGCTGCTTGGTTTTTAACAAACATTAAGGGAATAGTAGTTTTATGGTCAAATTATTTGTGCCTGTTAATGCAAATTTTCACAAGCTTGTTTTCTCCAGTTTTTATCCTTGTTCTAGGTTTGTAACTAATCAAATGTTTTTGTCTTCATAGTGCCTGAATGTGTTAACACTTCAAGACCTCAGTATGTGGTGTTTTTTAAATACTGAGTAACTAGATCATTGTATTAAGGGAGGTGACAAGGTGTATGCTGTATGGGGATTCCTTTTGCATGGAAACACGCTGTGTAGAGGAAAAGATTCTTCAGAGTTGTCTGTTTAATTTCTCGTCTTTATGTGTAATGATACACCAAGTTAATGAACATGAGATTCACCAAAGCTTACTAAAAGCAGACAGTCCCAGAAGGAAATACGCTGTTTATTCAAAGCAGTTCCTTTCCTTAAATGTAATCAGTAAACAGGGAGGGAATTCAGTTCAGAGACTTGAAATAAATTCCTACTCTGAGTTGTGTCAGATGTTATTAAGTTTTCTGTGCTGGAAGACATTCTGTGATTTTGAACCTGGCTCTGGTTTCTCTTCTAGAAGACGTCAAACCGGACTGGTAGAATAAGGACTCTTCCATGACAAGGAAAAGGAACCAGCCTATAATCTCTAGCTCTCAGCAGCCCTACGCCACAGGGTTTTTCTTTTCTATGTCCTGCAGATGGATTTAACCTTTTATGAATTTGTGGTTTTAAAGAGAATTAAATTTACAGACAACTGTAATAGTGATTTGTTTAGTTTTTCACTTGTATTTGCCACTGATCTGTGCGTTCTGCTTGGTTATGTTTCATGCCTTTTAAAGCTGTTAGCGTTGCAATGCTCCCTTTTTTTCCTTACCAGAACACAACGGACATTCCAAAAAAACAAAAGAAATCCAGATCATGATTTGAGTTAATTTAAAGGATCTGCAAATGTTTTCATGAAATAAAAATTACAGTAATTCTGTATTTAAGCTTGTCCTATGGATAAAAATGGAGTGCATTTCTTAGTAACTTGCAAACAGCTGGGGCACTGCAACTTTAGGGACTAATCCTGACTGGTGCTCTGTACCTACAGCATTTAATAATTTCAATGGGAATCCTAAGTGTTCAGCCTCTTCCAGGATCAGGCTCTTAAGGAACCTCCACTTCAATCAATGCAGAGCGGATTTTTGCACCAAACTGTAGTTAACATTATCAGGGGCTCAGCGTATAACATCCCCGTATCCCGGTGGATTTGTAGACCCTCAAGATCATGGCGCTTGATAACTTCAGTGAACAGTTTGGGTTTGCAAGGGCAGGAGTTGAACAGATTGGCTTGCATTAATAGAATTGCACTGACAGTGTTTCTTATAGGATTACTGAATAATTTTTTTAATAAAAGATAGATTTTTTTAATCAGGAAGCCAATACTGGAACAATAGAACAGAGCAGTTAATTTTTCTTTCTACAGTGTTAAAAGTGCACTTATATGCTGGTTTATTTACATCTTGGGGGGGGCGGGGGGGAAGGCGAGAGACTGCAAATAGGGAGATTATTACTACTTTCTTTTTTAAAAAAAGAAGGCTTAAGGCAAATTTTAAGGCTAAAAAAGTTGAAGCAATTATAAACAAGGTCGGACCCTTTGAAAAAGTTTAGAAATATTCTTAAAGTAAATTTTTATAGTGTTAATTTTGTAATAATTTATGTTTTGCTATACTTCAGAGCTAACTGACCGCCATAGTTTCAGAAACAGTATGAAACTTAGGAAAGTTGAAGCAATGTTTATATTTTTAAGATGTTCTTTGAATTATGTTTTTATTGTACATTTCTTCAGACTGAAAAAAAAAAATATGTGTACATATCTTGGTTATTTTTGCACAATTTTTGTCTCGTTCAGTTGTAGGAGCAGTGCTGTGTGGATTATTTTCTTTCTTTCCTTTAATTTATTTTGAGTTCTAAAACTGCAGGAGTTTAAAAATCTCAGTCACAAAGTCATCCTCTGTAATCAATGAACTGCTATTTCTAGTCGTTGAGAGAAAACAGTGGTTGGGAGATTCAGTGGTTGCTTCTGAGAAATAATGCTAATCAATGACTGAAGGAGCGATTTTGTAGTTTTTAGGAAGCTTTAGCTCTATCCATGCATCTTTTAATTGGAAAGCTGGAAAATGGAGCCTGTCCTTTGAATGCTGCTTAAATGTTTTTTCAACTGGCTTACACCTGACAGCATTTCAGGAGAGTTAAGTGTGAACTAAAACCCCACGGTGTTCTTTCATTATCAGAGAAGCATTGTTTAATTCTATGGATCAAAAATTTCAGCCTGCAAAGTGAAATGGAAATAAACATTGGGAAAAAAATCCGGAGACAAACTGGACCAGCCTATAATGCATTCTTAGCGTAGCATCCACTCAGTAGTTCTTTTTCTTCCCCATTTGCCTGAAAATCGTGTGATTTGTTTCCAGCAATAGAGGCTCAGAAGCTTTGGTTGTTACACATTCGCAATGCATAGGCCCGTCAGCCATAAAAAGCGACTTGGATAACTTGTATGCCTTCTTTTGTATCGATGTAACAATTGTACATAGTGCTGATCGACCTTTGTAGAGAATAGTTTATACAGCATATTCTATTATTGCTGATTCTCAGTGAACTATTGTTTTAAAAAAAAAGAAGAAAAAAAGAAATTTTTCTATTTACACCTTATATTTTGTTATGCTGTTGACCCATGGCACTTTAACAAAACTCTGTGGGTTTTGCATAGCTGGTCAGTCATGGGATATATTAAATAACTGTTGTTGCACAGAAATGAATTTGCACCTGCTATATTGTGCTTTCCTACTACAGATTTTAGAACCTTTTCCAGAAGACTTTTGGAGAAAGCATGTCCAATCATTCTAAGATTTAAAAAAATGCCATAACTTGTACAGCCAATTTCTTTTCTACAATCCATATTTTGTAACACTAAGTATTTTCATTCTTTGTCCTGCACCTTTATGTATTAGCAGTATCAAATAGAATTCATTCCATGCTTGTGATAATTGTAAGCAGAATAAATGTCTAAAGTAGGTGTAAATAGTAAATTCTATGGCTTACAGTTTAAAAGAGGAAAACCAGAACAAACGTATCTGATTGATACTGCCATGGTTCAGCACCGGGCCTGGAGATATTCTCTAGTGAGCGATTGTATTTTTTGGTTTTTGCTTTCTTTTTTTGGGGGGGTTGTTTTTTTTCTTTTTTCCTTTTTTTTTTTTTTTTTTGTAACATGGCTTTGTAAATAAAATAATTTATATGTTTGTAAGAAACAGATGCGTTTGTCATTATTCATCTGTGCAGAGTGACAATGGTAGGTATCGTATGCTGAAATACACTGTGCCAATAGCCAGCACTGAGAACTTGACTGGTAGCATAAAGATCTGCCCAGCTCTGTACAGGGCTGAATTGCTCTGCATTATTTCTGGCATTCCTGCCTCCAGTATGTCTGTACTTACATGCCAGGACATGGGTGATGATCAGCTGCTCAGGGCTTTGCACTGATAAATCATTTTTCAATTCCTTTGCTTAGCTAAATGCATTTTCTCATTCCTTATCGGTGTAAATGAACTTGGCTACAGCCGCTGGAGTTAGGAATTCTCACTTCAGTGGGCAGCACAGATGTAAAACCAGGCTTTTTATCATTGTTGATACTGAAAATGCAACTTTTGTCTAGATGTTAAGATTCCTGTTCTGTGTAAAGCCTGTTCCAATTACAGATCAATGAGACTCAAATTGTCCATTGGCTTGTCAGCTCTGCAGAGAGGACTGTAGTTCTTTCTCTCGCAGCAAACCTCTCCTGCAAGTCTGGGAAAGATAAAGAGTTCCATGTTCCTGCAGGGAGGATACTCACAATTAAGGTATGATCTGTTTTAAAATCAAGACATTTGGACTGCAAGCTGCATTTTTGTATGCATACATTGAGAACTATCGGGAGGTGGAAAGCTGTGCCTGCAGTACAGGGAACAGTCTTCAGAGGAAGAAACTTTACCTTCTAGGTAAAACATTTTGTGTGATGCCTTGCATGTTCTGCTGCCTGTGAGAAAAGTTGATCCTGAACTTCCTCTTTACTGTCCAATCTGTGCCTTGGTCTGCACTGCCTATAGTTTGAAAACTTTCTTTTTTTTTGTTAATATTGAGTTTATCTTTTCCAGTAAAGAAAACCCCAACATCCTGGAGCAACATCAGATACTGAAGTTACATCTGATAGAGAGGTCCAATGAAGAGTGACATTCTGTTTGTAAGCTGCTTTGCTATTTCTAGCAGCTGACAGATATTAAAGCAATAGCTAAGACAATGGAAAAGTGCAGCTGTGAGTTATGAGTTGCTTGCCCATGGCCAACAAAGGCCGAAACCCACAGATACTGTTTTCCAAATAGAAATCCAAGTAATTCTTTAGCACTTGCAGGTTTGTTAGAATGATTCACAAGCTGTTCTCTATTTGGAGTTGGTTTCCCCCACCCTTTTTTGGTTACACAAGTATTTTGTTTGTAGCAGTCCTCTGTACTGTTGCTTGTATTATCCAACATGCCCTAAATGCCACCAGTTTCAGAGGGAAGAAGAACACATTGTAACTTCTTATTCCTTGCACTCTAAGTTTTGTGCTTCTGGTTTTATCACACAACTATTTATTTTAGCAGAAAGTCATTGCTGTGTGTGCCGAGTATCTGTTTTACTCTTCCAAATATGTCAGGATTCACAACTGGAAGAAATGCCAAATACTGATTCCAGAAATATTTGGAGGAGATTCATGCAATGGATTCAGATTTCAGAGCACAAGAATGTTTATTTCATGCAAATTTTTATGCTGGTTTGCTCCTTTAGAACCTCTAGAGAGCTACTGCTCATAACAAGTACAGACCTCTTTTAAGACATACTTTCTGATGTAGAAGAAAGACAAAGCTGTCAGTAGTTCAGCAGCAGATCCCTGTTTGCCTGTTGACTGGACAATCCATGGTAGATGGTATGGATACTCTTGTTCTCATTTGTAATGCATCACAAGTGACAAGTGCTGGATTCTTCTGTGTGTGGTGTTCGGTTGTTTATGGCTGCCCTTCAGAGATACTGAGATCTGGTCTGTCATCTGCTCTCCCCACAGAAGGGAGAAGGGAAGCTTTAGGGAAGCTTTCCCTGTTAGAGCGGAGCTTGCCAAAAATAACAGCCAGGATGCAGGAGAACTTGATTTGTGGGTGAGACACCAGTAGGGATTTGAGGTGATGCACAACACTCAGCTGTCCCTTTGCAGACTTCCCAAGCCTGAAAGACGAAATTGAATCTGGGTTTGATTAACTTGGAGCAGTTACTAGTGTGGTTTATGTGACACCACAAGAGACCACTTTCTCAGAGCAGTTGTCTAGCATGACAAAGTGTATTTACAGAATGCTACAGGTGTAAAGGCCCATTGGTGTAAATGCAGTGAATGGCCACGATGAACTCATGAGTGAAACCCTGCAAGTCCTATGTCTGTCAGCTGATTTCCAGCCTGAGCCCTGCTGAGACGGAAGAGGAAGTGGTGACAGGGTAAGTAACCATCACTGCAGAAAAGACACCATCATCCCTTCCCAGTGGTACACTTGGTGCTGATTTGCAGAGCTGTGTCATGGGTAAGCAGACAGGTCACTGGAAAAGGATCACTCAGACCCAACCTTCTAGCCTTTCTCACCACAGCTACACAATATAGAGGCCTGTTGCCTTAGTTCTGAAGGTACTCTGCACAGCCTGTGCAAGAAACTTCCCCTTCCGATCAGCTCCACTCTTAAATTGCAACTATTTGTTTTCCTTTTTCTTTATTTCTGACCGTATAATCAGCTGGGGGGGAGGGGTTGTCATGTGTTTTGGGGCTTTTTGGTTGGGTTGGGAGTAGGGGGTGTTTATGGTTTGTTTTTTTTTAAACTTGCCTTGAGTTACTTCTTCCTTGTTAATTCTCTTTAGGAGTTGTGTTTGGACCACAAAGCCTGAGCAGTAATACCAGCACACTGGGCTTGCTGCTTCATTACTAAAGAGACACCACAAAGGTGCAGAAAGCTGGTTTTCACTCATGTTATTTTGCAGAGACTTCCCAGACCTGCAGCTTCACCCTGAGCATGGATGCTGCTGAAGAAAAACATTCAAATGCTCCATTTGTGCTCCTTAACCTAGACCAAGCCAAGTGCATGTTTGCAATCAAATGTGGATGTCGGGAAGTACTCTAAGACCTCTTTCTGGTAGCTGCTTTTACATGGCACTGACTGAAGTGCTACCATTAAAAAAGACATGTGGAATTATGGTCAAAACCAGGAAAAGACTGAGGCTACTGATCAGTAACATGAGCCTTCGGAGACACATAACCCACACGTCCTTTTGCTTCCTAACTGCGTGCCCAGCCTTTCTATTCACAGTGTTTCTCTTTGGACTGGGGGTGGTCGGAGAAACTAAGGCGATGGAGATGGATCTGATCACCACCACCCTGTGTGGTGTGAATTTGCTCTACAGACACTGCTAGAATAAAAGTATCTGTGGTCTTAACAGCTATAGGCTCAGAGCCACATTTAAACAAAACTGCTGTGTATCGCAAAGAATGAGGGCTCCTGCAAAGCAACTTCTTATTCCTTTGCCTTCAGCAAGAGTCCCACCATGGTTCTAGGGTAAAAATTCCTCAGGTTTTCAGTGAACTGGGAAGTGGCTGGTTCTGCACGAACTACATCTCCTGATGCTAAACTAGCATTTGTGTAATCAGTGACTGGAAGGACTTTCCTACTTCCTGATGTTTCATTTTTCCCATGTATGATTTTTAGTGGCAGGTTTAGTCTTTATTTTGCAGTTGGCTGAAGAAAAAAGAAAAAGGCACTCACAGCTTAGCCTTACGACTGCAGGCTCTTGTTCTTGTGGGCTGGGCTGGCACCACAGTGGCGGCACAAGTGATCCAGGCTGCTGCTCTAGTACACCAAGGACAGCTTCTCGACAGAAGTGCTGCACAAGCTGAGTTGGGCTCTGCTAGACATGCTGCTCACACGTGAGGAAGGGCTGGCTGGGAACACTGACACTGGTGGCAGCCTTGGCAGCAGTGACTGAGAGAAAGCAAAGCTGAGGGTTCTGGGGGAAGTGAGGAAGCTGAATCGTGACCCTGGGATTCAGGGGAGCAAATGTTGTCTCCTGCAGACATTTTGTTGGCAGAATCCCACAGAAGACTGTCCTGAAGGGCCCAAGGGAGCCAGCTGAAGCACAAGAACAGTCCAGTCCCACATGCAGAAAGTTGAGCAGACATGGGAGAAGGTCAGCATGGCTGAATGCGGAACTCCTGACTGACATTAAATCCAAAAGGCAAGTATACAGACAGTGGAAGCAGGGGTGGGCTGCACTGGAAGAGTACAGAAATGCTGCCTAGGCATGCTGGAGCAGAACTAGGAAAGCCAAAGCTCAGCTGGAGCTGGAATTAGTGAGGGATGTGAAGGACACTGTACCTTGATGTGGAAGGGAGGCTAAGTAAAATGTGTGCCGAGTGACAAAGGACATGGAAACAACTGAGGTACCACTCGGTGCTGCCTTTGCTTCAGGCTTTAACTCAAAAGGTCTGTGCTCAGATCCTTGGGCAGAGGCTAGGGACTGAGGTCCCACCTGCATAAGTGGAAGCCTGAGATAAAGACAACTACCCTGGATGCACACCAATCTGTGGGGAAAGCTGGGCTTGATTCAAGGCTGCAGACTGCTATCGCTGCAAGGCTGCAGTCACCCTTGAAAGATCACAGGGAACAGGGTTTCTAAGGACTGGGAAAAGGCAAAGGCAATGCCCATTTTCAAGACAGACCCAGGGAGCTACAGGCTGTTCAACCCAACCTCAATCCCAGGCACATTATGGAACAGAGTCTCCTAGAAGCTGTGTTCAAACAATGTGGATTTATCAAGTGGAAGCTATGTCTGACCAACCTGCTGGCCGCCTGTGACGAAATGACTGGCTCCTGGTACTGATCAGAGAGCAGTGAGTGGTGTTCACTTTGACCTTAGCAAGGCTATGGCACCATCTGCTTTTGTATTCTTACAGTAAATTGGAGAGATATGGATCCACGGCATGGACTGTGAGGTGGGTGGAAAATCAGCTCCACAGCAGGGCCTGGAGGGCTGAGGTGAGTGCTTTGAAGTCCAGGTGGTTGGTTGTTACCAGTAACATGCCTCAGGGGTAATACTGGGCCAGATAACACTGAAGGGTTTCACTGACATCCTGGATGCTAGGATGGATTGCTAACTCATGGGTAACAATAAGTATAGGGTAGGGAGTTGATTGATACAGTAGGGGCAGGGCTGTACTTCAGGGAGCTCAACAGGCTGGAAAATGGGGCTGACAGGAACCTCACTGTGTTTATCAGAGACTAATGCAGTGTCCTACACCTGGGCAGGAGGCACAGCCCCGTGTCACCAGGTGACAGCAGGAAGATGGGCCAGTGGGTGAGCTGAACATGAGTCAGAAAGGGGTCCCTTACTGTGCTGGCACCACAGCCTTCACACAGCATTGAGGACATGGGCAGCAGTCAGAGGAACTCATTGTCACCTGCTCTTCCTGTCCCTTGTGAGCCTGCACCTGCACAGCTGAGGCCAGTTTAGTGCCCCGTAGTACAAGATGCAGCACACTGGAGTGAGGCTGGGAAGTGATACCAACACAGTCAGGAGCTGACGCATACAATATATAAGGATATGCTTAAGAACATTAAGGAGGGGAGAGGGGTCTGAGTGCTGTTTTCGCCTGCAAGATGGGTGACTGTAGAAAGATGGAGCCAGACGAAGTAATAAATACATGGTTCATTATCGGAACATTTTTCAAGGAAATAAATTGGGCTTTCTTAGTGAAACAGAATTTTATTAAAATACTTTTCCTAGTTGTAAATTTAATTGGGGTTTGCTTTTGGTAATTCTTTTGAAGCATTCCTCAGAGAAACACGTCTCATCTGCAATTCCTGTGTTTATTCATAGAATTCCAGCCTTCAACATATGTATTTTATACTGGTTATCTTTGTTGACCACTAAAGGAGAAACTTCCTTTGCCAGATGCTGTTTTCCCTGTCCCAAATTGCCTCCCTACCTTTCTCCCTGGTCTTTCACTTGCTTCTTCCTTTCCTATCTTTCTTCCCACCCTTAGGTTACCAATTTCTTCAAAGTATTTACCATGTCTCTGTTCCTCCTTTCTGCTCAGCTCAAGCTTTACTTTCTTCTCCACATTTCAATCTGCACTTTCTCCATCACTCTTTAGGACAAAACCTTAGCAAATCCTATTGAAAGGCATATGAAAGGCAAGTGCAGGGATGGGTGCAGTAACTATGAATTGCATTCCTTGTGACAAGCAGGTTTCCATCACTGCCAGGTAGCTGTCAAGCGAGGTAAGTTACAAACCTACAGTTTCTCCAGCACTCATTAACGCTGGAAGCAGTTAATCAGTTTAAATCACTACAGGGCATAGCAGAGCATGGCTGTGCAGTCTCTGCAGTGTTGGATGCTGCCTTTCTCCCACACTTTCTCTAAGGAATCAAAAAAGGTGAATTCTATTAATGTCTTGTGGTATTTTAGTTTTGGCAAATAGTTCAATACACGTAGTGCTAGACTTTTCACAGGAATGCTGCTTTTCTTTGCTATATGCTCATTTATCATTGTCTATTTTTATTTGGTGGCAGATGGCGATGTCTTTGTAGAGTTGCTTGATTTATTTTTTTTAGTGGGACACAATTATCTTTCTCCTACTCAGATAGGGTAGCACCACAAAAGGTTCTTTGGTGCCTCTTCATCAGGCTGTGCTGCAAGTCTCAGCAATGACTGTTAACGTAAAACCATCCACTAGTTACATTTATCATACCAGTAGTGTTCATGACCGGGCTTGAAGCAACCTGCTCTAGTGGGAGGTGTCACTGCCCGTGGCAGGGGTTGGAACTGGACCAGCTTTAATGCCCCTTCCAGCCCACACCGTGCTGATTCCATGGTTCTGTGCCTCCGCTGAGCACGCACAGTCACTAGGTGGCAGCTGAGCATTTCGCTGTCCTCCCGCTTGTGCTGGGATTAACCAAGCCCACCCTTAACAAGGGAGCCCAGGAAGGGCTCAGGGGATGGGTGGAAGCGGAGGGTGTAGCGTGCATCACCGCCTGCGGAGGGAAATGCGGCTGAAGGAGACAGACTTGCATAAACGTTAAAACAACAGCGTGCGAGTCCCTTTCCCTGTGCAGGAACGCGGCTGCGGAGCACGCCGGTAACGCGCTGGGAGCGGTGCTTTGCTGTCCCGGTGCTGACTTCTGCGCGAGTTAAGGTTCTGCTTCCCACTTCCCAGCCTCTGGAGCGGGGCTGCGCAGTCAGCAACGCTCAGTGCCCCCAGGAACTCGCCTCACGGCCCGCGAGCCGAGCCGAGCCCAGCCGAGCCGAGCCGAGCCGCAGCTCCGGCTCCTGATGCCCGCCCCTCCGTGTGCGTCGGGCTCCGGCTCCCACCCGCCCTTACCTCACCTCAGGCAGCCCGGGGCGGGGCGGGGCTAAGGGCTGCGGTGTCCCAGCAACCCAGCATGGCGGCGGGCGAGCAGCAGGGCCGCAGCTACCTGCAGCGGCACCGGGTCCCCGAGCTGCTGCACCGCCTCTGCGCGCTCGTGCTCTACCACAGGCCCGGTGGGCGCCGCGGGGCAGGCGGCTGCAGAGCCCTCGGGAGCGGCGGCGGGAGGAGGGAGGGGATCGAGGCCTCGGCTGCTGCTGAGGGCCCCGTGTCCGTGCGCGGTGTTGGTTCTCTGCAGACAGCCCACGGGAGTTCCTGATCCAGGCGCTGGAAAAGGTGAAGGCCGGGCGGAGAGCAGAGGGCGAGTACCCGAACCTCATGGATGAGACCAACGTGGTGGCCATGTTCAGCTTGCTGGATGTGGTGGGCCAAGGGCACATAACGGCAGCGCAGTACAGGGAAGGCACGTACCAAATAACTGTCTGCACTGAATCGTTAACACGGTTTCAAAGCTACACCCAGGTTTATTTTACATGTATCCGCACATCTGCGTATGTGCAACCTGAAAGATGAGAGTTACGTATTTTTAAGTTATCTGTTTACCTTTTATTATACCTAGGTCACTTGAAGATGTTAGGCCAGTCTTTGAGGCTAATTTAGGAAATCCTCTTTCCTTAACTCTAGCTCTTAAAACTTTGGGACTGACCACTGAGGATCTACAGATTGAAGATGATGCGATTGTCACACTGGATGTATTCACACAGGAAGTGTAAGTTTAACTGAAGGGGCTCCTCTGGGTGGGGCATAGGCACAGGGGATAATTTACTGAGATTCATTTTTATAAGACTGTGTAATCAAAGGACTTGCATTGCAAGGATTAAAGGGGTCAGTCAGTGACCAGTGCGACCCGAACCC
Source organism: Melopsittacus undulatus (assembly GCF_012275295.1). Lineage (NCBI taxonomy): Eukaryota > Metazoa > Chordata > Aves > Psittaciformes > Psittaculidae > Melopsittacus > Melopsittacus undulatus. Next base: position 28,643,529 of record NC_047531.1, read on the forward strand.
TGCTCTGCAGTTTCCTCAACACAGACCTCTCACTCACCTGCCCCTCAGGTCAGACAGACGCCCTCAGGTGGCCCAGGGGGTCAAATCCCGATTTAGAAATATGAAACAGTAAGGCAGGATTGCAAAGGTGGTACCACAGCTGTAGGTGAAACAAGCTCTGAGTTACAATGATAGATCAAGGCACTGTTCTAGACGCAATTTCTAGGTAACTGTTGCAATCTCTGAAAGGAAGCAAACTAATAATCCTCAGTGTTATGTGACTAAAATTCCCCTTTTTTTCTGTCTTAGGAAGAAAAGGATGCTGGAGAGCTGGGCTGTGCATTAGCTTCAGTCTGCTACATGTATTTAAAAAGGCATTGTGCTCAATTCTTTCCTGGTTTGGCAGCAGTGGAGAGCTGATTTAAGCGGTACCCTCTCTTTTTCACCCTGCCCTGTCATAGCAACCACCTGAAAAGGACCAATGGCAAGAACATGATTACCACCTCATGGAGGGCTGGCATTTTAGAACTGCTTTTCTTAATATACCACAATATTTTTGTAATTTTTAGGGAGAAACTTGTAAAAAAAATATTAAGATGAATAAAGACAAGCCATTGACATAGTTCTCCGTTCCTACCTTCTCTATTCAAGTTTATACACATTTTAATATAGAACACCCGTTACCTGGGCTGTAGAGATGTAAAACATCTGCATTCAAGTGAAGGTGGATCAGTTCACAGGGAAGAGTTGCCCACATCATTCATACAAAGGTGTATTTACAGCACACACATTGGCAGGGCAGACATACTCCTTCAAGATGAAGCCAGTTTTAGCTTCTAAATGCACTGGGAAAGTGGCTGTAGAAAAGATCTGCACAGTTGGAAACCCAGGCAATCCCATTCTGAAGTGTTTATAAAGCTGAATACAACAAGGCATGAGATGAAACCAGTCACTCAGCATACAGCATTTTAAAAACAAGAAGCATATTACAACATACTTGTTTTACTTTGGTTTGAAATAAGCAATGTAGACCGAGCTATTAACCATTGCTGAAGAAGGCTTTATTTTCCTGTGTTTGGCCAACTAGCTCTCAAGTTGAGAAGAATCTCAACATCTTGTTGTGCTAATTTGTAAACTCCAAGTTCATTTAGTGCTGCTATTGCAGAGGGCTGGTTTGGCTTGAATGTCTCATTGTCTGCAGCCGACTGCAGTACATCCTTCAGAAGCAAGGCAGAACCAACGTTCAGGTTCAGGATAATACAGGCTTCTTTTATGCTAGAGGAAAAAAGAAGTTACATGGATTAATACAAGAAGCACCCATGAAGTACACTTTATTCTGTGCACACAGTGATTAACAAAAACATCCCCACGGACTTCTGAAAAGGCTCAAAAGTACTGAACTGAAAACTACGGCTTAGATCAAGGCAAACAGTGTACTTGTTCACACTGTCTAAACCTTTTCCCTCATGTATGTGCATTTCCCAAGCATCAGTGTTTTGCCTCCAAGTTCTCTGCACGGCTTTTGACTCTTTCTTCCACCAGCATTACAAATAGAGAATAGAATTTACCCACTTTACCTGTCTACCTCTCCCTATCTGAATTTTCCCCTAAGATAATTAGCACCTTCTTACTCAGCATATTTTGAGCACAGTTTAACAGACAGTTGCTGGAATCTGAACATTTTCCCTGATTAATACCATCAGGGAGCAAACAGATCCCCTGTCTCTGTCACTTGTTACTAATCTAAATGTGACAGAGCCGTGTACCCATTGTGCATTACTTTTTATGGTTCCTTTGTGCTCTGTTTCCTCTTATGCTGGGAGTAATATGTACCAGCTACCTTTATAAAGATGATGTGCTCAAGAAAGACTTAAACCTGAAGCTGCTGCGTGAATGTTCCAATTGAAAATGCCAATATGGAATCTTTGCTTTCCAAGTGCTAAAGACTGAATGCCATGCTCCCTGCTGATTTGAAAACACTAACATTTCTGCCCCAATTAGCCCAGAAGCTTAGCACTGGACTCTCTAAATGACTGAGTGCTATTTAAAAATGACTATCCACAAAGAAGGCAGCTGCTTCTCATCAATGAAAGCAACTAGATTGCTATGCAATTCCGAGCAGGACCGTAGTTTAAAGTAGTCTTTCTTCTACAAGTAAAGTTTAGTGTTGTAATTACACCTTTGAGTAGTTTCTTGGGCTCCAGTTTCAAAAGTCTGTGATATTTATATTCCTTCCATAAGTTAATTTATCTAGACATCCTAACTGCACAGAATACCACATGCCACAGCCTGCTGCTGCCTGAGTACGTGGCACAGAATCAAAACTTCCCTGGTTGTAAACACTGGAAGTCCAAATAATCCACACATTTTAAGTGTGGATCAAATTTAACTGAAAAACTCTTGGTGATACATAGAATGTGTATTCATCTGCACATTCACTTGTGAAATACCAACGGATCAGAAGTTTGCCTACTTACTGCTTGAAGTAGTTTTCTGGCCTCTTGCAGTAGTGTGAAAATAAAGGGAACAGATTCCTGCTCATGTCAAACTGGAGCTGGGCTGCTCCTCCTTCATTAAAATGGTTTGCCATAATTATCTGCAAACACAGAGAGGTGCATCCACTGTTTAAAGCAGTCACTGACACCCCCTGCACTGCAGAGCTCACGTTTTGCTGATACCTACTTCCTGATAGATGTACAGATCCACTTTCTCCGCAAGCATTTGCCAGAAAATCTTGAACAGCGAGTGGCAGAGCTGCTCTTCCAGTTGTAGTAAGCGGTCTCGCAGGGTCAGCAACATTGGGCAAGCTGTGCTCGACAGGGACATCACGGCTTGCTCTGCTTGAGATGGCAAAGACAACCACCTGAAAGAAATCATCACACTTGAGTCATTACAATTAAATTATTCATATTACAACAGCTGAAGGTAAAATTATCCTTTAAAAAAATTTTTCCTGCTTACAATGGTTCAGAATTTCTCCTTTCCCATTTCAAATCTAACAGTAATCACAGTCTACTGCTGTGTTTAAATTTCATTTAATATTAAACTCATGCTGGAGTTACCAATCTCTGAACATGCCATTCACAGAAAACCCCATCTAATCTAGAATATCATGGAGGATTTGTATGCCTTTTATGAAGTACTTCAGAAATCCTACTCCAGAGCAAATATTCAAGAAGCCCTGTGAGTCTGGGAAGACAGAACAGTTATTACAGGCCTCTTTGTACTTAACTCTTTAGTACTACTACAAAGAAAGTAATTCTTGTCCAAACTAGAGGGATCCGGAATGCTTTACAGCGTATTTAAGCTAATACACCCACTAACTCTGGAACTACTTTAGAAAACACAACATTAAAATAAAGTAAGTGTTAAAGAGGAATTTTACCAAACTTGCTACCCTGTGCCATTCCTACTCAGGAAAAAAAGTGTGCCTGTTACCTATTCCTGCCTTTATTTACCTTGGTATTTTTAACAGGAAATAATACTGTAATATGGAAAGAGAGTAAACAGATGGAATCACCTCTCTTTTTTGTACAGCTTCGCAGCATCTTTGACCTCTCTGAAGACATGATCTACCTGGCGAGTCAGCATGTCATGCTTCAGGCGTTCCAGGAGGTTAATCATCTCATCGAAGACAGAGCTCTCCATCGAAGCCAGCTGCCCTAGCTGGAGCTTACTGACAGCACTGCTTTCCACGTGAACCTCCAGCTCGGCCTGCTGGAGCTGCAAGAAGAACTAGAGAAACAAAGCCAGGTCTGAATACCCCAGAAAATAATCCTACTATTGTAACTTTCCATTGGTACTTTAATAGACACAGCTCTAGAAAACACTCTCTGACACATTTATAAACTTAAAAGTCTAAAGATTTTAAAAACACTTTCTTATCTTTTCCCTTGGCCCTGATTTAGTGAAAGCCACAATATGGTGGTTTAATCCTAGCAGTTTGTCCTAGTGGAATTGATACAAGTTTCAGGTACAACAGCCAATAAGTAATGGGAATAGATCTAAAGAAATACTAAAAAGATATTTTAAGATTGACAGCAGAATGCTTTTAAAAGAAAAAAAACCCTATTTTTTTTCCTTTTCAATGTTTGCAACAGTAAACTAGAAGCTTTAATCGTAATTTGTTTTAGAAGTAATAATTCATTAAATCATAAATTTGCTGGGCTGACTACAGCAAGAAATCAGAATGTAATATAACATAGTGGTAACAACACCATGGGCTAGTAACCTCTTGGGTTTGCTTTTAAGCAGATCAAGACACTTAGGTAGACACAGCTGTACAACATGAAGGCTGCTGTCCTGCCAAGTCAAGATTATCCACTGCTAGAGCCAAAGTTGCCTGTGAAGACAAAAAGAATTTGGAGGCTGCCATCTTGCATTGCACAATACCTATTTTTACACACATTATGTGTACAGGGATTTTTTGACCTTTTGTACCCATAACCATAGAAAAGCTGAAATGCGACAGCATGGCCATGCTGCCACTAGGCTATTATCATAGAATCCCAGAACAGTTTGGGTTGGAAGGGACCTTAAAGCTCATCCAGTTCCAACCCCTTGCCAGGGGCAGGGACACCTTCCACTAGAGCAGGTTGCTCCAAGCCCCATCCAAGCTGGCCTTGAACACTGCCAGGGATGAGGCAGCCACAGCTTCTCTGGGCAACCTGTGCCAGGGCCTCACCACCCTCACAGGGAAAAATTTCTGCCTAACATCTAATCTAAATCTCCCCTCTGTCAGTTTACAGCCATTCCCCTGGTCCTGTCACTACATGCCTTTGTGAAAAGAAGCCCCTTGCTAGACTTCTTGTAGCAAAATAACCAGTTATCAGCGAGTGACTTTTTTGAGCAGCACCTGTAACGTGCTGCAAGGCAGATCCTCACGCTGGATCCATTTAAGCTAACCTGTCACAGGACTGGTTCAAGCATCATGCATAGGCTGCTGCACACACCTCAGCATTGATGCTTTTAATACTGGTCAAAGATCTCCAAAGTCAACTTACTATTTTTTCACAATACAAAGCATGTAAAGGAGATTACTTCTCTTGTCTATTCAGATTATTTCATTCCTCCAGGCTCTCTTTGCAATTCCCTAGAAAGTCTATAATTAATGCAACTTAGATCTCCAACAATAATCTATCTTTATTTATACACCTTTTACAAAATCTGAATGTATATCTCATTCTATTTTTGCAGTAATGAATTCTTCTGAATACACTCAGAGAAACAGTGTTGAAAATAAAATATTTGTTATGAAACAAACACCCAAAGTCCATTTTTTTAATTTTTCCAAGTAAAACAATTACTCACTACATTGTCAGCCCAGTCTGCCAACACTGTTGCTATATAGTTAACAGCATTGAGGATCGCACAGTATCGGAATCCTAAGGAAGCTCTAGTCTCTTCCTTCATCACTTGAGTTAATCGTATCCTGAAATCATCAACTAACTCCTTCTGCAGGCCAAGGAACTGCAGTTTCCTGGAAGCTGTTGGAAGGTTCTTATACCTGTCTGGAAAGACATTAATAAAATGTTTTTAAGTTTTCCAACAGTGAATAAAAGCTCTTCAAAAAGAAACATTAAAAAAGAAACTTCCTTGCTCTTACACGTTCTGTTCCGAGGAAGCAGATGCTACTTTTGGCTTCTAAACTGTCACAGAGGCAAAAGGAATAGTAGGATTTTTTGATAACTGCATTGTAACAAATTATATTCTCTCAAGTATAAACAAGTTTTAATATGCTGATAATGTAACAATATGTTTTATATTTACTTAGTCAACATGTCAAAAGCTGAAGACTGTTCATATGTGAGTGACTGGCCAAACCACAGAATGAACAGGAAAGATTTTAGCAAATTACAAACATCACAACTTGGCAACATTATCTGGTGACTACTGTTCACAGTGGGTGTCTGTGAGATCTGTCAGCTGAAGGGTTTTTACTGTTCATTACAGTGAACACCAATGCTCACAGGTTAGTAATTACCTGTTATAACTAACAGCAGAGTCATAAAAGTTTCGGCACAGTCTGGGACTTTCATTTCATCTACATCAGTGATGTCTTTGTACTGTGATACCCACGCAGCCTCTGATGAAAGCATGGAGTCCATTTTCTGAAGAGCAACTGAAATGCACACAAAATTTGTCAATTGTTCAAGTCTTTAAAGAAAAACATTAAACAAACAACAACAACAACCAAAAAGAAAATAATCTAACACAACCCCCTCCCCTCTAAAATATATAAACAGTCATATAATCTCCAGTAAGTTGAATTCGACATTTTGGGGTTGTAAAAGCTACTGGTGACTGGCTTGGAACAAACCAGCTTCAATGTATCTGTATTTGCAATGCTGTTAACAGCTACATCACAGTTGACTGGAGGGGATTGTCTGGGTTTTTTTAATAGCTGGCTTGCCCCTTTCCAATGTATTTCCTCTTAATTTCTCTAAACATAATACCCTTTCCCTATTTCAATTTAAAGTCCAATCTCACAAAAGTACAATGTTTGCCTAAAACTAAGCCTACTGGATTCCATACAGCTTAGAGGCAAGAGTCCCACAACTAGAGAAGCACTATTAGAATCTAACCAATTTTTAATCAAAAATCGTAAGAATGGTTTGGGTTGGAAGGAACCTCATGGATCATCCAGTTCCAACCCCTTGCCAGGGGCAGGGACACCTTCCACTAGACCAGGTTTCTCCAAGCCCCGTCCAACCTGGCCTTGAACACTGCCAGGGATGTGGCAGCCACAGCTTCTCTGGACAGCCTGTGCCAGGGCCTCACCATCATCATTGTGAAGAATTTCTTCCTAATATCAAATCTAACTCTCCCCTCTGTCAGTTTAAAGCCATTCCCCCAGTCCTATCACTGCTTGTTTTTACAATAGACATGATTTATACATAATAGTATCTGTTTTCTTCTTCAAATAAAATTGGAAGATCCATGCTCATGATAGTAAATCTAAACATATGACACAAGTGTACACTTTTAACGCTCAAAAGCCAAAAGAACTAAAATTATGATTTTTCTCATCAAATCTTATTATTTTTAGGACACTATCACAGAGTACAAAAAATACACATCTTACGTAGCAGCTCTGTCCAAGTGACTTATCGTATTTGAGAAGGCTGCTTGTATCAGCAAACACGTACTTTCTGATTGTGCAATATAAAATCCAACAAAATCCACTGCAAATCTTACATTTTTTTTCCACTGTTAGCCACCTTTGGAAGCAGGATTCTTCTGACAGAATATGCATGCAACTGGGCAAGCTGCTGAGATAACCATGAACGCTGTATAGCTCTCTCTCAAACAGAAGTACCTCATCCACAAGGTGACAAAAGAGTGCATCATCATACAACAGGCAAGGAATATCAGCAGCCAGCTTCTCCAAAATCAGCATTACCAGACCACGAGAGAATTCAAGCTTTTGAAATAAACAAGTGAATAAAATGTCAGAGACAGGAAGCATTGACATGGGCAAACATGTACATAAACTGCTACTGGACTGAGTGAAGTCTCACCATATACTCAGAGTAGTGAAGTGGGCTCACCTAAGCATCTGTCAGAAGCTGACTTACACATTCATACATATGGAACCCATGGAAGTGCTCACCCCAGCATTCACCGAAGATCCTGCCTTGTCCAGAATTGGCTGGATTTTGTCATCAAGGAACTTTGCATGATTTCCAATCCACATGAGTACTTGTGTTAAATACCACTCAGGCTAATGAAAAAAACCCACAGAAAATAAATTATTAAATGCATCCAAACAACATAGATTCAAGTTATACTAACATACTTTAAGACAAACTTATAATAAAAATACTAGTCTTTTTCCCTGCCTTCTCTTGATCTCAGATCACTCAAGTCTTTCACTATGTTTTATTTAGCTTTGATTTTCCATAAAAGTTGTATCTGAGGCTTATTTCTGGATGTGAATTGCTTTAAATGAACCAATTATTTCTTCTCAAGCAAAAGCTCCCATTTTTTTATCTATTGCCCTCTTCTCTACTGCTCTCTTACTCATAAGGTCCTCTATTCTGCTTCATATACTGCCTCCTATGCTTCTTTTGTCTTTATTTCTCAGTACAGTGAGAAGGATGCACTCCTGAGAGAAGTCTTTCCAGTAGCTCTGGTCTTACTGTCACTGTACCCAACCTCAACCTCACCTTCACACTGGAAGCAGGGAATCTACCAACTTCTCATTTCACATTTTAATGCCTTTAAGCTTTTTCAGTTTCCACACCTTAAGATTCAGTCTGCAGTTTCTGAGGACCTGATCTGATGCTCAATCATCTGTACATTTTTCTTCACAAAGTTTTTAGAAAAATGGCTGTTCACCTGATGTTCTTCACAGATTTCATCTCTTGAACATCATTTTCCCATTTGCTTATGAAATAATTTTGATCATGTCTAAAAAAAAAAACCTCTTCCCCACTAATATACGTAACATTATTTGAAACAGGATTGCAGTGGCAACTGTCAAGATTGCAAATATATTTACATTAACCAAAGACTGTCAATACAAGTTGCATAGTCTTGTACAGTCAGTACAACTGAACAGGTCTCAAACTCTGCTCCTGATGTATTACTGCAGCATTAATGCATTGAATCCTGTTCCAGTGATAGTTCTCAGATTAAAATCCTCAGTCTTTGACGATAATTCATACAAAAAGCGAGTAAATTTCCAACTGGTAAACTGGACATCTCTTGTTGCATGTCAATTAAAATAAATGTAACCTAGGAAATTTATTATATATCAGTGCTTTTAGACTAATCACATTTTATACACCAACAGTAGAATCCACCATGTTCAGTTACATGAAGGCAGCTAAACACAGTGCCTCAGCTTTTTACAGCCTTTGAGTGCAAAATGGTTTGCAAAGAGACAGAAAAAATGATTCAGAACTTCTGAAGTGCTAGGAGTCAGTCTAAGGGTGTCATAACACTTTCTAAAGGATCTGGGCAAGGGGAAAATATCACCTGGCCCAGAGAAACCACTTGTGCCTCTGAAAGGTCTCTCTATGCTATCCTGGTATCTGCCCACACTTATGTGGGTACAAGAACTGCACAGTTTTGAAGAACCTTATTTCAGGAAGTTAAGTGTTAAAGCTACACAGTGTAAATACAGCAATCTAGTTGTTGCTTAACCAAGCAATTTAAAAAAGCCCAAACAGTCAAACTGGTTTCTCCCATACCTTGTTTAAAACATTGGTTTGTTTATTTCCAGTGAAATGATACTTAAATCTTTTCTGAAGAGGATTCAGCATGATCTGTATTGGAAGGATTATTGGTGGCGATGGGGGTAAAGAGTACTTTTCTGGCAGCTGTTTAGGTTTGGTTAACAGTTCATCTCTAAGTTTGACAGTCAAGGATGAAGACATTTTAATTCTTCCAACATCATCATTTCAGTAAAATTGGTTTATAAAAATGAACATTTCTTAGTTCTACGTCATTGCATAATACTGCCTTCATCCAATCAGTACAATTCCTCAAATATGAGGGATACTCAAACACAGAAACCCACCACGATCAGTATCAAATACATAGGCTGTCCATCAGACATGTTTATTCATACTTGTTAAAGAAGAATAAAAGACTCACAAAACTAATAAATGCAATACATGATTTCCCATTTTCATGTAGCTGATTTAAGGGACCCAATATGTCAGATCTACACTGTTATCAGCTCAGGGTTGTGCAGAATGGCCCTGTATCTTCCCACTCCAGGAAAAAAAAGCCACAATCGCTCCAGGAAAAATTGCTTGGTTGAGCTTTGGCCATGCTTTACTTATTTCACAAAATAATGGAACTGAAGGAGCAGCAGTGCCTCCTGATTAATCTCAAAGGGAGACTCCTGAAGCTGCACAAGGAAACCCCTTCTCTAGTCTCCCCTTTTTGCAGTCTCCTTCCGAGACATGCATCTTTAGCTTTCTCTCTTTTCCTTCTGGGATGGGACATACTGAAGTAATTAAGACTGATTTCAAATAAGGCTAAAAATGCATTAATTGTGTAAAATAAAACACACACCACCTTTTTCTTCTGTTTTTCATTAACATGGATAACCTTCCTGAAGCATGTAAGGCCTGATCCTCACCAAACCTGAACTGTCAGCTACCGGGAGATCACTACACTTGATGACTTGGAGGTATGATGTTGCTACTGCCAGACAGGACAACTTTGGCACCTATCGCTTTCTAAACAAACAAACAAAAAACATTCTAACATTAATAACAAAGTAAAACAATTCAAATTATCTTTTGTTTTTAGGGAGAACAAACTTAAATAATCTTCCTTGAATATGTGCATATCTCGACATTTATTATCCTTGACAAAATACACCACAGCTACTTAAAAGGATACGAGGTTTGCAATTTCAGAAGCTGACAAAACAGCATTTCCAGGTTGTTGTACACATCAGGAGCACTGGCTGGGGCAGGAAGACCAAATGCCTGAGATTGTGGTGGCCCCACAAACGGCCAGGAAAGCTGGGCTAGGACCTCTTCAAAGCCACTACAAAACAAGATAAGCCCTTTAACACAGACTTACAGCACAAGGCAAAGTCAAGGGAGTGACAGTGTGTCTCCTACCTCGACAGCTTGTCCTTCAGAATTTTATGCCAGAATTTAACAGTGGATCTCATAAAAGCAAGCAGGTGAGAACAAGATGACTCCTGAAGTTTAATATCCAGTTCTGCCATGAATGCGAGAGTACTGGCTGCCTCTGGAACACTGTTGGTCATCAGGTATTGCTGAATGCTATCACTATAAAATACAAGAAAATCAAGGCCAAAAATTCATGAAAGGTAACAGAAAATAATCACTTTTATGTTGAAAAATGAAACTTTCTCAAATCTAAAACATCTTAACGATGGACAAGCTAGTCTCAGAACACACAAGCAGTACTCAGAAACTTCACCTCAGCTCTTCTATTCGTGAAATCCATTTAAGATAGGCCAAGTGTCGTTCAATCTCTTCCACTTGACTAATCAGTACATGCAGCTCTTCCATCCAGGGCTGAGCTTTCTCTAAGTGGCTATTGATTGACTCAGATAGAAGTGTTTCTTCCTCCAGAAGCCGATTCAGAGACTTTTTAGAATCTTCTGCATTCTTCAAGGCATTCTGAATTCTTTTAGGGACTTCTGATGAAACTGTAAGGACCTACATTCACAGAGAAGCATTGTGTTTGACACAGAAATACTGCACTATGTACAGTAGTACCGTTTCAGATATTAATACGATGTTTTAATGTAGCTGAGTTATTTAATCAGTCATAGACCATATACAGAAGGTCAAGCAGGGAGGGAAGAATGATGCTTACCTGTTCTTCTAACTGCTGTTTATTCTCAGATAGCTTATCAATAAGGTTGTCTAGCTTCCTCAGAGAGTCATAGTCATTTCCAACTTCTCTTTCCACAAATTCAGAAACATAGTATGGGATATCACAGTGATCTAGATCTCTAGTGACTTCTTTCTTTCCAACAGCAATGGTTGCCATGTCTTCATTCTCTGCAACACTGATCATACAATTTCTAATTGGTCACCACTAAGACAACACAAAAAACTATTCATCTACTGAGGACATGAACTCCATGAAGAGCTGGGCACTTCATTGTAAACTGAAACTTAAATAAGCCAGTAAAGAAATATCCTGGACAATTTGCTGGCCTAAGTCTTAGCTGAGGTATGATAAAACCTTGCTTACACATCCAAATGGTGATTTATCATACATAAACTACTGAAGAGAAACATGCCTATTAATTTCTTCCTTCCCCTAACGTGTGCATTTTATTAAAAACAGTACAATATAGAGAGAGTTTCTACATATGTAATATAGAGAACGTAAGGAAAAACACTGGAAAAAGGTAATTTTGTAAAATACAAAGGAAGAGGACAACATTCTTCTTTACCTTTTCATAGTTTAGGATGTTCCAGAGATAGCAGCTGATCACTGACGTATTACTAGCAAAGTATCCACTCAGGTTTTAGAACGATTTGTAAAGCAAAAGCATCACCGAAATACACTGTGTGGGTTTGCTTTTAAGTAACAGAAGAGGCACATGCTGACCCACAGCTTTGGCAGCATCCAGAGAAAACCAGACCTGAAATTGAGAGTACATGTATTGAGAAACTGAGAGCATGTGCAGTGAAAGAAGCACCTATGAGCGTTTGGCTGATTCAGTTCTCAACTTCCAAAACAGTATTTAAAACTTAAACGTATACACTTGCACTCTATCTGCTACAAGCTTTAATTAGGCAAAAACTCCTATTAAACAAACAGTAAAGTGTGAGGAAACAGTACAGCTGATGAGCCAAGGCTGGAGAAGAAACAGCCCCAGGAAGAACAGTCTGGGAGACCGAGTTAGAAGTGAATACAGAAAACAAAGCGGTAAAAAGCACTGTGCTGTCTGCAATAATGAAAACAACACCGCGGAAGGCTGCTGACCCTGCGGTGCTCTCTTCCTACCGGAGGAAAGGTGAGGATACAGGAGAAGAGGGACAGGACACGGAGCATTCTCCAGCCACCTCCCGCTCAAGCACGCAGCCCTACACCCACCTTCGCCAGGGGCCTGTCCTTCCCCAGGACCTCCAGCAGACTCCGAGGGCCGGGGGCAGCCCCTGCCGCACACAGCCTGCGGCTCAGTCAGTGCTTGTGCCCCGTGCTGCGGGCTCCGGCCCCGGGACAGCCCCGGCTGGACAGCGGAGCTCTGTGTGCCGGGCCCGCCGCCTCCCCTCAGCGCCCTGTCAGCCCAGCGCGCGGGCCCGCCGCAGCCCCGCCCCCGCCGCGTCAGCAGCCCCCTGCCGCAAGGAGGGGCGGGGCACGTAAGCGCAGCACCGCCTGGGCGCTGGACGCTGTGCGCACGCGCGCTGACACCCCCCCCCCCCCTCCCAGTCCCCGTGTCCCGGGTGCGTTGCCCCGGCAGTGACGCCTGCGCTGTGCGGGCCCTCACGGCAGGCTGGCGGCCGCGGTGTGCGCAGGGCTCGGCTCGGGGACAGGAGCAGCCGGTGCTGGTGCCGTGGGGAGCGCGCGGCCCCGCACCCTTCGCCGCTTCGTGCCGGCAGAGGCACGGCCCGTCCTGCAGCCCCACCGGCTGCTGTGGACACGGCTTCAGCAACACGAGCGTTGCTCGGTGTAGGAAGAGGCTGAAAGTGCAATGTCCTGCTTCAGAACAGTTTTATAATATATAGGGCGTTTCCCTGCGAGAAGCCCAGCTCATTCCCTGCCAGCAGCAGACAGATGAGATGTGTAAAAAAAGACTTGTAGGCAGACGATTAAGACTTTGTCTTCATTTATTTTCAGTACCTGTTCTCTGGTCAGGTAAAACAGAGCTGGAAAATACAAGTATTTTCCCAAGGAAAAGGACTAGTTAAAACAGCTGTACATCTTTACAGCACATACAAAGCTTTGCTAAGACTCTTCTACTGCACCAGTGCAAATGCTGCCAGCAAAACCTCCTGTGATACAAATGTTAATTGATACGTTAATTTTGTTGTACCTTATCTTCCTAAACTGTCAGTTAATGTATGTGAAGAGACTAAAGTGTGCTGAACTCATGAAAACGTTGTTTGCCAAAAAAAAAGGCAAGCTAAACATTCTTCCACGTCTGGAACTATTAAAAGCCCATTTCTTAAAGATGCATCCATATTACAGCTCAAGCAACTTACTCATTAAAAGCACCAGTCACTAAGATCTATATTATATTACAGCCACCATCTTGCAAATGACTACTGAAGTGAAATGCTAGCACTAATAAAAACTTAAAAAAATACAAATCTCTTACTACCAATCTTTAAAGAGTTGTGCAGAACACGTTAATAGGAAAACACTTTTCCATATGTTAAAATCCCAGTCTGCAGTTTGCTCAGCGTAACCAGGTTGTATTCAGTTGTGTCTGGTTCTTTATGCTTGTGTCCATTTTCAGGACTTCTCGGATTGCCATGGTAGCGTAAGTGGATGGGGGAAGAGAGAACTCCATCTTCAGTGCCCTGAATTTGCCATCTGTCGTAAGGGGGAAAAGGAGACACAAAGCAGGAGAAAGTTTAGGGCATAAATAAGCAATGATTGTCCTGGATGCAATGTAATGACTGAAATTTTCCACAACCAAACCCCCAACCCATAAAGCAAAACAACCATCACCATACTCCAATTTACAATTCACAATGGAATTTCATAAAACAACTTATTTGACAACTTCTTTTTAACATTGTCTCTCAGCAGGAAGTAGAGTTTTGGGGATTCTTGTATTTTAAAAGGAAAAGAAACCTTTGTTCTTTCCCAACTGAACTCCTGGCCTCTCCAGTTCTTTGGAGCAGCAGTGACACAAGACCTTGTGACCAGGGTTATACATATATAAAAAACTTCCACTGAATTCTGCTGAGTATTTGACTCGGTTTCTTGTGTTCAGCACAAATAATGCATGCTCTAGCATATAGACAATTAGTGCCCTGATTCCACCTTCATGCATTTTGCAAACACTTCCTGCTAAGCATTTACTCAGTTTTACAGTTGCCCATCAGAAAATGTCAGAGTCAATGCAGACCACTGGAAGAATTGCTTGCACTCCTAAGAATAAGGCTCCTTATTTAGACAACCAACTTTGGGTATTTTTAATACCATTGCTTACCAGTCCTGTTAAATGAAAGCTCTTCCTTAAAAAAGCTTTCCACATGTAGCAGTTCAAAGCAACAGCCAGATCAAACTTCTGTTCTGCAAACATCAGCAGAGAAATCAGTTTACCTGTAGGAAGAACTGGTAATGATTTTCCTTCCAGCTTATCCAAATCCGTAGTAAATAATGGGATTCTGGGGTCATCATAGGCCACTACCTCCCTTTATAACAGAAATAAGATTTTGTAATTATGAATTATTTATTACTTTATATAAAATTAATAATTACTATTACAGTATTTTTTATTGCTATTCTAACCTGGCAGTTACAACTGAAATGGAATTGATTTTCTAGTAAGGTAAGGTGGAGCTTATGCTGCAATAACTGTTTAAAATTGTTTAACTGCACTAAAGCTTTATGTAGAAGCCCTGCCTCTGATGAGGATTATAAAAGAAATTAATAAATTAGTGAGAAGTTTCTTTGCATAACTCACCTGCTTTCCCTCAGGGGCTGTCAGGATTAAAACAAAGTGTAAATATTTGTAGTTTTTGTCTCCCTGTGCATCAGTGATCATCTTTCTGCACATTTCTACTATCACCAGTTTAACTCACTTATTTGATTGCCTTATGACAGCTAGGTTGGATCTCTGCAACAATGATTTAGTAAGTTTAATTGACAGACATGGAACTGGACACCAACTTTCTCATAGAAAGACTCAAAAAAAACACGTTTTGAGTATTATCTGTCATAATTTCAACACAAATAATTATCTATGAAGAGTTCAGGCAAGCCCATGCAAGGAGTGTAATAACTAAATAGATGTCTTGACACTCAAGCATCACAAAACCAGAGGACCAAGGAAGAAATAAGGCTATGGCTCAACTTCAACTGCCTAAAAAAAGCACGTATTCCCTTATACATGCTTTCTCCTCCCTACTGATGCTTCAGTCTACACATATCCCTTAGGTCAGCCTATCGGTTCTTGCACTTAAGTCATCCCACATATAGAATCATTTAGGTCTATGCTGTCAATTCAAGTGTAATTTCCTTTATCCTCTTACTCACCAGTTGACATTCTGAGGTCGAATGATAATCTTTCTGTATGCTCCAGAAAGAGAATAATCTCTGATCTTATGCCTCATGTTGTTGATATCAAGATTGTCAGCTACTAACATTTCCTTGTAGGCCTCCCCAACTGCAAGAAAGGAAAATATTTAACAGGAGAGAGCTTAGAGCCGCTGATCAAAACAGCCCATTTTCATGGGTCATTCACAGAATCCCAAGGGTTGGAAGGGACCTCAAAAGATCATCTAGCCCAACCCCCCTGCAAGAGCAGGGTAACCTAGAATACATCACACAGGAACTTGTCCAGGCGGGTCTTGAATATCTCCAACGTAGAAGACTCCACAACCTCCCTGGGCAACCTGTTCCAGTGCTCTGTCACTCTCACAGTAAAGAAGTTCTTCCTGATGTTAACGTGGAACCTCCTATGCTCCAGTTTACACCCATTGCCCCTTGTCCTACCAATGGACATCACTGAAAAAAGCCTAGCTCCATCATCCTGACACCCACCCTTTACATATTTGTAAACACTGATGAGGTCACCCCTCAGCCTCCTCCAAGCTAAAGAGACCCAGCTCCCTCAGCCTCTCCTCATAAGAGAGGTGTTCCAGTCCCTTCATCATCTTTGTGGCTCTGCGCTGGACTCTTTCAAGCAATTCCCTGTCCTTCTTGAACTGAGGGGCCCAGAACTGGACGCAATATTCCAGATGTGGCCTCACCAAGGCAGAGTAGAGGGGGAGGAGAACCTCTCTTGCCCTACTAACCACACCCTTTCTAATGCATCCTAGGATGCCATTTGCCTTCTTGGCCACAAGGGCACATTGCTGGCTCATGGTCATCCTCCTGTCCACCAGGACCCCCAGGTCCCTTTCCCCTTCACTCCTTTCCTTGGGTCAGCCCCCAACCTGTACTGGTACATGGGACTGTTCTTCCCCAGATGCAAGACTCTACACTTGCCCTTGTTGAATTTCATCAAGTTTCTCCCTGCCCAACTCTCCAGCCTGTCCAGGTCTCGCTGAATGGCAACACAGCCTTCTGGTGTGTCAGCCACTCCTCCCAGTTTAGTGTCATCAGCGAACTTGCTGAGGGTACACTCAGTTCCCTCATCCAGGTCGTTGATGAAAATATTAAACAGCACTGGTCCCAGCACCGACCCCTAAGGGACTCCACTAGTCACAGACCTCCAGCTAGATTCTGCCCCATTGACCACAACTCTCTGCCTTCCTCCTTTCAACCAGTTCTTGATCCACCTCACTACCTGATCATCAAGTCCACACTTCCTTAGCTTATCTATGAGGATGCTGTGGGAGACAGTTTTTAGCATAAATGTTGCACAGAAGTTTAATATTACTTATTGCAAATCTTGTTTGCTTCTACACCCTGATTAGTAGAGGCAGTAACCAAGAGAGAATCTTTCAGATGAGAATTTCAGCTGAAAACAAAATTTACAAAGTATTTTATTAACATTTGATTGAGATCCCACATGCTTTCCTATTATCTTCACATGACTGATCTCAGGTATGCAGATTAAAACGAATATGGGCCAGACTGCCCATTGCTCTATCTCTGAAAAAGCAGCAGAGTGAAATGAATTAAGAGAGCCTCAGAATAGTCAGCAGGGATCTTTATCTACACTGCCAACAGGAGTAACTCTAGTACAGTCTGGTATCCTTCAGTAAGGCTGTGTGCATGCACACCTGGGGAAGACAGGGAAGGCAATGGAAATGCAAGAATACTGCAGCTAAAATGCTATCTGGTGCCTTTGAATTGCAGTGCTATCACTAGCATTACTTCATGCAGTTGGGAATTCTAAATAGGCGAGCATTAGGCTTCCTGTGGGCAAATCCCATTATAAATCTATTGAATGTAAAAAGTTGCAGCTTTTCTTTCCAACCTTTTCTCAGTGTTGTTCAGAGCCATACCTCCCCACCAACTCAGCTTCACCTTCCAAGTGTTTCAGAAATGGGTGATAAATGGGACTGTGGCTCTGGGACAGGCAGAGTCTTTGGAGACTTGACCAGTCATTTAAGGACAACCAAGTCCAAAAGCAGTTCAACCCAATATTGAAGAAAACAAGTCTATGTATTGGTAGACTGGTTTGGCTAAGCAGGGGACTCATGATCAAGCTCCTGTGTAAGGACACATACAGTAGGTGAAAGCTACGGCTAGCTACAAAGAAGGAATACACAAACATTGTCCAGACACATAGGGATAATGTTAGAAAAATCAAAGATCAGCTGGAGTTTAAATCAGCAACAGACATCAAGAGCAACAAAAGTTAAATTGCAGTATCAGGAATGAAGGAATAAAATAGAAGAGTTGGCCTGCTGCTCATGAGGGCAGCTGGCCTAGTGACAGACTGGTATTCTCAGTGTCTCCTTTGCCTCAGACTTGACCAGCAAGATCTTCCAGGCCTGTGTTCCAGGAGGCAAGGCTCTGAAAAGAGGGGGACTACCAGCAGCAGAAGATTATACAGGCTGAGTGGGTTGGCTTGTGTCATGGTAAAGCTTTTCTTTGAAAGATTATGGAGATCTGGGGAGGTCAGTGATTGCAGGAAACCGAGTGTTGCACCTATCTTCAGAAAGCGCACGAAGGTTGATCTAGGGAATTATGTACTTGTCAGACTCACTTTAGTCCCTGGAAAAAATAACATGTTTCTGGACACACAATGAGAATAATAGTGATCATGGTTTTACTGAAGTGTGGAAAGAAAAAGAAAAAACAATCTACCAATCTTACTGCCTTCTATAATGAAACTATTACAGCTGTAGATGAGGTGAGAGCCCTAACTTTTTGCCTGCTTTGCCTTCGGCAAGACTGACAATATGTTCCCACAGGAACTGGATACAAGAATGACAGTATCCTTGTATCCAAGGTTAGAACATTACAGTGGGTGGACTGCTAGACAAGTAAAGAACTGTCTGGACCACTGTCTCAAAGGATAGTCATTATTGGTTTAGGCACTACCCAGAAGCCCATTGCAAGCAGAGTTCCTCAAGGATCCAAGATGTGTCCTGTTAAATCAGCACATGTGTGTCCTTTTCATCAGCACACATGGAGGAGGATCTCGAATTCACCTCAACAAGTTTGTGGATAAAATCAGTCCAGGGTGGTGGCAGTCAGATACACCCAAGGGCTGGCTGCTATTCTGGGAGACCTCAGGAAGTTCAGCAGGGACAAAGTCCTGTACCTGAGAGCAATTAACTCTTTGCAATGGTACAGGCAAGAGGCTAGCCCTGCTGATTGTCACCTGAGACTCCTTGTCAGAATTCCCTGGAGCAACAAAAGCCAATAGCAACAGGATCTTTGCCAGTAACTACACCAAGAAAAGCAACTACTGCCCTTTACTGGGCACTAACGAGACTGCACTTAGAATGGTGTGTCCAGTACAAAGTAGATGCCAATAAACTTCAATGAGTCCAATGGAGGAGCACCCCAATGGCCAGGGATTTAGCCCATGCCCTGTGAGGAGAGTCTGCGAGACTGGTTGTCTTTAGCTTAAAGAAGAGAAGACTTAGAGGAACTTGGAGACTGTGTGCTCCTGAAAGTTTCAGACAAATCCCTGAACAAGCTGGCCTGAATACAAGCACTGATCTTTCTTTGACCTAAAGACTGGACCAGAGGGCATCCTGAGGTCCTTTCCAACCCAAATGATTCTGCAACTCTATCCCTTAAAAATAACATCATGTTCTATGCAGATTAATCACAGGTCACTCAACCTATTCATCAAAAACAATTTAGTTACAATACACTGTATATACAGGAGATGAAAGAGATGCTCTTTTTAAATTACTATATTTTTAACGTTCACATTGGTTAATATTTAATTAAACAGATGTGGTTCTTTTTCCTAACTTCAGCCATTTGCTTGGATTACAAATTCTAGAAGCTTAGTTTGTTTTCTAATTTAAAAACAAAATGCATGTACTTTGTAAGTAACATTTCATTGTTCTGTTCCCCTTGTGCTGAAATAAATAATTTTCCCTCTGTAAAAAAATGCATTCTTTGGAAAAGCTACTTGCTAAAAAGAAATACGAAACAGATTTATGTTACATGAAACAAGTACACAAACTATTAGTATCACTATTATATTAGTGAGAGAGGGTGACAGTAGATCAGAGATCTGAAAGAGTGTATTATTGTAATGGTGACCAAGGTTGCACAGATCTGACCTTCCTTTTAAGGAAAATATTAAAGCAGACTTATATTTTCTGAGTAAGTACAGAAGTTACGAGTCAGACTTACTTTTGTGCTTTGGATAAATAACATCAAATCCAGGCAATGGCATCACTACATCGTGGATAGTGTAGTTATCAACATCTCCTTCTTCGATATGAACAGCTGTGGCTGCAGTCAGAACAGAAAAATGAAGTTACCAGTACAGATGCCTGTGACAGGTGACACTGGCTAAATTTAAAATGAACCATGTGATTGCAAGAAGCCCCATTTGAGAAAGGTAACTACTGCTTTTTACCTCCACTTAACAGACATTTCCGAGAAGTAACAGTCCTCAAGGCTGTCACAGTTACCAACAATCACAGCCTGGTTTCTGGTGACTTTTAAAGCTGAATGGAGTAAGGACTGATAGATGAACAGTCCCCTTACCGGGCATCAGCCATACACAAAGGAGAAATCCTGTGGAAATTCTCACCCCAGGGAATACCAGAGCAAATACAAGTGAGGAAAGTTTTAAATAGTGGAGCCTCTGCTTTACAAGATACTAATGCAAAAAAACCCTCTGTGATTAAAACATCTGTAACATCCTTCCATAGTTCTCCCTATATCAACTATGTTTGAGTCCATTCTTGAGAACAATCAATCCTTCAGTCTCTCTTGCCTATCCAACTATTTGGAAACACAAGCAAACCAATAGCTCACAGAATTTGCTACCTAACTTCAGATTCCTTGCAAAATTTGATGAAACTTGCTCAGTGGATTCAGAAATCACTGAAGCAAAATGGGTGAAGGTGAAAGAAAATATGTAAGCAGCGCCACATGAACAGGTATTCCTAGGAATTGGAACTACACAGCATCACTGGGTTTTTATTTGTCTGATATTACCTCCTTTAAGTGTGAGATCTCCTGGTACAGCTCTAAGCCCGTATTCTTCTATTCTCTTGCTCACCATATTATTCCACACATAACTCTGGTAGCTATGAATATACATTAAGCGATTATTTCTTGGTATCTAGAGGTAAAGAAAATATAAAAGTGAAACATGAGAAATATGTTTTTTTAGGTTTTTCTTTCAATCAGAACAAAAAAGGCATATTTGAAATGTTACCTTTTTCAGCAACAAGACTTACACAATTTCTTGGTATACAGATGTGACTTGTGTTCATTATTTGGAAAATAGGGATGTGAAGAAATAATGCTTTTACACATTTGAAATCTACACAAAATCCTCCTGCACTTAAATAAATAAAGCTTTTTAATCTTTTTTTTTTTTATTCAGCAGCTCATCAAACACATAGAGCTATTAGGCTATTATAAAGCACTGGATTCCTATTCAACCTCCCAAAATCTTAAGTAGATTTTGCAGATGTGAAAGCACAGTGTTATTCTAATTACCTTCTTCATAAACAAGAAATTATCCCTCAGTTCCTAATGTGCCCAGTAGTTTGCTGCTGATGAGGTATTTTCTCCAAAGACTTGATCTTGATTACAGCACTTGAAAATGACAGTGAACCCACCACTATGCCAACCTCAATCATTAGCATACTTATCAGTTTCATTTATACTTTTAAAACAACTCTGATACTGAAATTTTGCACAATTCTCAGATCTGTGTTATACATGGTTGTATGCTAAGACTAACTGTATTGCTTCCAACATACAGGAGAGACTGTTGTATGAACTGGAAAGCTCATTATGCACGCATTAATTACAGATGTTGTCAGTTACCATGTGGCAATACCTCAAGCAAAAAAGCAAGAATAAGCATAAAGATTTTAAATTTAACCCTCTACCTATCGGGCATCTATGAGTCTATTTCAAATTCATCATGGTACCATCAAAAGAATGTTTATTCAAGCAAATACCCCACAGCACTTTTACACTCACTATGCCAAATGCAGAGATTATGTTCTTCATTCCATACTTTAAGAGTCCACGTAGAAGCTGTCCTTCCACGCACCTTTTTACAGGTAGTTTCTTGAGAGCTGCTGCTGGATCTTTAGTCTTTGCCCATTCTTCTCTGCATTTCACTAAGTATCCCTTCTCAGCTAGAACAAGGACATGAAAATATTTCAACTACACAGCAAAAAACCACCCACCTGACCTTTAGTTAAAACAGATGAAAACTGGAAGTTTCAGTCATTGTAATTACACATATTAACAGAATCACAGCACAGTTGAGGTTGGAAAGTTTCACGTGGAGTCTGAGCAGACTCTGTGTATTCAGATCCCTTTTAACCCCCCACTGCAAGAAACTGAACAACAAGGAAAGGGAAGAAAGGGTCAGAAGAAAGAGGAAGGGAGAAGAAAGAGTCAGAAGATTGCTTCTCCACTGCTAAACTGGCTGAAGTTCAGCACATGCAGAGCTGTCCTCACTAACATATTTTTCCATTTAAAGACTCAACATCTAAGTGTGTTTTTCCTGAACATACAATTCTTGGAGGAGGAGAAGCAGAAACACCTGATGTGTCATTTTTCAGTCCTTACCTCCTGGTCTTGGTTTTAGTATCAAATCCATTACTTCATTCCAGTTGTTCTGTAGAATAGCTCTAAGATTCAAACAGGAAAGGGTATTAATAGCTACATATATTTTAAGGAGATTTAGCCAACTTACTCAAAAAAGAAGTATCAGTAGTTAGATTTATGCAGTATTACAAGTAGTGGTATTATGCAAGACACCTGCCGAAGCAAGTTCTTTCTTGAATCTAAACTTAAACCTGACATATCCAAGACGCTCGAGAAATGTTCCTCAAAATACTAGGAAGTTATTCAGTATCTGAAGGGGGCCTACAGGGATGCTGGTGAGTGACTCTTCATTAGGGACTGTAGTGACAGGACAAGGGCTAACGGGTTGAAACTTAAACAGCAGAGGTTTAGACTGAATATAAGGAAGAAATTCTTTACTGTTAGGGTGGTGAGGCACTGGAATGGGTTGCCCAGGGAGGTTGTGAATGCTCCATCCCTGGCAGTGTTCAAGGCCAGGTTGGATGAAGCCTTGGGTGATATGGTTTAGTGTGAGGTATCCCTGCCCATGGCAGGGAGGTTGGAACTAGATGATCTGAAGGTCCTTTCCAACCCTAACTATTCTATGGTTCTATGATTCCATGATAAAAATAAAATCTAAAATGAATGACAAGGGTGGTGGGGAGGAATGAAAACAACACATACCTGCCAATCTGATATGTAGGAACAGCTGTGGTTCCAAATCTTTGCATTCCATAGTAATTAATGAATCCAATTTCCCTGAGAGAGTGCATTGCTTGCTCTATCTGGTCATCAGTTCCTGTTATGTTTCTAGCATTAAAGAAAGGTAGAGACAGATCATTAAGGGCTTACACTATTTTGTGATCCCCATAATCCCCATAAAGCTCAACATCAACATTATAAAGCATGTATCAAATTCATCAGACTCAGGATTTTTCTTTTTTTTAAACACAAGATGCACTGATATCTTTTAACTATTTCAAGGGGAAAAAAATAAAACCTACCAAAGCTGTCTGTACTAACATATTACCTGAGAACAACAGTGAAATGATTCCCTTGCAGTTCTCCTAATTTTAGTGGATGATTCTTGTAACTGAAGTTTCCTAATTTGAAGTTCATCAAACATTTATTCAAATGAGCAAGTCTTTGTGCAGTGATTCTAAAAAGAAACAAACAGTGACCAACACATGCTTAGCAAAGCAGATAGTTAAATAAATACAGAAATGCTGGCATTCCAGGAGAAAATGCAGTAAGTCCAGCTTCCCCAATTTTCTCTTGTTGCCTTTTCAAAGTATTTTAATTAAATATGTAAAAGAAAAGAACAGATAATTCTTAAGGCTACTCGTACAAGAGAACATGTGCACCACAGCAGACACTGTTAGTACTGTCTTTCCCTGTTACAGCAAAAAGCCCTGTGTTGAAATATTGATGTATACAGTACCCCACAAGCTGAACTCTGCTTTATTTGAGTAACTACATCATGAATACACTCTAGTTAGCACAGTCATAAGCACAAAGTTAAGTAGTTAGCCTCTGTGCAACCTTAGCGCAGATGAGATCCAATCTGTCACTGGTATCTGCTATTTTTGTTGCTGGTACTTTTGGAGGCGTTCCCTGTTCTTTGCATCAGAGCTGCTCTTTGACACTTGTGCTAAAGTTTATCAACAAGTTTATCAACTAGCATGGCCAGCATAAGGGGCTGGCAAATGGTAACATCTCCTCTCCTGCACCATCCTTCTCCATGGCTGCACAAGAGTGCTGGGTACACTGGCACTATTGAACAGACACCACAAATCTGAACACTCCTCCCCAGTCAACACGCTGAAGCTCTGGGACACAACATTAAATGTGATCATGTTAAAAGTAAACAGAACAGCACCTGAGCTGGCTACACCACAAGTCTGGTTACTTGCCATCACTTGGCAAACTTGCCTTGCAGCAACAAGAATCTGGGGCTTCTCAAAACTCACAAATAAGGAATTCCTTTTATATGTGCAAACATACGCATATGCAAACCATTTGGAGGAAAAACATGAATAATTAAGTATTGAATGCCCTCCTTTTAACAGGGATTTGATCAGATTTCTGTCATTCCTTGGAATTCCTCACTTGAGGAGCGTGGTTTTCAAAGAGCTGCAAATAGTAGTCCAGGCAGAATATTCCAGTTAGCTAAACAGACATTGTACTATATGACTGCGAGGTACCCATCGTTCTCAGTTATGGATGTAACACTAATTTCAAGCACCCAGAAACAATATAATTATCTTGGAAAATGACAAAATAAACTTTTTTTCTCTCTCTCTTAATAGGTGACTTATGATAGTAGGTTAAGGCAGAAAAAAATCCTCATCATATTTTGCCCCTTCTGCCTACTCACAGATGAGCCAAGGCAGTGGTTAGTTGTTCAGAGTTCAGTGAGAAAGAAAATAGAACTCCAGCTGGAGGAAAACAGAAGTCAGGAAGGAAATGGGACATAATTTTCACCATGTCATTCTGGTTTTCTGCTGTTGCATGGGAGCCGTGCAGCATAAGAGCACATAGGCAGTTTCACCCACTGCTTCATCCAAATTCATGTGTCCAGCCTATGCCTCAGAACACCAGTGACTGAAACTACTAGCAACCACCATGGAGTAAAAAAGGATTAGAGCATCTTCATTAATACACGAGCTTTACAACATTGAGATCTGAATCTGCTGTGTATTACTCAGACTCAAACTGCAGCCTGAGTCTTCAAGGTGTTTACTGAGATACTCAGGTTCTCATGGTAGGAGTGCAAATACTCCAGCATACTTTGACTTACCTGAGCACAGCGATCTCTTGAACTGTTATAGCCCTTTTATCCTTGGTTCCCATGTAGGAAAATATGTTTGGCTTCACTCTTAAAAGCAACGGTAACAGATATTACGTATATTAAAATAGAGATCAAACATAATTTTTAGTGTCATTACCTAGAATTATTAATCTTCTATATTAAAAACAGAAATTATCCATATATTCCCCAGAACTAGCCTACAATTTGACATGTATGACATCTTTACATCTCATCTCTGAGTAGATAAAACACAGGAAAACTTCTCTGATTTCATTACACATAGACAGATTCACTTTTACCACAACTGTGCTTTCAGAATATAAGCTCTGAAGTACTTCTTTGTATACATTCACTCATTACCCAAATGCAGAGCTACCATTAATTTCACTAGAAAAACCCCATCTTTGTCCATTTCTTCCTTAAACTTCAATAACAGGTCTGTCTGAGTATCACACATGCACGTTACATGAGAGTATGCTAAGGTAATTCAAAATATGATGAACTTCCTGAGAGGAAAATTTCCTTGCCTTTCAACTTTGTAGTTTACAATTCCAGATATGGGCACCAGGGGGTAGCAAGATTGCCATTACATACATGTCTCTACCCAACTATGCTCCTACCATTCTGTTCCCAAATACAAATACTAGTAGTATACCGGTTGAGTCTAGATTACAAACGTTTATTTTTGGACAGGAAGGGGGAAGGAAAAAGGAGGGGAGAAGTGGGAAACTTTCTCTGTGAGTAGATCACTGAATTGACCCAATTTTAAAATAATCCTTCCTCTGCAATTCACTGTCATGCCTTTGGCAAATCTTGTTGCTGCACTTGATGGGATGAAAAGAACTAAGATTGTGTTGCCATGGAGAAATTAATACATGGAACAACAGTTTACGAAGTGTAACTGCTTAGGAACTGATCAGCATATTATCACAACAATATCTGACAGGTTCATAACATACTTGCATATATTCACACACTGGGGAAAAAATAACTTTTAATTCAGGATACACACATCAAGGCTTTGAGCTGCCAAGCCTTCCTTAGATCTTCAGCTGTGGGCCTTTCCCACTGAAGCAGTAGAGGACAGTCCTTTAAATTTGAGGGATTATTCTGTTCCGTTCTCACCTCTTTCCAAAATGCACAAGTGTCGAATTTAATATTATCGAATAACTTTTCTAAAAAACCTCAGTACAAACTAAGCAACAGCCAGCACTGTGCTGCTCTTCTGTAATCCTGAAGCACAACATTTACAGCAGGATGAAACATATACAGAGGGAACGCTGCATGTCACCAGGGCTGGCAGAAACAACAGCCTTACCTTAAAAATTTGGATAGGACATTAATGGCATCCATGGTATCCTTGTTCTCCTTGTATAGGACAAAGTGGCAGTAGCTTCCCCTAGATTTTGGCCAAGAGTGTTTTCTTGGATCTTTAAAAACAAAAGGTTCAAATTTGTAAAGTGACATTTTTTTTTAATTTAATCAATGTATTTGCCATTGCAGCTACATTTAAAAGAACATGCAAGAGTCAATTTCTGCTAATTTCCATCTGCTTTGAAACAAAACCAAGTTAACTGCTGACAGTGAAAGCTGCAAAAAGACCTCTTCCTTTCCACAGGGCTGTAAACTTCTCTTTAATCAATTCTGTCACCTAGAAAATCTTCATTGAAATTATCACAGTTCCTTTGTCATGAAATTATCTACAAATGTACCCTACTCATTTAACTGCCATATTGTCTGATCAAACTTTCCCCAAACATTACCATTACACTGACTTTCAACAGTGAAAGCCACTCCACATTCTGTCTAGGGCCTTCTACAAATAATAGATGAGGACCACTGGAGCCCTGTTTGTGGAAAGACTAGTTATTTTTTATAGTTTAACACAAATCTTCATTTCTGTAGGATTTTTTCTGTGTCATGCAAAAGCATGGGTTGTTATCTCTACAAAAGCCTAAAAAAAAGTATACTCACAAAAAAATACTTTATTTCTAAGTCCTATGGGACAAAAAAATCTGGCACAATAGAAATATTAACAAGTAGTTCATGCCAGATACTGTGCCATATTTAGAGAAGGGTATGGGATGAGTTAACTTCAGCTCCTGCAGACTAACAACTGATGTGCAATTCTGCACGTTTCCTGGTGAAGGAAGAAAACTGTGAATGTATCTGACAAGTTTTTGTTGCACATAAAAGCCTCCAGAGATAAAACTTTTCCTTTACAATCATCTACTGTTGATGGCATTACTGGGAAGGGGGACTGATTGTACACAGGTTTAGCAATCAATTCTGAGATGACTTTGTTTACCAATTCTTTGTTTCATAGGAACAAAACTAAGGATATGTTTTGTTTTAAATGAGAAGTCCCTTATTTCTGGGTAGCCTCCAAGCAGACATTCCTGGTGTTGTACAAAAAGAGCTTAGGCTCTTTCACAACGTCAAAACCTAACTTAAAAAGCCAGTCTATTCTAGTAACAAACCCAAGTGCAGGAAGGAAACTCTTGGGCAATTTTGCTCTTTTCATTCAGTTAGTTTAATAACCCAGATACCCCACACAGACAGTGAATGTTTAACTTGCAGGAAACTTTTGGGTAAAAGGTAATTCCTCTTGCCTTTTTGAGAAGCTGCCATCCATACACACACTTCTGAAAAACATTTTGGATGCCACAGTGTAAAACACTATGTGCATAATTTTTAATCACTTAAAAATTATTGCAACACTTGCCTTGTACCATCAGTTTCTAAGCAAAGCCACCCCCTATGGAGTTTCCTAGGACCTTAACTGAGCAGCATGGCCCAAAGCCTGTCAAGAGACCTCATGCTCCTGAAGGTCCCCCTTCTGAGCCACCACTGTTTTTAAACACAGTCAATGAAACACTGCTTGAAGAGCAACATCCTCCATGAGGAACTTCATAATTTGAAGGGAAGACAGGAAAGCAGAGTATGATTCACAAGGAAAGTCTTCTCCAGTTGGAATTGTTCTTCAGCTTTAATTAATCCATCTTGCACATGGTCATTTCAACACCCTTCAAACAGTGAGCCCTAACCTGGGCTAGACTAAAAGGGCTCTGTAGACACTCCTTGTACCAAAGGGCTCTTCACGCTCTGGGCATCACAGCCATGTGCCCATCCAACACACTGCCAGCCATACTGCAGCTCCAGTCCTGATAGTTAACCATTCCTCACCCAATACTTCAAAGTACTGAACTGAGTAGGTGGACCAGAGGGACAGATTGCAGTCCTTATTGCTATGTTGCAAAGTCATGTTACATTTTTGACAGCAAAATATTTCCAAGCCCTTTTTCCCAACCTTTTGTTGCAACTCAAGGGCTGGAAGCTCTGGTTTGATATCAGGAGGTACCATTTTTACTTTTAAAGTTGTATAAATACATATAGTGGTGTCTGAAATACAATGCTGAAGGGCAAAGGCTTGGCTTAATGAAATCAAGTGGAAATATACCACAGATGTCAAACAATATTGTCAAAACTGATCATTCACATCACTCGCTACTGATGGACTTTCTCTGCACCGAGTGACTATTGCCTATACTGCACTAAAAAAAAGATGCAGCACAAGCCCAATTCTTGGCAGTTTCGGGGAATTTTAAGTGTAGGAGTTTGGGGTTTTTTAAAGAATTAATTGTAACTAGTTTGGCCAGTCTTGTCGCTATTTAGGAGGTTGGCATGGTTGGCATTTCATTTTGTTAGCATGAAATGTCAACATCTCTTACCTGTTGCGGTTCTGACCTCTGTCCCAATGCATAGCATAAAGAGCACAAAAGAGTAGCATTTAATTTTTAGACTGTCGAAGGGGTTTTAGAGGTGAACATGCAGGTTTATGGTTATGGGTTTGTTTATGCTTTAGGGAGCATCCAACAGTTAGGTGGTGGATGACAGCAATTTAGACAGTTATGCAATGGAATCGTGCAGAGGCAAACAGTGAACATATGGAAAGCTTCAGTCGGAGATGCAACAAACTTCATTTGTGGACAATGACGGAACAGCAGCTTACTGACAATTTAGTGAGACAGTAGTTTAAGAATTTTGGGTGTAGACTTACTACATAGACAAATTAGCTTCTAATTTTAACTTTTAGGGAAGTAGGTCTGGTAATCTTTTACATTATCAACAAAAATAATCAGGTATCTCAGCTAATATTTGAATACTCTACACTTCTGAAATGCTTCTTGCCTGGGGAACCCACTGAGGACTAAGACGTGTTAGTGGCTCTATAAACACAAAAGATAAATCTAATCCTAACTAAAAAACCTCGCACTCTTAAAACTACATTCACAAGCATTTACACACGCTCACTGAAACTGCACACATCTCCATGCACAGGTATTTGTAGCATCACAACTTAAGAATCCAAGTTTAAATAGATGATGCTTCTCTGCATCACAAGATGGTGCTCCAGGTAATTTTTTAATCCTAGAGACACATCACTAACCTTTTTTTCAGCACATTTCAAATAATTAAAGTCTTTTACACAGTACCTCTTAGATCAGACTGGTCAGCTTAATAACAACCACTTGACTGTAACAATGACTAAAGAATAGAAGGAGCAGAAGGAAAAGGTGGAGGTAAAACCGTTACAGACCAACAGAGAACAAAAACTGGCTGAGGAGGATTTTGTGCTGGTAAGTTACATACTCCATGCATAAAGCATGCAAACATACAAGTTTTCTAAACATGGTTAAACATGATACATGAACACATTATAATTTTGCCAGCAAAAGTACAACATTCCCATATTTGTCTAGAATGAGCCTTAAAAAAAAATAACTAAATTAAATGTGGAGATGGTGTTATTTCCAATTTTAAATTATCTCCTTATCCTTTCTCCATCTCTTCCATCTTTAAAACAAAAGGGCTTGGTTTACATACTGTCATTTGTGGTAGGTTGATATGACAGGAATGCTATCACTTGAAACCAAACCAAACCTTAGTATCTTTAGTTAAATGTGCAATATTCTACACATAAACAGTCCTCCCAACTTACAGCAGCAACAAATTTGCAGTAACATTAAAAGATGTAGAACCCATGAATTTATCCCCAGTAACCAAAACAGTATTTCATAAGATAAAGGTGGATAACATTTAGTTTTGAAAATCTTTTACTACTTTGATTGTTCCAATAGTAACTGTGATTTATAATGAATAAAGACAATTTTCTGCAAATATAAGTAACCTTGGAAGCAGAAGCAGCCTTAAAAATCACGGTAATTATATTATATTTATGTAAACCTATAAACCTGAGTGAAAAAATAGGTGCTTTTCTCTATTCATGCCATTAAGAATTTTGTCATGGATTTTCAAGACAGTCAAAATTATACTGCCCATCAGTGTAATGCACCCATTTCATTTACAACCTCTTGCTTCCCCAGTTCACTCTTACACATCCAGGTAAGCTCATGAAAGCTAAATTCAAACTAAACCCTACAAAGCCCCTGCTCTGCCTATTCCCACTGAAATAGCAAAAGCTCCTCTCACTTCTAACATGGTTGTATTGGATGAATGATTTAGAAAGAAAAACAAGTAGAAATTTTGAGACCCTTCCTAGTCATTACAGATGCACAGCATCAGTTGCAAAGAGGAAAAGGCAAAGCCAGACTACATTAGGAGGTACACTCCACTTGAAGGAAGTACTTACTAATGATTCTTATTTTGGGCATAATTTCAGCATTTACTTTTTCCAACTACTGTGACACTCAAACTCACTTGCCAGTGCTTTCTTCCCAGCAGTGTGATAAGCAATAATGTATTTTTTTCCATCTCGGTCTTCTGTTTTAGTCTCCAGTCCAGGAAACAAGGATTTCACAGCCTGATGGATAACTGTTCTTTTTTCTTTGGTGTCTTCAACTACCTGTGTTAACACACATACATGCAGAAACTAAATAAAGTAATGAAAAATGGGAAGTATTCTGTCAGAGTTGAATTTTGTATGCTTAAAGAAAACTTACCAAATCACACCAAAGTAGTGACTAGGAATACTTTAAAAAGTCTGGCCTGCTTATTAAAATTAGTTTGAAAAATAATAACTAACTCTGCTGCAAATCCCTATCTCGACATTCACAAAAGAAAACTCTCAAGATTTATTCCCCTCTTCTGTGCTTAATAAATTTCTCTCCTTTGATGAAATCCCCGGCAAAATGAAGTTTTTTCTATAAGCGTTAAAGGGGAAAAAAAAGGCTAGATAAGATTATGTAATGTGTGAACACTTATTTGAGATTACCAAATGTAATCCTAGAAATCTGTGTCCCAAATTTAACTCAACAGTTATTCTTCAAGTATATAGAAGATCTGGATGTTTGAAAATACCGAGTTTTAATTTCAATTTGTACCTTCTTATTTTTCTTGCTGCTGAAGAGTGTATTTATCTTCTTTTCTATTAGATCACTAAACACTGACCTTGAAAATAGTCTAAATTTAGTCTTTCATCGGGGTGGATGTTTTATTTAATCCTTCTTGCATAATTATTCTATAAAACAATACTAGAGAGAAAACTAAAATACTGCAAGGAAATTTGAACACCACAGGAAATAAGGTGTGTATTTGAGTTCATGTGTGCAGTCCCACTGAAATCAAAATGACAACTCATATGCATGAATTTGAGTATTATCTGTAAAGCTTTACATAATTAAACCCTAAACTGGAAATATTTCGGTATTACCTCCTGCATCATGTTCAAACTGCTCTGATACCTTACATGCACTAGGAAGTATGCAACTTCCATTCACTCCCCTTCCCATCCTTTGTCCTTCCCCCCAGTTTCATATAATTTATTAATTTTACCTCTATGGCAACACTAGTTTCCTTATTCTTAAAAAGCTGGAGCTCCTCTAAACGCTGCTTGTCTTCATCTGACAAAACTGTAAATGTTTCTTCTGATGGGTCCTAATACATATTGGGAGAGAGAAAAAAGAAACATCCAATAACCCTCAAGGAACCTCTCACTGTCAACCTTCTAATGGTTTTGCTTTACCAAAACATCAAAATTTACCTCATCATCCACTGGAACAGTAAAGTCATCTAAATGGCTCACACGTCCATCTTTGCCTATTTCATGGACAACAAAGTCTGAGTATCTGATAGGAAGAAGTATTAAATTTGTAATAAAATGAAATTAAAATCCCACATCACACAAAGTCATTTCCCAAGAAGCTGTTTGCCAGCAGAATTCACACAATCCAATTCATATAAAAGAAACTAGAACCAATGAGAAAGCTGTACCTATTCCCATCCCTCAGAAGGATACCACAAGAACACAGAAATTAGTCTGGCCTATTTAAACACAGCAGACTTCTTTGCAGATAGCCAAAAACCTGCTGTAGTTATTCTGAGTCATTTTCTTACTAGCTTGCAGAGATCTGTAACATATATCCTCAATCCTAGTTATTACTGACAATTAATACTCTACTGCATTGCTACAATGTGAACACAAATGCATTAACTCTGTCACTTCAAATAACCTGCAGAATAAAGTACATTAGCAACTCTTAAGGAAAGCAAGACAAATTCAGCTCTGTTACATACATTCAGTTATAGAAAACTTCTTTCAATTTAACAGTTACTCTATGCCAGCAACAAAGAATTTGGGAAATTTTCAATCAAGTCACCATGTCCAATAGTAATATCCAATAGAGCACAATCTAGGTTGGAACTGTTACATGATTTCCAACGAGCATTTGCTTGTAAAGGAGAAAAAAAAAAGGAAGAAAAAATCTTAAGACTGTGAATGTTGAAAGATGAATAAAACTTCACCACGGGAGTGTTTCGACTGTATCTCCCACAAGCCCCTATTTGCTATATCTCTGTGCAATATCTTGTATTGGCAGAATTCCTTCCTGAGTGTTTCAGATCCTCTCTCCTATTATCTCTTGCTGCCTAGACATGCTAGTGACTGGTACCATAAAAACGCCAGGACTAAATTAATGATGCGTGTTATAAACTAGGATCAAAGAAAAACTGTAAGCCCTCAAACGGTAACACCTGGCTACCTTTGGCCACCTTGGTTCAAAACTGGCAGATTTCCCATAAGGAAGTGCAGCACAGACTGTGCTCCCCAGTGAAGGATTATGCCAGCAGCTTAATGCTGCATAGAAAGATTAAATATATACTAAATATGTGCACATCACTTTATTATGTAAAATGATCTAAATATGAAGCCACTATTTAAAAACGGGGACTTCCATTTGTGCAAACAAAACATCCTTAACTCCTCTGCTAAGTCCAGGCAACAACGATTCTCACTTCAGTGAGTTTTTGTGTTTGCATTTTGTTTTATTCAAATATGTTATTTAATAAAACCAAAGTAAAATCCCAAATTAAACCTTTTTCTCAGTCTCAGCACCAGGAAAAGAAAGTGATGAACCTCTCACGTGACTGCACATAACCCAGTTGCATCTTGTGAGTCAGAAAGGAAAACAGAGAACAACAGCTGCTTAACACAAGGTATTAACGTACATAAGAAGACAAAGAATTACCTCTCTTTCAAGATTCCAGAAAACCCTTTATGAGAGCTAACAAATTTAGTTATGCCAACATCACTTTCCGTCAGTCCATGCTTCATCATGTCTGCAAAGCTCTCTGGATCTCCATCTTCATCACTGTCCTCTAGTTCCTCATCTTCCTGCTCCTCACTTTCCTCATTGGGGATTATTTCATTTTTCGTGTCCTCAAGCAGAGATTTGTCAGGTTGTTCTGTTACAGTCTCAGTGCTTTGTCCAGAGTCGTTCTCTGTCTTAGACTTCTCTGAGATCTTCTGTCTTTTAACTTCATCTGCATTAGCCACACCATCCTCAGAGTGAGGACGTTTCAGGGATACACTATTCATTTCTACAGTTTCCATGTTTAAGGCACAGTGTAAGATAGAAAGCCCTGAGGAGCAAGAAGAATGGCTTATTTCTTGTCTGCTTAAAAGTAATATCAATACATAGTCTCTTCACTCCAAGGACTCTGCCCCCTGCAAGAGTTCAGGAAAACCACATAACTTTCTGGATTTTAAAGTTAAACATAAAGATTTTGTACAGCTAGAAACAATATGCACTTGGGAGGAGAGAAGGGAGATGTTAAGGAAACTTAATAACCACCCTGGGCAGCATGCACTCTACAGAAGAGCAGGGTCCAATATTACACTGACCATATATCATCACCATCAACTACTACCACAGCTGCATCTATGCACACAGGCTCTGCTGTCACTAGCAATTTAGTGCCTAAGACAATTCTTGCTCCCAAGCCTTCTATAAAATGACTGCTCTTGATTATTCCTTTTTCTATCAAGATTCCATCTTCTAAAGATAAAGAGAGGATGGCTCAATTCCCCCACACCTGAAGTCTCATCTCTTCCTTTTCTATGTTCATCTCTTCTAACCCCCACAATCCCACATGGAATTCAAGGTGGCAGCAATTCAGACCAACAGATAAAGGGATGAGATACCAAAATCATTGAATGACTGGAAATAACAGAAGAACAAGGAAGTTAAATGATCTCCAAGAAGCACATGACTACTCACGCTGGTAGAGAAGAGCTCTGATTGTTCCCTGGTAGTGTGAGCTGCCACCTTTGTGTCAGCAGAGCTAGCACCTTCAGATCTGAAAAACAGAGGAAAACTAATTATTTGAGAAAGTTTTAGGCTAAAAAAGAGAAAGAGACTATGAATATGGGAATGTGATCATTACAGAAACTGGACACCTCTGAAACCAGGTATCAGCAGCTGTATGGGAACAGACACAACTCAGACAGACAAATTAATAACAAACACAACTGTAAAAGTGTAACCTACCCAGTGACATAACACAACACTGCTATTTAGCAAGCTACAGCAGAGAAGTCTGGTTTTATTTCTGTGTTTATGAAAGGAGACCGGAGTTCCTATAATTAGGCAACTACAGGACCTTTCTCCCACACCACTCAGCTGGCACATTCATGTAGTGGGGATAAAGAGCAGTTTCTGGGGGCTACATGGGGAGAGCCCCTCAACTGCCCTGTGCTGGTCATGGCCAGTTCAAGCTGGATCCACAATGGACCAAACTCATTGCCTGCCAGAACTCCAACTCAACAGATGAGCCCACCGCGCCTCTGCTTCAGCCTGGTTAAGAAAGGGAGAGGCAGCTGGTGGCAGAAAGTGCAACTGGAAGCAAAGGAAGAGGCACGTGAAATGCACTAAAAAAGACATGGGAGGATGCATGAGGAAGAGAACAACTGATGGGGGTGCACTCTTGGAAGAAGGATCTCCACAGGGACACCCCGGAAAGGCCTGCAGCCTGCCAGGTGCCTACACTGGGACAGGGACACGATGGAGGGGCCCACATGGGAACAGAAGGAATGAAAGAGAAGGAGCAACCCTCCATGGACTAACCCCAACCTCCTGCACTCCTGCTGCCTCACCGATGGGACAGAGTGTAACCTATAAGACAACCAGGGGAGGGGAGATGAGGAAACCAGAGGGGAGGTGTCTGCAGGGAAGTTGAGCTTGGGGAAGGGGATCTTCTTGGGAAAGTTTTCCCCAAGTGTTATACTGGTGGTCTACTTTGCATCTCACTTGCCAAATCAGTAATCTGAAATTTATGTTAACTGGCAATAAGATAAAAACCCAACAAAAACCCCAAAACATAGCCAAGAGAAGCAATTCACCACCATTTCTAGATTCTCCTACATACCCAAATTTATGGAGCCTGGGTTACAAAGCACTTATGTGGAAAAGGCTTCTGGATGGCTTGTGAATGCCTTCACATGGCGACCAAAACACCCCTCAGCACAGCAAAGTCCTCAAAGACACCTGCAAAGGAGGTAATGAGAGACTTACTTTTCTGACATAAAACTGTGATACCTAGCTCCTAAATGATTCAAACTGGTAAAAGAATTCAACATTGGCCACGAATACTCCGAAGTTGTCAGACACAGCCTATTCTCACAGCAGAGGAATGACTTACACCAAAGCATCACCCTGTGCCAAATAGGCGCCATCGCCTGGGAACCTTTCTGCAAGGTAAGTTCCCGAAGGAACAAGCTGAGCTAAGGCGCACACGTTCTCACTTGACCAGACTGCTAGTTAGAGGGTAGTGATTGCTGCTCCACTGCTTCAGTCCTCCTAGCAAACAGGTGTTTCCATAAAACCTACAATCTGCATAAGCAACAGTTCCACAGCAATTTCAACACAGATCATGTTTTAGCAGAAACAAGATTTGCTACTATAAATAAAGGGCTTGATTCTCCCCAGCAAGAAACGCTGGGAGATTATTTTCGGCGTGGTACCTGTCGAGCAGACACACGGGCAGGTGGGGGTTACGGGGCATTTCATATTTAAAAGGGTAAATAAAGGAGTAGGAGCACGCCAGCGCTGGGTACGGAGCTGGCTTCTCACGAGACGAGGCAGATCGGATTAAAAGGCAACCGAGGAGAGAGCACGGCCAAACCGCAGCGCCCGAAAGCAACCCCTTCCTGCGGGCGCAAGGAGCGGTTCCCAGCCGGGAGGGCAGCCGCGGCCATGCGCGCAGGAAGCCGGCCGGGCCGGGCCGGAGGAGCGGCGGCCGGTCCAGCGGCCCTGCTCTGCCGCTGCCAGCCCCGGCGCTACCGGTACCGGGGCAGGGCGGGAGCAAGTGAGGGGCTGGGCAGGAAAAAAGGGCTGCCTCTGGGCGTCCCTGCACCACGCGGCTGCCGCCTGCCCGCAGTGGGAGCCCCGGAGCGGGCCGGGAGAGCCTGGCGCAAGTGGGGGTAAAGTTGCCCCGAGGCTGAGCCCCTCATCTACCGCCGCCCTGACCCCGCGGCGTCCCAGGAGCAGGGAACCTGGACCCGGCCGCGCCAAGGAGGCCGCGGCTGTCGCCCCGCCGGCAGCCGCCAGCCGCGGAGCTCTGGGCTGCTGCAGCTGCCGGGGGAGGGCGCGTCGCGGCCGGCAGGGCCCGAGGAGGGGGACGCCACTTACCCACACAGGAGGACGGGCCGGGCGCCAGCGCCGCGGGGAACGAGGCGGCGGCGGGAGCGAGCGCCGCGGGCCCGCCCTGGCTCCGCGTGTGCGGAGGCGGCCTCCTGCCTGCGCCCGCCCCTGGCCAGCCCCATTGCTGCTGCAGCGCGGCCCGGCCCGGCCCGGCCCGGCCGGCGGGGACCGGTCCCGCCCGCCCGCAGCAGCCATTGGCCGGCGGCAGCGCTTCCACGTCCCGGCCGGTCCCGCAGAGCCACTGCTTTTTGGAACGGGGGTAAGGCGGGGAGTCACCACCGGGGCCCAGTGCCCATAGTGGGGCGGCTGGAACAGGGCTGCCCCGGAGAGAGCGGAGGGCCCCGGCCCCTGCCAGGGGTGAGACGGGTGAGAAGCCATGGTGCAGGAGACGGTACCTGTGGAGGACAGCTCTTGCACACAGTTCCGCCGCTGCCGGCCTGATGAGCCCGCCTGTGACAGAGGAAGCCGGCTTGAAGCGGCGAGAGGGAACAGACGAGAATCTACAGAACAGCAAGTCTGCAGAAAAAGTTCAATTTTCAAGCTGCAGCAGTAGCCGAAGCAGGAGTCACGTACACGAGACAAAGGGCTTCCTGAGCTTCCCGAGCCCTGGAAACAGACTGTGCTAATTGAACACTATCCCCAGGACACTGATGTGTTCAAGAACCATTTCAAAACCTACACCACAGCTATGCAAATCATGCTGCCATTTTAAAACTAAGTTGACTCAGGCTGGATCAATACCATGAGTCTTTCTGACCTCGGAATGTCACCTTCTACCCTTTTTTCCATTTTAAGTGGTGGTGCACAGAGCCATCTTTTCATTAACTACAACATGTATGGTTTGGCTTTACCTTAAAAGCCATGTGTTGTATCTGAGCCCTAGCCAGCCTCAGACTTCCTCTTTGCCAGGCCAATAACACCACTTTAGTTTCTCATGCTTCCCATTCTCTAGTTGTATTCTACTCAGAACACTCATACGTGACGAAATAACTGCTGTGTGTATATGGGGGCTTATTTTCTTATTCCTTGTACTTCCTTTCTTATTTCACTGCAAGGGTGCCTTGGTTTGGATTTAAAAAGTCCCAGGTATGTGTGCATTGCTCTAAGGCCAGCTTGTAAAAGACCACATGGAAATGCATGTTGCTGTTAGGAAGGCAGGAGCAAAGATTTGTGGCTGTCCTTAGTTGTAAGCTGAGATAGATCCAGAGAGATTTATGTTATTATGTTCTAGGGGATCAAAGCTTTGTCTTTATCACAGATCTTTAGTTCACCCCTTGTCCACCTTCTACACTTGGAATTTAACCTACTGGAAACCAGTGGGGTTATCAGGAATGAGTTACATATGCTCCCGTGAACAGGTCAATAGTAGACTGCAACCAGCAACAGACATTAGCGATTGACAAGTCAGAGTATGGTACTTGTGAAGACTGCAGCATACTGAGGAATCCTGAGCTAGGACTGCTACTGTCCAATACCCTGTGGTAGGCTGCCCCAGTAGTAGGAGCAGTATGAAAAGAGCTATGTGTCTTTTGATTGTTGCTGTCATCCAACCACTCACTATAGCTGTGGCATGTAGATGTTGAAAGTCAGTTCCTTCACCTCTCCCAAGCAGATGCATTATCTGGCTGGGGGGATCCTTCAGCAAGAATTCTACCATGCGTCGATCCAGCTTTCTTTCTCATGTAACTTTTTGCTTCTTTTGTACAGAAATTCCCTAAAATACTTATTTTTCCTCCTCCAAATTCTTACATTAAGTGCCTCCCTGTTTACAAAATCCTTGTCAGTAATTAAATATATGTTACAATCTCTGCTTGGCATAATTACCCTACTATTAGTTCTCCCTGTTGACTGTGTTTATCTTCATCTACTACCATCAGCTCTGATAAAATTTGGAGTGTATGAAGTGCCTTGTACAGTGAAGAACCAGAATTATGAAGGACCTGCAGGTGCTACCACAAGGTAAACAGGTACTAAGATCATTATTATGTATTTCTCAAGTTTTCTAATACATTCAGCAAAGTTTATTACTCCTTTCTCAATACCTGTAAGCAATCTCTGACATACTAGAGAACTATGTCTGAGATTCTACAGACAAAATCCTTGTGGCCATCCTTCCTAAGGCTCAGGAGCTGGAAGGAGGGAATCTCTAGTTCTGCTTCTGAGATAAAACTGAGCCATTCTGGCACATAGACACCATCAGTACTTAAAAGATGGCTTTGCTCAGTCACCATCTGTTATGGTCTAGCTCTGACATGGTTTCCAGGTGTGGTCTGGCAAAGGGCATGCAGTCATCACCACTTTCTTTGCATTAGTCAAATGCTCCTTTTATCTGCAGAAGTATAGTGTAAAATAGAATAATTATATGGCTGTAACTTTAGCTTGATTTTTTTCAGTTGGTTGATTTAACAATTTAAAATACTCTTATAAATGTTCTAATAAATCTGTCAGGTGGTATCATTATCATTAAAATATTTGTTTAATCTCAATTAAAATGTGAGTATCAGCACATTCCCATAGAAACCTTATTTAATGCAACCTAAAAGAAGTTTGTTTTGTGAGAAAAATTATGACCAACCATAGTTATTGCCTGTAATAAGTTTATAATGTCTTCCTGCTCTCAGGATCCCCAGGAGGGGAAATCAGGATAGCACATATTGGCAGATGAGAGCATAATTCTGGCTAGGAAGAGAACACAAGTGAGAAGCATGTTGAGTCAGTCTCTTCCAAAGATGATCCTTGAAAACCCAAAGGTATGAAGTTGAGTTGTTCCCACTCAGTAGAAAAATGTCATAAAATAGAGCAGCAATAACTACACTCACACTTCTTCAGTGTTATGCCTCCCAGGGCCACTGACAATCAGCAGATAAGTTGTAATTTTACACCTCTTTGCACCAGCTGCTCTTAACCGGACTGATTTTTACCTGTCACTAAAAGCACCACAGAGAATTAATCTGAAAGGACTATTAAAAGCCTGATGTATTTTTCATATGTAGGTTGTTTGCATTTCTAATGCTTATTTTGAAGCTTCGCATGAACCAAAGTGGAGGTTATAATTCATTAACATGCAAAATCTGAAAGTACAATATTATGAGAAAAAAGGTTTTTTTTTGGAGTTGGAGAACTTTATGCACAAGGTAAGTATTTCAGTGAGAAAGGTCTTTGAAGAATGTTGAAAACAATCCAAAAAGTATAATACAGATTTCCACAATAATGACAAAAATGGCTTTCAAAAAACATCCTTTTATAGAGCTTTAACAGGCCATCTCCTTTAAGCTGATTCTTCCCCTTTTCCTTTCCCCCATGCTTTTTTTTTAATTAAAAGCTGCTTATATTTCAATTTCATTTCTCCAAATCATTGTGTCAATTAATCTGCAATAGGAGAAAGGCGGAAAAACATCTTACGGACACACAATGAGAATTTTAGTCAGAGAGGACTAGGGATATTTTTGACCAAGTTTGTTCCTCTCTAGAGAATGAACAATACGAAGGTTGCTGTAAGCAAATTGTCAGGTACTGTGCTATACAGGGAAATTTTAAATTAAGAATGTATGTGATTGTAGGAGATAAGGAAAACCTTAACCATAGGATTGGGAGATAACTGTGAAATATATATTCTTTTTGTCCTTTTGTTTCACTGTGAGGAGTTTGACTCAGGGACATTGTAAAGCTTTGCAGCAGTGTAGACAAAACAGGATGTTATCGCCCACAGATGAAGGATCTTTGAGTGGCAGCATTCAATTTCTGCAGACAGTAAAGAGCGAGTGTTACAAGAAACAGGAGTCTGAACTGGGGGAATAATTACATATTTCTGCTCCCAGCCACAATTATCTCAGGATGACAGACCTTTCTGTGTATATGTGCCATGCGCATGGGAGGAGAAAGCAGCTGGGCAAGGATACAGAACCTGAAGTGTGAGCTGGCAACAGGCCCGCTGCTCCTGCTGCTCTCACAAGGGCTGTGGAAGAGTGAGGATGCTGGGTGGTGCTGGGTGGGACCACCTCTGGCAACAAAGCTCCTGCTGCCTCTCATGCAGCAGGAAGAGTGGAAGGCTGCAAAGGTGTAGAGAGAAAATAAGCTATCTTGGCAGCTTGTGCAGGGTATATACCTGGCAGCTTGATAGCAGAGTGTACTCTGTATATTGTATATGCCTGCCTGCCTTGCCTGTGGCTGAAGACATTCAAGGCCAGACTGGATGTGCTTCTGAGGAAGCTGATGTAGTTGAAGATGTCCCTGCTCTTTGCAGGCGGTTTGGACTAGATGACTTTTGAAGGTCCCTTTCAACCCAAATTATTCAATAATTCTAAGTTAGAATTGATTTAAAAGAAATTACACAGAGATCAAATACACAAAAGAATAAGGGAGCCCCTCCTATTGAGTCATGAGGTTCAGAGTGGACTCCCCTTGCTTCTTAAATCCCTGATGGAGCTTAGGTGCAACTAGATCCACTTGTGGTCTCAGATTCAGGAAATGGATTATATCGAAAGGGGTACATGTATAATCAATTAGGATCGCCTAAAGAGTCAATGTCCAGGGTACCAGCAAAAGGTGATCTTGATATGATGTTCTAAAAGTACCAATTAACTGTACTTGCTATAGGGTATCTAAATCAATTTAGACACACATGAACCCAGACACAAAGACAGGTAGATAGATGTAAAGTTATACCTGTTAAAAATTCCTCTAGAATTCAGTGAAATAGTCACTTCAAATGTCTCAGCATTTCACAGTGGGTGAGGATTGAACCTTGAGGAGTGGAGAGTTTTTGGCCCAGGCCCTGTCATCAGATTTTGTCAGTGGTCCTCCAAACTTCACAAACTTGAGTTTGTGAGTGTCCCAGCCAGAGAGGAATGCTGGTCACAGCCTACTGTGGTCTGGGAGAGCTCAAAGGGCCTCACTTAGGACAACTGTTCATAAGGTCACAAGATGATTTGCTTTAGTCATTAGTAAATTTCCACCTTGGCCATAACCCGAGTACATATTTACTAGAACTGTCAAAAGTTCTGATAACAATGGCACCGTTCCACTAGGGCTACAAAGTAGGTGAGGAATGTTTCAAGGCTGTTGGGGGATGACTGATTATTCCTGCTTTTGCTTTCCACCTTGGCCAGGTAACAGGAGTTCCTGAAAGACTTTCAGTTTACTGCTGAGCCAGCTCCTCATCCCCCTGACATTGTACACATTAGGAAATTAATTGTATCCCCTGAAGAATTGGATGGGAACATATAGGGTGACCTTGATGATAGTATACTAGGGGAAGATGATTTTTAGCTTCCCTCAGATTCCTCTGAATATGCGGCTAGATGC
Source organism: Melopsittacus undulatus (assembly GCF_012275295.1). Taxonomy (NCBI): domain Eukaryota; kingdom Metazoa; phylum Chordata; class Aves; order Psittaciformes; family Psittaculidae; genus Melopsittacus; species Melopsittacus undulatus. The sequence continues at coordinate 28,685,892 of NC_047531.1, forward strand.
ATCATTAAAGCAGAATACATTCTGATTCCAGCTGGCCCTCAACAACTGGCAAAATTCCTAGCAGATACAGGAACACAGATCTCAATATTAACACAACAGGATGCCAAGAAGCTGAGTGTACTACCTGGATGGCAAAGAGTTAAAATCATTGGAGCGAATGGAGCGAGTGTTACCTGCCAAACCACGGTTAATTCATGGCTCCCAGGCCTCTACTTGCTGTGCACTCACAGATCACAATGAAAATAGTTTGGGTTTCAGTGTTTTCAATGGCGAAACCTGGCGCCTGCTGGATGGCAGCGTGTGGTCTTTTGATTCAAGTGCTGACCCTAGCCATGATAGAAATCAGGAGACTATGGTGTGTGTACTCTGCACAGCACCTGCACTCCCTGATTCAAAGATTAAAAATGTACCATATACCCTATTTCTGCTGCAGCATTAAAGGGAATTTCTGAAGTCATAGCTGATTTGGAGAAACCACAAGTCATCTCCAGAACCCAGTCCCTTTACAAGAGGAGGATAAAAAGAAATTTGAGGTGACTTGGTAAATAATAGACCTTTAACAGAGCCCCACAGGGAGATAAACATTCACCCACAACTGCTCATGCTGCACTTGCAGAACATTTACAGTCTCACTTCCTCAACATATGAAACTGTACCAATGTATAGATGATATTCTAATCAGCGGACATTCCCCCCTGTGGGGGAAGCAGCAACAGCAGTGTAGTAAGCACTCCATAAAACAGGAAGTTGAGATCACACTTGAAAAATGTCAGGGACAAAGTAGAGAAGTAAAATTTTCAGGTCCTTGGTGGTTTGCAGGTAGAGCAGTAATCCCACCGAATACCCTAAGTAAACAGCTTCAAATGTCCCAATCTAGGAAAGAATTACAACAGTTAATAGGAACTCTAGAGTACCAGAGGAAGCATGTACCTGGATTTTCTGTCATTGCTCACCCACTGTATTCACTTTTATGAAAGGCAAAACCATGGAAATAGTACTCAGAACATGAAGAGGCAGTCACAACCCTAATACAGGAATTAAAAACATTGGGCTCAGAATGCCCTCACAGCCCTCTTATAGCCAACAGAGGTTCTGCTGAACATGGCAGTTACTGTAACCTATTTTAAACAGGCCCTGATGGACCAAAGAGACTTTTATTAAGCTTGACTGCATTTAAAGAGACAGAGCAGAGATATTCTGAGTTGGAAAATGGAATTTTTTCTTTAGTTTGAGCAGTTAAACAATTTGACCTACTAAGGGGTAACCTGTCTTGAAAAATCCTGCAGAGACTTCTGTTGTTTTCCTTTTCCAGGGATGATACAAGCACACCCCCACTGGAGATGGGGTTAACTACTGGAGGATTGCTTACCCTTCTTGCAAGAGTCATCATTGCCAACATGAACCAGATTCAGTTCCATATCGACAAGTTCGACCCACAGGGTGGAGACTCTCTCTTCTTTTACTAGTGCCAATCAATATAACTATAGTACATTCTACACATAGTCCAAGTCTGAGACTAAGAGCGAACCTAGCCCCCATCAAGGATTTAGAAAGCAAGGGGGTTCACTCTGAACCTTGTGGCTCAATGTGAGGGTTCCATCTTAGCCTTTTACATCTTCAGTCTCTGTGTAAATCATTCTAAATCAATTCTAACTTGATTTTCTTGTATGTTTCATCCATGTAGTAACTAATAGAGTGAACCTTGCCAGCAGGCTTTGTTAAGTTGCATTTTCATAGATTCATATTAAAACTACTCTTGTGAATACCTTTGAGGGTGATTCTTTGAGTGACCGTAAACCACGTCTGCCTCATTCATGACAGACACTTCCCAGTGTTACTGATGAGTAGTAGGGGGAAAAGAAATCTGAAAAAGCCCTAAAGCAGTGATAAAATAGAATATTAGTTTTGTATTTCTGCTGCCAGATAGGCAATCCATTAAGTTACATCACGAGGTTTAACATGTTGAGAGAGGAATTCTAAATATGATTTTCAGTAGCCAGATAACCTCTAATAGAGCTTAAACTCTAATAAAGCTTTTCACCAAAATGAGATCTTAATTAGCCAACACTATATGCAGACTCTTCTTTTAAAAAAGCATTTACTTTTGCATAAAGGCCCCCAAAGCCTGCACTATTCATGCTACCCTGTTTCTGTGGGAACTGTGTGTTGGAGTGGAATAGGGAAAACGGGGCAGGGGGGAAAAGGAGAGGTGAAGTGGTTTTGGCTGAAGTCCCATTGGCCAGTCGCAGTTTCAGCTGGGGTAAGCCAGACAAGCAAGTCCTCAATGCTGAGGTCCAGACAGTTTTCTTTCCTCATGCCTTGTGGTGCGGGAGGAATCTGATTCAACAGACACCATTCAAAAAGTGCTTGCTTAAGAAATTTATCTGGGGTTTCCCCTGATTTTTATTTATATTAAAGAGGTGATATTTACAGATTTTTTATGCGACAAGAATTTTAGTCAATCAGTAATGTTAGTCAATAGGTACCTGAAGGAGTAAAGCAAGGTTTGCTTAGAAATGAGCCTCCCATTGACAGACATTTCCACTGCACACTTGTCTCCTGAAAAGTGCCACTGTATCCTTGAAAGCACACTCTCCTAGCACTGAAAAGACACCCTTTTATCATTCTGGGGCTTCCCAAATAGACATGTTTTTGATGAATTGCTATGAAAGACAGACAGCCTTGACTAATAAACTCAGTCCTTTGTTTTCTGCTCTCTTGTAATTGTTTCACTGCCAGTCATACTGCTTTCTCCTAGAATAAGACACCTTTCTTAATATCTAAATTAACAAAATAAGATATTGTGATTTTTTTTCTGTTAACAATCTCTGCCTGCTACCTGGGGTTGTGGGTAAGGATAAAAATTCTGACATGATACAGTTGTGATTGATGGCCTTATTCTGTAGAAAGGTGGGGGGTGTGTGTGTCTGTTTCTACCCCCCACACAAAAATGACTAGACTGTCCTTGTGGTCTGAGCCTCCAGGTTGGAGAGCCTATGCATTTCCTTCAGCATGCATATGCTGTCACAGAAGACAAATAGAAATGTGCAGCACATAACATTATGTCTAAAGTTCAGTCTAGAATTCTGAATTACTGCAGGAGAGGAGGAAGGAACTGACAGGCAGCTTGCAAGCATGGAGATTACGGGGGGAAGATAACTAAGGAAATGGCATTATCCTTTCAAATTTGGGTATAAGTGTGCACAGACATCCGAATTTCGAAATACTTTTTTACATGTAGAAAGAAGCTAAAAGGAAGGGCCAAATTCACAGGGGCAGTAGCTCTGCATGTTCAGGCCGCTGCGTGGAGCAATGAACACCTACTTCTTGCTCTGCTGCTGCTACAGCTTCTTAGTAAAACATTTACATCTCTTCAAGTCCCTCTAATCTCTATGCATGGGAGTTAGCAGTCAAACAGGATGAGAGTTAACTGGAACAATTCAGGGAGCCCTGCAGCCCTTTCCCTTTGGATGCCTGTGGTGTGTTCTGCTGTGCATGAAAGAAGCAGGAATGGGCAAGAGAAGCAAGCAGAAAAGCAGGTAGTTGGTATGAGGCACCGGTGCTGTCTTAATTCTTTTGTGTATTCATGTTTTCATAAGCTATAACTTAGTTGCAGTTCAACCTAACTCTACCGGCTTATTTGATTTATAAGTCATTCTTCATTTTAGGAAAGTGTTTCTTTTTTACATTTGGCAGGTATGATTGCACTCCTTTAGGTTACTCAGGCTTTCACATTGACATCTAAAGAAATATCTGTTTGTTGGAGTGCTTACTGTTCACCCATTTGTAATGAAGAGTAAATTCAGGCCACACAAAGACATTAGTGATACAGTCAGAACACACCAAAACCACAATACATTGAAGCAACACTCCATTAACCCAAGTTAGGTAGTGCAAAAAAGTGATCACATTTGTATCAACGTACACTTTAGGAGACAAATTAGCCTTTTATTCACTGTCATCTATAAAATTAATCAGGCACAAACCTGAAGGCATTAATCAGCAGCTATTTGGCCCCACACTCTTCCCTACATTAGGGTCTGGAACTGCCCTTTACAAACTGAGAAAGTATTAAAAGCTCTCTCCAGTGCAGTATGAAATCCCATTTGACAATCAGGAGAGCCATGTGAAGTTAACAACCTTCACAGAAACGTGGTGGCTCACTGTAGCACTGCAACATCCCACAGAAAGCCATACATGGCCATTAATAGTGTCTGTGCTTTTACTGTCTGCTGGGGAGGTATGATTAAGCAGTGATTAAATCTAAATCGGTCTAAACTTTTTCAAGTCTAGTCTAAACTGCAGGAGTGTTGTGCTGCATGAGGTACCTTAACCCTGGTTCCTCCAGACTGACGGTCAGACCAGCACAGTACAGCTGCTTTCTGGCCTCATGCCCAATCCTTACTCCACCCTTCAAAGCCAGGTGGTGGAGAAGGTTGGCTGGATTTAATTCATGGAAGGCTGGGAAATAGCTGAGGATTCTGTGTTCTGAATTTCCTATGGACTCAATGACATACTGGCCAATGAGACTGTGACGTGTTGCAACGTAACAGACTGTAATTTAGGGTCTAAGATCACAGAAATAGTTCTCAGCTCTGCAGATCCTGTGTAACTACAGTTGTATTAACAAATTTAAGCTAACTTTAACTAGGTAACTTGCATTTACCCAGCAGTGTACCCTGCTGATTTTCTAGGTTACTAATTCCTTAATTCAGTAATTTAGTGCAGAGTAACCACGGTCATCAGTAACAGGCTGCTGTAGTACCCAGGCTGGCCCATTTAAAGCTAAGACAGACCTGCTTATGCAAGTTGCATCTGTATCTTAAAACAAATGCAGGAAGACATGTTTGATCCTCTGATCCTGACAATAAAAAAGTAAAATTACTAGCCTGCAATGAAAAGCTGAAGCATTGCTTCGCAGAGAGAGGAAAAGTTAAGAGTTACACAAGGCCACTGATGCCCAAAAATAGGACAGGAGAGGAAAAACACTGATATTTTGCAATCTCTTCCTGAAAAGTCATACTAGGAAATATTCTTGAAGTCCTCTGAGTCTAGTCTTACCTGCAAAGCTAAGGGGATAAAATAAAGGCATGTTTTGCTCCTTGGTATCCATCCCACCTATTTGGTAATGTGAACATGAATTACAGCATGTGCACAATTCAATACAGCTTCTATTTCAGTCATTCTACTTGTTCATTTTCCATTTAACTCCTGAGTATGAGGGACTGTACAGCAATTAAAGTCCCTGTTTTTACCTGACTTTTTCCATTCCTGTACAGCTACTTCATCCAAGCAGTGCAGAGATTCTCTGGGACAGCTATGTTCCAGAATGCTGTGAGCATGATGTTCTAGAGATCCATTGGGGTGAGCATAGCAAAGAAGATAATTCTGGATGGCACACTCATACAATTACTTTTTGTAAGTTCAAGGATGGATCAAGCAGGGAGTAATTCAATGCTAGAAAAAATAAAATGCACCTATTGGCCCATTCACACTGGGCAGCTTTTGAGGCAGAGCAGCTTGTCTCAGATTTTAGATGGGAGCAAGAAAGGGAATTCCTGCAGCAGAGGTAGTGAAGTGGTAACCTAGATATAGAGAAGACCTCAAAACCACAAAACCAACCAAGTGAACAGAGACCATGGATGTACTCACATAGAAACAGAACTGATGACAGAGCTACCAGGACGGATAGAATTACAGCATCACCACAGTACAATCTATGCAGGCATTAGTGTGGGGACAGCAGATGGCATAGTATGACTCTTCCTTTGGTCAAGGACAGGAGTTGCATCATCCCCTGTCTCCTTGTCCCCCTTGGGCACCTTATTCCAGTAGGTATGTGCACGTATGTTCCAGTATAAATTCCCACTGGTGAAAATTTACCTATGCAATTAACAATTTAGCCATGGTTTAACTGGTAACTATTAAACTTATTCAAAGCTGGGATAATATGCTTAGCGAGACCTAAGTGCCTGTCATTATATCTTCTGAATTCTGTGAGTGCTATATAGATACTAGCATTAAAGCAGGGTTCTAGGGACCGTCCCTGGTAAGTCCCACTTCTATTAAGTGAAGAAATCATTTTGTGCTTGCAGTGTTTGGTTTCTTGTCACTCTTAGTTCACAGTACACTTTCCAGCCAAAAAGATAAGAATCAGATTTATTTTTAGCTAGCCTTGGCATCCTAATTCAGTGCCCTTTTAATGTTTAGCTGTATGTTTTTTCTGTTCCTGCTTAATGAGTCTTACAAATGTTTGAAATAGGAGAAAATCACAATGATCAATGAAATTGCTGGAGAGAGAGAACTTCCTGTATCTCTTCTACAGCACAGTAAGCACATAAAATATTAATTTAAGGCTTAGTATTATACTAGTGTGACAAGGGTGATACTTTTTTCCTTTTTTTCTCTCTGTGGGCAAAATCAGATACATATTTGGCGAGAAGGATCCTGATCCAGCAAAGATTAAAAAAACAAAACCAAAACCAAACCAGCACAGATTCAAGGATCCTGCTGCACACAGCCTTGGGCATGGGCCTAATGTGCATCTTGAGTCCCACTGAAAAAGGAGCTGGAAAAAGCAGTTGCCAATAATTTAGAGAACAACTGGAAAGTTAGAATACACAAGGTACAAAATCAAGTCTTGTTTCTTGAGTTGCTGTTTCCCCTCCTATTCACTAAGATGCAGCTCCCAGATCTTTATCAAGTTGTAGGTGATATATAAGGGATACATATTTCACATCATCAGTTTCTTCAGCTGTCTAAGCAATTCTGTATTTTAAAGGGTAATAGTCGACCATGAACTCCCAAAATGGAAGGCCACCTGGACAGATGGGCTTCTTTTACCTGATGACCAGGCTGGCTGTAGAGAAAATAGTTGCCTGCGATGCAGATTTACATTAGAATCCAGACTATTATTGATTTCACTGCAATTAAGATTTTTGTATATTTTACTTACTTATAGGGAGATTCCCAGTACTATTTCATATAGTACTTCAGTTTATAACATAATTCTTCATCTTGAACTATGTATTATTTTGGGGAAAGAGGCAGGGAGCCTTAGTCAAACAGGGCAGACAAAGATGCTGTAACCAGAGCAGTATTAGATCAGTTGGTATGTAGACAAAACCATCAAGAACTTCATGTTTCCACATGATTTCAATTACAATTCAAAGGAAGCAACAAAGGAAGCAACACTCTCTTCTCCTGGATTGTCAGTGATAAGAGGCATGCTGTGAGTGTATGTGCTGGATTTAGCAGTGTGTTGAGTTCACAGTATCATTTCTTGCTTCCATCGCAAAGGAAATGGCACAGTGTGTTGTTCTATTGAATGGAAATAGTGCTGAGCATATTGGTAAACAAGTAGATTTGGATCTATCTTACAATCAACTAATCAGACCTGCAGGCTATTACCATTTTGCAATTGGTTCTTTCCATCCTGCTTTTTGTGCTGTTTTCTTCAATTATGTTCTTACTTTAAGAATAATGTGTAAATTAAGACAAAGGAGATTTTACAAAATGGACTTCTATGCCTAACTAGTTTTTGAATGGTATAAAAGCCTTTATTTTCAAAAGAGGATGAAATCATGCATCTAGATAAAGAAGAAATCATTGTCCTGCATTGAATTTCTTCCTCATTAGGAATGGAAATAGCCATAATCCTTTATTTCTGTGCTTAATCTCCCTCTGTATCAGGGCAGCCCAGCTAGTAAAGTACTGAATACTCTGGAAAGTGGGTAAAAATCCTGACACTTAGAAGTTACTGTAAATAGATGGACATATTGTGTGAATGCATTTTTACAGTGCACTGATTTTAAAGGCCCAGCTTGAGAAATACTGCAATAAAGACACACTCTTGGGTAACAATATTTACATTCTAAATGTTTATTGTAATGTTTTTCAGCTCTGAAGGCGCAAGCATGTGAATATTTCCTACCACAGTCATTTGTGTTACTATAATGAATAGCAGAGTGGGTGTAAAACACGATGAAATCAAATCCAAAATATCAAGCCCACTGAATTAATTTCTAAAAAACAATGCACAAGGCCAAACTGCAATGGATTCTCTGTGCTTTGAATGCACATAGCTGAGTGGTGAGGGACTCTTTATTAGGGACTGTAGTGATAGGACAAGGGGTAAACGGGTTGAAACTTAAACAGCAGAGGTTTAGACTGGATATAAGGAAGAAATTCTTTACTGTGAGGGTGGTGAGGCACTGGAATGGGTTACCCAGGGAGGTTGTGAATGCTCCATCCCTGGCAGTGTTCAAGACCAGGCTGGATGAAGCCTTGGGTGGTGGTATGGTTTAGTGTGAGGTGTCCCTGCCCATGGCAGGAGGGTTGGAACTAGATGATCTGAAGGTCCTTTCCAACCCTGACTATTCTATGATTCTATGACTTTATTATATTTTCACTCAAATTTGCTGTTATATGTCTTCTTGTAGGAGCACAGGGAATTTCATGTGCCTAGAAGTGGTTAATCAGTCTTTATTCCATTCTTTTAAAGTAACAAGGTCAATTTATGAATGTTCTTTGTGAAGATTAGAAGGAAATGCTGGCTGGCTAACAAGCCAAGCCAATTCTGCTTTTATTTTAACAATTACCTGTAACATTTCCTCCTTTTAAAAAGTTAATTTTGCTTATTTAGATGGCATAGATATGGTATAGACATAACCAGACACAATGAAATGGAATGGCTAGTTCACATGTTACAAACCAGGCTGGTAATGCCTAAGACTATTGAAGCTGGCTGACATTTCACTTTATAACACCCAATTAATGTTAACTTTGTATGATTTTAATCATATGAGGTGAAATATCCCATATTGAGTAATTAATTCATATTTTCTAAAGAATGTTGTTTTCATCATATTAAAAGAACACTTGTTGGAAATGCCCCTCTTGCACAGTAGTTTATCGTACACAGTAGCTATCAAGACTAAGCAAAAGTGGCACTGCTCTGTGCCTTAATGGTAAACAATAGTGTATTGGTAAGTGTAGCTGCTAATGCATGTTGCCTGTGTAGCTGTGCCATCCTTCACCAAATGCTTGCTTCCTATAAACCAGCATACACTCTTTTGTCAAGATGAAGTTCTTGAGCTGTACCCAAACGATTTTGGCCAGTGCTTCTTTACTGCCCATTTCCCTAACAGAAGTTTTTTTTTTTTTCAGAAAGCATCCAGATCTGAAAGTTTGCAAAGCAAGACTGAGATGCTGCAGGGTAATGGCTGTTAATTTCTCAGAAAGGTGTAGGCGAGGGCATTGTAGCAATGTCACACTGAAGGATGTGTGAAGAAAGGACATCTGGGGCACTACTGACATAACATAATATCATCCTACTAGTCAGCTGGTGTCTGATTTTTCTGAAGGCTATGAAAAGATCTTCTATCAAGTGAAAGTATGGGGAGGTTGTGGAGAAGAAAGAAGCTTTATGCTTCAAGAGAAAATAAGCCAATTGCTTCCTCTTAGATTAAGCTTGATTTTACAGTTGGCCTCTCGTTGTTTTCATTGTGTGTAGTCCAAGCCAAGAGAAAAGGAAACTGGATAAACCCTACATGTGATTTATAATGGATTCTCATCTCACTGTTTGGCAATCCCTACCTTGGAGTAGGAATCTAAGACTTCATAGAAAGAGGCTTTAATATCAAAGATGTGCCTTTGCAATGTCTTTGAAAATCTTCTCAAACTTGGCCAAATTTTGAGACTATAAAATGGCATTTTGCACATGTTGGATAAAGACGTGAGAATTTAATATGTAAGTCTCAAAATATTCCACAATCGTTTAACATAAATCTCTCACACGCATAACCAGACTGCAGAGCTGCCATTCAAAGAATGTAGTAGGCATGAGGAATAGTAGGCATGAGTCCAAACCACCAGTACATCACTGCTGAGCAAGTTTCCCTGTAATTGCTTATGTTGTGTTATCACTGCTGAAGAACTTTCCCTGTAATTGCTTGTGTTGTGTTTGATCAGGAAACTGAGAGCAGACACTAATCTTTCAGTGATCCTCTTTTCCTTTGCTGACCTTTAATCAGCATGAAGGAAGAAACCATCTAATTTAAATACAGGGGAAAAAAGGGGCAATAGATTGGAACAGGGAGAGGAGGGAGGTTGAGATGAGAAGGGAAAGCTGAGTAAAGAGCTGGGAAACAGGAGAAATTTCAAAAATTTAAGACAAAGACCTAGGAAACTGGAGGAATTTTACCTCAATGAGTGTTTGAGAGCGTAACAGAAGTAATTGGGATAGCTAGAACAAGTCACTCTGGAAATTTGGGTACTTCAGCACCAGAAGAAATCTTATCATAAAAATATTGCACAGTGTTTTAATCCTATTTCCGATGAGTTAAGTCATGCCAGTTCATGCCCTATTTTAGATAATGTACAATACATATCTAGGTTGATGCAGCTATTTCTGGGCATATGTAAGTCTTTAATTTCATGTTGAATTAGTGTTAAACTGGCCTGCTTTGTCCTTTATATCTTTTTTCTTTTATTAGTAATCCCAATTAACTTGATAAACAAGAATTCTCTACTGATGTCAACCCTCTGCAGCTGGCATACACTGTGCCATTTTATAGATGAAGAAAAAGAGTCAGGTGAGTCACATAATTTGCTTTAGGAGGAGCACAACTGAAACAGTGAATGAGCCAGGAATCTAAATTCAGGAATTTCTGAACTGTTTTATCCTGGAAATCTGATGTTTCTTGCTATTTTTTTTTTCCTCATTACACTACTGAGGAAACAAGCCCATATTTTTTCTTTAACATGTGCATTGCTGTAGTTAATGTTAAATGATTATACTGAAGCAGGGATGAGCCAACAGTCCTGATGTTAAAAGCAAACCCAGCTTATTAGTTACTGTTGCTCAATACTTCCTCTCTGTAAGTTTGTTGTCTGTGTTGCTCAAAACCAAGATGAGAATTGTCCTCTTTGCTTTGTTTACTTACTAGAGGGAGAAAAAACCCCCACACTGGTAGCCAGAAAATTCTTTAAGTGATCAAGAGAAGGACAGACACATTGTTTGTGTGCCTACACAAATGTATCATACTTAAAGAAATGTGGAATGGGGGTGGGAACTGAAGGAACAAGAGACAACCATGAAAGGCAAGAAGATGAGAAGGCTGGACTTGCATATTAATGAGAACTGGCCTTTAATTGTGAATTTCCTTTCACTACATTGTTCTTTTTACTTTTTCCACCACCCATTGGTTTTGTTTATTTTTTTTCCTTCCTCTGCCTTATGTGTTATTTCTCATTTGTTCCATTCTGTGCAAGAGCAGCATGAAGTTGGCTCACATCCTGATTTCTGAGAAAGTACAGTTCAGAGAGCATGCCACCACACAGTGGGAAAAGCAGTGCTGAAAGGAACTGGTACAGAAACTGGGGCAGAAGCTTCCAACATCCCTCTGCTGAAGCAAGAATTTGGAATTAGTCTCAGAAGGATGACAATATCATGTTTACAGGATAGCTGATAGGTAACTTTTTATTCTGTACAAATATATTCCATTCACATCTGAAAAGCTAACATTCTCTGGTGTGGGATATTTCAAAGCTAGGTGAAAAGGAAGCAAACCTAAACATCTGTGGGGTGTCAGGTAACTGGTCCCAACTATATTATAAACAGGTAAAAATATCATTCCATAATTTGCTATTTTCTCCTTCTCCTCCCCTGTTGTTTGCACCTAAGATCACCCAATTCTGCTGTTGTTCTTCCTTTCTGTGTTAGGTCATATCACCTAAATCTTATAGTGCCCTTTCCCAGAGTGAGTGAGCTCAGTAGTAGTCCTTGTAATAAAACAGACACCTGTTCCCATATTATGTTCAAAGAGAGACAGCCAGAAGCAGATACATTCTGACCCAGTCCACTGTGCTTTATGTTGTACATTCATTTTATAAATACCTGCTTTTGCTATTTAGTCTTCTCTCTTGACTCATCAGTTATTTTTTGAAAAAAGTGAAGTTACATGCAGTCAGACATACAGAAATAAAGATGGAGAATTTCACGGAGTGGATTCAAATGTAATCCAGGATAGATCTATTCCTAACAGCCTTCTTATTTCTGTAATTTTTTTCACTTACTATTTATAAGTGTCTCTTCAGGAAGAGAGCTGCACTCAAAACAGTCTGAAAAACAAGTTTTTTTTTTGTTATTCTTTTCTGAAATACTTCTACTGACCTCAATTTACTCACCAGTTAGTTAACTGCACAGAATAATCCTCTAACATAGACAGTGTCAGTGATTTTTTGCCCTTCTGCATGACCGTCCTCTGAGTGGCTCCTTGGGATCAGAGCAGGGAAGAAAACACAGGAAGATTACAGTCCCCAAGTATGTGTCCATTAGAATTGAAAGAAAGTGGCTGTGGAGATACACCCACCTGGTCCCAACATAATTCCTTTTCTGTGCACTAACAGATTGCTCCCTTGCTGTGGTTATGTTGCTGACATTATGCTTGTGAGGGAAATTCCTTCCTGACTCCAGATCTGGTGAATTTATAATCCTGTTGATGTAAGCAAAGCTCACTGTATTAATCTTAAGACCCAATTGTCCAATCAGTTCTACATACAGACCTCTTGTTGAAGTTAATAGAATTGCACATGAGTAGCTGAAAAGTTGATTGGACCCTGATATGGTTTCTGCTCTACAGCCATAACTACAAGGTGACTTTAAGCCAGCACGGCCCTGACAAAGAAAAAAGCAGTCTCACCATTTTCTCCATCATCAGCTGTTTGTCTCTGCTGTTCTTTGTCCAAGCACAAGTATACATGCAGGAGCACAGCTTAACCAATGAAGTTAAAATTAGCCTGGAAACAAAGGGTAAATATATAATCTTTTTAATATTCAACTATTATTAGTTTTCAGGGACCTAAACTTTCTTAGCAGAAAGGCTTCAAAATTTCAGTAGAGTGTTCTGTTGCCTGGCCTATCATGCTGAGTTATCACTGAAAGACTAACCACAACAAGGGAGACAGGTAACATACCAACATTGCACCTCACCCCAGCCGTTTATACTGGAAATACCTTTTTTTTTTACTGTGTTCTTTTATGATGGAGAATGGAACACAAAATGTTTTGATTCAGAAATACAGCTCTCAGTGCTTTGTGAAAGCTGTAGTTTAGAAACTTTATGGTCCAATTGTCTTCTGTACATTAGGCTCTCTAGTCAGGTAACAAAGTATCAGGTATTGTGGTACCTCCATTTTGTGTTCTCTAGCTTTATGTTCCTCTCCTACTCCTAAGATGAGCTAACCGTAACTAGGGATTCCATTTTCTGTCCAATTGAGATCGCAATAATCCAATTACTTAAGACCAGCGATTACTGCTAGTTCCCTTCACTCTCATAATACCTTGACTACAGCTGCTTTTAGATCTTCATCCTTACAGATTCTTCCATCTTGCCATGCAGGGAGGCAGCTCTGCCTCAAAATTTAATGACTGTCCCCTGTTATTTTTCAGTTACTGTGGCTTTGAATTCCAGTCCTATGTGAAGATAAGCCACACAAGCCTCACACTCATACTGGAGTGTTTGATATGACCCAGATCATCTGCACTGGGTGTTGTTATAGACAACACAAAACTTCAGTCATAATGCTGTCAAAAAATGAGCCAGGCTGTGCACAGCGCACCCAAGGAGTGACAGTTTCTAACAGGTCATTACTAGGCCGAATCTGAATAGTGCCCTTTATCATGGGCAACAAGACTCCGCTGGCAGGAAAAAGACAACTGCCAAGAGTTGTCCACCATGACAATCAACTTAGAATCAGCATTAAGGAAATCTGATTTCCCTGTATTTGTGTCATGAGGTTAATTGGTTCTGGCATCCAACCCCAGACAGGTCTCACGACAAGCTAAAGCTGATCTCCCCCCAGCTGCTGCCAGGCGGGCGGGCAGACACCTCTCTCCCCCTTCTCACAGCTCCCAGCATGGCGCAGCCGCAGAGTGATCTCTTTGCTACCCCCACTATGACCCAGAACTTGTCAAAACTAACTCCAGTTGTTTCGACAACCCGGCACGGCACAGCCCAACCCGGCACAGCCCAACCCGGCACAGCCCAACCCAGCAGCAGCCGATGCGGAGAGGTGGACGGGGCAGCGGGAACCCGCCCGCCCTCCTCCCGTCACGTCGAGCGCTGAAGGGGCTGGCTTAGGCTGTACCTCAGGTGCGTTCCCACCCGCTCCGCGCCACCACCTGCCGCCGCCCCGCCCCCGCCTTTCCGGCCGCTGCCCCGCCGGTCGGTCCGCGCCTGCGCAGTGCGGCGGCGCGGGGAGGGGGTGCCGGTGCTGCCGGCCGGTGCCCGGCGCGCGGGCGCGGCTGGTGGCAGCGGGGCCGGGAGCGGCACCGCGTGAGCCGGGGAGCGGCGCCCGCAGAGCAGCGTACGGCGCGGGGCGATGAACTCGCGCAAAGGTACCGCGCGGTGTCCGGGCGGCGGGGAGGGAGCGGGGGAGCTGCGCGGCTGCCGCCGCCGCCACTCACGCCGGCTCCGGTCTGTTCTCTTCTCCCCGGCAGTGCTGGCGCTGCAGGCCCGCAGGCGGCGGCCCAAGCAGTCCGCGGCGGCCGGCAGGAGGGACAAACACCCGCCGTCCCACAAAAAGTGAGTACGGGGATCCCCGGGCCGCCGGGACACCGCCGCTGGCTGCCCTTCCCTCTTGGCCCGGCCCCGGTACTTCGGTTTCACCTGGGAGTTCCCCCGCGCCCGCCGGGACAGACAGGGAAAACCAGAGCAGAGCATCCTCCCTGCCCGCACCGCTCCGGGGCCGGGCCCGCCACGGGGGGGTTGCCGCCGCGTCCCACCGGGGATCGTTCCCAGCGCTGGCCCTCGGCTCAGCCTCCTTCGGCGGGGCCTCTCCCGAAGCCCTTGTTCATCGGGCATCCGCACTGACTCGGGCTTCGCAGCCCTCAAGTCCCATTTGAGTCATCCTCCGATTCTCCCTGTCTTCGTGATCTTCTTTCGCTCCTTGTGCTTTTCTGTTACGTGCGTTCTCTCTGGCGGCATTGTCCCATCTGTAGTCAGTCCTGTTCTCTTTCTGCCTGATACACCCATCCTGCTCGCTGCCACCTGCTCGGTACCGGCAGTTTATTCCGTGCCCAGATGTGTCTAGCTGCCAGCAGTGCCGATAACAGTATTTTTTGGTTGTTTTTTAAAACTCTGTTGGTGTTGCAGAAACGGACAGAAATCGTGGTCTGTTCCCCCTGCCTCCTCTGCTAACTTTTCATGTTCTTGCCGTTTCATCTTTTCTCATTCTCATAGTACCTGTTTCCACTGAACCATGTAGGAACATTCTCCCATCTCTATAGTGTTCTTGCTTTTACTGCTCTTTCGTAGGCTAATGTGACTTTGGACTCCTCCCTATTTTTCTTTTTTTCTCCTAGTAGTGTTGTGTGCTTCCCTCCCTAACTCTTGCTGTATTCTGTTCAGTGAGACTTTTATTGGTAACTCATTAAGTCACCAATAGGCTCTTGTCTTTGCTTTTGTTCTTTGGTGATTATATCTACCTGCTTTGTTCTGACAGGGAACATACAGCCTGATGCTCCTCATCCCCCTTTCCTCCTAGTTGGCCAGTCCGTAGAACTAGGAAGTGGTTTATGAAGAACAGATGAATACATATGTGATGGGGTAAAGATGTTGCTATGTGCTATGGCAGATGATTCAAGGGGAAGATCGTCTTCTTTCTGATTTTTATAGAAAGAAATGCTAATACATCCCTGATCCTTGAGGCTTGATTTCTTTGTTGGTATGTTACTGCTTTCGTTGGTGGTTTTTTAGTTATAATGAATGGGCCTTTTTTTTCCATTTGAGATGGGTAAAAATAATGTGAGATGAAATGCTGGTGCAGTGATTGTCAGGCTTTGACAACTAACTTGTGTTCACATCCTGTTCTACTACTGCTATGTTCTCCAGTGTTGTATCAAAGCTGTGTTATGCTATCAATTACATTAATTTGGATCTATTTCGATGGAAACAAGCTTTTATGTGCAAGATACGTGGTCTGGTTGGAAACATGGGACCCCTGTTTCTAAACTCTTCTGGAAAGTCAGTTTGTAATTTTATATGGGTTTGTTTTACCACTTTGAAAGCAGAAATAGGTTAAATTTTAGTGTAACTCTAGGTTCAGAACTGTTTATGCCACTTTCAGTTAAGACTTAACCACAAGGTTATTAATAAACTCTGTTCTACTTAGATGATACTGTTTAAAACACTTCTTAGTAGGGCTGCCTTGGCATGTCTTGCTGAAAGAGTTTGTCAAAAATTTGCTTTCACAGACACTTAACAAGCACAGAAGTGGTACTCTCTTTGTGTTTGCTGAAGAAACTGGCTACTGTTAAGTCAGGGTGCACAGTCAGTAGCTGGACATTTGCCATACTGAGTCGGCATTTCCAGATGCAATGGTCCAATCTGTTCAGTTGCCTCGGGAAACAGTGGTTTTGCTGTGGTAGACAACAGAGACATCATTTCTTTTCTGCAATGTGTGTTTTCTCTTCAGACCACTTTTATGGAGACCTCCTAATCTGTTTTATGCTTCTTTATGAAAGAGAGACCATTTTCAAGTTTTTTAAGCCTCCTTGTATGTGGCTAAATAGTTTAGGCCCCCGAAGTAAAGCCAGCATTAGACATTATTTCAGAAGACAATCTCAGCAAAAGTATCTATTTTGTCCTGTTCCTAGCCTTGCTTTAAATTCAACTGCTTCAGGATATACTAGTGTGTTAAAGGCATATAGTTTCTCTGATGCACATCAAATGCACAGTAGCTGCAAATGAAAATGTCTATTGGAGGGGCAGACATTCTATACTGTAAGTTCCCCATAGTGAATTTGTTCACTATGTGAAAATTATAACTTAGTTTTGAATCCAAAGCTGTTTTTTTTTTTTTTTTTAAACTGTGGTTCTTAGGAAGACTGTCCTCTGCTTTATGGAGCAACTTTCATTGTTGCAACAATGTGGTTTAAAGGAACTGCAGGATTCCTCTTCTGGAATTGGATAGGAGAGTTATATTGCATTGTAGCTAACTTGAAGGCTTTTGTTTGAAGAGTATTAAGATGATGACACAAGAAGAAGAAAAGTTTACAGTGCTCTTTAACACTGAGTGGCTTTTTGTCCATTATGGCCTTAATTGCTGTAGAAGGCTGTGAGCTGGTCCTGTAACTGTTCAGTGTTGACCTCTTAAATAAATGATAAGTGGTGGAGGTGAATCTATATAATAGCGTGGAAAAATAACAAAGCAGAAGTGGCTTATGTTCTGAAGAGAAAGCACTTTGTCTTGAATTAAGACTACATCTAAAATTGCATAAAATAATAAAATCTACTTGGTATGACTTGACTTTGAATGCAGCCATCCAGGCTTCTGAAAAGAATAACATCTCACTAGTAACAGTTAAGATAACAGCACTTGATTTTGGTTATAATAGATGGATTTGCATGCGCTGTGTACATACTGCTTATGTATTTTTTGAGTTGGACAAAAGATTAATCAAAATGGTTAATTCGGGTCTTCTGTGAGTTATTTCTCCTTAAATGGAGATTTGCGTTAAGAGAGGTTTTGTATGTAAAAAAAATCCAGGTGATGATGTGTGGATGTATGGAGAGAGGAGTGTGTTGAACACTTAAACACAAAAGCATAAATCCAAATACCAAGATCAACTTTTCAAAATCCTGTTTTCTTGTAGAGTTTTTCCTTTTGTCTTTAAGCAGTACTTCATTACAGGTGAGAGGCCATGTGGTATTACTTTATTGTGGTGAAAAAGCATATATGGCAGATAATATGGGATGAGCCAGATTTCCATACTGTGCACTTCCAGATGACTGACTTATTGAACCCTTAGATATTGTACAGTTATGAAGGCTTGGATATATGGCATTACTATGGAATCTTAAATGTCTGAAAAGAATTCACTGCTTGCTTTGTCAGTGCTTCTGTGCCACAGTGTTTTTCAGTGTCTTTCAGTAAGGCTTTGAGGAGAATAGTGCACAGTGTTACAGTGCACTATATGAAAATCCAGCTTTCATTAGCTTAATTTGTTTTTTGCTTGTGGAAGTTTAGCAAATCCTCCCCAGATTTTTTCACTAGCTTTTTTCCAAGTGTGAGAGCATGAGGGTGGAAGCGCATGTATGTCAAATGCGTGGAATGGAATTTTTTGACCACCTTTGGTGTGATGCTACAGCATGTGGATAACCTAGAGTGACTGTGTATCTTAGGGTGAATTGGCTTGGGAAGTTGTTAGGAGTATACTCAAAATGTGGTGTTGATGTGAATTGCTGCTCTTGCCTTCTTTCTTAATAAATAGCCTTTTGTCTTCTTGCTTAGAATACTTTAATCGGAGCTTTATCTTCCAGTTTCTGTCAAATTTTAGTATTTAATTAATCTACCTATACTTCAGGGCTGATTTTAGTTGTATAGATATAATACTAATAGGTATTTTGTAAAGTAGTAAATAATCGCATATATCGAGATTAAGGAATGTAAAGAATGTGTTGTGACATGTTTGATCTTGATGTCTGAGTCAGTCGATACTTGCTTTTGTAATGTGATAATTGAACACGTATCTAAGACTGTGGGATGTAATTTAATCCAGAGTAAATTTCAGTGTAAAGTAAGATGTTTATTACTAAGCATGTTCACCTTTTTGTTCTGAGCTCTCTGTCATGTAGTAAGAAAACATCCTGCAGCTCTATTAAACTTAATTTCAGAAATGTGAATGGCTCTAGAATTTCTGATATTCTGTACAGGTCTACTTGCAGATTTGTATAATGAAAATAGTTACTGTAATGTAGGTGTCAGAGCATCTGTTACCAAAGAATTATGTGATCATATGAATTTGCCAAGGTTCATGCCTTTTTCATAGAGCGGAAGTTGGAAGTGACCTTGAAAGATCCTCTGGCTCAGTCTTTTATGGGAAGGGGAATCTGGATGAGATTGTCTGACACCTTGTCCAGCCACATCTTGGAAATCTCCAGGGATTGATTGTTCTCACTGTGAAATTATTATATCAAGATGAAACCTCTCAGTGCAACTTATGCCTATTGCCCCATGTCCTTTCTGTGTGGCTCTTTGTGAAAAGAGAGACTAATCCTCTTTGTAGCCACCCTTTAAATATTGGAACACTGTGAGGTCCCCCCTGAGCCTCTTCTTCTGCAGGGAGAAGAAGCTTAACTCCTTCAGTCTTTCCTTAAAGGGTTCTCCAGCCCTTTGATCATCTTCATGGCCCCCCCCTTTGGCTCTTCTTCAGTTTGTCCATGTATTTTTTCAGTTGTGGGGAGCAGAACTGGACACGGTACTTCATGTATGACCTGAGAAGTGCTGACTAGAGTGGGATGATTACATCTTAACCTCTGTTAGTAAGGTCTCTGTTGATGTAACCAGGGTTGGCTTTGCCTTCATTGCTGTGGTGTAGTTCAGCTGATTCGTGTTCAGCTTTGTTGTCCACCAGGGTGCCCAGGTCCCTGTCAGCAGGACTGGTCTGCAGACACACACATCTTAGCCTGCACCAGGCTTCTGGGTTATGTCAGATTTTGAACAGGCAATGAATAGAGATGCCATCCTGGGACCTGAATTTCATTTGTAATAATTTTATCTGATGAAATAACATTGGTTTTAGTATAACGGTCTTTTTATTAAGGAAGATAAACCTGTTTTTCAGGGTTATGTTAAACAGGAGTGCCTTTGCGGGGGAGGGAAAATGACTACATTTCGTGTTTGAGATCGTAGTGAGATGAGCTGTAGGGTTGTAATAATTTATGAAGATCAGGCCACTTGTTCTGCAATGCATTTTTTTTAACTCTTATTTACTGTAATTATGGAGTAGGATGGTAATAAATTTTGTGGATGGGATTTCAAAATACAAACATCCCTCTATATCTTCCCTTTGTTTGCAAGATGATGACAGACTGTAGAAGCTATCAACTTTCTTTTTTAACTACAATTTGACATTCTGTAACTGAATAAATAAAAATGCCAGGTTGTGCAACAAGTGTAATTTGTTTTGATAAAGACTAGACCAAATCAAATTCAATTTTGTTTTGGATAACCTCCCTGGATTCCCACACATTAACATAAAGGAAAGAATTCCTTTATTACTTGGCTTCTTGATAGCGTCCTAAATACCTTTGTGATTATTTCAGTGGCTTAGTGTGTGTGAAAAAAAGATTGGAAGCCATGCATTCAGTCCTTTCTGATGGCAATAGATTATCCAGACAAAGGGCAAAAGTCAGACTTGGAGAGAAACCTGTTCATGTCATGGCTATGCTAAATACCTTTTGGTTTGCTGCCTTGCAGCATGAATATTCTCAGAGTTTGTGGTCAGTCCCAAACATTTTCTGGAGTAGTAAGAGTGGTAGAAGTGAATGTGTCTAGCTAAGCTAGATGTTCCAGTAAAAATCTGAAATGTGGGACAATAAAAACATTCAATCAGAACATTGTATTATATTAAAGTCTTCATTTATTCATTTAGAGGAGAACTGCTGATCCTGTTGAGAAACAGGCACAAGACATTTATTAATTTACTCCTAAAAGACAAGGATTTTGTATTTGAAGTCTTATTTTTGTTTTAAATCCTGTTCATGTTTTTTGAGATTTTGATCTTTAAGGGTTGTCATCTTTTCACCAAGCAAGCTAATGGCAAAGGTGAACAATTACTGCATTAACTAGTGAACTGTAAGGCAGTAATAGAAACTGCATATGCTTCTTGTAGGCATACCTGTACTTTGAGTGGTTTCATTGCTTGCGGATCTGTTTGTCTTCCTAGTGTCTGTAATAAAAGAGTAAATCTATACTGAAAACCGTTTTCATTTGGTCTCTGGCTGTGATTGCATGAGACAATGAGCTTTTGATAGTAAGCCTTATCTAGCTTCCTTTTCCTGTTTTCTCATGAGAAAATACTGCTAGCTTTGCTACTATGCACACAAACACCTATATATATAATTGTGTATAAATATGTGTATATAAGTAAGTTAAATATTTTAATCCTTTTTTGCAGGAAGCCTGTGTCTAGGTATGGTTAAGGAAGGCCAAAATATTAGTGTACAGAAAACTAGAGAAGTGTTTCAGTGCTTGAAGTGTGTTTGTTATGCTTAGGCAAAATAATAATTTTGTATTGTGAAAATGAAGTTGTTTTTCTTCAAAGTAGATACTATCAGGTAGTTGCTGTGCCCTTGGGTATTTGCTGATTGGATTTTGTTCACCCATCAAAGGCTACAGGTATGCTTCTGGGGCTTCCTGTATGAGAATGACCATGATTGCTGACAGTCTGATGTGGTCTTGAAGCTGTTCTCAATTGTAATGCGTGTGAGGTTATTGGTGGGATTTTTGATGTAGGGATTTTTTTCCCCTTTCCACTTTCATTTTGTTCTTGGCATCATTTAGTGAAGAATGTCAGAGAAGCTAATGCTTAGTTTTTAAGCTTTTGAAGAGAACTAGGAAAGGTTTGCAAGGGTAGCACCCAAAGTTAACCAGTGTCTAATGAAAGCAAATAAAGTGACCTCAGTTCTCTACAGAGGAAAGGGATAGGACTGTTAAAAATGAAAACACAACTATATAATAGTTGTATTCATAATTCTTCCCTTTTCTCAATGATTACTCTTGTTGTAACAGCTGTTGCCCAGCTCTTAACTTGGTAATTTGGCTGTATTTTAATAATAACTAATTATGTACTAATTGCCTATGGGGAATTTGGGATGACCCCTGTTTTGCTAGGCTGTTTTTAAAGAAAATATTTAAAAAAGCTTTTATTAGTATTTAAATGGACATAAATTGTCTATCTGTTTCTACAATGCCCAGTATTCTTGTCTTTAAAATACTGTTGGTCTCAGCCTTCATATATGTGAACTGATAACCTTTGCTTTCTGGTTTTCCTAGTGAGTTAACAGTTACAGTGTGTTGTAAGAGGGATGGTTCTACTTAAAGTTGACAGAGCTTTGGTAGTAGTCTTCCTCCTATACCCCCCTTTTTACCCAGATAAGACAGCTTTTAGGACCAGGTAATACTGCTTTTGGGACCTATTGTGTTGGAATGGACTTATGACAATGCATAGGTGTGTGAAGAAATATATGTAAAAATAAGCATAGTGTAGTAAAGCACATTACAGAGCAGATTGCAGCAGTCTGTATCTGCACCTAAGATAACCATAGACATAACTTTTTGAATTTAACAGAAAGCATTATGAACAAGCTTTTTGGCTGAAAAACATGGGCTAAGTTTCAAAGTGAACCTCTGTAAAGGTTATTTGTTACATGTGTACTGTTATTAATTTAGCCTACACATTTGGAAATCCTATGATTAAAACAGTGCATATATCTAAATACTGCATATTCTGGTTTTGTCCAGCAAAGTAGCTGGCAGACCTTGACTTTTATATCAAGGTCTTGCATAATGAAGTAATGTTCTGCTAGGAAGGGTGTTTGTGTCTGTTTCGCTGAAGAAATCTTGCTTTGAGTGTTAATGCTAAAGTAATCTTATTTTGAACTTGTTTGTTAAAGGTGAACCACAGGATAGACTCTGGTGAAATAATGCTTCTAGACATTTTTAATGCATTACTGTTTTTTTCCTCAAGTGAAGCTAGTCGATTAAAAATCAATACTTTGTAGGAGATTAAAAGAATCAAGGGCTTCAGTTGCCTTGAGCTATTGTCAATGCTTAGTTTGCAGTTTTCTAAAATGGGAGAATTCCATAGTTAGAGGTCAATTACATTTTCCTATCCCTGAGGAAAAAAATATCTCTGTTCTTGTTGCAGCAATAAAGGTCAGAGCTGTCTAGGTACAATATCTGTATCTTAAATTCTTATATTAGAAACAACTTTTTACTAATATTCAAGTTGTACTAAAATTATAGTGCTCTTGTATTCATGGTTCTAAAGAAAATTCTTTTTTCCTTTGCATTGATCTGTTTCTTCTTGTTTTCCCTCTCACCCCAGTAATTTATTTAATAGTTGTGCTTGTGTCCCACTCACTGCCTTCCTGCTGTTGCTTGCCTGTATGTGTCATTATTTCTTCTTCATAGAGTGAGACACATATGTTTGTATAAGATCATTATAGAAGAGGTTCTTAGTTGCATGGAGCCTGGAGTAGCATGTGATGAAGTGCTGTTTTGGTGACTGGTTGCCTGAAAAGTTGCTGCAAGGGGAAAAAATACGTGATTAAGCTGCATCTTAGAGAGCAAGTACAATTGGTGGAGCAGGATTAAGCTGCATCTTAGAGAGCAAGTACAATTGGTGGAGCAGGACGACTCCTTCCTCTTCAGAGTGCTTGGGAAAGGAATAATCCTGAATTCCTTTCCAGGGCCTTTTGAAGGTTGGGCTTCGGCTGTGGTTTGCCTTGCTGAGCTGTGGGCAGTTAAGTGAGCGGGACCCGCACTGTTGTGCTGTGTGGGACTGCAGAAGCATGCTAAGGCAACTGGTTTTACTTCTTACACCTGCCAGAATCTTGAGTACCCAGAGATCACTGATCACCTTTGGTGAAGATCAGTTGGGCAGCTTGAGTTTATGTATCCTGTGGAAACAAAACAGTAGAACACTGAATACTAGAAAATAATAAGGCATAAGTTATTAAAATCCAAGTAGGAAGTCATTAAAAGAATGCCAATCAAATGCGGCTAAGGCTGTAGTTAAGGTACCTAACAAGACAACATTGTTTAAACCAGGTTTTGTAAATGGTTATTTTAATGTTAGAAAGCTAATTATAAAATGTTTTAAAACAAACTGTGCTTCTGTACAGATTTTAATATATTTGTGCTCATCATACATGGTTGACATTTTAACATCTCAGAAAAGGTGATGTAGAACTAGAAGATACTCAAAGAAGGAGGGAGTAAAGGTGATTTGGGATATTGGACAGCTTCATTTATGACTTGTACTTTTTAGTTATGTAAAGGTAGTTAAGGAGCATTTTGACATGTCTGAAAAATCATTTCTGGTATAGAAAGGGAAGAATGATTAACTTGTCATTTTTCCATTACAAAACAGTGGTATCCAAAGAATTACTTTCATGTAAAAAAGAAGACACTTCTTTTTATACAGTACAAATAGCAGAATGTGGCTTTGCAATATGTTGTAGAGGCCAAATTATAGATGGGCTTAAGACGTATGAGTGGACACTAGAACCACTGGTAGTTCTTAAGTATGCTACTGCAATTTGGCTTTTCAAGCTAGTGTTTGCTGAAGCTCTGTCATGTAAGTTTGCCCTAATATAAAGTGATCCACTTGTATAGTTATCTCTAAACACATTTCTGGCACTGAGTGCAGCAATATTGATGTAGGTATGTATTTAAGTTACTGTGGCAGCTGTTAGATTTTTAAGGCCACCTCAGTAGATCACTTGCAACATCTGATAGTATACGTAAGCCTGACAGTATTTGTGAGCCTAGATCCAGGGCTTGGGTGATCCAGCTTGTGGCATTCCTGTACCTGGCTCAGGATGGAGCTCTGAAACTGGAGTTAGCTACTAAATCTGAGAGAATCTGTAGAGGTGTGTGTTTGAGAGGAGCTTTCATAAACCCAAGCAGAATAAGGTAATGGCGGAGGGGTGGGGAAACATGCCAAGGAGAACAGAATGCTGAAGGAATGGGTGTGCCTGAAATGCTGCTTTTCCGGTAGATGCTGATGCCATCTGCAGGTCTGAATTTGATGCCATAATGAGCTTGGGATTTAAAATCATCAGTCTAAGAACTTAGGTTATTTCCTCTGTTGTTGTGAACAGCTTTCTTTTAAAGTTTCAGTTGTGTGCTTATGTAGTAGCTCAATAATTCACTCACCTCTGAAATAAGAGATGTTTGAGGAATTTCAAGCTTATTATTTCAGGAACTTCAAGCTTATTATTTCAACCTGCCATGCGCAGATTATAGGTCATGGTGGGCTTTGGTGTGTAAGGGATGGCCAGTAACTTCATATCTCTTCTGTGGAATAATCAAGACCAACAGACTGATGGAGTTGGATGACAAGTGATTAAAAGGGAAGCATTATCAAGTTTCGCTAATACACAGGTATCAGCATCCTGGTTGACTGGAGCCAAGTAACTCTGAGTTACAAAATCAACATGTGGTAATTTGGTCAGAATGAGGCTGTTTGGGTGATTAAATGGTTTTACTTTTTAACATATCAGTCACAATTCAGCATTTTTATGAAAGATGGAGCCCTGAGGAGATCAAAGACTTAAACTTCCTTTCAAGTTCCCTTTTCTTGTGTGTCAAGGCACAGTATGAGAGGTCCCTGTTGCCAGAATTTGCTCCCAGGTGAATATTTTAACATTTTAGCAGCGTCAGGGAAACTGGGGAAAAGACCAGGAGCTTCACGGTACTATTACGAGTTGTAGCTCAAAAGAACAGGAATCCTCTTTAAAGATAATAGTATCTGAAAAGAAAAAAAAAACCAACAAAACCCCATTGTTTTCCATATTTTCTTTTTTCTTTCCTTTTTTCTTTTTTTTTTTCTTTAAGGTAGTCTGTTGCTTGGGGTGACCTACTTTCTATATGTCAGCATAGATACTTTATATACAACAGTATATTAGTAACTCGGTTTTCCAGCACATGTTGGTGTCCAAGACTATGGTGCTGGTCCTGGACATTTAATCAAATTCTATTCAAATGCTATTAGAACATTGCTTCTCTGTTTTTAATGTCAGTTAGAGATTTGCATATTTTTTTCTCCCAGAAATGTTTGCTCTGTAGCAACTTGTAAGTCTTGGGTTGTGTCAGCAGTGTTGAGGTGATGCACAGCAGTTCTGGTGGTTGCTTCCAGCACTGTGCATTTTATAGTCACTCGTTGATCAGGGACAGGCAGTCCTGGGAATAGGGAGCTCTGTGATGAGCTCTTATTGCTGTTGTGGGCAGACATCATCTGAGCACAGCAGCCAGTCAAGCCTCTTGAGAGGCTGGATGTGAAAAAACAACGTGTGAATCTCAAGTTGACTATAAATGTGAGATAGAGCTATAAAGAATTAGGCTGAGGCTACCACTATGTTTTAGATCACCAGATACCTGCTAGATAACTGCTTTGGTCTTTAGTGTGGGTCAGTTATTTCAAAGTATTGCATTCTCACTGCTAATCCAAGTTGCTTGGTGAGTCCACCATCTAGAAACTATGTTAAAACTATTTATTCAATAGACAAAACCTGTTTTTCACCAGTTGTTCAAAACAAGTATTCAGAATTGATTAGTTACCTAAAAATGTTGCAACAAAGCTCTCAAACTTTCTGCATATTCAGTGTAGAAAATAATACTATTTCTGCTGTTCTGATTATTGAGAACTGTATTCTCTAATGTTTATTTCTAAAGTCAGAAAAATCAGTTTTGTGTAACAAGATTTGCCTTGGGAATGAAGATGTTATTCTTTTCAAGTGTTCATTTTGATCTAATTTTGTGTTTCCAAAATGACTCTTGCTAGCTTCTGTCTCACAGGGTGCTATATCTTGTCCTAATTGTAGCATTACAAAAACTTGAGATGAAGTGTAAGTAGACCAATGTATTTGCAACGCTCTGCTCTTTTCACACTTTAAAACATTCAATCACCATTTTAGATAATTATGTCAAGCAGTAAAGTCACCTTAAAAATAAAACTATGAAAAAGGTAAAAGAAAGCCATTTCATGGTTAACACTGGAGAGTTATGTGGCAACAAAAAATTGTCTTTCCAGTTGATTTGTGAGATTCACAGCTAAAAATCACTTTGTGATATCATAGAGTAGTTAGGATTGGAAAGGACCTCAAGATCATCTAGTTCCAACCCTCCTGCCATGGGCAGGGACACCTCACACTAAACCATACCACCACCCAAGGCTTCATCCAGCCTGGTCTTGAACACCGCCAGGGATGGAGCATTCACAACCTCCCTGGGCAACCCATTCCAGTACCTCACCACCCTAACAGTAAAGAATTTCTTCCTTATATCCAGTCTAAACCTCTGCTGTTTAAGTTTCAACCCATTACCCCTTGTCCTATCTCTACAGTCCCTAATGAATAGTCTCTCCCCAGCATCCCTGTAGGCCCCCTTCAGATACTGGAAGGCTGCTATGAGGTCTCCACACAGCCTTCTCTTCTCCAGGCTGAACAGACACAACTTTCTCAGCCTGTCTTCATACGGGAGTGCTCCAGTCCCCTGATCATCCTTGTGGCCCTCCTCTGGACTTGTTCCAACAGTTCCATGTCCTTTTTATGTTGAGGACACCAGAACTGCACACAATACTCCAAGTGAGGTCTCACGAGAGCAGAGTAGAGGGGCAGGATCACCTCCTTTGACCTGCTGGTCACACTCCTTTTGATGCAGCCCAGGATACGGTTGGCTTTCTGGGCTGTGAGTGCACACTGAAGCTGGCTCATGTTCATTTGCTCATTGACCAACACCCCCAAGTCCTTCTCTGCAGGGCTGCACTGAATTTCCTTTTTGCCCAACCTGTAGCTGTGCCTGGGATTGCTCTGACCCAGGTGTAGGACCTTGCACTTGGCATGGTTAAACTTCATGAGGTTGGCATCAGCCCACCTCACAAGTGTGTCAAGGTCCCTCTGGATGGCATTTCTTCCCTCCAGTGTATCAACAGAACCACACATCTTGGTGTCATCGGCAAACTTGCTGAGGGCGCACTCAATTCCATTGTCCATGTCAGCAACAAAGATCTGGGGAAGGAAACCTCAGTTTATCTTTCTGGAGGGCATACTTTTAAGCAGAAGGATGTGACTGAGTTTTTAAATCAGAAGGTGGCATTATTTATGTTGACAGTGTCTCTCTTAAATCCAAACAAGTATGTAATTAATGATGATAAAAATACTGCTAATAGTGCAAGAGTTAGCAAATAAAAAACCCAATCCAGAACAAATAGGACCTTTCAGAGTTGTTCCATTAGGACATGATGGAGAAAATGCAGAGAACTTGCTTGTCCTGTTAGTTTATTCAGAATGGTTTTAAGGGCAATAGGCAATGAAACTGAATGTGTGCCAGCTCTGTCCTAATTACAGTTCACAGCATGAAGTATTAAGTTGAATTGAGACTGCACATGGTTTAAATTAGTATGTTAAACTCTGAACTGTGGCACACCAGGCGCTGGCATGTTTGATTTAGGAACGATTTAGCTTTGCAGCAGTCTCCAGGAGGAAGATGAGTTGATAGCTAATGCTGAGAGTCTGTTTTTCAGAGCCTTCTCTCAGGTTTTGTTCCACAGCAAAATGTCAAGTTTGACACCATGAATTTTACATTGGTAATAAAGGAGCTGTTTGAAGATAACATTGCAGGGATAAGAAAAATACCTTATTGTTTTTCCATGTTTGTATCCTTAATAAGTTTTTTCCCTCCACATTTGATTCCGTGTCAGCTTTGCGAATATTTTATTTTTGAGAAAACATGTATGCTCTACTTCATATGTACTTCATATGTATCCCATACTTCATATGTATACTGTACTTCATGTTGATACAGCTAATGAATAATGATTATGTATGTGCGTGTAGGTAAAAAAATTGCCTTTACATAAGAAACTAACTTGTGAGTCTTTAAATGCCATTTAAGCTCAGTACATAAAGTCTTGTAACACTCTACAAAGGTAATAGTCTAATAACAGGGATGAAGGGTGTAATCTCTTAGTGTTTCAGGAGAGGCTGCAAACAATGAAATAGAAAAATTTTTCCCCTCTCACTTCTTTGCCTAATAATATTGCCTTTCTTCACAGGTTTGCTTCTTACGGTATTCTCATCAAAGCATGACAATGTTATAAGCAAGTGAAATAAAAACAACCAAGCTGCCTTGTGTCTGTTCTATAATGATATGCTTTCCTTCAAAGTGAATTACTAGATAATGTGGAATTAAAACTTTATTAAGAATTCCAAGCATCTTCACCCCATTTCTCAGAACAGAATGTAATTTCTGCTTTTATGAGCAGCAATGGAAAGCAGCAAAGCCCAGATTTGCTGCTGATAAACGTACCTAGAATATTGCTATGAAAAGTGAGTGTATAATGATATTTCCTTATCTAAGCAGATATATATGAATATTGTGGGGAGTATTTGAAGGATGGAAGCAGAAAACAGGGCAGAGGCTGAGTAAGGGGAGCATCACTTTAGCAGAAAAGGGAAAGTAGTGTAGTTTTTCAGTGGTGGGGACCAAATGTGTATGCACTCCAGCTGGTGTTAGCAAACACCCAAAATGCTTGAATAAGTCTGAGTAGACTAGAAACTGGTACTTAGTGAGATAAAGAGACCATGTCTCTGTGTGTATATAAAAATAAATAAAGTTGTTTGCTGTAACTTTTTGTTTGCTAGTAACACATTGTTGGTCTTTAGAGGATAATAAATTAATTCTTGCTATTTCTTTATGGAGGCTGGGAGGAAGGGAATCCAGTGACTATGGGAGCTCTATGCTTTCTCAGCCTGAAGTTCTTCACTGCTTATCTCCCATGTTTGCAGCATGATCCTGCAGATTGGATCTCAGGCTCAATAGCTACTAGTGGATTCATCTGTACCCACTCTCCTTCCAAATCTTAGTCTTTTATTTCCACTTTGTTGCATCTAGTTTCAGATAGGTTACTTGAATTTGTTACACTCAAAAGTTTATTAGAAGCAAAAGGAGTGATCACTGTTTGCAGTCAAGAATTTGCAGTTAGTCTGGTGCGAGTTTTAATGGTCCAACCACAAAATTGATAGTTGAGTTAGTGCTCCTAGTGTTTGTTTCAAATTGCATATGATCAAAATGATAAATGAACAATCTTAGTAGTAGCTACTCTTTCTCTGTGCTATGCCCACCCTTCTAAGGTGGATGGTTTCATTTGGGAGGGAGGGATATAGCCAGTCATCAGCCTTCTGACCCACTACTGGGAAGTCTGTGAGGTTGATGTTGTTGGCTGTTCTGGGTTCAGCTGTAGCAGTTATTTTTCTCCTTCATAGTAGCTGGTGCAGTGCTGTGTTTCAGCTTTAGTCTGAGAACAATGCTAATAACACACCAATGTTTTAGTTGTTGCTAAGTAATGCTTACCTTGATCAAGGACTTCTCAGTCTCTCATGCTCTGCCAGTGGGAGGGCACAAGAAGCCAGGAGGAAGCAGACACAGGACACCTGACCCAGAGTAGCTAAAGGGGTATTCCGTACCGCAGCACGTCATGTCCAGTGTATAAACTGGGGAGAGTGATGTGGAAGGCCCAAATGGGCTCGGGTCAGGATGGGTATCGGTTGCAATTTTAGTGCGTATCACTTGTGTTGTTTTTTTTCCTTTCCCTTTTTAGTTTTATGTTCTCTCCCCTTGTTGTTTCCCTTATCACTATTAGTAGTAGTTTTATGTTATACTTTAGTTATTGAGCTGTTCTTATCTCTGTGAGATATTTATAGCCCCCAGCCTGTCTTATCCCGTGACTTCCTAGGCTTCCACAGTTGTTCCATACCTTTATCTCCTTATACTGCTTTTTATTGCAACATATTAGATAGTTTACTTCACTCTGAATAATTATTATTGCCGTGTTAGTTCCAGACAGATGTGTAATGATAAGTACACAACTGTACAAAGCTACATAATAGCTAAACAAAGTTGGTAATAGTCGTTGATCAGTAGACCGTTGCTGATCAATGCTAAAACAAATCTCCAGGCAGGCCAAGAGATGTTCAGACAGAGCTAATAAGTCTCAAGGGTTGTGTTACGAGCTTAACACAAAGCCTGTGGCCCATTGCAAGTGATGCAACATCAGGTTTATGGGCTACATTTTATTTATTTTACTTACTTATTTTACGTTGTTCTGTGTTTTATTTCTTGTATTTAGGGTACTTAGATCATCTTGCATTTAAACTTTACAGCAAATGTACAGTTAAGCAAAGGCCAGATAGATGGGAAGTGTGTTCTTCTTTATTTTGTATTCAAGAAAGTGAAAGAAATAAGCTTTGAAAGTAGATTTTAGCAGTGGTACTTCTTCCCTGAAATTATGCTTTTGGAGAATTATTCAATATTGGGTTGTTACATAATGTAAACCAAATTATTTGATGATACTGTTTTGTTCTGCCCCTAGAAATAATTTTAAATAGAATGTACTATCTTAGGCTTAATTCTATAAGTAGTCTTTGGCCATTTTCTTTGTTTTGGGTGGAGACAAGTATTAGACTTTTCTATATTGGTGAGAAAAATCTAATTGATTTTTCTCAAACTTACTGTAGCTGTTGATGTTCTCATGCTGGCTTTTATGATTATTTAACATTGTTGAAACAAACCACTAGGTGGCAATGTCAATTAAAAAAATCCAAGAGGTTCAGTTAGAGTTGTCATCTAAAAGTGGATGCTGAACTGTAGCTTCGATTACAGTGAAGGCATTAAACTTTCTTGTATGTAAACTTGTCTTTATCTAGAGAGGAGGTGTTCTGCAAAAACACTTCGTGTGGATGGTTGGTAACTGAGGACAGTGAGATATATTTGCTTGGGTGCAAAGGAAATGTCTTCACTTTCATGTTTGGAGTATATTTTATGCATTTGAATAGGTAAATTATTATCATAGTACTTGATGAAACTTGCTTTAGCCTGCTGGTCAGAATGAGTTAATTGGGGTTGGATTGGTCTACTTGAGAAACAAATCCTCACTGGTGTTAATGTAAAAGATTTAAACTAAAGGTAAAATCACTGTGACTTTACATACGGCTGTGGATGATCTTCTGAAATACTGAATGTGTCTGTTACAAGCAGACACTTGTTAATGGATGTACTGATTATATCTTCTTTGGTGTAGGTGCCACTGTACAGCATGCAGGCTGGGTTTGTATGTGGGATAGAAGACTGAAGAGACTTGTCATTAAATAGCTGGTGAAAGCAATCTGCTTCCTGCACAGCTTTAGAAACCATGTCCTTATTTCACAGGACTTATTGGAGGTATCTTGTCCTTTCATTTAGATAGGTATATACTTTTTCTTCAGTGCTTTTAGTGAAGATGCTGTTGCTAATGTTCCTGCTTAAGTTTTTCCTACTTAAGCTTATATCACAGTCCTATTTGGTGTATTACTTTGGGAATATATAAAACGAAATTGCTGGCATGCAGTAACAGTGGCCTTTCTACTTGAGTGTGGTTTTACTGGAGCTCCTATCTGTCTGCTCCATCCTGCCTGTATCACTCCACATGTATTTTTGAAACATCTATGTAGTATTCTGTTCTCTCATGAGAGTTAATAAGACTGTGATGGTCTATCCCTCCTAGGAGCTTTAGTTCTTTGGGATTTATCCCCAGTGCTTTGTGCTGTTACTAATGGATGAGTCACTAACCCTGCTGTGGTTCTTGGGTATTTTGAGGAAGGTAGAGCTTTCTCTTGCTTTAACTCTTGGTCTTTATAGTCAGGTTTTATAATCGTTTTATCAGGCAGTTGCTAGAGGAGCTAATTTATCATGGGGTGGTTTGTATTTTGCCTTTCTCTGTTCTTGTCTGCTGTGTAAAGCAGTGACTTTGCCTCTTAGTCCTCAGGTCATGCAGTTTCTCTGAAAGTATTTCTGGTGTGGGTGATACAGGAGAGGCATTCCCTTGAAGTACTATTTTTGAAGCAGTTGTAAATGCTTAATTTAATGATCTTTGTATGCAGCTGACTATCATAGATCAGACTGGACTACTTGCTAGAGAGTAAGTTGCTATGTCTTGGTATGTGAGGTCTGGGCAAATAAGGATCCTGCCTCAAATTTTGGGGTGGGAGATATTTTTTGTTTGGTTGGTTTTTACAGGTTTGATTTACTTTCAGTTACTTCTCCATATCTTCATATCTTCTCCATAGCTTTTAAAGATAAATAATGAGATTATTCTTGTTATTGTCACCGCAACTTGACAGTTAAGTAACCTCCGTAAGTGTGGGCAGATTAATCTTGCGTATTACACTAGATGCTTAAACACAAACAACAGGAAAATATTTCCAGAACAGTATTCTGTGGTAAAACCTATGTTTGCTGAGTCTGCTATGATTTTTATTAAGTTTAATAATTCATAGTTTATGTACTGTACCCTCAGAGGATGTGTAGAAAATGCTTCATGGGTATGGGTTATCTTAGGCATAAGGAGCCATAAAGCCACATCAATACTGTATCTGGGATAACTAAGCAGGGAATGTAAACAATAAAATTCACTTAGGAAAGGAACATGAGGCAAAATGATTTGGGAAATGCTGTTAAAGGTTTTTAGACTCTGACCCAGAATCCAGTGCTGACTTTGTTGCTGTGTGTCCTGTGTTCAGCAGTAGCAGTCATTTTTCTCCTACTTAGTAGCTGGTGCATTGCTGTGTTTTTGACTGGAGATATAGAGAGCTGGTGGTATAGTGGTGGGCATAGCTGCCTTCCAAGCAGTTGACCCAGGTTTGATTCCCGGCCATCACACCTCGAATTAAGGTAAGGGAATGTCTCCCTCATAGGCTGACCACCCGAGGAGGGGAAAAAAAGATGTGTAATTGTTAAACATTTCTATTATATGCCTCCCAGAGTATAGAGGTGGTGACCACACTGGGAACACAAGCCAGATCAGTTTCATGGTCAATGATTCTACTGTATTACAAGTCATTACCATAAAGTACAGCGAAACAGGAACCTTAGCCCAGGCCCCCCAGCCGATAAAAGCTAACACAGGAAATACTAACTGTAAATAAGGTACAACATGCTGAAACTGAGATCAAGAGCAGCAACTTTGAGAGCCAATAAATCAGCATTGCGATACATGACTATTAATCCGAAACAGTGAATGCTTATCACAAATACATTTAGACACACTCTGGTCAGATCTGTCATTATCTCAACCCTTCGAGCCCCACTGGGTGCCAAAAAGAACTGCTGTGGTTCTGGGCTGCCGGCTGGGCTTAAACCATTTTTCCTCTTATTGGTATTCACTGCTGCATGTTCCTGTAGGTGAAGTATTTTGCTTGGTGTTTCTTCTTCTGTTATAAAAGACACCTCTAATTCTCTTAGCCATCCTTTTCTATTTTCGTATGTGTGTATTGTAGCCAAAAATAATGTTGTGTCGTTTCTGCTAAAAAGCTTTTTTCGCAGGTGTGGCATATACTTTGCACAGTGGGTGTCTGTGCCCTCATGGTGTACTTACTCTGAATGCTTTGCTTTCTGTGACATCCATGTTACCACAGGCTTGCTGTGTCTGCGCCTTTGAAAATGTTTTTCCTTCAACACTTTTCTAACACTTTACAGTAATTTCCACCTTGCTGTTGCTCTCTTGCCTCTTCAGGCAGCTCCTGGTTCTATAGGGACCAGGACAGAGGTGACACGAACTGAACATTCTTTGTGATTCAGTGCCCATTGTGCTTTGCTTGTTCTGACTTTTTCTCTGATGTTTGGATGGTCCTTCATTAGTCTTCCTCTTTTTGTGAGGGGTCCCATTGAGTCCTGAATACCACTGTTCCTGTAAAACCTAGGTCTTCTGTTACCGACTTCAGCTGGATTAATCACTAAGCAGGTCCCTGATCGCACTCATGTCTGGGAGAGCATTTTTTTGTCATCTTTGGAAACAAGAATCCTTGAATAGTTTAAACCCACCCCTCAACAGCAAATCAACAGATGGACAGCTTGAACTAGCAGCAAGTATCCTCTCAGGATTGTTGCTTTTTTGACCAAGGCACATCGGAAAGTGGGAGGTTTTGTGGGATGTCTTGGTTTTTTCTTTTGTATGCCTCACATGCTGCAAATGTCAGCTCTGTTCACTCCTTCCATTTAAAGTGGTTCCCCCCCCAGTGCTTTCCAATTTAAAGCTTATTGACTTCTTTGGGTTTTTTTCCCCTCCATCCAAATAACAATTCTGTTACTTTCTTTTCTGCTTCTTGAAGGTAAACCAGGTACATAGCACCAGAATTTGTCTCCCAGAGACCAACAGAAAAGTACCTGGCTTTGTGTCTAGCAGCAGGGCTTCACTGGGTAGCAGGGATTGCAGACTGCTTCTGTGGTAAGGGAGATGGAAAAAGAAGACTATGGAGAAGGTCCCCTACAGCAGTAGAGGTTGAGCACTTAGTATCCAAGCTAATTGATCCATTGTTTCTCTAGAATCACCAGAAGTGCTTAAAATCATAGAATGGTTTGGGCTGAAATGGACTTTAAAGCTCATCCAGTTCCAACCCCCTGGCATGGACAGAGACACCTTCCATTAGACCAAGGTGCTCAAAGCCCCTGAGCACCCTGGCCTTGAACACTGCCAGGGATGGAGCAGCCACAGCTTCTCTGGGGAACTTGGTCCAGTGCTTCACCACCATCACAGAAAAGAAGCAGTAAATTTGTTTATTGCTGCTGCTTTTACCTCATTGTTTGTACTCAGGAGGCATTACCAGTATGTATCTGTTTGTAGACCCTGGTAAATAAAAGGTCTTTGTTGTACATTTTTGTTCTAGTGGCTCCTTAAGTGTTACCCACAGGCAGGGTAAAAAGATTTGCGGTGACTTTTCAGAATTACAAGAAACATAATATACATAGTAAGTGTTGGTGGTGGTCTGAGAAATTCTGAGCAATGGCAGTGGTCTTGGCTCGAAAATCTGAGCCCATCTGCTGCATGTGTGGTTTTTCATTCTTCAGTACTGCATGCTTTTGAGAAATGGGATGAGCAAAGCCCTGATCTATTTTTAGTAGCTGCAATACAAAAACATTCCTTTGTGTGTAGTAGAGCTTTTAACTTGTTTTTTATTTGAAAAAGAAGAGCAAATGCAATGCATTTTGGCTGCAGGGAATTATATGACTCATTTAGTAAATACTGAATACAAAGAAAAATAGTGTTTCCATTGTATCACAGTTCTTTGCTGTGTTTCTGTTGTCTCGGATTTTAATAGGGAAATTATCCAAGTAAGTCCTAGGCCCAAGATGTTGATCTGAAAGATAATGATGCTACAAAATCTAGGTGTTCCCATTAAATTAAAATTCCTTTCAATTCTTGTTCAAGTATTTGTTTACAGGGTACGTGTGGAATTTGACTTCATTTCTACTGCAATAAAAGGTGAACACTCTGTCAAACATGAATGAAGTTTGAAATACATAGAGCTGTATAAATGACAGGCAATATCTACAGGGTTAAAACTGAAATTTGAGCTGGCAGAACAGCCAGTTATCTGTGTGCTGTGAATAATTTGAACATAAAGACAAACTGAAATAGTGAAAGGGGTCTCTGTTGCACCAACAAAAACCACCAACCAACCAAATAAGCTGCTGCTTTTGGTATGCCCTAGTATGTTTTTTAGATTATAATTTCTTGTCTGTTTAGTCTTTCCACAAAGATTTGTGAGTCTTGTGGGAGCAAGCGGGGCACTGCCCATCAGTTAATATTACAACTCAGCTGCATGCTTGGGTTCATGTTTTTCCCATTTCTGCTTGTACTGCATGGTCACTAAATCAGTTAAAAATGTGCTATTTAAAATGCGTCACAGAAGAAAATATTTAGTATTTTATTACAAGGATCATGGGCAGTGTATTAAGAAATGCAGTTGTCCTTGTAACTGTCATGATACCGTACCCAGCATGACTTTTCTCACTTGAAGAATGAAAATCTTAAATAATATCCTGCTCTGAGATGGGTGAAGGATCCCAACCGCTGTCTTGTTCAGATTTCTTGTGAGCACTGTCCTCTTCTGCAGTGAGTTTTTCTTTGTATAAAACTTTTCTTCTTATCCTTTAGCATAGGAATTATATTTTGTTTTGGTGGATTTAAGAGCTGAGAACACACTGGCTTCTAGTTTTGTCTAAAATAGTCAAGTAGAAGAGGTATCATTTCTTCATACTGTGGCATGCTTAAAATTCTCTACTAATTTGCTTTAAATGGTATCTGCTAATGAAACTAATCTCCACGTTAACATGTTGAGGGGCTAAGATGAGCTTTACATGATAATAAATCCCTTGATGTGAATATGAATCAGGCATAGACTGAAAATAGTAGTGAGCACTGAAATACATATTTTTTTCTAACTACTGAGTACAGGTAGTATTCCACAGAAGTCAAGAGAGCTCTGAAATCTCCAGAGACCTAACAAGCTTTGGAAGCAACTACCATCTTTAGGCTAGTCTGT
This sequence comes from Melopsittacus undulatus, assembly GCF_012275295.1. Classification (NCBI taxonomy): domain Eukaryota; kingdom Metazoa; phylum Chordata; class Aves; order Psittaciformes; family Psittaculidae; genus Melopsittacus; species Melopsittacus undulatus. The sequence continues at coordinate 28,722,824 of NC_047531.1, forward strand.
AAACTGAATCAGGACGAGTTATGGGTCTCAAAGACAAACCTTCATGAAGATGTCTGGGAATTGCAGGCGGGGCAGAAAATGTAGGACTGTGCTCCCCTGGTTTGGGCAGGTGACAGAGTTTCACCCTTGTGTGTCAGGAAGGGGTATCAGAGGAGTATTGGGGAAGCTTGTAGTAACTGCAGTAGGAAGTGGTGGGATGAAAGGTTCAAATCATAGGCAATCAGGATCTGTTAAATATGCAATACATTTAGGACAAATTCCTTGTGATTATTTTTGCAAGTATTTCCACCCCTTTTGGTTTATTTTATGAACATACTTGAAATCTTAATATACAATAATTTAAAAATTATTACTGATTACATTATCTTAATAAATACTATTAACTGTGGAAATCAGAGTGGGAAGGGAAAAGGGTACTTCTGTCTCCTGATTTAAATTGTGGGCGTAGTTAAATATTTTTTCCCCCCTCTAAAATCAGTGTCATTGAGAAAAAAGCACTCCTGGATGACCTTGTCATCCCTTTTCCTGCTGAGAGTGTGCTTTATGCCTAGTGCATTGTACTTCCTTGTATTTCTGAAGGAATGAGGAAAACCGTGGAATCATGTTTTGTAGCAAGAGTACGTTCCCTCTGTTACAGTTCTCTCTATAGTCCTGGTGTTTGATTTTTACATTTCAAGAGAGGGAGTGTGGAGGCTGTTGCATAATATATAGCTTGAGAATTTGAGTTTTCTTGGGACATGAGATTTTTATGGTTTTCATCTTCCTCTAAGTGTGAAGGCAGTTGTGCCCAGTTTTTGTCTTTGAGAACTGCTTCATGCTTACCTTATGTGATTTCAGTTAATACTGTTTGGAGAAATTCTCAGGCTTTTTTCCTTCAGTTTTCAGCATGAAGGGAATTTAGGTGTTGGCTTCATTAGACTCCAAGCCTTGCTAAAAATAAGGCTGACTTGTGAGACCTGAGATGATGCCATTTGGTTTGCCTTTGCATTTGCTGTTTCATAAACAGAAGCATTGTATAGTAACACACCTATACTGATATGCAGATTTTTAATGGAGAATTTGAAGTTAACTTCTCCAAAACCCTGGAGAAGAGCTGATTTTGGAGAATACCAGTGCATGTGGTTGTTGCAGTACCCCAACAGTGAGGATTTTTTTTTGTTTTGACCTAGAGTTTGCTATTTGGCTGCAGTTCAGCTTTGACCCAACTGTGCTGCGGATTTCCCTTGTGTTTGGGAGGGAATTAGGCTGCAGTGAACATTATTATGCTGCACTTGAGATGTGCTGCTTTGGAAAATGTGCTTTTGTGTTCTGCAAACCTGGAACTTCTCTCTGACAGGGATTTGTGACTATTATATTTGGGACTCTGGCTATGGTGGAATGTGTGTAGAAAGCAAAGCTTTTGGAAGCTCTCATCACTGTTTTTACAGCTAAAACTTACTATTTTAGTTTTTAAGGTATTAGTCATTTCTATCGTATGAGTCTACCTGAGTATCTTAACTGCAGTGTGCTTTATAGATACGATATTTCAGACACTAATATATACATTATGGTCTGCTGGGGCTATAATTTCAAAGAGAGACCCAAAGGTATCAGTTTTATGCTGTTCTTTAGCTTGTGCAGTATTCTGTAACAATGCATAGAGAAATGATTAGTGTGAGTGAAGCTAATACTGTTGTTTAAATTTTTGAATATCATTAGGATAATGTCATTGCCTTAAAAGAGACATTTTGCACTTGAACTGAGGTGAAAAGTGTGAATTGGGCAGAAGTGCCTGAAAAGCTTATATTTTGGTTATGAGAGAAGCACAGTCAAAGCACTGGTCTTCCGGTATCAAATTAAGCCACCAAAAAGTACGAAGGGACACAGCTTAATTTTAATACCAGCAGAACAGGGAGAGGAAGCTAATTTTGCTTTAAATAAATTAGATCACTGAGGAGGCTGCTTGGGAATTATTTAAAAAAATGTAATCATAGAAATTAGCATATTAAATTTTTCTGGGTCAGATTTGGGGAATGAAGTTTTAAACCAGGCATTAGGGCATTTTTTCATATTATGTGAAGACTTCCGTGGAGATATAAACCCAAAGCAACTAGGAATACTTAGCTACTTATTTAGGCAATGAGGGGGGTGGGGGTGGAAAATCTGACTTGTAAAGGAGAAACCTCACAGTCACTTACAGGGGGCTGAAACATGCATAATTAAAATATTAAATCACGGTAAATTATTCCAGCATGAGCCTACTTCTGAATTTGCTTCATTATTTGATTGTGATGCTACTGGTGATGAACTGAAATCAAGAACTTTGGTAATTTTATAATTCCATTATAAGGAGATGAATATGATTAGATTTATAACCTCAGCGTTATTGTGCTGATTTTTAGGTACTTGTAGCAATGCATATGTTTGAATCAAGTGTTCTTGAATTACTGTTTTAAATACATCAGTAAATCACACTTTTATTTTGCATAAGACCTACATTTAACTTTGTTTTGTACATTTTAGGTTGCTCATTTTTTTTGTTACTTGTAGCACGTTGATATTCTAAATTGAAAAAAACATTGGGGTTTTTGTAGTGACTTGTGCTAGGTAAATTCCTAAATGACCTTCAATAATTTAACCTCAGATTCATGAAAGGTTTAGGCTCCTACTTTCAATGTGTGACATGTCAGAGGTCACTTAGAAAAGCATCGTTTAGGTAGACAAAGGAAACTGTTCAGTTCCATATCAGACATGAGCTAGTGAGACTCTGCAAATAAATTCCTTCTTTATGTGCATCTCATTTACAGTTATTAAATTACCAAATAAAAGTTTAATGATGTTTTAGGCACTCGGAATGTTTGTACAGTCAGATTCTCCATCAGAGCAGGAATTATTTGTCAGATCTAAACCAGATAAAAATTAAGAGGGTGGGTTTAATGCTTGTGATGTTTTAAACAGGACATATATTTGGTTTTATCCCTTCAAGTGACGTATGTGTGCTGCAGAATTTCCAGAAGTAGAATTGTCACACTCATTTGTGGGCTGACGAATCTTTTACGTACCTAATACTATATGTGTTTTAGAAAGTATTTGCTCATTTTGTCTGATATTGATACTTCTGTTAGAGATGACTGGAGATGTTAGTTTTTCTGTGCAGCAATATCTTTATCTTAACTGTATAGTTATAAACCCGGAGCCCTAATACCTTTTCTAGTCCTTTGGTAAGAAAGTAATTAGCTAGCTAATAGGCTCCAAGTAAAGGGAAAGGATAAATTCCTATGAATGTTCTCAGGATGTTTATATTTGGAGGAGTACTTGGTTTATAGTCTGCCTTCCAAGAGAAAAAAAGTTGTTCTGAGCCTCATTAATTCCAGGGTTTTATCTGATTTTTCCTGTTGGCACTGATTCCAGCTTTCAGGACATAAGCCACTAGTATAAGAAGACTGAGCTGTGTAAGAATTGCATGGTGTTACACATGTCTGAAATTCCTTTGGTAAACAGTTATGGTATGACCTGAATCAGCAGTTAGCAATGCTGAGTCTTGTGTACTCATTGAACCTCTTCATCCCATTTGTGTCTGAGTTGCAGGCTGTTCACACCATGATGCTACTGGACAGCATCTGTAGACTGGTATCGACTGGGCAATTCCTAAGCACAGTTACGGTGATCTAGCCAGGGAAAGTTCAATACTCAATGTCTTGTCCAGGGACCTTTCTTTCTGCTTCAATCCTGACTGGTTTCTATCTTTGTTTATGTCTGAATTGTCATCTTAAAAAACATGGAGAAAATAAGCATGTTGCCATTTAAGAGATGCATTAAGCTAATGTACCGTGTAATGTATTTATGTTCTGTTTTAGTTTTGTGTGTGATCTCTTCCTTTTTTTTTGTTCATTTTTTTTTCTTCCTGTGCATGTATTTCATTTTGCAGTTTAACCCTGATGCAGTGACTTATCTTGTAGATCATGGTAAGCTCTGTAATTGTTTTCAGTAAATAATACTGAATGCTGTAATAGCTCACTGTCTGCCAGCTCTCCGACAGAGAAAAATACTTTGCTTTCTCTTAAATTATCCTCTTAGTAAGTTTTATATTCTTTCATTTGCCTCCTCCTAGAAAGTAATTTTCGAGCTGAGGCTCTGGAGACCTTGTTGGACATGCCTGACTCAGGCTGGCTCATGAAGTCCCTCATCAGCAAGAGCAGCTCTGAATTTTGGGATGCATCTTTCTCATACGGAAAAATACCTCAAGCACAAAACCAGGGCTGGGGGTTGCTGCTTGTGGTATCTTTCTTCAGACAGAGTTCTAGTGCTTCTACATTTTTGTGTTCTTTGATTGCAATGATTAAATGTACAATAGTCCACTTATTTTTAGTAATTGCAAATAGGTATTGCTTTGAAAATGAATGCTTTTAAGTGTGGCCTTGCAGGTTTTCATTAGTGATCTATGGTTCTTAAAGCATTATCCTGTGAAGCCCTATCTCATTAAGTTTCAGAAGTTACACTTCTGCTTTTCTAGTTACCTTCTTTATTTTGAATGAGATATAGATTGGATACAATGTTCAGTTAATGAGCTCACCAAAGAGGCAAGACATTGAGATTCAGGTTTGAGTACAGGCTATATGTGAACATAAAGCCAGCAGAATTGACATAAACTTTTTAAAATGAATATCGCAGGTGTCCCTAACCTTGGATACCTGATAGCCTCACTTAAAACTCAGCAGTTTGAGTAATTTCATTTTATGTGGTTTTTCTTCCTTCTAGATTTAATTTCATGGAATTTGTTTTAATCAATCGCTTTAACTTGCTAGAAAAGCGAGGAACTTGAACTGTGTTGTCCTGGTGATAAGGAGAGTTGGAGCCATCTTATCCGTGTGTGATGACTATTACAATTTGAAGTCTTCAGAGACTCTTTTCACTGAGCGGGTAGTGCTTATGACAGTGATAATGCTACAAGAGCATTATACTCAATTAACATAACTTGAATTAATTTAAAATAGGTCTTTCTGCTCAAGAATGAGAAGCAATTGATGGACAAACAAGGTTTTGATCTTTGTTAATTAGCTGGAATTTATTTATAGGCAATCATTAGGTGTATGCTCTTTGATTTTCATACATGTATACATTAAGCTGTTGTTTAACCTTTCTCTTGCATGAATTGGCAAGCCACATGCAGTTAGCAATTCTGCATGCTAAGTTTGTCCTTGAAGTGGTTCTTAGAGCCCTCTTAGGTACAGTTTATTGTAACCTTGGATATTGAGAGTAGATTAAGAGTGGAAGCTTTAGTGGGCAAAAGCTACTTTGATTTCTTTAGTGTCATTAAAGAACTGAGAGAAGAGACCTGTAACCATCTTTTGGAGAGCTAGTCCAGTAGTTTAGTATCTTTTGTGGTCTGGGGTCACCTGTAGAAAGAGGAGTTGATTAGTTGTGTGATGTTGATAAATACTAGCTGTCAGTGACACTGTGAGGTTACTCATTTCATGAAACAAATGTGTGAATCAAGACACATAAGTATAAACATACTGTGCCAGCCTCTCCATATTGCCGCATGCTTAGAGGCAAAAAGCAGATACAGTGTTAAGTGTATGCCCCAGTGTTTTAAAGGTTAAATGATATTACTGAGGGATCTCTAGTAACCTACCATTCAGGCATATCATTCTCTAATACAGAATTCAGTTGAGATTTAAAAGAAACGTATGTTTACTAAAGTTTCGTAGTTGTCATCCTAATGATGTTGTGTAACAACAAAGAGGAAGGTCTTTTAAAGTACATGGTTCAAGAAGACATAATCATTTAATTCGTAATGTTTTCATATTCCTCTCTCTGAGCCATTACAACATTCTCCTTCAAAATTCTGTTTTGCATAATATTAATCCCATATGTTAAAGAACACTGTGCTGCTAAAGAGACCATCTTGCAGATGAAATCGTGTTAGACTACGAGTTTATTTTATGTGAAACTAGTATGGAATCATGAAAGCTCTTTAGAAAATAAAGGCCAGTGCTTGATGTTATGCTATCACTTAACATACAAAATGCAGAAGAGCATCTGAATTGAGGCTGGGAGCAATAAAATGTATTTATATGCTAAAAGGCAGCTTCTCAAGTGAGTAGACGCAATTTATGCAAAAATGTCTATCTTATCCACCAACTTGATTACTGCAGGATCATTCCTCTGAGTCCTTGAAATAAGCATGTGGAATGTATCCTATTGCTTATTTTGGCCAAAGTAGCCTTTTAAAATCTTTTATCACTATTTGCTGTTAAGCTGATCCAGCTCATTTTTTATCCTTTACACTTGCCCACTGTGTACCTCCCTCATGTGCAAATCTGATTGCATTGTCTGTCTCTTCATATCTGTCAATGTTGTAAGCCTTGCCCACTCATTCCTTGTGTCTTGTAAATGCTCCATTCTTCCTCCCGTGGTGTTCTTTTCCTATAAATACCCTTCATCACCAGCATTTGTAGCAACTACACTCCTTCAACCTCCTTAGCCATTTCTACCATCATATCCGTAAGGAGATGAGAGGATGATGGATATGGTTGGCAATTGCATTACTGTAATTTATAAATGTTGCCTGTGTGGACGCGTTTATAAATGCTTTTATCTCCCTACGGCTGCCATTTCTTTCTTCCACAGTATACTCCTTGTATTCCTGTAGACTCTTCATTTGAAGAATCAGTCTTGTCTTTGTGTTTTTATATGGAACAGTGTGATCTAACCTGAACTGAGGCTGATGTAATGTAAATGCTGTATAAGAATATATTATTATGTAAGGTGTTCTGACTGGTGTAAATAGGAGCCTCAGCATTTGCTGTGAACTCTCTCTGATGGCAGTGCTGAAGCTAGAATATGGAAAACTGGAGTCTTAGGAGGCTTTGAGGTCTGACACAAGTGCTCCATGGCTGTAATGCCAAAGGAGATAAAAATAAGGACTTAGCATGAAAATGAATCTTGAACCAGCTTTAATACCGTAACAAGGATATGCATTTGGAGCACACTTTCCTGAGTATTTCTTTGTAAAGGTACAAAAAATGCCTACAGTGTGCAAAGGAAAAAAACCTGCGTGATTTTACTTGGAAGGCAATATAACAATACTCAGAAGGGATACTTGTCACTGGGGATCTCCACTTTCCACAGTCACTGGAAAAAAACAATACATTTATCTTTTGAATGAACTTCTGTGTCAATAAAACTAATGGATCCTGATACTTACTGGGCATGATTGTAGTTGAAAGGTTGGACCAGATGATCCTAGAGGTCCTTTCCAGCCTTGTATTCTATGTTTCTGTGACAGATACTAGTTTTTGAGGAACTGCATGCAGTATAGCTGAGATGAGAGAAAAGCAGTGCTTCAACAGCATCATCAGTTCCAAGTGTCCTCTACAGCATTTTGCTTACAAAGACAGAGAAGGCAGTATTATAATCAGTCTGCCTTGAGGAATACCAAATGAAAAGATGAGTAATGTTTTTTTAAAGCAGTAAAGCAAACTGTTAAGTAGCAGGGATTACTGGAGGGATTTAGTGTTAAATGTGGACTGCAATCAAATATTGATTTTTAAACTTTTTCCACTTCACCATCTACTGAAAGTTTTCATTAAGGGTTAGCGTGTACTTTGTCAAAATGAGTCTTACAGGGCAGAACTTAGGTTAGTGATAAACATGTCCTTTCGAAGAGCTGGTCTAGCTCTATTGATATAGCAAGGCTGAAATGGTTCTTGTCTCAGCATTGGAAACCTGTGATGAAACCTTCTGTGAGATCTCAAACCTGGGAGACACTGAACTGACTGAGAAGGTCTGATGGACTGAAGTGAAATTTCATCAGTACGAATTGTTTCAGGTAGCTGTGGTGTACACAGTTTGTGTTTAAAAATTGAAAGCACAACTATTCACTATGTTTGTTTTCCTAGTTACTACATAGCTAGTAATATATTATTTTCAAATTCAGTAGGAAGTCTGTGGTTTTTGAGCCAGTCACAGCAATGCCATAGGATAACAAAGTTATATGAGAAAATGAACCCAGCCTGATAAAGTTGCTTTGTTTTTAATTCGTATTTATGATTTTTCTCCAGACTAAAGGGTTGAGCTTCATCTTTAGTGTTCATGTTTTGGCAAAAGTGTGTCTCTAATCTTACCCTGCTGTCGCTACCTAATCTGTGCTGTCTTTGAGGGGAAAAAACAGACCTCCTTTAAAAATTATCTAATTAAATATTTCCACACAATGTAAAAGAGATTAGTGGTCTAAAACGTGTTTTCTCTGAGCACGTTCTCTCTGAGTGGATCTCAAGAGGTGAACATGCAGCTTAGAACATGTGGATAGTCTGTGTGGTACACAAAATAGTCTAAGGACTAGGCAAAAAAAAAGGAATAGTTGACATGATTTAAGAACTTATACTCAGAATTGAGTGAGGAAAGACAAGTAAAGGCCTGTCAGAGGGCTTAAACTGTGATTCTAGCTAATAATGCCATGTGTGAGTAATACATGCATATCACAGGTTTGCTTTTGGCATGTGTTATCCGCTAATGATGTGCAGGGTTTTATCTGTCCTTGCATAGCCTAAGTGCAGTTCAGCCTTGCCAAAACCCCTTTAACTGGCAAGGAGGGTCAGATCTTAGCTGTAAACTTTCAAACCTTCAAGACAAAATTTGTGAAAATAGCAGCAATCTGAAATACTTGGTTGCGGTGGGTGTTCCAAGGACAAGAGGGAGGAGGAAGGTCCTCTTCATACTGATGAAAGCAAGAGCTTTGTGTGACAAGCGGTATTGGAAAACCAGTTCAGGCTAGAAGCTCTGGCTTGAGCAGAGACCTTAAGAGCAATACAAAACATGCCAATGTCGCCCTGGCTTTCAAACAAAGTAATCGATAAAGGAAACCTTCTTTACAGAGGCAAAAATAGGCTCTGCTCCAGTTGCTGTACACCAAGACTTTCAGGGCTAATACTTAACAGTTGGGTACTTCTGGTATTTGTAGCCTTGTAATGACTAAGAATCCCACTCCTGTGTGATCCCTCTGCTATTTCAGGGTGTTTTGCAGAACACTGATACCCCCATCTCAGAGGAGAGGTTAAAACGGAAAAGAGAAAAAAAATGTGAAGTAGAGAGAAAACAAATCATATTTTCTTGACTGCTTTTTGTGGTGCTGTGCCAGAAATGCACAGAAAGTAGTGAAGGGTGGTTGTGTTTTATATATTTGTTTTAAAAATCTGATTAAAAGTATCTCACACAACTGTACTTGCTTGGACACTTTAGCATGCCTATGCTATTGTCAGGAGCGTATTGTAGAGATGCCTGGGTACCGACCTGTATGCATGGCAGTATGCAGGCTGTGAGCCTTGCTGCCCTGGTGCCATCACTAGACAGCCGGGTTAGCTTCTTTGAAGATACATAGGTGTTCTGACACAAAGTTAACTGGCAGAGTAAATTCATACTTTGTGGCATAGTTTAATAATAAAAGCTAGCTACAGTTTAGATAATTTTACAATTTAACAATCATACTTTTGGCTTCAATTGTAACTGTGTATTATCTGTAAGCTATCAGCATAATTTATTTCAGTATCAACATTTATAATAAAAGTGGTAAGAACTGAAAGGCACTATATGCTAGCCCTTTGTGGCATAGGCTTTGCTACACAGCAGAAGGTGCTATCTTTGTTTCTTGGCCTTTTTTCTCTTTTGACGGTTGCTTGGATTGTGGAACACTGATTTTTATTCCATCATTCAGCCACCTCCTACTAGACTTGTTAAAACCTTAGTTCAATGAATGGCTCCAGGACTAAGTCTTTTATTGTTTAACTATTCCATTCAGTCACTTTTTGATTGTTGTTTGCTAAAATGTGCCCCACTGGAAGACAGTGAAACCTTTCCAGGGAGTAGCAATTTGAGGATTGTGTCTCAAACCTGCTGTGTGTCTAAAACCTTGTCTTCCGACATTAATTCACAAGTTCATACAATAACTTGCAATATGGTTTTTGCTTCAAAGTTTAAAAGAAGCATATAAAATGCACAACTGAGTTGAAAAGAATCAATAATGGTTTGATGTGGAAACATCCAGAGTTTTTCAGAGCCTGGCCCTGGCTGCAGAACACAGACCCAGACCGTACCTGCTCTGGAGCACTTGCACTCTGGGGACAATACAGTGGCTCCACTGATAGCTCTCTTGTACTGATGACTATAACAGTGTGTTTATTCCCGGTGAAATTTGAAATTCTCTGGGGCAGGAAATAAAAATACTGATTCTGCAGTGGCCCTCAGTATAGGTTTTAAGAGTTTGGTTTGATGACCAGAAGTTTGATGTATATAGAGATTTGGAGCCATACAGGGCTGAAATGTTCTTATAGTCCTGTATATATTTTTAAATCCACAAATATGTCTGTTTAGACTTAATCCCATGTAACTTTATCAGCCTGAGTAGAGTTATATCACTAAAATTTCCCTGTGCAGTTCTGTATTTCATTGTTTATCTTGCCATAAGACTTTAAATTATTTAACATCTGCGTTACTTTACACAAATATGAAGAATGAGAATGAACAAAATGCAGCAGGAATTCCTGTTTGACTTTGTTCCCTGTCTAGTTTTTTTAAACTTTGGGGTTTTTTTGGTCAGCATGCCCATGTTCTCTTCTTTCAGTTCTTAAAAGAAAATGTTCTAAGTGCTTCGCTTTATCTCCACTGGTACTCTCCCTGATTCGTTGTGCCTTTCCTGCCTTCAAACTTGATCATATCCATGTTATTTTCTTTTTCAAAGAATAATAAGTGTTAATGTGATTGATGGCTTGCCTCTATGTATGGGGATTTATGTGCTAATGTAGCTATATTAGTACCTGTTTCAAACCTCTATCATATGTGGATTGCAGTGAATAATAGCAATTTAAAAACATTTTGAGCATCTTAAATTTGTGAACATCTGAGTGACTCCACTGTAAAATAAAGAAACAAGCTGTAGCCTTGCTTCCCTGCCGTATACCTTATGGAAGGGAAGTGAGTCAGTGTAATTAATACACAAAGAAGGGTGACATTAAATGGTATTTTAATCCCATGTTAAATCACAACAGGAATTGGTAACTAAATAGGTGAAGATTATCTGCACTGATACAGCTACCTGAATCCATCCCGTCATGTGGATGTGTGCAGTGGAGGCACCTATTGTCCGCTCTGGTTATCCAGACTTCTTCATTATCCCTGGAGGGACACTGGCACTTGGGGGGATTCATCTTGTTTGGGGTTAGATGAACCCTATCCTGAACTTCCCACTTCCTCATTTACAGCAGAAGGAGCCCATGGTAATTCAGAGGTGAGCACAAACAAGTAGAATTCATTTAAGCAGTCTAAAAGTTAGTGGTTAAAAATTATCGTTGTGCTTTTCAGCCAGTTCCTGCAGAACAAGTTACCACAGGAAGGCAACTTCTCTCTTTAAAAATAATGCTGATATCCTCAATGCCTCCATAGTACTCTAGGGATTTATACACTACGGATGCTGGTTTGACAGCTTTTGAAACTGTTCCAGCTGGATTTTTAAGAGGATGTTTGGACATAGCCAAGTGTAATGTAAAATAATTTACGCTTTCTTACATACTCCTTCTGGATCTGGCATTTTCTTTATCTTGTCACCTGTGTACTTTCTCAAGCAGATCAACAAAGAAACAAAATAATTCTAATAATTATCCTTTGACAATACAGCAAACCTGGATATTTTATCATTTTCAGTCACTTTTCCTGTTCATATTTTGAAGTGAAAATAAACCATGGCAGTGTTAAATCTTGCTGTCACTTTATTCCTGCTGGAGGAGTGGTTTGATGACTCACATCGATTGGGAGTTTTTCCAGTTTTAACACAGCATTTGGGGGTGTTGAATATTAAAAAAAAAGAAGAAAAAAGCAAGCTCCTCTTCCATGTCTTCTAGTAAAATGAGCATGAAAAAATAACAGCAAAATAAACAAAAGTCTGAAAAAGATCCTATTTTCAAATGTACATTTTATTTTTTGTGTCCATAATGTCATTCTACTGTCTTATTCATAAGTTTGGGATTTTATTCATGGGCAAAAGCAGAATTCCTAATGTAAAAAAGCAAATGCTACAAGTTCTCTAAATATGTTGTGGACTCTCTTAAAATAGGTAGAAATTGTACTCGGTATCTCACCTCCAAAATGTGATTTTACATATCAGGTGTTGGGTTCAGGTCAGGGACCTGCCACTTCCTCAGCAGCTCCTGTCATTGCTTAGTAGCTTCTTGGAGTAGAAGGAGTACTCGTGCAGGGTGGGGGGCAGTAGTAACTTGGTTACTGTCCCTTTTGCAGGAGAAAGGAAGGATGTGCTGTTTTCCAGTACATATTCTGGTGTATTGTGTAGACAATGCATAGAAGAGCACAAGCTGATCAAAGTGCTCTTGCCTTCCTTCCCCTAAACAACCACACATCGGCTCTCTTAAGTTGAGCACATTTGCTACATTCAGTGTTTTCCCTTGCAAGATTTAGTCCTCATCTTTTTTTTTAGTTTGCTGTTCTTCCTACACTCTCCTGAGCTTTCTCATCCTTCTTTGTCTACTACCTTCATCTATCTGTTTTTGCCCTGGCAACACCTTTTCTCCCTCTGACCGTTATTCCCTTTTCCTTCTCCCAGATTTTTTTTGCTTTATTTTTTGACTGCTTGATTTTTCTCTGCTCTCAGTGGTTTCTGCTAATTGTATTTTGCTCCCTGTGTCTCCCAACAGTCTCTGCTCTCTCATGTCTTTTCCTTCATGTGCTTCTGAATTAACATTTGGAGGTAAATTGGTGATTCTTACAACTTAACAAAATGACATTGTTTAGAATTTACTTGTAAGGTTGGCTCCTTTTCTGTTGCTTATTACTTCATGTTATCCTTCCTCTTTATGCTTATATAAAAGTATCTCATCATGCGTGTTAAGTACCAGGAGCAGATAAAGATTCTATAAATTTATTTATATTCTAGGTTTCCTGTAAGTAGGGTGAAGTAGCAGTGGCATTTAAAATACATATAATCATTGAAGTGTGTTTCCTTCGCTGTAAGGGAGACAGAAAGATCACCAGGAGGCTTTGTTTGGGCTAGACTTGGCCAGTCCTGTTGAAACTTGACTGATCTGGTTTTCAAGCACGTATCTTCTATGACTATAAACTTAGATACTTGAGGGAATGGTGAATAGAATACTGAATATGAAGAGAATCCAGATAATTTGACTGCTCTTCCATGAGGTTTTTATTTAACATAGTTTTCTGTTTTCCCCTGTGTTTATATAAAGGGAAATTCTCAAAGGATGGACCCTTTCTCTGAGCCCTCAGCAAAACCTAAAGTAGCAGACAGAGTATTACGTGCCAGTCTGTTTTGTTTTGTTCTTCCCATTTTCCTTTTCCTTTTGATGTTTTTATGACTATTTGTGTTGGTCTATTTTTTAAACAAAGTTTCTTTTAGTTCCTGTAGGATTTATTTTTCTGAAAGACATAACTGACTGTTGGCAATCTGTTCAACATTGTGCATTGTTTAAGTTTTGCTGTAACAGCTGCCAAAATTAGGATGATGTTGTTGAAACCTAAATTTATAGATGCTTCTTGCCAGCAGTGAAGTTAAAGTGTTTGGTGTTGCTCATGTATGAAGGGAAAGACTGAATGCACTGGAGTTCTAACTTGGTGTTTTGAAGAAGAAATTGGCTGGGTATGGACATGCTTAAGTGACATCATTTGCTGACTCATTAGATGCCAGCCACCAGGGCTCAGACCTGGTAGCATTGCAGGGGAGGAGAAGGCTGAGTGACGAACGTCTACACTTTTAGTGGTGTCGCTCAACGAAATCCACTTCATACCGTGTAGGAGAAGATGGGAGGAAAGGAAAGGCCATGACGAGCTACTGAATGATGTCACCACACATTTGCAGGGTGGATGAGGATGACTCACCACCTACATCACTGTGGCTTCACTGCAGAAGAAGCTGTTTGTAGCCAGCTTTTAGACAAGGAAATACCCGGGTTCTCATGTAGTTGCTGAATAAGCAATGGGGGAAGTCAGATGGAGAAGGGGAGAGGGTGTGAAAAGAAAAATAGTAGAGCTGAAAGAAATCATGAAAGTCTTAATGCTCAAGAGGTGAGCTTCCAAACCACCAAAGCACATTGAATTTTTCATCAGCAATATCTGATTGTGATATCATTTAGATGACAAACTAATGGAGGATGGGGGGGAAAGGCGGTGGTGATGTAAATAACTTTACCGACTGCAAGATCACATCTCATATCTGGACAGACCTCTGCTTTATATAAATAACTCCATTATTGTGGTTACCTTTAACTCTCTTCTTTCCTATGGAAATATTTTGTTTCTAGCAGCCAGAATGTTTTCTGATATGAATCTTTAAAATTTCTTATTCCTTCTCTAAAGTGTCCCAGTAAAAGTTGGCAGATATTTCTCCAGATCACTTTCCAGTCAATTGTTGGTGTTGCATAAGAATAATGTTGCTTTAAAAAAAATCAACATGGCATTTCTTTGAAGAACAGAGCAAGAGCAAAAGCAAAGCAGGGGGATATTTTTTACAAGTATCTGCATGTGTGTGTTGTATGTTGTATCTATAAAATTAAAAATATTCCTCATGGAAGCCCTTCAGAATGAGCTTTCATAGCTCTCCCTTAACTGGAAGCACCTCATACATTTTTTTTTTTTTTCAGTTTTTGTGAGCATAGTGTGTTTTTTCCTACACGTTCAATACATGTATATATTATGATGTAATTATGAAGACAGGCAAATGAAGATTTAAAGGTATTTCTGTTCTTTGCAAAAAAGAAAATGTAAATAGAAGAACATTCTTTAAGATTCTGTCTGAGTGCCCGATTATCAGTGTTAGGGTGTTTAGTGTTTGTATCAGTTTCAGTAAAGACTTTCCTATGTTACTACGATGTCCACCCTCAGCTAGGGAGAAGCCCAATAGAAAAATCTCCAGTGGCTTGTCATGTTGCAGTGTAAATCCAGGGCACTGGCAACCAAAGAGTGAAAATGGTATACATGAGAAACACACTTGAAATATAATTAGAAGGTTCCTCCTTTCGTGGGCACTGCATGCATGTTTAAAATTTGTCATCAGTACAATTTTATCTCCAGTACTAATTTTCAAATATAATTTTTCTGTATAATAGCTTGACTAAAAATACTGTTTCTGAAAGCTTAAAGTTGTTCAAGATGTGATGTAAGAATAGGCAGATCTATTAGCTAAAAAATTAAAAAGCTTGCTTCACCTCAGAGATAACAAAAGTGGTGTGTGCAGGAGCCACAGTCCAAAGCCAGTTTCTTGCCGTAATTGATGTTGGTCTGACAAGCTCTTAACAGAGGACTTCAAGAGTTTGTGTTGGCCCTTCAGTTGTTTTTTCAATAAGAAACGAGCTGCAAGGAGCATGCTGAAGAATGGCTAACTGGTTGGATACAGAATTTCAAGGCTGTTGTAATATTGGGAAGGTTGCTGTGAGGCAAAGCCTTAATATTTCTTTCAGTGCTGTCAGTGATTCCCAGAACCTAGACTGCACAGTGGACAGGCTTATATACACAGAACTTGTACAGTGTCCAAATGAAGGAGCTATAGGTAAAGCCAGATGGATATTGGGTGTTACTTGGCAACTGTGGCATAGTAAGCCGACATCAGTGTCTTGGGTTTGGCAGTTTTAATGGTAGCTGATGATGCCTTTCCTTCTGTCTTCCACACATGCTCTCATTCTTTCTTCTTGTAAAAAAACTTTTTTGTTTCATGTTTTTTTTGTTTGTTTGGGGTTTTGTTGTTTTTTTTTTTCCCTGCCTTGTCGGTTTCCTTGTAAACCATAAGGAACATCTTAACAGAAGTTTGACAGGGACAACTGTGTTCCTGAAGAGTTATGCTTTGGAGAGATGATCACCACATGGGCCCATGTCCCAGTGGGACACAACTTCAAGCTGAAGTGGAGAGGTTTTTGGCTAGCTTTGTGCTCAGGATGACAGATACTTTTTTGATGGAGCTTTTTCTGAGAACAGTTTGTGCTCTTACAAGGCCAGGAAAGGTGAAACAAAGTCCTGTCTCTTGTTCTAGAGAAACACAGCTGCAAAGGTCATCTTTACAGCTGAGAATTCAAGGGGTATAAGAGCCTGATGATCTGCAGGATAAGGAATGTCAAAAACCTTGAAAAAGTATTTGGAAAAGCCAGTTATGTAGATGCTGTGGTGATGTTCACAATATAAAAACTTTGGCCGAATGTACTGAAAAACATTCTGTCAATATCCTGTCCAAATATCTCACTTTAAAACTGTTTCTACTGTAAGGATTTCTAACAGTGAAAATGGAAACAAAAGCAAAACTAGAAAGCTTTTTGGAACAGTGAATGATAATAAGTAAGGAGAAATTCTAGCCTGAAATTTAAGGTTATAATATGCGTTCAATAACTGTGACCCAGTTTAAACCTTCTGGGTAAATCCTGTAGCTTCATCTCCTAGGAGAGGCAGGAATCAGAATGTGTGCAAGATTTTATGAGTCATTGCTTTAGACTTCAGAAAGTAACATATGCTTGACTCAGTCTGGATGAATAGAAACCTGTTTTGTTGTGGTTTTTTTTCCTTAAGACTGGAAATTGTTATTTTGCAACATTAGAGCAATTTTTTTCCCCAGAAATTTTGAAGAAAAAGCATATAATAAATAAGTGGAGAAATAATAGTATTTGAAACTTTGAATAGCACTGAAGACATTTAGGCAAATTGTAGACCTGAAAGAAAATGCTATTATTGAAAGAATCTTAACACAGTAACAATTGTACACTAGATTATAAAAGGAATATATTAGAAGTATTTCAAACTAGAAATCAGAAATTACCCATTCTATACATTGAGTTAAGACAATAAAGATACGGTATGTATCTTTACCTTGTAGACAAGGGTTAGGAAAAACAGCTCATCACTTATTGTTTTAACTAGCACTAATCACTTCTTAAACTACTGTGTTTAGCAACCTTATGTACATCTGTTTCTATGTGAAGCTGTTCTGTGGCTCGTAATAGGAAGCAATTGGAAATGCAAACAGGAAACTGATTTTAAAGGACAGGAGGATGCATTTGAATGAACATCCTGAATATTTTGAGGGTGGGTTTTTTTTTCCCCCTAGAATGGAGAAATTTATGGGAATAACATTTCTGTTTTGCAGCAACTTGCAAGAAATGCTCTCAACTCTGTCCCTGTCCCTTCTAAATAAAACTTTCTCATGAAGGTTAAATACTTACAAATAATAAAGTTAACACAACATAAATCATACAAACAATATAATATGAATAATGTTGATGCATATATATATACACGTTTAAATACATAAATCCTTAGAGAATAAAAAGTGCAATCATATTTGGGGTTAATAATGTTTTCTTTCTGTCTTACTGGTATTTATCCTGAGAAGTAGTTAAGCGAAAAGAAGTTTAAATTTTCTATTTTTTTTTTTCTTTAAAGAATGGCTTTTTGTCCAGCTGCAGAATTCCAAACAAACTTTGGGCAGAGCTGGTTATTGGCCTGAGAGGGGAGTAGGGAGGGAAAAGCAACAACTTGGTGCTGGGTGTGCATCTGGTACA
This sequence comes from Melopsittacus undulatus, assembly GCF_012275295.1. Lineage (NCBI taxonomy): Eukaryota > Metazoa > Chordata > Aves > Psittaciformes > Psittaculidae > Melopsittacus > Melopsittacus undulatus. The sequence continues at coordinate 28,740,358 of NC_047531.1, forward strand.
GCAAATGCTGCAGACCCAGGAGAACTACTGGAAGAATTCCTCTTAATGTCATCTTCTTGTTTCAGTCAGCACTTTGTTAATGAATAGTACAGCCTGGCAAAAGATCAAATGCCAGCTTATGTCAACATGGCTTAGTTTAAGTTATGTGGGTGACTTAACCTATGTATTTGAATTTCTTTTTAAGTTTAGCTGTAATTCAGTTTCCCTAGGTTTATAATGGGCCATTTTTAGAGTAAATGTGGCATATCTTAATGCTGTTCTTCTTTAATACCTAGTGCTTCCTCAAGTTTATCTATAAACTTCCTTCAAAGATTTATATATATAAACAAACAGGAAGCTCAAGAATATGACTGTGTTAAAAATTCTTCAGAGGTATTATGTATGTGACTTAGGCTGTATATTTATTTATTTGGAAATTAAATATTTAAACAAGTGAAAGGCAAATTTATCTGTGTATTTTGAATGCCTTTTTTTCCTTTCAGAGAAGCAGAAACAAACCTGACAGTATGGTGGATGTTCTCAAGCTTCTGGTTTCCACCCTGAGATCTCCTGCAGTATATGTTTTCTTCCTTCAGTGTTTTGTTCCTTTCCGTATTCCATGCTTTCCCATGTCCCCTTATGGTGAAATGAAGTTTTAAAATTATAGTACTAGTATTGCCCTTTTTCTTGAATAAAAAAACATTGTTTCGTAAGTTTTCTCAATGAATGGTCTTCCAGTTACCTCTGCAAAACAAGGAACAGCTACCATTAAAGGTATATGTTGACCTTCAGATTGGCTTTTGCTTCTATTTGTATTATAAGAACAGTGCTAAATAGCAAGCAGTGCCACCTGGGTGAAAGATGTCTGTCTGTAAGAACCAAAGTAGATTTATCTCTTGGGTACTTAAAGGGTGTGCAGCCGTTCTGGAGGAGAAGAGGTTTTCCTCAGACTATTTTGTAACCCCAGGTCAGATATGAAAAACTCACTTTGGAAGGATAGAAGTGATATCACTATGAATATATTCATAGAATCATAGAATAGTTATGGTTGGAAAGGACCTTAAGCTCATCCAGCTCCAACCCCCCCTGCCATGGGCAGGGATATCTCACACTGAACCATGTCACTGAAGGCTCTGTCCAAGCTGGCCTTGAACACCTCCAGGGATGGAGCCGTCACAGCTTCCTTGGGCAACCCATTCCAGTGCCTCACCACCCCTACAATAAAAAACTTCTTCCTTATATCTAACCTGAACTTCCCCTGTTGAAGCTGAAACCCATTCGCCCTTGTCCTGTGCTATGGTCCCTGACAAAGAGTCTCTCTCCAGCATCCTTGTGGGAATGTTCTTTAAAAGTACCCGTGTAGATGATTCCAGTAGTGTTTGAAGTATAACTGAAATGTGTAGAATCAGTGTTTCTGTGTACCTGAGGTTGCCAGGAGAAGACCAGATGCAACCTATGGTTTCTTACGGAAAAAAAAAAAAGTGTATGTGTGTGGGAAGACTTGGTCCTGTGTCCTAACATATTTGCTAGACAGAAAAAGGAAGAAAAGCACTGAACCTGCTAATTTATGACCAGCCTAGATAAGAAAATGTGGATTAATTTACGTACCAATTAAAAACTGGGTGTATTTTTCTTGCATCTGTTTAGTATCATGTTTATTTTAAGAGGGATGTATGGAATTTGGTGTGTCAGGGATTTGGTGTGTTTACATCACAATAAATTGAAAGCAGTATGTTCAGCTGCCGCTTCTTCTCTTCCCTTTTCTCTAAAGGAAATAAATAAGGGGGGAAAAAGCAAGCTGTATTGAGTTCTGCAACGGTGGTTCTCTGCCCTGGATAAGCTTAATATGTGCACTTTCAGTAAGATATTTTAATCTTGACTGATGAATATGTTGTAAACCTGTTTGTGATAGATATGATTAAGTTTTTAGTGAAACAAAGACTTCTGTCAGTTGACGCTGAAATACTGATATGTACCGGTATGTCACAAGGAACAGCTTGTGCAGTGTTGTATATATTGTTTACCTTGTCTGCACTTTTCCATCTGTGTTTAAGCAACAGCTAAGTTTTGGGGTGTTTTTTTTTTTTCTTTGCTGCAGGGATCTCTTGGTGTTTTCTTTTATTAGTAAAAGCAAACAAAAAAACCTGCCAGGCTAGACCTGCTTCCTGTGCTTTTTTTCCCCCAGATCATGTGTATTTAACTCAGGGATTCCCAGTTTCCGTATCAGATTTTTTTGTTTTGTTCTTTCATATCATTGAAAGAAAATAGTTTCTCTTCTTTGGGTTGTCTTGAGAGTTTTCCCCCCTTATCCTTACTTGGGACAGTTTGTTCTAGATTCATTGTGGAAGCTTTAGGCTTCTTGGAGCCTTTGCCATGATGTTTTCCTTCAAATCCCCTTTGAGTTTAGAAACTTCCAGTATCTCTTTGTAGGGCTCTTCATTTTTCCAAGCCTCTGGTCTCCTCTTTTTTTTGGCAGAGCAAATAACCTTTCTCAAAAAGGAGATACCTTCCCATTTTAACTTGTATCTTATACCTTGTTCTCTGATCTGACCCACAGCTACACCTGAACATCTCAGAGGGGGCAAACAACTGACCTAAAAAAAAACAAACCCAAAAGGCTGAGCACAGATCCCTGTAAATGGTTAATCTCTTCTTTGCTTTGGTTTAAAAAAATAAAAATGTGATGATTATGAAACCATTTTGGGCAGTGCAGAGTCTTTCTGAGCTTGTTTTTTGTTTTCATTCAATTGCCGCTTGAATAGTACAGCTTTAGAGACTTAGTGTGTCTGCTTTGCTCAGGCCTTGGACAAACGCCAGTTGTCTGCCACTTGGTCTGTACACAACATAAAATCACTCAAAAGCACATGAAACAACTGAAAACTTGGCTACAATGATACTGCTGCCTGTACCTGAGTTGATTGTAATTTTGTACCTTGGGAAGTTCATTGATTTGCTGCTGCTTTGAGACTGCAGGCACTGATTTCCATTCTTTTTTTTTTTTTTTTTCCATACGGAGAGTTATGATCTGTTCCTCTGGATGTGGTTCTACTGACAGTGCCATCTTTTGGTGCCTCTGAAATTAGGACAGGCCGAAACTCTCTTTAGTGAGAACTTAAGTGCTGGCTTACTAAGCAGAGGTTCACTGTATGTCTGTGTGCTGATCAATACAGTCATTCAGTAACTCATAAAAGCCATTAAAGGTGGTGTTCATTGAATTCATAACATAGCCCAGCATTTACCCCTGAGCCACAGCACTAGAATTTTTTATTTTACTTGGAGGTTAACAACTATTACTGTGATTTGCATTCTCTGGGCTGCAAAGGCTGGTTGAGTGGCTGGTGGGATAAGCAGAATTTGAAGGGTTTTCTCTTTTCTTATTTGGACTTGGGATGCAATTTATATGTTCTAATAAATTCCATAAAAGAACACAGATTTCTGGACATGTAATTTATAAATAATCAAACTGAAGAAGTGATAACATTGATGTTTCTGCAGCCTTTTTTATCTCCTGGCCTAAAAGGCACTTAGTGTAAAACTCATCTGTTGTGTTTTGGTGAAATTATTTCCAGGATGGGTTTATTATCAGAAGTGATAGTGGTGGTATTTGACTTACCTTGGGGGTGCAGTATGGATGTGTACAAATGTGCTTTTGGAAATAAACCAAATGGGTCCACTTGCAAAAATCTCAGCAGAGACAAGAGATAGGTAAATCCCAAGTAAGAAAATATTTCAAATTCACAGGAGAGAAGCAGAGGGGAGGGAAAGAAAGAAAAATCTCAAAACCTTGTAATGGAGCTTTTATCAACCTGTGGAATGGAACACTCATTAATGATGTTAGTTTTTTTTTTTCTGTGATGTCTCATTTCATTTAAGTTCTTATTGCTATATTAAATAAATCTTTGTTGCGACTCAGTTTTACTTGACAAAAGTAGAACTCAATTTTGTGTTGGAATACCATTGGAGAGAAGTGTCCTTGTGCATCTCTTAGCACATCCAGGCACTTCCAAGTTTGAACTGAAGTAGCTTATGTCTTCAGTTTTGTTTTTAACATCTTGTGGTGAGTTGTTAGTAATAAAGTATAAGTGTAATAATCTCTAGGCATCCATTGAAAAGCCTATCTAGAGGCTTGCTTCTGGAACACATCAGTTGATAACTTTATTCCATGCTCTGTGGATATAATTTTGCCATGAAATCTCACATTGTTATATGTTTATGTATTCCATTTTAAATTTTAACAGGGCAAGTATCTTCAGATGGAATTAAAAAATTGTTGCATTAAGAGGTTGAGGAACAGATTTAGTCAGTCAGTGTCAAGGGTCTGTGGTAGGGGGAATGAACTTTAGTTTGTGCCTCCAAATTGTCCATTTTATCTGTATTCAAAAGTGATGATAAGCAACTGAGAGAGCAGCCTTCTAACATTCCTTCATACAGAAGAGGAAAAAAATCAAGAGTACTGAAAGGCTGTTTTCTCCACAAAGCTGTATGGACCTTTAGTCTCCTCCATCCCACAGACATGTCTGTGGTGTAGCTTCTAGTGCTGACAACTCCAATGTGTTATCACAATGTGCAACGAAAACATCTTGTTCTTGTTGAACCATATTGGGTCAGAGCATGACCCAATGCAGGTGTGCTGGTCCTTAAGAAAAAAAATATCTCTACGTTCTTTTAACCTTTGTAATATGAAGTAGTCTGTATGCAGACACTTGTCAAAGTAGTTTGAGTTTCCTTAAAGGCAGTCTCTTTCACAGAAACATTTCTGCAGTGTTCTGAATACATGGTTCAGTCCTGCAGAATAAGTTTAAATAAGTAAGGATATATCCAGTGCACTGGGTGATTTGTGTGATCAACACCAATGTTATATGTTGCACTAAAAATCTGTATGAAAATAACTGTGTGATTGTATAGTTGAAGAGGTATTAAAGCCCTTTGTGGAGCTTTTATGCAGTTCTGCATAGTTCTTAATGATATCAGAAGACTTTTTTTTTTTATTGTAATGTAAGTAGGTCTTTCACTGATGGGATGAATATTCAGTATTTTCAGTTCTCAGCCTCTGCACAGTTCAAAGTCCTACTTAATAGCCATTTTTGAGACTGCACTGAGTACATAACTGATTTGTTGTTTGGGGGTGCTCACTGGTATTTTAGCTGGTTGTTGGCTTGTTTTTTAACTGAAAAAAAACCCAGTGCCCTGGGGAGGTTAGTTGATGTAATCACCTTTTGATAGCTGGAGAACTGAGGCACGGAAAGGAAGATGCACATGGTCTGTATGAGAGCATATATGGCCTTTCAGTAATGAGGTCCAAGAGACTGGATCATCAAGCTTATTATCCAGTGTGGTGCATCTCTACAGCTGCCCAGAGCCTTGGAGGTTCCCCAGCCATCAGCCTGGACATTCTTATGGCAGCTGAACTTATGGTTGTGTAGGGGTGGGTCTGGGTGGGCAGAGAAGTCTCCTGGCATCTGTGACTGGAAGAGCACCTGCTTCCTGGGATGGCCAATGGTAATGGGAATTCTGCATGGTCCTTGGAGTCACACAGTGGAGCAAGTTGTGGGCATACTGGACTTTGAAAGAATTATCTTGGAATATTTGAGAAGCATCTACCCTGGGTGTGAGAACTGAGACTGGGGGGGGGGGGGGGTGTCTCTGATCAGTATGTTTTGGGAAGAAGATGTGGCATGCTTGATGATCACCATGCTTAATCAGGTGATGATCATTGCTAACCTGCAGTCCTTCCACCAGAGCATGAGGGTGATAAACTCATCTAAGTAGTGATAATTTTTTAACTTTGATTAAAAAAGAAAAATCGAGTTTATCTTCTTCTGTTTTCAGAAATTTGTGGGGTTTTGTATCTGAAGGATGTGTAAAGGAGGAAAGAGGTTGAAGCTCTCCTATTGTTGAATGGTTAGTCCCAAATTGTTGAAGTTGATTTTGGTTGTAAACAAGTGGATATAGTCCATGTTGCAAAAATCATACCACAATTTTCATAGATGGCCCTACAGTCTGTGGCGAAGATAGGACCTTCAGATGATGCCGACATCTGTGACACTGTTCTTAGGGGTTTTATGGGTCACAGACCTCCTAATTCCAGAAATCCTGGTGAATTCCGTTCCGCTTTGGCAGTGTCTTGTGGTACAAGTGGCAGCGGGACTAGGGCACATGTCCCTGTGGTAATGTCTGGGTGTTGGTGCTGGTCACAGCAGCACTGTGGTGTGGGCCCAGGTTAGCCTGGTGCGTGTCAGTTACCAGCACCAGGGTGGCCTTTAATGAATACTAAATACATAAGGGAAAATTAAATACAACTGTTCAGAGCACGTTAGGAAGAAGTTAGAGGCAGGGCACTGAAATACAAAACCCAGGTATGCCCAGTGGTTTCCATGTCTGATTTCCAACCCGTGTATGAAAGTAGCGATTTAATACTTGATTCTTTGTGACAAAAATTATTCAAAGAGCCATATTTTTCAGGGCTCTCGATCTGAAGCTATTCGAGGGTGCCCGATACAGCTTAGATAAGGAACCGGGAATCTCCTCCGTGCCATAAATCCTTTGTTTCGGGATTTCCCCCCTCAGGAATTCCCCTCCTCGCGCCCGCTGGCAGCGGCTGCGGTAGGACTCGCCCGAGAGCCGTGTCGGCTGCCGCTGAGGCGAGGCGCTCCCCCCCCTCCCCGCCCGCTGAATGGTTCCGCCCGCCGCCGTGCGCAGTCATGTGCGCGGTCCTGCGCGGCGCCTCTCGCCTCGTCCCCTCAGCGCGGCTGGGCCGGGCTCGCAAAGGCGCCGGGTCCTGCGGCCTCCTCCCGGACAAAAGGGCGTAGGGAAGCGGAGTCGCCTGGGCAATAAGGCTGTGGAAAGCGAGGGCAGGCGGTCTCGGTTGTGAATATTTTCTGATTTTTCCAGAAATCAAGCAGAAGATTGAGCTGCTGATGTCAGTTAACTCTGAGAAGTCGTCCTCTTCAGAAAGGTACAGCTGCATCTCCTGCATGAGCGGTTCATGGTGTAGCACTGCCGAGCAGCGCACAGGGCTTTGCTCCTTCCCTCGGCACGTTTGCTGGCGTTCTGTGCGTTTTGCATGCTGGTTATTGTACCGCATCCATCGAATCTCTCGTTTTGGTAAAGCTTTGTGCGTTTTTTGCAGATTTGTTTTATTATGTTATTTTTAACGAAGCCTGCCGGGCTGTAGCATGCAATTCGTACTACAGCAGGCTTGTGTACGCTGGTGCTGCAGACCCTGCTCCTTCCCGCTGCCGTGCAAACAGCATCTCTAAATTCGCCTTTAAAGACCTCGCATTCTTGTGTTGCAGGAAACCGTTCCACGGTTGCAAAGGGTTCCTTTCAATTTAGATGCATAGGCGATAGAACTTGGTGAAGCGTTTCATGTGCTGTTATGTGGAAAGGGAGTGTCCTTTGCAAAGTAGCTCAGGAATCGCAAATCCTCCAATTAGTCACATTCTGTAAGATAGATGTGATCCTTGTTCAAGTCTGTGCTAGGAAATGGAGCAGTCGCTGCATGCAGTAATGGTTCATGCCTGCAGGTAAGGACAAAATGACTCAGAAGTGTTTTTAAAGCAATTATTTTATCTGTCAGTCAGATTTTTACAATTTCAAGTAGCTGTTTCGTTTTGAAAAAATATTCCAGGGTACTAAATGCACATTTAAGTTTTCTGACATAAAATAATCTGCTGATTATTTTGTCGATTTTCAGTGATCCAGCCCTGCTCACTCCTCCTTTGCTTGCAGCGGAATTCTAGGAGAGATTTGTATTTTCAGAATTGCTTAAATCGAAAGCAACAGATTTTTTATTTTCTCCCAAATAATTTAAACTAATCCTTTTGGCTGTATGCAAAAAAACATCCAAATGTTCTATTTTGCCATGTTAACACTGAACACTGGCAACCCCCCCGTATTTAAGCACTCAAACTGTATGTTTAGCTGAAATTATTATCTGAAGTATATTTTAATGAATGGCTCAGTATAGGACATGATAATGCACTGAAAGCTGTCTTAAGGAAGCAGGCTAAAAGGCATCTTTCAGAATGAATGAGTGCTATGTGGCATGGTTTTAAAAAACAAAATGAGCAGCCTAATTAGATTTATATTTGTGTAAGATACGCAGAAGCAAATTGCATTGCCTTTCACCAGCTGTGCTATAACAAAATATCAGCATTGAGAGATACAGAAAATGGTGGGGGGGAATGGGTTGTTAAGTCACCTTACCAAAATGGAGAAATACAAGAAGAGCATTGAGAGATACTTTATTTATTTATTTATTCCAAATTAAGAATCATGAAAGAAAACCTTAAGGTTTATTTGTTTACCTCTATCCCACCCTGATGCCTGAAATACAAGACTAATAAAATGGTGATGAAAATGGAGAGGATGACTGGGTGAAAGTAGTAAAGGAAACAGGTGTTAACTTGATTTTTTGGAAAAGGTCTTGTTGGCATTGGTGTGGGGGAATTTGGTACGTGATATAGATACTTATTTTATAAATATGGATGTTACACAGCACCTGAAAACTGATCAGCCTGTTTTTGGGCAAAATGTGCTTGTAGTTGAACTAATGGTAGTCCAAGGCAAATAGGTCCCTGTAAAGGATTATAACACATAGTTAGAAAATGGTGCATTTGTCTGAGATCCATTTAAATGCCATTCATTAAAAAGTAATATTTTTATAACAGCACGGTGCCTTATTGTGTAAAAAGATGAAAATGTGAATGTTAATTTATATATGCATATAGATTTCTTCTGAGGATGTAAATACATGGTACTGTTCATCTGGAGATTGACACATCAGCTGCATGATTTATGTGGTCAGTTGTAAATGAAAACAACTTTATGTATAATCTGAGATTTTTCTTTTTTTAATAGCCACATTCTTTTCAACTATCTAAAAATAGATGGAATTTTTTGCAAGCTGTTACGAAACAGTGCTGTCTCTCCTATTAGCTGCCAGTTCCTTTCAAGGCTCTTTTAAAATTGCTGTCCAAAAGTTTTTTTTTTTTTTTAAATAAATATTATGGTATTCAGAGTCTGAACTGCTGAAACTGTCCTCTGTCTGCTCTATAGCAAAATTGTAGTGTGTGTTCATGCCATGCAAACATGAAATTCTGCATGTGTTTGGCAAACACAGAAAGAGAATTCGTGCTTTCATATTTTATTACTAGTTTTTACCCTTGCTTCTGATGGTTAGACTTTTTGAGAAGCTTGAATTCTCTAAGCGGAAATGTCAGGTGGAAGATCTGAAAGAGTCCCTGGCTTGTTTCTGGTTTTCCACACTAGTAGAGGCTGCTAGGCAGTGCTTGCATAGCAGGAGGGGGAGGGAGAGAAGGTACTCTGTGCATTCATAGAAACATGAAATGGGAATAGAGAAGCTCATTACTTGCCTCTTTCTTGGTTGGTTTTTGTTTTTACAAGACAGTTTAATGTTGTAGGTTTTCTTGCTCACTTGGCAAGTTCAACATGTTATCCTATCCTAGGGGGAAAAAAAAAACCTGAGAAGGAAGCTGGAATATAATGGATGGCTTGGCTGTTATGGAAGATCAGCATGTTAGAAATCCTGCAGCATTCTCTTAGCATAGTTGGTTGGTTTGGTTTTAAGAGGCATTTAGGAGACATTAGTGAGAAAGTGAGATGAACCCTTTTGTTGAGGATCCTTTGAGATGTTAGAGACATTTCAGCCTTGAAAAGTAAATAATTACAAACTAGAGGCATTAACTCATAGTGACATCCTTCCTTTCCGCTCACCTGTGCCCTAGAAAAACAGTAGTTGCAGATGAAGGGGATGAGATAGCTGTGTTTTCTTGTGTTATGGGAGATTTCATTAAGCAGATACAATCAGGCAACATCTGTAGGTCCTAGATTTCTGAGTAGTTAATGTTGCTGCTGTATATGTTAACAGCCTGTGGCAAAGTCCTCACTCCTTGTTGATAAGGTAGCCCAGGTAACTGCGGATGCCTGTGTGCACATGAACGCTTCAGTGGATCAGGTAACCTGGAGCTTGTTACACAGAATTGATTTGTTTGGATGTCTAAGCTTTAAGTATAGTGTGGAAGTGTTTTCCTACAGCGTGCTTACAATGCAGCACACACCTGGTTTCTTTATCTATTAAGCAGTAATTTAACTATCATGTTCCCCCATGTTCTTTATTTTTCAGTGGAAGCTGTCTGAGATTACTTTTCCCAGCCTTGCAAGTATCATTAGAAAGCAAGTAGCAGCAGCCAGATAGAGGACAGTCTTTCAGGAACCCCTCAAGAAAGCAAAAATACTTTCATTTCTGTTGTATGAGTTCTCATACAACTGTTCTCATGCACAGTACAGTCAATGCTTTGAGCTGTACAGCTTTTCTTATTTTGCCTTTTTTAGGGCTTTGTGGTTTCTGTTTTGAGAAAAGTCAGTTCTTCCACCTGGACCACTTTCTACTCTTTAGAGTGCAATTCTAATGTATATATGGCATTTTTCTTTTTTTGTAAAACTTTAGTACAGAGAACTCAGTAATTTTTTAGCTGTGATTTCTGGATTCTAAATTTATGTCATCCTAGAAATGCATTTTGACCACAGGATATTTAGTATTAAAGGTTGTTAGCAGGGCTGAGAAGTCTGAAATATTTCACCTGCCTTTTTATGTTTTGCTGCAAAGGCTGCATGTCCAGGCTGCTTTAAAGCGAATTTCTGCTTCACTGTTTTTTAAAAGGAAATTAATAGCAGCCACTCATGAGCAGTCTTAAAGTAGATAACCAGAGTGTGTATAATTTGATTTTCATAATTTTGAAGGATTTCATAAATAGTAGCAGAGGGAGGATACTTTCAAATGACAGTAGGTCAGTAAAGTTTGTCATTCAATATGTAGAAGTGTTTGGGGTGGGGTGGTGCAAGGTTTAAGGATGACTTTTTTTGTGTGTTTGTTTTTTGTTGTTTGGGTTTTATTTTTTTTGTTAGCCTTGGGCTATGTATACCTTTCTCTCTGAGATTTATCTTTGCAGAACAAATTAATGTATTAATGCTTTTATGTGGTTTCCTCATCAGGTCATGCCAGGAATGCAGTCAGGGATAAATTAAAGGAGAAAGAAAAGAAAGGAGACAGGCTCCAGCTTTTTTCTTCCTCCTCATTATTTTAGATTTCTAAGAGACCTAATGTTAATTGATGTAAGAGGCAATGTGGAACAAATTTATGATGCTGAAGGATTCTTTTGGGTTTAGGAAAGGGAGGGGTTTATTTAATTTAATTGTGGATGCATTACTTCTCCTGAGGCAGAAGTGTCACTTGTAATGAAGAACAGAAATAAAACATGTTTAAAAGTAGAAGAAACTTCAGTTCACAACATTTAGTTTAAGTTGACATTGCTGTGTATCGGATAAATGTATTGGAATCATTATTAGATAATAGGGCATTATAAGATAATTCTAACTAACACTGAAAAAATAAATACTGTCAAAATAATGCAACTATTTCATCAGTTCCACTAACTTCTAAGCAAATTTTGAAATACCATCTTCTCTTTAGCTGTCTTCCTGCTTTACTTTTTTTTAAGTGTAAAAGAAATATTACCTCATTTCCATTTTGAGGCAGTCCAAATTTATTTTTAGTAGTCAGAGAACTTTATTTTTTCAGTTTTGTTTAAAATAAGATACCAATAACAATGAAGAGTGTATATTTTTTCCTCTTTATTTCAGACTTGCATGGTAATACTGCTGTTCATTGTATTTTACCTCAGAAGTAGGAAGGAAATAATCCTATCTTAATGTGGGCCCTAAGTTATTTGTCCAGGGAGGCACTCTCTAAACTCTGCTTGGTGATAGTGTGCTTCTATAGCTCTCTTAGACCAGACAGTTAATTTTAGATTACTAAAATTGGACCAAACAGAACCCTATATTTTATATATTTTTCATGTGAAAGATTTCACAGGCTCATTGTTTTGGAGTGCAAGGCTTTTAAGTGAAGTGTGAAAGGGATGTAGAGAGAAGGAATGCTGCAATGTGCCATTGTGCTAGTCTAGGGAAAAAAAAGGAAATAGTCTGTGGAAGCAGCCACTTGCATAGCAGCTTTTTCACTTGAGGTGATATTTTTAGGGGACACAGCACTCATTTTAGAGTTCGTAGTGCTCATTAGTAGGCTTTGAAAAGATTTAGAATTTGCAGTGTGTTTTATTTTTCAGTGATGGACTTTATTTCTGTGTCTGTCTGGTATTTCTGCTATATGCAAGAAAATCAGTGTCTTTGATATTTCATTACAAGTGCAATATATCATTAGTATCCTTACTAGTCAGTGATCTTCTGTTCATAACTTGGTATTGTTTAGATGTGTTTGTTTTTGTTTTCCTCCTTTTTTTGCGAGCCTTTTATCATGCAGTTATTTGTGAGACAGTTATTACAAGGAGGTTTCTGATATACCTTCTTGACAACACAAATAGTGGGGTTTGGCACTTACTGTTGGAATTGCAGAAATTTGGGAAAGGGAGAGATTTAAGATGCTGGGGGGGTTGTATGAGGTCTTCCTGTATGAGAACTGTTCATGGGGAAACTAATTGAAGTAGTCAAGTGATGATTAAAACTGTTAGTGGCAAAAAAAAAATACACATGTAAAATACTTGAAAACTATGACTTCAACAATATACTTTGAGGTAAACATGTATTTCAGTTCTACTTCATGGTAAAATAGCAGTGAAAAAGTAATTGGTCATTTCTAGCAAAGCCTATGTGTCACAAATTCAGTTGTTTCATGACTTGAAACTTTTTGTCTAATCGCTGTCTTAATCCTGACTTCACTAAAATGTCCACACCAAACCCCCTGACAGATGGTGGGGGAACGTTACCTGATAGACTGTATAAATCGATATGAACCCATGCCAGGTGACTGTGTTTCTATGTCACAGTGCTGTGATACAGTATGAGTTAGTAGTTTTCTGCACCTTCACATTATATACTTACAAATGAAGAATAATTAGCACTTGATAAAATTCAGTAAATTTACTGTGATATGCTGTGTGTATTTTCATTGATATGCAATTGAAGTAGTTACCAAGAGATGCCAAGCAGCATGTTAAGCAAATGTGTGCCAAATAAGGCATTCCATTTTGTTGCATATTTTGTGTATTATAAGCATATTATCAGGAGACTGTGGCATTCCTCAGCTTGTGAGTGGCTGTGAATCCTGCCATACAGTTAAGAAGATTAGTCTTTCCATTGGATTGGAAAATACTTGTGCTGTTCAAAAGATACTGTGACCAGAAGGTCTTTTACTAGTTGTGTTTTCCAGAATTTACACTCTTGAGTCAGTATCTGCCCAGGTGCTTCTGTTTTCATCAAGACTCTCCTTAAGGCTTGGGTAAATTCTCTGGAAAAATCTATAGACAGTCACTGTTACCTTAAAAACAAATGTGAAAGTCATCTCATCTGGGATTCCTACCAAACTTATGGTACTCTTTGTGGCTAGATGGATAGTGATTTGCTATTTCTCTTTGTTTTGCTTCACACTTTTTCTTCCTTTTTATTCTTCAAATCTCCAATTGCAAATCAAATGTGTGCAACTCCATGCTCTGCCTGTTACATATGCTACATCCTGTGTAGATGTTCTTTTTATATGATGTTGTGGCCATTGTGCTTAATAAGATGTTCAGAAGGCACTTTAAATAACCTTTCTGTACTGAGAAATGTGTGCTAAGTATAACTTTATCATAGAATCCTAGAACGGTTTGGGTTGGAAGTGACCTTAAAGCTCATCAGGTTCCAGCCCCCTGCCATGGGCAAGGACACCTTCCACTAGAGCAGGCTGCTCTAAGCCCAGTCCAACCTGGCCTTGAACACTGCCAGGGATGGGGCAGCCACAGCTTCTCTGGGCCACCTGTGCCAGTGCCTCACCACTCTTACAGTAAAGGATTTCTTCTTAATATCTAATGTAAATTTCCCCTCTTTTGGTTTAAAACCATTTCCCTTTGTCCTGTCACTACATGCCCTTGTAAAAAGTCCCTCTCCAGACTTCTTGTACACCCCTTTAGGTCCTGGAAAGCTGTTCTAGCGTCTCCCAGAGCCTTCTCTTCTCCAGGCTGAACAGCCCCAGCTCTCTCAGCCAGTCTCTGTAGGAGAGGTTTTCTAGCCCTCTGATCATCTTTGTGGCCTCCTCTGGGCTTGCTCGAGCAGGTCTGTGTCCTGGTTGCAATACTTCAGGTACTCTCACGAGAATGGAGTAGGGTGAGATTTATCTTCTTGTCTGCTAAAACAGCAAACAACTGTAAATTGGTGATACCCTCATTTAATAAAAGATAGTATTTTCTTCTCTTGAAAGGTTGTGAAACATGTATTTTAATGTTGTGTTGGTTGATCTTGAAGATTTTCTTTCAAAACCTGGAGCAATGTAATTCTGTGTAAGGGCGAATAATTCCTTAAAGCTACTTCTCATATTGAAATATGTCATTGGAGTAACACGAAACATTTTAAGAATTCAGTGCTTTGTTTTCATGAAGCAGCTTCCTATGCCCCAAATCTACTGGGATGTTCTCTGTCTTCCTAAGAAGGCAAGGACTTGTACTTACGTCTGTTGCTTGTACTAATGTGCATGGGAATAGGGCAGTGTATATCTTTTCTGGGGGCAAAGAAGGCTGTATTAGTGCAGAAACCCTTCTTAAGCCATGTGTTTGTGTTGTCAGAGCTTAAATATTAGTAGCTCTGGCAGAACTAGTAAAATTGGTTTTGTTATTACTACTACTATAAAGAGACCATGTTATTTTCTTTTGTAACTACTGTATTGGAATATCCAGCAGTGATTTTTCTGTGGAGGTGGAAAAGGGGTATGAAATTCCTGTTGTTTTCAGTGGACAGCTGTTTTGTTATTCTGTATCCAGCATCTGCATATTCTCATTGTCTGTCATCTAGAGCTGCTGTGGCCAGTGCCCACAAAAGCATTCAGTTCCTGCCATGCCCACATACCAAACAGGCGTATCAACCTCTGTTTATTCCATGCTATGAACTGGAATGGAAGATGTTTGGAATTAGCTCTTCTCCCCCTATAAAAGGATTGCCTTATCCATAGGGAGAGACCACATGCGGTGGTTTCCTCAGCATGGTGCTTTGTCATCCCCAGTGTGACAGTGTAAAGCCTTTCCGACGGCTCCTGTTACATATGTGAGAAGAATCAGGAATTTCCACTGCTGCTTGGTGTCATAGGTATGAGAAGTGTCTGCTTCCAAGAAGATTGTAATACATCTTTGGACCAAGAGCTCTGTAAGCAATATGGAAAAGATGATCAACCACACTGATTCAGAAGTACATTTTTGTCAGTTAAAACATTTCATTTCTAATACAGTATGAATAAGAGTACAAACAGTCTTTATATACTTGAAGTCTCACTTGGCTTCTTCCCAGGTAATTAATGTTTCAGAGTATCAGTCTAGAAAGCCAAATGAAAAAAGATAGAGCCTTCCTCAGAACACTTAGTTTCACAACAGAAGTGAAAGAATGCAGAACTTTGAAATTACTGGTGATCAAGGAAAAAGTCTTCCCCTTTCTCACAGATACTGTTGATATCTGTGGGTGCATTACTGAGATGATGAATTAGCACAGGCCCTCTTCTTTGGGGACTCTGGCTATAGCGTCCTGCCAGAGCGCAGGAATTCTAGCAGTCAAAGGTACTGTTGCTCTTGATGGAAATCTGTTTACAATTTTCCCCAAGGCAAACTTGTATATTAAATTGCAGGAACATATTAAATATCTACTTTGTTTCATCTGTGGTTTTGCCTTATTTGTGTTACTCTTCTGCTGTGATGGTATACAGTTGATTCCTGTCTTGAAAAGGAAGTGGATAGGAAAGATCCAGTTAAGATTCCATTCAGCTGTGTTTAGCGCATAGGAATTTCAAGGGCTATTAAAAGCACCAGAAGACATCCAGTTGAAGTGGAGTGGTGCCTGAGAATGCTAATATGTTGGTTTTACTATAATTTAAATACTCAGTGGTTTAGCAGATGTCTTAGTAAAACTGTGTGGGGTGTGTTCCAGTAGATACCAGGACAGCTTAGACAGGTACAGAGTACTGCAGACTCCAATCTAAGGCAGGTTTACATGCCTCACCTTCCAAGTGTTACTGATAGCTTTGCTAAGAAACCTGCTAAAAGTGTGTGCCCTTTTAGCCATGCCAGTTGTTAGAGGTAGCCAAATGTGGAGGCCATGGGACCCAGAGGCATATCTCCTGTCCCAGATAAATAGGTAAGTACAAGGCTGCTGTGGTTCTATGTCCCCAGGGCCAGCCAGCAATGAGACTTATTCCCAATAAGGGTGTATGTGTGTAAACATGCTCCCATACAGCAGTTGGCCACACGGATCAACAGAGACTCAAACTAGTGCTTTTAGTGGTACCCACAGAGCACACAAGAACTGCATGGAATGCCCAGTCCTTTTCCTCCTTTCCAGCTCCTCAGGATGGATGTTCTCTAGAGAAATTTTCACAGAAACCCACATGCTGTACAGGTTCCCCTAGTTCTAAATGGTCTAGGTAGCTGCTGAAGCTTTGACCTGTTGATTTTCTTCCCCTGTTGTTGGTACCTAGCCCTTTGAACTCCTGAGGTCTGTGTTCTCACTCCATTGCTGGTCCTTAGACCTCTTACCTACTTGCTGGCCAGTCTGACTTGAAGTTGGCTTGAGTTCATACACACACTCAGAATAGAAAGTTCATCCACAAAGATGACAGAAATAGGGTTTAATGATGATATAGGATAGACTGTCATGATCGAGGGCAGGGCTCAGACAGGCAAGTGCAGTGACCAGCTCCCCATTTGCACTGAGCCTGTCATACCTGTCCCTTTTTCCTGCTGTTTTCTCATGCTTGTTTCTTCTTCATCCACCTTTATCCCTGTCTCTCCACTTCTAGTGCTTTTCCTTAAACATTTCATAATGTCTTGCATATTCTTACAATCCCATGATAAATTTTACATAATCCCAAATGTTCTTCCGTCCTACATCCTATAATAAGTCCTGTACTCCTTAAGGCAGTAAACTTCAGTTTCCAAGGTATTTCTGGGGAGAGAGTTTCCTCCTTTACTCATCTTGGTGGGTTTCATGTTGGAGGAGTATGGTCTAATTGATGGTCTTGGGAATAAGTGATTAAGGTGCTCCATTTTCACTCATTAGGTTTATCTACCTACTTCCCACTGATCCTTGCTGGGCCTGTCTCTCTTATTATTGGCCTTTAATCAGATAACCTGACACTGGTCTCTCAGGAGCCACATAGCATCTGCTAAAACTGGATCTAGGTCTGACATGGGCAACCAAAACACTGACATCAGCTGAGGATACAAAATGCACTATTCCTTTGCTGCTACTTCACAGTCATATGGAAAATTAGTATTGCAGTTCTGTCTGCAGCTGAACTCCTATTCAGTTTATAGACCTGTATTCTGGAAAGGAAAAGTGAGGTATCTCCTTACAATGTGTTAAATATATACTCTGCTTTTGATGTAGACCTGCTGGAGGTGTTAGGATCATACAAGTAATGGAGGCAAAGCTCAGCAATGACTACAAGCAAGTAGTGCTGCTTTGCTGAACTTGTTCTCTATGCTTATTGCAGAACCCATTTAAGGTAGATAGTGCAGGGATGCATAATAATAGTAGGGAGTTCTGGAACATAACGCAACTAGACATCCTGCTTCTATGTGTTCTGGTCCAGAAAAGAGCTGTCTGGTAATAGCAATGGAAGAGTATTTCTTAGGCAGACTTAAAAAAAGGCAAAAATCAATCATACATCCTTGTTTAGAAGGGAAGTAGTGTCTTCATGGGTGGACAAGGAGGCCAGTCGTTAATTTGACTTGCAAGCATCAAGATATTGCTCAATTCCTTTTCATGGTAGCTAAGCAGGCAAAACCCACAGACCCACAATGTGTAATAGCCAATATTTGGTTATCTGACATCTGTATTCAGAAGACACGGCATGTATTATTTCTAAGATAAGAACCTATGAGCTAGCTAATACTTGAGGCTTTGCCAAGTTGCTTCTCTCAGGAAGAGAAATAGATTATGTGATTTGAGGATTGTGAGCTTTTTTTTGTGTGTATGTATATACAATTTTGTTTATATATGAAGCATGTAAACAGAGCTCTGATTGCTTGAGCAGAGTAGAAACCAAGTGCAACAAGCAGCTATTTTGCTGATGTTTTCAAGTCCGCCTGTCTGGCAAGTACTGTACTAAAAAAACCCCTAAAACTCCAAAACCAACACCCATACCCTCCTCCCCCCCTCAGCTGTGTCTCCTGAGATCACAGAGCATTTTTGCTGGGTTTTTTTTCTGCATAAAATGCAGAGGCGCATTATAACTACAACAGCTTTCGCCAACTCCTTTAATTTTGTGATTGTTATTTATAAAATTCTTAACTCTTCACACACTTGGCAGTTTGACTGGATTTGGTGTGTTTTGGACAGTGTTTTTCTTTCCCATTTATTTATCTATTTATTTTTTTACAGCTGTTGTGTAAAAGACCCAATGTTCCTTTTTTTTTACTTGGACTAAAAGGAGGGTTTTCAGCCCAAACATCACCCTTGATTGAAGCCAAGAACAGAATTCTTTAGAGAGCAGCTTGATCACAGACAGGATTTTTTTTTAAGGATAACAAAGATGTACCTAAAATACAGCTTTCAAAAAAAGTCTTTATGCTTGCTAGAATATCTTTATTCCCTCTCTGGACTTCACAGTTTGTTCCCAGGTCACATCATGTGGCATCTGAAGACTCCTGCCCTTTACTGCAAATAGCTCTGGTCAGGAATTTCTCATGGACAGGTGTGAGCTGCTTTAAGATCAGTCTTCTCAGGCTTCTGCCAGGTCTTCACTGGACTTCTTCTCTAGGACAAGGATGTTTAGATGTAGTTTGTCCTGTATGTTTGAGGCTCTTTTCCACCCTTCTAAATTACTGCCTTTCTTATCTAGGAAGCCTGACTAGGTTATCGCATGATGCTTCATCGCCCTGCTCCATTGGTCTAGCCTTGTATGAGTCAGCTGGAGCTCACATACACACTGTCTCCCTTAACTCCTGAAAGCTTCTGAGACTTGCAACTTCCTGGCTCTCTGAGCTGCTTCTAAAACTTTTTTTTTTTTCTACAACTAGCAGTTCATATATGTGCTGGTTCCTGGAAAAAGTAATCTGAGATTGAATTGCAGTGGAGTTTTATATGCAAGTACAACAGGAAGCTTATCCCAGAGCTTTCCCTTTACCTTCTCTCCCTTTACCCCTTATTGCCTTCCCCACCCCCACCTTCCTAGTCAGTCCTCATTCTTGTCCCTGTTTGTGTTCAGGTGTTCATGTACCATCTGCTCACAGTCCTCTGTCATCTGTTTGCTTTGTTATCCCTGGCCTTTGATTTTGCAGTGGCTATTGGAAAACTAAAGTACTGATGCATTGTAAGAGATAAGGTTATGTGAAGTGAAAGTTAGAGATACGAAAATATGGTGGAACTTCACTTACTACTGTGTGTATATAATAATTCAGTTACCAGCTTGTAATAATTAGAGTTCGCAAGAAATAATAGGATTTGTTGTGATGTTGCAAAAAATGGTCCAAGTATATAGTGAATGACAAAAATGTTAGAGGCTTAAGATGTATTTAACATTGATTAAACAGTGGTAGTGTCTGTTGTTTATTTTCAGCGAGATTTGGCACTTGATTATCAAACTGAGGAAGCCTGGGTTAGGTAAGTAGACAGTGAAGTGGTCTGAAATCTGGCTGAACTCTTTGACTTAAAGGGCTGTGGTTAGTCACTAATGGTGTACTCTTGAAGTCATCATTTACTGGAGCCAATACTGTTGAATATCTTTGTTAATAGCCTAGTTGATAGGACACAGTGCGCCCTCAGCAAGTTTACACATGATGCGGAACCAGCAGGAGTGAGGGACCTCAACAGGCTGGAGAAAACTTCAAACCTCCTGACGTTCAACACATGGAAATGCCAAGTCCTTGCACCTAGGCAGTAGTAACCCCATGCACCAGCGCAGGCTGGGGCAGTCAGCTGGAAAGGAGCTTTGCAGGAAAGGACCTGGTAGACAGCATGTTGAACATGAGCCAATAAAACATGGGGCAAAGCGTTGCCCATCAAGTCAAGGGAGGTGATCCTTCCCCTCTGCTCAAGCCCGTTGAGGCACACTACTGTGTTGTGTCCAGTGCTGGACTCCCCAGCATGAGAGAGCTCTACAGGAGCATACCAGAGCGGATCCACTTCAGGGCCACAAAGCTTAATGGTGAAGGCCTTGGAGCCCCTATCATACAAGGAGAGGTTTGGAGAGTTGGGATTGTTCAGCCTGGAGAAGGTTCCTGGGGATCTTACCAGTGTGCATAAAAAAATACCTGATGGGTAGGTGTAAAAAAGACTGACTTCTCAGTGATGGGCAGCACCAGAGGAGGGGCAGAAGGCACAAACTGAAATACAGTAAACTCCATTTAGATATAAGAAATTTTTTTTTCTTCTTTTTTTAAAATCCTGTAGGAATTTGTATTTCTGACTTCTGTACTTAAACTATGTTCCTAAGACTAGTTGCTTTTGTAGTTGGTCATCTTTTTCTGTTGAAAGCACCTTTTTCAGTAGTCAGGTAAATTCACATGAGAGTACATAGCTTTTCTTTGCTACTGTTCTGTTTATTCTTGTTTGTTACTGATGAAGTCAAACCCTGTAAAAAAAAAACCAACCCAAAAGCCTGTCTAAATAACATCTGTCTGGTCCGGTTCTGTGTCTGTGGCTTTCATTTCCCCATCTTATAGTAACTGGGGCTTCTCAAGCTTTACAACACTAATTCTTTTTCCTCTGGCTGTTTCTAGAATTCACTTTGGTGTTTGGTGTTTAGCTGGTTTGCATCTAGGAAGGGTACTGGGTCTCAGATCTGTAGACAGGTGGACAAAAGGAATTGATAAGGGAGATACTTAATTGTTGTTCATCATCTGTCCTGGCTATTTCAGAAGCATATACTGTACTGTTCCTGCATCTTGATTTTTGATGCTTTTCCTAGTAAACATTTGATGCTTTTATCTAGTAAACAATTAGTGGATTCTAACATAAGATTTGGGTTGGGGGTGTGTGTATGTGCGTGTTTATTTATTTGTGATAGAATCATAGAATAGTTAGGGTTGGAAAGGACCCTAGTATCATCTAGTTCCATATCCTTAATTGTGATGGAGAAAGCTTTTTACTGAGTTATTACTGATGTGATAACTTCTTCAAGACACGTGACTAATGTACTTGTCATGTGCCAGGTGATACAGAAACTCCCTTTTTGGGGGCAGTCTTACCTTTATTCACTAGTAACAGACCCATCGTTTTGGTTTCAGTGGAAGCTGCTGTGAGGTAGCAACTGGGCAAACTGTAACAAATTCTTCATAGTTAAACACCTATAAAGTTATTTTTACCTGTGACTTGAGTCTTTTAAGTTGGTACCAGCCCCTTCTTAAGAAATAAATGCAAGCTTCATTTACTCCAAACTACAGCCAAAATCGAGCACCCAGCTCATTGAGTAGCTCACTGATAGGATTTTGGCAATGAAACTTTTTATGGAAAGAATGGAGGATATGGAATTAATATTTAAAGTGCTCTACTTTCAAATGAAATGAGAACTTTTAATGTAGAGATGGTGAAAAACTAATTCTGGGTGTAATGCAGTTAGTTGTCAGCATGGATTCTGGCATACAAGGATTTACTTGTAAAACACATTGCACTGCATTTTTGTTGGGATAGGCACATGATAACAGTGAGTGGGCTATAGCCATTTTTATACAAATGTAAACCTCTGTGATTTATGTTGTGTGTACTGCAGACATTCAGTGTAACCAACTAAAATGCTGTCTCCTTCCTTTTTAGTCCCACCTGCATGTATTTTGTGGCCTTGCATTGATCTGTTTATTGCCTTGGTTGGATAGGAGGATCAGAGGCTACAGTACAGCAGCTCCTGTTGTACCTTATCAAGTAGTGCTGGTAGCCTGCTGCATGATGTACACACTGAAGAATTAGGAGGCACTCAAGAAAGAATATAATACTTGCTAAGTAAAAGTGATTTAGTTTTGTGGTTTTGGGTTTTTGTTTTGTTTTTTTTTTTGGAAGTGGGATTATGCAGAATTCTTCAGAAAGGATACTGACAGGATTTTCATATTCAGTCTGCAGAGTTCAGTCATAGACTACTTTGGGGATTCTGACAGGTATTTCTTGACTGTGATAAATTTTATATTGTTTATAAATAGTTTTGAGATGATAAATTAAAGATTCTGTTCTGGGTTTTTTTCTTTCCTTTTTGCTAAGCTTTTTATAAAGCCAAATATAAATGGATCATGGTGAGTGGTTTAATTGATTAGAGGAGGGAAGGTATTGAGATCTCTCCCCCTCCCACCCCCGACGTAATCTAGTCCTTTTTTAATCAAGTCTTCTGCATTTGGAAATCAAAGTTTTGTAACTTAAATGTAAGTGAAGATTGAAAGTCTTACAGTTTCTGGGTTTTTCCCAGGTTTATTACTGCTCCTAGTGTTCAATCTTAAAATTTCACAGTAATGCAAAGGCAAAGTCTGCCTTCATTATAATGTTACTTCATTGCATCTAATAGAAATTGCTAGAACTTCAGTGGAATACAGACTGGCTTCCTTGTGCCAGATTGGAGGATTGAAATTGCTGTTGTGTAGAGGTGTGGAGGATGTTGACAAAGTGTCAGTGGAGGTGCTTTGATGGGTGAATCACCAGCTGGATGGGAAGGTGAAAACTTGAAACTCTGTAAGTCAGCTTTTATTTTGTATGTTGATTTGACTGCAAACTGCAAATCTTGGGAGGAGAGGCAGTTACTAGAAATCAGGAAAGGCACTATTTATGTTAAGGAGCAACAAATGTTATTACATATAGGAGGAGACAGTAAAATCTCTATTATTGTAATAAATATATCCTTTGTCAGTATCTTTTTTTTTTTTTTTTTAGTTTTATGGGCTTCATGCTAATCAAGCTTAGCAAATATGTCTAGATATTGCACACTACTATTCCAGACTAGCTTACTTTTTCTGTAATCTGTTGAACATGCAGTGTTTTGCTTAATTCATAGTGTGCATTGTTTAGGATTCTTTTTTTATCTTGGTTTTTAAAAAAGCAGAACAGTTTTAGTCCGTTGCACACTGTTGTATCTGCATATTTCAGAACAGTCCAAGCTCATCTTCAACTGGAATCCGTAAACATAATTAAGATGATGATGGTGTTCTGATGTACTTAGATTCATTAACGAGGTAAGCACAAAAGGGGACTGTTTTACTCACAGGAGATGCTTATGTCTCTTTGATGGTACAATTGTGATTTTTCCATTTAAAAGTTTTCTATCAAATGTTTTGATTTTTCTTACAGACAACAATTCTCAATGTGAAAGATATGTATATGTGTTTCTTCCAAAAAAAGATGACTGGTGGAAAGACACCGTGTCTATACACTCCGAAGAGAAGGATTTTTTACACACACACACACACACACACACGTATACATGCACACCCTCCTCCCAGTTTTTGGTTTTGAGAAATTTTTGAGAAATGGTGTTTAATGTTTTTCCTGTAAAGCATAAATATATATGCATGTAAATGCAACACATCTTTAAAAAATCTGTTATGTATTTGACTTAGTTGAGTATTTCTTGCCTTTTTTTAACAAAAGATGCTGAATTTAAAAGCTTACCTGGGCTTCTGTTGCACTGTAATACAGTCTTAACACCTCAGCATTGTTTTGTTGACATTTTTTATCCTCATCCCCCCTGTTGTTATATGGGCAGTTGGCAAACACTGGAGCATTAGCTAAAGGAAACAGTTACTGACTGAGGCTGGTATAACTCTTGATTTCAGTGAGCTGTGTTAATTCACACCCACACTGACTGTAAGTGCTTGTCTCCATCTTGTACTCCTGTTTCTAGCTTTTACCTAGGTTGATGATTACAACATCCTTGCCTGAGGAAACCTTGATCTATCTCCTTCCAGGACTCACCAATAACTGTATTTGAATTGCCCTTAGGGTTTTAGGCAGAGCACCAGGAGCCATTACTGTCCCTCAGGATCTGATTGTGCTGTGTCTGAAATGGTACCAACCTACAATAGTCAAAGCAAAAGGCCTGTATGTGATTCTCAAATGCTGTTGAGTTTGTACTGCTTTAACTTGGAGGCCAATTTTTTCATTCTTGGAACCAGTGCTATTTTTTTTCTCCACGTCATGTCTGAGGTAACAAATCAGTAAAGAAACTAAGGCATGGTTGTGATGATTTCCTACTGGTTTTAACATACTTTGATTTTACGTTTTCATGTACCTTGTGCTCTCTTGGCATTTTTGATGTTACAATGAGAAATACCACGTGTTCTCAAAGTTTTAGGAGGTGCTCACTGTGTGTCTGCATGCCTGTGAGGAGCTCAGCAGGTGAGTGTGAGGACTGCTTGGTTAATATGGCAGGACTGCTGCTCTCCTCAGGTCTGTGTAGGTTTGTTAGGGAATCAGTCTCTTATAGTACCTGGATTAAAGATGGATTAATTCTGGGCATAGCATTAGTTCCCTTTTCTGTTTACTTTCCTATAGGAAAGCTGATTTCTGGTGCAGAAACAAGTATCTGGAGAGCTAGTGATATCTTACATTGTCCCAGCTGTCTTCTAGGTGGATATTTCCTACATTTCCAGTTGGCAAATTCTGTAATGGGATTTTAGTACCTAAGACATGACAAGCTTGCGCAGATTCCTTATGCTTCCCAAAATACAAGGGGTAAAATACCTCTTGTGTATGGTTCCATAAGAAGGGCTGATCTCAGCCTAACAGTTTTGCAATTGAGATGAGTGGTCCTGCTACAGCTTTTCCTCTTAGGCCAGTCTTTTGTCCCCTCTGCACTCGGTTCAACATAACCGAGTTATGTGGTAATCCTTCTAATGTCTATGTGCTCTGTAGTAGACATTTCTTTCACTCTAGCAATTAGTGAGATTTTCAGACTGACATAGTACTTGGGTATTTTGGGTTTAATGTACATTAAAATGAAACAATGGTAAGAAAAATAATTAAGTATTCTTGGGTATATGGTTCCCACTCCGAAATTAAAAAGCCGCTACTTGCAGGCCCACATGGGAGAAGAGCTCACTTAAAAAAAAGCACAGGCTCATTTGGTCTTGTAGTGCCTTATCACCCAATTCCTTCCATTTTTGGAGGGTGAAAGTTGATACTTTTGGGTTGATGTTTTATTTTTTACTCTTTTCTGGATTCTGGGTGTCTGTTAGGAGCATCATGAACATGACATTTTATCACCTCTCTCCAGAACTGGCCAGGATAGCTGGTTGGCCTTGCATTTTGATGGGTTCTATTTTTACAGTCTCTCTTCAGCATTAATTAATCCAGCATCTTTCTTCAGTTTCATAGATCATCATCAGCAATTAATCTGTGTGGTAGAAGGGATGTAATTTCTTGTCTCGGGAGCTCTTCCTAACAGCAGTGGCACTGGATAGGCTTTTAAGCATTCTGGTTCTGTTTGACGAAGTTTTGATAATGCAGGCATTGCTATTGGAAGGAAATTGTGTAAGGTGCAACACCACTTTCACTGTCTGGGGACTTGTGTCATATTGGGGGGGAGCAATAATTACAATCCAATCAAAGCAGGGACTTAATTCTTGAAAGTGAAGGGGAACAAAGTGAGGTTTCAATTAGTAGTTTAGTTTAGCTGTAGATACATTACTAGTGTAGCACTTTCACCTATGGAGGTTGCATGTACAGCACACCTGTGGTGGATTGCCTCTGTACATCTAAACTGAAGCTATGGCTAAGGCAAGGCATTGGCAATCCTGTTATAATTCATGTCAAGTAATTATGTATTCACAGCATAACACAGTATATCATGCGTGGCATGGTTATTTGTAGAATGAGAAAAGGTATTCACGTTTGTCATCAATACTGTAGTTTTTTTAGAAGTCTTGGAGCAGAAAATTCTCCTGAATACTGATCCTGGTTCAACAGTAACATTGAAAGTAAAGATTTGTGAACTGGGGGTGGGCGTGGGAGGAACAGACTAGAACCAAGCCCTAAAAAATTATCTATGTCTTTGCCCATTTCTGTGATCTGGTTATATCATCCAGGAGCTAGAGATTCTAAATGCCATCAAAGACTCATTTGAAACATGAAAGCACCCATTATAGGCCATAGCAACTGTTTAAAATTCACTGTGCCCAAAATCTGTTGTATTTTCATTGCAGAAAAGATGCTCAGGCTTTAAAGTTACAATGGTACATAGTTAGATCATGCTAGAAAGAAATGGCATTTGATTTAAGGCTTAGTAACTGCAGGAGGGCTGCCTTGTTAATAATCCCGTTTGGAGATAGGAAAGAATATTTGCAATTCACTGAGCCTTTGACAAGGTGACTTAGGAAGGATGATGCCATTTGCTCTCTTCTGGAACAGGAGGGACCTGAGAAATCATAGTTCAAATATCAGTGACTAAAAATATTGTATGATTCTGTTTCATTCTGAGAAGACAGACAACACCTGGCAAAGGAATCCTGTTAATACAGAAAAATGTAACTTTTCTGCCTCTGGCAAAATTATTTCAGCTCAAAATAGAGATAATTCCCATCTTTATAAAATTTTCACTAGTTTATAGATTCGCTACATTATTAAAGGCAATTATCTGTTAAAAATGTTTTGTTTCTTCTTCATCAGACTTTATAATACAGAATGTAATATTAATCAGGTCAGTAAGGCTTAGTTAAGATGATGCTGAAACCCACATAGGATGCTAATGGTTTTTCAATACAAGGACATCTGTACTGTACAGACTCAGAGTATAACAAGATTCATGAGTGTAATTGTTTCAATATCATTACAGGAGAAATGATGGGGTGAGTCACCCAGGCTTATTGTAACCTCAAGGTTTTGTTCTTCATGATAAGCCCATAAAGAACCATGTGTATTTATCTCTTAAAACATTTTTACTGTATGTGTTACTGCAGAGTTTTTAAGGTTCTGTGTAAGAATTCATGGAGAAGATACTTCATACTGAAAACACTTCAAGAGCACAGTTCTGCTGGTGGCTTAAGCCCACATTTAAAGTCTTACCTTATCCCCAGCACTTGCTGTTTCTGTTCTTCTCTAGTGCTGGCACTGATGCAGTCAGCTGGATCAGGGTTTGATCAGCCTGAAAATTGCCACAGAACATGGGAGGAGGTTTTCATATGGGTTAAGGAGCTATGGAACTAGCAGCAGATGCACAAATGCAGACAGAAGAAATGTCTGGAAATAAGCAGAAGGCAGGACAGCCCCTCTCACTGAAAGTATCAGTTTGGATCAGCCTAAGTTAATTGTGAAGCTTTACTCTGACAGTTTATAAGGAGATAATTCTAACAAATATCACTCAGAAGATATACTGAATAACAGCAAATCCAGGAACTCATTACCATTGAAATAACTGACCCATCTTCTGCACAGTTTTGTCCCCATCACCTTATCCCCACATTTGCAGTCATTTGCAGCTTGCTTGTTATGCTTTGGCTTGCTAGAACAACCTCCAAAAGAAGTGAATAAAGGAGTGCTAGAGCTGGTGGGAAGGAGAGGGCAGGTCTGCATGATCATGACTATATGAGCAAGAGGAGCAAGACTGACTCATGACAGGAGCGGGCTATCAGGTAGGCTCTGTACATGTGACTGAACTGTAGATCCACTCTGAGACCCAGGATAGGAAGAAGTGGGGAGATTAGGTCCCTGCCACTGCAAAAGATAAGGAAGGGAAGGTGGTGACTTACTCCTCTCCAGTGTGTGTGTTCTGCTGTTGTATGTTCCATGCCCTGTCTTGCAACAGCTGTATTGCTCATAATTCTTCTGTGTGCTGCTTTTAACTTGTGAGACAGAGACATTAACCAGTTTGATTTACTTTGAGGATGCTTTTCCTGATTTTAGCAGAGGAGTGTACAGCCAGAGGCAGGTGAAAAAAAAAAAGGAGTAGGGAGTGTGACCTGCTGTTGTAATGTTACTACTGATTTGTGCTGATTTGCTCCTGGTAGTAAGATGGAGGGATTCCTGAAAAAATTCAGAAGAAATTCTGCAAGAGGGAGATAATATACATTAAAGTATTATAAATGTAAAATATAGCTCATGGAGAAAAAGTCTTTACAACTAGTGATGGAATCTAGTGCAGTTATTATTAATGTGGGAGGAGTACTGGATCCACAGAAGTCACAGCTTACTGCTGTAGCAGGATTGTAAATAGGATGTTAGGGATGTTCAAGAAAGGAAGTGTGCTCAGTGGATAAATAAGCAGTGTCTTGTGTGTTAATTATGGCACTTGGTGCCTGCTTGCCATCTCAGAAAGATTATAATAAAAGATTGAGAGAAGTGACATGGAATTTATAAAACTCTGAGTTACGTGAAAAGAGTAAATAAGAATTCACTGTTTCTTCCTGTGTTATCAGGAAGCTTGCAAGCACTTCCTGAACACACAAAAGGAAATTATTCTTCAAATGTGGGCAGTTAAGTGTGTGGAAGTCCTTGTCACAGGATGTTAAAGTTAAATTTTCATCAGTTCAAGAGGTGACTAAGTTCATAGAAGAAGACTTCACTGAAGACTGTTAAATACCAAGATCCCATTTGCGGCCTAAGAAGTCCCTATAGCAGATTGTTGCAGACTGGGTCACTGTTGGGCTGTTGTCACGTGTTTGATCATTCCTGGGCTCTTCCCAAGATGTCCACTTTGAGATACTGGCAGAAATAGGATAATGGATTAGGTAGAATTTTGATGTGACTCAGTGTGGCCATTCTTCTGCTGGCAGAACTCAAAAGTAGCTACAGGTATTGATTGTCAAAATGAGTTTTATGCTTGAGGAGATTGAGTTATAATGTGAAAATGGCTCATGTAAATCTAGACTTTCCCTTACTGACTGTTAATGAGCCATACTTGGCACTGATAGTTTTTGCACTCTTCAGGGAAGATTTCTGAAGATGAAAATATGCAACTGTTGATTATTGTTTCTTTACTGGTAGAATAACAGCTTGTGCAGAACTCTGGTTAAATCATGCATACCAGTATTGAGTGTTGGAATGTCATGGGTAGTTTTTAAAGAACTTGGTCAATGTAGATCCCTGAATAAAATTTCAGGTCTGTAGATAGGGAAGTGATCAGTAGTATATAGTGAAAATCACAAACTCCATGTTCCTTTTCTAGAAAATAATTCTGTAATAGTCCTTTGTTGTGATGACCATGTTGAAACAGTGAATAGGAAGGTGAAGTCATTTCAGGTGCTAAGCAAGAGGCCAGAACTTTTCTCCCTCAATGTTCTTAATTTGCACATGTACAATGTAAGGAAGAAATAAACTTGTGCCTTATTTTTCAGTATATACAGAAGTTATGAAGGTGTTCTGAACTGTTCCCCTCCTACTCTCCAAAATGTTTTCCATAGTCTCATCCAGCTTTTTTGTATTTTTTAAATATAATTTCTAGTCTGGTACCTTCTGAGTTTTGCTGGAGGTTTTGTTGCATGAGTCATGTGCATTAGTAGTTCTCCCTGTTTTAATTAAGTGGCAGAGCTGTTGAATCCGTATCAACTGGGGTGGAGGGGGCAAAACAGAATAAAACCTCACATCTCATCTTGATCCTTAGGTTAATCATCCAGAGTATCTCTAAAGTCATAATCACACAATTTTTTTAGCTACCTACAGAATCTTCTAACATGGATGGTACTTTAATGTTGAGAGAAAGAATGAGCAAGAAAAATATTTGAATTCCACAATGAAAATGTATAGGTTTTCAAATGTACTAAAGGATGTAATCCTACATCTTGCTTCAGATCTCTGTGATGATTTCCCAGCTTAGTTTCCATCTCTCTCCCAGCAGTTTGACTGGTCCTGCAAGTTAACACTGATGTTTGCCATAGAACTGCCATAAAATTTTGGTTGCACCCCCACATTCATTTACTGAAAGCTGTGGGCCATGTGCAGTGATAATGTGTTTGTTCAGAGTTCAGCAATAAACTGCTGAAAATCACCCTTGTATAAAAACAAACTTCACCTCTCCCTTTTTTGTAGCGAGAAGGCAGTTTTATAAGGTTATTCATGAAATTTTGACACTGTTCAGATCAGTGACAACCTCATTATATGGAAAATGCTAGTTTATTCCACTTTCTCATCTTTTTTGAAACTCCTCAGAAAGTTTCTTAAACAAAAAAAAAGTTGATTGCTGTCAAGTTCAGGAAATAAAAGATCCTTGAAATCTTCTTCACATGTTTTTAATACTCTTGATACCTTCTTTCTTAAAAAAAATGCAGTAGTAACAACCAATTTTAGGGTCTGTAAAGACAAAACCAAGATCTAAAAAACTATGAAGATTTAGCTTTATTAATGCTTTCTTGAGCCCAGGCTTGTTTGGGAAACTAGGTTTAAAAGATGCATAAATGAGATGTAGCATAGCTAACTAAAAGAAGGCCTCTGTGAGGTTGTGTAGAAACCACCATGCAATGCTTTGCTATTTGGCATGTCTCTGACTTTGGGAATTGTGTGGATGCCAGCTGTGCCTCTTGCACTCTTTCTCCACACTTAATAGACACATAAATTATGTGCTTCCTTTTTTTCCTTCTCTCTTGGAAAGGGAAGTCAAAGTATAGGAAAAATGCAAAACTCAGTTGTAATTAGAAACTAGAAATAAATATTAAGCAAATATTTGCATTACATGTCACTTCCATTTTTCTCAAGTCTGGATTTTTGTAGATGTGAATAGTTCTTGTAGTCTGCTAAGAATTAGTGTTCCCTTTCATTGCTGTGTACGTGCAGCACATGCTGCTTGAATATTACACCCACTTCTTGGCCTTTTTCATTTATGTGAATGGCAGCTCATGAGCAGTGCTCAAGAGTAAGATTGTTCTCGGCCAGACCAGTTTGCAGTTTTGTAGGCAGGTGGTGTAACTTTGGATTTAGGGTGCTGTACTAGGCTGTGTAACTATGGACTGCAGTTTCTTCCTTGTGTCAGAAGGGAGTAAAAAAAAAATCCTCATAAAAATATGTTTTAATTCACTATGTTTCATTAGACTCTTTTTCTCACAGAATTCAAGGGTATTTTTAGCTCTGTTTTTGCATGGACTGTTCTAGTGGGTTGTTACAAAGAGCTTCCTCTCCAAGTCAGCCCATTGACTGTCAGGCCTTGCAACTGATGCTCTACTTCAACAAGAACTCTTTTGATTTTGGAGAGAGTACGATATATTGGCAAGTGACTTCAGCTCCAGGCTTTGATGGATATTAGTGTACAGGCATTCAGTAACTTATCCACGTCCAGAAAATGCAATGATCCTGTTTCTCATGAGAACATTTTTTTTATCTAAGTGAAAAATGAGAGTCTAAATCAGATGCCTTCACATTACATTTGAGTTATTTTCTTTGCTACAGTAGTTTCTCTCATTTCTTAATTTAAGAAGAGAAAGAATCCATCATACAAGCTTCAAAAGCCCTCAGCTTTTTATGGTCAAGGGCAGCATCTGCTGAAGCTCCCTCGTTGTGCTGATAAGGCTGCCAGTATCTGTAATGGTTTGACCTGACAAACCATTTAGTATGGGTACCCCTTTGCATGGGTAGAGTTACAATGACAGGACTTAGGGGGACTTCAGAGTGCAGTACGGTGAGCATCCTTTACTGTGCTTTCAGTGCATAGCCCAGGTAGGCTGTACCATCGTACCCAGGAATAGCTGTGCCTACAGCTGGCTATATTCAACACTGTGTACCTGCTCAGGCTCCTTCACACATACAGTGCTCTTCCAAAATTCCTGGGACCCAGTGCCGGAGAGAAATGTGGAGATCCCACCCTGCAGAAAGCTGGTGGATGTGCTGGTGAGCAGGGAATGGAGCTGAGCCTGAGGGCAGTGACAAGCATGGCAGCCAGCCTGCAGAAGTGGTCTTCCTGTAGTGAACATCTTTCTGGGTCGGTTGTCACTGAAGAAATGCTGAAGAGCACCTAATGGAGAAGTGGAGATAGATTCAAAGCACCCCTGTGAAGAAGGACTTTGGAGTGCTGGTTGATGAGAAAATGAACATGAGCCAGCAATGTGCACTTGCAAGCCAGAAACCAACCGTGTCCTGGGCTGCACCAAGAGGAGCATGGCCAGCAAGTTGAAGGAGGTGATCCTGCCCCTCTACTCTGCTGTCATGAGACCTCACTTGCAGTATTGTGTGCAGTTCTGGTGTCCTCAACATAAAAAGGACATGGAACTGTTAGAACAAGTCCAGAGAAGGGCCACGAGGATGATCAGGGGACTGGAGCACCTCCCGTAAGAAGAGAGGCTGAGAAAGTTGAGGCTGTTCAGCTTGGAGAAGAGAAGGCTGCATGGAGACCTCATAGCAGCCTTCCAGTATCTGAAGGGCGCCTATAAAGATCCTGGGGAGGGACTATTCATTAGGGACTGTAGTGATAGGACAGGAGGTAATGGGCTCAAACTTAGGGAAAGCTTAGACTAGATATAAGGAAGAAATTCTTTACTGTTAGGGTGGTGAGGCACTGGAATGGGTTGCCCAGGGAGGTTGTGAATGCTCCATCCCTGGCAGTGTTCAAGGCCAGGTTGGATGAAGCCTTGCATGATATGGTTTAGTATGAGGTGTCCCTGTCCATGGCAGGGGGGTTGGAACTGGATGATCTTAAGGTCCTTTCCAAGCATAACTATTCTATGATTCTGTGTAGTGAAATCTGTGAGCTTTTATCTGGAGATTTCAGTGTTGGGTGTGTACAGAAGGACCGTTGCTAGAGCTACATCTGAGTGCTCAGTCCATTGCCTAGGTAGATGCAGGGTTGTCATCAGGAGAGTGATTTTCTGAAATACCTTTGCTGTACAAATCACATTACCAAATACTGTACGCTTTCATTAGACTGAATTAAGTTAGAAAACATGTTGTTGGGCTCAGAGCTTTCTCCTCAGCTCTAACAAGAGCTGGTTTGCTGTCAATCTTGATGAAAAAAGTTTGAAATCCTCAATCCTAGTCTGCTTTTGTCAAGGTGGTGTCAAGGATGGTTTATTAAAAGATTGTTGCAGTTCTTGGTTAGCCTTACTTCCTTATGTCTTTAGGCCTTTACAACTTTAACATCACCATGTCATGCTTGCCAAAGAAGGCTGAGTCCCATAACAAATGCTGGGTGACTTTGTCTCGGTTTTGAGGTTTGACTATCCATTGTAAGTTTATTTAAAGTGGTTTTTCATTCTATCATTCAGGACAATTGTCCTGTTTTTAACTAGCTAATTATTTGCAGTGTTTCCAAAGGATTTTAGAGTCGGTGAAAAAAGTAAAGGAGATAAAAAGTTGAGAGCTGTTTGTGTTACAGTTTAGATTTGAGTCTTTTTGAAGCATGACCTACCATGGCCTTTGAAATTAAGTTGGCAGAAGAGTGCGCCCACATCTATAAGCTTTCGGTGTGGATTAGTCCCCGTATTCAAACATGTTTTAACTACAGTCCCTGTCCTCGAAGGATTGAGGGCACTTTCTGCTGGTTTGACAAAACTGTCACTTGCTGTTCTATTCATACACTCTTGCAGCAGTGGATTTTAAATTTTACTGTCCTTTTTGCATGCTTATTTTGGGAGACTAGTTCTGCGAAGCATGGCCTCCTTCGGTTTGGGCTGGTTATTGAACTGTAAAAATGGGATCTGAGGAGTGCATTTTTAAGAAAAGATTATTTTTCTTTTAAAGCTAGTCACTATTTAGAATTTTATTTTATTTTTTATATTCCTCCAAAGACCTACATTCCAGATCTATTTTCGGTATTTTGATTTAGAGGGAAAATATGGAAAAACACTTTGTTCATAGCCATGTGCTCTCTTTTGACCTTCAGCATTTTAACTTCTTTCAGAGGAGTTTGTCCAGTGTTTATAGTCACTTATGCAGCAAGGTACTTAATGACGCAAATATTAAGTGTCCCTTTCATTGCCATTACAGTTACTTTTAGCTTGTAAAAGATGGAATTATTGGTATTACTCATGCAAGTGTACAGTAAAGCAAAAATGCAGTGAAGGTTCTGTGACATTTTAAATTAAGCAAATTTATGTGGGTCATTTGGGCATAGTTCTTATTTGATCCCAGGTAGAAAAAGTGAGCAGACAGAAGAACTGTGGTTTTATTTTCAGCCATAGGATAAATAAACTGCTTGTGTTTCTAGTACCCATTTGCTTCATAGGAAGGTCGCTTGGTCCATCTGGGGGGTTTTAACACTTCAGTCAGTCTGTTAATTTTCAGAATTGATTCTTCCTGCGAGTGAATTCCTTCCAACTGTCTTTCAAAGAGCAGAGTAATTCCAGTTAAAAAAGCCCAAACAGCAAAACAAACATCAAAACTAAACCCACGATGAGGTAGAACGTCAGAGCATTGCAGGCATTACAGGGATTTCTCCAAGTCTCCATCCATAAACCTTTTTTAGGCATGGAATCATATGCTTAGTTATTTATCTTTGCAGAACTGTCACAAGCTGAAGGGGAAAAAATTAGTCTAGAAACTCCTTTCACATATGTTGCTACAGCAATATTCTCTTCTGCATTAAAAAAGAAGTATGACTTTGCAGGCCATACCTCTTCCCTGGCTCCTGTCCTGGCTCCTCTGCCACTGGCAATGGAGGCAGCGCAGTCTGCACCTGCTTTTCAGGTGATGACTCAGTTTACAGTGCACTTGTGAGTAGGGGAGTGCTGTGGTTTGAGCTCGTTCTGTGCTGTAGTCTAATATAGCACTGAAAGTGCATGCATCCAAGTTGTGATTTTCTCTAAAGAATAATAATAGTAAAAATCCTCAATGAAAACTACAGTAAGTAGAGCATGGGAATTAACAAAACACAAGCAAGGTAAGTTTTCCAGTATTTCCAGTTTTTCCAAAAGAACCATTCATGTACAAATATGCAGTCTGACTACTGCATTTAGAATCATAGAATAGTTAGGGTTGGAAAGGACCTTAAGATTATCCAGTTCAGCTCCCTAGGGGTTGAGTGAGGGTAGGGACACCTCACACTAAACCATGTCATGCAAGGCTCTGTCCAACACGGCCTTGAACACTGCCAGGGATGGAGCATTCGCCACCTCCCCGGGCAACCCATTCCAGTACCTCACCACCCTTACAGTAGAGAACTTCCTCCTTATATCTAACCTGAACTTCCCGTGTAAGTTTCAACCCATTACCATGTGTCCTATTGATATAGTCCCTAATGAATAGTCCCTCCCCAGCATCCTTATAGGCGCCCTTCAGGTACTGGAAGGCTACCATGAGGTTTCCACACAGCCTTCTCTTCTCCAGGCTGAACAGTCCCAACTTTCTCAGCCTGTTTCCATATGGGAGGTGCTCCAGTCCCCTGATCATCCTCATGGCCCTCCTCTGGACTTGTTCCAACAATTTCATGTCCTTTTTATGTTGAGGACACCAGAACTGCACACAATACTCCAAGTGAGGTCTCACAAGAGCAGAGTAGAGGGACAGGATCACCTCCTTTGACCTGCTGGTCACACTCCTCTTGATGCAGCCCAGGATACGGTTGGCTTTCTGGGCTGTGAGTGCACACTGAAGCTGGCTCATGTTCATTTTCTCATTGACCAACACCCCCAAGTCCTTCTCCTCAGGGCTGCTCTGAATCTTTTCTCTGCCCAACCTGTAGCTGTGCCTGGGATTGCTCCGACCCAGGTGTAGGACCTTGCACTTGTCTTGTTTTAAATTTAAAAGAAACTCCTTCCTAAACCAGATAGGTATATGCAAATAACAAGTAAGCTGAAGGAAATCAAAGCTTTCCGTTTCCCTTAGACCTATTTTCAGGTATTTTTATGGGTTTCTTAGAGGACGTCTAGAATAGTGTCTCACACTATGATTCTTAAAGCTCTCTTCCCCAGCATTCTTGTGACCTTAAAATCCTAAATTTGTTTTGTAAGGCACAGCTAATACTGTCCTTTTATTTCAATGTGGAGTCTGTCTGCATATGTTTTGCATTGTATGTTAATTGGAATGCAAATTACAGCTGTATTTCTTTAAAACAGCAGTTTTGCTCATGTGCTTTCTCATTCCTGAGAATTCCCTTGACCTGAATAAAATTCTGTTGCAAAATTTAAGGATGCTCATGTAACTACAAAATGAGTATGATCATCTTCTGCTTTTGTTGTATGAGGCAGAACCATGCTAAAACTCTTTCTTGAGCCCTCAGATTGCATTGTGGCTGTATATCAAATCTGGTTTTTGAAAATGAACCCCCCCCCCCAATGAAATGTCTCTTTTGAAGTATCTGTGTTGTTGTCATGTGAGTGCTCTATTGCTCGCATGTTTGTGTATTCTGAGGTTTTTGTTTCATTACATTACCCTTTCCACCTTGTTGATGCTTCTAAGACCCATGTTCTGCAAATTACTCTTCCATGGGACATTGTTGAGAAATAAGAAATAATTAAATGCAGCAGATATTGGCAAAGTTCGGGAAATGTTCCCTAAAATATTTAATCTCTGTTTAGAGTTTACTGACTTTTCAGTTGGAGAACTTTGAACCTCATGTCTGCAACATACTACTTTGATTTCTTTTTGATTTGCATGCTCTGATGCAAATGCAAGGAATGTGTCTGGTAAGGGGACATGGGGACCAACCAGCATTAACCTGAGCAAAAGAGAAGAGAAGGAATGCTGCAAGAGGAAGGTGCTTTGGATATCTTAGGAACCAGTCAGTCTGTTCTCCAGCTGTTAAATAGCAGAGAATCCATAGTGCCGCAGAGGATGCCAAAGAACAACCCCTGCCTCTGGTGATAGTGGCACTGTTTGCTCTCCTGTGGTCCTAGTCACAGCCCACTTGTTGCACCCTTGCTTCTGGTGTTTCCCTGCCTGAACTTGTGAGTAACTGTGACATGGGTGTTTGATTCTGTGAGAATTGTTTTGTGTACCGGGGTGTTCGGCAAACCAAATGTTTATGTAACTTAACTAGCCTTTACCTTGCAAAAGGAGAGGGAATGCTTAATTTTTAACCTATTATTGACAATTCCTATGTTAGGAAGATTGTGGTTTACTTTCACAGGGATGGTGTATTGCATCACTAAGACTTAAACACTTGCCATAGATAAATGCCTGAATTAAATAGCAAAAAAAGGAGGGGTGGAGGCTGAATGGGCAAAATGATGTAGGGGGTTTTGTCTCTCAGCTGAGGCAAAATCTTTCTATATGTTGTTTACTCCTTTTGCTGTGATCTCCACTCTTGGACCAAAAGCCTTTCATTGGGTGGAGGCTGTGGTAACTGCAGTACTCAGTTTCAATTCAAAATCTGGCAAGAAAACATGAACTAAGTCCCATTTCTGACGTCTGTGTTTTCCTTTAATTGATCTAAATACTTTTCTTAGCAGAGTCAGAAAATATACAGGAAATAAATGAATGGATCTTCCTGTTTATATTCTGTGACTGTTTTCTGCTCTTGCAGAGATGTCAGCTTAAAGGCTCGGTCTGGAGAGGCTGGAGTTGTCAGTGAGCAAAGCCATGAAGATGAGCAGGAAAGTTTTCCCTCAGCTGTCTTTTTTCCTAGCATAGGTTGGTGTTTTTTTTACTCTGTAGATTGAAACAAAACACCAAACACAAAACCAGCCAACCAACCAAACCCACAGAGCTTAAACCCTGCTTTATAATAATAATTTTGCTTGTGGTCACTGGAGATCATGTTTGGAAACCATTATGCTACATATAATGGAGTGTATGTTAGCATATCAGGTAGCATGGCACTATTTCCAGTGGGACCTGACAGTAAGAAAAATAACTTTAAAGCAAAGTCAGAGCAAAGTGCCTGAGGTTTACCATTGAATTTAAGTGCAAACTAATATTTTACATTGAGAAAGCAGTTTTCACTCAATGATTAATTCCTGTTCATTTTGTGATATTTCTGTATTTATTGCAGTGATCTTAGTCTTTTGCTCAGTTAATCTTAAAATTCCTTATGCTGTTGATAAATATGTGCATTGTCCATGTGCAGTGGAAGATGCACCTTTTGTGGAAGATACAGTCGAGGATCCTGCTGAATGTCAGACTCTCAGAACAAAGATCACTCAGTAGTAGAGTTCTCATCTGCTCAAATGAGCAGCTCCTTTTAAACTAGAATTGTGCCTTTATTTATTTTACGGATTTTAATGATTTATAAGGAAACTTTTTATTTAATGGTGGACATGGTTAAATAACAGGCATCTCAGAGAATAGCAACTTGTCTGTAAAGAAAGAGCTGAAGTGAAAAGGAGTCTTTTATGTTACTGGATTAAGTTGCAGCCTGCTACTAATTTGTAGGGTCTTTATCTGAATATATTTTTATCAGTGTAAATTAATAGATGACATTAGGAAGACCAGGTCTCCTATGCAGTCATAATAATGAAATAAAACATACCACACTCTAAAATTTAATAAATTTAAATATATTTTCCTGCTACAAACACATAGAAGTTTTCTGCTGTTTTATAAATTGCCCAAAGCAACTACTATATTATCTAGACAGCTCAGCCAGAATCTGCTTTAAGCTTGGACCTGTCTGGCCTGGAGTGGCTGAGGTGATTTCAGGCTGTTGCAAATAGGTACCTAACAATGAAGCCCATGCAACTGATTTTAAAGTAATTCTCAATTTACCTTTACCTGTTGTCACTACGATATTATTATTGCATCTGTTCACAAAGAAGTGTTGGTTTTCTGATCAGAACTATTTTGTAACATGTTCAGTTTATTTTATTTGTGTTCTGGGAGCGTGAACATTTAGTTATCACTGAAATTTAAGTAGCCCCATCTCTCAATTGTAATCTTCCCTACTGATAAAAAGCAACATTATTTTAATCAAGTGTTTCAGTTACTAATGTAGCACTCACCGTTCATCTGAAATTAAATAGCAAGTTTTGCTACTTACCTAATGTGTGAGTTGCCCCTCTTTTACTGCTCTTGTAGAGGGAGTTGAAGTCAACTAGGTCTCTAATAGTCTCCTCACCTCTCTAAATTAGGTATGTTTTATCTTCCTGGCATATGGCTGCCGAATTGTACTGATCAGCACCATTATCTTTTACCTTAGTCTGTAGTACCTGGTATTTTCATGTTGATAGCTCCTTCCTGCCAATGACATTTATTATTTAAACTTGAATGTCTAGGGACATGATTATTATTTTGAAGTAATACAAATCATACGATCAATCAATATCATACAGATCATATCAATACAATCACAAGTTGTATTGATAAACTGTGTATGTTCTTTCAAGAGAGGTGACACCTGGAAAGTATCTTTGTGCCAAAGATAGAATTGGCTTAAAGAACATGTCTTTTCAGCCTCACTTTGTAAAGTATGTTTTATAGGGCTGTCTGATGTTAAGCAGAGCAAGAGTCCTTGTGTATGACTTCAGTAAATATTTTTAATTTTGGGTCTCTACAAATTCTAAAATCTCATTTACTTAAATTTCATAAGATAATTATTTTTATGTAAAATGGTATTTTAAAAGGAAATACCATTTCCTTTTAGAGCCACTGATTAATCTACTTCTATTCAAAGATGCAGTAACTCATGCCATAATCACACTCTCATTAGAAAATAATTAGGCAGTTCACTTCTGGGGAGTCAGAGTTATATGCACTAGTCATAGATTTAGGATGTTAAAACCGAGAAAAAGCCTGCAATCAGAAACTTAGCTTTTTGTTTTCCATAAGATACAAAGAAGCTTATTTTGGTTATGTGATCGAGTGAAAACATATCCATTTCTTTTCCTTTTTATCTTGGTTGCTCTTGGTCACAAACCTACATCAAGCCTAGTTCAGTGTATTCATACCAGCATTTTGATGTCAAAACAGCAAACGAGATTCACCTTAGATAAATGTTGAAGTGATACACATTGAAAAATAATAATAACTTTTATATAAAATAATGGATTCTGAGGTAATAATAATTATTTGGGGAACTACCATTGAAATAGAGATTTCATAAAGGCATCAGCTTTGTGTTCAGTAGTGATTAAAAAAGACAAATACAGGATTAGGAATAAAGAAAGAGACAGCACAGCAGTCCAGTTGCCATTATGCCAAATACAAACCTGTCACACATCAACTATGGAATGTTGCATACCAGGGGTACAGCATGGCGGTGTTTGGGGAAGAGTGAAGAGGAGTATCTGGAATTGTGGAGCAGCTTTCCTATGAGGAAAGACAAAATTGAGTAGGACTCTTCAGGGCTGAAAAACAGATGGCAGAGGGGGATACAGTGGATGTCTCTTAAATTGTGTGCCAGGGAGAGGACGACTGCAGAATGAGTGTTCACAGACACTTTCAGTACAAGAATCAGAGGATGTTGGTTGGAGCTATGAGATGGGAGATTCAGAACAGACACAAGAACACGATCCTTTGAAAAAGGTGTCATTATGCTCTAGAATTTCATGCCATTATATATGGATGTTGGAAGCTTCCATATACTCAAAGGAGAACTGGGTAGGTTTGTGGAATAAACATGAGGAGGGAGATACTAAACTCATAGCAGCCTTCCAGTATCTGAAGGGGGCCTACAGGGATGCTGGGGAGGGACTATTCATTTGGGACTGTAGTGATAGGACAAGGGGTAACGGGTTGAAACAGCAGAGGATTAGACTTGATATAAGGAAGAAATTCTTTCCTGTTAGGGTGGTGAGGTACTGGAATGGGTTGCCCAGGGAAGTTGTGAATGCTCCATCCCTGTCAGTGTTCAAGACCAGGTTGGATGAAGCCTTGGGTGATATGGTTTAGTGTGAGGTGTCCCTGCCCATGGCAGGGGGGTTGGAACTAGATGATCTTGAGGTCCTTTCCAATCCTAACTACTCTATGATTCTATGATTCATCAGAATCCTACCTGGTGGCTTCTGAGGTGCTCTTTGTGGGAGACCAGACGACTGCTTAGGGGAAGAAGGATCCCTGTGTGTTTAGCTTGCTCTTATGCTTTTACTTTGACATCTGCACACAACTGTTTTTCTAAATACAGGATACTGTCCAGTGTGGATCTTTAATTTGTCCTAAAAGAACCTATTGCACTGAGGTTCTTGGGTCTGCTCCTTTTCCATGGGATTTATGTCTCAATACAAATATTTTTTTTCTATTCTAGTTAATGTTTGTAACAAAACAGTCTACTTAGAAAAAAGGTTGAGGTAAGAAAGTGAGACCTCACTCTGGTAATTAGGTATTGGTTTACAGCATAGCAAAGAACTACAGATACTTGAAATAAAAATTACAGTTCAGATTGTGCAGATCAGGGATTTGAACCTGACTTGGAGAGTCTTTCTCAGGCTCTGTACTTGTAGAGAGAGAGTGTGTGTGTGTGTGTGTACCTGGCTCCATCTCTCACTGTTATGTTTCTATTCAGAAATTCTTTCAGACAAAACTCCCCAAATACTTAAGACCAGTAGTTCTTTTTCAGATCTTGTTCACTTTGAAAAAGTGTTTTGAGAAGGTCTGATGTGAGGGAAATAAGACTTCATTTTTTTGTCTTCTCTGTGTAAGGGTCTCTTTAAATAGATTTGAAAGTTATTGTGTATTTTGTCATTTTACAGTAAACTGTCTAATAAAGTTGCTTTGGCATTGGGGATGTTTTCTTGGGCATCAACCAGTGGGTTGTTTGCTGTTCAGAAGTTTCATTGTGTCTCCTGATCTCATGCGTGGTGTTGAAAAGACGAGCATTGGCA
This sequence comes from Melopsittacus undulatus, assembly GCF_012275295.1. NCBI lineage: Eukaryota > Metazoa > Chordata > Aves > Psittaciformes > Psittaculidae > Melopsittacus > Melopsittacus undulatus. The sequence goes on from NC_047531.1 coordinate 28,781,904, forward strand.
CAGGTTGGCTCCCCAGAGAGGTGGTGGAGTCTTTATCCTTGGAGATACCCATAATAAGCTGTCTGGATGTGGTCCTGGGCAGCTGGCTCTAGGTGGCCTTGTGGGAGCAGCAGGGGTGTTGGACCAAGAGGACCTCCAAAGGTCCCATCAACCTCAACCCTTCTGTGATTCACGAAGGCTGCCTGCAGGGGCATACCCAGCTTGTCTTCAGAACCATCTCCCAAAAAAATCCCCACTAGAATTGCAGGGCAATATTTTTACATAAAATACGTTTGAAGGGGCTGGGGAGGAAGAGAAGACAGACATTCCATCATACTGAAAGAAGGGGAATACTGAAGGTTAAGTTGTCTTTCCTTAGCTTTGACATCTGTTGCAAAAAAAGCCTTTATAGTCTTCTATCATGGCTTTTTGAGACTAAGGCAAAGGGCTTGTCTTGCTCTTAAAAGGAATAACTTAAATTCGTTTTTTTTTTTCACAGTACAATTCAAGAACACATGATTTTATTTACTTACAAAGTGTGGAGCTTGTCTGTCTTTTTGATTGAAAACAAGAGGGAGAAAAAAATACCATGAATTCCACATATGTATGTATTTCCTACACTGTGATTTGGAGGCTCATAATATAAATATACTTTGAATGTCTGATAGAAACAGTCTGAGCTTTAAGTCACTTCAGCTAGTCTGAGGGCCTCCAATGAAATCATAAACACTGTATATATCAGCTCTCTTGCATATTATATAAATATTACTTAAGCTCTTTTCCTGCTTACATGGAGCCTATATTGGCAGTAGAAATCAGGGCCAGTTTCCATGGCAACGTGGTGGCACTGGGAGAATGGCTGATGCTGTGCTGTGGTTTGTATTTTTATGCAAGGGAAAAGATGGAGACCTACATTTTTAGGTAGGAAATGCATTTCAAGGCACAAAACCGTTTAACAGTTTTTTATAAATGTGTTGAAAAAGTGGATCTGTATAACAAAGGAAATTGAGAACTGCTGTTTGCAATAGAAAATTAGTTTTTGTTTTTATCTGACATTGCAGAACAGCACTGTTAAATCCATACACAATTATTACTGCTGTGTTTGCATGGAAATAGCAAGGAGTCTCCTATCCTGAGGACAAAGGAAGTTTTGTACTGGGGCAAAATAGGGATGAAATAGAGTGAGTTTTGGCTAACTCTCCTGGCCTTTCCAGTCTTGTTTTCACCTTCTGAACTATTTTTAAATCATTTTCACAAGGGTCTTTGAGGACTTCCATAAAAATCTTGGTTTGTGGTTTTTGTTTTTTTTTTTGTTTTTTTTTTTGTTTTTTTTTTTTTAATATAGCAGTCAAATCCCTCTGGTTTTCTTTGTTTTCTCTGTGTTTTTAAACTTGTTTGTTCTTTCAACCCGCTGTGATCTTTCAGTGGTACTTAGTATACCTTTTTCTACTTTTTGCAAGATCACAGGGACAAGGAGAGCTCTGTTATTTTTCCCCTCTCTGAGAATGGTGAGGAAGTCAAGTCAAGACTTTCATGCCTCTTACTTGCTGAAGACTGTCCAGTAGTTCTGTACAATTGCTCCTTTCTATATTTTTGCTTGCCATTTGTGTTAGGTACCATTTTTTATGTGTTCAAGAAATAGTTGTGGCTGATAGATACCTAAGGAGAATTCACATGAAATTAGAAGAATTATGGACATTGTTTTACAAACTGTCTTCCATGTACTTGTGAAAATTGCTGATAGGGATAGACTGGGACATGAGGTGATGTGTGATGAGGTGAAGAAAGTGAAGGTTTAAGATAAAGGAAAAAAAAGGCTGTTCCTCATACTTTGAGTTATGTTTCTAGACAATCAGCATTGTTGAGAACTTCAGGTAGTTATTTACTGTTGTTAGTAATGAAAAAGTTAGGAGGGAGGAAGACACGATTCAAAGGCATTGGGAAGCTTTCTAGAAATGGTAGACTTTCTCTTGGGTACCAGGAGTGTTTAAGAGAAGGGATTTCTCAGAGTTGCAAGTTTCTCTTTGATCTTTGATGGGATGAGGGCGAAGCTTTGCTCATCTGTTTGCATTTCTCTGTGCCTCCTACACTGCAAAGTACTTGCTCCACCTCAGTGAAGTGGGATGTTCTGAGAAGTCAGAACCTTCCAAGAAGATAAACCTAACTGGAAGCAGTATTCCTCAGAAGTGTGAAGGGTTCTGTTCATCTCAGTGAATCATCATCTTTCTAACCCTAGCACTAGACAGTCTGTATCTGGTGTTGCCTAGCAGGAATTCATCAAATGTCTAAAGGGAACTGATTTATCCTAACTAGAACTCATAGAAATCCAAGTAGATAAAATGTTCACAGAGAAATATTAGCCTCTTCCCTGTGTCTGGCACCCACACAGTCAGGAGTAAGCTTGAAGGCATTTTACAGCTGTCCAAGGCTTGGCTGCCTCATCATGCCAATGATTCAAAGATGTCTCACTTTGCAGTGGAATATCTCCATTCCATCCTACAGTCAGCATGTGTTTCAGCTGTTACCTTTTCAGACGTTTACCAGACCAAAGCTCTACATGGTAGCTCATGTGCACAGCAGTACTGACTGCATATACACATCTTTATTCAGGAGTAGGAAAACAACTTGGCCTCTGCAGTAACTATAGGTATATAAGGCGAGATGAGTCTGGTACACTCAGTTTCTCTCAGCTTCATCTCTAGAAACACTGGTTCATCTCTAGAGTTCCCTTCAGCTCTTTTCTACTTATTACTGCAGATAGCCTACATAGCTTCTTGAAGACTTCTCTGAGGCTTTTCAGATAACTGAGCCAGCGTCAGAGTAGACTGTAGCTTTGGCACTGACTCAGCTTAGCAAAAGTCAGGGCAATACATTGCAAACATATGTAGTGTGTCTTAGTTTTAGCACCAGTCAGATCAGAAGCTTTGCCACCACCATAACACCTTAATGTTTCAATTTTCAGCAGCAGTAAACTTAAAATGTTCCTTTGACCTCAGCTTCTGGCTGTAGTATATCATGGGTTGGGAGTCATGATGTTGCCATCCTTTACTATCATTAGGACTCAGTACCACAGTGTTTCTGGCCTTTACTGTCAGAATTATCCTGGACATTTGACTTCTGAAATTGGAAAGTTCTTCAGCTTGCAGGTGCAGACATTGTTGTCCATCCCCAAGAAACCCTGAGATGGGGTTACTCATGGTAAAAAAGAGGTGAATTGGAGACTATAGCCTCCTAGTGGTAAATAGTTGCTGTCCACTTCCTGTTGCAAACTGGGTTCAGAATTTACCGTAGCAAGATGAACTTCCTTTCCTGAGATGCACAACTTACTGACCTGGCAGGGGAAGCTTCAGTCCCAGCATTCTATATTCTAGTAAGGCATAGGATATGGAAATATTTCACTCTATGAGGTAGGTGCATATTTACAGTTGCATCCTCTTAACAAGGGAGAATGTTCATCTGGGATACCACGACAGCTGGGATTCCTTGAATGCTTTTCTGCCATGGATGAGACTCTCTCTTGCTGTTAGAAATAGGAATATTCCAGTAAGTGAGTCATCCAGCATCCATGCTGCAAGTTAAAGCATGCCAAGGCTGGGATGAGTCAGATGGTCTGATAACCTTTACTCTCAGGCTTGCTGACACAAATGAGATTCTGAAAACCTCATCAGGAACTGTCACAGTATTTGGTGTCTAGAACTGCTTCGACTAAGCCAGTTGAACCAGCTGTACCGGCCTTTCAAATGCTGAAGTGACTTCCATAACTCTCCTGAAATGGCTGCTGCTTGGTGAAGATCCACTCCAGTGAAAGGTCAGTTGCAAGCTTCAAAAAAAGAGAGATCCAAAATGGGCTCTCCAACACATAAGGCAGATGGTTGATGGGAATAAAGGATTAAAAGGTGTTGAATAGGCAGCATGGCATGTGGAGGAATCAGATAATCTGTTAATTTTCCCTTTAAAAGCATGGAAAGTGAATTCCACAGGAATGTAAGTTACTGGTTTCTTCTGTGTGAATTTATCAAATAGTTATACAAATAAAAAGTGTTTCCATGTTTAACAGTAAGAATTGCCACCGCCTCTGTGAAGACAAGAATTCAAAAAGGTCAAGTAAAGAGTCATGAAATGTATGGTCTGTTACCTGAGAAGGAGATGAAAGTGGCTTCACTGATCAGTCTTACTATAGTATGAAAGTCCTCATGCTGCATATGAAAAGCCGTTCTCTTCTGGACTGTCATTCAGAACTAAAGAGTGACCATGTTCTTGATTCCTTTTCTTTTCACCTCTAGGAGTTGCTGCTCCAAAAACTGTCTCCCACATGCAGACAGCTCAGCAAAGCCAGGGTGCAGATCTAAGCAGACCAGCAAACATGCCGTATTTGTGCTTAGTGGCAGTGTATTTCTTGGTCCTAGCTTAACCATGGTCAGTGTTCAGGTTTCAAAATTAAGTGCTTGCTTATAGTAGTACTAGATCTAGAAGAATGGATGCTATAATTTTGGTTGCCTACAGGCACAGATGCAACCCTCAAAGTGAGGCTGTATGTTAAAATCCTGCACATGTACAGCCAGCTGCTCACTGTTCATCTGCATTTGGGTGAATGGGTTTTTGTGAAAAAAGCTTGTCTGTAATGTTGCAATTTTCTCACTTCTGACTACTGCTGGACTTTGCAATCTCATTGCTGCTTTTATCTATTTCTGTTATGAAAATGGATACTTAAATTAAGGTAAATGAGCAGTATATCTAGAAACTCAAAGTAGGCATTTAATGTGTTGTACTTATGGCCACATACACACCAAATGGAAGAATTTCAGTTACGCTTGAACACTGGCAAATGTTTCTGAATGATAGGCATATTTGCAACTTATGTTTAATATTTAAGGTAAAAAGTTTTAAGTTGCTCTTGCTTAGCTTGTTTTTAGTATTTACTGGTACAGTAGTGCAAACACAGGTACTTTCATAAAATGCTAGTAGGAACTGTGAAGACTTGTAAAAATTCTGGTGAAGTTACATGGAGGAGATGTTACTGGCGTTGGGAGTTGGGGTGGGGGTGTTAGAAGAACTTGAGGTCAGTCCTTCATTTTGTAATTAAGTCTGTTAATGAAGAGGAGTTACGATTGTTAATTTAAAGAGTTCGTATAAAAAGCTCATTCCAGCTTCTCAAAAGCAAGGTGAATGGGGTGAAGCTTGGTATCAATAGAGTTCCAGTGGTTGCATTCAGAATGTATTATTCAGAATTTATTGCTACAGTGGTGCTTTGTACTTGCTGCAGGCAGAAAGGCTCCTCTAATTTCTTAGTCATGCAACCTTCTTCCTTCAGACTCCTTTACCTTCCCACTAGTTATGTCCCTCAGTGTTTGTCCCTTCCAAAAGGCTTGGCTGCTTCCTATTGCCTGTAGAATTGAGCTCCCAGACATAATCCAGAGAATAAGGCATTTGCACTAACAGGATGAATGGGTCTTCCAAACATTACCTAAGTATAGAGATGGAAAATGCTTTTTTACATTTAAATGATCATGTGAAGTCAGGATTGCATTTTACCCAGGGTGCTTTTGGGGGAGGGGGGGAAGCCAAGAGATACTCTGCTGCTGACTGCATTTGCTGTTAACTGAAGGGTTACAATTTCAGTGCTCCTATGAAATCTTTTTTACTCAGCTGTTAAATATAGGTAGGAAGAGGTGAGAACCACTGCATTTGTTGATTTACTCCTGCTCATTTTGCTTAAGGTTATCACGATTGTCTTCGTGTGGTTTTTGACACACATAAATTGGATATATGCTTCCTTGTAGTGTATGTATATTTATATTATCTCTAAGGAGGTTGTTGGCTTGTACTGGTAAACAAAGACTGAATCCCACGTTTCATAATTTAGTCACAAATTCATTTTTGAGTTCATCTTTGACTTCAAAGGATTGTTGACTTACGGGGTTTTGATGCTAAATTAAGTTAAATCTGCTAACTTTTTCAAGGGCAGATAAGGCTGTTGGAGAGCAGAGGGTGTTTCTTCCCCCTCCCCTTCAAAACTTGTAGATTTGTTGCTAGTGGCAACTGGAAGGTACTGAAGCAACAACAGCATGTTTTCTGATTGTATCTTATTAATAGAAAGACTAGAAACACTATAATTTAACATGCCAAAGAGAGAGAAATTAAGTACTACAAAGTAATATACCAAAAAGAAAGAAAAAAATAATTTCCATTTATATACCTTTGAGTCATTCCATTAAAACTAATCCATCACACAGCTCACCCATAGTGAGAGGACAAAGAAGTCAAAGCAGATCTTGGCTAGTGCCATTACCATGTGCTAGTGACTCCTGTCAGGTCTTCTAATGGGTCACAAGTAGGGGTGCACATGCAGGGAGGTGGAGGAGGGAGCCATGTAGTGTGAGAAAGCACTCTTATTGCAATTGGAGAAGATGAAACTTCATATGTGGTTATGAAGCTGGCTTGGTTTTTAATTAGGTCTTTATCACTGCACTGGAGCAGTATTCCTTATCTGACTGACTTGAGGCAGAGGCTTCATTTTGACATGTTGGGATGCATATACAAGGAACTCTGTGTTCTCCATTCAGCAGTACATATTCCACAGTTATGACAGCTGTGTTTCTCCTCTTTGGCTTTTAGGAATTTTTACCTTTTTTATTTTATTTTTTTTTCATAACTTTCTCACCCTTTACAACACTTTACGAGGGACTTGAAGTATGGGTGAAGTGCAGGCTGCTTAGTGTACCTCTAGGTATTTTCTTTCTGTGTTACCAGCTACATCTGTTCCCTTTTTTTTAGCTGATGACCTTTTCTCTGTCTGAAAGTCTGTAATAGGTGATTGGTCTGGGAAGTAGAACCCTGCAAGAAAAATAGTTTGAAGAAGAAAACAAATACCTTGGCAAGTTCAGTTAAGATTGAGGCTTCCTGGATAGATTTGGCTTCTGGCTCATTGTCTTAAGAACATTCTAACAGAATTGTATGTGTATGAGAATAAAATTTTATTTGGGACTGCCTTTCAGAGCTTGAAATCAGTTATTTCTGGGAACATGGTGCAATTCCATGTCAAAGAAAGCCAAAAAAGCTTTCTACCTCCTGTAATATCTACAAACCTGGCAGACCTTACTGCTCCATGTTACGTGTGATTTGATTATAACTGGAGGCTACTACTCGTTTTCCTCACCTCTGCCATTGGCAATGTGCTGGTCCTGTTAGCCTTGTCTCTGATGTGGCTGCAGAGTAACAGAGCCCAGTTTCTGCATTTGTAATCAGTCATGGCTGTACCATCGCTAGATCCAGCGCTGAGGCAATGGAGCAGCCCTGTGATGAGGAGTGGAAATGTGCACTATCACTGCTGCTGGGCTGGTGGTGTCATGCTCAGACTGCAGTACTAGCTGCCTCAGATGGTATTTATTTATAGTACCTGTTGTTCTGAAAGAAGGCAGAGTTCTGTGGCAATTTACTTTGACTTGGGTATACACTGGCGCCCAGGGCTGCCCCCAGAAGGCTAGTAAGCAGGATGGGAGTGAAGAATTCATTCGCTGTCCTGCTGTTTGTTTGAGGTTACAGAAGCTGCCGTGTCTCAGCCTTCTGTGTTCCAGGAGGACTTTTCACTGGAGCTTCTGTTGATGTTTGATGTCATGATGGTATCTTTCGAAGGAATGTTAACAGTCCCAGGAGGAATGATAATTTTGTGAAATAATGACCAGATGTAGTCACTGTTTCATGCTTGTGACATGCCAGCAGTCTCTCTTCTTATGCATGGATTTTTAGGAGTTAGAAATTGCAGTACAGTTTTGCACCAGTCTAAAAGCACAAATAACACTTTTCATGTAAAACAAAGCTGTCTCTGAGAGTTCACATTATCAGTTTATTGGAGTTTAAAAACATGTGTCCTTATACTCTGTTTCCTTCTGGATTTATAGACTTTGTTTATGAAAACAATGAGATTACCTCTGGCACAATTAAAAATAATTACGTTATTAAATTATAAAAAATAGCATAACTATAAAAATTAAATTATTCAGATTTATAATTAATGTAAAATTTTACTTGACATATGCAACGTAATTTTGTTCCTTGAGCAAGAGCTTTGGGGTTGTTTTGATGTTTCTTGGTTTTTTTGTTGCTTGTGTGTGTGTATTTATTTAGCAAGCCTTTAAGGCTGCTTCAGGTTCAGAGAGCTCACTGTTAGAAGGCACCTGTCTAAGCTAAATTGACGTCTGGGAGGAAGAACAGGCAAGAGTTCACTGGGTAGAGCAGACACCATTTGAACAAAATAAGAAAGATTCAAATAGCAGAGTCCTTACACAATTACTGACAGCCAGAAGAAATTTGCGTGTAGAGATTTCAGACTTTGAACTCTGCATCACCGGAGAGCCTTGCCCAGGAACATGGAAGAGTTTGCTTTCTGGAGCTGGAGGGCAGCAGAGCTGGATCTCCTTCCAGATGGACCCATGCCCACTTGGGGATTTTGTACAGCTCACATCTCTTAGGACGTGTGCAGTGCATTTCATCTGATGCTTACCCTCCTCTGCCTCCTTTTTTTCCCCTCTTCAATCTGCAGTTCCCCAAAGAGCCTCTGTGGACATGTCAGGAGGTTTGTAATGTAAGAATACAGTTTGTTCTAAATTTGATTTTGTTAAATATATAAGAGAGTTGTTTAACTTCCTTTTAATTACATTTTCTGTTAGCAAAAATAATTTCTCTGGATGTGTTACTCTGAAAATCTTAAGGAAAGTATTGGTTTCCCCTCAGATTGAGGTAGTTCTTAGCTTAACCCCACCAATTTCTGCCTCCTTCCATTTTTTTTTTTCCATTTGACTCAGTCTGTTTTCCTTCTGAAACAATGCTTTCCTTAAGGAGAATTAGGTACAGTTTTTAGCTGTATTCAAGGTAAAGTTCTGTTTGCCTAAGTCTTTAAGTTAATAAAATCAGTAGTTTGCCCTGCTTGCAGTGCAGTGTTCATAGAGGAGGGGACTCCTCCTGCTGTGTGCCTGTTCCCCATGGAGAGCATGAGGATTTCTTCAAATAATCTTGTTTGGATAGCAGTCTTGCCTGCAATGCCTTATTATCCATTGCTTTGTAACAACAGTAAACCCATGGGGTTTTTATGTGGTGTTTTTGGATAAAGAGGCCTGAATTCTGTTTTGGTTTTTAGTAACAGAAGTCATTAATTTATTGAGGAAGGGGAAGGAATGTCTGAAGATGAAGTGACTGCATGAGGGCAGACTCAAAGTGTGTCTACATTCCTTCTGGCCAGGAGCAGTTGCCTGGGGAAGAGTGCAGGGCTGGGCTCAGATGTATTGAATAGTTTCCCAGATCCAGCAATCTCAGGCTGATAGGCTTTGTAAGTAAAAGTCAGGTTGGTATTAGCTATCAGTCAGTTTTTCTTCCATTAATTTTTCTGAGCCTTATTTGAACTTAGCTAACTTCTGTCACCTATGGTATCTAAGAGAAAAAGAGGGTGAATTTAGTTTTAACAACATATTACACAAATATATGGTTTTTTTTTCCTTTAGATTGGCTTAGTCTGTGTGGGGAGAGGCAGTGAGCAAGCATTTCCTATTCACTTTCTTTGTGCCTGTCAAGATCTTGCAGATCTCCACTGTCTGTTTTCCTGGCTGAAGAGTTCTGCTGTGTTCACATGCTTCCCATATGGAAGGCATTTCTTGTTTTTAATCACTCTTGTGGCTCTTGTTTTACCTTTCCCAGAACAGAAGAATAGCAAAGAACCCCACAACATCAGCAACAAAAACCCTGAATGCTTCTTCCTGAATTTCTCGTGCTATAATTGTCCCAGCATTTTTAATGTTACAGAGATTGCTTTCAGTGTTGGCTGTTCCCCAGTGGAACATGCTCCGTGCTCCCCATGGAGCAACATGTCCATGATGCACAGCAGTAAAATCAAGTTGTCAGTAATTTTGCATTTCTTAAAAGTGGGCAGTTGATTTTCTGTAAGACTCCGTGCAGCGTTTCAGGTATTCAGCTTTAAGTTCAATCTAGAGGAGAAATGCCTCAGCTTTTCTTTTGTCTTCTACTAAGATCAAGTTGAAAATAGGATTTCATTGTATTTTGTTTGGACTCTACTCTAAATTTGTTTTTGTGAGAGAGAGTAATTAAAGGAGAAAACATCCTGGCTAGTGGTTGCCAATTCTTTCAATTACACTTCTTTCAATACATTTAGAAGGTTTGTCATTGCAGCCTGTGGAGATGGTCAGTTCTCAGCTACTGACAGGGAGTCTAGAAATGGTGTGTCATCTTCTATTAATTAGGTGTTTATGCTTGGAGGCTGATGAATAACCTCATACTGGTACACCACAGAGCACCAAATGATTACTTTGGGGAAAAGAAAAACAGATTTAGTATATGCCTCTGCATGCATGTATTACCTAATGTGTATCACTGCTTACGACATTTCAGGAAATAAGAGTAATAACTTGGAATAATGCAGCTGTTGAATAAGTTGTTATAATAGTTTTTAGACAATTATGTTTCTGAAAAGGAAATCGAGGTTAGCATAAGTATTTTACTCACAGGTTTCTTAATGCCAGAGATGTTGTAAAGTCCACTTTGAAGGAAAAACAATTCACCTTTTAACAAACTCTAGGCTGGAAAAATTAAATCTAAGCTGAATAAAGTGTATGTTCATGCCATTCATGACAAAAGGGTATATTGTTGAAGCATTCATCATAGCTTATCTTACCAATTCAATAAAAAGGCTACTAAGAAATAGCAAAACTGGCATTCTCTCATCAACTCATGTGCTACCTCTATGCTGTGAAACTGTGTTTTGGCAGAAGAGCAATTGTCCGTGGTGCCAGGATGATTTATTCAGCTTGTAGGTAGAAGTTAAGCAGCCAAGTCAAGTGTTGAAGATTTGATCATTCCCTGTACCTTAGAAGTGTTAAAGAAATCCAAGAACAATGCTAAGAATCTGAAACAGAAGCAAAAAACCATCAAACCAACGAATAACTCAGCAGCATTTCTTTCCTTCACTCTTCTCCATGTACTAATATTTCATTACTTCAGAAGGTGCAAGTAAAGCTAAAAGGACAATTCAAAGATCTTCCTCAGTTTAAATCAATTTTTTTGTTATTCACAGATAAAATCATGAATAACTCCAGAAGGAGATAAAGGAAATATCTTCGTTCCTGATGTCCAGAAAGGACAATAAGAAAATGCTCCCGAATACGAAATGCAGCTAGGACTGGAGACAGGAAAAAAGAGAAAGGCTTTTTAAAAACAAAATAAAATATAGTAACTTGAGAAAGACTCAGAAGCAGCTCTAGTTTCTTAATCTGTTTCCATAGGAATAAATGCAAACACTAGCTTTTCTTTAATCTTGGGTTGTACACTTCTTCTCTTGGAGGAAGAGTCTTGGTATTCCTTGATGTTTATTTCAAAATGAGTGACAAAACTATGTGAATCTCAATGCCAGGAATGCTTCCAATTCTCTTTAAACTATTGTCTTTATCATGTGAAGAAATACAGCAAGGTGTTATCTCAAGAGGAAAAACCGATACAGCTTCAGTGGATTTTCAGCCTGGAACCCGTGTACTTGAATTGCCCTGACTTGCACTATTTTTTCTGTATGTTTGCCACATTATGTGACCAAAATAATAACATGGAAACCTGTGATCAGAACAAAGTAAAATAATGGTACTGTGCAAAACAAAGAGTCTAAGCCCTGGTGGATGTGCCTGTATTGCTTGGCACATCAATGTATCTGCTTTCAGATACATTTTGATGAAGTGCTAGCTAGTTTTCTGTACTTTATTTTCCCTGTTCATGTTGGCATTATTAATTTTTAAGTGTTCATAGTTCTCCATCTGTGTATCCAAAATAGTCTTCTGCCCAGCAGATGAGGTTTTAGGGTTTGCAGTGCAGATCCTTGTACCATGATTTGTTTGATTAAAGCTTTGTCAACATCAGACCCTGAATGGGGACCATCAGCTTGCTGACACTGTGAAACCAGGCTGTTGTAGGGCCATTAATCTAATGTGTAGTAAGATGAACTGACCAGAGGATGTGCTGTACCTTCTATTTATTGTATCTGTTTACTTTCCTCACAGTGTGCAATCTGTTGTACATTGGGACATCTATGAGACATCTATTTGGAACAAGAGAAAAGATAAAAGCAAAAAAAAAAAGAGCATAATTTATGCAGAATTGAGCACATGCAAACATATTTATTGTGTATCCTGCAAATGGATTCCTTCTTTCTCTTCTATTATGCCCTAAGCTTTATGTGGTCAGAAATTACATAAATGAATTTATTTGGGTAGATTTCTCATCCTAACTTAAACCATTAATAAATTATTTCCAGATATTCCTTTTTCAATGTGACTGTTTAGTCAGTGAATGCAAGAATGTTATCTGAAAGGGGTAGCAGGCAGATAAATTTGGTATGCATGCAACTCTCAGTGGTGTCCTTTAAAGCAGAGGTATAGCAGCAGCTGCTGTCCAGGCAATGCGTGCTGCCAGTGGAATTCGTTTCTGACCAACCATGTACTCTTTGACTCCAGTTGCTCTGTTTGACTTGAACAGTTGCATTGTGTAGGAAGAAGGGGTGGTGTGGGGAATTGTGAGGAGGAGGACTACAGGAGTGGGATAAACATAAATACAGTTTTTACTCATGATCAGGAAAGCACTTGAATCTAAATTTTGGGGAGCTGAACATTTAGCAAATGACACATTTCTGTTTTTTTATTGCATGAATGACAGAATACTGTTAATATGGTATTTTCCAGACAGCTTAGCTTTGAAGTAGATACAAATTAAAATTATAACAGCCTTTGATGGCAGAAATGTTTTTAAGTTACTTTGCAAATGTATTTTGCAAGTATATCATTTGGCAAGAATATGTTATTTATTTGTCTGAAGGATAAATACAAAAAACCTGTTTGGGGAAGGCTTTCTTAATTATTTGACAAACAGGTGTGCATCAACCCTGGATTTCATTTGTATGGGTGTTGAAAATACTCAGAATTTCAAAATGTGAGTAGTTTGAAAATGTTTAGAAATATCAAGTACGGCCTTTTTATACAGCAGGATGTAAAACATTTTGGTTTTTAGTTTTCTTTCTAAACTGGAGATGCAAGACAAAAACACAGTGTTGGGTTTCTGTGGTGGTGTTCTGTTTTTTCTATTAGTGCATATTAAAGTAAGCTCTGTGTGTTCTGGGAATGCATTGTAGGCTGCCTAGGAAGATTAATTTTTCTTTCTTACTTCCTAATAGCTGGTTTTGTATTATTTTTTATACTGATACAGCTTTTCATAGTCTCAGCAGCAGCTAAAGATGAGAAATGCATTAAGTCACCTGGTTTGTGTCAGTGTCCCTAGAAGATTGTGTCTTGCTGATCTTCCTTCAGCTGGCAGGCAGGAGCTTTTGAATAACTTGGTATTCTCTGAAAAATACTTCTTCTCAGTCATGCTCAAGAAGACAGGTCTAACATCTCATTTGTTCATCAGGAATTCTAAAAGCTTGTTTGATTTTATGATTTATATTTTATGCTTTACATGTGATACTATATGCCTCTTTCTAATATTATATGCTTTTGAATATAACATTTAAAATTTTATAATAATTACTATAAGCTGTTTCAGTGATTAAGTCCAAATTCACTGAAACATGCTTCTGGTCTGGTCAGGTGCATCTCTGTCCATGCCTCCCACAGATCATATGAAAGACAACAGTGGGAGCCTAAGTGAGACACACTTGACCAGTATCTCCCCAGGCATTTTCTTACCCCTGTGAAGGGCTGTGTTACCCTGTGGGGAAGCTCTTTACTCAGTTGTTCTGTCTTCGTTTCCAGGCCAGAGCCTCAGCAGAAAGCTCCCTCTGCACCGCCACCTCCACCACCACCCCCTCCACCGCCCCTGCCGGAACCCACCCCGCCAGAGCCAGAGGAGGAGATCTTGGGCTCTGACGATGAGGAGCAAGAGGATCCCGCAGATTACTGTAAAGGTGTGTACACTCAGCGGAGTCCACAAGGGCAGGCACTGTCATCCAGATCTTAACTCTAGTTTTTGGGTGGCTGTTAAGGATCTGATCTTCAGCTACAGAATTTATTGATATGAGAATTATAATCATCTGCTTGTTTCAGGTCCAGAGGCACAGTTGTCTTCAGCTTTACTTTTTCACTTAGCCATAGCTTATTCATACATTTTGCAATAAGGATACAAATGTTGCATCCCTGATTTCTTCCTGATGTTCTAGCTATAAGAGTAGAGAAGAAACTTTTCTGGATTGATGTTAGTTGTAAGAGAAACACCCAAAACAAAACAAGCAACCCTCCACATTTCAAGTGGTTCTAAAATCTCTCGATGCCTTTAACAACATTAAATACATTTATTTTTTCATTTGTATCTTCTTTCCCCTTCTCTCACCTGCACTGGCCCAAGATGCTACATGCTGCTTTTTCATATGTTGTCTTTCCCAGTCCTCAGCATAGTCTGAGTCTCTCTGCATCTTTGTTTTAGCTTTTGATTTCTTTAGTTTTTGTAGTTGCTTATATTATTTTTAAGTATCGTTAAATGTATAAAAATACGTAATTGCAGTACAGGAGGGTCAGTACTTAAATTTATTTTCATGTCTCTGCTGAAGTTGCTAGTCTGTTCCCATAGGAGTAGAACATACTGTACTTACATAAAAAAAATCAACTGTTTAATTCCAGTGACTGTTTCAGTTTGATGTAAGAAGTTTTATTAATATGTGATATTTCACATATTTAAGCAACTTACAGGTACCAGTCATGAAAACAGTGCAGTAAACTCAATGTTGAAGTCTGCAGCAGGGAAGGGAAAAAGATGTTGCTAAAGCATGTATTTTTTTAATTAAAGGAAAAAAGTGCTTCTGTCACAACACATTTGTTCCTTAAGATAACTCTTGGTATTTGTAGCATATTCCATCAGTGATTAAGGATCTATGGTTTAAACATCTGTTTACTTATAAACATCTGTATTTCCTTGATTACATATTTCAAGGCCCTCGCTTCTCCCCTTAAAGTAAGGGTTGCATTTAATTTCAAACTATCCATTGTTGTCTGTGTTCCAGTATCTCTTGCACAATGTTACCATCTGGAGAAGCTACATCACAGAACAAACAACAAAATAATCTGAGTTTACAGCCTGCTTATGTTACCTGTTTAACTAGAATCTCTGTGACTATAGCAGATCAATAGAGAGATCTCTGTTGAGACCTATGGTTGTACGAAGAATACTTGCACATTTCCTGAAAAATTAAAGAGTACTTGTGTGTGCTTAAAGGTTCTTCTGCATTCTGCTCTCGAAGCATTGAATGGATTAAAGTATATTAAAGATGGCTCAAGCTTTGGTTCATTTTGATGTCATAACCATTACTTGTTTCTGTGAGAACAGCGCATTTGTTGCTCCAGTTTACCTGTTCTCTGACTGTAATTTCCAGTAAAACTGGTCAGTATGTTTCCTTCTTTTTAGTCTGTTGGAGTTGAGCTGAAGGGAAGGTCCCATAAGAATCTTGACTCAAATGGTCAGATTGGGATGATCTGGGGCCATACAGACTTACTGCTTGTTTTTTTTTTTTTTTTATATTGAGTATGGAGAATGAAGAAGTTATTTGGTAAAGAATCCCAGGGATGGCTTTTAGATACATTACTTCCATTACTTTGAGGTAGATTTTATTGTTTAAATATGTTTTCTGTGGTTTGGGTAACCTTACCTATATTTACAGACAGCAAGATAAATACTTGGAAATTATAACTTATTACTGGAGTGTCTCTTGTCTTCCTCATACTATCTCCAAAATGGCAGTCTCCCAGATTTTTGAGTTAGGCACAGAAATACTTCATCTGTTCTCAACCCCAGCCTGAAATTTCATAGGAGGGCAATTTTGATAAGGTGGTATATAATTAATTTTTTACTTAATCCAACATTTTACCTGTTAACTGTACTTCCCAGTGCTTGGGCATTTTTGTTACTAATTTTCTTTTTCACATTTTAAGGATAAATTCCTATGTGCTGGGCTCCCATCTTCACTGCGTTACATGGTGGTTAGTAAATAGTCGTAGTATTTTTAATCAGGAAATTGGATTAATTTTGAATTAGCATCCGATGTGAAAGAGGCAGCTAACAGCCATCAGTGTAAAGCACAGACTAACTTCTGTTCCCTGGGGGCTTTCTCCAGGGCCTGTTTAATTCTGTGAATTTACTTCTGTGGGTGTCACTGAATTTACATTAAATTCTGGTCAAATCTTTGTTTAAGGAATGGAAATACCAAAAGTCCAACTATGTGATTTGTTGAGGGGTACTTAGGCAGTGAAGGTAGTTTCTCTTCTTTTCTGAAAAGCTTTGAAACACTTGGAGATTTTTCTAAGAGCCAGTTGTGTCATGGATGTAATCGGGATTCTTTGCTTCTCTGATCATCATCCTTGCCTCTGGAGATGTCTCCCATTCATCCAGTTCACAAAGGGAATAATTCCCTATACAAACATAGAACTAGCCAGCTACAATTACCAATACATTCAGAAGACATTTAGGAATAATGATCTCATTTTTCTGATCCTCTTTCTTGAGTGCAAGTTGCACTGTCTAGCAATGAGAGACACTTTTTTGTGTGTGCTGCAGTGAATAGCACAAGGATTTTTTGTTACGTTGTCAGCAGTGCCACTTATACATCGTATATTTTCAAATACCAATACTGTTCTTCTCAACCCATTGATTTTACATAGATGTTTTCTTGTTATGACTGTTTAGAAATACTTCCTGTATCATGTAGAACTTAAATAATTGTGTTTCTTGTAGGATGACACCAGTTTTTAAAATACATTTAAATTAAAAGTGTTGTTACCTGGTTGTTCACAGCCTGTAAATGAATATGTCGTTGATGTGAATAACCAGGGAGTAATATGCGCAGGAATGGTGATCGATTATTGCCAAAACTGCACCTGTTGTGGCTTGTAAAGTGTCTTGTGCCCATGTATATACTCAGAGATTATGCTGCTGCTGTTGGTATCTGTACATATGCTAGTGTATTGCTATAATTAGTTATGGCAGTGCTATAGGGATCAAAATAACATGGCTTGTACATATATAGTATTGTTATTCTTGCAGTACGTAGGTTTTACTAAAATAACTCTTATCAACTCCCAGTTTATTAAATTGACATTGGTGTCTTGGATTTCCTCTTTAGGGTGTGTTCTGTCCTGTCTCTGATGGGAAGAAACTGTTCAAGTTTCTGAGTTTTGACCCTTTGAAGCACAAGTAGGCCAAAAGCTATCTGCAAAGAGGCAGCCTTATAAGGCACTTGTTTCCCTCAGCTATTTTTAGATGCATATGTCTACCTGTATTTAAATTCTTCATCATTGAGTGTTATACTGTTAACATGTTAACAAAAAAAAAAGCAGATATTTTGTTTAGTGCAAAAATTTACTTCTGGACATGATTTTATGTACTTGAAGGCCCACTTACACCCTTGTGACAGTGCAGAAGACTGCATGAACTATGAGTGGTTTTCTATACATCTGAAGCCATATAACTACCAAGGAATGATTGAGTAGAACTAGATGTTTAGGAAAATTATAAAACATTTCAGAAATATTTGTATTGTTGAATTTTAAAATCTGTTTGCAAACCATAGAGAGGGTTAAAACTGGGTGTTAAATACATTTCAGGTTTTTTTAATCATACCTGTTTGCAAAGGATATGCAGAGAGAATAACATTTCATACTTCTCACTGTTTTCATGCAATGATACCTGCAGGACAAAAATCAAATTGGAAGAAGTAATACTGCTATAATGAATTATATGGAAGTGTTTCACATAGTTCTAGCCGTCAGGTCACCTGACTTGATTCATTTCACAAATGCAAACCTTTAAGTAATTGAATTACTGCATGTTCTTTAACTTCTACTTAATATCCATCACTTTGTTCTGATGAGTAGAGCTTTATGGAAATAATTTACCATAGAGTATAATTTTGTTGTTGTTGGTTTAAGCCATTTAAAAGCTGTCTTAAAAATATGATTTTATTTATCAGTTTTTTAAATATTTTCGTCAACTGTTAATGCAAAGACAGTTAAATAGACAAATTAAAATTTAGTTTTTTTTTAATGTTTCAGTATGGATTTGTATGGGTGCGTTCAGCAAAATTTCTCTAATAATGAAGCTGCAATAGATGTAGGCTTATTAAGTGGCTGATACAGTTTCTTGTTGCAAATGAAGTGGGCATCATAATAGTCAACACTTACTCTCCATAAGTCCATGTCCCCCATGCTTTCCAGAAGTGTAAATCTGGTTGGGTGTTCCACAAGTGACTTGTTTTCTTTCTTTGCCAAGTGGGAACTTCCTGCCTTCCAGTGTTGCACGTTCTTACTTAGGTTGACGTAATTCAGTAGCGGAAATGAAGATATCTCTTTACGTTCCTAGGTGGGTTGTCCTGAGAGCTTTGCATGAACAATTCCTTTCCGGGGGTGGAAGGGAGTCCTGGGATTTGGCCCTAACGTGGGTCTGTACGTCTTGGTCCTCCTGTAATGCCATGTGCTGCTCCTGAACTAGAGCCTTCTTTTTCCTTTGCTCTTTTTCAGCTGAAAATGGTGTCTGTATACGTAATGATTTGTGAAATGAAAAACTGTGTGTGATAGTCTATGACTCTCATGGGTTGAAGGTGTAAAGGTTGTTCTTGTGCAAAATACTCATGGCAAAGATGGAACTTCAGCTCCTTATGCTAGGTTGGGTGATCTGAGGCTGCACCCTGTGTTTGTCCATGCTACCTGTGCACATCAGACTCATTTCTGTGCCAGGTGAACATGCTCTATACCTGTATAAACCTGGAGGCAGGGGAGCAGGGAGGTATGTGAAGCCAGCACTGTATGTAGCTGAGACTTGTGCTCCCCATATTGAATTATTTGTTGCTGTCACTTGGTTCAGACCGGCCCCTGTTGAGAGGAATACTTGTGTGTGCTGCTCCCTTGCTGCTGTGGCCCGAGCTGTTTGGGTCTCTGCCAGGGGTATTACGTGCAGGAGCCTGGGCAGCTGCAGTGTGTGAGATGGTGGGTCAGCTTGTATTTGAGGATGTGATCAAACCAGCGGGTGTCTGCTAAGCTTGAAGTCACACCTTAACATACAAATGTTGAAGCTCTGTGTGTTTGAGTTTCAGTTTATACATGCCAACGTTGAAAGCAGTATATTACTTAAGCTTTGTCATTCTGTTGAATGTGTAATCTTTATAATTCTGTTGTATAATTGTGTTAAATTTATTAATCTGCTCTGGAAGCTTTTGAGAAAAGTTTACAAATAAACTCTTCTGTTAAGGCAAAAGATGTTATTAGCAAAGAAGGGATATAAATATATCCAGATTTGATGTTGCTGTTCCACAGATAAAAAGGAGATAAGAGCAGAGCCCCTGTTTTAAATCCAAGGAAGTGATAAGTTCACATTGTTGTCTTAACTCAGCACCATTTCCAACAAGATTTTCAGGGGATTTCAAAACAAATCTTGTGTGATCACTGATTTGCCTGTATTTGACTGGGAGAAAGAATGCCTCTTAAAATACAAAGGAAACCGAAAGCATCATTACACCTTCTCACACTGCCTTGAAACCTGAGCTCCAGCCCACTCTGTCCCATTAGCCTTTCTGCCAAATGGGGCTTTGAGGACCTGTGTAGTGGTGTAAGTTAGGACTGCAGACTTCAGTAATTAAAAAGCAGTTCAGACAAAGCTCATAGCTGCCTGCTCTCTCTCTTCTTCCTCACTGTAAAAACCTCAGATATGAGAAAGCTGCATTGCTGCTATGGGTCGGGAGCCAAGCAGAAGAGCATCAATAAAGTCTGCATTGTTCTTAACATTTTCTCAGGAAGTATTTTATTGCTGCCTTTATTAGTAGAAAGCAAACGGGAATTAAAACAATCTCTGTTGAGATTCTACAATCATCCAAAGTGTGTTGACTGGAGAAGCCTCAAATATGATAAAGGAAATAATGTAGATCTTTCCTGTACTCTCTGTGAAGTGGAAGATAAGCCTGGGGAAATAGAGAACAGATGGTATTATTACCATAAATAAAAGCCATAAGAGAGAAGGGTGAATAAACTCTACTCTAGTTACAGGACATGAGTTTTTTTCCCTGCAGGCCAGGTAAGGCAGAATTTTTAACACTGGAGTAAAGTACTCTTTAGATACCCTGTTTATAGTACAGGATAATTGGAAGAGAAAGATTTATACTACAAGAATTACCTGAAAACCTGGGAACTATGGTTTGTTTTCTGAATATTCTTTTTCGTCTCATTTTTTTCATAAAAGGAGGCTATCATCCAGTGAAAATTGGTGATCTCTTCAATGGCCGGTACCATGTTATTAGAAAGTTAGGATGGGGACACTTCTCTACAGTCTGGCTATGCTGGGATATGCAGTAAGAAAACTATTTATTTCCATTTACTTTTTCCTTAATGCATTATTTTGTTTGCAGTATCTTTTGTTTTACATACATGATAAAGTTGTGTGAATGTTTGCTATCTTTTTATGGAGAAAGATGTCTGCAGTCTTATTTTGCACTTGTTGAAGGGTTTAGCTTACAAAAGTTCTCATAAATAAGTATGTATCTGTTTTCTTTGGCAAATTAGCTTTGCTTATTGAATTTGCATGTTGTCTTGAAAATGCAGGAGTGAGCTACTCTTTTTAATTGTTTTAAATGAAAAAATAAACCTTGACTGAATGAAAAAATACGTAACCAAATTCCTCTTTTAAAGGCATTAGCATCAAGGGGACAGAATATTCAATATATCAGACTGTTAAGAGAGTATTGATAGAAGCTGGTTTTAATTGTAATGTCAGTGTTTTTTGTCAGAATATGTTAGGTTAAGAAATACTTTATTCAAAATTTCCTAAGCTTTAGAAGTATGTCTATTTTAGTTCAAAGCATGTGTTGAAAATATTTTTGTTCTTTTCAAGGGGGAAAAGATTTGTTGCAATGAAAGTTGTCAAAAGTGCCCAACATTATACAGAGACAGCCTTGGATGAAATAAAGTTGCTCAAATGTGTAAGTATCACCCATGCAATGCAGTGCTCAATATCAGTAATAACAGAAAAAAAAAATTTAAAAATTGAGCAGAATACTGTTTTTAAACTCTTTTTACATATTCTTTCCTCCATATTTGCTTTATTTTATGTGTTGCTGTAATTTCTGAAGCTCCAAAATAGTGTTTAACTTCATGTGGAAAGCTAACTAACTAGTATTTAAAAGTGATTTTTACCCTAAAATGTCAGTGTTTCCATTCTTGGTTTAGGTTCGTGAAAGTGACCCTAATGATCCCAACAAGGATATGGTTGTGCAGCTGATAGATGACTTCAAAATTTCTGGAATGAATGGAATTCGTATCCTTTTGAAAACATGGCATCTTCATTAAAACTGATCTGCTGACATAAGTAAGCATTTAGTTTGGCTTTTTTTCTAGTTAGTATTACTTTAAATATGCATTAACCTAGATGCAAAGGGTAGTCCAGTGTGTAATGCAGTCACTGGAGTGAAAGTAGCTTAGCTTTTCTAAACACATTGCAGAACAGAAAATTCTCATTAATCCTGTCGTGTTCTGCTAGAACTAGAGATAGTTCATGTAAAAATTGGAGTTTTACTGAAAAGTTTTGTAATAACTGGGGCTTATAGGAAATAGTTCTGCTTTAGGCTGGTAAAGAGAAACAAAAGTGTCAGTGTCATGAAGAAGCTGGTTTGTGTTTCCTTGTGGGAAGTGTGAGGGCATGGAGATTCTTCTCTTGTTTGTGTGAGCTTCTTTTGTCCAGGTCTTAACCTCTTTTTTTGGCAAAGATTTTAAAGCTTTATCTTCAAATGCTTTCTTAAAAAGAAGGGGAGGGAGTGTTAGGAAAGGAGAGGCACAGTAAAATGTGACGGAATATTGTTCTCGGGGAAAATTTTGTGTCTTATGAATGCATTTGGTTTCAGAGTTCAGCTAAAGTGAGTTTTCATTGCTAATTATATCAGATATTTTAGCAGCTTATTATATTACTGTGCTTTCATTTATTGTTGCAGCTGGTATTTATGTGTATACTTGTATCTTGGAGCCCTAATAACAGACCTCATTGTTCATGGTTTCATAGTACCACACAATGAATCGGTTCCTGCTCTAAAGAGCTTAACACTGAGTTGATTTTGGTGATGGGCCTTCAGTCTTCAACAGATCAGGTTAAGGTGCTCTTCATCTACTCTCATCCTCTAAGAAGTTACTGTCAGTAAATATGAATGCCCACTAGAAAGCGTCCTTTCAGGGAGAATCATAGGAGCAGTTTTCATCTGATCCATCTGTCTCTTGACATAAATTACGAGAGTGTGGGGACAAGTATCCTCAGTTACAGAATGGCATCTTAACTGCTTTCCCTTTGTCCCATTTTGTTTTATTTCCTGGTTGCTTCAGTGGTCAGCTACCATGATAGAAATGTGCTTAAATGTAGGTGAAGTTAGTGTAGTCTGCTTATTGCCTAGATTTTATCATCATATTAAAATAAACCTTACTGTTGCCAGTAGTCATGTCAATTTGAATATAAATGGTTTGTGATCAAGGAAATTGTTTAACACAGTGAGGCAAAGAACCCTAGTGAGGGTTTCTTGTAGCTGTTGTGCTACAGAAAATCAAGTTTTAATGTTTGAGCTGAGCTGAGATGCTTATTAAGTATTTTATAGATATATCTATTTTGTATAACTGTCTACAAAGAATTTAACCAAGCACTTGAGGTTTTTAGCTGACAACTGTACAATTGAGGGATAATCAAAGTTATTTTTAGAAATCAGAAATTTTTACTTGCTGTTTTCGAATATGAAATACGGAATAAGAAAGTGCATTCATAGCTATACATAGAAATAACTCTTAAATCTGTTTAACAGAGCAGTTTCCCAATAACATTCTTAAACTATTACTAAAATTCACAATTATGTATGTGTCTGTATTAAAGGTGAGAGCCATTTCTAAGTATGAAGAGTAAATTTTGTTGGTGATAATATTTTGAAAGCATTTCCAAACTTCATGTTTTGAAATATGGCACTTAAGTTGAAAGAGCCAAAAAAGACAATGTACTAGTGAAAAACAAGGGTTCAGATAGCTTTGTGTTACCATCTGGACAGCTGATGTTGATTTGTTTTATTGCAGTTTTACTTTCATGTTGAAAACACTGACAGTACACAAGTTATGTAGAAGGCAGATGTTCCTGCCTTATTGAAAAGTACATTTTTCAGAAAGGTACAGCAGACAGGATGGGTTGACACTGCACTCAAATTGAAATTACAGCTGGAAGTCTGTCAAAGTCCTAACCAGCAGTGAAAATATGGGATCAAGTATCTTATGCTTGGACTTTTGTTGTGAACAGCTTGTGCATCCTGAGTTGCATTGCCAATTTGAGCTGTGGTTTGTTGCACTGATGATTTGACCAACTCCTTTTTATCTCCTAGGAAAATAATCTTTGGTGCAGGTTCTTTTGGGAGGGAGCAGGTTAATGTTTTGCTGCAATTTGTTTCCATTTTAAAAATACCCTGTTAGTGCTACGTTAGTGTTACTGAATTAAACAGGTTGAGAGAAATACAGGAATTTTAGAGTTTTTCCATGCTCTGCTGTTTCCAGCTTCCTCTGAGCAAGTCACTAAATATCTGTTCCTTGACTGTAAGTTGAAACAACATATGCTTCCATTGGTTATGGAATACATTTAAAATTTAAAGCAAGACAGAAGAGAGGTGGGTGAATCCTTTGGATGGATAATACCACAGAATGTTGTGGAGCTTTGAGACAGGGAAACTTGTCAAAAGCTGTGTAGCACAGAGCTAGGAACAGTCACTGGCCTGCACTGTGTCATCTTGTAAGAAGTGTTTATATACAAAGGGTTTTTAGCAATGTGTCTTGTGCTGCACTAGGCTGATAATTTTTTTTAACTACTTGAGAATTTTAAAAAGGTTGCAATTATGATTTTTTTTTCCCAGGAAATAACAGAATTCCCAAACTTGGGCACTTTGGTGTTTTCAGTAAGTGTAGGTTATTATGTTTGTCTGCACTGGATATTTATTAGAGCCTTAATAAATGTTTATTTGAGTGTAGTGTTTTTAAAATAAAATATTCAGAAAATCACATAATGAAACAAGTATTTGGAGAGACAAGTAAAAAGATAAGGAAGGAAATATTCCTGACACAATCAGACATTATAATAATTATAATAAAATTACCTCCAAAGAATATACAGCATTAATTACACGACATAAAGCATAAATGCTGCCAGTACAGAAGCAGCTGAGATACATCCCGGAAGTGTTCTATGTTGGTACCAGAACCTTATTTCATTTAACTAGTGTCTAACCCTCATCTAAACTCCAAGCGCTTCTGTAATACGTGTTTTAGATAGATAGATACTTACTGGTAAGGTTTTAGTCAAGAAAGAACAGTTAAGTACTTAAGCCTGTCAGCTGATTCATGTTATGTTTACTCTCACTTTTGCTGCTCTGCTCAATTTCCCCCTTTCAGACATTTCCCAAACTGCTTCACAGTGTTTCAGAAGAGGCATGTCTGCTGGGTGGGCTTCAGGTTTATTTTTGGTGGAGGACTTTTTAGATGTACTCATCTGTCAGGATGCTGGTGCTGTAGGAAGATCCTGGGGCATGTGAGGCTGGTTTCCCAACAGTTAATGCACAGCTTTTCCCACTTTGTAGTGGGCAGTCTGGCTGACAATTAATGTTTTTCAGGTCAGGATTGTAAAGCAGGCAACATTTTTTAATACCTACTGCAAACACTGGGCCTCTTGTGTGTCTTCTGTCCAGTGCTGAGCACTGCCTTGAGTTTGTCTTAGTCCTCCCAACAAAACATTACCATCTTTTTTTCAGGTAAAATCATAGAATCATAGAATAGTTAGGGTTGGAAAGGACCTCAAGATAATCCAGTTCCAACCTCCCTGCCATGGGCAGGGACACCTCACACTAAACCATATCACTCAAGGCTTCATCCAGCCTGGCCTTGAACACTGCCAGGGATGGAGCATTCACAACCTCCCTGGGCAACCCATTCCAGTACCTCACCACCCTAACAGGAAAGAATTTCTTCCTTATATCCAGTCTAAGCCTCTGCTGTTTAAGTTTGAACCCGTTACCCCTTGTCCTATCACTACAGTCTCTAATGAATAGTCCCTCCCCAGCATCCCTGTAGGCCCCATCACTTCTCTTTCTTGTGGCCCTCCTCTCTTTGCTTGCCTCTGCCTTTTCTCCTTGCATCTTCCTGCTTGGTGTCCTCTTTCTGCCTTTCAGCTATTTGCTTCCCTGCACCCCTTTCTCTTCTGGTTACTGGCAAGGCTTAGCACTTCCCTAAGTGCAAGGAATGACAGGAATGTGCATTGGACAGTTTGCAGCATTTGTTTTACATTATTCTCTGTGTCGTGGTTTAAAACCAAATCCGCACAGTTCGCTCACTCACTCCCCCCTTGCTCCCCCAACTGCTGGAGAGTTAGGAAGGAGAATCCAAAGAATGTAGCCCCCACGGATTGAGATAAGCACAGTTTAATAGCTAAGGTATAACACAAATTACTACTGCCATTACTACTACAAATAATAATGATAAAGCCAATAACAAGCGAAGAGAATACAACACCTCACCAGCCACTGACCCATAACTCACTCCACCCTGCCCAGCTGAGCACCGACTGATACCTTCTCCCTCCCCCAGAGCTCCAGCCCTTCCTGCTCTCTCTCGGTTACATCCTGGGCATGACGTGCTATGGTATGGAATACCTCATTGGCTAGCCTGGGTAAGGTGTCCTGTCTCTCCTTCCTACCGGCCTCCCCTCCTCCCTGGCAGAGCATGAGCTCAGAAAAGGCCTTGAACAAAAAACACTCGAGCAGTACCTCAAAACATGCTCACTATCAAGCAACTGTTCCCAGCCCAGAAGTCAAAACACAGCACTGCACCAGCTACAAGAAGGAGAAAAAATGACTGCTACGGCTCAAACCAGGACACTCTGCAAGGTTACAGGTTCATGTAGTTAAGATTTTTACATTCTTTGTGATTTCCAGGGATGTCAAGGTCGTTTGCGGCTTATGTCTGAAGATTAACTTGGGCAAATCATTAATGTCTTGGGGGAATGTTATGGCTGATAAAACCTAAAATTAACTTGAATATCTGAATACTTTCTTAAAATGGTAAGGTAACCTACCCAGGTATATTAAGTGAAGAATCTCTATCATAGGAAGGCCTTGAACCACAGATCAGTGGATGCTCCTGCATTTTTTTTTCCCTAATGCTTTTCCCTGACTATCTCCTGTTGGCTCTGTTAGGGACCAGTAGTAGATGCTGGGTTAAATTAAACTTTTTGGCATTGTGTTTTTTGTGTGTTGCTTCCAAGTTCTGCATTTTCTTTGTTCCTGAGTTTTTTGGTGATTGACATTGTTCTCTGCAGTTAACACTGTAGGTGGTAAGAGATCCATTCTCTTACTACTTGAGTCTTTATTGTCAGGTGATTCTTAACTGAGCCTAGATTTCTAGTATGGTTCATTTTCTAAAACACTGTTGCTGCAGGCTTGGTGTTAAAAGTCTATTCTTATCATTCAAAGCTTATTAGAAGCTAGACATTATAGGCCAAATCAGTACTTCTAACTGTTTCAAAGAAAACAAAAAATACTTATTTTCTGGAATTACCTATTTCATTGTTCACCCTAATATTGCTGTTGTGGAAGTACTTGACAAGATTTGTGTAATTAAAATGTTTCATTTGTTTTGCATTTGGGCACTGTTCTTACATATGACAGGTACAATTAAAATATTATGCTAAAACATATTCTGTGTTCTGCTGGTTTTAGGCGGAAGTGTTTTCCCTCTAACAGGATGGTGATTGCTTTAGGCAGTACGCAGACAGACATTTGTGTTGATCTCCTCAACAAGTTTATTTGGAATTTGACCTTAATTAAATCCCAGATGTCTGTATGGTCTTTGAAGTACTTGGACATCATCTCCTGAAATGGATAATCAAATCAAATTATCAAGGCCTTCCCATCCGTTGCGTAAAAAGTATAATTCGACAGGTAAGATTTGCTAATATTTTAATGAGGTTTTTCTACCACTGTTAACAGTTTCAAGGTTGGAATGGTGATATTTCAATTGAACTCTTACTGATTAATATCTAAGATAATTTTATTGGTAATCCTGGAGAGGTTTGCAAGAGCATTTTTTTGGACAGCCTTCATTTCTGCATGTTGTAGGATTTTCTGTTTTGTTTGTTTGTTTGTTTTTTAAATCAAGGTTTCCCACTGAGAAGAGTTTCCTGAGCTACTTTAGAAAATAAAAAGTTGAAGCAATAAGTCTTTTTCATAGATGTAAGGATATTCATGTTCAATTGCAGTTTTGGTAGACACATCATGCTTCTTAATAATATCTTCTGGAATATAAAATTTCAGAACAGGGGGAGATAATAGTATAAACCAACAAAAATTGTATTTGAAAAATTGTTATCTCTCTGTATTTAAGTTTTTGTGGTGTCAGAGGGTTATTAACAAGATGAAACAGTTGAGAACATTTCACTGGGACATGTTCTTTCAAAATGCATTTTTTCACTATACTGTGAAAATCAAGTTCCTGAGTGGTGATCTTAAGTAGAAATAGTGTCTCAGCAAGGCAAAGTCATATGTATATTTCTGATTTTGTATTAATGCATCAGCATTTAATACATACAAATGATGAATGAAGTATTCTGGCACTTCAGTAACTAGTGTTGCCTTTCATCAACTTTACCTATAAATTAGTAAGCGATCTGTTAAACTTTCTTTGTAATTATTATTGTATGACAACGGGTGAATATCAGCCTGTTATCTCTTTCATCAGAATTAGCTAAATAACACATTTGATGAAGTTGTTATGCTACAGTTGAAATTTCAGGTCTGTTAATACCTGTACAATTAGGTGGCTCAGATACTAGAAATCAGGAGTTGTAGTGCTCCAGCTGAACTGAGCTGCCTATGAAGGAAGGGGAATGTGTATATTTGTATCATGAGTGCATGTAAATACCCACTGGTTTTGGTCTTTCTTTGGAATGTTTTTGTGCTGGTTGCACCTTTGCTTAGCCAAAATGTGAGAATTACATGTAATTTCCTGATAGACCATGTTTAGCTGCAATTTATTCTTACCTCAGTTATGCTGCCTGTAAGCCAAACCACAACCCATTTTTGGAAGGAAAGCTTCTGAACCCAGCTTCATGGCATCTTTGCCAACAGGCTCTTGCAACATAGCAGAGGAAGACTTAGAGGTGCAATCTTCAGGGATGGTGACCACAACTCAGTGAGAAGTGGGTCAGTAAGGACAGGAGCCTGAAGGACCCCTGATAAGGGAGAGTCTCTCTTTGATTTCTGTGGTTGTCATGACTGTGGAACTTGACTCAAGTGGTATATACAAGTACATACAATATGGACTGATCTGTTCAGTTTTAAGAATAAAAGGCTAATAAAGAGGAAAACTTGTGATCTCTTCAGGACAGATAGAGAAAATGGAGCCAAACTTCTCTTGTTGGTACATGGAGGTAGGACAAAAAGCAGTGTATGTGAGTTACTGCAAGTGAAGTTCTGGTTACGTATTAGGAATAAATTCTTTGTAGCGAGAAAGTTCTTTTAGGGTGGTAAGACACTGGAACAGGTTGTCTACAGTGTTATGTAGTCTACATCTTAGAAATTAATTGGGTAAAAGCTCTAGAGCAGGCTGGTCTGAGTCTGAGGTTAGGTACAGCTTTGAAATTGGTATGACGTAAATCACGTAGTCTTCCATTCTAAGCGTGAATGTAAGCAGTGGTAAAAATCGCAGGTAATTCAGACACTTGATACGTGAAAAAGGAGGAATGTGTTAGTTCTAAAAGATTTAGAAGGTTTTATTTTTGTGAGGTTGGAGTTCGTGAGTCACTGCTTCAGACTAATGAGAATGGCATGAACTGTTAAGACTTCCAGGTTGTTCATCTCATTAAAGAGAATACAGGTTCTTATTCTTTCTTCTACTGAGACAAAACCTGTGGTACGCATGTTCTAAAAACTTACTTGTGAAACTTGAATATGAAACAATTAATGCACTGGTATTACTGTGCAGCAAGCCATTTTGTTTCAGAATGTACTATAATTCCATGCTACAGTTGAAGTTTTTTTTTATGCTATGATTTGGAAGATTTTTTTTTCTTTTTTTTTTTTTCAATTTTTGAGTACTTTTGAGCTTTGGGGCAGAATTAGGTTTGTTTTAAAATGCAGCTGAGAGTTGAGTTTCTTCATGACAAATCTCATTTCAGTTTCAACTAGACTTTTTTTCCTCTGGGGCAGAGTTACATGAACTGTTGTGCAAGAGAAGACCTTGCAGAATTGAAAATGGGGTTAGTTGCTGCAGTTCCCTTGTTTGCACTGGAGATGATTGGAAGGGTCCATTTATTTAATTCCTTACTTTGGGTTGTAAAATGTATAGCATCAGTCTCTTTTGAGAGGATCATGTTCTGAAACTGATGCTGAAATGAGCATCATGTATTTGTCAATGAAAGTTTTCACTTTTGCTTGGATTTGCAATATAGTAAATCTACTTAATGGGTCAATATGATGTGGCTCCTTGAATGGAGAAGAAACAAGTGAATATTAATTAGAAACTCCCAATTATGAGTTTCTTTATGTGAAACTGACCTTGTGGCCTTACAAGGGAAAAAATACAACCTTCTAATTTACAGTTTTGGTTTTCTAAAAAAGTTTTTTTTTGTCTCCCAAAAGAGGATTCTTCAGCCACATTAAAGACAAAGCTGTCCCTGTGACCCTGTTACTAAAAGGGGTGAAGGCTGTCTTTTTGAAGTGGGAGATATCAAGTCTGTTTTCATACAAATGCCACTTTCACAGTGGAACAGATATTTATTTATCTTATGGATGTTTATGGCTTTCTGTGTAATCTGGAATTTTTTACTTTTCTTGGCCTCAGAATTATAGACATTCAGTGGTAATTTGTAAAATGGTCTGTAGTGTAGTGGGGGAGGGAAGAGACTATTATAATCCATCTTTATGTTGCTATTGCTGTTGATGTAAATTTTGAAGTCACTTAACTGCTAACTAACTTCCCATAATAAACCAATCTTTCTTTAACATTTCTTATTTTGAGACATACTGTATGTTCCTTCAGTTGCTTTGGCAAGTGGTTAAGCAAATTTTGGATCTACAAGAAAAAAATGGAGATTATCAAGAACGGAGCGGGTTTTCAGTGTACCATTGGCGCTGACACTAAGTCCTGCTCAAGTGAACATAGAGTTTTCATCTAGGCGTACAAAGAAAGCTTTTCAAAACAGTGGCTGTTCTACTCTAGCTCCAGAACTGGAGAAAGCAGAGCCATGCACTTGAGTTGTTTCTAGGATATGTTAGCCTGAGTGTGAATATCATATGCATGTTGCAGCTGCTCTTCTCTTGAGCTACCTTGCATGCTGGATGGATGTGACAGTTCTGGAACTAGCTCAGAACTGAGAGGTAGACTGATATTTTTGTATTCTGTTACTGGTATTTTGAATCACCAGGTTTGCTTTTAAAGTTGACCCTAGTTAGCTCTGTCTTAAAGCATGCTGAGAGCAAAAAGCTTGTTAGTTTATTTGCAAAATACAGAGAATGGCAGGATGTTCTTGTAGCTGGAGCTCATGAGTCTGGAGGTCTGTTTCTTGCTGTAGAACATTGAAAGTCTTAAATGGGTTCAGCTAGGTTTCTGGTTTTTTTATTTGTTGCTGATGTTTTTCTACAATAGTTATGTAGAGTATCATAGTAGCCTGGTTTATGCTGTTACATTATTCTGTACTGAATAATTGTAGCAGTTGACTTCCACAGTTTATCATACCTAGGTTTTACCTAAAAAATGTGTAAAATCACACAAACTACTGTATTTCTGTTCCAGTTAGAATTGAAGAATATTTTTTTTCATTGTGTAAAAATAATGTTTTACTTCTTGTCCCGGAATGCATTTTGAAGACTTTGGATATGCAGGTTTGATATGAGCCAGCAGGTTTTAGCCTGCAGAGAGTATGAAAGACTAGTGAAAAAATACACGTGACAAATACAGGTAGACAAGTTGTGATGTATTGATCACATTAAAAGCTGAATTACTGTTGGCATTCTGAGGAAAACTATAGATAGGATTTCATCCCAACAACACAGTTCTCTCTTTGCTTTTATTTTTATAATCAATTATAAGATGGTTATTCACAAACTAAACTTCAGTTTACTACAGTCATGTAGTACTTGCAGGGTTTTCTTTTCCAAATAACTATGTTTTAAACCACTGAGGATCAGCCAGATTCCCTTTTCAAAGAAAGATGCCGCAAGTATTTTTTATACATGTGCAGATCAGCTAAGGAGCACTTGGAAGTCTGATAGCAGGTTGCTGTTATCAAGACAGTTTAGCCAGTGAGTATCTTACTCATTAAAATCTCAATAACTGCTTTTATGAGCTAAATAAATTATCTGGGCCACAAATGGACTGCAGGCAATTGGTTAGACATCTCTGTACTAATAACAAATGCATTTAGCTTGGCTTGGGTAATTCAAATAAAATTTTAAAACATCCTTTTGTAATTAGGTTCTTCAAGGTCTAGATTATCTACACAGCAAGTGCAAGATCATTCATACGGATATAAAGCCAGAAAACATTTTGATGTGCGTGGATGATGCCTATGTTCGTAGAATGGCTGCTGAGGCTACCGAGTGGCAGAAAGCTGGTGCGCCTCCCCCCTCTGGCTCAGCAGGTATGATACTGTATTGAAATGCAGTGTAGTAAAGTTCCATCAATATATTAATGCTAATGATATTATGTTTAATCAAAATTAACATTTTAAATAATTGCACATGAAAAATGCATGTCTAGTTAATTTTTATTTATGCTCTGGAAGCTGTCCAAAGCATTTGACTGAGGGAAATGCTTTCTTCTCAGTTTTGCACATTCAGGTTTACAGGGTCTCCAGATGCAGAAAAAGATTTATTGATATAAACTTACTCGCCTCCCACCTCACAAGCATTAATGGCTGGGATTTAGCCACACTGGAGCCTTAGATTTCTAATACTGACAATAATCTTATCTAAATTATGTGTCTGGTTCTATTGTGAGTTCATCAGCATCCTTGTGAAATAATCTGCCTTTTCATCAGTTATAACTTATTAGACTGCAGTGAAAACTCTTAATTAAGAGTCCATAGTTTTTCACCCTTGAAAATAGAATTTATTGTACCTAACTGAATTCCTGATAAGCCTTGCTCCGTAGCACTATATGTGAAATGTCTTATGTTGGACTTGCCAGGAGTATAGAAAAGAATTGTATATTATGTTTAGCTAGGAGAAAACAAGGTCAAGAAGTTCTCAGCAATCAGTGAAGAGAAACAAGGAGGAAGGGTGGCTGTTCTAGTGATCTTCAGTACCATGGCTGCTTTTTATTTACCAGTCAAGCCCACCAGTTTGCAGGCAATAGAGAAATAATAGCATTTGAATACTGTTGTAATACTGTCAGAAAATATGTCACAGATTAAGATCTTAGAGGTACAATAAAAATACCCGCTATAACAAATACTGTGGTCAACATCCATAATTATTTCACAGTATTCTGTGTGTTAAGATGCAAAATCTTATAAATCGTGAATATATTGTATTGAATCTTACATAATGTGTAATCACATAGTTAAAGACTGTATGTTATTTGTGTGGGAAGTAACTTGATGTTGTTCGTGCAGCCTATATGGTGCTTCTTGACATTAAAATAAGTATTATTTTAAGGAATGTATTGATGGAGTTCTTATCACACTTTGTTCTTAGCAAATTGTAATTGGATCTGTGGCCTTCCACACAGGAGCTGAACATGTGTTTTCTTTACAGCATTTCAAGAATAGGTTCTGCATAATTTCCCTTTTTAGATCAGTGCTGGTACTCAAGTTTAAGAATGTTTTTGAATGCCTTGCCCTCTCAGGAGGCATACAAGCAGTTTTTTCCCCTGAGCTTAGTAGCAGAAGCTGAAGCCATAGGAGAGCTCTGAAGTCTCAACTGTCTCCACTTTTTATTTTGCATTTGTTAATTGCCATATGCTTTCGTGTCTGAAGAAGTTCATGAGCTGTTCTCCTCCCCCGTTCAGTTCCTCTTTCTCACTTCCACTTTGCCTCTGTCTCCCACATTTGGTTATTTCTATTGGCTTGATTATTTGGGGGGGGGGTGTGGGTGGGGGGTGGGGGTTAGGGGGTAGAGGATGCTGTGTGACTTGTATTGCTGTTCTTTGCATTTCTACAGTTAGTACTGTAATCTCATCAGACCTAGTCAGTGATTGAATCCTTGAGAGGTGCTTAGGAAGAAGTCTATGTTCTGTGGTTGTGTGTTTTCTGCCAGAGGCACTTCTTCATGCCTCCAGTCCTGGCAATCAAACTGCCTTATTTCAGAGTGAAGGAAACACGAATGTTTGACTTTTCTGCTGAGTGCTATACAGTAGTTGTCTTTGTTGCTGTTTCCTGAATTGTCTAAAATCTGTCTATACCTGCTCAGTCAGCTGACTGCATACAGTTAATATGTGAGAACTCTGCAGTCATTTAATGTTTTCTGTCCACTTCTTACTGATTCACGCTTTCCTTTCTAACTTTAATCTACTCTCCACTAACCATAACAGTGAAATTGATGCTACCTCCTTCCAATTCCAGATGCTCCAACAGAGACATCAAATGATTTCAGGCCACAGGTACTTGTAAAAAGAAAAAATATGGCTTAAAAAAATAAATCACTGCCCTATGTTTATTAAAGGCTATTTTTACACAATTTCTATGACTTTCTGCCTTTTTAGAGTTGGGTTTTTAAAAACAATTCTTTTTTTCTTTTTAGTGAGTACAGCTCCACAACAAAAGCCCGTAAGTATTGTTACATAATTCAAATTAACTTTATTTTCTGTGTTTAGTTGCTATTAGGCTGTTGGTAGTCTCTGCCCTTTTTGCAGGCTTCCTTAGACTAAAGCTTTTGTCTTTCAAAGAATACTTTTCTTTTAATGTCTTTGGCCTTACCAGCTTTATGTACAGTATATCTCTGATGGCAACTCTGATAGACTTACAATTCTAAAGCTATGTCAGAGACAGTTAAGCATTGCCATTTCATCTCTCGAGGAATAATCCATTCTGTTCAGATCTTGATAAAAATGGGTGCACGCACTAAATACCATGCATTGCAGATGGCTTAAGGACTTCAAAGCCTTAATAAAAAAGACCTTAAAGGAGAAGGGGTTTTATGAGACTTGAAAGATCTTTTTGCCATGTACATACAGCAAATAGCCACTAAAGTATCTAAGGTTAGACCTGTTTTCTGTGTGTATAGGATGTATATGGGCATACAACATGGGTGAAAAATAAATAGGATTGTCAAACTAACTGTCTTGTTCTAACTGTCCTGTAGCTTCTTTTGAAGATAACAGGATTTACAGATAAACCTTTGAGAAAACAGTATTTTCCTTTGTTCCTTGTACTTTTTTATTATATTAGGATTTCTTGCGGTGATACCTAAACAATAAATGAGAACTGGATAGATCTCATCTATGAGTTAGTAAAAATAGAAGTCAGAAATTCAGTTACAATATGACAAAGTGTTTCAGTCCTAGCTCAGATGTGTTAGCTTTTCTTTTGCTTGTTATTGTACCTGAGTTTTTCAATCCGTATGTTATAGAAAATGTGAAACTTTTCATAATGGCCATCTGTTGTTTGTGATTCACATGTTTTGGGCCAGAAGTGAATAATAAAAATGCTTTACTCTCAATGGGAAATAGCTGAACAACACAAGAATTATTTAAAATCCTTTACCATTTTCAATCTCTAGTTTCTTGTGTCATTTTTCTGAGCATA
Organism: Melopsittacus undulatus; assembly: GCF_012275295.1. Taxonomy (NCBI): domain Eukaryota; kingdom Metazoa; phylum Chordata; class Aves; order Psittaciformes; family Psittaculidae; genus Melopsittacus; species Melopsittacus undulatus. The sequence goes on from NC_047531.1 coordinate 28,816,680, forward strand.
CTTTTGCTGGTCATTTCCTTCATTGTACAGAGAGAAATCACGTATGAAATTTATATGTAAATAATTAGGTATGATACCTGACTATCTTCCACATGCAGCATCAACAGTTAATCTAGATTGAAGTTGAATATTAGTGTGCCTAGTTGAGATTATAGGATCATAGGAAATTCACTATGGTATTTTAGATATATTTTGCTCTTGTATCTAATAAACAGCCACATAAACCAATGTATAACTATGTAACATTTCAGTAGCTTTTTTGTCTCATATAACCCTACATCATTTTTTATTTGAAGTAAAATAGGAAAAACAATATATTTACTTATTAATAATTGCCATTGTTAATGTTAAAGATATGTACTGTATTAATTGCTTATGCTAATGTAACAAAAATCATTAAAAGTAATCATACTATAAATGAATTTGCTTTGAGAATAATCGTTTATTGATTATTGATTATTGAGAATAATCGTTTTAGTTTTTTATTTGTTTAATATTTCAGATTGGAAAAATATCCAAAAACAAAAAGAAAAAAATGAAGAAAAAACAGAAGAGGCAAGCTGAGTTGTTGGAGAAACGCCTGCAGGAAATAGAAGAACTAGAGCGAGAAGCTGAAAGGAAAAAAATAGAAGAAAATGTAACCTCGTCTGTACCATCAAATGAACAAGAAGATGAGTACCACCCAGAGGTGAAACTAAAAACAGCTGATATAGAAGAGGTAGTAGATGAAGAACCTGGAAATGACGATGGTTAGTATTGCCTGCTTTTATTTACCCTGAATTTACTGTTTCATAGTAAGGGCAGCATTGCATCTGGTGCACTGAGCAAAATCTCTGAACTGTCCTAAATTGTTAAGCTTCATTTTCTCCTGTAGGTAAAATCGTAACTAGAAAGTCTGAAAAACAGGAGTCAAACCTACTGTAGAGGTGAAGAAAAACATCAATAGCAACCTTGCTGTCAAATCTCACAGAAGAGCACACAGACAATTCAGTAGAACAGCCAGTTGTCTTGCCACATTAGGTGGCATAACTGAGTTTCTTAATGAGATAGAAGAAAAACAGCGTGAATTTGTATTTTTTTAACTTCAGTGTGGTTAAGTCATTGTTGCTTTCCCCTTTTTACAGTATTTTTTGTAATGATCTGTCAGGTAGTAATAACTGCAGCTTCTTCAATAAAATTGTTAAGATGATGTATTAAAATTCTTTTTAGTCCCAATGATTTGGAGTGTAGTTGTTATGGTCCAGCTCCATTCTGGCTTCCCAGGTTTTCTCATCAAGTCTTGCTCATTCTGTAAAGTGTAACTGCTGAGACTTGTCTTCTGGTTTGGTTTAGTTTTGTTCTACTCTTACTGTGAATTTTCCTGCTTCTTTTATGACTCCCTGTTTGACACAGATTGAGTTACAGATTTGCAAAGCTTGCTTTCAAGACTTCATGCATCTTTTCTCCCTGGTCCCAGGAGGATGGTGTCAGACTCTTTTCAGTGGTGCCCAGCAACAGGATGAGGAGCAGTGGCCATAAACTAAAACACAAGAAGTTTCACCTCAGCATGAGGAAGATCTTATTTAGATTAGAATTATAGAATAGTTAGGGTTGGAAAAGACGTTAAGATCAACCAGTTCCAATCCCCTGCCATGGGCAGGGACAACTCACACTAAACCATGTCACCCAAGGCTTTGTCAACCTTGGCCTTCAACACTGCCAGGGATGGAGCATTCACAACCTCCCTGGGCAACCCATTCCAGTGCCTCACCACACTTACAGTAAAGGATTTCTTTCTTATATCCAGTCTAAGCTTTCCCTAAGTTTGAGCCCATTACCTCTTGTCCTATCACTACAGTCCCTAATGAATAGTCCCTCACCACCATCCCTGTAGGCTCCCTTCAGATACTGGAGGGCTGCCATGAGGTTTCCACACAGCCTTCTCTTCTCCAGGCTGGACAGTCACAACTTTCTCAGCCTGTCTTCATACGGGGGGTGCTCCAGTCCCTTGATCATCCTCGTGGCCTCCTCTGGACTTGTTCCAACAGTTCCATGTCCTTTTTATGTTGAGGACACCAGAACTGCACACAATACTCCAAGTGGGGTCTCACAAGAGCAGAGTAGAGGGGCAGGATCACCTCCTTCAACCTGCTGGTCACGCTCCTTTTGATGCAGCCCAGGATACGGTTGGCTTTCTGGGCTGCAAGTGCACATTGAAGCTAGTTCGTGTTCATTTTCTCATCGACCAACACCCCCAAGTCCTTCTCCGTGGGGCTCCTCTGAATCTTTTCTCTGCCCAACCTGTAGCTGTGCCTGGGATTGCTCCGACCCAGGTGTAGGACCTTGCACTTGTCAACTTCATGAGGTTGGCATCAGCCCACCTCACAAGTGTGTCAAGGTCCCTCTGGATGGCATTCCTTCCCTCCAGCGTGTCAACAGAACCACACAGCTTGGTGTCATTGGCAAACTTGCTGAGGGCACACTCAATCCCACTGTCCATGTCAGCGACAAAGATGTTGAACAAGACTGGTCCCAGCACCGACCCCTGAGAGACACCCCTTGTTACTGGTCTCCAGCCGGACATTGAGCCATTGACCACAACTCTTTGCATGTGGCCATCCAGCCAGTTCTTTATCCACCGCGTGGTCCACCTGTCAAATTGATGTCTCTCCAATTTAGAGACAAGGATGTTGTGTGGGACAGTGTCGAACGCTTTGCACAAATTCAGGTAGATGACATCAGCTGTTCTGGCAGAGCACTGGAGTGGGTTGCCCAGGGAGGTTGTGGAGTCCCCTTCTCTGGAGACATTCAAAATTCACCTGGATGTGATCCTGTGTAACCTGCTCTAGGTTGTCCTGCCTTGGTAGATGGGGGTTGTACTGGATGATCTCCAGAAGTCCTTTCCAACCCTAATGGTTCTGTGATAACATTCTAATCTTCTGAGTTGTTCCCTCCTGAACCACTCCCCATTGTTTATTTTTCCAACAGCCTTATTAATTAGTTCTTTCTTTTGCCTTCAGTTTAGACTTCAAGGTCTTTGCATATTTCATTGATACTTAATAGTTTCCTTGTGTGATGTCAGAAGTCAGGCAGTTACTGAAGAGTTAAAAATGATGAATGCCTAATTTCATCATGTATTATTGATGTATGATCTGATGTGTTGCTCACTGAAATTTTTCAGGTGAAGCAGATGATCAGGATGAAAAAGAAGACACAGAGAAAGAAAACACTGAGAAAGATGATGATGTTGAGCAGGACCTTGTCAACACTGACCCTACAGACCCTAAGTGGATAGAATCTCCCAAAACAAATGGCCATATTGTGAACGGCCCATTCCTGCTGGAACAACAGATTGAAGATGAAGACGAGGAAGAGGAAGAATGTCCAAATGCAGAAGAGTATAATCTTGATGAGCCAAATGCAAAAAGTGATTACTCTTATAGCAGCTCCTATGAACAGTTTAACGGTGAATTGCCAAATGGACGTCATAAAATTCCTGAGTCACAGTTCTCTGAATTTTCAGCTTCAGTGTTTTCTGGGGCTCTAGAGTCCGTAGCTTGTGGTTCTGCCATTTCTGAAGGATCAACTGTAACTGAAAGAGAGGAGAGCAGCCCATCTCATGACAGGAGCAGAACAGTTTCAGCTTCAAGCACTGGGGATTTGCCAAAAAGTAAGTATTCCTTGTAGTGGCATACAGCATCCTTGCAGTCTCTTGCAGCCACAGGTGTTGTCTTATGTAGAATGAGTAGTGGGGCTAAACCTTATGTATATGTTTTATCTGTGTTCAGTGACACATATATGCAGATTTTACTTTGAGTTTTTTGGTGAAACTTTCAGTAACACAAAGGGACCTTTTGATAACAGCAGACAAAACCTCTATCACACCATGTTACTGGCTTGGAACACCAGGTCTATCACTTCTCAGTGATGTTGACATTTATCTATCTACAAGTTAGGTGTTTTAAATGCTTTTAGTTTCTGGGTTGGTGCTGACCCTCCTAAGTCTTGGCCTGCTTTTGTGCTTGTGTCTGAAAAATACTGGAAAAGGTGATTCCAGCATCTGAGTCAGAACTGCCCCCACATGCTGTCTTCCTTAGGTGCTCCCAAACCTAAGGAGGAGGTGGGATACAGGGTCGGATTTACCATTGCTAGGGTTGCCTTAAGAGCTGCAGCCCACTGCTGAGAACCCTTTTTTCATTCCTGGCTATCATCTTGTTGGTTTTATCTACACTGATCATTTTGCTCATTGCATCATACAGTTCTCAAGTTATTAGTTTTACATATAGTACTTCATGTTAGAACACTTTTGGCAGGGCAGATATCTAGAAATTAAGAGGGAGATTTTCAGTTGGTTTAGTCCCAAGGCATTCTGGTGAATTTTGACCTCCTAGGACCAGGTTTGAAGAAAAGCAAGTGCAGTAATTTTGTATGGCTTTTAGAAATAGAGAGGGGGAAACCCACTTTGAATTGATGGAAGATTTGTGTCTAGTAACATGGGTGTGTATTACATAAAAAAATGGCAAATAAGTGTAATAGAAGGACAGTGGTTAGGTTAAGAAATAAATGTAACAGTCTCATTAAAGGCAGTAGCTTAGCTAGGCTTAGTTTAAGTAAATTGGATGATTTTTCTCGCATTCAAAAATGGGAGTTTGACATATGCGCTTGGAAGATGATGCAAACGCATTCTTGTTAAATTCAGACAAATTACTGTCTTAAAAGAGGAAAAACCAAACCGATTTTTTTTAACTTTTTTTCTGCTCTAGAACTTGTTTTTATGGGTGTGAGGTAAGTTACTGTAGGTTAAATGTTCCTATTGACAGGTCAGTCTTCACAGGAAACAGGAAAGGAAGTTCATGGTTGCAGGTAGGCATTCTTCTAGAAGGTGACCATGAGATGATGTACTGACTCCTGGTCTTCCAGGAGTCTGACTCCTGACTTCCTTTTATAACAAGCCAATAATACATCAACTGTTAAGTCCAGTAACCTTTGTGTTTGGCTTAAAGCATATTTTCCAAAAAGACACCTGCTCTTGATTCGGACAAATGGAGTAATTAAAGAACATGGTGTGGTTGAAGTGCATTCCACTGGTCAGTACTCAGAATTGTTTCAGGAGAATCATTGCAAGTTTGGATTTGCATGGCTGCAGCTCTTAGCTATAAATACTTGTTATGTCTTTCTTCAGCCACATGAAAAAATTCTGTAATGTGCTGTGTTTTTGTTCATTGATGGTTCGTTTCTGTTTCTAACAGTTCTTCTCTTAATCTTTTATTAAACTCAACAAGTCTTTGTCTCTGGAAGACATATTTCTAACCCTCAGCTCATTGTGGCTTTTCCATATTCGTCATGGTTTGGGACACTTAAATTCTGGCCACCCAAACTGCTCCAGTCCAAAACTTTTGCCTGTAAGTCCTGTTTACTGAAGACATGGAAGGTGGTATCTTGGTGCCATTGCAAAGAGCTGGATTTTTGCCATTGAATTAAATAGCTGCAGGGTATTACACATAGATTTTATTTATAGTGCCAGTGGCTAAATGATAAATATATGGGTTTCAACTTTAATCAAATACAGAGAGACTAGATCTGTAAGCAGACAGAAGAAAATGAGATAGCTTAGGGAGAAGATCGCTAAGCCTGCTGTCAACATTGTCTCCACATGAAGTTACTAAATATAAATAGAGATGTATTGAAAAGTACAGTCAGTGTATTTCTTGGTTTAAGACTTTAGAAGAGCAATTCACACAGCTATTACAGAGTCTGACAGATAAGGCAAGAAATGTGAAATACAATACAAATGAGCAGAGCTATGTTTCTGGAAAATGTCAAGTTCCAGGCAAGTGTGTCTGCCAGTCTATCCCCTTACACTCAGTAGTCCCTGAAATGGTACACAGGAGGTTCCTAGGTACCTGGTAGTCTCTTCCTCTGTGCTGCTGGCAGTATTTATAGGCAGAAAGCCTCTACTGCTGTTTTCCAGGCGTGATGTGTAAAATCGTCATGCCTCCAGGGAGTAAAGCTGGATTTGTCATCATGGGAGCAATGTATTTCCATAGCTGGAGAGACAAACTTACTTAATTCCTCCTTGATGTTATCTCATCAGCAGCATCTTACAGACCTTTTGTGCAAAGAAGAAAGATTAAATTTAGTCATAGTTGAATTTAGTTCTTCCACAGAAAGAGGAAAAGCTAAATGTTGTTAATGGCATCAATAATAATGTTGGCTTAAACAGTAATAAAACAGGGTATTTCAAAAGAAGAAAGGTAAAAGCTGCAGCCTATTCAATATTTTTAAATGCTGCTACTTTTTCCCTATATCTTTAGTGCCCTTTTCTAGTATAGAAGTGGACTTTATTTGTTCCTCTCTGTCTAGGCGTTGCTATACATTATAAAGTAACATGATCTCTTATTTTTTTGCCTCATTCAGTGCAGACCAATTTGTGTTGAGCAGATGAGCAGCTCTTAAGTTCTTACCTTTTTCAAGTTTTCACTGTGTGACCAAATGCTCTTAAAATAGATTTATTAATTTTCTCATGACTCTCCTCCTCATTCCAGTGTTTAAATGTTTACTAAGTATACTATCGTGCTGAGACTGTGAGAAGAGGAGGTGATATTTCTCAGTTTTACAGAACTAGGACACACAGAAGTGAAAACCAGAAATGCTTACTGATTTTGTGCTCAGGTTGAGCTCCTTTGGATGCTTTTTTTGAGAGTACTTACTAAAAGGTGTGCTCCTCTTGACTTTACTTTCAGTTGTGAATGATCCTCGTTTGTCAGATATAGAATCCAAGGTCTCACATTCATCTCTCAGAAAATAAGGGACATAAACTTAATGAGCTTCTGAGAAAAACACAGAAGTGTAGGCATTTGCCTGTTACCTTGTCAGGTCCCTCTGCTAGAAGAAGGTTGAAGAAAGCTGTTTTCTAATGTATTCAGATGTCTTACTGACAAGTTCTCCACCCCTTCATTCCACTTTATTTACTGCAGTCCTTCACCTTCAGAAAGATGTGTGGGAAGGATTTATCTAGCACTTTATTTTTGCCAGGGCTGGTGAACTGGGGAAGGTCCTGGTGTTTCTTGAATAATGTATGTGATTTGGTTTAAAAAAAAATTAGACTCTATTAAGCAACATCTTGTAAGGGAAGATATTAATAATTAGGATTACTTAATACTTAAGACTAACCATCTTTTAAGTACTGAACCTCAGCTTTATTCTCTCATTGTGTTTTGCTTTTATGCCCTATAGGGATGGATTTTTTTTGAACTCGAGTCATGGACTCTGTTGCAGCTTTTTAGAGGGGCTCTTGTTGAGGTCACTGCCAGTTCTGTCTTCTGCTGTTCAGTCCTGTCTTTTCTTTCCTTCTTTCCCTTGGTGGATCCTGCCACTTTCTTTTCTGGTTGGCCAGTGCCTTGATGGCTCAATCACCCTTGCTGTCCCAGCAGTTGAAGATCCTCCTCTGATTTCAGTCATTCCTGACTCATCGTTAGACATGCTGTATTTTTTCTTTGCCCCATGTCTGCTGTGCTTTCCTCTTCCAATGCTTATGGTAGTTTCATAGATCATTATATCCCATTTGGAGTCCCAGTGCCTTTTGGATCTAGTACCTCTTTCGTATCTTACCAGCAGTTTCCAATTTGATCTTTGTAGCTTTGGGACAAGTAAACTGAGATCAATCCTCTCCTGCTGTGTGATCTGTGTATCTGCTTCTATCATCCACATTCAAGTCAATCTGCTAATAATAAATAATAATAAAAAAGAAAAGCAGCGGTCCTTCACTGTTCTGTGTTAGGATCATCAATGTCCAAAGAGTCTCTGAAGATGGCAGGATTAATGAGATTAAAGTTAGGCTTTTCTAGTTGGATCATACTCAATGCAAATTAGGACCTTCAGGGAATTTTGATTCTACACTGAGTTGTCTGTGAAATGGGTGACAGTCCTCCAGGCTCTCAAGTAAGCCAGGTTTTGGTACTTCTTCCCCTTGGGACAGATATTTTAAACAAGAAAAAAATCCAGCCATATTTTGTTTACCTTAGCCAGAAATGGAAGTGCAGGATTTTATTTTCTCAACCAAACTGTTTTAAGAACAACTCTTTAATGTGCACTTCTTGGAGTTTGAGTTTTAACATTTTCTGTCCTAATCTGTTCTTGGAAACATATGGACTCTTTCTGCTTAGAGCTCTTCTGGATATTCTAATTATAGCCATTTGGCAGTTAATGCAAAAAAAATTGCACTTGGAATGTGTAAAGATATTTAGAAATCAAGGTAAGAAATCCTGTTTATGTTGCTTTAATTTCTTGTAACATTCAGCAAATGATTTTGATGTCTTCCATGAATTACAAAACTGGATAAAGTGTCAAGGCAAAACTGCTTAGAGGTAATGAATAGTGTGCTTAAAATACTAACTGTTCTGCATTTTGCTTGTGTTAGCAAAAACTCGTGCTGCTGACTTACTGGTGAATCCACTGGACCCAAGAAATGCAGATAAAATTAGAGTTAAAATTGCTGACCTGGGGAATGCCTGCTGGGTGGTAAGCATCACTGCATCGTTTTTGCTCTTCAGCCTTCATTGTTTAGAACAGGCCTTTTTATTGTTGTTTTTTCCCATTAATGTGATTCTTTCTTTTTTAGCATAAACACTTCACAGAAGACATCCAGACAAGACAATATAGATCCATAGAGGTTTTAATAGGAGCAGGTTACAGTACACCTGCTGATATCTGGAGTACAGCATGTATGGTAAGAACAACACAACGTGTATGAAGCCTTGGGTGATATGGTTTAGTGTGGGGTGTCCCTGCCCATGGCAGGGGGGTTGGAACTAGATGATCTTGAGGTCCTTTCCAATCCTAACTATTCTATGATTCTATGTATTTTATAAGAATAAACCTGAGAAACCTGATGTGGATGGTTTTGACACAAATACATTATCAAAAAGTCCTATCAGATAGCTACTGACGGTTTTTCCCCTTCTATTTCAATTTCTGAAACACTCTTAATCAATTTTAATTTTCATTTGATGCATTTTAAACTTGCAGTCAAAACCATGCAAGTTTATAGGGAAATACATGTGTATTTTAAATTACAAAGTCGAACTGAAGTAGTACAACTGCATGTTTCCATCCTATCTTAAAATCTATACAACTGTTTGCTGTTTCCATTCCTTTTTCTTGCATAAAGTATCAAAACAGCGAAATACTTCAAATCTTGCCAAGTGCAGTGAAAATATACATCAGATTAGGCTTGCAAATCACAGCTTTAAGTTCTATACTTCAAAGGGAAGGATTTAGCTTATTAGTAAAATACGTGGTAACATTCTGTAGAATTAGTTTTAACACAGTTAAACTGAAATTATACATTTTTTGAAACCTTTTTAGAACAGAAAAAGTAAAAACTTTATTATTCAACTTTCTGAAACAGTTACTCTGTTTGTAATACCTCTGTGAGGGCAAATGAGCTACATGCATCTCCTCATTAAAGATAGTTTTGAAAATACATTTAGAAGTATCTTTGTCTATTTTAAAGGTGAAAACTTATTCAAATCTTCGGATTTTACAAATACATGTCTGCAAAGAGTAAGCGTGTGAGGAGGAGGAGAGGACTCAAATACTAGACACAGTTTGCAGGCGTGGGTGATGAGAAGAATTGCAAAGCTCAGAGGGAAAGTAGGAGGATTGAAAGGAACATAAAATCCTACAGATATTATAAGCTCAGCAAGCCATGTGCTGAATGTAACTAACCCATAAGTAAAATTGCAGATATGTTTTCTCTGGAGTTTAATACTAGCTTTTGCTTTAATACACAGAAAAGAACATCCATTTCCAAAGTTACGCTTTCATTTGGGGCAAAATGTAGAATTTTTCGATTACATTGAAAACAAACCATAGAAAATATTTCGCAGTTTTGATCCTTAATTTTTTTGAATGATTCTTCTCTTAACTAACTGCAAAATTATTATTAGAGAAATTTTGTTCCTTTTACCTGATATTTCATAAAGCTCAGTTGAACTTGATACATTTTTATGGTATTTAATACGTTAGATTCATCTTTCTTCAAGGTTGTGCCTACCCTGTGCTAATTTTATATGCAGTCATGTAGCTAAAGCCACGTTTAAAAGGCTGAAGTCTGTCTAAGATTGTGTTTAAAGAAGGTGGGACACTTAATAGCAATATCAGAGCTAGGAAATACAGTATTCTTACAATACTTGAGGTTATCCAGCCCCTTACACTTCAGTTCTTTTTCCATGTTATATAAGCATTCCTCATGAGAGTCCTGTAAACCCCATGAGCATCTGTCTCTGCCACTGGGGCTATCTCAATTCTGATTCACAGGTATTTATGAAATTGCTATATTTTAAGGAGAAAATTATATTTCTGCTTCTTTGTTACATAAGCTTTAACAGGAGTAAAACATTTGGGGTAGAAACACTGGAAATCTATTTTCTGCCACAGACTTTGGTCTTTTGGTCATAGAAAATGCTGTAGAAATTTTATAACCTTCACAGCACTGACATAAAATTGTTCATTCAGTTGTCATCATCGTAATAGTTATGTTAAAAAAAATAGAGATCAGTTTCTCAAGCTCATCCCCAAAACTCGTGATTTCAAAACCCCTCAGGATTTGCTTTTATTCCTGTGTGCTTGAGAAAATGGGTCAGTGCACTGTTACTACTAATGCTGTATCAGATGGAAAACAGCTCTGAGGTTGGGATTGACTTGAAGATCTTAAGAGTTCTTTCTGCAGAAGACTTGTAACAGAGATTAACAGCCAGGGAAACATTCCTGATGTGGAATTTCAAACTCCCAACTAACTTAAGGCTGTCTTTGGAAATTATGATTTTATTCTCTCCGATCCCTAAAGCAGCCAAGAACTGTGAAGTACCAAAGTAATTTAATGCCATTGTAGTCCCACTTGCTTTCTCAAGTTTGGATTCCTTGTTGTACCTGAATGTGGTTCAGAAAATATCCTTCCAGGTTATCTTGCTCTTGTTCCATATTTAATCCACTTTATCCCATAATATTTACTGAGATGTGTTTTCAAAGGGTTGTCTGCTAGAGCAGGAGCTGAAGGGGTGGTTTATTTTCAGCCGAAGCAGAGGTCACATTGCTATTGACCATGATGTCCAAGTCTCTTAAGGGAGAGCAGCGAGACTTCTTTGCCATGTTGCTTTGTTCGTACAATAAGTCCATCGTCATTAAGGACATTTTTGGAAACAGTAGTATGTGAAATGAGTGGTCCAGCAGTACTGCTATGGCTTTCCTTGGCAAGTTTACATCCTTCCATACTTTGCCCAGTGTGACAATACCAAGCACACATAAGGTGGTGTCCTACCAGCTGATGATTGCATGTGGCATTTATCATTTCCTCCTTTTTAATTTAAAAGGGAGAAAAAGGGAAGTCTGTAATTTAGTAGCTCTGTGTTTCTGAGTAGTCTGAGGTTGAGCTTGTGTTCAGGATAGGTAAGTAATGGCTCTGCTCCGATTCACCTGTCAAATACTACCTTTATAAACAGGTAAGCAAGGTGCCATGTGGCTTTGCAGTGGGAGCTGTGTCACATAGTTACAGATCCTGACCTTCATTCTGATCATGATTTTGACCCTAGGTGAGCTTTCTTGTCTCAGTTTCTCTACTGAATGATAAGGCACAGATTGCAACTGATGTGAATGATGTGAATTAATGTGAACGCAAAGTGTAATAAGGTATTATCAAAGTGAAGATGAGATGTTATGCTTTGAAATTCCTTGTCCGCAACTAAGTCACTGAGCTGGTTCTCTGCATCTGCACTGAAAGAGGGTTCAAAATATTTTGACCTCACTTGAATGGAATTGTGTGCAAATATATCTTGTAGTGCTTTGTGTATCCACAGCCTTAAAATCTGAGGTTTCTGACCAGTATTCTGAGAGGCTGATCCAGATATGCTCCTCACTTCTCCATCTGTGTAGCTCTTGCTGACAGATGTGATGCTTCAGTGATGGTCAGGTTCTCCAGCTCAGTGGGTGATGGTTTTTTTTCACAACATGGCTGCCAAACTCTTCTGGAAGGGTTTGCTCAGTAGTCCAGAACACTGCTTAGTAGTAAAGAGTACACATGAAGACTGCTTAGCTTGCAGAATTGAAGAGATTCTCCATGCGCTATATATCCACTACCGTGTCAGATTCTAGATCATGTCTCCATTTAAAAAAATACAATAAAAACCAGGCCATTCTTTGAAATAATTTAGGATCCATAGGGTTCCTGTGAGAGCGGCTTATGTGTACATAAATGACATCAGTCTTTCCATATCTCCTGGATTTTATGGTGGAACACTTGGAATGCTTGGGACCAGGAGTCACTTAGGATCTTAACTTGGTCTTGTGCTTAATGGATCTCTGAGCCTTGATTTTTCACTGCCTTTTGCTTGCTGATGAAATAATCTTGCTCACTGGGAATAGCATTGGCAGACTGTGAGAGTAGCAGAGTTACTGGGTTGGACTTGGTGATTTTAAAGATCTTTTCCAGCGAAGGTGATTCTGTAATTCTGTGATTCTTGTGTTGGCTTGCATTTATGGCCAATGTTTATGGCTTGTGTTAAATCAAGCACAGAGGTTATGTTTTCTCACAGCAGCAGCAGACCATTATTTCATCATACCATTATTTCATCAGTTTTACTGCATCTTCACTAATAAGGATGGAGATGGTGATGATGATGTTTTTAAACAAAAGCCTCTGATAATGGTGCCTTGAGCGTGCAAAGCATCTGTGTTGGTGTGTGCACAGCAACTTTCAGAATACCCCCCTTACGAATCTGGCTTTTAGAACATGGTATGTTGTGTCTACGTGGAGTGCTCTCCTCACCTGGGCTCTGCTGACATGAGTTGGCTTCATCTAGCCATCAACTCTATGGTTTTGGTGCATCTTGGAAAGAATACTCTGTTCTACTTGTATTGTCTTTAGTATTGAAGTAAACAGAGATTCTGATTAGGATTGCTTGTACTGGAAGTGTATGTAAAGAGAGGCATGTAAGGACTCCAGCCATATAGCAAAAGAGAGCAAAAACTCCGTGCTAATAACCTTACAGTTCTTTCTTTTGGTGAATAAGTAGCACTGTAAGCCAACAGCCTACGAGGTGAACCTTCTCATTTTAGATGATTTGGCGTGGCCTGGTTCAAACCTCTCTGTACCAGATTTAAAGGATGAGAGTGAGCATCCTCAGGCCGGTACTGGTCCTCTGCTCAGGTGACTAGAGTCTGAGAGTCTTTATGAAAAAGAAAAAAGGCAGGGGAAAGAAGAGGATGCTGCTGTGTCAGTGCATGCATGGTGTGCTGTGGGGCTAATGGGAAGGAGGTTGATGCCAGTGGACTTTCCCTGACTGTGGTGGAGGACCGAGCTCACTTGTTCTGTGCTCAGCAAAGGATGCAGTGTAGTGTAAATTGCGTTTTTTTTTCCAGCCTTTGGTGACTCTGTGTCTCAGTAATTGTGCTGTGTTTTGCTGGGCATATCTTCAGTTTAGCTAAGGAAATTGCACTGTGCTCTTTCTTTTCTTCTTAACTGTGTGGCCTGTTAGGATGAGATACTCAGCTGTTCCCATGGAAAGCTAGATACCGGGAATTTCTCTCCACATTTATGAAATTCTAAAAAATTCTATGTTCCCTTGCTGTATTAAACCCTATTGTAATTCTGCCAACAGGGAGGTGCATCTCGTGTTTTCATGCCAAAAAAGGAACAGATCTGGAGCCAGCAGTGCCTTTGTTAGGATTGAAACCACCCTTGATCATTTCATTTTATCAGGCTGATTTTCCACATTGACAGCATTGAGAAGGGTACTTTCAGTGGAGCAGAAACTGAACAGGCACTGCATGATTTAGCATTTCCTAAATCTCAAACCCATGGAACACAGTACTCAACTGCTGCTGCCAAAAAGTCCTGGCAAGATAAGGGAGTTAGTACTGGCAGAGGGCATCCCTTTGTATTGCTCCTGGAAATGACTGCAAGCACCATGATTCCACTGCTTTTCCTTGTTCATGCTCTTTGGATTAGAGACAGGGAAAGCCCCTGAAATGATGAGTCTAATCATCTGACTTTTGTTGTTCACTATGTACAGTCTTGTTTGAGCTGCAGGGGGGAGATAGCTAAGTCACAAGCCATGACATCAGCAAGATTAGTTTATTACCAGTTATCTGAGATGGTTTTTGTGGTGAGTTTTGATTCTTTTTATAATACAAACTAGCAAATAGATCATAGGTGTAGATCAGCAGGAAGGAGGAGAAAATTATACTTTGTGTTTTATCTACCCAAAGAGAGTACAAGTTCTCAAAGAAAATACTATGGGGGTGAATGAAGGGAGCAGGCAGACAAAATGAGAGAGATGCTACTACAAGGCAAGCAAGCCTACAGGGGTGTGTTTTATTATGAGTATTTCTATTTGTGTGAGAGAACTTGGAGGGACAGAATGAAAAATGAGCTAAATATAGTAATTTGTGATGTTAGAATTAAACCTACATCCAAGTGTTTGTAGTTCAGTCCCCAGTTTACTTGTTACCATGATGTCCTCTCATGTGAGGTGGAGAAGCAACTGTCCTTAACTACTCTTCCTGTGTGGTAAGCAGGGAAAAAATTACCATGTTTCTATGGGATCATGAGTATCATCATGTTCATATGTGCGAGTAGCACCATACCAAAGGTGTGATGACAAGCCTCAGTGTGCACAGAAGCAGTATTTTGAGGAAAAATGGGAAATCAGAAATCTGCTTGAGAGAAAAGCTTCAAGTCCCCATGCACATATTTTTCAGTAGGCAGATTCAGTACAAAATGCTGTTATTAATCACTGTACACCCTTCTTGAAGGTGGTGGGTGGACAACCCGAGACATTAAAAAGAAAATGATGAGCGTGGTGAGGCACAGGAACAGGTTTTCCAGAGAAGCTGTGGCTGCCCCATCCCTGGCAGTGTTCAAGGCCAGGTTGGATGAGCTTGGAGCAACCTGGTCTAGCGGAAAGTGTCCTTGCCTGTGGCAGAGGGGTTGGAATTGGATGAGCTTTAAGGTCCTTTCCAACCCAAACAATTCTGTGATTCTATGATTTTTCCAAAGAAACTGACTCTCCAAAGCAATATGTTCAATATGTGCATGATTCTGAGATCAGAGTACAGGAAATGGTAGAAATCTGTTTCCTTTTCAAACATCCTATGCATGTCTCTGTTTTGGGTATCTGGCCTTTCTTACCAAGCACTAACCATGCAAAATGCCTTTTATATTCTTTCCATTGCTTGGCTCTTCAAGGGGAGATGACCATGGGAGAACAAACTGTCAGCTGGTGTGTGTATCTCAGAAAGCTTTTTGCTCTTCTTTCATGGTCCCACTTACCTGTGGAAAAGCTTTCTTAAAACTAAGCCTGTTTTTAAAGCAGTAATCATCTTCTTATTCACAGCTCTTCATTTCAGTGGGGGCAGAGAAGCTCTGGCCAGGAGCCAGATCTCATCTGTCAAAATAATCATTCTGGCCTATAGCTTGTCCTTTTTCAGCTGCGGCTTCATAAGAGAAATTCAGGGAGGCTGGTGCAGTCCAAGTGAATTGTTCTTCCATCCTCTCCCAGACAGCTTTCCCTAGGCATGCATCCATGTTCAATCACCAGATTGAGTACACAGCTGTCACACAGTGAAAATGTAGCTATTTCCAATTGTGTGATTAGACATGGATCTATAATATACAACAGTGATGCCAACAGTTAAGTACTGTGGTAGGTTCGTATACAGTCACGTGGCAGAAAAGGAATCATAGCCTCTCCAGAGCCTACAAAAGCAGAAATGTGACCATTTATATGAAAGGTTCCCCATCTGCAGATGAGGAAGAGCCGTCTAGACTCTTTTTCTGCAATAACCTTAGGAAAGTGCTAAGTAGCAATTGCCAACACAGTCAGTAGGATGGATGATTGCCTTCGGCTTTTGTGCCATATGTTGAGTGTGCTGTATCTCATTTGTTATCTCCATATAATAATTGAAATGCTGATTTCTGTTGAGGTAAATGTCAGCATTAAGTAAAAAAAGATCATGGTATTTCAAAGTCAGATTTCTGTCAAGAAACTAGTTTTTGTAAATTAATACTTCCAAAGGGAAAGTAAATATGGTTCATCTGTACTTCTACCATCATAGAGATAACAGCCAGATTTAGGTGGAGAGAGAGCTCTAGTAGTCTACCTTCTGCTTGAACCAGGGTTAAAGTCAGTTAGATGAGGTTATTCAGAGCTGCAACCAGTTGAGGCCGTACATAGCTGACAGGATGGCATTTCCACAGCCTGTCGCAATGCCCAGCCAGTCTCGCTAAAGAATTTTCTTATCTGGCTGGAATTTCCTATCTTGCTGCTTGTGTCTGTTCTTCTTTCATTGAGGAGAGCATATATTGATCTTCTCTGTTACTTCCTTTCAGGCAGTGGGGTGCAGCAACTGAATCCCCCCTGCTCCTCCCCTTCTCCAGCCTGACCACAGACCACCCAGCCTCTCCTCCTGCTCAGCCCCAAACATCTTAGAGGTCCTCCTTGTTGTTTCACCAGTTTGGCAGGGTCTCTCTCATACTGATGGCACCAAACTGGTCACCACAGTCTGCAGGTGTAGATGTGAGTACTGAGGAGAGGGGAAGTCACTTTCCACTGAGGGCTGTTGACACACTTATATACACACTGCATTACCACAAGAGTGTACTGCTGACCTGTGTGCAAGTTGGTGTCTGTTAGGGTCTCCACCTCCTGATTTTATCAGTGTCACTGTAGCAATTGGAGACTGGGTGATTTATGCATCTACAGTTGAGTGTGGAGCATCCATAAATACTGAAAATTGCTCAGAAGTCCAAAGCAGCACAGTGCATCATCAAAACTGTGGTTCTGAGTACCACCAGAGAGAGCTGCTCATGGTGGCACTGACTCAGTAATGGGATTGCACGTGTTCTATGGTGCACCACACCTTTGGGCATTAGCTTAAAGAGCAGAACAACTCTGATACAGTGAGTTTATGGCTATTTGTGTGCTTATTAGTGCATTTTTAACACTGAGTCTTTTACCTTATGGTAAAAACCTAGGTCAGGGATTTATTCATTTTTAAATAAAGCCAAAATTAATGTAATTTATCTTGCACTATGTAGCTAGTCCATCCTACAGATACCTAGGAACCTTTTACCTGGTTGCTACAAATGAACTTGTAAAACGTCATCATGTGTGTATACTAAAAAGTATTATAACAGGCACATATTGCAGCACCCAAAAGACAAGGCTGTCTCTGGACTGTCCCTGTGTGCAGCAGTCCAAAGTTTCTTCATTCTCAGTGCAGAGTCCTTTAAGGAGAGTCAGGAAATCAGATGTCTGAGACCCTGCCGCTCCAGGCCATGCTGGGCATGGAGTCAGGGCGATACAAAAAGGACAAAAGGAGCAGCATCATGATTTTGAAAAGCTTTAGTTTCTTGTCAGCAAAAGGGTGGTATAAATATCCCAAATCTATGAGAGCTTGCAGCTCTTCTTATATACAAGCTGATGTAAAATTCAGTGTGTCACAATGGTATGCTTGCTTCTTGTGCTTCTCACTCAACAGTTTTTAGTTTTTCCAATTGAATCTGCTTAGTCCCACGCAGACATATGGAGCTATTAATACTTCATTTTTTGGGACAGAAACGGTATTCTTTTGGAGTCTACCTTTGTGGCTAAATTCAGCTGCATTTCCATTGTTCTCCAGGAATCTGGTTAAATAGCAGTGAGTTTCATAATGTCCTCAGAAATCAGCCCCGGCAGCATGTGTTCTCCTAGGAAGGTTGGTTTGTCTCTTCCAGTGAATACATTGGCATGAGATACAATGAGAGCACCTGGGGCTTCTCGATCTCATCTCAGGAGAATAACAGTATTCTCCATGTTGTGTTTAGAGATCTCCACCAGTGATCTCTTCTAGCTACTTTAAAAATCTCTTCAGTTTAAATACCTGATGGTTTAGGAAGTCCTTGAGGTTTTTCTCTTAAGTGTAAAATGAGAACTCTCGATCTGGAGCTAAGAGTAGAATAATAAAAAGTGAATTACTGTTTCTTAGTGATTTTAATTAAAGGCCCTGTTCAGTGTGTCAACAAGGGGCATTCTTGCTTTCTTGGCTGCTCTGTGTGATTGCAGTGAATTGTTTTGGCTATAGCTCTCTTGGATGACACTGCAACTCACAGCTTGAGAAAGCCAAGGGCCCATAAATAGGCTAAATTTGCAGGTGATTTATCAACTCCAGATTAGGAATTGGAACAGAATTTCAGGAGATGAATATTTTGTAGTAAACGTCTTCATGGTGTGAAATCCCATCCTAGGACTGTGCCAGGAAGTCCTACCTGATTTTTGGAATGATTTTCTGGATCAGATGTTTTCCCTGGTCTTGGAGATGGAAAACAGTTTGATGTGTAAACCACATGGAAAAAATTAGATTCCTGTGGCTGCTTGGGGTAATTGACGATCTAGAGCAGAAAGAGAATAGTTTAACAGATTAGGCTGGATGATTCCATGTTAGTGCACCAGTATGGGCTCTTACAGTTATTTCAGTACTTTAAGGTTTTTAATAGGCATTACACCCATCAAAAGAAATTCAGTTTTGTCCTCTCCTAACATGGGGTTAGCATCCTATCGAAGCATTGTGAATGGCCTGAAGGGATCAGTTATCCTGATGTCTAATCTGGATTCCTTCATCAGTGTCAGCCTCAGTGTTTTACCCCAGGATGGCAGTATTTACTTTGATGGCTTGGGATTCAATAAAAATACCGTTTACAAACTGTTAGAGATTTAGAGTCACCAAGGAAGCTTACTCTGTTTGCTAAGTACAAGTGATTAATTACAGTTATAAGTGGATGATTTTATTTGTGATTCAGACTTTATTTCAGTGCCTAGCATGCAATCTGACAGATAATTAACCTTCAGATACAAGTGTAGCTCTTTGTTATATATTTAGAAGCACCTCTCTTTCGACTTACACATATTTAACACGATCAAGAGACAGCACATCACTATGTAAAGGTGTGTTTAATGCTGCCTTACACTGATGCCCCCTCCACACCCCCGTGCAGCCGATGTGCTCAGAATCATCAACCTCCGCAGCCAGATGCTGTTTGCTGCTTCCAGCCACTAGGACCAATTGGAATACTCCCTGGTCAGCTGCTGAAGTCCAGGGGTCTGGGGAGGGACCACAGGTCCTCAATCCTGGTCCATCTCTTTCCTTCATGCTGGTTGGGTGGGCAGAAATGTTGGTGGTTTGAATATGCTGCCTGTTTCCAAATCTCCAGCCTCATGTCCAAGTGGGACTTGCTCCAGAGCCTGGGTTCGTGTTGTCTTTGCCCTGCAGGAATGATGGTCCCCAGGTAAGTGGCCTCTCCTCAGTGTCTGGTCCAGCTGTAGGCCTTGGGCTTTTGAATGTTAATTCCTCTTGGTTCTGAGATAGTTTGGGTGTTCTGCTGACATTTTAAGATTAAAAACTTTATTTCAAATACCCATAAATATGTCTGTTATGTTATAGGCATTTGAGCTAGCGACTGGAGATTATTTGTTTGAACCACACTCTGGTGAAGACTATTCCAGGGATGAAGGTATGAATCTCTTGAGGTACTATATGGAGATACATATATATATATAGGTATTCACACTCTTCTTAAATTTCCAGTGAGCTTATGGTGGGGTTAAGTTTTGCATTGTTCCAAGGCCAGCTGCAACAGAGCCTTGGGCAACATTGTCTAGTGTGTGAGGTGTGCCTGCCAATGGCAGGGGGGTTGGAACTAGATGATCTTAAGGCCCTTTCCAACCCTAACTATTCTGTGATTCTGTGATTTGAGTGAACTGTTCATACACATTGCTTTCAGAATATAAATATGATCTTTTTCTTTTTAGTTTTAAGTTCCATCACTAGCAATGGGTGGGCAAAAACTCCCTTCTGCAGATATTCATCCACTTAACAACTGCCTGAAGGAATTAAACTGCCCTTCTTGTAAGACTGCATATGTGTGGAAACCTGGTTGAGAATAACAACATCTTAGTTTAGAAAAGAAGCAACAAATCTGAACTTTATAGTATCTTCTCTTTGTAAGAGTGACACTGGAATAATGTTTACATTGTGTATTTTTATTTGAATTAGGCAATTACTAATTTTTTATTTTAAATCAGAATTAACTCCTGCTTCCATTTGTATACCTGTCCATTTCCATGCTTGTTTGCTTGTAAATGCTCTTTGCAGTGGTAATGTGGGCATCATTCATTGTTCCTAAATGCTACTAATGATGCCAGAGCTCTGCTGATCCTCAAAACCTCTGCATGGATTTGCTGCGAACATTGTTGATTTGAAACTATTTCTGATTTTTTACTAATTCCAGTTTCTTTCCTCTTCTTTTTTATCCCGTCCTTTCCCTGCCCCTTCCACTCCCGTATCCTTTTTTTCTCTCCCTCATAGACCACATAGCACACATCATAGAGCTGCTAGGCAATATCCCAAGGCACTTTGCTCTATCTGGAAAATATTCTCGGGAATTCTTCAATCGCAGAGGTAGTACCTCTTCTTTTTGAAAGGTGCCGTGATACAGACAGAAGTGGAATTGCTGTTGCTGGTTGTAGCGTGCCCAGTGAGGAGCATTTCCTGAAATCACACAGCAAAAACTGCTTTTGGAAAACAAAATATGAAGGAATCTGACAAAATTACTGTTTTGCTTGTTTGGTTTTTTTACCTAAACACTGAAAAATGACCATTGCTCCATGTGAAATCACTCAGCAAAACTTGGCTGAAGCAGCTGATTCTCAGATGTTGCTTTGAGAAGGAAGCTTTGCTGAAAGCATCTTTCCAAATTAGCCCCTGAGCAGCTTGCACGTGTCTTTTTTACCAGGATCAATCTATTTCTGTCTGTGCCGGGCCAGTGTTAGTGTGTGCATGCAATGTACTGATTAAACTGTTGTATGTTTCTGTTTTGCTGGCAATGTTCTCCAATGCAGACCACATAGCATTGATCATTGAACTGCTGGGAAAAATCCCTCGAAAATACGCTATGTTGGGGAAATATTCCAAGGAGTTTTTCACCAAAAAAGGTAACGGTATTTATGCACCACTAATTTAAAGCATAAAACTATCCAAAAGGAGAATATGTTCATTTATGGGTACTGAAGAAATACATCCATTTAAATGGAGAGCTCTTACTACAGAAGAATTTTGGTGTAAACTTGGCTTTCTGAAAAAAAAACATGATTTGCAGTATTCATTTCAATATTTCATTTAAAATCCGTTTAGGATGTACTCAGAGTGTGGCTGTTAACGCATATCTGTGTGAAGCTGTTGTGAATCTGTTGTCCAGTATTCGTGTAAGTGTTCAGGAATCAAGTGATGCGTAACTTGTAATGTGATGGAAAATGGTATGTCAGCTAGTGTTGATCATATGTCATTGCCCAGCAGATGCTACTGATAAGAAACATCAAGGTGGGAATGGAATACCTGGGCAGTAGACACAGCTGCATGCAGTCAATCCTTGCACTCTCAAACCTCCCTGAAGAGAGAGCATGCAGAGGAGATGGTTGTGAGTGATGGAGTAAGCTGCTCAGTGTGAACTGTCCTGTCTCACTCCAAACACTGAATTACTGTAATGCCTCATGCCACAGCCATAGGCAAGCACTTGGTACACAAGTGCAGCCCTTCTAAAATTAAATCCCTTGAATTGCTACAATGGAGTGACCGATCTGAGCAGACACGCTGGGCCTGACAGTCATTTTGTCTGTCTTTGCTCAAGCTGCTCCTAAAGACAGGTTTTTGACATGTGAGGCAGTGCGGGGATGCTTCGGGGGTCTTTTGTCCCCTCAGTGTATGAGACAGCACTGTGTTGTAAGGACAGATGGGGATGTCAAGAGCATCCCATCATTTGATGTGGAACATCTGGGCTCAGTGGTGAGGGTGCTTTCCTGCTGAGCAGTGCTGGGGCTTCCCTCTTTCCTGTAACTCCATGTACCTGAGCACACAGCTAGTTGGTAGAGCCAGTGCTGACCAGCTCCATTGGGCATGTGGGGGGGAGATTGGGGTGAGGAGGCAGGAGACAACCAGTGATTCATCCCCCCTTACATGGAGCCACCCGTTCTGTGTGGGTATTTCTGGCAAAGTAGGGACATCCGCATGCCTGCCTTAAGGAGGACGTCGTGGTGTTATACAGAGTGTGAAGAAGGGCAGCACTGATGATCAAGGAGGTAGAGCAGCTGCCATTTGGGGGAGTCTGAAATGCCTGGGGCTCTTTAATGTGGAGGGGAGAAGGTTGCTGGAGGGATAATGAAGATTTACAAGTCAGTGGATAAGCTGACAACAGAGCTGCTGTTTGCTAGCACCCACCATGTGAGAGCTGGGGGACACCCAGTGGAACTTGAACCTAAAACAGGTGCTTATCTGCAAAGCAGGCAGTTGGAGCCTGGGGGTTATAGAGAGAGGTTGGATCAGCAGGCTCAAACCAGTCCCATGTTAACTGAGATTTTCTTCCCTGTGAGGGTGCTGAGGTCCTGGCACAGGTTGCCCAGAGAAGCTGTGGCTGCCGCATCCCTGGCAGTGTTCAAGGCCAGACTGGAAGGGGCTTGGAGCAACCTGGTCTAGTGGAAGGTGTTCCTGCTCCTGGCAGGGGATTGGAACCCAATGAGCTTGAAGGTCCCTTCCAACCCAAACCACTCTGGGATTCTGTAACATGAACAAACAGGGCTGAAAGGTCCATAAATGTATAAAGCAGTAGAAGGGCTGAGCAGGAAGCACCCTCCAGCACCCTGGCAGGGCCTGCCAAACGTTCCTGGTTTGCTCCTGGCTGCCTGTCCTCCCCTTCCTGTGCCACTGTCAGAGGCAGGTACTGAATCAGAGAGACCCCCCAGCCTGACCCCTCTGAGAGCGTATACATCTTGTTTCCTCATTTTCACTTCATGCCAGATGGCATTTTCTAATGCCCAGAACTTTAAACTGACCCAGCAGTTACACAAGGACCACAGTGTTTGTGGCACACTGAAAAGGGAAGTTTGTAAAATTCCCATGGGGAGTTTCATGTGCTTCCATGAGCATTGTCCACTGCAGAGTGTCACTTTTGTCCTGATCCATAGTGACATTCCTCAGAGGCACCATCTGCCGTGGCCTGGGGTGGGATGTCAGCACTTCAAAAAGCCTGGTTCACCCACCACACAAACTGTAAGTGCAGGTTTGCTTTTTCTGGACCGTGGTCTCATCTCTTCTGGTATTTGCAGCCCTGCTCCCTAACCTGCATGGGATGCCGGCTGGGCACTGGCTTTGCCTGTTGGAAGTTTTAACAAGGAAAAGCGCTGCTGGAAGGGAAGGGCTTTGCCCCACCTCCCTTGCTTCCATCCATTGTGCCATGGGGCCTCACCAGCAGTTCTTGCATTAGTTCCCGGGAGCATGTCCTCAAAGTACATAGTAGCAGATCATCTCCCACTGCTGCTTCCCAACCCTTTGAGTCATCCCTTTCTCGCTGTTAATAACCCATCCTTCTCTTCCCTGGTGACACATATTAAATTTGTCTTTGACAGATTTCATAGACGCGCTCTGTGTTTTGTATTCTGGTCAGCACAGAGAGCTTTAAATAGCACCATCACCCTCACAGGTCCCTCAGAAACTTCCTCAGCAATTTCCTTCTGACAACATTCCATTTTCCAGGAGGTCCTTTGCTGCCTCCCCTCTGGCCACAGGGGTTTTACAGTTCTGACAGCTCCATTGTCCTCTCTGGATACTTCCTGTGTGCTTCAGTATCAAAAACAAATGAAGAGCTTTTGTTGGGAAGCCCTCCCTTGCTGTGACAGTTTTAGCATTTCTTTGACAATTCACATTGGAGCCCTGATTGCTGATGGTGTCAGACTGATGGGATGGTGCTTTCCGTTCCTCCATTAAATATCAGCATGGCCTTGCTGTCCTCGGGGCTTTGAGCAACCTGGTGTAGTGTGAGGTGTCCCTGCCCATGGCAGAGGGGTTGGAACTGGGTGATCTTATGGTCCTTTCCAACCCAGACCATTGTGTGGTTCTGTGAAACCTCATGAGCCAAGTGCTGTCAGACACCTCCATTTCCTGTGCTGTTCTCCAGCGCCTCAGGGTGGAAATGAGATGAACCCACCATGTTAAAATAAACCGAGTTTCTCATCCACCTCAGTTGTGTAAAGCCTTTTACTCACCCTGCTTTGATTCCATGGTCATCATCACGGTACTTACAGAAAGCTGAAGCACCAGTTTAGTTCTTGTCCCCCACAAAGATAATTTTTACTGCATCCTGTCTTCTGCAATCCTTATGGAATTTCTTGAGGGAAATTCCAGCACATAGTGCTAAAATAGTTTGTTCCTCAGCAGAAAACCCCAACAGAACATCATACTGCCCAGGGTGTGCTGGTATTAGCTCGGGTTTAGTTTGACCGCTTCAAGTTCAGCATGCACAAAATAAGGAGTATTCAGACAGTATGAACTTGCCTTCACAGCGACACCAGGAGCCTCATCTTGCAGTCTCACTTTATACAGCCTAAGGGCAGGGAAGGTGCCTAAAACAATGTAATTTGAGTACAAAAGTGAAGACAGTGCTGCATGGAAACACAGACACTCCTCCAGAGCCAGTCTGGTTTGGTAAATGATTATGACAGCCCTAGCAATGAATGCTGCTAGCTGGGGAAGCTTTGGACACAGCTGCATGTACTTGGTTTTAGCCATTTTTTGCTTGCAGTCAGTAACAAGTGTCATGGTTTAACCCCACTGGCAACTGAGTCACTTTTCTATCACTTTTTGTAATACCCGAGTTTTTTGTGCATGTTTGTGAGCTGGTTTTCTGCTTGTTCTTGTTAGTGGTCACCGATGTGCACCTCTGGAAGCCTTCAAATGGGTCAGGTTTTCAGCAGCTGAATTTCAGAGCTGCACAAAGGTTTGTGCAGGGCTGAGAGTGAGCCTGGAAATGAGCACACCTCCCCAGGTTGTGCTGTCCTTTCCCTTCATTCATACCATAGAACTGTGGGTCCAAACCAGGGCCTGATTTGGTTTGACTGGTGGGGACTGGTGGGACATGCTGGCACAGACATAACCTGTCAGAATACACCTGCTGCTTTCACTGCTTCTGTCTCAGCACCCCTCCTGCCTGCACAGTGGAGAGAGGACAGGCCCAGCTGTGGGCAGCACCTCTGGACTCTGGTGCCAGCAGGTCTCTTGTCTTCCTCTTGCAAGTGATGGAGTGTTTGCACACTTGCTGGTTTGGGGTCTGTATGATGGCATCTGGAGAGCTGCTCTGGTGCCTGGCCTAGAACCTTCTGCTGTGGCCTGAGGCAGCAGAATTGTGTCCTCCTGGGCCTGGAGTGGTTTCCATCTGT
Organism: Melopsittacus undulatus; assembly: GCF_012275295.1. NCBI lineage: Eukaryota > Metazoa > Chordata > Aves > Psittaciformes > Psittaculidae > Melopsittacus > Melopsittacus undulatus. The sequence goes on from NC_047531.1 coordinate 28,841,954, forward strand.
TGCATTCGGATGCTCAGTCGCTTGGGGCAGTCTGAGGACATGGTTTTCTCCTGCCTGTAGCCACAGGGATGTACGGAAACAGACCTGAGAGCTGATGTCTGATGGCATTTTGTGGGCAGTAGATCAGAGCCAGGGACAACCAGCAGTTGCCAGACTGCTTCACTTATAATAGTATGGCCTGTGTGCCCCATACCCGCTGGTGTAGTGGGCTTATGAAGCTATAGAAGAGTCGTGTTCAGCTTCCAGAATGGGGTGAGAACCCATGACCCTCCTTGCAGCTCAGGGGCCATCACAGAATAACCACAGGGGTCTCTATGGATCGTCATGTGGAGACCATCTGGCTCAGATGTGTGTCTGGGAAAAGGGGGATGGCAGTGGAGGTACAGGGAGCAGCCAGAAGAACCTTTCTTCCCTGTCGTGCCAGATGTCCTGTGGATAGACCTGGATAATACTGCTGCTTTGAATGGCAGAAGGGCTCTCGCCTCCCTCATTGTTCTGGTCCCCAACACGCTGCCAGATTGGCCGAATGCCCCCTCCTTGATGGAGCTCAAATCCTGCAGCTGCTGTTGGCTGTGGGTCAGAGGAGCCGTGGGGAGCAGCAGGTGCTTCCTCCTTGGGAAGGATTCAGACCAGGCCTCCTGGGGGGTTTGGGACATGGAGCAGTCTCCAAGTGCCAGGCTCTGGGCTGGGCTTGGCTGGAGTGAAGCGCTGCTCTGGTGCCTCGTCAGCCAGTGCCACGCAGCGAGGCAGCAGGCTGTGGTGTGGAGACCTCCTTGTTGGGATGGGGGCAGTTTGTGTAATGTTGGGGTTTGTTGACTGGTTAAGAAGGAAAAGCTTTTGGTGTTCTTTGCCCATGGTGCAAGCACACAGGAGTGAGTGAATGAGTGTATTTGTGCATGGGAGAGACAGTGTGAAACCCCAGAAGTGATGTGTACTGGGTGTCACAGCGTTTGCTGTAGGTTGATTCTTGGTTTTGATGTTGGACGTGCTCTGCTCCTTTGAGGACCTCTGCAAGCTGGCAGCGTACCACCTGTCCCAAACGACTCTCAGCCTGACCGGGGCACTGTGAATGCGGAGTGAGAGAAAAATGACACGGGGATTAGTCACTCACAGGGCCAAGGAGGGATTTGTCTAACATAGTAACATTTCTGTCTGCAGGAGAGCTCCGACACATTACCAAGCTGAAACCTTGGAGTCTCTTTGATGTGCTTGTGGAGAAGTACGGTTGGCCTCATGAAGATGCTGCACAGTTTACAGATTTCCTGATCCCCATGCTAGAAATGGTCCCAGAGAAGCGCGCTTCGGCTGGAGAATGCCTTCGGCATCCGTGGCTGAATTCTTAGCAGAGTCTCCCAGCTGTAAAATAAAAGCCAGCAAGCATTTCCCAATGCATTGGACCTAAGCGGTGACTGTCACCAGTTCTTTAGCAGGATCACACGTGAGCTGGCTTCAATCCTCAGACCTTTATTTTGCTTGAGGTACTGTTTGACATTTTGCTTTTGTGCACTGTGTTCTTGGGGAAGGGTGGTCTTTCTGTCTTCAGCTAGTAGTTTACTCACCCACTTTCTTCAGAAAACACTTACCGTGTCTTTAAGCATTGTTTCTTGTGTTGTGTGGCATTCAGATGTCAGATTTTGGAACAAAGGAAACACCCCCCCACGTGTTTTGGCAAGTTTTGTAACTATTTATGAAAAAGAAAAAAGAAAAAAATATTTTAGCTGATGCATATTATATAATTTACAAGTGTAAGAAATTTATCAAGGCAGAACCGAGTTACAGCAAGGAATTGTACAATTTTATCTGCTGGGAAAGGGATGTCATCCTTGTATTATAGTGTATGTAAATGCACCCTGTAAATGTTTATTTCCATTTAAATATGGGACTGGGGACTCAATTTCAGAGTAAAGCGACTTAAGTTTTAGAGAGCTTTCTAGCAAACCAATTGCATGTAGTGGACTTCAAACTGCTTTAAGGAATTGTGCAAACTTTCTATTCTGTAGCAGTTCCCGTTCATTGGATTTCCAACCAAGTGGCTCTGGTTTACAGGATTCCATTCCCCAAACGGCACTTTAAAGGAAGGCTGGACTTCTTTCTAATACACAGTATGCATTGTCATTTAGCACTCCCTTTTAGAACTTTTGCCTATTTTAAGTGCTTTTAAGAAAAGGAAACTAGCGATTTCCCTTCCAGTGTGATAGTGAAGACATGGTACCATATGGTGTTGCCTTTTTATAAGCACTGTAAGTTGTACTATAAGGAAAAAAAAAATCCAATAATTAAAAGTAGAGCATGAGAACCACTCTGTGTAAAATTACTGATCTTTTATAATAAAAGTGTGCTTGGTATCAGGTGAGGAAGGATGGAGCTGCCAGTATTTACAGTGGAGTGGGCAAAGTAGTCCAAGAAGCGAGATCATGCTCATTCCAACAGCTTTACATGTTTCTAAACCAAATTGCATTAGCTTTGTTCTCTGCTGTGAGCAGGTGTACGATGAGGACCCGTTGTAAGTTGCGCGCAACAATTACGTGTTTCCTAGGACACAAAAAGGCTGCATAGGCTGAAGTTCACAGGCAATACAGGTTTTGGAATGTACAGGGAGGAGGAGGTGTAGTTTGGTCTCTTTCTAGAAGTCGGTGGGATGAATGTAAGATGACCTGAACTTCATGTAACTACGGTGCCACTTTTCTCTTGACTTTGTCCATATGAAACTTATTCACATGCCTTTGCAATAACTAGATTGTGAGAAGATCGCCCCATGCTGTAACAATAACCCGTTGTTTGAGGTGCTTGCAGTTGTCTAATTAAAGTGTTTTGTTTTTTCAGCCCGTGTACTGGTCATTGGACTCTTTGCCCTTTGCCATGACTCCAACTGTGCCTTTGCCCGAGGTCCGTGATGGGGGGTGGGCAGGGGCTGGGGAACCCTGGCCTAAGTGAACAGCAGCTTTTTCTGGTAACTTGTATGTCACCCAGTGCACATCAGAGCATCCAAGGGGTGATGCAGCACAGGGGGGGCTGTGAGACCAGTTGCCAGATGAAACATGACCAGACTGAGAGGGTTTCATACAAGGTGTTTAGCTGTGATAAACAAGTGAAGGATCACCTATGCCTGGTAGCCCAGGGCAGCCACTGCTCCAGAAAGAAGCTGCACTGGTTGAGGAGAAACCCATCCATGTGCTGAGGCCCTGCCTGCAGTTGGGGTTCACCCTCCACAGGAACAGCTACAAGGATGTGTGACACTGGTGAGGATGGTGGATGCCACAATGGACTCCAGAGCTAGAGGTAAAAGTGCTGTTGAGCTCCACGCCCTGCTTCTGGTAGCTGCAACTAATGAGAAGCTGGTTCTTGAATACATAGAAGCTTGAATGGCGCAGCAGGTCCAGGTGCAAGCCCAGTGAGGTGAGTGACTGCAGTGCTGGCATCGTACCACTGCCCATTGCATGGCCAGGGTGATGCAGCAGAGCTCAGGGGGCCTGGGGTAGCACCGGTGCTGTTGTGCCCAGTGCATCTGCTCTGGTGCGCTGAGACCTCCTGTGTACAGTGTGCGCCTCAGGCTCTCTGAGGTGATGTACTGACCAGTGCCGTGGAGGGAGGGGAGGGGGGGGCAGGACAATCAGGTTTAGCTGTTGGGCTGTGACTCTGATTTTGTCACATGAGTGAGCAGTGGTGTGGGTGGGCTGGGTGCTGCTGGCCTAATCTTGCTTTGCTTCATGTCAGTGCAAACTCGAGTGTACTCTATCCATCCAGGACGGTTTGTGTGGCTGGTAGATGCTCAGGGCAGTGGTTGCCGTGTACTGTTCCTACTGATCAATTACTGAACGATGTTGAGGCCAGTCAGAATTTAAAGTAGCTTTTTTCCTAGCTGTTAAAATCATGTGTCTGTCCATGTTCTGCAGTGAGCAGGCATAGCCCCATTCCAGGTTTTCCTGCACACCGCTGCCATGCTCTGGCTCCAAGGTGGAGCCGTCCAGTGCAGGCCAAGTGAGGTGAGCAGGACTGACAGTAGCCACTTCCAAAACACAAGGACACTCTCAGACCCCAATGACAGTAACTCTGCTTTAGTAAGTGCAATGGCAGTAGCAGAGCTGCTGCTACACAGCACCAGTAAACATGCCCTACCCCAAACACTGGTTACTCGGCCCCCATGAGCTGCACAAGCAGCAGGACCTGAGGCTCCACTACAGGCAGAGATCAGGGCTCTGCTAGAACATGCAGGTGGGGCTGGGGCCTGTGGCCAAGGTCGGAGTACCCCCACATCATGTATACAGCAAAGGGGTGCTGGTGCAGCAGTACTCTGTGTGACATGCCACCACCCCCAGAGAAGCCTGTTGGTAACCAGGACAAGACACGGCTTAGTGATGTTTCCTCAGCTCAGGAAACCCCTGTCCTGTGGCTGGTTCCACATCTGTCTGGCACAGGGTTAAACCCACAGCTGGAACCAGGGCAGGGGAAGAGCCTGTTGAGGGGCAGGGGTGGCCCTTCCCTGCAGACACAGCACCCTTGCAGGACAAGTAGTTAAAACTGACATAACTGTGATTTATTAACATGAATTAAAATGCCCAACCAGTGCTGCAATGTGACAGTATATTAAAAAAAATTAAAGATCATATACTGTACTACTTTCACAAGGATCACACTTCTTTTTTTTTTCTTTTTTCAAAAAAGAGACTTATTATATACAATACTATATCAAATGAAAGCAGCTTTAAGCCATTTTACAAGCCAAAGAAATACAGTATTTACAGCACTCGTCAGGGACATTAGAAACAGTCTATACATTAAATTACAATTTCTGCAAATAACTGATGAAACAAAAAGCCATGTCCACACCAAAACTAGAAAAATCTGTATTGCCTTGTTTCCTAGCGCTATGCACACAGAGAACTGCTGACAGAAGAAAATGGGGAGGGGGGAAAAAAAGGTTGTTAGTGCCATCACTGAGCCTGTGTACTTATTTAATTACATATGTATAAAAGTAATATAGAAAACATTCACTAAATGAATTTAACTGCAACAATAAAACTTTTAAAGATTATGCAGCATCAAACCTACTGCCCGAAAAAACAGCTGGAATGTCCACTTACAAAATCAAAAGAAATACCTAATACTGGCATATAACAGCACGTCTTCCGGAATTGTAAAAAGCAAAAAATGGAAAGAATACAATGCAGGAGGAGCACTGGTGTTTGCTTTTATACAAAGTCTCATGTACAAGCTTTAAAAAGTACCTTCCGCAGGTACAGAGGAAATATACACAGTTTATCTTACACAACATTGTAAAAATGTTTAGGCTGGGGAAGCTGGTTCGTCAGTGCCACCCTGACCCATGGTAGTTGTTCTGGAAGGTGGGTGGCACCTGTGCTCTGTGGATGGGGAGCTGGCCGGGCAGGGGCGAGGCCTGCTGCTGCCCCTGCACGTGGGGGAGCGGCACGGCCCCGGGGTGCGCGCAGAACCCCGAGGCAGTGGCCGTGGCAATACTGTTTGGTCCTTGAGGTTGGATGTGGGGACCCTGCCCAGGGAGCGGGCAGTGTGGTCCCGTTCCAGCAGGCTGATGTTGAGGTCCAGGTCCTAACGTCGTGTGATGTGGGGCTGGTGAGGAATAGGAGGACACACTTGTGTGAGCAGTGGAAGGGAAATGGGGGGGTCCTTGGTGGGATGGGTGGTGTAACCCTTGTGCTGCTGATGGTGGGTGATGTCCCGAGCCCATAACGCTGGAGGGGGGTGGTGGTGGGGGTGGTGGTGCAGAGTTTACAACATGCTGGTGTTGTGCTTGCAAACCTTGGTGTCCAGCTGGGGGGTGGGGAGGTTGGTGGTGGGGGAGAGGACCTGGGGGTGGAGGTGGAGGTGGCAAATGGTGACCAGCAGCCTGAGAATGGATATGCGATCCAGGAGCTACGGCCATGGCGTGCACTGGACCGACGACATGTGCTACAGAGTGCTGCTGATGAGTACTTTGCTGCTGTACAAGGTGAGGTCCCGGAGCAGGAGGTGGTGGAGGAGGAGGTGGAGCAGCAGACGCCGATGCTTGGTGATGAATACTGGGGTTCTGAGAGGGCAGGAAGTGCCCTGCAGTTACATGGTGTCCTGGCACCGACTGCTGACCCGCAGCGCCAGGAAGTGCTTGGTTTGGTCCAGATGAGAAGACAGTCTGCTGGGGTAGGCTGCCCTTCAGCTGACTGTAGCTCTGAAAGTTTCCAGAGGGCTGCTGGCTTTGATAGTAAGTAGAAGAAGGAGGTGGGGGGGGCGGTGGAGGGGGAGCACTGCTGTTCAAACTTTGTTGGTTAAACTGGCTGTAAGAAGCTGAAGATTGTCCTGAAGTTGTCTGAGTGAAGAGGGGGGCGCCGCTGGCCTGTTGCTGGCTGCTGGGCTGAAGGGTTGGGGCTGCCGGGTAGAAGTTGCGGTGTGTTTCCCTCTGTGGCGTTCCCACCTGAGGTGACTGTGGGTGGTGAGGTCTGTATGGAGATCCCAGCTGCTGTGAGTGGGGCTTTGGTGACAGGTAACCGTGCTGCCCGGGCGCGTGCGGGGTCGAGGGCTTGGGGGGATTCTCTACGTGGGGCGAAGGCGGGCAGTGCAGCTTCAAAGGTGTGGAAGGCAACTTCTGTGAATGGGAGAGCTGCTCAGCAGAACGTGGATGTGGTTGAGATGGATGGGGTTTTGAAAGTGCCTGGACGTTATTTGTCGGCTGTTTTTGCTGCCCCTCGGATTTGGGGTGATTGGCACATTCCGCCTCAGGGGCATTAGCTGCAGGCTCCCAGTGTGAATCCGGCTTTGTGGGTGTTTTCCCAAGTGACTGTGTTGAAACTACAGGACTCGGTGATGAGGGCTGGAATGGAAAGAATATCAGTCAGTGCAGAACATTCAAAATACCCAGCTCTCAGTGCTCAGAATATCGTTTTCTCCCCCTGATGGTGAAAAAGAGATATATGATTGATAAAAGAAAAACAGCGACTAAAGAAACCCTAAACTTAGCAAGACACTACTACATTGAGCAAGTATGCAATCATTCATCCAAGTCAAAGGACCAGCAAGTGGATTTTAAGCAGGAACAGAAGTTCAACCCATCTGGGCAAACCAAGCTGTTATTTTTTTTTTTAAGTTTTAAGACTGCTGAGTCTGAAAGAAGTAATTCCAGGTAAGACCATTTACAAGAATAAAGCCACTTTTGGACTGACAAAACATCCTAAAATTGGCATGCTGCAAGCAAAGACACTAAACATGACAACCTTCAACATGACAACAATTACTTCAGTTTAATACTGCACAGGCAGCACAGCAGCTACCCAACACCTTCTGCATCTCAATGCCGAACTGCCACAGCAAGAGCAAGCTCCTGTAGAGGTACCAAGTACATAGTGATGTCAGGGCTGTCAGTGCTGACTGACTGCCAGTTCCTCACTGGGGACACTGAATCCACAGACATAACCTCTGCTGTGTTTCCAGAATGAAGAACCTATGGAAGTGTAGCTACTGAAAGAACAGGACATAAATCAGCCAGCTGGCACGTACCACCACCATTGCTACAGAGGATTACCTATGTTAAATCACTGCACAGCAGGATTACATATGCACTTGTACCTCTAAGTAGTAAAATGTGATTAGATTTTTTTTAAGGTAAATCAGAGATATGTACATCTTTCACCTGCACATTACACAGTGCATGTACCTCACACACTATGCATTACCTTGCTTGCTTTTGACGGACTCTTGCAAGTCCTCTGCAAAGTATCTGGGGATGGACATTCAGAAGGAGGCTCTGGATTTTCAGGATCAGGTTCTACAGACATAAAGCAGAAAGAAATGTAAATGTGGGAAAATCAACTGTTTTGCAAAGATCGCTAAGCACTTTATATCTGACTTTAAAAGCGCTATTAAAGTTGTTGTAAGAGATTATTCAATAGGGCAAGTGTCACACAAGGTCATTTGCTTACTGAGCTTCCATAAATTCAGTGAAAGAAGGGACCTTAAGCTGCAACTGGGAAATGAGATTTGAATTAGATGAAGGTGGAGACTGAACATGAGACGGTGAGCATGGGCTACAAGGTGATTCTCCTCCTACAGATGAAGCAGACCCAAACGTAACATTAGAATAAGTATGGACTACCACAGAGGAAGTGGCTAGATTTATCTGCCTTCAACATGATTCATCCGCTCACCACTGTCCTTGTCTTTCCTGTGGTCACTGAGAAGCAAAGCTCTCTGGTAACTTCGTTCTCTCACTTGTTCCACAGAGGTTGATGCAGTCCTGGAAAAGAGAAGCACAGTTTAAATTTAAGAGGCTGTGCTCCCACAGACCAAATTTAGGACAATGTATATGCAAATACTGTGCCAGAAGAAATTTACAGTGTTTAAGAGCCAAGTAACTGGTTGTACATAAGGAATGTGATTTGTTAAGTATTTCATAACTGTTTTCTCCCACTACAAATATAACTGATTTCCTGCAACCCTGTTACATTACAAGAACTGACAATTCCCCTTAACATGGAAACAGCAGCTGTAGAACTGGGGGTGGTGGTGGTGGCTATCTTTTCCTAAGCAGCTGAAAAGTCAAAACCTACAATAATACTAATTCAAAAAATAAAAAGTTGCAGATACTACTTTGTAGTCTCAGTTTTTTAGAAAACTCTTTTCTTCCTACACTGAAAATATGTTATTATTTTTTCTTTAATAATTTGCTCTTTAGTAGTGGCTTCACCCTTGTAAATACTGCACAACTTCAAATGTGTCTCTGTTTAGACTTCTACACTTAACTTGCCAGACAGTCACATCTTTCTTATAATCAATTATGTCTGACAGTCACGCTAAGATCAAAAAGAACATGAACAACAGCACTCTACAAAACTAAGTTTTTCTTTCAGGCGAGAACATACAGCATTACTCTCCAATAGCTGTTGTACTAAAATAAATGCTGGTGCCATTTTCTGCAGGATTACTGCAAAAACTTACTAATAAATTCTTTCCTGTTGAGCCTGTTTCCACATCCTTTGCTTACAATACAGTACCCCAGTTTCTGCATGGGGAACTTAAAGTCCCTTTTCAGTGAAGCTCTGAAGATTGCACTTACGTTCTCCCTTCAATTGGCTCTATAACATCCTTCTAGTCTGGAATAGCTGGAGCATCTGAGCAGAAGGACGTTCAACTTCTCACCCCATGTTCACCCCAACACTGTCAGGCCTTCCCTACTGCATGAAGAACATCTGCAGGGTTTACTTTGTGCTAGTAACATTTTGGAGACAGCGCCACCACAGCTGACCTTCTACCTTAAGGCTACCAAAAACGCAGTGGAGAATGTTGTGCAACACTTGTACAGACTGAAGTCATTCCATCTCATCCTCCTTCACACACTATCTCTGCCCAGGATTTTTGGTGGCTGGAGTATCTGGCATGGCATCCAACAGAGCATATGGTCTGCACACAGGGGAACCATTTAACGATGATAAACGATGCAAGTATCACCAGCGCTCTTTACCTGAGCAGAAGGAACTGTTAGGCAGACTGCATGTAGCCCTACACATTGCACTTAAGTAGCAGCAAACACCACAAACACATTCCAACCAGATCACAAAAAAAACAGGCTCCTAAATTCTTCCAGAGGCTTTTGCTAATCAATACAGATTATTCTCCTGTTCCACCCATCTTCCCTACAATACTTTTGGAAAGGTTTTGAGATTTCAGATGAAAAACCTCTTCACAAAGAAAAAGCAGTGGAGATACAGTAATGTGTGCAGAGCCAAGGCCATGCTGAAAATCCAACTTCAGTCTCTTCACAGGCAGCACAGCATCCTTCCCATCCTGCCACACTCTCCTCCACACACTGTAGTAGCAAGCACACAACCCAGCCTGTGCAATGGTGGAGAGAGCACACCTAAACACGCATTCCATCAAAGTACAGGTTGACACCTGTGCTTTGTCTATGCAATTTTACACTCTACAGAACCAGGCAACTTGCCTTGCTCAAACCAATTTCTACTTTACTCTGAGAAAATAAAAAAGCAAAGTGTAATGAAAAGTGAAGTTAACCAGTAGATTATGGGTAATGTTTCCTATCTTCTAATCTGTATGACGTATCTTCTCTATTTCTGGTAATAGAGAAGACAACCCTTTACTAATGGGGAAGGACTTCCAAATAGTAATACCTGTATCAATGAAAACTAGGTTTCAAACAGAAATGACTTAGAATTAAGTAATCAGTTCTTCAGCACTTCAGTGCTATAGTGCTGTGGCTTACCACTGAACTTCTGGTTCATTCTTCTCACTGGCAGATGATTCCTTAATTGTATTGTTGTTGCCAGTGTCTTCTGGAGCTGCGTTAGAAGCAGTAGTTGGCAGTGGTACTGGCAGGTTTGCAGCACTATCAGTCTGCTCCCCATTTTCACCACTGTTGTTATACCCATCATTAGCACCATTGTTACTACTTATATTTCCTGCAGCAGCAGCATGAGGAGATACAGTAACCAGAGGGAAGTTCTCTGTCTTTGAGCCACTCTTTCTAGCTTCTCGTTGTCTCTTACGGTATTCTAGTAAGGATACCTAAGGAGAGAACAAAACAAAATAAAACAATATTAGAAGGGAAGCTCACTTGTTTCCTTTCTCATAGTTTTGATTAAATGTATTATTTCAGTAAGATACACCATTTACTTGGTTCTAAAGACAACAGATTGCTGAAGATGTTTCACCACACCTGCAGTGCATTTACAGAGTACTGAGCTACTAATGGCTCTAAGGACAATGTAAAAAAAGATATATGCTTCTGGCAAGAAAAGAAGTGTGCATTCTGCCTCAGGGAAGTGGCAGCAGATGATGCAGGTTAGCCAGGACAGCTGCTGAAGTTGTACTATTGGTTGAAGCTACAAGGGACTTCACAGTTTTTCCTGGAACTGCAGCATTACTAAGAGTATGCTGACACAGTAAAGCTAATTTTAAGAGATGTCACATCCTGCTCTCAGTCTGACTCCCTCACATGAAAAACCCGCGACACTTCTGCTTCATGCAAAGGATTCTCTCATCCCTGCATACATTTTTGTTAACATACAGAACTCTCAAGCTTTCTTTCTTATGTTGAATTTCTGCCTTTACTGCACTCTAAAAGAGACTTATGAAGAACATATGCTAAATTCCAAGTAAAGTTTCTTACGAAAAACAACTGACACATGAAAAGAAAAGTGGCTTCTTGTTTATATGTATGTATATATAAAAATCACTATGCAGAAGCTTCCACAGAATAAAACACAGTTTAACAGGAAATTACTGTGAGAAAAATAAACTTTCAAATGTTTTTACTATATACCTACAGGATTTGATGCAGAAAGCTGCAAGTAGTGTCATACTTTATTCAGTACGTTAGTAGCAGAAATGACATTTCTACTACTATCAAAATTTCTAAATGACATTTTGCTAGTTTGGTAGAAATGGTATTTAATGGCTTCAAATCCTTCCTTCTGGTTATCAACATCCTACTCTGAACCATCCAAGAAAACAACAAATTGAAGTGCAATAATGAAAAGAAGTTCATGTCTAACTGGCCTAGTCCTCAGTAAGAGCAGACAGCTGTTTCTACAGGGAAAACCACCACAGCATCCTGCTTTGTTTGCTTTCAAACACATCTGTCTATTAGAGACTCATCTAAATGTCAGGGTAGTAAGAGTTGAAATATTTGGTTTTTCACAGAAAAAGAAAGAACTGATCTTGCTTTCACACAATCTGTATGATTTCCACATCCTATATACTTGGGATCCCTTGAAGGATACTGCTTAAAGACAGTTTAAGTATTAAGAATGGATGAAATCTGTCATGTGGGTGCTATGTACAAGACCATATTGAAATGGGTGAACTTGTACAATGGTGAGAGAAAAACAGAGGAGCAAATGCCCACAGAAATGTTGAAATATAGGAAAAAAAAAGCCATTTAACAACTGCATAAGGACATTTGTGTCTTACTTTATCCTAGGAAAAGGCTTCTATTATTCTCCTACAAAAATGCTGAACTCTACCTTCTCCTTAGCCAAGATGCCTTATCCCCTTTTTACACCATGAAAGATGCTTTTTTTGCTTGTCCTTGGAAAGCCTAAACCCCATTCTTTCAGAGGCACAGATAGATCTTCCCTGGTTATTTCTTCAAACCGAGCCTTTTAGACAGGAACCCTATGTGAATGTCAGGGGGCAGCCACACTATTCTGTGTTTGGGGGATTACTGTAGCATAAGCCTTCAGCAGTCACACCCTGGAAGAATCCTTGTCAGCAAGAAAAAGGGGGCAGAGGGTTACTGAAGCACTAAGTGCTTCTGGGATTTGAAAACAAATTAGTTTAACTTTCAAAGAACCACATGAATTTACAGAAATTTCAGCTTGTTATGACTCTTATGATGGTAGTATGCATTCTGTATAATAGATTATATAATAGTGTCATACACAATCCTTTCAAACCTGAAAAGTAATTCTTTATTCAACAATTCATGTAAGCCTTATGAAATAAAAGTGAATTTGTACTTATTACTTAGAAAAAATACATTTACTAGTGCATGTATGCAGCTTTACTTTTTGCTGTTCATTATTTCCCCTGAATAATGTCTACTACATTGTAGTACCTAAAGATCAGCCATCAGCTGGATTTTACTATATTATGGTTCTTCCTGTTATACAAGTATCATTAGCAGACTATGTGAGAGGGAACAAATGATTCTTAAAATTACAACCTTCTTCTTCTGTGGAGGATTCTGGGGTGTGCAATTTCCATCCATCAAGCTGTCGCTACTGACAGTCCTTCCAAAGCCAGATGCAATTCCATCTTCTGAAGTACAAAAAACAGATGCTTCCATGAACATGCCTCTAGCATCGTCTTGAATCAGGCACTTTGACTCACTTATTCTGAATCCACCTCCTACCTCCAACTGATGTGAAGGGGTCAAGTCCCTCAAATTAGAATTCATTGAGAAATTTACACCTGTCCTGTCGGGACTTTTTACCCAGGAAGAATAAATTGTGCCCCGCCCACAATGAGCAGTTTCTAGTTGGCTGTTTGAATCAGTCCTATCATGTGGGGGGGCTTCCAGGTTTTTATGCAGTGCACTTTGCTCAATTACTTCGAGTCCCAGCTGGAGGTCTGATACAGATTCCATTTCTCCAGTGCACTGCCGTGTGACATCAGTCCTATTCCTTGGACTGGAATATCCAATAGTCTTGATTTCTTGTAGGCCCATTTCTGTCAGGTTGGAGTTTCGGAAAGAATTCAGCGCTAGAATTGATGCTCTATCATAACCCTGCGTGAAGAAAAAGCATGTCAACTAGTTTTCCACACCTGAAAAAAACCTGCAATTATTCTGACATTCAGTTGTGCCTTTAAGTCTGATTAAAGGCCTTCCAGGACCATGAATTTATCTAAACAGTTCTACAGCAACTTATTTCTACAATTGCCATGTACTAGGTAAAAACATTTTAATAAAATGCACATTAACCCAAGCCAAAGTAAGCTTTAAATGCCAGGTTTTATTTATGTAATAGGCAGAGGAAGGGGAGAAGCTTCAAGAGGAACAAATCCCTGACCAGGAAGGCACAAAGCACTTATTTCAATTCAGCATAAATAGGATCCTCTGCATCAAAATACGTATTACAAGAAGAACAGGGGGGAACTTTTCTGAAACATAAAATCCAGTATACTATAGAAAGGAAAAAATATAAATCTTAAATTACAGAAACATCTTCTGTACTTCTTAAAACTTAACCATGAAAACCCCAGCACAGATCCACGTCTGGAAGCAGCTTTTCTAAACCAGTATGGTTTGTCATGAATCCTTTTAAAATTGTTCGTATTACAAAATGAAAGTTCCTAAGTAAAGCCGTTCTTCTGAACCAGATAAACATCAAAATAGTCAACTACAATGGTTTACACAATTGTTAAATTCAGTCAATATTCAGTTCAGTCAACAGCTGTGACTGCATGAAAAATTTTGCATATTTTTTCACCTAAAAATAAAATATCCTTATTTGTGTTTAAGTCCCAGGAAAGAGTATTTAGATCATTCATTTACATGACTCACCAGAAATGAAAGTCTCCATTAGTATAACCCACTGAATCTTTTTGCTATTACTTATTTTTACCCATTCCTTTTAGGTGCCATTAAGTTTACAGTTCAACATCTTTATGCAAACAGCACAATTATCAAACGCAACTGGAGCTCCGTGTTGCTGTAGAACGCTTCCTGTGCGGCTAGAGAGGTCCCTGTGGAAGTCTCATGTTTCACAACCACACCAGTGGCCTGTCCACCTGTCTCAGCCCTGCAGCAGGATATATCCATCCCCCAGGCTGGGAGTACCTGGGCACATGCCACAGTGCTTGCTGTTCCTGAACTAATCCACCTACAGCCATTTATTAACTTTGTGCTCTGCTCTCTCACACTGAGCATAATTAAGCTCTAAAATAACAATTAACAGATGTTGGTAATGAGGAGAAATGTTCATTTAAATCTACAGCCTGAAAAGCACCAATGCTGGGTTTCTGCTCATGTCCATAAATGGCAGTAGTTACTCCTTTCCAAGACAGTTAACGGGGTTTTTAAGTGATACAGAAAAAGATGAGAGAAAACCCAGTTTAAAATAGGAAATGAGTAAAGTGAAAATACAAAGTAATAAGCAAATAAACCCTGTAGGGAAGTGACCCTTTACATTCCAGAAAAACTGCAATGGCTGGTGAAAAACATTCATGAAGAACAGTTCAGCCATTCAGGTGAAACCAAGATACCACTTGCAGTTTTAAAGCAAATATCCTTACCTCTTGACTGTAAGCTCGCCTTTTCACTTCTGGGGAACTGTCAGGTGAGGAAATATTCTAAATAAGTAAGAAGAAATTGTAAGTCAATTTCTTTTTTAGCCTGGAGAAATATAAAATACCCCCTTTTAGCCCGAGTACAAATACTGATTTACACACGAACGTCTAGATGCATTCTCTGAACACAGTGAAATTCACTGTAACTCTCACCTCAAAGTGCATGGCATTTCCATGTATACATGGAGTTACAGGAGTAACTGGCGAATAGATGGGTTTGTAACCATTTCTACAAGCTTCATCTTCTGTTTTTACCCTAGGAGGGGTAGCAAACAATGATGGCTCGGAGGCAGTGATGTCAGCATGAGTCGGTGTAGCATATGGAGAAGGAGTAGGTGTGGAGGTTTCTGAGAATGCAGACTCCAGCAGCTGATACAGTCTTCGTTTTTTTAGTGGTGTGGTTAGATCTGCGTGTTAGAATCAGAAAAGAGATGATCTAGATACAGTAATTACAGTTGTTTATGTACTCATGAACATTATGAATTCCACAGTAAAAAATCAGTAAGATTACAAAAACCTCTTAAGGGCAGGCTTCCTGAAAGATAAACTCTTAACCACCTACAGGCCTCCTGAAAGCAAAACTCTTCACAGCCCACATTTATCACTAACTGAAATATCGATGAAAGGATAATGGAAAGAATTGTCTATGTTTCCAGAAAAGGAAAGTCAACTAACTTCAATGCATGTTTAAGACTGTTCAGCTACAAAGAGGAAATTCCAAGTTCAGGACTGCACACAGAAAATATCTGATACACTCCATACCCTTACAGAAGTATGTTTAGTTTTTAGCACATTCCTATTTCGTATTATGCTTACAAGCTTAGACAGCTTTTCCCCTATGTGCAACATAATGCCCTGTATTTAAAAGGAATTTTGAATATACAGAACAGCATAGAAAATTAATTTTTAATCTAACCCCTTATACTCGTAGTCAAAAACATTAGCCTTTTGCTGACTGTACACACTATGAGATATGGTGGTTACTCATCTAGTATCAACTATCCATTAAAGGGGGGAAAAAAAATCCCAACCACTATGCAACTAAGCATTTCTTTCAAAGAAAGTATAAGGAAATAAGCAAATATCCCTGGAGTTTTCATTAATGTTACTTAAAAACATGCTCCTCCACATTCACCTACTCTGACAAAGCTCTTATGTACTGTATTAGTGAAAGCTTCACCTGTTAAAGAACAGCTGTCATTCAGTAATATAGGACTCTTATTTTCACCATTGATGGCTGGACTTCTAGACCTCTCTTGTGATGGTGAGTTAAATCTATCAATCATTGTTGAATTTTCTTCTTCCAAAGCCTGCTTCAACCAACGCTGTAATAAAACAAGCTCAAATCAGTGCCTTAACAGTTTAATGATAAGCATTTCAAACCATGTTCCACATGACAGAACTACTTTGCTAACCAGGTTTGTTCTGCCTGAAATAGTGCTAACAAATGAAGACTCATCTTTATCTGGGATGGGGAACCATAATGAAGGGAAGCATTACCTTCTTACAAGAGCCAGTAATGTTTTCCACAGGTTCTTTTTTCCTCCTCTTTTCTGAAAGGAATGGTGAAGTAAAACGAATATAGTGCTTTGGAGTTGAATATACATGTGGGCTGTAAGTGAGACCTGGTAAAGAATTCAGCTGAGTAGCCAGAACTTCAGGGTCTGTAGTTATGCGCAGAGGCCTTTCTGATAGACTGTCTGTAGGCTTCCCCGTTTTATCACTCTTTTCACTTAACCATTCACTGACCAAGTGCTAAGCAGAGAGAGAGAAAGAAAATTAGTGTTTTATACGTGGTTTTATCAGTGGCTTTTAAGGTTTTTTTAGTCTAATTATTTAACTGCTACACAAACCAGAAATCTGCTAAGTTGCCAGTTTGCAAGTTTAAGAATACAAAGGGCAAGAATGAGGACAGTTTTACTGCAATAATGGAGGCAGCAGCAGAAAGAATCAGTATAGATTTGCTCAATATACCAAAGTTTTGAGGGTTTTACTTTTTGGGTTCTATTTGTTGTGGTTGCTTTTTGCTTGGTTTTTTTTTTCCATTTGTTTTTTGTTGTGGGTTTGGTTTTTTTTTTTTTACTTTGTAGACTAACATTTAGTTCTTTTGTATTTAATTCTCACTGAACATACTATACAAGTGCCCAGATCAACTGTACTTATGATGTGAATTCAGTAGCAGAATTCCAAGACAAATTTTAAACTTGAGCCCAAGCACCTAAGCTGAAGAGAAATAGTGTGATGTTAACAGAACCAAGAAAACTCCTCATCACAAAGCACTAATGAGACTAAAGAATCTTCCCTCCAAACATGCATGTAATTTTTGAGCGTTTAAAAGCATTCACTTCAGAACAGCCATCTCAAAAGCATTAGAAGGTAATGATTTCCTTTGACATACTCTGCTACCATTAAAACACTTTCTAAAGGATATGATGAACAAAGGAAGGAAAGGCAACTTTTATTTCCTTTTAAATTAACAGCTTTAATTATGTTTTGGTTACATAAATTATTTCAGCTCATTTAGAAAGTACTTCCCTTAGAAAATATTTGTTCCAAAACTGTACTGCAAGACATATTTTTGGAAGTCTCTTCAAATCCAAACTAACTTTACCAATGCACATTACATGCACTTTTTAAAATCTCTTAATTTATTACCAGCCTGTGGCTATATAATGGTGATTTTTAAATAAATGAGTCAACATTTTGTTTTAAAAACCTATACACAGCTGCAGAGTGATGCAGCAGCCTGTGATTTTTTCTAAAGCTGTTAAGGTCCATCCTCTTCTCCCCTAGCCCTTAAGAGACATACCTTTTTTGTTTTAGGATACTTAGTAGGGCATTTATTAAGTGCTGGAGCTTCCGTTTCAGTAACCATTTCAGTAACAACAGTTTCTGCTTCAGGCTCAGCTACCAGTGCAGCATTCTCAGTTTCGTTGTGTTGTGAAGTTACTTCCACATCAGGAGAAGACGGCTGAATATCTGAACACATGCTGACAGTTCTGTGTCGTCTGCGTTGTTGTCCAATATGAGTTCTACTCCGAGAGAAGCTTTTTCTCTGTTTAGCTCTATTAACTTTGGCTGGGGTAGGCTTGGTGGCAGCTTCTTCTTTTGCTGGTTCCTGGTACAAAAGAAAAGTCTAGTAAACAGATCCCACACATACGTAACGCTATGTATCTATCTTAAAATAAAATTTACATGTCCAAGAAGCCCCTACTTTGCTGCTGCTGTTAGGACGAAAATACTTCAGAAATAGTATTTCTACTCTTCTTTAAGGCAAACTACATGATCTCCTGCATTTTCCTCCCAAGCATCTGCCCTATCACTGGCAGAGTATTCACACACACCAGTCACTGCTTAGATCACCAAAGATTTGTGCAAGAACTGCCATACCCCACTCATTGACACATAAGCTAGAAATCAGCTTCTTACATCATGATGTCTTTCAGTCTAATATCCTTTTTGTAATTAATAGTTTACAAAGTGGTTAGCATTTTCACAAAAGGTACTTAATAGCATGCTGACAGAAACCACCTGAACTGAGAATCTGTAAGAGTATTCACAAAGTAAGAAACGTACTAGTATCCAGTGACAACAGAGTAAAAAACTTTATGAAACATTAAGTAACATCTGCAAAAACTCAGAACTTCGGCTTAGTAATTATTTTCCTTTAAAAGAAAAAAATTATAATCTATTCCTGAGAAACCCACTGAAAAAGCAAATTGTTCTCCACTGGTTATAGAGTAAAGCAATCTCCTGCACCTGAAGCCAACATCGGTACATACGTCCTATCCTGAACTTCAAGGAGAGGCTGAATTATGCTGCCTTGGTGTGTGCTCACCTGCATTAAGTAATGTAACTGAAATTCCTCATAAATAAAATCTGTACATGTTTTCTTGGGTGGGGGAATAAAAAAAATAAAACCAAGAGCTAATATAATGTCAAAGAACTACATAAAATTTGGTCAAATATATTTGAGTTCAGAGGAAATACACCCAAGTATTTAATATATCTTAAAGTGCAGCTTGACATCCACTGATAAAATACCCCTATTTTAAAGCTAGCTTAAAAATAAAGTTCCAGATAACTACCTGAATAAATTCAGCATCATTGAGAATCTGTGCTTCCTTGCATTCTGATTTAACCTCAGTTTTTGCTGTGCTGATTCTTTCCAAAGCCTGTTCTCTTCTTTTTTCTCTCTTTTCTAGTCTGGCAAAAGCTTGCAGGATAGCTTCCATCTTCCGTTCTTCTCTTGTCTGAGGATTTAATAATAATTAACTTTCAGTCAATCTTTTGTGTATGTAAATGCTATTTAAGTACTTCAGAACATGTTCACTGTGTGTTGACATGAAGATCAACTTCAGCAGAAGCTCAGAGGAAAGGGAGATGTTACAATGACAATGACTAATTATTACAGACTTCTGAAGAAAGGCTTGCATTCATGTCAACCCTGACAAACAAGAGGAGTCCTGCTTTGGATTTAAGAACTTGCTCAAACAATGATTTACTAATAAATCACTGGCCTATAAGCAGAAAAAAAAGAACACACCTCTGAGCCACTTACTTGCATGTATAGTATTTATAAACAGTAAAACACTAAGGATATAAAATACATGTATGAAATAACCAACAGTAAGCCCCGTTAGCTTCTGACCCAATTTTTCAAGTGCCACAAACTACATCAAAACATACAATCAACACCCAGGAATCACTATTCAAAATAAGGTAACATTAGGTCACACAGAGGAACTGAATTTTCTATCTTCAGGTCCTAGTGCTGTACAGAAGCAGATCTCTTCACCTGCACAGAGCTGTGCTTAAGACAATACAGAGGTGGCAGAACTGAGGGCTTCTATTACAAACTTCTGGGCATTTCTTTATAAATGCCTGTAGTTCTAACAGTGCATTGATATCCACAATGTGTAGATACCAAAGAAAGAATACCCACAAATATATTGCTTGTATTAGCGAATGAGGAACCGAGGTATGTTTTGGCACTGAACCTGCCTGTGTTTGCTTGGTAAAATACAAACAAACTTGCAATTATATGCAACCCTTATAATGGAGCTAGAGAAATAGTTACATCTTTAACTACTACAGCAACTGTGCTGTAACTACGTTTCCCAGAGTGTTTTACTTCTGTAAGAATACAAAGTGCCAACAACTTCCTCCTACCTCCCCCCCCAAGAAATAGCCACAAAACCCAGTACATTCAACAGTATTTGGTGAGAATCATTCCTCAAAAGCATGACAGGACACTGCTGTATGTTAGTATCAGAGCTCATGCTGCGATTCTTCATATTTTGTAAGTAAAATCTGTATTTTAATGAACAGATTTTGACTTCTTATGTCTCGAACACAAATCTCGTAATTTCTGCTACTGACAGAATTGTACAAAATACCGACCAAAAGGAATGTACATCCCATCCCAACTCATCCCCCTTGTTTTCTAAGGTCTGGGCAGATGCAGACAGCTTGGTGCCACTTTAAACAAACAATTAAAATTAAGTTCCAAATATTAGTATTTCATTATACAGCTTGGCCAAGATTTTGATTGAACTGACAATTTAATTCAAGTGTCTCAAATTTTGAATGCCTAACAAAACAAGTGCATTTTAAAATGACAGTTTTCTTAACGCTGTTCTACCAGCCTCACGAAAAGTCCTGACTTCCAATGCCATCTATAAAAATGGACATTACAAATAACAAGTAGTAATGAAGAAAGAAAATAAATTCTAGATATTTCTACAATGTCTTTTTTAAAGGCAATAAGAAGTTATGCATGTGAAGATAAAAGCAGCTTTTTGTCAGAAAGCAATGATCAAGCCAGATGAAGTGCTCTCAAACAGCAAGCCTTTCGTTTTAAGCTGAAGTTCATGTAAGGATCTGACTTCAGATATGCTTGGATTCTACAAGCCTACAAAAAGGCAGCAATTAGCATGGGAAGAGCAGGTGTCACTAAGCCTTAGTGACAGCTTTAGGCAACTACTTGCTTCCCAACTTACCATCTTCCTTTTCCTTTCTGCAATCTGTTCCTCTGATTCCATTTCTACTTCATTGCTAATGGGAGTTTTTTCTTCTATATCATCAATAAAATCTGGCTCCTGAAAGATGGAAATGACTGCTTTATAGAAGCTCTACTACTCTTGCAAGCCAGGGAAAACTAAAAGCTACAGAGAATTTAGACTCCTCAGATCAAAATTAACTAAGCCAGTAAGTCAAGACAAAAATGTAAAAAAAAAAAAAAAAAAACAAAAACATCCCAAATATTCACCTGTATCTTTGTAATAAAGCTGTAAATATGATCACCTGCCTAGATCTATTCCATTCTGAGTTTAGGCACAATCTTTAATATACTGCTCTTACTGAAATTTTGGGTTTCCATCCCCACTCCCCACCCCACCAACCACAAAAAATACCCCAAAATTAAACCTTCAAACCAATAAAAACTTTTGGGCACTATAACTAGCCACTAACCCAGCCACTTTTTAACCAGTCAAAGAATTAGGAACTTTACATTACACACCCATGAAAAAAAGGCATTAGTTTTAGTGAAACAGAATGAATGTCAAAGATGGTAATAATTACATCAAAGTTCTTCTCAGCTTGAAAGTGTTTCCTGTTAAAGTCACATTTTCCATTTAAACTCTCAGTACAGAATCTAATGCTGTGTCACACCATAAGGAAACACAAAAGTTAGCTAAGAATGGTTTTGTTTTGAAAAAGGAAAAAAACCCCCACCAAATGAAACCCAAACGACCCCAAACCATTAGAGTGCCTTTGAAAGGAGTGCAGCGTTCACCTGTCTTATATGCAATTTCATTTTTACGTAAAGGACTAGAGAAAGTATTTACATTTCCCCATATGCTTTCTTTAGCATTATACATTTCACCCCAGGAAAAAAAAAAAAAAGCAAGCTATTAACTGACTGGCTTCTATGTTTAGGGACATTTTAGCAGCTTCAGTCTTCTCACAATTCCTACTGTTTCAGTTTTGAAATACAGTGAGTTCTCCTGTGTCTGTTCTATATAAGCACTGTATATTACATTGACAGCTAAGGTTCCAAATACCAGTTATCACTTGTTACAGCACCCCCCCCAAAGATTACTTAAGAAAGTTCAAATAACAGCCTCCCTGGAGATCATAATTTGTAACAGTCACATGCCACGCCTTCTGGACATCCAAGTATGTTTAAGCTATTTAGCTACTAAAACCCCAGAACAATTTTATCATCTTAAGAACACTGGGGGTCAATGCTTTTTTTTACCTTATTTCCTTCACTCTTGAGTGATATTAAATGACCTAGGAAATGGCTCTCTCATAGAACAGCTCCTTTTTCTCTGCCCCTAAATCATCATATAAAAACATTATATAGGAAAAAAACCACCACTCCCAAGGGAAAGAAAAGATCAATAGTTACCGAAATAACCATCTGTTCATGTTTAATGTTTTTCTTTAATAGCTGCTCTGCAAGATTAATCACATGGATCTCTCCCACTAGTTCTTTCAAACTGATGTAATTAAGACTATTTTAAAATTGCCTACCATGTAGTATCATCAGGTAGCTTCACCATGCTATCCATATATTATCCATTATTTAGCTTCAAAGCACACCTTCCTCATCCCAACTCCCTGAACTCTGTTTAGTAGAGCTTCAGAGCTCTATTAAACACAGATCTGCAGCCACCACTTAATATTCTCGGTTGAAGTTTTATTTGCTATTAGGAGCAGGGCTACCAATTTTTATGTTTAAAATAATTCTATGCTCCCAAATAACATATGCAGCTAAACAGATGACAATTCAGGATGGACTGGGAGCTCCAGAAAGCATGACATGAGGCTTTCACATAAGAAATCCATGAAGAAATTCAGAGGAAGAATGTATGGTTAAAACTGGTATGGGAACCAACGTATCTTTACAGTATAAATAGTACAAAAAATTCTAAACACCTCAGTCATTGTGACTACTTTTGATAAGTCTTCATACCCCTTTTCAGTGACCTGTTAGAATTCCTTTAGTAACTACAAAAGGAGAGTTTCTGTATTTAGAAGCTTTTCCTTCTGATCATCTTTGTGTCAATACCTGGTTATTAGAAATGGACAGCCTGAGGGGAGAGAGCTTCCTCTGTTTATTATCTGCAATTTTTATTTTGGTGGCTGCTCCTTCACAGTCCAATGTGATGTTTTGATTTTGAGTCTCCTTTTCTCTTGAAACATCTTTCTCCTTCTTTCCTTTTTTCCTTCTGGTTTCATATCCAGTATTGATGTTTTCTGTCGGCTCAGAACGTCTGAGAACTGGACATTCAGGATTTTCTTTGAGGCAAGCACAATCCACTTTGTATTTACTAAAAGCAATTAAATACAAGAAGGCATATTTTGATTAGGCTATGCAGCAAGGAGACTTTCAATATTAAATCATACAGGTTGATGATACATTTCACATTGGTTGTTTTGCATTAGAACAGATGTTCGTATTAAAAGCAGCTGACTCCAGTTTTCATCAACATATATAATATTGCTGTAATTCAAAAATCTCATCTGTTGGTTAACAGAATTTGTGGCTGTTTGCCACATGGAATTCTTTAAAATTCAAGGTTAGCATAAGTTTAAAAGATGGAAGACATTTAAAAGCTGGAATATACACCGGGTGGAAGTATGAAAGCTATTAACAGGCATATGTAAGGCAGACAGTTCTTGGTTTAAACAAAGACAGTACACATAATTTACAGAATGAGAACTCAAAGAGTCACTTCGAACAATTTTAAGTTCCACATGGATACACAGGAACTGTTATTCTAACATATTCAACTTATACAGACTGTCAGCTGCAGGCACTAAACACAACTACTACGTATTTCTAGAAGGATAAATAACAAAACCTAAAAATGCCCTATCACCAGGCAATTTCTCAGGTTGTCTTTATGGGAGGTATGTCTACAACACTTAACAGTTCAAGGTACAGTGAACTATTCTAAGCTGGCGCCAATTAACACAGGTAATACTCTATGGACATAACTATTCAGGTACAGAAGTAGTGGAGGCATGTCTGCACAGTACTGCACCCAAGCTGACTTAAGAGCAGACCATAGGAAAATGTATTACCTCAGTGCAGCAAAATGTAAAACAGTTGGACTGATTCTGGACCCAATCAAGCACACATACAGAAACAGGCTCTTAAATGCTTCAGTTTCCAAGGTTAGTATTAGCCTAAGTGCTCTTGTGCAATGTACCTACACCCTATAACATTTCCTACTAGCCATTACTAAACTCTATCACTCAAAGGCCTTATTTTGCCATCAGAGAGCTATTTGAACAAGAGTTCCTACATATGTCAACCAATTATTTTTTACCATTTAAAAACAATGCTCACAGATAATGACAACAGTTTAATTCAATTAGAGCTTTCCCCAGTTCATAAGAGGAGCAGCAATTTTATGCAGGAAAACATGTAACAGGCTACAGAATCTAAGGCACTAAGCATTCAGTGTACTGCAGCACTCTTAGTCACACATTAAACTAACATGACTTATAACTAAATTCCACAGACACTGTACTACAGAGGTACTCTGAAATAAACAAGGCATTACCAAATAGCTCTGCATTCTAAACCCTCTACTCTCCCCACACTATGGGACACCTATATACAATACATTTTCACCGCACATTTTTATTCATATTCACATAAGTTTGTTTCTTTTCCACATCATTTGTAAGTAACTGCAACACTGCTGAAATCAGCAGATATGCAATAATAAAAGTAGAGAAGAAACCCTGCTCACACACACACAGTTCCTTGTAAAAACAAGTGCTTAAGGAGCCCTGTGTTATTAAAGCAGGCAAGAAGTTACATAAAAATAAAGCCACTCTGAATCACAACATAAAAAGTAAACACTAGATATATTTTAGAATAGTATGTTCAAATACTCACCAATTTCCATAATCGAAATCAAATGCTATAGTAATCTCTGCTCCCTTTGGAATGTTATGGATGGAGTAAATATAAAGATGAACTGTTCCATCTTCAATTACATGCCTCACCTATATTCAAGAGAACATCATTACATGATGATTTTTCTTTTTAAAAGTACATGTATAAAAATCATACAGATTATCAGTTTGATTATCAGTTGGGAAACTTGAGGAAAAGGGAACTTTTAAGTATATAAAACCTAATTTAACTTTTGTATATGTTCACCTCTGCATTTGGTGTACATGAACGTCTGATGAATCGAGCTTCATTTCCAAAAGTCCTTGCATCAACACACATTTCCAGCCCATGGAATTTGGAATAAAACAAAACAAAAGGGTATGGCCTAAAAAAGACACAAGAAAAGCAGAGTTTTGTAATTTTTAAAGATGTTAAGTATCACTTAGTCTTCAGATTAGTTAGCTTTGTAACATGATGTCTGGTATCATACATCTGAGAAGAGCATGTTTAAATTTAAGCTTCATGATTCTTATCAGTACATTCTCCAAACGTATTCTCAGAACGTATTTGAGTTACAGCCCTGAATGTACTTCTTCTGCATAGGATCGAAAGGGAGGAACAGGGCAGGCCCTTTATATGGAAGACATCAGGATAAGATTCTTCACCTTTCTTACACTTTTCTTGCAGCAGGTCCTAAAATGAAACTGGGGTAGAAATTTAGGTGCCTCACAGAACCATCTAAAAAAAATAGAATATCACCTCCACATTCCTACGTAACACCCACAGTATCACTGGCACTCAACTCTCCTGAAGAGAGCCATCTAAATACTTTGCCAAGACATGCTTTAAGTTCTGCATGTGCCAGGGAACCTTTTCATCTTCACTGAGTAGAAGCTCTGTATTTTATCTCCTCCTCAGTTTCCTACCTAGATGTATCTATGCAGTTAATGGCAGCACTGAAAACAATCCACAGGAAGAAGAAAGCAGTCACTGACTGCTCAGTAACTTGACCAGCTGGAAAACTCTAGCAGCAAAATGTCTCCAAGCTGACCTGTGTCCAACTCTGTCTCAGCCTGATGGACTGTCGTGGTTTAAGCACACCCTTCTGGGTGACTTCCCCCAGTTTACATACTGGGTACGATGTGTTGTGGGTATGGAATATCCCTTTGGCTACTCTGGGTCAGGTCTCTCGTCTCAGCTTCCTCTGAGCTTCTCATGCCCCTCCTCACTGGCAGAGACTGAGAGACTTCTCAGAAGTCCTTGATCAAGGTAAGCATTACTTAGCAACAACTAAAACATTGGTGTGTTATTAGCATTGTTCTCAGACTAAAGCTGAAACACAGCACTGCACCAGCTACTATGAAGGAGAAAAATAACTGCTACAGCTGAACCCAGGACACAAACTTAAAAACTCTTTCTCTCACAAAAGAGAATGTCTTTGCCATTACCTTCTGAATTATTTTAGGATGGTAGAACCTGCCAACCTCTGGTTTAAGGTGCACAACTACCCAACCAAGAATGCAGGAATCCTGTAACCAGGGAAGAACAAAGAAAAAAGAAACTAACTCCTGAACAGATCTGTAAGGATATTCAGAAGACAAGGGGGAGACCAGATTCCAGCTGCAATTTTTTTATCAGACAACAGTAAAATGCAAGACTTTATTGATAACTAAAACCCACTTGTACTTAAGGCAAGAATTTGGCAAAACAGCGTTTAATAGTTACCTTATAAAACATTTGGAATAAACAAACCTTTTAAAGAAATATCCATTAGCTTCAAACTGTTCTCTCAGCATGAACTTCCCTCTGTATTCAATAATAAGTGCATCAGGAGGCAAGTCTTTGGCAGCTTTTAAAATTTTCTTGTTTTTTTGCACGTAGCTCTGTAAAGACATAAGTTAATTCATGAAGTATTTTCTACATTTTTCCCATTACAAATAAGAGATTGTACTTTCACAACTAGTACACAATTCTATATGAAGTAAAACCCCCTACTTTTTGTAATTAAACCTCCAGACTGAACTGATCAAACTGTCCTGTTCCACTACCAATGCAACCAGTTATGAGTTTATATTCAGAGAATACTTTAGCCTGTGTTCTCCAGTACATGGCTGAACACCAATATATTCATGTAGTCACAGTATGTTCTCACTGTATCCCCTAGTGCACCTAACTCTCACCACCACTAGGATCAACTGCTGCCCTGTTTAGTGTAACACTTTCAAAAGGCTTCAATTCCTTCAAAGGAAAACAAAACATGCAGACATAAAAGGAAATTTATGACTCATTCAAGGAAAAACAGAACAGGAAAAATAATAAAATAATCAGAAAAAAAAGAATCCCGAGAGTTTCCAAATTTATTTCCAGATCTTTAGATGAAAGGATGGCTTTTAATTAAAAACCAATACATACCCTGACAATTAGTGAACTCACACCTCTCATAACAATGATCGCCAATCAAAAATGAAGTAGCCTCTATGTAGGCAAAAGGCTCTGTAAGCAGGGATATGCCTCTAAGGAGGGTGTCCCATATGCCATGATGGTCTTTGAGAAAAAGAAGCAAAGATGCTTCCATTAATCTGCTACTGTAACTACTCCTGGAGATTTTTGCTACAAAATGCTAATGTCTGTTACATGGCTTTGATTTTAAGCTGATAAATAACTGATGTTAAGGACAGAAAAGACACTGCACCATTTCTTCATAAACTAGAACTTACAAGATCACAAGAAAAAGAATTGGTGTCAGAATATCACCTACCATTAGAACTAATAAATGAAATTCTATTCTGAGGGCCTGAAAATCCAGAACACCTACCACACTTTAAAAAAATGTGGAAAATTAACATGTTGATACACATACCAGAAAAGAAAAAAAAAAACAAAAAACAAAACAAAAAGCATATATATATATTTTCCAACTTCAGTGCTTCTATATACTCTAACCACTCCTGGTACTTCTCACAGAGCAGACACAACACCAGTGTTTACTGCATTATGTCCACCACAAAAGACAGTCTAAGGACAATGCAACATTCAGGCTCAGATTAACACCTCTGCTATTTTTATGAGAACTGATATGCAAGTATAAACATAACCAGAGGTGACACAGGATGTATGAAAATAAACTACAAATCCTGAAAAGCTGTTAAAACTCTGCTGCTTAGATCTGATGAGACAGGATACAAAAAATGAAAAAATTATCCCCCCTCTTCCCCTTTTTTCTAAGGCATCTAAATGACTATCATAGCACAAACCAGCATGCAGTAACACAACATGGCACAGCTCATTACCTCTACTGGAGGTTTGAACATCAGATTGCTGGTGCTGACTTCTTTTTTGTCATTTCCATTCCCTAATCGCAGAGCTATTTTTTGTGCCTCCCTCTGCACACCCTCACTGTATTGGTTATTATTTGCTTCTTCATAACGATCCATCCATGCCTTGATTTTTGTTTCCCATCCAAAGTTTGAACTGTCAGTAGGATCAATTTCTGGAGCTGAGCCCTAAAAATTAAAGTGGCCAAATATTATAAGGTAAGAAAAAGATATTAAACAAAACACAAAATAAAGGGCAAAGGTATGCCATTGATAATTTTGCATTACTTAAAAGCACTGAGTTGAATACAGTAGCATTACATTTGTCCAGAATTTTATCATTTCCTAAATACCACAGAAGTTGAGGAACACCATTCCCCCTTCAATATAGATTCTAGGTTTTACTGGGCTAAGAATGGAGAGTGACATTGCTTCCTCCCACAACTGCACTGCATCATGAATCTCTGAGTGCAGCAGTTGGAGGGTCAGATCTCCCTGCCTACTCAACTTTTGTGAACTATGCAAATATAGAGAACTCCCACTTCCATCCTATAATAGATCTGATTTTCCCCTTTCAACCTCACAGATCATACTGTATCATTTTTCTGCTTCACATCTAACTAAACTCTCCTAATCCTACACCTACTACATTAAGGATGTGACTCTAATGTTACAGGCTTTGCACAGATCATTCTTCCCCCTTTATGTGCTCCACCCTAAACAATTTTCTTCTGTGGTGCTTCAGATCCTGTTTCACTTTTAAAGAAAGTGCCATTGTACCTTGAGATCTCACAAGCAGCACACAGGCTGCAGTCAACTAATGCATCCTTTTCTATCCATATGAGCAGAGACACTATTAAATATCAATAAAACAGCAAGTGGTTCAGCAATTCAATTTACCTGTTCACATTGATTTTGTGCCTCAAGAGAACTAAACACACAAACAGCATTCAAAACGGTGTGATGAAAACCATGAAAATCCACAATGGAGCCTTACAAACACCATATTCAAACCGCATAAAACAGATTCTCTTCCCCAACGCTGCCTTCACTATTCATGTCACATCTTACACACATGAAGTGTAAATTGTGTTCCACGTATTTTTATATATATATATCAAGGCTGAATAAACTATGGGGAACACTTTGTTTTCACACCATGCATATTTTTTTCTTGCAGAAAATTGAAAGACTGCTAGAACACTTAAATCTTACAAAGCAGATATCCCAATACAAGTCCTTAAACTATGCCAGCACTAGTGAGTAGAGCCCCACCAGATGAATACATGAAAGTATGACAGCAGAACCGCTAGCTTGGCTTTCAAATGAAATATAGCTATTTCATTCTTCTGCTATTTAGAGCTACTACATTCAAGCGAGGTGGGCACTCAACTTTACTCCCTTGCACAGCCCTAATCCCCCCTCTGGCTCTCGAAAACCAAAATTTACACTATATTATTAAAATTAACTTCACAGAACAAAGATGTAGTGCTCATACCTTAATTTACTGTATGTAGTATATTAGTTATCAAGAGTATTTTAGCACTTAATGTACAGCCCCAATTGTGCTTTTGATGCTTCATATTATTTAAGTAATGTACAATTAAGATGTTTACCCAAAACAAAACCGAAACAAAAATCACATTACCTTTACTCGTGAAGATTTCCTGGATCCTTCTCGAAATGCCTGAAACAAAATTAGATACTTATATTCTTCAAAGGAAAGTCAAAATCTCTCCATGGTTTCAAAAACAGCTTTTCAACATGGGCCACTCAAAAAAAAATGCAAAATTACAACAGAAGAAAGCTACGTTGAAATCTCAAGAAGGCAACAGGATACATCTCACAAAGGCTATTTTAAAAACCAATCTGGCATTTGAAGCTAAGTGCATACCGGATGTCAGCGCTGTGGTCCAGGTACCCCTTTCTCCCATATTACAACATGGCTCTCTAAAATTTCAGAATTCATGGTAAAGTAACTGAAATGTTATTTATGGAACAGCCCATATTTATCAGGTAAACCTGTAAATAGCCCACATCCTTCACTACACTATTTGTGGAAAGAGGGGAAAGGGAAGCAGGTGTCACGTCCTATTAATTTTTTAAAGAAGTCTGCCATTTTACAACAGAATCTTCTTTAGATCATCTCACACAATGCTGGGAGTTAGCAGAAGAATACATTGTAGTGAATTTGTAATTCAGAACCATTCATCCGAAAGAAACATTTTACTCAACATTTCCAAGGAAGTACCAGTAACTAATTCTGACTTAAAGTTTTAAAGG
This sequence comes from Melopsittacus undulatus, assembly GCF_012275295.1. Lineage (NCBI taxonomy): Eukaryota > Metazoa > Chordata > Aves > Psittaciformes > Psittaculidae > Melopsittacus > Melopsittacus undulatus. The sequence goes on from NC_047531.1 coordinate 28,872,287, forward strand.
TCAAAATTCTCATCCAAGCCAGTGAAAGTGAACGGCAGAAAGCAACTGCACTGTACTTCTTCACATGTATTACATTTGTCTTCATGTATTGTTTACACCTGTACCTAAACAGTACAATGTCAGTATCCTGTTTACCAAAGGAGTTTAGTGGCTAACTTTCTGACAGCACACTTCCACACAGTTTCAACTCAAATAAATGGACATGAAGTCACACTAGGAAAACAGACAGCAGATGTTCCCGAACTGCAAACCGCCACAACTGAGGAGACGTTCAGACACAAAATTATTCTTTGACTATTCAAAGCTTGTTCTGCCTCACCTCCAACTACATCAAGTGGTCCACTAAATGCAATTCCTCCTTTGAATTCTGCCTGAGCTACAAAATTAACTTCCATGGCTTGTACATATTAACTCAATGAATTAAGGGCAGGGGAGGCAGGAAGATTTATCACTTACTGAAGAGTATTACATTTCAAGCTAAACCCACATTGTTAAATATTATTAGTAATAATAGCCTGATTTTTAAAACCAGTCTCTCTTGGTAAAAGCTGTCAAGATAGAATTTATAACATTTAGACTTATAAAAATAGAAACCACGTTCACTTACTTTTTTACATTTTGCTATGTTCTGTTCTTTCTCTCCACTTTTTTTTCTTTTCTTATCATTGACTTTTGTAACTCTTGTAGCAGTTAAAGTAATTGTAGTTGGTGTATGCTGAAAAGCAGTATACAGTTCCACAGGAACCTCATCACCACTCTCTGTTGCACTGGTATCCCCATCTTTAAAACAAAGAATATTCTGTAAAGAATCATACTGTGGAAAGAACATTCACTCGTTCCTCTACACCTGCTTTTGAAAAACAAAACTGGGTACTGACAAAGGCTTCAAGCACTCACATGTAAAATCCACCAACAGTTGCAACAGCAAGAAAATGAATGGCCAATGAGAAGCTGGTAATTAACAGATGTTTGTAATACCAGGTACAAAAGGTACTACATTAATTCCTTTCTTTGAATGAAGTTATATTATCATATTCCAGCATAATTAAAATCAGAGCAAAAATGGAAAAACATCTGTTTGTTAACTCATTCACTTCTATATAGCTTTTACTTATAATATGGCTGTAGGATTCTCTCAGATGACTGTATTCTAGAGGGGATTAGATTAAAATTAATGACAGCCCCGCATTTCTTGTGAAGCCCCATTAATCACTCATGTGTTAAGTTGTAATCAACAATTTCAGCTGCAATTTGCGGCGTCAAGTGCCTTTTTCAGGATAAATATGTAGACTTAGCCCAAAGCTTTCTCTACTCAAAATCCCCTAACAGTAACACCCTGCTACTCAGGGAAGAGAAATGGGAAGTTTATTTGTTAAAACAAGAGCATAAACACACTGACATGCGTTTTCTTTGTGCTGTGTGCCCACAGACCTAAAAACCAAAGCCTTAAATTCAGCATACATCAGCATTTATGTCAGACAAATACATTTCCTGACCTGAAACGGGATTACCCTAGTTCTGTCAAGATGAAAGGCTGTGAAGTTGGGGAGGCTTTGAAGAGAGATCATGCACAAGATAGGAGACTGGTGTTCACATGTGCACAGTACAGACTTCCCACATTTTAGCAGCTTTCCTAAATATTTCCCTCCAGTAAACGTATTTCACACTAAGCAAGACTTTCTGAAACCGCACAGAAGGCAGCTTTACAAATATTTAAAGTGAGAGCACATTCCTTCTGAGCTCAGAAGGATGTTGCCTTAATCAGTGCCCTCAACAGTCCTAATTCTTGAAACCTTCTTTACTAAATAAAGAACTCCAGCTACTGGTTACTCTGGATTTTTCTTGGTCACAACATTCCTTACCAGGATTCTTCTGCACATAATAAGCAATCCAATTTTACCATCTTGGTTGTTGTTTTGAACAATTTATTAGGCACATAATTATACTTTATATATCAGCAAGGAATGATGTTTTCTGAATGTTTACATCTCTGCTCAGACTAGCATCAAAACACACACACAGAAAAAACAGCTAATCGAAAAAGAATGAACAGCAGAATAACCAAAGACTGAGAAATGAAAACCCAAAGCCCTCTTGAAATTGTCAATGTTTATAGTCCATACCCTAGTGTCTACAAAATCACTGTCCCAGCCAAACACCTCTATGCCCTAGACCCCACAAAATACTGCCTTCTATAGGGAAGCAACATTTCAATGTTGTCTACCACACTGTGCCTTAACTTACTGGGAAGACTAATTACCTCAACCAAACATATAATTACATAGAGTTGTTTTGAGACACTCCTTTCCTTCCCAACCTACATAACCTGCTTTCACTTTGAAGAGCCCTGGTAAAGCACACTAAGGGAAGATTTTGCATCTTGGAAGGCGAGATACCAAGTCTCTAAATTTCACAAGAAGTTATGGGCCCAGACTCATTTTACCATAAGTAGCGATTTCATCAGCACTGATTTCAAGACCAGACAGCTTGACACAACATCCTTGAACAAGCTATGCGTTTAGATACTGTATCTAAAAAAAAACCAACAAAAAACAACCAACCAAAAAAGCAGACAACAAAAGCAAAAAAACACCCAAACAACAATCGCACAACAACAACAACAAAAAAACACAACAACCAATCAAAAAACAAACCCAAACTATTCAGGCTATAATAGAGTAGGGGCTTCACAAACGTGCTCATTCCACTGAACCTCAGTAAGCACAGTAAGCTGCATCAGAATTGCACTTTTATACCTGAACAAGAAGACAAGCACCACCACATACAACCACAGGCCCCAGAACAATAGATCAGAAAGTGCTGCCAGGAAAAAAGGTGAGGTGGTTAAGCATAAAAGTTTAAGACTCTTACCCAATTTCCTATCGTGAATTGTTCACTTAAAGGCTCTTCTCTAAAGGCAAACCGACCTACTACTTGCTCCTGCCTGTTTAGCTTTTGATACAAGATGGCTAAACCTGCAACTATTTAGACAATTTTACAATAAAAACTATTCTCGTATCTAAATGATAAACCCTATTTTACGTAAGTCTATAGAAAAAAAAAGCCCTATATAAATACATGCCTTCTGTAACAGCATCCAAATAATGCAATCAAAACCTTTAATCAAACACCTGTAACTTACTACTAAATTACAAGTAACAGTCTTTTTCTACTGAAAACTTAAATTGGATACACTCAAAATAATGCTATTTTCACTTTTCCTACTTGAATCATCTATGAAAATTGGCCAATTTTACTAACGTCTCCTGGTAGACAGTTCATGCCCAGAATTACTGTAATTCTGACTGAACTAGGTAATATCAGTCAATATTTAAAAAGTACATTTAGCCAAGCAAATGTATTGGCTAAATTATAATTAACTAGAGATGCAAGCATACATTCAAGCTACTGTATTAGAAGCCACAGAGATAGGATTTGAAAGTAATAAATGTTAAGTTTAGGAGGATGACTATCTCCTAAATTATGATTTTTGTAACAGAGCTTCAAAGTATCAGCTGTCAGTCAAGAAATCCACAATATTTTGGTGATGGCTGGACAGAACTCCTGACAAGTTAAGCTGCCCGAGTTCTGAAATTTTATAAATGGTAGGAGAGCTCACTTCATACAATATAGACATCAAAACAGATACATGCACTACACACCTCGCCTTGTTATCAAAAGCCAAAAACCCCTCAAAACATCATCTAACTGTATTGTCCCAGTTTAGCAATTTTTTCTCATTGTCATACTCAAAAACATACCAACACACACACACAAATCTACAACAAACCAAGGAGAAGTGCACCCCTCTCAAAATTGTGCTATTGTTCTGAATCTCAGTTATGTAATTCTCAGAGCCAGGAATATCACCTGCAGTGGAATAGTTTTAAGAGGATAGTATAGTCTATACTATGAAGGAAAAGAACGACAGGGATGAGAAAAAGAATTTTTTCATAAGGAAAACAGACTTTGTAACCCTCTCATCACAGAAGCCTGAACATTTTCCATCTTATCTTCAGTAATTTACTCAAAGTTGTCTGACTATTATAAAAGTCACATTTCATTATTGTGAAACTTTAACAATGTTCAAACAGATCAAATTATTCCACAATCATAAGAAAAAAAGGTAGTAGCAACAACCTTTAACAAAACACACGAACTGCAACAACTCTGCTTGAATGTTATCACAGTAACGATAAAGCCAAGTAAAAGATTCACCAAACTTTGTATGCAGAAGGCTATCAAAATTGAAGGAACAATGTATATATGCTTTGAAGTCTATACAGTTGATACACAAATACAAAAACTTTAAAGCTTTACTCACCTGACATATTTTCTCTTTTCCTTCGTTGCAACAGCACTGCCCTTTCTTTATCTAAACTCCTGAAATTAACAATAAGTTCACACTTATACATCATTTCACACTTATCCATCAATACATCTAAGTATTGAAACAGACCTTTCTATAGTTAGCATTTCCATTAACTACTGCAGAATAAGCAGCAAACAAGGTGAATGTTTAGATACTTAGAAAAACTAGGTTGTGCACTGTTCCATTCCATTTTAATGCAAAGCAAGTTCAAGTATCCAAATCACTTGAATGCAAAATGAAACTCAACAGCTCACAAGAAAGAATGGCAGTTGGCCCATAGATTACAGCTAAGCATTGCACTGTTTTCCTGCAGATTCTTCAAAACAAGGTTCAAACCTCTTCAAAATAAGGTTCAAACTATTTCACAGAAATAAAAGAATCATTTATTGGTAATTAAAATGTTCTGAACACACATCTTATATTCACTGTTTAATTAATAATCTGCAACATAAGTTAGCAGGTAGCATTTTATATTTTATACTTTACATCACAGGGCAACTATGATGACTACCACACAAAATGCCCCCCCTGTTACGACATATGACATTTGAGGAGGGAGCATACAAATAATCATTCCAGAGCAAGAAATCCTCCAAGTGAGCACTGCAGCATATTAAAATGGGGCTGTTAAAATCAAAGACACTAAGAAATATGAGTTCTTAACATATGACAGTCATGAAATGAAATATAGAATGGGTTATCTATGTATTAGCCTAACATAGGATCCTGGAATTACTGGGGTTTTGATAAGCTTTTCAAGCGTTTATCCCTGCTGCCTAGGGAAGTGAAACAAGCTGTTGGGAACAAGAGAATGGAGATTGGTAAAATCAACTACATGAGAAATGTAGCCCCTTTAACTAGAATTTTCAGGATTATATTACATGGTCTGTGTTTATTTGCTGGTTGTTCTAGTACCTCCTTTTTTCATAGCCTTTACTCAATCTAGTAATTTAAGAGTTCAAAATCATCCAAACTACTCACCTTGGTTGACAACGTTCACACAGATATATGTCAGGAATATGCTGCCTGTCAATCCCCATGCAGTCAATGTGCTGCCAGACACTTAAAATTAAAAAAGAACAAAAAATCACCTTTATTTTAAGCACAATTTTTAGAATTGTGTGGATAATACACACACACATGAAAACAAACAGTGCAAGCCATTCTTTTTTTTATCATGATCTTTACTCAGACTGAATACTGCCTAAAACTACACATCTCAACCACTGTTTTCGCCATCATTCTGCTAGCTGATTTTCTATTCCACTGATCACTGCAATTCCAATCTTGTGGCTTTCTCCCGGTGTCTCTCTGCTTCTTTAGACTCACTTTCCCTCTTGGAAATCTTTCTCTAACACTGGAAATACAAAATGGTATATTATCACAACAGAGGAAAAGATAAGAGACAAACACGCTCAGCAACAAGACTTATGCTCTATGCTGTAAGAGTTTCATTTTTAAATAAAAAGATTCCATTTGCTTTCATAAATATATACTTAATATATTTATTTTTCTTTTATATATGCACAAATACTTTTATTTATTTATATATATATTAATGCAAAATATGAATACATGCTTTTATACACACATTCCACATGACTGGTAGCACTGTTGTGTAGCACAGGAAGAGCTTTAACTGCTTCCCACAGTCAGGGAAGAGAGGCTTTCTTGCTAGAATGCAGGCTAACCTAGGACAGACAGACTTTATGCTCATCCCCACACTGCTAGGAAGAACTGGGACATAACAATCACTGTTATCTTGCTACTTGTGAATTTATCACAACTCTCTCCAACTCCTCATGGAGAATCTCTTCTTCAGAAGAAGCAAATACTACCTAACTGGTGATTGTCTGCAGCTCCACTACTGAAAGAATATATTAATACATTTCAGAATAAAGGTTATCAGAAGCAAGTACCATCAAAAATTAGCAACAAGTTCATTATGTAAGCACACAGAAGAATGGAACTCAAATTATTGTTTTAATTAGATAACAGTCAGTTTAGAAATACACAATGATCTAATAAATTCAGTAGCATTCATTAAGCATACTGAATATAAAAATACAGGGTAATACTGAGTAACTGCAGAAACAGCAGGTTTGTCTTCTCCTATTAAAAACATCAGCTCTAAAATCTTCTAAGACAATTTTTCTGAGTCCAAGTATTTAATAGCACCTATTTATTTACTATGATCAAGGAGGTGCTTAAGCACAAACACAGAAATTAAATGTTTAAAATTCAGCTTCTCCAAGAAGAATCCAGGTTAGCCTTTTCACAGCTATGAAAATGCTTAAAACTGCGTCCTTTGAAAATAAAGAATTCCTATTACAAAGATCATGCATAGAGAAACCAGTATTTGAGAAGTTTCTTTCAGCTTATTTTGCATTCTGCAAGTTACTTGATTCACATATACATAATTTACCAAGATGCTTTACTGCTCAGTGCATGCAGATTAGGAACTAATCCCTAGGTCTTCATTTCATGATATTAATAACTTGAACAAAACAAAGATTTTTTTTGGGGGGGGAGAAATACCTTTATTAAGCAGCAATGCACAAGAAAAGACACAAACATTAGTTTTTTTAAGTAATTTCTACCTTTTAAATTATTTTAATATCTATTACCTGCATTTGTCACAACAGATCATATATCCGTCATCATGTGTAAAGCCACAAATGCATCTGGTAATATCAGTTCCATAGCTTCCATCCTCTGACGTACTGATGGTGGTAGCACTGGAGGTTTCATCAAAGTTGGGAGTGGTAAATATGCCTACTTCATTCTTGCTTATAAGCACTGATGGAGGAGGAGAAGCTGGAGGTGTTGGAGGTGGCCGAGCACCATAGTTATGGTCCTAGATTTTTGTGGAGAAGTAAGTTATAGCTCTTAAAATGTTCATACACTGAAGGTTATTTAAGCCAAAGTAAGAATTCACTTTGTAAAAGACTTCAGAGACTTATTTTTTAGTTAAGTTTAAAATTGTTTCTGCCACTGCTCATGCTTGTTTTCTACCTTCTCAACTATGCTTTACATGTAAGTGCATCACGTTCTGTATTCCGTTTCTAATCAACCATCTTTAGTCAACCTACCCAACTCCCAGTAAGATATAAAAATGTCAACGTGAATCAGAGTTTTTTCAGTTAAGAACAGCACATTTTACATAATCTATTTTTTACAGAATACTTAGCATGAAACTTACTGCATAGGGCAAACCAATGTAACTGTGTGAATGCGAGCTGCTGGTATACAACTGGTGCGGGTAACTGTTCGATTTTTCAACTACCACAGGGCTAGCTTCTACAGATTCTGGTCTGCAAGGCAAAAGACAGAAGAAAAAATAAATGCAATTAATATGTCATTTACATTAACAGATTAAAGGTCCTTGTTGCACAACTTCTGATTAATTTCCTGCTGTTTAAAGGAGCATACAAAGGGGGATGGGGTGGAATGACAGAGCCACAGCAGCTCCCTCACTCAAAAAAAATAAAGGGTGGTAGCAGAGGGGAACCAAACACTAACTTAAAATAAGCTTCCAGAGCAGCAGAGAATTTATACCTCTTTAGAGCAACAAAATTTTTCTCTCAAAAAAGTGCATGCTGAATCACACAACATAACCTGCAAATCTGGGACAGAAAAGCATGTTACACACTTCGTCAAGGAGTCATCAGGATGTATGCCCACACCTGGAGAGTTGTAACAGAAGCTGCAGAAACGACTACAGTTTAATTATGTCAAAAGATAGAAGCTGAGATGCAACTGCAAACTCTCACAGGCCTACACCACCATCAGTACTATTCAGTTCTGCGATGACATCTAGTGGCAGCATTACTGCACCCCCACAAGCATCCATACAGACCAAGGCAGGAGGGTGCGGTTTTTGTAAACACAAATCATAAGTAGGGCAAACCTATGTAAAAAGGCAGCTTCCAGATTTAGCTTGAAATAGAAAAAAAAAAGAAGAAATTGCGAGAGAGGGTTTGGGAGTGAAAAGCAGCACCTTTAATAGGCAAACTATGGTTTATATGCACTAAACTACAACAGGAAAGACAAAAAGGCATACTAAAATAGATCTTTCTGAGCACAAGAAATTATACTTTATTACCCTTCCTCAGCAGTTACATTCATATGTACACACATGCAAGCATTTATATAGACACTATCATGATGGAGGCACTTTCAGTCAGTAACTTGCAGCTTTTTCACTGCAGCATATGATTTAATCACACCAGGACAAGCTTCAAGTGAACTTAGTTATCTAAATATGCTGGGTTTGGTTGGGTTTTAGGTTTGTAGGTTTTTTGTTTCGTTTTTTTTTGTTGTTGTTGTTTTTGGGTTTTTTTTCCAGTTGGTTAGTTTTGGGAGATTTTGGTTGGGCTGGTTTTTGTTTTGTTTTTTTTTTCCTTGAAAGGCAGGACAAAATATCAATATACTACATGACCAAATTGAAGTCATCACCCAGTACTGTTTTAACTATTATTTCTTTCAAGTTTCTACAATCAAAAGAGAAAAAAAAATACTTTTTTCTAAACCATTACTGTCTAAGAGTCCCCAGGCTCCATTTTTTCAGGGAGTGAGGAAACATGTCAGTGCACAATCATGTTAAGTACTGACATCAGAAATACAACTTCTGACTAGCATGAGTTAAAACCCAACTCTGACAACACTTGCCCTTCATTACCAACCCAGAAAAATCCTCATTTACTCTCTTACAGCACTCCTGAACTTGAAAATTATTTTATTCAGAATTTGTTGGAATTATCTTCTAGAAGCAGCTCAGACTTTGCCAGGTTTAAACCCGTGACTTTAAAAAAAAAAACAAAACCCAAAAAAACAACCCAACCTAAACCCCCCCAAAACACTCAAACAACAGAACAATCGAACCACCAGATGTAAGCTGGAAAAGCTGTGCCTTTCCAAGAGATTTGCCTTTACCTATTTGCTGACATAATGAATTTGTGCAGCACTCATACACCATTAATATCATCTGGTTAATCCTTCTGCTGATCTAGCCAACCAAAATGCCCACGAACGAGTCACTACCCACTCATCCATCACAGCTAGGGCAGAAATTATCTTTCTCCAGTTCAAGATGGTCTTGAACACTGTATTTCTTCTACTGCCACTCTTCAACATTTATTCAATGGGACAAAGGGCTGCACAATTACTCTTACCCGCTATGCATTCAATACTCAACACAGGTCCTGTTTGCATCAGTATATGGAAAATACTCGGCTTTCAGAGCAGGAAGTGGGGAATTCAGGTACTATCCATCCTTCAGCAATGCGACAATTAATACAGGAGAGTTTCCTTCATTAAAATCAAGCATTACCATGACCTAAATACCAGCTATTTCAACACAGGAGCATTCAGTGAAAGCTACCAGAATGGAAATGTGCTAAAAAAAAAAAAAAAAAAAAAAAGGAGTGCTCTGACTGACTACAAATATTAAAAAGGCATTCTAAATCTCTTTCAAAATAGGAGGCAAGACTATACACCCGACTCCCTAAAACCATTTCTTCCCACTCTGGCAATTTATAAACCACTTAAGAGAACTAAGTTTAATATTTAGAGGCATAACAGTTGTGAGAAGCAGATGCACCAAGCTTCCAAAAACAAAATAAGGAAAACAAACACATTAATTTCCAGCTATTTTAATACTCATTAACTAGATTCAGAGCACAGGGTTAAAAAAGGAAAAAGCACTGCTTTACCTGAGCAAGGAAAGCCAGTAAGAGGGTGGGAGATAATAAGGTGAGACAAAGGAAATTTACTAGGAGTTCTAACTTAAATACAAAATTAGAGTAAAACCAGCTTTCAGCAAATGTTTTTCAAATGCTTATCATGGGGGGCCACTGATACTTCTCTGAATTATAACAGATGCTCACCAGAGCTTTGAAGATACCTGTTATTGTCCCATTTATCCACTCAAATGCTAGACTGGGGTAGAAAACAGTGGGGAGGAGACAGATATTGGAAGGAGGTGGGGGAGCATTCACTGAAGCTAAAAATTAATCATTGTAGGCTTCCACTGCAGTCAGGAGAAAAGCAATATTCACCCCATAAGCAGCACAGAATGAGTATAATTTCTCCACAGAAGACGACAACCTTCTGACTTTGGCAGGCAGGTCTGCCAACACTTTAACATGCCCTTCACCAAATTCCTTGTTACACCTCTTCTACCCATCATGCACATGACCCTCATCCTAAACAGCAAACACAGCCTTGATATTATTGTTTGTCCAGAGAACAAGGCCTTCTTAAACAAGTTTCTCAGAACTGTAGAGCTTTGGGAAGGAGTACCTCTTGGTAAAATATTTACTTGTACAGACGATTCAAGCATGAAACATGACTCAATTTAAAATCAATTTAAAATATTATTTTTACTCAAATAGCAGGGCTCAAGTAGCAAGGTATTAACTACTGTACTAGAGACACCCACCCTAATCTTACCCATTGGCATTTTTATGGGCATCCCAAGCAGCTAGTTTTTGGGAAGAAAACGTGTAAGCATTCAGATCTAAATGAACACTAGGAGCTTACCCTTGCTTTAATTTCTGAACATAAGCCGGTTCTGTAACACTGATGTACTAACCTTGGCAATCTTCTGAGTATACCACATTTTTCAACTTAAACAGTAGCACCTTTAGTGGTTAACTATCGGAGATACTGATGGTATTTTTAGTTTTCATCAAAACTAATGTTTGCATTACCATATATTTGAATTGTAAACTAAAACCGTAATATTATGCACTAAAATTAACATATATTACCATGACAAACTGACCATGGCATTTTGCTAAAATTCATGTATTTTTTTAAATGTTCTGGTAATTCAAAATGGTGCAAAATATTCACAAGCAACTAAATAAAAAGCATCAGAAGAAAAGCTTTCCTCATGCTCCTGGACTGCAATGATTTAAGACATTCCTGTAACTTGATAACAGAAACACAGTATTGTCTCAGATGAATTTAAAAAAGCAAAGCTACGCATATTTTAACCCCCCCTCAAATAATTTTCCATCTGCAAATGAAATAATTCATGTTCTGGGTCATTTCCTACCGTTCATATTCGTATGATGCAAACTGAAGATATTCTGCATGTTGCCAGCAGATGGCATTAGCGAAAAATTAAATAAGCAACATGAGATCAGATGGTTCACAAAATTTCTACATGTGCACAGTTATATCAAAAGATCAACTATCAACCATTCTGAGTGCTAGTCATTCTTCTTTAAAAAGTCCTGTCTCCCCATCCATACCTTTTAAATACTGTTTTGCTTCTGACCATGTAATAATAAAAAGAAAACAGGTTTTGATAACATCTGAAATACAGTTAGTCCTTTAGAATCTGGGGCCATCAACCACTTGTATACAAATGTAGATATTCAAATGGGAATGAAATACCTCAATAAAGCTAAAATCTTCTAAGGGAGGTGTGTATGCCAGCTTTCAGGTAGCAGTACTTCCTGCAAGTGTCAAAATTCCAGATGAAACCTCTTGCTCCAGCAGGATCAATCTGCCACACTACAGTTTCACAGGTCTAATTGTCAAGGTTTGTTTTCCCTTTGCACCAGCACATGTGAGCAGTATTTGGCTGAAGATCAGCTCAAATAAAGGAATGTAATGTATTTTTTCTGAAAACCAGTATTTCCTATTTCTGATGGGCTTCACTACCTGGACAACAAAGACTGAGCACCATCTTCTCTGCCAGACTGGGTTCTGCTACCTTCAGCATTTTGTAGCAGGCCCTGCAAGTACAGACTGGCCTGATACTTCTAGCAAGTGGCAAGCTTCCCACTGTCCTGAAATATATATTAAAACAAGTAAATCCTTGTTTCAGCAACAGTCAAGGGATGACAGGTTTTCATTTATTGAAGACTGCAGCAGTAGAGCAGTACCATAAATGGCACTTCACTATGTGTAGCTTATGCTCTCAACTAGACTAATATTCTTTTAAGCCAGGAAGTACATTTCAAATCTTCCCAAATAGCTGGCTCTGCTTACTGTTACAGTGTCTTTAACAGTAAGAAGTCACATATATTCATCTTTCATTTCCTTTAAACAGGGGAAGTTTAGACTGGAGATAAGGAAGAAGTTCTTTACTGTTAGGGTGGTGAAGCACTGGAATGGGTTGCCCAAGGAAGTTGTGAATGCTCCGTCCCTAGCAGTGCACAAGACCAAATTGGACAGAGCCTTGGGCAACATGGTTTGGTGTAAGGTGTCCCTGCCCATAGCAGGGGGGGTGGAGCTAGATGATCTTAAGGTCCTTCCCAACCCTAGCTATTCTCTAAGTAAAAGCAAATTATGTACATGTTCTGACTACTGTGGCACTACAAAGACAAATGCACCACTGGAGAGCTCACTTAGGTACAAGTTAACATAAGAGACAGAACATTTCACTAATTCAATGATCTTAAGGTCCTTTCTAACCCTAACTATTCCATGATTCTCAAGGTGTTCAAACCTTTTAATGAGTTAATTCTCCACATAGCTATTTGCTATGATAATGAAATTAATATGTGAAACTACATAATCGCATAAACTATCCACCTTTTTAATAGGCTTATACCTTAGAGTGAAGCGTAAGGAAGAATCTGTAGGCGCTAAGAGACTACCCTAAACTATTTTCCTAGGCTCCTTCTTCTACCTAATCAGGTTTGCCACTCCCCCATTCCTGTGTTTGCTCATGCTTCAGCAACTGATGAAGCAATATCAAACCCGTCAGTCACAGTGAAGAAATTCCAACTCCTCCCTTTTCAGAAAACCCCAGAACTTGCTCAAAGACAATTTATAATCACTATCAATACAATGTACATCCAACTTGCTATTCTCTGGCAGAAAATGTACAAAACACATACAAATCACATCCATGGTGACAGAAGAGGTTTACAACTGTGTAAGATGGTAGGTCAGAGAGACACCCTTGTGTCACACTTCAGACAGTGACACGGCTTTTAAACGAGTGTAAGTCGATTCACACAACTACACATTTTTCAGCATTAAGTAATGCAGAGATGACAAGAATTAATCTAATTGCTAACAGTCACTTAACATCTGAAAAAAAAAAGTAGCTTCTAACTGGGCTGCCATGCTGCAATATCAAGCAAACACCACACTGAGAACTCTATCTTGTTTATGCTAACAACTATATTTATTTTAATTTCAGCATAGCATTCTGTGTGTGTAAGGAATGTCAGCAACCTTGGGAATCATGACCTTCTCTAAACATAGAAGAAAACCACAGAAAAAGATAATGAAGAGAGAGCTGTGAATGGGTCACTCAAGGTAAAAAACTTTCTGCAAAGAAACTAGTGCTCATGATACAAGAGATGAACAGAACAGCTTTAGAAGTTTTATGTGACAAGAAGCTTTAAACTGCATATTCTTGGTTTTCTTCAGATGAGAGAAACATCCTTTTAAAAAGCTGCTCAAGAGTTCTGCTTGCAGTGCATAATGCTTTAGTTTTGAAGGAAAGCCGTTAGCCTCATAAACAGAGTAGTATTACTTAGCCCACTCTCAAAGAGAATGAGGTATTAAAATTTTAGTTATTTATTGCACCTGTTAAATGAATGACCATTTTAGGAAGCATATTTCCTATTTCTGAAAGATTTTAAGCATGTATGTAAAGGAAGTCTAATCCATTGTTTCAGCTTCTGAAACAAGCAAATGCATTTTTGTGGTAACCCAAGATAAGGAGAATCTTTAACATTACTATACAAAGGCCCTGAGTAAGGCAGAGTACCAGCATCTCAAGTGGTTAAAAAACAGAACAAAAAAAACCCAACCCAAACATACTAAAACTCAATTTAACGTATGATCAATTTAGTATTTTAATAGATGTAAGAAACAAAGTGGTGTGCTTTTTCTGCATGCATATGCAAAGAAGTACAGAAAATTAACCGTGGATTACACAAATTCTTTTTATAGTATTTTTTGACACCTATCTCTTCCAAAAACACTCACCTGTCATATATTCTACTAATACAAAAGCAACAGAGAAAATAAAACAAAAACCAAACAAACCCCACAAACAAAAAAACAATCAAAACCAGATACTATTCTGAAATGTACAGGGCTCAATAAGGCAAGGTACCTATGTGCAGTGATGAAAGTACACCACCACCTCGGTCTTTTACGTCTTCAACAGTCAAGTTATCCAAAATGCTATTTCTCTTCTCGTAACATTCCACAGATAAGTCAGTAATGTACACAAAGGTGTTCGACAGGAAAAATCTCCAGTCAGAGATCAACAATACCTAAGTCCTAGCCTATCCATACTCTAGAGATTCAGACAGTACTAGAGAGAAAAACACAACACAAAAAAACAACCCCCCAGAAACACTAACAACTCCTTGCCAAAACAAACAAAACCCTACAACTTCCCCTCAAAACCCCCTAATCCCAGAAATTCACCACACTTATTTCATGTAAAGAAGGTTTCCTGAATTCAGGATTTCATTAGCTCTTTGTAATCCTTAATAACCAATCACTAACTTCAATTATTAACAAGTAAATTTCTACTAACTTTTCAACATAAAAATTTGGGAAAAACATAGTATTAGACAATTCAGCTAAGCAAAGTATTTTAAGTATGAAAAGCAAGTGAGGTAGTATCTATATTTCTTTGTCTGATAAGCAAGGAAAATACGCATCTGTAGAACACTTTGGCTTCTCTGCTCCTCCTGAGGAGTAACAAACTGACTAAATTAGTAACTGTCATTTTATTCTTAAATAATCTAAGATTCAGTAAAACTAAGGAGACACCTAAAGCTTCTCTTTCACCTGCATGCAAAAAAGTACAGCAGCAGCAGAAGAAAAGAAATATTAAGAAAACTTACAACTTATCTTCACATACTTACTCTGAGCCTGCAGCCATTTCCAAATAAGAAGTATCTGCTGTGTCAACCCCCAACGGGATCACTATGCTCATGACGTTCGTTTCTGATAAATTCGATTACTACGGAGTCCTATGCATTGGTATCCAAAACACTGGGGCATGCCAGCCACAGTGCTCATTGCAAACATCTAAGTGCATCCACAAACCCTGTTAAAATAAAAACAATGAAAGAAAGCAGAAGATTGAGTCAGTTCGCTTTAAAGCCAGGACATTTTACTTCACATGTTTTTTAACAAAATAATCACTTTTATCTGTCACAATGATCTCACCAGTTTTATTTTACACAAGCAAAAGGAAAACATTCTATCTTCTTCAAAAGTTAACTTCAAATACACTTAAGAGCTTGATGATCTTAAAGATTGAACTTAATATTACAAACTGACAAAAAAAAAATTTAGTGAATGAAAGAAAATAAAATCATCACATTAACCGAGGTGACAAAGACTCACTTTATGGCAGACTCACTGAATGCAAAGTACATTTGCTTACTGCTCTGTGCTGACAGAGCCTAGTTGCTATACCTTTCAATAGAAACCTGGTTACAGAATTTTTCAAGTATTTCTTAGCATTGTTCACTTTTGTTTTGCACTTAGAAACAACAAAATAAAGAAAAAAAACAAAGAAACCCACACAACTTTAAGTCCTAATACCAAGGATTTCAAAAGAAACAATGTCATAACTTCCATTCAGTATTTTTTAAAAACCAAAATCATTCTAATGATTCGCAATAGTAACAGAAAACAACTTCCATCCCATTTTAATAGAACATCATCAGAAGATACTATACCCACTGGGTGCCACTGCTAGAAGTGGTTTTTTTTAAAGTAGTAAACTGAAAAGCATCCGTAGCAGCTTTTGATTGTAGAGCAAAGCTGCAATTCACTTGACTGTCAAAAGCGAACACAACAATCCTACCTCTATGCCAGTTACTCCTTGTCTCTCACTCATCGAGCAGGAGAGAACACCCAACCAAGTCTAAGAGAGATATACACAGCATCTCAGCTGTCCCTATTCACAGACTGGTAAACTAATGCACCTTTATAGACTAATCCACAAGTTACTAAGCAATTGAAGCAGAATATCCCCAAACTTCAATAGCTGCATAATGCGCAAATGCAAACTCCTCCCAGAACGTCAGAATTTCAAGAACACAGACCACTCTGCAATGAAGCACATACAGTGCCTAAGAAATACACTTCTTCCATCTGACAAAGCATAGTATCTTAGCTGAAGTTTCCAAAAGCCCAGCAGTTTTGAAATTAACATATCTTAACACACTCATCCTTGCAAAACACTAGATTGCCAAGAAAAAAAAACACCTAACAAGCCTGCAGTGAAAAATGGGGCACTTACAAAAGGGAAATTAGACAAGCATTGTGGACTTAAATCTGAATTTGTGTCTTTTTTTGGTAAAGTCAGTATCTTCAGGATGATGCAGTAGCATCTACAAGGCATCTCTAAGGTACAAGCTTGCAGCAAGTCATCTAACTTCTTAAAATTTATGTCACTATTGAAGCTTAAAAAATTAACATCAAGCATCTTGGCATGCTCTGAAGTGCCTAAACCTCATTCTCCCTCTAGACAGCAGAAGTTCTGTCTTGGTCCCATTACACAAGTCACCAAATACAATCAACTGGAAAGTAATGAGGCCATTGGGTTATCTCATTTTTCTCATTTAAACACTGAGCATTTTCCTATCAGATACCACAAATGTCAAATTGTGTCATCAGCTACACATAAAGTTAAGGGGAAATCACGCAATTTTCAAGAATATGCAGGAAGAAAAGTCTGTTAAGCCAAAAGCAGGTATAGTATATTATTAGTAGCAAACATAAAAGAAATCACAAGCACCTGTTTACAATTTAAGTGATCACCCATTCTGACACCACAGTTTACTCAGAATAGATCCCTGAATACCCTCATCTACAGCTTACAGAGAACATCAACTTACCATTCTGCTCTCCTAAAAAAGTAGAAAAATTATATTAATGCCTACCCCAATAACTGAAAGGAAATCATCGTCTTAGACCACCACATTATCACAGGTTAAGGGTTGTTCCAATGCCATCTGCACCTCCGCTAAATAAATCATCACCGTAACAGACTTTATACTTGCTATTACATAAATCTGAAAATCAGTTTTTATGTGTTCCCAAGTAGGTCTAAAAGCCATCATGGACATCACTGCTGGGACCATGACCCTCACTTAAGATGTTTCTCGCACTTAAAACTGATTTTGGTGGTGGAAATTTTTTTCTAATTGAATGTTCTTCAAACACTTCTGACCAGGTAAAGTAACAATTGGAAATTAATGTAGGAAAAAATGCCTGGGAGGCTGATGGAAGTGAAGAATCTGCCTTAGACAGCTGCCTCACAGGCTATGACATCTGCAAACCTATGTAAGTAAGACTACCCGGTATATTCAAGTGGCCTTCACTGTCAACACAGAAAGATGTGGTTACCAAATCTGAGAATCACGTGAAATTTGTTTGGATCTTTTAAGTAATGTGGAGGAAAAGAACAGCACTGTGTGTACGTTTTTAGAGCTGTGTATAGACAGAAAATTAATAGCTAATGTATGGCATAAATAATGCCATAATCTCTGACCAAGCAAATGCATCACCACTCTTGTACAGAAGGAAAAAAAAAAGGGAAGGGATACAAAGCCAAGATAAACTTCTTCTTCCCGCAAGCAACTGAAATATGACATTAAGCCTTAGTCAGAATTCACTCAAAAATTCTGAGACTAATCTATACAGAATAAAATCAGAAACTTGAATTAGAATTTATTTTGCCAAACAGTGTTAAAGAGAAGTTGCTTCAAATAAAAGGAAGCAGAATATGATTTTAATACCACCTCACTATTTTTTACCACCATAAGTTTCCAGGTCTTCACCACGTTCACAGAAGCACAAAACCCTCAAATGCTCTTCCTCTGCCTAGAGTTAAGAGGAAAGAAGGCAGTCTCCAGCTCACAATAACTACATAGACAAATTAACTCAAACAAACACAGCTCATTATTTATTAATAGCAATCCTCAACAAATTCCCACAATGGCGACAGGGAAGACCCAGAATAAATTCATTATACGATGACTACTTATTAACAGAACTGTGATCTTACAGGCCATCCAACCATGAACTCACCAGTGATGTCAGATTTGGGATGAAGAAAACCTTGTAATGACACAGTAAAATATTCCCAACATTTTTACTGGATTATACTACAAAAATTGGAAAGTTCAGAACAGAAAATAAGGTAACCATTGGGGATCTTTCTTCCTTACCCATCTTAAAAGTGATTGCTTATCCTTTGAAGCTTGGTATTTAGATGAGTCATAAAAATACTACCTGCTATCATAATACAGCACTTTCCAGTTTCTTCAAGTACCTATCTACTTCAAATCATTATTCTTTCACAACTCTGACAATCTGTCACCCATGGCCTTTAAGAAACTGTTCCCATAGGTGCATTTCATCTAAATAATTGGCCAGGTTGAAGGGTGCTAGAGAAGTCTGCCTACAACCCAAGCAGATTATACACACCTTACTGTTTACATAAAGTCTTTCTTCAAGCAGTACATGAATTTGAAAATTAGACCACACTGGTTCGTCCATTTAATTTTAGGGTCATATGGTTCAAAGACACTATATAAAAACTTCTGGTCCAATGATCACCACTTTTTTGGGCAAAGCAGCCCATCTACCATACCTCAGTCTCAACAGTAGAGGCCCCCCAATTTTGTTAGGGCCCACTCTCCTCTTTTACTGACAATACACTGTAAGCTTTGACAGAATTTTGGCAATTTCTTAGATTCATCAAATTTTCTTCATTATCATCCTACCAGCACTGCTTTATTGTATGAAAACAAATTCCTTATTTGAAGAAATTCTGCTTTTATTTAATGGCAGTTAAAAGGCTTATCTTGCCCTAATAATACGATTTTTATCGGGGTGAAGGGAGGGGAGAACAAAACCAAAAACACACATCAAACCACTTTTGTTCAACCTGGTTAAAGCTTTTATCTTATGCAAGATCAACCTCCTGCAAGGAGCCTATCACACTTTACCATTCAATCACATTAGTTTACATCTTCTATGGCAGTTCCTGTTGTCTCTAGAGAATACCCAGGAGCTTTCTGACTTAACAGCCATATCTAGTCTAAAACATTTGAAGCCTCACCCATTTCTCATGATCCTCTGCGTTTATGATACTAGAACAACTTTTTTAGATTAACTGTGCTCTAGCAACAGAAGTGTAAGAGCACAATACATTCCAGATTATTGATGTGTGGCTTTGTACAACAAACATCATTTATGCATTAAACAAGAGAAAATAACTTACATATTATCCCTGAGGTATTCCACTTATACAACATTATTCTGTGGTCTAACAAAGACCACATGCTTCCTTTCTGCCATGTCCTTTTAAGATCAATTGTGTGACAGGAGAACTAAAAACTTCACTTTTTCCCTAGTACATGGAGGGAAAAAAAAACAAAGAACAAACCAAAATATAAAGGGCTCAGCTCTTGAATCAGAAAGTGAATGTGTTATCTCCTGAAATTACACCTCTGTTTTTGAGCCTAATGCTACAGAGTCCAAACATTCAAAATGAAATCCAGTTGCTATAATCAGATGCTGGCAGAATGGCACTCCAGGCCTACTTTATCAGCACGTCTTTTTTCCCCTCCTTCCACTTGCTTCTTGTAGGACCATCAAAAGATATATAGAACAGTTTCAGGAAATGAGCAGATGACAGATCACCTAGACAGAAAAATAAGAACTTGAAGTCTAGCCAGACTGTCCAGATGACTCCAACAAGGTTTCATAATCCTAGCTATCAATCATCCTCTAAGTGTCAAGAGCCCAGAGAAATTCTTCCATGGCATTTTCCATGTCACTTTCTTTGCTTTGTTTTTTTGTTGGGGTTTTTTATGGGGTTTTGGGGTTTTCTTCCTAAGGCAGGAAAACTAATCTTTTAAAACACTTAACTACTTACTTTTTTTTAATAGATTCAGAAACTGAGTTGCCATGTAAATGTAAGTACTCTTACATTCAAATAGAAAGTATCAATATAAATCTTATCAGAAAACTCTGACTTACCTTTATTTTTATTAACCATGAAGCACATTTTTCAAGCCAGAAGAAACCAAACAGTACCGGAAACAGTACAACTCACACGGTTATATGCTATACTGGTAGCTCACCTCTGCAAGATATTTAACCTTTTTTAAGGGAGAGGAAGAGGAAATAGGACTAAGCAGGCTGTTATAATCTATTCAGTAGGTGCAAGAATACTAAAGTTCTCATATGGGGATGCAAAGCTTCATAACAATCAAAGATAAGAGGTTGTGGCAGCACCAGTAACAACATTTCTGCCTTAATGATAAAAAACCTGTGCAAAAAATAATGTACCAAGGTAATATCATATACTTACTACAATAAGGTGGGGTATTTTGTTTGCTTAGGGCTTTTTTAGAATTCAGATTTACCCCTAACATTACAAGAAAACAAGGGGGAGGAGGGGGAGAGAAATCTGGTTTTACTATTCTTTGTAGTACATCTGACAGATTTTACACAGACTGTCATTGTTCCTTGTCTTTCCTTCCCCATAAATCAATTTCTGCATTCTACTGTCATGTGCTAGATACTGAAGACAAAAAGCATCTAGCAGTTAGGGAAAAAATCCACTATGAAAGTTAGGAACAGAACTCAAAACAAGGTGCAACACCACATTGTTTTCTAATTTATAAAGGGACAACAGTGAAATTATGTTTACCATTAAGTTCTTTTTTAGCTCAAATTTTTCCTGCAAAGCACTACACTAATTTTGCAAAGTTGATCACTAAATCAGTTTGACTTTCTCACATCACTACGTATTACAAAAATACTGAGACTTTTTGTTCCTGTTTTTAGACTTCAATATACAGCTGAAGTTCTTCAAAATTTTTTCTAGCAACTGCCTCTCAGTCACCACCTGCTGACAATTACAAGATAAATCAAGATTACCATAACTATACTATGCCTACTCCGCATCTTCAAAGTCTATACACAAGATACAAACATGGAAAAGGTTAAAGTGATAATTTACCCATATTTAGTGAACTGAGTAACTGAGAATAATTATCACTCCTGAACATCTGAAAAGTTATAGCTTGTGTTTCCCAACTAAGAGAAACAGGCAGTTTACCCCATGTTTAAACACCCGAGAACAAGTACAGAAAAGGTCCTCTTTTTGCTATGTCTGCTAAACTAAGGGTACCAGTAATCCCACTGCCTCACATCCTTTAAATACAGGAAAACAAAACAAAACAAAAAAAGTAACTATTTCCTGGAGCAGTATCTAAGTGTCAGAATACAGAGTACACACAGTATACACATATACAAGACTCATTTTTAAGGGATGTGCACAAATCTAAAAGAATTAGCCTGAAGCTTACTGGAACAAGCACATGAAATTGCTGAAACAAAGTGATTTGTACAGTCCATTTTCCACTTGTACATGGACAGAGGAAGGGCACAGAATTTATCAGATTTACAGATAAAAATGATTCAGATGTAAAATACACAAACTAGTCACATGACAGTCTTGAGTCAAGCAAGATATTTCAGTTCAACCAGCACATGATGCTAATCTGGCTGTAGCTTCAAGTCAATTTGAATATAAAAATAACCTACCAGTACTCACACAGCATTAAGCCCAAACCAAAACTCCAACTTCCTTTCGCTCCCAGTAGAAAATTTATGCTACTGTGGGTCCAGGTTGGATCCAGAGAACCATACAGGATTCACTCTGAAACTAACTACAGTTTCCCATGTCAACATAGGAAGGAAAGACAGAAAGACTTCCAAGCTCATACTACTGCTTTAACACCTCTCCTGACTCCTGCTGATCTTGGCGTCAGTGGCTCATACAAGTCATCTTAGGTAACAGAGACAGATGACCAAAAGGTAGTATTCTGTTCGATCTTCTTACCACATCAGGAAGTATGGTCTACGAGGTGTGCTGCTGCCTTCCTTCCCCTTAAAAATACTTTTTTTTTATAAAGGAAGGTAAGTAAGAATGTATTTGAAGTACTGATACTTGATACAGCAAACAGGAATGCATTTATGTACCTTAAAATTGAGATACCATATCAAGCCTACTATATACACTGAAGAAGGGAGAAACAAAATATAAAGGACAAACACTTAAAAACATCTTCTATGCCTAAGTTACCCTTTTTTGAGCACAAAAAATCTAAATATTCTCCTCTTGCCTCCCCCCAGTTACATCATACATGCATATACATTTTGCAATCATTAGCAGAAGCAATTCTTGTCATGCCCTCCTTCAGATTTACAGGCCAACAATTCTAACCTGTAGTCATGGGAACCACCCTTCCCACAAAGAAATACACAAGAATGGACCTAAGAAAAGTCGATACACCTATGCCCTAGCACAATCTATACAGGAGAAACCCAAGTAAAAATGCACCTATCAATATAGTGTGTTGCAGTCCACAAATCCAGTCTGAAAAGTCCTGTCTTCAACTGTCACAGAGCCAACAAACCGAGCTTTCCACCTGGCTTCCTTGCCAACATTTTTTTTTTATTATTTTTTCCTAATGGAGGGAAGGAGTTTACAGGGAGAAAAGAGAGGAAAACAGTAAGAAGATTTTACTAAAACCCTGTGTATTGCTTTCCAGTACTGCTCTGAGCACTCCTGTCTTTTCCATACAATAGTTAGGTTATTTGGAAAACTAGTGATAGAAACTGACATTTTAATGCTATACTCCAGATATCCTTCAAATGGTGAACTGTTCTGCGCACTGTGTGCATATATATGTATACATATGTATTAACACACAAATCTAGAAAACATATATGCAGTGTATATATATGTAGCATAAATACATACATCAAAGTAATCTGAATATTTATTTATTGCTGCTTGTTTCTAAGGAGATAAAACATCTTTCTTTAATCAGACCTAGAAGCATAATACATGAATAACCAGCTAATCTTGCACACAAGGAAGTTCTTTCTCTGCTTCCCTCAACACGTTCCACCATAGTACAGATTCTGGCAAGAGATTAGGAGGGATCTCCAACTTCCAAATGTTACACCACTGCAGTTGCAGTATGAAGTGCACAGGCTTAGAAACAGTTGTAAGCCCAAATTCAGACCTTTGCTACTGTTTGCTGCTTTCTATGGCAACCTAGCAGATAAATTAGCAGTCTACTTCAAATTTGTGCCGAGCTGAAACAGGATAATAGGTAAAAATAAGATAGTAAGCACATTCAAATACAATATACACATTAGGACTACTTTTAATCACACAGGAGACACAACTTGTTCTAAAAAAATCTGGTTTCTTTTGTATTTGTAGTTTGTGTTCTAAAATGCCCACTGACCTAATGTCCTCTATATCCCTCTCATAGCAGCATCTTCCTCATCACATTATCACCTGGTCCTAGCCTCTGCCACAAGCCCCTCAACAACCTATGTCACTCACACTGACCAACACTGTTAGCAGTCAGGTCCATCTCACCTCCTCCTCACGGCCCCATCAGCCAATTAAAAAAAAAACAAAACCACAATAAAATACCTGCTATGGCTGGTTTGGAGTTACACATAACAGGTGCCTAAAACTGTTATGCTGCTTCTCCATGCTTCTCCCAGAAGACTGCGCATAGCCCTTTTTCATCGACTTCTGGATTTTCATTAAGTTTCAGAGATTTCAGGGGCACCAATTTCCTATTTCTATCAAATTTTGGTAGTGGGTTTGTTGGGTTTTTTGGTCTTTTGTAAGTTATTGGCTGCAATGACAGAGACCTAGGGCTCATTAGACTAACCTAAGAAACACAGCCATTACAGCCAAACTACTACAGTGTATGGCTCCTTCTCATACTTTTTTTTTAATCCAGAGCCAATATAGAGTAAGATCAAGTATGGTGAAGTAACGAGTTCATTAGCAAAATTACAAACATCCTGATACAATAAATACAGGACTTCACATTCAACAAAGACCTCAGTCAGGTCTGGAACAACAGGCAAACTTCATGAACTGGTCTTGAGTTTGGGATCTAGAACAAAGATGAAAGAAACCCTGCCTCCTCCATGGTATCAAAGATTCATGCACAAAACCCCTCAAGTTTCCACCATGTAAGTATCAATTCTTCAGTATACACATCATATGCATTACACCGAGTGGAAAGCAAGCTGCCCTTATAAGTATAAACCTAGAATCACTCAGCAGTAAAGTTCCTGCCACACAGAAGAGCTAGTTTCCACTGGCCATAGGCTATCTTCCCTTTACTATCTGCCCCAAGAGTACTGCTGTTGTGTATTCCTAAGTAGTAATGGAAAGCACTCTCTCTTCCTTGGATATTTATGCCAGTCCATTAAAACTTGGATGACTTCCCCTTACCTCTTCTCTCTCTTCACTCCTCCTTTTCTTCTCTCAGTGGAAGTTAGACAAAAAATGAGACTAGGAAAAGAAAAAGAATGAGTGGTAGAACAGAAATAAAGGTAAATGCAGTTATAGAAGGAACAAGAATTAGTTAATTGAATAGAAAGATCAGAGAAACAGTAAGCAAGATTATACAGAATAACATATTAAAGATTTGCAGATTTTTATTTACAGAAAGCAATTCCCAAAATTGAAAATTAACTGCCAATGACTTGATGTCTCTAATTTTGCAAGCACCTGCCATACTTCTTAAACCACACACAAAAAGGCCTAACCATTCAGAAGTTATTATTTGAGTAAGAGAGTCAACAAACTGCAAAATACAAGACAAGTAGAACACATGAAGAGTAAGAGAAAAGGATACTTTTTCATTCCAATATTGCTTATTGCTTGGTACTAGCTACCAAACTTTAGTGTATTACACCACATCACTCTGAGATGCAAAACTCCTTTAAATAGAAATTCAAAGGTTAAGAAAATAAAGTAGTTTCTCATTAGAAACATCTGGACTTAAGTCAGTCTTTGTATCAGCTGTTTTACTGCAAACATTTGGGTCTATCTACCACAAAGTGGTACAGAACTGATGATTAAACTTACACAAAATGCCTATATATGACTTACCAATTCTCTGAGAAAACATTATTTACTCCTGTTACTGAAAGTTATTTTTACAAACATTTCAAAATATAAAGTGTTTCTCCCAAGTACATACAGTCCATATTCGGTAAGAATACTCCATAAAGGCTATTTCTTCTTTTATTAAAGGTAACAGCATACCTCATGGTGATTCAGTTACTTAGAAGTCTAAATTCTAAGGCCCAATATTCCTCCCAAGGACAAGGCTTTTGGGGGGAAATGTGACTACAAATACATATTGGTATTGCCTTCAATAATCTAAATATTTTGCTGGCTTCATGCAATCAAATAAAATAATACATTTATTTTTTTCTATGCTGCTAATTAAGGCATGGGAGTCTATTGTAATTACTAGCTACCTGCTACACAAGAAGTAAATCTTTTGGCTTATTTGAAGTCTGACATTTCAGGTAAGCAAATTTCTGATATGTTTTTATGTTTTATCAGTGGCATGTGACCTACATTAATAGCACAACAGCACTTCTACTATTACTTGTGAAAGCAGTTTGCAGACATTCACGTAATTGTTAGTTAGGCCTAGGAATCTAAACACAAGCAAGTTGGAATTTTGCACTTTTTCAAACAGAAATTTAATTCTTTCTAGCAGTTGGAAGAACTCTTATGTAATTTTAACCACAGTTCAACCTGTACTATATTTCTTGGTAACAACTTGACAATATTCCAAGGCTCTTTACTAAGATTTTGTGAGGAAGAGGGCTAGAAGGGGTGAGGAAACAGATGGAAGGGACTATGTCATGTTCAAGGACAGCCAAAAAAAATACAGAAGTTTAAGATCAGAAGATCCTTCCCACTTCCAAGAAAAAAAAAATTCCTTTTCAACTGCTATTATTTAGCAACATTGAGTCATTCTAAGAAATTAAAAGATTCTATGCATTTGTAAATTTATACCTTTGAGTTTTCAAGGGAGATCTCAGTATGTATTTTTAATTGTAATAACAAAGACATGAAATACATCATCTTACAATAAACATAACCAAGAAATTCTGCCCAGCAATGGAAGCACAAAACACAGCTTATAACTTTCAACATTAATGCCATGCAGAAGAAGAAAAGATGCAGAGTTTGCCTTTTATTTGTCTTCCAGTACAGAAGATGTGATTGCAGAGTAGGAGACAGGAGAACTAACATAATAAACAACACCAACTCTACAGTAATTCATAAAAATGCTGCATAATAATATTAAATAAGATTCCCATGATGTGTAGTTACCCTTCTATCCTAAGCAAAAAAAGTAGCTATATTACTTGCGAAAGAACATCAGGGAGGAGCATTATAACTAGTAAAATAACTACTGTATTGTTCATCAGTTATATATATAAGTATCCACATTTCTTTCTTAGTTCTAGAAACTGGTTCAGAAACCAAACAAGTAGCGTAATCTCTCAATATCTTCCTCAAAAAAGTTATAAATAAAGTTGCTGTAATTCTCAAGTCTTTGCCTTCAGTTTAAGCAGAACCTACTAAAAAAAAAAATCCTCATTTGAAAAGTTTTCTTAAACCAACAGTTAAGACAGGATTAACTGTCTAGACTTCGAATGTTATCTGTCTTGTGATACAGTTTTTAACACAGCCCCATTATAACCACACTAATTAGGGAGTTCATTTTGTCCACTCAAGTTAAAAGCATCACCTACTGCTAAAGAAAAAAAGCATATTTAGATTTAGTCAAGTTAAAAGAGTCAAGAGCAACAAACACCAAACCAAATTAAATATTCAGAGCTCTTCAGGGTAAAAGATAGAAACCTACCATCCTGTATATATGTAAAATTTTCACTTTGTAAATACAGGATATTAGTTCGTTACTTTCTATGACTGATGAAATAACCAACAATGGATAAGAGATTACAGGTCCTTCCTCTTAAGTTGTAATATAAAGTACAACAGTGTCATTAAAACCTAGTCTTATCACCCTGTCTTTGAACTTGATGGCAATTTTTTTTTGAGATAATGATATAAAAGTGAATGATTACCCAGACTACGATGGCATAAAACACAGCACAAAACACAACACATGAGAATCAAATAAAAAGCTTCTATAAACCTGAGCCTTCACTATGAAGTTTAAACATCTACACCTACTGAAAATGTTTACTTAGAACTAAATACTAAAACTAGGATCAACATTATTTTGTCATTTCCATACTTAGCCTGATTTGCAAAACTGGTCCCTTGCAAAGCTCATCTAAGTTTTACAATAGTATATCTCCATCTAAGCAGTGTATGAACTATCACATGGAAGGAGACATAGCACTCTTCCAATAAAACATGTAAAACTAACATGCACATTTTACTTGCACAGGATATAATCTGTGTGCTACTTCAATATATTCTTCATTTGTACTTCTGAAACACGTAATTTGAGCAGGCACTGTGACTTACTGTAGTTCCTGCCAAATATTTTCATTTTAAAAATAAAAAGAACACTTAGGTCAGACACATTAAAAAAATACTCTGTACAACAGAATTTTCTTCAAAGGCTTACAGATAACCTTAACTGTTAAAATTTTCAGTCAACCAGCAAAGCTTCAAATCTTGTCTGTCTCATTAATATCACAATAAGATTTGTAAGAGGAAATAAAAATAACCTCATTATCTCCTAGCAAGTACATAAAACCTTGACCAGGTTTCTTTTATATTACTTGTTTGTTATGCCTTAAAGGTAGCAATAGTTTTGTCTCTGAAAACTATAGCAGGTTTTCTGTAGTAGGAAGGTCATGAGCAGAATTTTGGCTCCTCAAAGATTAGATTAACTTTTGTGGGTGTGATTCTTTGGTTAGGAAGAAAATGTGAAAACCAGTGTAGCTAGAAATACTCATCTTGCACCATTCAAAAACCCACTACGATTAGTATTTTAACTGACCCAGAATTTGGAAAAAACTAAAAACTTGGGGTTTGGTTTTTGTTTTGGTTTTTTTTCTCTCTGTTAATCCACATTTTACATATGCTGGAACTTTTTTTTTTCTCCCCAGAGATGCCTTAAGTTTCATTCACAGCAATAAATTAAAACTACTGTTTGCACAGTGGAAACATTTAAACACTGTACCTGTTCCAAAAACACTGTCCAACAAAATTTGCTTTTTGAGAGATTCACAAATGCTCGTTTGTATGGAAGTCACAAGGCCAATAACATACATGGATTTCTTTAGCATTTTTCCAGAAGTCTGAATGGAGTTTTATTCTATATCTTCACTAATCTATCCCCTCCCATGCAATTTTGTTAGAATGTTATACAAAACCAACAAAATACTTTCATTAAACCTTCACTTACTATTATTTGTTTAGAACAATGCCACAATTCTACAATTACATACACCACTCCTTAACTAGGTCCCACAAATGATTCTTCCTAAAATGAGTATTAGCATGCACACAAAATTAGACTGCCCTTAAATGTGAGATCAGGACTAGAGACATTACACCTTTCAGTGTGACATCAATTTCTGTACTTCTGTTGCTCTCCAATGGAATATTAACAATTTTGTGTGCTGAAACTGTACCAAAGATGAGGCAATGCAACTTTTAAAAGTAATCGTGAATTGTAAAGCTAAGAAAAACTTTCCCTAGATATAGTCTAAAAACACAGCATTATTTCCCCTATGTTTCCCAGATGGCAAAAAAAGCTCACCCAAAAGGCTAAGTGACATTTAAGGAGATTTTTCCTTCAGATATGAAAAGCTTAAAGATACATAAGTGGTTTCAGAACTGCAGCCTGTATTACTGCATTTGTAACACCGTGTTTGTAAGCCAGAAATGTCTGTCTTCCTCTTTCAAGAACTATTAGGGGGTTTTTTGGGGGATGTATTTTATTTTTATGAATATACTTTAACATATCAACATCAATGGAGTTGTTTTGTTTGTTTTTTTTTTTAAGGTAGAATTTCCTTTGTAACATTGTCTCCTTAAAACAATCACAGATTTGTTTCTACAAATGGAGAAACTGAGTCACAAAGGCAAACTGACTCACTAAAACTCATACAGGAAAACCCTGGAAGATCTCAAAATTCCAAGAGGTTCTTAGTGCATAAATTTGCAATCTGTAAGGTAAGCAGTAAAACTTGTGCATAAGGGTTTAAATCTTTGGGTTTATTTCACCACCTCCCCCCTCCCCACCTCATGAACACTTTTTGTAAACTGTACAAACTTATTTTAATCTTGATCTTGAGTTAGATGTCTGACTGAGAACATGACTGAGGCCATGAAGTTGGTCTGCAGAACTGTGTAGCCCTCTAAATCATGTTTAAAAAGAGTTAGTCATAAGAACAGAAACTTTAAACCTAGGGAAAGAAACAGGCAAAAGGTTTCCAAAAAGGCCCACAGATATGCTGCTTAGAAAGCTATTAACATACTTTTTAATAAACAGAGTAAAACATGGTTTATTAAAACAAAATCTATACAAACAAGGGAGGTAGGATGGGAGCATACATTACTAGACTATTAATGCATCACTTGGTGGTTGAAATTGCTCAGCCTTTGGCCTCAAAACACATGAAAGGCATGCATTAACAACACTCTAAAAGTCTTACTATCTTATTGTTCAACTCCAGGTATAGTTTAAACCACACGTCAGTGCTTCCAAATGATATCTAAATTAAAATTCTTTAGAGATTGAAGGTAGCTTTGCCATTTCAATACCTCACTTTCGATTGTTTAAATCCAGAAAGTTCCAAAGCTATACTAGAATAGGAATTTGTACCTCATTAAACCAAGGACAAGATTTTAAAAAGGTGCACACAAAACAGTACATTTTTTTGTCGTTGTTGTTGCTTAGAACATCCACTTTGCAGCCTCTATAGTTTGTATCGGAATACACTACACCAACTACCAAATAATAAATCCTTGTGACCTCCCCTCCCCCCACTCAAACATATTTATAGTGGTGATACTAAAAGGTTCATATTTCATTTAGGAAAAAAAAATAGAGGTTAAGAACGGCACTTTCCCTCGGTATTTGTATGTATATTACCACGTATGTGATTTACACAGCAATATACAAAATAAATGAAAGGGGAAATAAACATTATACCAAGATTATGGTGGCAGAAAAATATCCGCGTCTTAATAAAGTAACAGTTTATCATCTCACACGGATTATTCCTGTAAGTATAAAGTTCTTTTAGTATTCTTGAACTATCAATACATGGAATTACTACCCTGATGGCCAGTAAAGGTATTTCCTGGAAGGTGAATGACGTTCACAAATCTGATTCCACAAAGAATTAACTGACTGTTTTAGTGATCTTAATCCAGTAGTTATTTTGATAAATATTATGCTTTTATGTCGTTAATAGGATGGACAGATGTATAGTATCCTTCACAAACACAGGAGCTTTTCCAAATTGTTAAACCGACATACATACTACCTTACAGCAACCTATACACGCCCCTCAAAGAAGCTGCTTCACTCTGTTGCCTCTTTCCACCCCCCATTTCCCCGACAAGAGTGGTCTCGTTCACTTGCCTTTCACACACATAACCAATAAAATTAATCAGCTGGAACACAGCATTTTTAAATCGGAGTAAAGTCAAGAGACATTTTGTACATTATTTGAACGAAGTCTTTTCATTTGAAGATAATAAGACTCTAATATGCTGCAGACAAACGCACTGCATGGGGTGTGGAGGACCCGAGCTGATTAGATTACCACAACATCAGCCTGAGGCCGCCATTTTTAGAATCTCTAAAGGACAAAAGAGGGAAATTAAAAATATTGCTCCACATTTTTGGTAAAGTTACTTTAAAGTATAGCAACGACAGCCAATTAATCATGCACTGGAAGTACAGCCATGGATATCTCTCTGTTTTCTCTAATCTGAGCCCTGAATAACAAAAACCTTTCATTATTACTCCTTTAAGGTACTGTAAATAAACAGGCTAAAACATTCCTATATCTAGATGCAGTACTAAACTTCTGCTTTCAACGACACGTAGTCTGTACCATTTTAGGGACCTCAGGGCTTTTTAGCCACCGCACATTCCCCAATGGCTGAGCATGGGGGAATACAGGACGTTTATAATCAGACTATATTATGTTTCTCTACCCTATTTAGTACTACACAGTGAACCGTTTGTTTCCCCTGCCCTATGTCTGCAGCAAGTGTCTGTCCCACCAATATTTATCTCTTTAGGAAAGAGACTGAAATGAGCCACCCAAAGAACGTGAACGCTGGCTGCAGAAACTGAAGAGAGGAAGGGATGCACCAATATAACTACTTACACCCTCAAGAAAGGGGGTGGAGAGAGTGATCCCCTTTTAAATTGGCACAGAAACTCTTGAGGACTGCTTTCCGTTCGTCCAGGTTACACCACGAGAGGAGATATTAGCAGGGAGGGAGGAAAGGAGGCGGGGGTGTGGAAGGCAGAGAGATTAGGCCTATAATGAGCCATTTTAGTACCACAAAGCAAAAAAATACAGGATGGAGAAAAAGGTTTCCCATAAGCTTCAGCAGAACTCAATACGCAGTCCCAATAACACATAAACCCAGTCTGAGAACCACCAGTTTAAGGAAGCGTACGTTGTCACATAATAGCCTCTTCTGGCTCCTTTTCCGATCATAATGCATAAATCTGGCGTAACTGCCAAAAAATTCTCCTCAGCTCCTCCAGTTACAGTAACCCGCCATATTCACAAGATATAGCGACAGCCTGCCATTTTTTAACCAAACCTCACAAAAGAAAAAATAAATTCAAGGCAACTTAAGCAGAATTTAAAAATATTTCAGGGTGGGAAAGAGTTATACTCGCACCGAGGTTAATGATACACTCCCGTCGCATTTCACTCCCTTTTTGCCATCCCCCCTCCCCAAAGCACCCACAACAGAATATGCTGGTAATAACCGAAGACTCACCTGTAATTGTCACAGGCCAGGCAGCAGGACCCCTCAGCTGAGCCCCTTTTCTATCCCAACCAAAACAATGCAACAGCCCCACTGCGGATGTCCCTATCCTAGGTAGGACTGAACCCTCAGCAGGCTCTAGTAAAAGAAAGAAAAAGAAAAGAAAGGAAAGAGGAGACCCCCCCTCCCCCCCAAACCTAACTCAGTGCATAGAACGCTACGGGGACCAGCTCGGAAGCGCCTTTGCCTTGGGACCTGTGTACAAACCCCGCTGCCGCCGCTGCTCCCGTGTCTCCCTCCTTTCAGCCTCCTACGCTCCCTTCTATGTCACTGCCTCTCTCTGGGAAAATGGCGTCCGCTCTCCCCTCCCTCCCCCTGCACGGGGCTCACCCGCCCCGCCTGGCAGGGGCAGGGTTACCAAGGCGAAGCCAAATCGCCGCCATTTTGCTTATGGGCTTGGAGCGCAGCTTATGCCCGCCGAGCCCTCAGTGTCCATTTTGCAACCGCGCTTTGCATGTTACGCTGGGCGTCCCGAGCAGTCTGGGCGCGGCCGAGACACCAGACTGCGCCAGGGGCTGGGCAGGGGGGCTGTAAGGAGGGAAGCAGCAGAGGAGAGGAGGGGCAGCTGCAGCTGGGGCTGGTGCCGGGGGCGATCCGCAGCCCCGGAGGCGCAGACGGCAGACGCAGACGGGGGAGGGGCGCGGGCTCTGTCCCAGGCTGTTGTGGGACCGAACGAGGGCGGGAGAACGTCTGACTCAGAACTGCGCGCTCTGAGGCACAAACGCCAGAGCTCCCTCCTCGCCTGCTCCCCCTCCCCACCTCCGGCTTCCTCCTCACAACCGTCGTTGCTCTCAGCGTACCAATCCTTCATGAGTCTCAACCTGAGGAGTAACAAAGTACGCGAAAAGCCGGGCAGACCCGCCGGATCTCACACAGGCAGAGGAACTTGCTTGAGGGGCGGAGAAGAGGGGCGAGAAAGGGGATGGAGCGGGAGCTTTGAGGTTTTGACCGAATTTCTCCTGTCAGGCACTTTAGGCTGAGAATTTTTCCCGAAGTGCTCAAGGCTTGCATATAAGGCAAGTGAGAGCTGCTTTTCTTAAAGTGGGGCAGCACTAGCTGAAGGCGCTTTCGTTTCTGCAGGGAATGAGAGGAGCAGTGAACGAGCCCCGTTTCCCCTTCAGGGAACGGCACTCGGGGAGCAGGTATGGTCTGCTTTCATCCGGACCAGCGGGAGCTGGCGAGGCGAGAAGCTCGCCTCAGCGTTTCAGAACAGACGCAGCCTCCGCTGTTTGTACCGAGCTCCTCTTTCCACCCGCTCCCGTTCTGCCCGCACGCCACCCTGCCTGGCTTCAGCCCCTCCAGCGACATGGCTGATTGAGGGAGGGGAGGCGGTGGCTGGGGTTTCGTTCGACGCCCACCAGGGGCTGAGCGAGCTTCCTTCAGTGCGCAAACTCGGGGCACCAGATAAAAGCTGGGCTGGCAGCTCTTACTGTGTCTCGATGGAGCCGCCACAATCGGGTGACTGGAGAAGCAATTAGCAGCGCCATAGACTAGCGTCCCCCACACACCTTGGGCAGAGAGTTTGGGGCTCTAAACAGCTGCTGCTGCGGCAGGAGGGAGCCGAGGTGAAGGGATCTGCTAGCTGGTTGGATGCAGAGGCGGCGGCTGTAACGGGGCATTGAGTCTGAGGGAGGAGGGGGGGCGATTAAACGTCTTGTGATCATGGCGGAGTCTATGGGTATTTTTTCCTGTCTAACTCTTCTGTGCGTGTGTCTCTTTGTTTCTTTCTCTCTCTCCTTAGGGCGCTTTGGCTGGGGCTGCTCGCTCGGGTTCTGCCTGTTGTTGCGCGAAATGGCGGCTGGCGTCTTGGTGGGTTTGGTTGTCGGTTTTTTTGTGTAGGGTTCTTTTTTTTTAACCTCCTTCTCCTCCTCTTCCCCTCCCCCCACTCGTGCCTTGGCTGCGGCTCTGCAGCGAACCGCGGCGGGGGCGAGGCAGGAGCGGGGAGGGAGCTGCGCGGGAGCCAATAGCCAGGCCGGCGGGGCTAGCCCGGCGCGCCCCGATTGGCTGGCGCTGACATCATCCTGCAGCAGGGGCAGCTGCAGCTGGGCAGGGTCGGGGAGCTGCCGGGGGAGGCTGGTGCAAAGGGAGAAAACGGGCGCCATGATCCCAGCGCGAGGGAGGACTGCGCGGGCGGGGGATCCCTGGCGAGCCGGTGCACGGGAGAGCGGGACTGGGCCTTGGCTTCTCTTTCCCGAACAGTGGCGGGGCTGTGAGGAGAGGTGCGGGGGAAGAGCGAGCGAGGAGCAGCTGGCGCCTGCTTTTGTAACTGCGTCAGTACAAGATGGCGCAGGGTCTCCCTGGAGAGGGAAGGGAGTTGCACGTCCGCCGAAGGTCATGTGACCGCGTTGCATTCCTTTGGGGTTTGGCTGCGGACCAAGCTGGCTGAGGCGGCGGCCGCGGCCCGGGAGAGTCCGCGCTGCCCTCCACGCTGCGGTGGTTCCCGTCTCCCTTCCCCCATTAACCTTATGCACGAGGGTGTAGCTGCTGCTGAGGAAAGTTCTCGCTTCTCTTTACTCTCCACCCATCTCCAGGGTGTAGCTGGTCTTCGGTGAAGCTTTCCATTCCGCCCCCTCTGCGTAAGGCTTTACCCACTGCAAGGGAGAGTTACCCCTCGGCACCTCCTCGCTCCGCCCGAGTGTGCGCGGCTGGGCCGATCGGGTGCTCTAGCGCCGTCGCTCACTTTGTGAACCAGAGCACTTTATGTGTAAGTTAGGTTCCCCGGAATCGTAACGTTCTTCTTACTGAGTAACTTGCCGAAAGAGTAGTTTAAAGATATGTTTAAATAATCTCATTAAAACAGCTGAGGAAAACGTACAGGCAGTGCTGAGTTGTTTTTGTAATGAAAGTCGTCGTGTTTCCGGTGTTGCTTTGTCTGGGGTACGGCGTGGGGGATTGAGGGAAAATCTGTGAGCTCTTAATGACTATATTCTATTTGAACAGAGCTTCGGTATGGAAGAATAGATCGATGTTCTTGTATTTGTGCGATGTTACAGTCTGTTGTAGGAGTTGAGAAGTTTTTCTCTGGGGTAACGTGGTCTGTGTGTTGCAAGGTTAGGCCGCAGATGGCCTGCATCTGTAACACAGGAGTTTTAAGTATGTACTTACTACAAATGAAAACTACAGTGCGTGAATATTGTGAAGCTGCCCCATGTCATACTTCATGAAGTTTATAGGAAAATGAACTTGTCACACAGATCTGGGCAGGCTTGGAAGCTTGGCAAAAAAATTTTCTGGGCCTTCAGTACTCTGGCATGGGGTGGGAAATTAAAAATGTATGTTTTCCAATCCTAAAGCTTTTTTCTTTAAGGACTGCTACTCGAGATGTTACTGTTTGGGTGGGGTTCTTTTGTTTTCACAGCAATTTGGTTCTGCTTCACATATTTTGCTCTTGTTTGAGAGGGTGTAAATTTAGACTGCATCTAACCCAGTGAGCAAGTTAGCAGTTAAAATTCCTGATGCTTCAGGAGTGATATTCTACTTAAAAATGTTTCACAGCAGTTTTTCTGTTCTTAGTCCACAGATAGATGTGTTTTGGGTTGGATTTTGATTTGGTTTGGGTTTTGTTTGTTTTCCTTTTTTTCTTTTCCGCATTAGTAACCTGGTGGGGTTCAAAGCTTGGCTATTTAGTAAACGTGTTGTGTGAGAACTGCTGGAATGAAAGTAACTGAGTATGACTAATATAGAAGATTCCTGTATAATAGATGCTCCTTAGTATGTGTTACATAAGTAATGTGGTGAGGTGGAGCCTGGTTACATAAGAACTGGCTGGGGATTTAGAGCTGCTGTAAGTAGTCCATATTGGCTGCAGATAGAGCCTGTGGGGCAGTTGTGTGTTGGAGGGGAGGGGACAACAACAGGATTGGAAATGTCTAATAGTGCTACATTTCTCCTTTGTAGGTTATATAAAGGATAGCAGGAAAGAAATGGAAGATACAGTAATTAAAAATTACACAGTGTGAACCTCTCAAGTTTGGCCTCTCATTTGTGCTGAGCTTTTAGGATCTAAGCTCTGCTTGCTAGAACCACCACACCACCCCTCCTCCCACCCCCGTTTTGGGTTTTTTTTTTTTGAGTTTCAGGTGGTGGTTGTCAGCTGAGCATTGCACCAACCAATATTGTTTAGTGCAGGCTATTACAAAGAGTAGGATTCTTGAGTCTTACAGCTTGTGAAGGTTTCTGGCTTGTTTTTGGTTTTGTGTGGTTTTGTTTTTTTTTTTCTTAGGCTTACTGGAAATGGTGTGAGGAGGCAGTTGGTTTGTTGACCAAATGTTTAAGTGACTGGATTAGTGATTCTTCTTGTGTAGGCATAGTGTGACACAAGGTAAATACTCCCTTTGTGATCGAAGCTTCCAGAGAGGCTTTCAGTGTACAATGATTCTTTTGATGCAGAACCTGGCATTGTGAATGATTCCTTGCATATGTGTTAAATGAAGAACATTAATTTGAACTGAACATAAGGAAAAAATATATTTCTATTTTATTAGTACTTGCATTTAGCATGCATTCCATATTATGAAATAAAAAGTAGTTGCCTATCTCACTGTAAGGGAGCAGTTTCAATGCTTATGTTGCAGAGTAGTTTATATAGAATACCTGGAAATCAAAATCTTAATTATGGCAGCTAAAGCTTTAATTCTTACTGTTTTAGGTAGCTCACATTACTTCTTGATTTTCAAGCAGAATCTGCTATTAAACTACTTTAAAAGTTCTCTGTAACTGGTAGCTTATAGCAGCAGTACTTGAAGTGTCTGTGATTTTATGAAGCTATAGAAATTAAGGCAAGTTTTAATGATCTCATAATATTTTCTTGTTTCAAGGTTGGTTTATTAGCTATTCTCAGGGAAGCAGTTTTAGTTATTTTCAAAGAAGCAGTAGCTCCAACAGTGTTGCAGTGCAGTTTCAAAACAATGTCTGACACATTCTGAATTACTTAAACTGCAGGAGAAAAGTAAAAAAATGTGTGTGCTACTTTGAGATGGGCAAGGGGATTTTCACAAAGGGCAGTCTGGTGCAGACTGTCTTAACTTGGAAGGTGAGGGGAAGAAAAGGAGCCATAGGAGAAAGAAACGGAGTAGAAACAGACATGCAGCTTGCATTTATGGTAGTCTGGTAGGAAGAGAGAGAGAAAACAATTTCTACTAAACTACATTTGTTTCCTTTTTAATAAAGATATTTCAATTGGCTGGATGTTCTCCAGCACTTAAGACTTGTGGTTCTGACTTGCCTTGATTGTCTGTGCTTGTATGTGGTCTGTGCATTTGCTGAGACCTGTTACTTAAACACAGTTGTTTACCTTTTGCCTTACAAAGGGACTGACAGGAGTCCAAGGGTATTTAGGGGAGAAAGGAGAGAGATACTAGCAGTGTAATAGATACGAGTATGCATTAATGCCATAGTTGAAACAGTTGAAGTGGTGCTCATACTGAAAGATGATCCTGCACCTTTTCCCAGCTGTTCATTCTTGCTTCTGCACCACCCTTTTTTGATGGTGATCACGTGGGAAGTAGAAGAATAGGTACAGCATAAGCCTAATTGTAGTGGATGGGTTTCTAATGTGAATATTCATTATGTGGCTTCACAAACACTCCCACTTGAATAGAAATAGGGAGAAGCAGCTGTGGGGAGAGTGGAGGTGTGCAGGTTTTAACTGTTACTGAAATCTGGTGTGAGTTTTTTTTTTATCAGCAGAGATTCAGTTCTGAAGGAGTTTTGAGAGGCCACTCGAGTTAGTCATGTGGCTGGTGCCACCAGCACCACTGCTTAAGGAGTCAAACCTACTTAAAAAAAACCCCAAAAGTTAAAATTTTAAGGCACTGCTAGATTGACCCACAGTTGTAGGTGGTGGTATCATTTTGGATTCACTGAAATGATAGCCTACAAAAGTGAAATGCTATTTCCTTTCAACTGTAGCCTAGTTAAGTGTTTACAGGATTTTGGACTTCTGGAGCTTATTTTGTTGGAACATGATAAAACTTGGAATAGTCTTGTTTTAAAAGTGGCTGATCATCTAATAGATAGGGTATACAGTGAAGAGTTACTCTTGCTGGACAAGGTCCGAGCTAATCTTAAAAGCGAAAAGGAACCCCAGGTGATTCCTATGTGTTGCAGTGGTCTCTAGTCAAATGAGCATGCATTATCTGCGTGTAATAGAGCAGGTCCAGTGACTGCAGGCTGCTCAGTTTGTCCATATGGATGTGACAAGACTGTGTTCAAGGCCTGAACAGCAGCAAGACAGGGCAGGAATTCCCTTCAGGTTTTGTGTTATGATGGCTTTTCTGAAAAAGCTGAGGCTAGTAAGGGTTTTTCTATGTAAGGAAAACAAGTTATTGGCTGGTTCTAAAATTCTGAACAGTTGAGTTCCTCACTTAAAGGAGCAAGTTTAAAGCTGTTGTGTGTTCTGCTAATCCCAGGATTAGTGGGAATTTGCACCTAGTCCTGCTCACTAGTATGACCTTTGGATATTGAAGTGAGGCAGTAGTCTGTTTTCCTATCATGACCTTGTTATTTGAAGTGGAGTGTTTCTGACAAACTTCTGGTTGCTTTGGAGAGCAGTATTAAGCTCTTTGTAGTTACTTTCATAAGTGAGGTAGTGCTCTGACCTGATCATAATGTACTACTAGCCCGAAGCCCTGTCAATAGCAGTTCTTTGATGAAGATGATGTAAATAGCCAGCAGTTGAGTGGTTCCTCAGTCACTGTTAAGATGCAGGCAGTGTAAGCTCAATAGTGGTTTTTGAGGATCTATAGGGGGAAAATGGGGAAAATTCTGCCACTTTCTGAGAGTTGGGCTGTACCGGAGTCAGGAAGTTACTTGAACTGGGGGCTCCAGTGTCCCAGAACTGCTGGAGGAAGCAAGTGTTTGTACTGCTTGGAAATCAGGCAAAGCTTAGCTGCTGTATTTGTGTGGTTATTAAGTACTGGACAATAAAGGTTCCTTATCTCTGCTGAAACTTCTTACCCTGACTTCTCTGGAGAGAGCTTTTTAGTAGCGGTAGGGAACAACCACAGGCTCAGCAAACAAATTTCCTGTGCTCAAGTGTGGAAGCACTGTCTGCTAGCTTGTTAATGTTGCACAGGCATTCAGTAGTTCTTACTCAGAAGTACAGCTTGTACTCAGAGTACAGTAGTATTCCATGTCTCTTCAAAGGTTTAGCTTTTGAAAACTGCTGTAGTCCTACTCTGTGCAGCCTATTACAACTCAGTTGGAGAAGTACAGCTGTCTGGCAGCAGAATGGCACACTCAGATGAGTAGCTTTCTGCCACTGAGGACCACTGGCTCTAGGAATGTATTTGTTTCCTGGGAACTTCAGTAGGTTAGCAACTAATGAAGCTTTGTATTAGTGAACTTCAATTCTTGGTATCTGTTCTTCAGGAATTAGTATGTGCCTTTCTGCTCAGTTATCATATCTGATAGCTGTTTGATCTATGTTAGTGCAAGTGCTGTATACTAACCAAATGCAGGTCCAAAGCTACCTTGTGTGGCAGATCTGGTGTATATATCAGGACTAGTCGGGACGGCACAAGAAGAATTATGCTGAAGAACTATTTGGAAAACAAGTATAGGCACCTAACCTCTTTAACTCCCATGTTCCTGCCTTTCTGTATCTTAAGTGGTTTAAGATTTAAAGAAATTTAAGTGAATTTTAAGAATTTAAGTGAAGTTTGGGTTTTATGTGTTTTGGGTTTTCTTTTTGTGGTTTTTGTTGTTTTGTGTTTCGGTTTAGGGTGGGTTTTTTTGGTGTTTGGTTTTATGTTGGGTTTTCTGTTTTGTTGTTGATGAGGTTTTTGGTGATTTGTTTTTTTGGTGTTTTTTTTTTAACAAAACCTGGAGGTGCAGAGCTGTGCTGCTTTATTAGTGCAGTTAAAGTAGTCCCTTGAAGAGATTTAGTGAGAATAGCTAGTGATGAGATTGAGATGGTAATTTAGTTTCTAGCCTAAGAGATCTCTTACCAGCTTAATTCTCTGGTAAGTGTTAAACTGTGGAGTGATTGTGCTGCTTCATTTTGGGCAGCAGTGCGTGGCTCAATGTTGTCAGGTTGATGATAGATTGTTTGATGTAGTCTTATCTGCTGAGACAGGGGAAGCTGTGTCAGATTCCACCCAGAAGAGCTACAGGCCTTCTAATTAAATGAACTTTATAAGAGCATGTTACTTAATGACATTGTCACAAATATCCTGCTATAGAAGACTACTTTTTACAAAATGAAACTTGCTTTTATCAGGGTGGTGCTACACATTAGATTCATCTTCAGAGCTGCTCTCCATTACCCCAGCATTCATACGCTGGAGTGCGCTCAGAAGCTTATATAAAGGCTTGCTGGGCAGTTGTCAGCTTCTATTTTTAAACTTGTTTCTGAGAAACACTTCTGTCTCCTATCTCTGCACAAGTATAGGAAAAGCTATACTTCATGCAGGAGCCATGGTGTCTGGGCTCAGCTAACAGCAATTTGTGAACTTGAATTACTATCTCTATTCAGAGATAGTAAGGCTGAATCTGTACTGGCTTCTGTTGAGGAGGGGGAATCATGTAAACTAGGAAATAGCAGTAGTGGGCTATAGAATCTTTGGCTGTCAATAAAGACAAGTCTTTGGTGCATGAGAGACTAGCTAAATTTTTAATGGGAATCCTGATGGCTGGTGTCAAAGCACCTGTTTTGCTATACTTGATGGAATACAACAAGAGGTGAGCTGGAACACTTTAAATAGTATCTCTGCTGGTGATTCTTAAACATAGAATCAACTAGGTTGGAAAAGACCTTAAGAACACAAGTCCAACCATTTCCCCAGGAAACATAGTGGCTTTACTTACTGGTGTGCTATTGATTTACAGTGACCTTTTACTCTCTGTGATACTGCTGTATGCCACCTTTACACCATTTTCTAATGTTAGTGGAAATTTAAAAATGCAACTGGGTTCTGTAAATGTCTTGTCTATGCAAGTAGGGCTAGCATTTTAAGATTTTTCTTCCCTGTATTCAAAATCATCTACTTCAGACTAGGCCAGGAATAGAAATGTGGGTGTTAACATACTCTTGCTATGGTAAGGAGGGAATTCCAAAATTGAAGGAGCACTTCAGAGAATGTATAATGTAGTTTGGGGCAAAAATAAAGAATACCAAGGAAACATTTAGACTTGGTTTTGTTTGTCTTTTAAAACTGTCAGGCAGGGATGTTTCAAACTGGGTTAGGAATTACGAAGAGGAAAAAATGCTGCTTTAAGATTAATTATACATTGCAAAATCAGCATTCTGAGCTCTGTGTCTTGCAGCTCTTTCAAAAGACTCCTCAAACATTGCAGTTGCTGGTGTAGATCTAGTTGTCAGGAGGGACTCATTATTTCAAAGCAAAGCCTGCACCACTACTAAGAGTTGGCAGTGCAAGGTCTTTGGTTTGGTGGGGTTTTTTTGTGGGGGTGGTGTTTGGTTGGTTTGGTTTTCTTGCTTTTTTGTTTTTCTAGAACAGGCAAGCTGCTCCTCCACACTTTCCAGCAGATTGTGTGCTATAGATGTTACTGGCCTTGGAAGTACAGCTGTTTGCTGAGTTGGTTTGTTTTGTCTTCTGTTTCAGGGCTATGACTACTTAATATTTCTGTTCCTGTTCAAGTAAATAGGTGTATTTAACAGGTAGCAAGGGGAAGATCAGCATCTGAATTTTGTCTTGTAGACCAAGTATTAGTGCCTGTATGAAAGAGAAAGACTTATTGGACCTGTTGTAGGCTTATCTTACAGTTAGCAAAACAAGGTAATCTGTTTGAAGTGTATGATGCCTTTCACACTTTGTTTCCTTAAACATGCCCTTTAATTTTGATAATGCAGTGATATAGCAACACATGCTCTAGAACTGTTTCCTCATTTGAAACAAAACAACCCACCTCAACTCACATGTGTCTGTAACCTAGCAAGAATATTCAGACTTGGGTCTCTTCTGTTCAGTTTAATGCCTGTGTCTTACCTAACCTGACCTACAGGCTAATGTTTCAGATTTCTCTTATGACTAAGCCTCACATCCTTTCAGTGTATTTTGTAAATAGCATATCACAAGTAAGCAGAGATTTAGCTGTCTACATGTGCTTGTTCTAGATAGAATTGACTTGCTGGAAGATACTTGTACATGTCTGTAGATGCTGCATAAAGCTTGTATCATTCTGTAGACAGCCTATGTATTTAACAGAAAATGTCTTGCTCTGTGTGCTGCTTTCTGCTAGAATAGTGTTGAGCAACAACTATGTACTGATTGCACTCAGTACAAGTAAACTCTGCATCCTGTTTAGAATAGGATGTACGTATTAACAAGTGTAAAACATCTGTTGCATCTTCCTAGAAATAGCATGTTGCTGTCTTAAGGTATTTCAGCTTCACTGCTGTTCAGAAGCCATTCCATATTCCAAACGTGAAGCCTTTAAAGGCTGTCTGAAGTGACAGTATAAAATAGGTGGTGGGTTTGTTGTTTTTTACATGATGCAAGAATGAGTATTGTTTTGAAGTTATTACTCTTTACCCTTCTGCATTATCAGTGCTCACTATAGTAATAGACCATCAAATAACAAAAAAACTGAGTGTCCAAAAGAGGCAGAAAAAGCCTGAATTCAGTACATCATCCTTAGAACTCGTGAGCCTAACTGCAGCTTAAGGGTGGATTGTAAGAAGGAAACCTGATTGAAACCTGGCTGTTTCAGGAAATATGTTATGTTGGAAACATGTTATGTTGGGAAATAGGTGGGGCTAACCTGTAGTTCTCAAATAGCTTGCAACTTTAAGTAGCTCAGAGCTATGTCTAGAGTAGGTCATAGAAATTATGAAAATGGAGGCATTGTATGCAATTGCAGAATCCTGAGCAATCAGTTTGGAGAGTATCTTCTGCATGTGAATATCATCCCTATTTCAAGCAGTTGTGCTGCATCCTACATCACATGTTTGCTCACTGTTGTGCAACTGGAAAGCCTGGCTTTTTGTCTGTTCATCTTATGGAGCTTGTGGAGGGAAACACAGATTGGACTTGTATTTAACTACAACTTCCTTCCTGTTGGGAACTCGTGTCTGAACCATTACGGATTTCTGGCCATGTGCTATACTTTGGTTTCCTGCCTATCTGTGAAATCTGAGTAGCTTTGGAGTCAGGGTGGAGATGGATGACTGGGAGCCATCTTTGTGTGATTAGAAACTCAGTCCATGATTGTCTCCTTCCCTAGCTTTGTGAATGGGTGTGACTAGGCATACTATGGTACATGACAATCGATAGTATGTATTAAGCCAAATATATGGCACATACAACTATTTCAGCTTTTTTATTCTCAAACTTAAGGACTGTTACTTTCAAAACTTCAGATAATTTTGCTGTATCTGAATAACACCCTGTGTTATTTCTAAATGTCAAAAGAAAATTACCTAGGATGGAGGTTATCTCTAAGAACCTTCCACCTGCCTACCAGACTTCTCCAAAAGGAGCTTGTAGGTTTCCTCTGCAATAAATGGAGAGTGTGAAGTACATAAGGAAGCCATTGAAACCAGCTGAAGAATGAGGAAGATTGCTCAAGAATGAACAGCATAGAAAAGAAAGGTGCTTATCTTTAATTAGGTCTGCTTTTTACTTTGAATCCTGTTCTGAAATTAGATGTGTGCCCAGTCTCCTTCTGTAGCTTTCTGAAAGAGGACTAACCACCAAATCAGTAGCCTTTTTAAATGCAGGAGCTAGTGATGAAGCCTGTAAGCATACCTCTAAAGACTTGCAAATGCTCTGACTGCATTGCATAGTTAATCTCTTGGTTTTTGCAACTCAATTAC
The DNA here is from genome assembly GCF_012275295.1 of Melopsittacus undulatus. Lineage (NCBI taxonomy): Eukaryota > Metazoa > Chordata > Aves > Psittaciformes > Psittaculidae > Melopsittacus > Melopsittacus undulatus. The sequence continues at coordinate 28,916,345 of NC_047531.1, forward strand.
TAGAATTTTAGCTTCCATGTTTATAGATGGACTGTGATTTAGTGCAGTTGGATTTTGTATGGAAAATCTGCTGGCTGTAATTTTTTTCTAACTTTTGTGTAATGTATGTGATTCCTCTAGCTATTTGCTCATGCTGTTTGTATTACCTTCAGGTTTTCTCCAAAACATTCTGCACAACTTAAATACAGAGGTGTTTGTTTTCTAATGTGAAAGAGAAATTGCTAAATCTGCTAATTTTTCATGACAGAGCAAGAGGTGCTTAAAGGGGCAAAGCCTAGTGCTTGAGTTCACAGGTCAGAATAGTCTTCTAGCTTTTAGTTGCTGCTTAGCTGACTTCTGAGATACTGGCAGAAAAAAAAATGCTATAGTTTAAAAACATAGCTGACAACAGGCTCGTGTCTACCCTCAGAGAAATAAACTTTCCTGCCATAATCTCCTGATCTGTTTGGATAATGATAAAAAGATACTGGTAAAATCCAGGAGTTCTGGGACTATTTTCCCAGAGTGTAAATATTTCAGGCTTTACTGAGTGCTTGTGTGGCTTCAATGTTGCAGCAATACTGCCTCAGTTATTTTTAGGGTTAGGGAAGAGAAAGAATGCTTGTTTCTTGTCTTCCTATCCCCCAAAAAACTTGGGTACCTTAGATGAGGGGAAGAAAAAGAGCTGGTTTGTCAGATCCAATTGACAGTGTCAGAACATTCCTGACCCACTTTGTGGAAGGAGTAGTACAGCCACTGCAGTTACCATACACCAGTTTGACAGTAGTCTATCTTTTGGAAAAGACACAAGGTCATCAAACCTCTCAAGTGAAATGAGAATGCTTGTTACTTTTATATGGATAGTCCCCAAAGTACATGTGATTAAAGCTCATAAGTAGAACTACTCCTTATCCAGTTGCTGTCATGGGAACTTTGATGCTGTGCACAGACATGACTAATGAGAAATCAGGCAAACTGAATACTTTAGTGCCTCTTAGTCATTATAACATGAATATATTTAGGTAATAACCATTAATATCTTTACATCAGCTGCTACTTCTCATATCCATAATGACAAATTACTCCTACTTACAGGTTTTGGTACATATCCACACTATAAAGCAAAGCAATATGATAACTTGGCAACAGTACATGTTTAGTTTGAGCTATGCCAAACTGCTTCCACTTAATAAAATTGCCCCCAAAACCTTATAAAACAAAAAGACACCAAACAAACCAACAAAAACCCTCAACTAAATTGCTACCTTGAACCATCAGGGTATAAAGAAATCCATAGCACTGCCTTAAGATTTTCTGTGAAGGGAGAAATACAAGAAATGCATAGGAGCCTGGTTACTGGTACTGTAAAAATTGTTTAAGAGAGCATTTTTTTTTGTTTTTTTTTTTTTTTTTATTGTATGAGTTTATTGGCAGTTGTACACAGGTGTTAAATTCGTGAGGAAAAGCATCTGGAGCTATTGTGTGAATCTTGCTATATTTGCAGTACACCTACCCTTAGTATAAATAATGCTTCTTCCTGACAGAATCTATCTGCAGTAATCCACTAGAAGTATAAAGCTTACTGGCACTGTGAGGTGTGTGCAGAACAGGCCTAGAATCACTCGGCAATAAGCAGATAAATGCTAGCTTTGGCATGCAGAAGTGTCCCCATGTGTAGAGCAAGGATAGAAACAGCAGGCTTGTCCTAGCATGCTCCTCTAGCAGCTACACAGGAATGTCACTAGTGTGTAGAACTTCCCTCCAGTCTTCTGTTTTCCACTTAGGAATGATGGTCGTGGGGCAATTGTTTGCAGTTTGGTCTGGGGGTTTGTTTAATTTAAAGTTAGGATTTTAGAAAAGTGACCAGATCTCAGCTGGTGACTGTGGTTCTTCCTGATGAAGCAGAAATTTTATGCTGGTATTGTCTGCCTGGAAAAACTGGTTGTGTATGAACTGGTGGAGAGTACAGTTTGAAGAATCTTGAACTCTCAGGAAAAATGGAGCATCTGCTTACAGAAAGACTTAAAACCTCTTGCATCACTACTTAGCCACACAGTAAAATCTTCATCTCCTGATGTCTGAATCACGGTGGTTGTTCAACACATAGCAGTACGGTCATTTGGCTTGTGAGAATGTTAAGCAATTCTACTTGCTCTCAAGTATATTTTTAATTTTCAGATGCAAATCAAAAATTTTGCTTCTAGTTAAACATTTTAATTGGTTATTCTACAGGCTTGTTTATGCAGTCTGCTTTGCAGTTCCAACAGAAGAATTCTGATTCCTTACAGTAATTCAGTATGAAATACTTAATAAGCTAACAACTGTGTGAACACTTGGGTAGACTGACATTAGTAGAACTACGCCTACCAAAAGACAAAAAGGAACCATTTGTTATTAAATGGTCTAGAAACATAGACTGAAGTTGTGAATCCCATTATGGACAGGAGCTTAACTCAAACTATGTTGCCTGCAAACAATAGGGTCTGCTGACTGCACACAAGTACTTTGCGAGTGTTAGAAGGTCCAATGTAAGCAGGCTGGTAGCACCATCTGTTCTTCATATGTTTTTAGTTTCCCAAAGTGCAAGTGGTAAAGTTGTGGGTGGTAGAATTGGGTGTGCAGGAGAATCATGCTCCAGTTCTTGGGTTTCTGCTTTAGAATGAAGCCTCATGTTGCTTGTTTGAGAACTGCCAAAAAGCTTGTCCAAGTTCTGATACTTTCATGGGAAAAGACTGTAAGTAGTGGGTTGGGTTTTGGTGGGTGTGGTTTAAGAAGCTTATGGTTTCAAAATGAGCCTTTCACAATTCCTGATGCTGGTCTGATTGTGCATAACCTCAGACGTGTGAAACCTGTGATTTAGGCAGGTATAATGTCACCAGTTCACATGTGCCTCTTGGAGGCTGAGAATAACATTAGCTAGCTCTGTAAGACTCGGGTAAATTCTTCATATAATGGTCATTCTTGACTGCTTTGAGTGTATAAGCATGTATTACTCTTAATTGTTTCTAATTACACTAATATCTGAGCAGAAAGGAAGAAGAAACCACTTGGTTAAACCTTTTGTTGTTGAAAGACCAATAATAACAGGAAGCAAGTGGTAAATTAATCTGTGTCACAAAGCTTAAGGGGGTGCATTAAGATGAAATTAAGGACTTAAAGAATGAAGGCAGCACTGAGAGGGTGGGAATTGGTAAGACAATTGGATATCAAGCAGAAAAGTGTGGTGAGCTAATATAAGGATAAGAGAAGGACCTATGGTGAAGAGAAGTATCTTTAGCAACAGTGAAGGAAAAGAAAGCCTTACATGAGGACCTGCAGAAACTTAATGGCTGTTAGCTAATGATGCCTGCTATCAGGAAGTCAGTGCAGAAGTCTGCTGAATTTGGAAGCATGGGATTGACAAAAACTGCTTGGCCTAGGTACTGGAAGAGTTGTGGAGGTGTTGTGGCTAGCTGGAAGAAAGAATAACTGGTTGAGTAGTAGCCCAAAAAAGTAAAAAGTACTTAGCAACAGGGCCATGTTGATGGTGACTGAATGAGTTGAACTCAGTGTTGGAATGCTGGCAGCTTCTTAATGATCCCTAACTAGGAAGTGGTATATCAGGGTCTGTTGTAGGTATGAGAGGTGATAGTGTCTTGAGGTGTTCTCTCTAGTTGCTCTTCACCACTCCCGAGTTCTTGTTCTGACACCAGAGCGTAGTGCTCCATCACCTCAGCTGTGTATGTCATTTGTGAGAGCATGCTGTGAGCAGGAGATTGATCTGCTGGATAAGGAGATTGCTTTCTCCCATGCCTGAATTATTTTTTGAACTGGGCTTAGTGCAGATCTAAGATCCATAAGAATGGAGGAGGGTCTATGTTATGATGTGAAACAGAGTCCCTCCAGGCCCGTATTGTTGCAGAAACACTTCTTCCTCCTCTTTTTTCATTTCTGTTTAAACTGTGTACATGGATTTTCAAAGTATATCAGTGCCTCATTTTAGGGACGTAGGTAACTGGAAACTAGTAACTGGTATCCATGAAAAATATGGCTTGAGGAAATCTGTTATGTAAGAAGTGTAAGGCAGAAATAGGGGGCAAAGTCTCATTAAAGGCATGTTGCTCAGTATTACTATGAGATGCTTTTAGCTGAAGTCTTTTTAGTTTGTCACAGTTGAACAACGCTATTCCTGCAGGAAATTACCTTTTACAGATAACGTGACAAGAAATAAATTAGGGAACAATGTACAGCCTGTAATGACAAGTTTTATGAAACAAGGGGGTCCAGTGGCCCGGGCAATCTGTTCTGACATTCCTCAACCTTCCCCTGCTTGATTTCATAATGCTACAAAGCGTAACAGATGAGTAGAACTGGATTTTCTGTGTTTCTTTTAAGCATTGAAGATTTTTTCACTTTCATTTCATGGACTAGAGCCATTCAATTAAAAGAATGAACTTAATGACAGAGCGAATCGTACCTTTATAGACCTCTCTTTCCCATCCTCCCACTTGCCTTTCCATGGTAACTCCAGGACCTCATGAGTTACTAGTAATGCTGGCAGAGACTAATGTTTACAACTCTCTGTTTTTTGAATACAGGCTTCAGTCCTCTCTAGCAAATTAAAACCAGATGGGAACTGAAGGGAGCAGAATGGAATTTAATTCTGTTTGGTGGCTTGTGATGTTAACAAAATGCTTTGGCTATTTTCATTGTTATTTTGCCCAGAAAATGGCTTGTACCTTCCTCCTATCCTGTTACTGTAATGTGCAGTCTTCTGTCAGTATGCTGGGATATCTGCTGTAAGCCTTCACTGAGATATGTTGCTTCATTTTTACTACAGTGATAGACTTGTGGTATATGCATATTACATTGCCTTTTTTTTTTTAACTAGAAGGCTCAAACCCAAGTAAATTCAGCTGGAAAAGCTGGTGTGGGTTTTGTTGGCTTTTTTTCTTCTGCTGTTCTTGTGCAGCTGGTGGAGGCAAAATGCAATTGTTTTGCAACATTTAACAAGTCTTTTCTCTCTTAAACTACTCTAGTTGAAAGTACACTGAAGGAACACTTGGTGTAATTTTAAGAGGGAGACGGGCTCAGTCATGTAAAATGTAAGTGGTTCTAGGATCTGTGTTGCAAACAGGGTAAGGATGCATGTTAATGCTGTGCTTTTTATGCTGGTTAGTGCCATCTCAGAGGAAAAGTTTCAGTGTGTTGAATCACAGACACGTTGCTTCCTGCTGGGATTTGGGATTTCCTTGCAGCTCTCCCCTTCATAGCTGCAGGAGCTGGTTTTGCGTAGTGTGTGTGCTCAGGCAGGAACTTGCTGGGGATGAAGACAGAAGCCAAACAGCTCTGCACAGTATGTAATAATTTCTGACTCAAATTGTGTGGTAATTGTCAAAATATTGTAGGGTGTGGTAGGAACTGCTCTGTCTAGTGTTGCTGAGGAGTTACCCCTTCGTAATTTGCCTAAATGAATATCATGTGTTAATCTCAACATTAAAGTGGGGAAAGATCTCTTGATGTTTTCTGGCCATTTAAAACCTGACAGTGTACAAAAATTCGAGCATGCTGGAGTACTCAGAGTGGGTTTTTATCCCCAGTTGCTCAATCTTAAACATCCATTCTTCCTGCTTTCCCACAGAAAACAAATAAAGCAAGCTACTTATAGAATAGTTAGAGTTGCAAGGGAGCTTAAAGATCATCTAGTCCTGTACCCCCTGGCAGCTGGGGGCCCTGGAGCTGGACACAGTACTGCAGGTAGGGTCTCAGCCAGAGCAGAGTAGAGGGGCAGGATCACCTGCCTCTACCTTCTGGTCACACTCCTTTTGATGTAGCCCAGCATAAGATTGGCTTTTTGGACTGTGACACACACTGCTGGGTCATGCTGAGCTTCTCATAAACCAGCACCCCCAAGTCCTTCTCACGGGGCTGCTCTCAGTTCAGTCTGTACCCAGCCTGTATTTGTGTTTGGGATTGCCGTGATCCCCTTGGCACTTGGCCTTGTTGAGCTTCATGACTTTCACACTGGCCCACTAATCAGATGTGTCCAGGTCCCTCTGGATGACATCCCTCCAGTGTGTCAACCATATGGAGCTTGGTGTTGCGAGCAGACTTGTTGAGAGTGCACTCAGTCCTACTGTCCATATTGTAGAAGAAAAAGCTGTAGCTTCAAAAAGATTATCTCTGCAGACTGTGAGCACTGGAAATAGATGAAGCTTCAAATTACTGTCTAGTTTCTCTGGGAATTAAAAAAATGTTACCCTGGAAGTTAAAGTAGTAAATTGAGTGTTTTTAAAAACATACCTACTTCATCTAGCTCTTTGCTTTCTAGAAGTATTTCTAGTAGTTCGTTACAGGACCGAATTTCAGTGTCAAATACAAGACGTTGTGGGTTTAGTACGAACACAAACTTAAAGAGAATTTATATGAACTTCTTCAGTATTTGTTCTTGATAAACCAGGTCTTGCAGCTTCAGGAGGCAAACAGGAAAAGGGGAGTAGTCAAGTTTTCAGGCAGATAACTCAGACTAAGTCTATAACGGGGAGAACAGAACCAGTACTTGTTCCTTTTCTTGGTGATCCCTTCAGTCTTGCACTTCTGTCATGCGATGACATGATTTCCAATACTCAGAAATACCAGTGTGCTGTTTACTGGGAAGCATATTCCTCTGAGACTGAAGTTCAAGCCCCAGTCTAAAGATGTTAGTGCCTTTATTGTGCCATCTCTCCAATACAGCACAGCCTTTTGTTATGCAGTGGAAGTTCTTCCTTTTTTTCAAGCAATCTATTAGATAAATGGGAATGCTTTTGAAATAAATATAAAATGGCTTGCTTAAGCTTTCTGAATGTGGAATAGTGTGAAACTGTGTTACTCCTGTATGCTTTTTTTTTTTTTCCAGATTCTACTTCAGATATGCTGGGTGTTTTACTCTGCAGTGTCAGAGAGATCTGGAGGAGGCCATTTCTCTGCCATGCTTTAACCTTTGCTGTACTTGGTCCAGTCCTTGTATATCAACCAGTTTCTTGTGATGGATTGTCTTCTGGTGCTGCTTGGAAGGAGAAAGAATTGGTCTTAGTGTGGAGTGTCTGAAATAAGTGACTTCAAAGGGCTACCTGAATTTGTTAAATCTAGTGTCTTAGAGCATCTAGAAAAGCTTACTTCATAGGATGATCTGAATGTATTTCACTAAGTCTTTCCCAACTCATTCCATGAAAATATTTCCAGTGCTTTGTGAGTTTTCATCCAGGACATGGGCTAGCAACTAAAGCACTACCAGAGAAGCAACTCCTCATTTTAAGTAGAGCTTCCATCCCTAAATACAGTTCCTGCTGGAATAAAAAAGGCTATGTATTTTACTTAGATAAGGTCCATGTACCTCATTTGAGATTATAAGGGTTTTTTCCTGTATTTTTTTAATGAAAATTTTCCTGAATGGTGATGACAGCCATGTAAACTAATACTAGACTCCGTGTGTGTGTGTGACTATTTGTTGAAGGAAAAGCGTGTTTTTCAGAATGTGGTTTTTGGACTTCCAGACAGATTACACAAGCTCAAGAAGGCCCACCCCACATCCTGTGTAGAAACCAGCTCACAGAAATGTCCATTGTTCTTCAGGATTATAAGTCACTGTATTTTCTGCCTGCCTTTTTTTTTTCAGAGGACTGTATGGAAAATACAAATGCAAAGGAACCACAGCAGCTTAACAAATGCTTGGTCCTGCCAGGTACTGAGGTCTCTGCTGTTACTGAAATGGGGGTGGGGGGGGAAGGGATTAAAACATTTGGCTCCCTGGCTAGAGAACAAAGTTTTTGTGTTGGTAAAAATAGCTGAGAGCATTTTATTAGTTATGTGAATCAACTGATAATTGATGTCCTTGAAACCTGAAAGTTGTTTCTATGCAGCCATGCCAGTAGATACTGTCTTTGGGGGGAGGGGAGGTGGGAAGTTAAAGGGTGAAATTTTCTTGACATTGCTTCACCTTTGTTCAGTCTTGACTGGGGAAAGAGAGAATGGGATATTTGGATTTAATGCCCCACCAAAGAGTGTGGCTAGTGTTTCTGAGTCTCTACCCATAGCTGAGTGGTGTGCTATTGAATCTGCATCTTAATGGAGCTATCCATAAAGAAGGAGCTATCAAGCCAGAAATGGTACACCTTGTTCATTCTGCCTTTCTCTTCTCAATCTGTTTCACCCACATTATCATCTTGGACTTTATTTGTAACATTTCTTGCTAGAGTTCAGTATCTATTTTAAGACCAGAGTAATTGTTACAGTAATACAGACATAGCTAGGCAGAACACTGCCATGAGAGTGTTTGAGGCTGTATAGTACTTTTCTGCAGTTCAATGAAAGTAATCGCCCCCTTTTTGTCTCTGCCAGTCTCCTGACTGTGCAGCATTCCCAAAACACATGGCCAAAAAATGGGATTATAGGGTAGTCATTCAAGTAAACAGAAGTTCCCTCAGGCTGAGATTTGCCTTTTCATGCAGAGCTCCTGTATGCTTTAGCCTGGTGCTACAGCCTTGTTCCCCAGCCAGGGATAGCTTCCCTTGGTGTCCCCAAGGGTATGAGAGCACATAGGCCATGCCCATGTTTCAGGCATAGCCTCCTTGTTGGCTGGCTGACACAATAGAGTGCCCATTGCAGTGTTTTGGAAGGACACACCCAATTATAAATGAAGGGAATATAATCCTTTTTGTGTCTCTTCAGTGTCTCCATGTAGCAATAAATGAGCAGTCCCATGATGTGGCTACAGGTGCCAAAAATCTGCAGTGAATGTACAGCTGTATCTGTCATTAACTGTGCAGCATTGCTGAAGTGGCCTAGTGTTTCGTGAATTGTGTTTGAGGGTGAGTATCTGCTTAAAGCTAACAGCTTTCATGTTTCTGTGAGCACATGGTTACATTGATGGGTAATAGTGTATTACTATGATTGTGTGATCCCATCCAGTTTGTTCTGTGAAAAGTACAAAACCTGGGACAGGTTCAGTCTGCAATTAAAGTCCTTTCAAGTTCTTTATTGAGACTAAATTATCAGCCTTTCCAGACCCCGTGTCTGGTTCTGACCTCAGTAGTTCAGGTTGTTGCTGCTCAGCAGCATTACACTGTGTGGGGTATCAGGGCACAGAACCTTCAGACTCAGGTTCCTTTCACTGTTTCTCTTGTTTTCTTTAATATTAAAAAAAAAAATCTCAGGTGGCTTTTGTTCTGCCATTGCAGTGCATGCTGGTCACCAGGGGAATGGTTCAGTCAGTAGTGGTCCCGTTATGCTGATAGCAAAGTTTCAAATGGTGGTGGCCTTGTCTTGAATATAGAGGTGCAGCTCTGCATCACAGCATGGAGGCTTTTGTCCATGGGAAAAGGTACAATTGTAAATATTCTCCTTAGAACAACAGGGATTAATAAATTCTTGTAACTGTGTTCCAGAGTGGCCAGTGTCACACCATTGATATGCTACTGGGCATTAGTTAGGGGTGTGATAGAGGTTCCTATGGGATGGAAGACTGCCTGCTGCTGCCTTTGAGACGGCACAGCCTCACTCTTACTGCCATTACCTTTCTTCAGAGGTGATTGTGAACAGAAACTTCTCATAATTGGTCTTGGTGTGAAGCTTTGAACAAGTAACAGCACTGAGAATTTTCAGTTATCTGAAGGAACATAGGCCAGAAACTCCTTTTTGTTTCTGCACCTGGTACAAATAAGTAGAACAGCCCTGGGAACAGTGAAGCCAACCCAATTTCTGGCACTGTCAAAAGCAGCGAATTCATTCATTCGTGTACCCCCTATCGCAGCCGAAGCAGAGAATTGTTTGCTATGCGTTCTAAATCGGCAGTCACTATTCTCTTTTCTCTTGTTGGTTGGTTTCTTTTCAAAGCATATACAATGGGGAGCACATTTACAAAATTAAGGGAGGTAGATTCAGGGCCTGTAGCTCATACCACGTGTGACTGCACTCAGGAGTAATGTCATTGTCACAGTTGTATGCAGCTTTCATTTCTAGTGATTCTCTGCCCTGGTGTATAGGGGGCTGTAACTGGCAGAAAGCAAGCTCCTGTGATTTGATGGCAGTCTGCTGATCAGAGTACTAGTTATGTGAAGATGGCTTAATCCTATTTAAGGTTGGGATTTTTTGGAAGGTCAGTGATGTCTGGGTGTATTTTGTATGGAAACCTACTTAAAAGCTGAGGCTGAATTAATCTGTCATCTTCACTACGTAACAGTGATATTTTCATTATATTTAAACTGTATGAGTTAAACAGAATTATTAAATCAAATTTTCCAAAATTTAAGGTGATTAATTACATTTTTAAAACCTCCAGGTTTATAGGATGTGATGCTGAATTATGAGGGGAAGTAATGACATATTTAATTACTGTCTTTTCCAAACATTGGGTGGATTATATAGATAGAGCATCAGGGAACTGAAAATGTCTTGCAAATAACAGCAGTAGCTGCTTGTGTTTCATTTAATAACTTCTGTGTGGAGTCATTTATGTCATAGAAAATGGCAGCTCATGAACAAGTTTTTGAGGGGAGTTGCTAGAGCTGCAGTATTTTGTATTATGCTGTACAGATTCTGTATTGTATATCAAAGCAGCAGAGCTGTATGCATATATCCTTGACCTCAGCTCCAAAAATCCTGCAATTAGTAATGACTGAAATGAACATGATTTCTATGGGAAACTGCTTTTAGAAACCTAGGCAAATCAGAAGGACCACTCAGATGCTGCACAGTGCTGAAGCACCACCCCTGGTTGCCATCAGCTGCCCCATCATTATTCCTGTAGTATTAGAATAGAATCCTGCAAGCCATGGCATGCTGAGATCAATATAACTGCTAGTAACAGAGTTGTAAACTTCAAACAGATGTCCACACAGGGCTCTTTACCAATTCACTTCAACCTGTTCAGTAGCATGGTGCATTGGTCAGTGATTCAGCTGAGTGCATGGCATACTGCAGCCCATGATGAGCTTCCTACCCCCTTCCCAGACCTCCCATCAGAGGAGGGCTGCTTGCACTGCACTACACTGCATGTGCTGACAGGCAGGTAAACTTCCAGTGAGCTGGATCAGCAGAAGAAAATGTTGCTTTTCTTGCAGTGGTCAGTTGATGCCAGTGTAGCTCTGTGAACAGCTTGTGGAGTTAAATGAGTGCCAGCGCAAGGGAGACAGGAGGGAGGAACTTCCCATTGTAACAGCAGTCAGTGATCAGGTTGGCTTTACGATTTTGTGAAGTCATATTTGTAAGTTATATGCACTTCTGTAATGTTCTGGAAAGCTGTGGTTGTTAAAAAAGCATTGCTTCCCTGCAGCTCAGTGCCACCCCTCTCCCACTCCATCAGCTGCTTGATGTAAAGTCAGGTAGGGGATGCAAATGTGACTGGTTATGAGCTTCTGGGATCTTTCTAGAAATGTCTAGGATTGATGGAAAGAAGTCTTGGGCATAAATTACAGTTCAGATACCTCTGTATGTTTACATTCATATGAGGTGAAATGTGACTTTTGGGTGATCATGAATCTAGGCTCTCAGACCTGGGCAGCTGCCATTAGGCAGGTGAGCCATCCTGAAGAAGACTGAAGACCTCAGTTCAGTTTTCTGGAAAATAAAGGAATCCACATAGTAAAGAGGCAAATGCCAGAATGGCAAACTAAGCTAGTAGGTAGTGAACTAGTATAACTTGCATTAAAAAAAAGCGGGGGAGAGGAGGTATTTTGGGATCATCAAACTGGTGTTGAAGTACTGAGTTTGTGGACTGGAAGGTCACCCTCACTTTGAGGGGAGGGGGAAGATCTTCAATATTTACTTTGTAAAGTTTAAAGGCCCTGAACAGTGTCAACCTGAGGACCTGTTTTTACTGCCTACTGTTGGGAGTGACACTAGAGATGACTAAAACTGGTAGAAGTTAGCTGAACCAAACCTTTTCTCATCTTCTATTTAGTGCTGTCGTTAGTGTTCTTGGCAGCACTTCACAGATACTGGCTTTCAGTGGTTTTCATGCTTGGTTGCACTTCCTGTCTCATATATTAGCATAATGATGTCATTCTCATGCACCGCTGTGGGGGAGCTTTGCCCCAACCTCTGCAAGAAAGGCTTTCTTGCTCTTCTTACAAGAGGACTTGGCTTCTGCTCTGATACCTGAATCTCAGATTTAGGGTCCCTGTTTCTGAACCTCTCCTGTGTGGAAGTGGGGAGCAAAGCAGGAGGAAGAGGCAGTGGGAGAAGCACCTTCTCACCATCTCCTGTAGGAAGCTATTCACAGTACTGTTTTCACCTACTGTGGGTGAGCAGCTGGAGTCTGTATCACTCTTTGTGGGACTCCATATCCTCATACAGAGCTGCGGAAGGGAAGAGGGTAGGGAAGCTCCTTATCCTGAAAGCAAACAAAGCAACAAAAAATGGGCATGGGTGTTTCAAACATGCTTCTGCTTTTGTGGGTAGGCAGCACTGCTGATGGGAGGTAAGCACTGACAAAGTACTATGGCTTCTTTAATGGGTCAGGAGGGCAGCAGGATTTGTTTCGTGGTTCTCCTGAGTGTCCCAGGAAGGCAACAAAGTCAGTGTGATTTCTTCCTGGGGATGTGCTGCAAGGAACATGGGGAGGAGCATGGCTACCAGGAGAGACCAAGCAGCCTTGGTACCTCAGGAGAGCAGCCTGGGCCCGTTGCTCTTCCCCCTTCCTCAAGTTGGTTGGTGTGCACAAGGCCAGGTTCTGCTGTGTAAGCAGCAATTATGCAGAAAGCTTTAAAGTGATAGACATCAGCATGTTAAATTAACTTGGGAAAATTTCTGGTAGACTTGGTCCCCTTAAATCTGCCTGAAAGGGCCTCCTCCATCATGAGTCATTTGCAGTTGTAGAGGAGCCCTGGGCAAAGCCTACCCCCTCTCTGCTGAATGGAGCTGTTAGAGTGCCCAGAGCCAGGGCAGGGAGAAAAATACCCCGATTCATTTCCTAACGAGGTGTGCATGGGAGAATTCCCCACGGGGTCGCCGGTGGGGCTTGCAGCTTTGTGTTTTTCAGTCGCTCAGATCCACACAAGCACCATTATGCAGCTTGAAGGTCCCACCCGGCGGGCTGAAACACCCCAACCCCGTCCCCAGGAAGCACACAATAGTGTTAATATGCCTCTTGCTACAGAGGAAGTGGCTTCTGTTATAACCAACAAGCAGTCTGCCAAAGTCCACATTTTGGGTGGTTGCCAGACTAAATTCTACATGAAATTATTTAACCTTTTTGGCTTTTGTCTTTCTGCTTTCTGGAGAGGTTTCTGTTGCTTCCTACTATTTAAAACTTGCATATGCCAGTCTTTCTCCCCTTCCTCTCCAAATTAATACAGGGTCTTACTTAGAAAACATGGAATTGTTAACAGAGAATCCAGTCTTCATTTAATAGTTGATAAACTGTGCTCTCAGTAGGGTAGCAAACTGCAGCTACAGTGTTGCTCAGGGCTTTGTTGTCCCATCCCTTTCACTGCAGTCATTTTTTGATGTGACTTTGACGTTGGAAATGCAGCATGTTAGTGCAGAAGGGACAGGATGTGAAAGTCAGACTTAAGATATTTGAGGCATGAAGCGCCCTCTTGTGCTGTTTCTCCGGGAGCATCCCAAGGCTAGCGGCTTCCCAGGAGCAGAAGCTGAGTGGAGCTTCAGCCTCGGGTTTAGTTTGTGGGGAGTCTGGTGTGTGCTTGGGCACCTACACCATGATCTAGTCCAGTTTTGATGCGCAGGAGTAAATTCGTGGGACCGCAGACTTCACCACAGCTGTACAATGTGACATCTTCCAAAAAAGTGACATCTTCCAAAAGACAAAAATAAGATCTTCAGGTTCATTCAGAAGTAGCAATGTTTGCTAGGTATTAAATACATCTGATAGGCCAGATTTTTAAGCTGAATTTCAAACTTCTCTGACTGTTAATAATGTTCTGCAAGCTTAGGGAATTTTTGGTTGGTTGATTGTTTATACTGTGCAGTGTGTTTACAGTCATTCACCTCTTTGTGCTGCATAATATCAGGAAAATGTGCTGCACCTCCCTGGAAGTTAAACTCGAGATTTAGTTTTATTAAGTCTAGTTAATAAATACTTTCCCAGATTGCTCACTGCAGATTCTGAAAATACCTAATTTGTCCAGATTCCAGACTATGAGTAAAATTGCGAACTTCAGAACAAGAGGCAAATGAATTTACAAAGTTAACAGAATAGCTTGCTGCCTAAATAAATCAGTTTCACTGTTTCTTATATGTGGGACTCAAAGTTTTTCAAAGGACACAAATACCATGTTATTTTCTGGCCTCACGCAAAGTCCCAAACTTAATGATACCTCTAATGCAGACAGAACTAAGCATAGCGTGCAGGAGCTCTTCCCCTTGCCTGCATTTTTTGGTGTTCCTGGCTACTCAGGAATTAAAAGTGTTGTTTATTTTAGGCTTATTGGCCTGTACCAGTTTTAGACCAGGCTACCTGCCCATTCTGTGATTGCATTTCTAGCAAAATGGCAGTTTCTGTGAATGTGTCTTGCAACCTGAAAGCTCTTGAGGATTATGATCATTTCATAGAGCAGTAACTAGAATTTAAAAGTGCTGGTCCTGGCTGAGGTCCATGTAGCTGATACCAAACCTGTGTTTCCAGCAGACACTGTAAGTGGATGCCTTGATAAAAGCTTAAGAACAAAACGGGTATAAATGCATTGTGTGTTATTGTTCTCCCAGCCTCCAACCATTTTCACATCCTGAGCTGAACATGGGATTTGTGTGTTTAGCAGACCTTGTCAGATTTATTTTTCTGTCCTGTCTTACACTAAGCTATTACTAAACTGGGTGTTCACAACATTTTCATGCTCTTTGTTGAGCACTGAGCTGAAACTATATGGGACTTGTATCACCATTCCAGTGTCTCACGTGTGAGTGCTAATGGTCATCTCTGACCACATGTATGAACATGTATGTATGAAGTTAGAATTGCTTTTCTGCCTGTGCATGATTTTATTTTTATCTATACAGAATTCTATATGTCATTTTATTGCCCACTGACTGATTCTTTCTGCAGTCTGTGGCCCCTTGTTCTCACCATCCTCAATAGTTCATATCAGCAGTAAACTGTTGTATTCCTGTTCACCCCCTTTTCTAGGTACACTGAACAAGACCGCTCCATATCAGATCTCCAAGAGCACTGCACTGATGAACTGAGTCTGCTGTGAGCACTGGCCATCTTGTCTCCTGTTTCTCATCTTTTAACAATTACTTAGCCTGGAAGGACATTACTTCTTAAGCTATGGCTGCTTGGTTTCTTTAAAAGTCTTGGTGAGGAACATGGTTAAAAGCTTTCTGGAAAATTAAGAGTATACTTACCAACCAAACCATCAACATCTGTGTGGCTGCTGAGCTCTTTCAGGGAGTCTTGGTAGTGCTTGGTGCAGATTTCTCTTTACAGAAAACAAACATCTGGGATCTTCCAAAGTGTATCATTTTTGTCTTGTTTATACTCCTTACAGGCTCTACTGCTTGCTCAGTAGTAGTAGTTGTTTTTTCCAGAATTGCAGCTCTGCTGATAATGGTGTGACTTTGGCAATGTGACTACATTTTTTCAATACTTCTCTACGTTCTCTGCAGAATGTCACAAGAATGCCACAGTGTGATGTGTCTGTAAAGGGCAAATAATGTCAGTGAAGTATTTCCAAACAAAATGCTGTTGAAATGCAGAAAATTAAGGTTGCTATGTAATTGTAATAAGAGTTATCACTTGGCAACAGTGGGTACAGCAAAATGGATCAAATGAGGGGTTTGTACATACTTTGACGTTACTAAGAGCTTTGTGCCTGTACCTGGCAGCATACTTGAATTTGACCCTGTAAAAACCAGAAATTTCTTTTAGTTCACAGGTTGAATTTTTACAGGGTCTGGGCTGAAAATTTCCCACACTTCAGCAGGAGCAGTTTCAGGGGATTGGCTGTACAGCAGAGCAGATCTAGCCCTTGGAAGTTTTCAGTCTGCCTAGGAGCCCATCTATCATGAGTGGTTGGCTGCTTTGCTCTATATAAGGGAATGACTTTATCTGATGCCAGGTGAAAAATAATTCATATGGGCATTTGAGAACATGCAGAGTACTAAAGGGGGATGTGGAAAGTACCTTTCCCTGTGAAATCCTTGTGCTTCCTTCTTCCTTTCATGAACAGGATGGGGAAAGGCTTCAGGCACAGATGATGCAAGTAAGTTAGTTCTGATTAGCTGAGTCTTCAGCAAAGTACTGGGTGAAGCTCTTCAAAAGGTGCACAACTTCTCTTGTGTGGTTTGCATAGCTGAAATAGCTAATGTAAATGAACTCGGAGACAGATCTCCTTAGCAAAATCAGCCATTCCTGAGCACAGAATGTTGTCGTTAATGATTTGAGCAAAGTGTGTGGTGGTGGTTGTTCTTCCGTTAAACCGAACTACTTTAATGTATCAACAAAAGGCTCCTTGTGGCTGCACAGCTTAACCTTAGTGCTTGAAAACCTGACAGTGTGCCAGCACTGATGCAGCTGCTGGTAAAAGATCATCTGCAGATATCCTGCTAAACTATCCAACAAAAGAAAGCAAAATGGTGGGGGGGGGGGGGGGGGAGAAGAGGAGGGAGGAATAAACAAATTCAGCAATGTGGGAGTGAATTTTCCATAGTTTTACTAAACATCTGAATTACTGCTCAATGAATAATTCAGTAACACTTTCCAGAAGACTGGCAGTTACATTGTGATGTTTTGATAGAACAAAGAAATGCACATATTAGCATAGGCCTGTTAGGTGTGTGTGCAAGAACTGACATTACTGATGTACAAGGGCAATATGTACTTTGTAAAAGGTTGAATCCAAGTTGATTCTTCACATCCTATTTATCTGCTGTTTCACAGTAACTGTGTGTATATGCTTTTCCCTAAAATACACAATAGTAAGCATGACATAATTAAAATAACATTATCTTTCATTTACAAGAAGGAGGGAGGGGCAGGTAATAGCGTGTACATACTCCCTGCAGAGCTGCTGGCTTGTGGTTACTAGCCTGTACATCCCTCCTTAGTGTTGCAGCAGTTAACTCCTGTTCTTTTTAAAAAAATTCATTGTTTTAAATCTATATAAAATACTTTCTTAGCCATGTCTGGGGGTATATATGAGCCCTATTGCCACATTCTGCTCTTGCATGTAAGCTTATCTTTCCAGGTAAGCATGCATAGAGTTCAAATGAATCTATCAATAAGCAGTGGAAAGGATGTCATAATGCAAAGTCTGATACTGTAATAAATATGTAAGTCCTTGAAAGCATATGTTTGGGAAGGAACTGCTTTATTCTTAACATAGCTGCAGATCTGGCAGCAACAGCTCATGAAGAGGTGGGGGAATTAGCAAAATAGACCCTCTGCTGCAAGAAGAGCTGGGAGGCTGTATGGTACTGATGTGAAATTTCTCATAATCCCTTTGGGTAAATGAAGGTAAATTATTTTTCTTCGCTGATGAAACGTGTTGTGAGGTAAAGCCACATTTGAGAAGAAAAAGATGAGCATTTACTGGAAATAAAATCTCTACAATCGATTGAAGTATGGTGTCATGTGAGGTTTGTGATCTTGTTTGTCATATCTGATTCATCACAATAAATACAACTAAGAGAAGAAGAAACTAGGAGGTGGGGAGAGGAAGAGATGGCTGAAGATGAAAAGCACATTTTTAATTGCTCAATTGCTAATTCTCTGATTTGGATCTGCTTATAATTAAGTTAAACTATTTTCAATGGAATCTTTCTTTGTAGTATTTGCTGCAATGCAGAGTATGTGTGGTAGTATGCTGAGCCTAAGGAAAAGACAGACAGAAATGCTCCCTTGTCCTGTGAATGCCACAGTTCCTATAAAGACTTCTATGACTATTAATAGGCTCTTCCTAAAATCTACTTTCTTAAAGTATCGGTTACATGAAATTTAGGGCGTTATCTGTAATGGTGCCCTCTGGTGACTCTAAAAATTTTTACACTAGATTGAAGTAAAACCCAAGATGGAATTTGGCTTGCTCCTGTGGAAGTACACTGGCAAATTGGACTATGCATTAAAGACTAATGAACAAATTAGAGCTTAACTAGGCAGTCTACACAAGCCCTACACATACAGAACTCCAGGAGTAACTCCAAGTGTAGGAGCAGAGCTGTAATGAGTAAGATGGTCTCTTAGTCTACCATGCAAGTAAGCTCATGTACATTCATGGCAGAGAAAAAGAAACCTGGCTTTTAACACTGCAAACTGATCATATATTTTCTAGTGCGTACAGAAAATAAAAGGTGAAACAAAATCTCTTACTGGGTTTGTCTTGATGCAGGAAATGTTAATTGATTATATGAAATGTTAGAAGTAACCCAGCTGTGCAAAAGAATGTCTTTGGTGTATTATATAGTTAATGTGGCTGCCACAAAATCTTTGGGAACTGATCTCTATGCAGTTTCCTCTCCTGAGTATTGTTTTCAAGTGCACAATCTGTTTGCAGTATCTAATGTCTCTACATTTACTGTGCATCATTTCCCACCATACTGACATGCATGACCTTCTCCGTTGCACTGACTGTAGTGCTCACATGGCTCTTACTCTGTTCTGGTTGAACAGGATACTTTTATTTGCAGGGTTGTGTTATTTTACAGCCACATCCACGGTCATATAAACACCACTGCAGAGAGAATTCCACAAGTAACTATGTGTGGCTGGGGATGGATGGAATAGGTGTATGCACTCTCTCCAGTGTCACTTCTGGTTCAAATCATGACCATGAAGCTATGTCCTCATCTCAATTATGTGTGCAGTACTGGTGAGGTAATGAGAGCATGGCACTCCAAGGCAATTAGCCCAACAAAATCATACACAAGCAAGATAATGGGTAGAGGGTAAAAGAGAAAGTATAAAACCTGTGTTAATAATTTTGTGTGAAGTGTGAGCTATTTAATGATTTAATCATTATTTACTGAACTTCCAAATTAGGCACATACTCAAAATAACTGCATCCAGCTAAGTAATTCCTAGGCTTTTGAGCACTATTCCCCCATGCTGTGCTTGGGAGAGGATGTGTCTCCTCCTGTTCATGTTCCTTGCAAAACAGCCCCTTAGGCACAGTGTAGATCAACTGACTTTTATGCATATTTTATGTAAGAAAAACTAAATATTTGTCTTAACAAGATGCCTACTTTGATCATAAATGTTAGATCAGGAGGTACAGGTATGATTTTATTCTCACTTCCCAAATAATACACCCTGTAGAACCTTCTCCACTAGCTTTCTCATTAAGTCATTAATTTCCCTTTCAACTGCACTATGCATTTTAGGAAAATACCTAGTCTTGATTTTACAGGCCACTTAGTATCTGGAGAAGGGTTTGTGCTATTATTTTGAGGTCTAGTAATAAATACATCAGGGAAGAACTGTTTACCAGCATTTGCAATATGTATCGTGGTCACACAGTGACCCTCCTGGCCTGAACAGGGTTCTTCTAGGAGAAAAATAAACCTGTTGATAAATTCGTGTCTTGGTGCAGCACTGTATCTCTGAATGCTGCAGGAGCACACACAAATGAGTACTTTTCTCAGTGACCATGCCCAGTCTTCATGTGCTAAGCTGATATTTCAAAGAGCCTCTTGCTTCCTTCCTGGTGGAAATTGGAGCTTACTCTCTGCTGGGCTGCTGATTCTGTTTCATACAGGCTCATGTAGCCCAACCAGCTGCCAACCAGCTGTATCCAAGCTTCTGCTACCATTGCAAATCCATGCCCCACCTGATATATCTGGGCAGTGACTTCTGCTGTACCCAACCATCTTCCTCTGTGAAGGAACTTAATTGCCCTTCTAGTTAACCTGAATGAAAGCTAGCTGTTGGGCTCGCTGCCGTTTGGGTCATCAGCCTGTGACTGATCAAAGATGTGTGTGATATCTTATGCTTCCCATGACATGGGTTTTGATATGGTTGCGTGACTGGTTGTGGAATAATGTCCATTCATATGCAGCTGTGCAGGAGGTCAGTTATGCAGTCTACAGTCACACAATATGTAGAATAGAGCTGATTTGATTATTATGCCCATTAATCATAGAATCATATAATGGGGTGGAAGGGACTTTAAAGCTCATCCAGTTCTAACCCCCCTGCTGTTGGCAGGGACACCTGTCGCTAGACCAGGTTGCTTAAAGCCCCATTCAACCTGCCCTTGAATACTGCCAGGGATGGGGCATTAAATGGTATTGCTTTCATTTTTCCAGCCTTTTCCATTCGTAAGTTTTTCTGGCTTAGTACCTGGAGTAAGACATAGGAAAGGAACATGAGTTCTGCAAGGATTTAGGGGACAGCTGAAGCTCACCAACATTTGGGTATTTCAGGATTAGGCCTTTAGGAAAACCAGTTGCTGGTATATAGATAGCTCAGTGGGGAAGGCTGCCAGAGGGAGATTTTTGCTTTTGTTATGAATCAGTTTGTTTGCCCACTTACCTGTTCTGAAAAATTTTCCTTATTACATCAGTCCCCTGTCTCTACTGTTAACTTGCCTGCTCTACCTGTGGATTGTATTTTTATACTTGCTCATAGCAGAGATGGCTCACCTTTCACAACAGCTTCCACCACACTAGAGGAGTTATACCAGTGAAAGAGCTGCTACTACAGATCATCATCCTGGGCAAGAGCAACAGTACCTTACCCTAGAACAAGAAATGGAAGCACCCTAGCTCACGTTGCTGTGCACATCAGATCAACACAATGCCTTGTTCTGGTAAATCTAGGAACTTTGAACAGAAAGGACTTGGCTACAACATGAACATTAGAAACACAGAGAACCACACAGAGCAATAGAGAAATTCCACACCCCTGGAAGGTGGAGAATTATCCCTGTATCTCATCAGTGGGAGGGAGTCTCTCTGCCGACAGATCCTCTGCTGCCATGTTGGGGCAAATGACTCAGCTCTGCAGTAGAGAAGAATGTCCCCAGTGCTGCTTTCCTGGAAGCACCTTCACCTGGAGGTTTCTTGCTCAGGAATTAATTTGCTTATGAAAACTCATCAGTGCACAGAGCCTGGGGCAGCACAGCTGTGGACAGGTTGTGCTCAACTGTAGGCAAAGCCTAATTAAGACCTCTGACAAAGTTTCCAGTGTAACTACATCAGTAATTGTCAGGATCTATGAAGTAAATAAAGGTTAGTTGTTCTCTTGGTCCTGAGCATTGCACAAGTTTGTAATCATCCTATCTCATCAGGAGTGAAACACATGGGGCATATCAAAGGAGGCAGCAGTTGCTATTCATTGGTGATTTGTTAGAAATAAAAGCTTTCAGAAACAGCGCAAGATGGGTCTGGCAGCAGACTGACCTTAAATTGTAAGATGGGAGGAATCATTAGGAAAAGGAAGCAGAGTGTAGCAGAGCTCACAGCCTAGTTCCCATAAACATATATGGAACTTGAGCCACCATCACGAGTGAGACCCCTGAGTATCTGAATCTCCTGAACCGTACAGGTTTGTACTGAAAGGCATCCTTCTGGGAAGAAAAGACATGAATTTTTCTGACAGAAGAGCTTTATAAGCTGTTTCTTTCTTTCCAAAACATCACTCTTATCAGTAGCACTGATGCTAGGGTCTACTGTCTGTAGACATTATCTCTCAGCTTTATTTAAGGGTAATCTATGTGGATAGTGGTACCAAATTCTTCACGCCTTAAACAATTTTTGCCCAATTCTGGCAGCACAAACCAGTTTCAAGCCTGGTTTGAAATATCTAGTGTTCCTAGAAGTCCTTTGATTGCATGTGACAGTGGACTTGGGGGGGAAAAAAAGGTCCATCCCAACAGGTACCTGCTGTCAAGAGGCCAGCTGGCAAGCATTATGTAGGAATCAGCACCTGGAAGCTGCCTTTCCATGTGCAACAGGAAATTGTTGAGTGCGGTATCTGCTTTATTTGCTGCCAGCTTTTCAAACTCCTGAATAAGATAAAGCCAATATGGTGACACATGGAGTTTGTGGGTCCCTGTGCTGGCATTGTGAACACTCTTCTGCACAGAAGACAGTGGAGAGGCAGAGTCATTAAAACATCCCACTATGCAGCCAGATGTGTCAGTTTATGTCTTAATTTGTTAGCCCCTCAGCAGCTCAGGTGAAGGAGGTCTTTTGGGATTAAGTAAGTCCAAGGAAGCCAGGTGGTATATTAACCTTTTTCCCCAGGATGGGTTTAACTGCAGAAATTGAAGTGATTGAGGCATGTTCACCTGACAGACCTCTCCAATCTAGCAAACCTTTGAACTCTCCTGCTAGATCCATTCAAACGCCTATACTAGTACAGCAGAATAGGTCTGATCCCATGTATCCTTAGGATGCTGCTTTATTGCTCAGGACTGGCTCTCTTGCAGTAATACTTAGAACTTGTCAACAGCTTCAGAGTGAGGCACAGACACAGTGTGATTAGCTAGTAGTGTGACATTCCTCCTTCCTGGCTCTGACACATCGCCCCATCCAATGATACCTTGGGGAGTATCTGATTTATGCATCTGGTAAGATACCAGTATGCATTGATTAAGTAGATCCAAAAAAAGCTTTTAAATTGCTATTGCAGAAGGAAGAATTTCAGCTTGTGTTTTTGAAATATCCTGGCACTGTTTGGATGCAAGAATTTATAAGGGAGACTTTTAAGTAGCCATATGGTTAGAAGGAAAATCTTCTCTAAACCCTCTCAATAGAAGGCATCATCAGATGGAGCAGAAGGAAAGCCAAACTTGCTCTAGAAGTGTTCCCACATTGGAATGTTTTAGAAGCTCCAGCCCCAGAGCCTTGGGTATAGGGAAAGTATGAGTACAAGTTGTCCATGCTGATTGTGGAGGGGTGGATCAGAGAGTGTCTCATGCCTTGGGTGTTTCAGGGAACTGTCTGGGAGTGTGGAAATCATCCAGCAATGTGGATGTGGGGACTTTGGTGACAATACCAGCTTACAGACTTCTTGTTCTCTGTCTCTGCTTGCCCATTTCCATGCCATGGGGCACCATATCTGTAGCTGGATGAATGCAACTCCCTACAAGCAGCACTGAAGACTAGAATGTTTTGGGGGTAGGGTGGGGTTCTTTAAAGCCAGAGAAGCTCAACACTGATCTAATTTACAGCATGACACCACAAGGGGTTACATGCAGGTGTCTGATTTTACCCATCAGTACTCTGGAAAATGGTCCTCTTACCTGGTGTGCTGAACAAAGTCCTCGATCTAACCCTGTAGGTATGCTGGGAAGGCTCTGCTTCAGCTTCAGCTCCATCTCCATCAAACCATGACTCAAGAAACTGAATGAGGATGATCTCTGTCACAGTGTTTGCTCTGGTTGCTGAAAACTGCACGGCCCACAGGCAAGACCAAAGGATGAGTACTTAGTTTTGAAGTGTGTTGGACCATACCTGCATTCAGTGCCACCAAGGCCAAGGGGCTTGTATTAGGGTTCCTGGGAAATACTATATCTTAAAATGTAGTGTCTCTCTGCTTCAGAGCAACTGAGGAGGCTTGGGGCAATTTTAGAGGTAGGTAATGATTTGTTGTCTGAGTTCCACAAAAGTTGCTCATTGGATGTACTATGTCATCCCTTCTATTGGATTAACACTGTCACAGCACTGCATTCAGTCAGGGGACTTTGAGAAGTATTTGAATTCAACAAAGATGTAAATCTAGTCTACTAAACAGCTCTAACTTTCCCTTCTCACACTGGACATGAGATGAGGCAGAAACCATTTTGGGTACTGTAAAACAGGGTGAAATTAAACTACCTCAAGTTTTGGAACACTAATCTAGATTTCTAACAATTTACTGAGAAAAATACTAAAAAAGAAAAGTGGGGCTTTTTCTCTGACAAGTCAACTGTGAGTAAAAGCAATTACTTTAAAGCTTATTTTTCTATGACATTGATCATTAAAAAGAAATTCAGAGGAACTGCATGCCAACATTTGATATAGTTTCATTAGGATCCAGGTAGATCTAGTTTATGTGGGGGTTCTGTTTCCAAGATGAAGAGCAAATGAATCTCATCTGACAGGCAATTGACGTATAAAGGCTTTACATGACAACTGTTCTCCAGCAGAATGTAAACAAGACATGCTGTTTAATAAGGTCGGACATACAGTAAGGAGCTAAATTATGGCAGGACTCATCAGCTAGAAACACACAGAGCTAGAAAACTTCTCAAATGGTGCAAGTTAACAGTAAAGCTAAAAGTTTAAACTAACAGCAGGGTTTTACCCTCTGGCCAGTGGAAAGAGGGGCTAGAGGAAATAAGTTTATACACCGTAGAATAATGCAAATCTGTGCACCAAGTTGTAAAGACTTGAATTTCTCCCAAAAACTGACAGATTTTCACAGTTATTACCACCATAATTACAAAGTCTTGCATGAAAAACCCAGGGAAACAAACTATAGAATAAATGTAACACTTGAGACTCACTGCTTAAATGCCTTGTGGAAAGGGCTAAGCAAACTGGAATAGTTCCAAAATATGTAGGTGGGATTGCTCTTCACAATGCTGGGATTTACTCCATTATTGTCCAAATGACTCAGCTGAAATCGCCCACAATATACTAGACATACTTTATTGTCAATACAATTTTTCCGTCCTTTTCTCTCCATGGCTATATGGCCTCAAATCACCTTAACTTCTAAAATGGTGGGGTCAGGTGGTTCTGGTAACAGCATTCCATTTTCCATATCCAAGTATGATGTAGACTCATCTGCATATTCAGGAGGGCAGTGTGTCATCACCTTGTATCAACATTTTCCTGATTAGCCTACTGCCAAGAGAAAGATAATGTCATCCCTGCTGTTGGACTGAGCTCTTTCTCTTCTGTATGTGACGTTGCCAGCCACCAAATGACCTTGAAATTGATTCCCAAATACAGAAAAGCACCTGTTTGAAGCTATGATGCTTAATTAAATCAATCAGTTAATGACTCCTGTTTGCCCCTGCTCTGGCAGAGCAAATGGACCTTTTTTCATTCCAAGATGGACTACGTCTAAATGAGTTTTTTGGAGAGAAAACCACAAAATGTCCATGTTTGTCTCTGGCATAAATATCCAGCAGAATGGTATCTCCTGATGCTGTAATCCACCCCTCTGACTGACAGAAACCAGGCTGTTCTTCCTGTCTTGCTACCTAGAATATTGTTTACTGTAAATTAGGTCAGGATTTGTTCAATCAAGTTGCAGGCCTTCTTGAAATTTCAAATGGAGATTAAAATCCAACCCAACACATGGGATTGCAGCATCTTGTTTTTAGAGCAGCCAGTACCAGCTATCTCAGAAGAAGGTTTAAGAAGCTTCTCAGAGGAATAATATGAAATAATCTTGAATTCTGCCTCTGAGCTTTTACTGAAGGACTGGTCTCTGAATCACTGTGGTTTGTATCTCCAGCAATTTCTCAATCCTGTCTAAAAAGTGTCAGACATCCTCATTACCTGCTTAACTACCCAGTGATGTTTGGATCCTAAATCTCAACAATACCTATTGACAGGGGTCTTGTAGGTTAGCTAAAGGTGTCATCCTCCTCTGCTCTTCCAAACCTGCCGTTTGATTGGTTTGCTTTTTATTTTACTGTTTTTTTCCCTTATTCTCCTGTCATACCAAGATATATGATAGAGCTCCTAAGCACTTCCTGTGTTCCAGTCCTAGCTTTTTACTACCACCAGTAAATGCATATGCACTGAATGTCCCCCTCTCCCTATCTCCTGGCTCCCCATAGAAGGAAGCCAAACATACTGGCCAAAAGGGAGGCTCTTTGGCTGAGTACCATTCAGGTCAAAGCATCCATTTTCCCTAAGTCAAGGCACAGCTCTGGTGGCCATTCTCTGTATTCTGTTTAGATAAAGTTTTCTGTATAATATTGTGCTTTAATACATAATTCCCTGTATTTATCTCAAATGTAACCAACTAACTGGGGCTGTTCAGCCTGAAGAAGAAAAAATCTCCACCTCATAGCAGCCTTCCAGTATCTGAAGGGGGCCAATGAGGATGCTGGGGAGGGACTCTTCATCAAGGACTGTAGTGACAGGACAAGAGGAATGAGTTTAAACTTAAACAGGGGAAGTTTAGATTGGATATAAGGAAGAAGTTCTTTACTGTCAGGGTGGTGAGGTACTGGAATGGGTTACCCAAGGATGTTGTGAATACCCCATCCCTGGCAGTGTTCAAGGCCAGGGTGGACAGAGTCTTGGCCAACATGGTCTAGTGGGAGATGCCCATGGCCATGACAGAGGGTTGGAAATGGCTGATCTTAAGATCCTTTCAAATCCAAACCATTCTATGTTTCTATGATTCTGCAATGCTAATTAATTCTCATATAAATACATCACTATGCCCTTTAAGATGAAGCACAAGATACCATTTCTCTTTATTAAGTCTCCTTATGCACATTGGATAACCTATAATGCCAAAACAGCTGCTCTTTTGTGTTGGATGTGGGCCATAGGTCCTAAAAGCCATATAAGCATCTAATTCCTTCAAAAAAATTAGGCACAAAAATAGCTCCTAAAATTTTAGAAACTTTTAGAAACACAGGCCAAAGCTGCTTCTTTCCAGTGTCCTGAAACTTGGGTCTTGGGCTGTGGATTTGCAAGACAAAACAGGACAATCTCTGTGCTTCACAAGGGTTCCTGTTCCTGGCAGGGGTAAGGAAGA
Organism: Melopsittacus undulatus; assembly: GCF_012275295.1. Taxonomy (NCBI): domain Eukaryota; kingdom Metazoa; phylum Chordata; class Aves; order Psittaciformes; family Psittaculidae; genus Melopsittacus; species Melopsittacus undulatus. Next base: position 28,942,953 of record NC_047531.1, read on the forward strand.
GGCCCTCCCTGGGGCAAGCAGCTAAGAAGAGAAAGGAACTCAACAGCTAACAGGGAAAAAAACCCTGTTATTTGAACTCTAATAGTCCTAGCAAGCCAAGTTATAGGGACTATGGGGGTTACTTGGGGCTGCAGGAGGAAAATGAGGGGCTGAATTTTGAGTTCTGGAAGGAAATAAAAAAAAATCTATTTCAGAGGATGCTGAGTGGCACAAAAGAACTATTGGACCCCAGGCTAACACATTTCAAACTACTCCTCTACTGACAGCATGTCATAACCAGACCAGAACACAATTATAAATAACAGGAGGAAATCTACCTACATCATGCCAAGACAGTGAGTCAGTATTAGTCATTTGGTCTTTTTTAATAATTGGGGGTTTTGCCCAAGTCCCATTGAAAATCAGTCCTCTCCCTGCTCTGTAATACCAGGGGGTATTTGGTTTATATGGATATATTCTCAGATTTCATGCCATCAGTTTGCCTGCCCACAGCATTTAACAAACTTCTTAGCATCCTTATTAAAACTTACATTTCTTTATTAAAATGAATTACCTCAGAAGTTCTTCAGCAAGGTGTCTCGGTCCTAGGCAAAGCACAATTAGCACACAGGGTGGAAAGCTGTGTTGAGACAAGGGAGAACTTGTGCTGTTTTGGTGACCTTAGTTCCCTTCTTTATACCTCTGTAATCACTAGTATACAGCAAAGATGTTGAATACTGGTATGACAGCATCTTTTTATTAAAAGTATGCTGTACACCAGACAGTGAAGACTCAGTCCTCCTTAGATTCTTTGACTATTTTTTAATTTGAAGCTTTTGAAGCACTTTTTAAAAAATTATAAGAAGTGATTAAATACCTATCAATATATTTAATAACTGATCCCATTGTTAAGCGTAACCATTTCAGTTTCCCAGCATTCGGTGCTTTGAACATATGTGCTACCATCTGAAGGAAAATAGAAGCAGATTGTTTAGGGGATTTTGCTAGAAGACCCACTGACTAACACTTACAACTTAGGTCAAAGGATTAATCATGCCTCAGTTAAACCCAGCCTTTCCTAATGGGGAATGGCTTTCTGTGGTGTTAATACTCCCTTATCTGAAAGCAAAGTCCAATATGGGGAGGGCTACCCACAGGATGGAGCAGAGCCCAGAGGGAACTCTGGGCACCATGGACCACTCTCTGTGGAAACTGTGTGCTCCCAGGGACTGGTTCTGGAGAAACAAAACAAGGTGTAAGTTAATAACCTACTTTAGAGGTCAGCTGCCAACCGCTTTGTCCCAGACACAGAGAAAGCCAGGTCAGCTGTTTCGTGTATAAAGAAGTATCTTATGGGAAGGCAAGTTTGGTCTCGCTGATTGATTAAATTGGATTTTTTAACACCTGGGTTGATCTGAGAAATCCACAAATAATGTACCAAAATGTAATGTTTTCTCTGTGCTAAGAACAGTGAACCAGCAGGGTCATCTCCCACTGAATTGAGGGTCAAAACTCTTCTCTGTAGGCTTCATAGGAGGGAGGTAAATTCGGGTGGACAAATGCCCCGTGTCAAACTAAGCATCAGGGAGATGTCTTGTGTAGTGGAGCTAAGCCATCTGTATCAGCACAGTGGTTCCTAGCCTGGTTTTGGCCTCAGTCAAAGACAGTCTCCCAGATGGGGTAAGATTTGGGTATTAACATTTGCCAGGCCCCCTACCCAGTGGGCAGCCTGGGTGAAGCCACACTGCTTTGGAAGGTGAGACTTCACAAATAAGGGTGTGGGGCGTTCTCTGCCAGAGAAGTTTAATTTACTTTAATAAGTTAATTTTAATTTGTATACATGGAGCTGTGGCACGTGGGTGAAGCCTTGGAGGGGCAGGGATTGCAGCTGCCTTGGCTTTCCTCCTGCCTCAGGGCGTTCAGGTCTCCTTGGGCTCCATGGATGCTCTGCTTTTGCACAGGGGCTGAATGTCTCCTGCCCCCAGACACTTCTCCAAGTCCCAGGTGCTTCGGCATAGTGTGGAATCAAAGGAGGAGGTGTGAGGAAGCAGAGTGACCAATTCAGGAGTCATATTAATACCCAAAACCATCAGTGTTACCCTGCCATACGTGGCTGCTGCAGACAAGCTCCTGAGAGGGAAGGAAAGCCTTTCCAAAAGAAGCAGGACCTCACACTGAGACTTGCTGATGGGGACAAGCTGTAAGCAATGTCAGTGACTGATGAAAGGCACTTGTTAGGCATATTTCTGTATTACTGGCAGGCAGGGGAGTTGCTACACTTCAGCTTTCGCTCTCTATTGATAAACTCATCAGTACTGACGCGCGTAGGCTGGCAGGATGGGAAAGATCGTGGTTCCTGTGGCTGCACGGCCTGTGTAAGCACATGAACTGTTTGCCAGGGGCAAAACCCCATCTACCTCCCTCAGCTGTACCTTTGCAGTGGCTGTTTTGAGGCAGGACTGAGTCTGCTGAAGGCCAGCATCACTTGTGAAAACAAACACACTTGAAGGCAGGCACTGGGGCCCTATTAGAACACAAGATGATTGGAAAGATAAGGTACCAGCATAGTCTTGAAAGAGCTGGGTTTGCTAAGAATGTGTAATTTCATTAAGGAGCTTTTGTGGGTTAAAGCATGTTTGAGCTGGTAAAAAGAAATGAGGGGTGGGCCTTGATGCCCAGGCAAACACCTGAAGTGGCTGCGCTCCTAAGGCAAGATCTTGGAGCTGATGGAGCTCCTATGGTGTGAAGCTGCTGAGCAGAAGTTGCTAAAATGCTTTAATTAAACCACAGAAGGGAGAGGGAGAAGGCAGATGTTTCTCAGGAAGGGGAGCACCTCACTGTGGTTCCTCGCAGGACCCAACACAGCACATCAGAGAGTGGTAGTTCCTTCAGATGGGAGCTCTCGCCCAAGTGCGAGCCCTGCAAAGAAGAATAAATATACAAAGGTGTTACAAAAAAATCCCACCAGGAGGAATGGGGCTGTGGGGCTGGTTACTGTCCTCTCATCATGGCAGCCCCTGTTCCTGCTATGCCAGGAGCCCTGCTTCGCTGCAGAGTATCCCCACTGCCTCCAGGCCATGCTCTCCATTGAGCATTTTTTACACACTTAGGTTTTTGCAAGTGTTAAATTGGTGTAAAGCAGGCATTGAGGAGGCACAAAGAGAAAACAAGTTCTTGGCAGAAATCTGGTGCGCTCCTGTTCAACCATTCCCTCCTGCAGGCAGAAGGGCACCAGGAGATGCAAGACAGAGTTTTCAAAGCTCATTATTTACTGGTTTTATAGACTTGAAGTTATTTCAGCCTGGCGAGTTTGATAAGGAAACCTGCAGCTTCAGTAAAAGCAATTGAAAGCAATTAGCATGACTCGAGTTATTACTGAGTAATTGTGCCATTATTTCTTTCCTGTAAAGTGACAGACTACTCGAGCAGGGTTTATGTTTTCTGGTTGTAGATTATTTGTGTCAGGATGGATGCAGTCACCGGGAGGATGGCAAATAGAAGTGGGAACACCACAAAGATTTTCCCTGTAGAAGTACAAGGACATGCACTTCTCCCCATCTTCTCCACTGTCTGGTACTTTTCTTCTGTGGGATTCATAATGGTGATGATCTTCAGAGCCAGGTTTGTGTCGGTATTAGCCCTGGCCTGGGAAGACCCCAGGAGGGGTACAAGAGTGTCCTGGGTTAATGCATAGGCATGGGGACAGACCCTGGGGCAGATTTGTGCATCAGCCCTGGCGGGCAGGTGGAGATGTCCATGTTGATCAATACTGAAGAAGCCAGCGGAAGAAGCTGCAAAGGTTGCATTTCCCTCTGCTTGCAAGTTGGCTTCCTTTTCCAGTTTATATCGCTTCCTGCCAGGCACGAAATAGAACCCCTTTGTATGTGGGAACACTTCAGTCCACCTCACACCAATTCCTGTCCGCTGTGAAAATGAAACATGAGAGCTACTAAAAATAATCAGTAACAGGGCAAGAAATAAATAACCCACTGCTTTATTCAGGGAGAAATACCTTCTGACTTGGTCATCAGCAAGTTATTAGCTTTGCTGGAACTGGCTAAGTGGTTAACATACCTGGAGTGGATTGCTGACCCTTCCTGGGGAAAATGGTGGCCTGGGATACTTTCTGAGGTCCTTTTCAGGTATGATTTTAAGAACAATGCTATAGAAGTTCTTTAGGAAGCAGCTCCCATCAGCGGGGAATAATTCATAATTTGGCTTTTTTCTGGAGCTCCTGAAGGTTTGGATACTTCAGAATTATTTTGGGCTGGTGTTGAATTGTTGCAACTCTTGCAAGCATTGTGAAAGACATAGACCAATGAGGATGAAAGGGAAATGTACCTTCTAAAATGCTTTAGTCTAAACAAATACTTCAGATCTATGAGTACCAGAACAGCCAGAAAATAATGTAGAAAGGAAAAACTTATACCAAAAATACTGTTCGGCTTGATGTTAGGGAAAGCTGGTTATTCCCCACAGTCTTTTGTAATGCAAAAAAGAAAACAAAAGACAGTTTAGGTCTTGGGGAAATGTTAATATGAACCACCGAAGACATCCCAAGGATGGCATGCAAGGAACAAATTAAAAGTAGGGACTCTCAGGACACTTTTGAAGTGATGCAAATCTGCACCAGTGAAACCAAGATTGCCACAGGCAGCACTGACTCTACAGGCAATTTCAACACTTACACTTAGGGCTTCAATTCCAGAGGTTTTTGAAGCTCCAGTGAAATGAATGGCGAAAAGAAAGTCTTTTCTGCACTCCTCCCCTGCGTGACTGAGCCTCAGCTGGGCTGATTCTTTGCAGCTGCCCAGGCAGAAAGCCAGACCCTTCAGATGGTGAGTTATGGGCAGAACAGAAGGAGTTCTGGCATCCTCACAAACAGGACACCCTTGGGCAGGGGAAAGCCCAGAAAATATCAAAGTGCTCAGCACTGCTTTCCCATGTGGGCTTTGTAAGAGCCAAAGTAAGGAGCATCCAGTGAGGCAGTAGAGCACAGCAGTGAGACTCCAAGAGCTAGGCCATGGGAAGGGGACATGGCTCAACTCCACTCTCTTCACCCCAGACACATAGTTTTACGTATCTTACATAAAAGCAGCAGGTAGAGGGACCTTTGATACATCTGCACAGTAAAATTAGTATAGAGGTTAAAAGCTTACTGTGCCATAGTCCTGCCACTCTACGTCATCCTTCCATCCTCACTCATGCTTACTAACCCTCTAATCCTCCGCAGTTTGAGTTCTCCTCTCCATAGGTTATTTTTTTTCTGTTTGAAAATAGTTGGAACCCTTCTGATTGCTTTATTATTATATTTCTCTTCAAACAAATGCTCTCTGATGGAGTTAGCCTTCAGCATAACACCTTGTCCTAACATTCTGTCTCATAGAATTATAGAATAGTTTGGGTTGGAAGGGACCTTTTAAAGGTCATCTAGCCCAACACCCCTGCAATAAGCAGAGACATCTGCAACTAGGTCAGGTTACTCAAAGCCTCATTAAACCTGACCTTGAACACTTTCAGGAATGAGGTATCTAACACCTCTCTGGGCAACCTGTTCCAGTGTTTCACCACCGTCATGATAAAAAATGTCTTCCTTATATCTAGGCTCAATCTCGTCTCCTTCAGTTTAAAACCCCTTGCTCTGTCACTGCAGGCCCTACTAAACAGTTTGTTCTCATCTTTCTTACAAGCCCACTTTAGGTGCTGAAAGCTTGCTCCAAGGTCTCCCTGGAGCCTTCTCTTCTCCAGGCTGAACAGCCCCAACTCTCTCACCCTGTCTATAGCAGAGGTGCTCCAGTCCTCTGCTCATCTTCCTGGCCCTCCTTTGGACTCACTCCAGTATGTCCATGTCATTCTTATGTTGGGGCCCCCAGAGACAGGTGCAGGACTGCAGGTGGGGACTCACAAGAGCATTGTAGAGGGCTAGAACCACCTCCTTTGACCCACTGGTCACATTCATTTTGATGCAGTCTAGGGTACAGTTGCAAGTGAAGACCGAGCCAAAATAGTTGTTGAGTACCTCAGACTTCTCCTCATTCATTGTTACCAGTTTGCCAGTTGTGTTCATCTCAGGGGTATGCTTTCTTTGACCTTCCTTTTCTGGCTGACATACCTGTAGAAGCCCTTATTATCTTTGCATCCCTTTCCAAGTTCAGCTTCAGCTGCACCACGGCTTTCATGACCCCATCTCTGCACAACCAGGCACCGTCCCTATACTCTTCCCAGGGTACCTGTCCTGTGCATTTCCTTATTGTCCTTCAGTTTGACCAGCAGGTCTCAGCCATGCTGGCCTCTTGCCTTCCTTTCCTGATGTCTTATACCTGGGGTTTGAGAACTCCTGTGCTGTCTATTACCTGGCCTAAGATGTTATCCTCAGTGCACTCCAGGCATCTCCTACAGCTTAGCATGCCACTTTTTCAGCAGATGTCAGGGTGGATGAAGTCCTCGCGCAGGATGAGAGCCTCTGAGTGTGTTGCCTCCTGTAACTGGAGTAAGAGGCTTCATCAACAGTCTCCCCTTGATTGGGTGGCCTGTAGTAAACACCAACCACATGATTCCTTTTGTTGCCTCGGTCTCTAATTCTTACCCATAAGCTTGCAACCTGCTCATGGCTATTCTTCTCCATATGGGGTAGACCCTCTACTTCTGCACATCTGCTTTGGTGCTATGAAACCTAACCCACTTGAAAACCTCTCCATCTCATTCAAGTCTGCACAATAAGAATTATCTTTTTTTCATCAGCACAATACATATATCTAACTGAATTAACCGTTTTTCTGAATGCCATCTTCAGGTTTGTTTCCCAGATGTGTAGAAGGCCCCATCAGTCAGATAGGCTGAATTCAGGTTATTTGATGTCTGGAGCTCTCAAGTGCAAATAATAAGCTAACAGTAATGTCATCCTTAAAAGCCGGGGTTCTTCCCCAGAAGATTTTATCTAAAAATATCCAAACTGAGATCATTATATCTACTCTGTGCTGTTGTGTGCCACATAAAATGTCCAGATATCTGAACAGCTATGGGAAATGTAGGGGATTTAGAAACGATTGAACAAAAAAGCATTATCTATCTCATCTGTCACAGAGCTGCTGCTCTGCTGCAATTTACTGGGATTCAGCTGGGATAATCTCTCTCCCAGCCTTTTACTTTAATGGCAACAGGAGAGTGACAGTAGGTGGGACTAGATGACCTTTAAAGGTCCCTTCCAACCTAAACTAATCTATGATTCTATGATTCACACAGGGATGCTGGTCAGTGCTGGCCAATACCCAAACCCATCCCCAGAGAAGGCAAGCTCCCACACGAGTGGCCAGGGCTGTGCAGCAGGAAGGAGCTGTCATTTCCTGCTTACTTTGCAAGCTGTTGCTCTGCTTAAAATGTGAGGCTGGAAAGAGAGAGACTGGGAAAGCAAAGGTCTGGTTGGAAAGTTTCAAGTGCGTGCATGTTCTCATTGCTTATGAAGGAATAAGCTGGCCTTTGTCAATTAAGTGACCTGGACGTTTATGCTTGAGCCACCAGGATGGCCTGTCACCAGTGAAGGCATACGTGGATGAAAGCAAAAGCCTGTCCTCCTGCAGGGAGGGTCAGCAGTGCATCCTGCCTCCCACAGAGGGGTTAACTCTGCCCATTGTTTGGGCAAGGCTGTGCTGGGTTTGGAGAGGCAGGGTCTGCAGGGAGAAAACGACCTCACTGGAAACTGCTCTGCCAAAATCTGGCTCTGATAAAGCAGCCCAACCCATCCTGTAAAGACTTCTACTGAAAAGTATTGAAGTAATCACAGAGGAAATGACAGGAACTCGGGCCTCGCTTCCCACCCAGGCCAGGCACTCCCTGTCTCTTTTTCCTCCAGCTCGCCTGGCACACCGGTGTCCCACGGGAAGGGCCAGGGCTCCAGCTGCAGCATGGCAGAGGCAGGAGGAAGGAGGGCTTGCAGCAGGGAGCTCAATGCTGTGCTCTGCTCCTTGTAGGAGTATGGAAATGTAGGGTCAAGTTCAGAGACTGCGGTGGCAGAAGGAGGAGCAGAGCAATTCCTGTGGCCTGAGCGACATTTCACTTACTTATACCAGCTGCAAAGCTTAATTGGAGTCTTGAGAGACTTTAGTGTGGCTTTCCTTGTTTGCATTTAAGAAGGCATTCAATTAACACAAGTGCCGTGTGCTGAAGTGCGTGCGTGCTTTATGAGGGGGCAGGGTTGAACAGGTTAAAAATATATTGTACTTTGGATTATATTTCTCCTTATAAAGTAGTTTCCAGCTCTGCTGTCCCAGATCATTTATCTCCTCCCTTATCTGTGGATTAGATATAAAGAAACCGCTCTCACTGCTTTTATCCAGAAGATGAGGCTGTTGTGTTTGGTTTTTTACCTTATGGTTTGTAACGTGTCAGTTCCTGGTGAGACACAGTCTGAACCCAGCACTGGTTTGGTACCTTTATTAATTGCTGAACATCACAAGAGGGTAATGAGGAATATGCTGTACATGCTCTACCTGCCCTCCATCCTGCCTGTCTTCCTTGGATGATTCCAAATATTATTTGTGTGCTACATTCCTCTGTTAGAAACCTTTTCTTCAGTGCTGTTCTTTTCTGGTGTGCACTAATGTAACCCTGCCCTATGGCAGCTACAGAGGAGCAATGTCTCAGCAGGCTGAGTGCAGAGTGGTCATCAGCCTGCAGATATAGTCCTGGTCTGGGGAAGTGATGCTCTTTGGAGTTGTGTTCCTAATTCCTTTAGATTCACCTGAAAAAAAAAAGAAAACCCAGCTTTCAGTGTGTGGAATTGTACAGACCGGGGACAGCAGGACATGAGCAAGAAACCTGAGAAAACAAGGTGTCCTCAGCAGAGATGTTGCAAGACTTGGTGGCCAGTAGGTTCCCCTGTCCTCCAGGCTTCCTTCTGGGTGTTGCAGCCCCCGGTAGTCTTGGTTGGCTTCACAGATGGCCACCCCTTGTCCTGGGTGGCAACAGAAGCCAGGTGGATGTTTGCTTGTAAAGTTGCTCCAGACTGCAGAGAAAGTGTGTGAAGCCAGTTTAGCCTGTACATAGAAGCTGCTGTTTCCCCAGGGCAGGGAAGGGACATAGAAGCCACCAAGTGATCTGGCCAACCGTGGGAAAAAGTCACTGAAAGAAAGAAGCAAGCAGGCTTCGCCCTGGTCTTTGGGCATCTGCAGTCCCTCTGAGACTGTAAACCATTCATGGCAGGGACTGTCATCTCCTATGAGGCACAGTGGGTGGTGTAGGCCACATGAAATACACATAAATCCTAGTCCAGTCCAGACTGTAAAACTGGTTTAAAGAGAAAACAGACTTGGGCACTTCTCAGGCTGCAGGCAGGCATCAGCTCCGGGATGTGGCAGCTCCCTCTGGGCCTCTGTTGGTGGGTCATTCTTGCTGCCTCTCCAGAGCATGCTGCTTCCTCCCATCCTATGCTGTCGCTGGTTTTGTTCATTCTATGAGCAGGCAGGGAACAGCAAGTGGCACAGCACTGACACAGGAGCTGGGAATGGAAACCTCGGGATGACACCGCTCCCCATGGAGTGCTGCCCTGTCTGCTGTGCTCTCAGATGGTGCCTGATGAAGATGTGACCCCTCCTCAGCTGTTCGCTGTGGTGGCGATGCCAGGGATGCCCTCAGATCTGCTGTCAGGTCAGGGCAGGCGCTTGCTAATCCCCTGCAGGAGAGTTCCTGAGGCTTATTGCAAATACCCAGTTTAAACTGGTTAATCCACACGGGTCGGTCTGTCTGGCAGGGCTGGGAGCGCGCTCACACATGTGCTGCTCTGGGTGAAGGTCGGCTGCTGCTCCAGGGCAGTCACAAGGAGCAGCTGGTTCTGCTGCTCCCCAGCCAGACCTCTGCCGGCAGCCCTCAAAGCCTTTCCTCCAAACCCTGTGCAGGTTTTAGTGCTTTTTGTCCTTCCTTAGTTGAAAACAGGACTCTTGTTGCTTCCCTGATGAGACTAGTAAAAGCTATGAGAATATTTATCCTAAATTTCCTCTTTACACCTTATTATACACCTGGGCATTCATCCTAAAGAAGCAAATGGGGTGAAGATGTGACTGTTTCCAGATTCCGCAGCACCACTAACAGATGCCATTTTAACAGTGAGCTCTTGTTTTGCTGTAGCCTGGTTTATCTTGCTTTGGAGAACTTTCAGGAAGTTGTGCAGAGCAGAAGGGTGCAGCTTGGCTTTCCATTGTTCTCACTGCTCCTGCTCCTGTACAACACAGGAAAACAAGGGGAAAATATCCTTTTGCTGGGACGCACTCCCATATTTCTTGTGAACCTGGAGATCAAGCATCAGTAAAGTGGAAATTGAGGGAATGCAGAATGCACTGAGGAAAAGATGGTGCTTACTGTAGTGCATGTGCTTCGCACTCAGCCTGTTTGTTTGCTTCTCCCAACTCCTTAGCATTTCAGTAATTTCACTAGCATTTACACATAAATAACTTTCCTTGGCAAACATCAATGACCTTGAATCTGCAGCTCTTTCTTTGCTCAGGAAGATTCAGCTAAACCTGAGTTTATTTTCATACCAACCTAATTAAACTTGGAAATATTTTCCTTTTCAGTCCTTTAATGTTAATCATCCTACATTCACATAATGTATCCCATGTTGGCTGAAAGCTTTGTGAGCCCTTTGGAGAGCACTGGTAAATTAACTCCAATTAGCTCCCTTCCTCCAGTTTCCCAAGCTGTGGCTCCTCTCCTCCCTCCTAACTCTGTGACTCTCCCCATCCTTCCTAACTCCTCTGCTGATGTTAATGCTCTCAGGAGTCTGGAGATGACCCCCAAGCCAGGTCCTGCATGTATACTCATCCTAATTACCAATTTCTGACAATCACCTGACTACTTACATGTAAGTGGCAAACCCCTTTCTGTGAGCCCCATGATGGGGCTCCTGGCAGTGAGGTAGAGGGAGGAGCTAAGGCAAGACTTCAACAGCAGCAGGAAGATTTGCTAAAGCCTGTCTGTCAGGGCTGTCTGGGTTTTAGGTGTGGTATACATAATCTCCATACACATACCACTGTACTCAGAAATGCCTCAGTCGAGCCCAAACATTGCTTTGCTGAAGATCTTGATTCAAAAGTTGAAACAGAGGCAGCTCACCATGTGCTAACAATGGATGACCCTCCTACTTCCACATTTTTGTCATATTTCTCTATCTGAATAGCTTCAACTACCAAGTGTGTGGAAGGCTTTGTTGTCAGATTAAAAACCACTGTAGTCTCTCTTCCCTTTCATGGGCAGCATTTACAGCTGACTCATCTGCTTCTGACTCACCTTATGCAACAATGCATTGCTGTCAGGACAATCCTGAGTATAGAGTCAGGTAAGGCAGGGACTTTGGGAAGCTGCAGGCAGAAGCATGGGTGCATGTGGTGGTTCCTAAGTGGAACTGCCCTTCCCACAGATAACCCAACAACATGAGCCGGCTTCAGTGTGTGGTCACAGCCCAGAATCCCAACCATGTCCTGGGCTGCATCAAAAGGAGTGTGACCAGCAGGTCGAGGGACATAATTCTCTGCCTCTACTCTGCTCTTGTGACACCCCACCTGCAGTACTGTGTTCAGCTCTTGGGCCCCCAACAGCAGAGGGACTTGGACCTGTTGGAGTGAGTCCAGAGAAGGGCCACGAAGATGATCAGAGGGCTGGAGCACCCCTCCTATGGAGACAGGCTGAGAGAGTCGGGATTGCTCAGGCTGGAGAAAAGAAGTCTCCAAGGAGACCCTAGACCAGCCTTCCAATACCTAAAGGTAGAAGGCCTGAAACTGAAAGAGGGCAGATTTAGATTAGATATTAGGAAGAAATTCTTCCCTGTGAGGGTGCTGAGGTGCTGCCACAGGTGGCCCAGAGAAGCTGTGGCAGCCCCATCCCTGGCATTGCTCAAGGCCAGGTTGGACGGGGCTTGGAGCAACCTGGTCTTGTGGAAGGTGTCCCTGCCACCTGCAGGGGGTTGGAACTGGATGATTTGATGTGCATGGGGTAGTTTGAGCCTCCTGTGCAAGTGCTAGGTGGGTTGTTCGGACTCTGCACAGTAACTGTCATCATGGGATCAGAATTCACCAGATTTACTCTGCACACACAGTCAAGGCGTAGGTTTCTTGAACAAAATATGTCAATCTACTGTGGGCTTCCTTTTGGGTCCCTATGCTGGTGCTCCCTAATGGATTTTGGCACTGATAATGAGTGGGTTGAACCAGCTCAGAGGTGCAGCTGACTGTGCAGATACACAGGGACTATTCCTGACACAGGAGGGGTGGTGGGAGCAGAGGAAGGTGGGGCTGCTCCTCTTGTCAGTAGCACCTGCTTAGATTGACATAAGCCAACCATGACACTGCACTGGCAGTGGTTTATCTGAAATTTTAGTACTTTGGACAGCCCAGGCAAAACTACATCTGTAGCTCCTGCTTTGATGAAGCTGTTGAAGACCTGAGACCAGTGGACAAATTCCTCTGCTTCTGTCTGGTAAAGAAGTCATAACTAGGATAGTGGGACAACTGGTAGTTTTGATGGAGCTGGCCTGGCCACATGGTGGACTAATCCTTGCAAACACAAGAAAGAACCAGGGCTACCAAGATCACATGGCTGGGCAAATGTGGAGACAGAAATTGCACTTGGTTAACGTAATTCATCTGCTTATCTTCTCCTAGTTAAAATTACTGACCATTCCCAAGAAAAGGATCATATTGATCTTTCATAGTTGTAGCATCCTAAGTAAGTGCTTTTTTCTAGTAGTATATATGCTCCTTAACTCAGGTGATGCAGTCCTGGGGTCCTGGTGCTCAAGCTCTACTGATTTTTTCTTCTCTTCCTTCTCTGATGACCCCCAAATCTTTACAAACTTGTGGCCTATCAGTGTCTTTGACTGGGCTTTCACCTGACATTGACTGGTTGTGGGATCTTGGAGATATCATTGAGCTTCTCACCTAGTTACCGCAATCTGCAAACAATCTTGGGCTGGACTGTACAGGGGTCTGGTCTACTCTGTCTTCATAAATACTTCTCCTTCCTTGACCTTTCAGAATGATCATTCAGTCTGTCAAATTTCCCTTCATGTTCTGTTGTATTAAATAAATTCCTTCGCTTAAAAAGTCTCTGGTTGATACTAACCATCTGGCAGCTGTGTGAGAAAAGACAGTGAAAATAAGGAGTGTTGGGTTGTGGGTCAAAGCCTCATCTGTAAAATCCTGCCATAGGAGCATGTTAGAAAAGGAGAAAACAGGAGTAGAAAGTGGGAAAACTCACTCATGTCTCTAAACATCACGTCTCTAGATGTCTCATGTCTCTAAATTGGAGAGACATCAATTTGACAGGTGGACCACTCGGTGGATAAAGAACTGGCTGGATGGCTGCACGCAAAGAGTTGTGGTCAATGGCTCAGTGTCTGGCTGGAGACCAGTAACAAGTGGTGTCTCTCAGGGATCGGTGCTGGGACAGGTCTTGTTCAACATCTTTGTCGCTGACATGGACAGTGGAATTGAGTGTGCCCTCAGCAAGTTTGCCGATGACACCAAGATGTGTGGTTCTGTTGATACGCTAGAGGGAAGGAATGCCATCCAGAGTGACCTTGACACACTTGTGAGGTGGGCTGATGCCAACCTCATGAAGTTTAACCATGCCAAGTGCAAGGTCCTACACCTGGGTGGGAGCAATCCCAGGCACAGCTACAGGTTGGGCAGAGAAAAGATTCAGAGCAGCCCTGAGGAGAAGGACTTGGGGGTGTTGGTCGATGAGAAACTGAACATGAGCCAGCAGTGTGCACTCACAGCCCAGAAAGCCAACCATATCCTGGGCTGCATCAAAAGAAGTGTGACCAGCAGGTCAAAGGAGGTGATCCTGCCCCTCTACTCTGCTCTTGTGAGACCTCACTTGCAGTATTGTGTGCAGCTCTGGTGTCCTCAACATAAAAAGGACATGGAACTGTTGGAACAAGTCCAGAGGAGGGCCACGAGGATGATCAGGGGACTGGAGCACCTCCCATATGAAGACAGGTTGAGAAAGTTGTGTCTGTTCAGCCTGGAGAAGAGAAGGCTGCATGGAGACCTCATAGAAGCCTTCCAGTATCTGAAGGGGGCCTACAGGGATGCTGGGGAGGGACTCTTCATTAGGAACTGTAGTGATAGGACAACGGATAACAGGTTAAAACTTAAACAGGAGAAGTTTAGACTGGATATAAGGAAGAAATTCTTTACTGTTAGGGTGGTGAGGCACTGGAATGGGTTGCCCAGGGAAGTTGTGAAGGCTCCATCCCTGTCAGTGTTCAAGGCCAGGTTGAACAGAGCCTTGGGTGACATGGTTTAGTGTGAGGTGTCGCTGGCCATGGCAGGGGGGGTTGGAACTAGATGATCTTAAGGTCCTTTCCAACCCTAACTATTCTGTGATTCTATGAAAACTGCTTCAGGCTCTTGTTTCCTGGCTGAGTGCCCAGCAGGGGCTGCGTCAGGCAGCTCAGGCCAGGAGGTTGTTCTCTCTGCTGCATGCTACTTCATTCTCTGGCTTGGGACGACATCTGGCTGGCGTGTTCTTTTCCACACCCCAGGAAGAGTGCTCTCTTTAGCTGGTTACTGCAGTACTTGACATTAAAATACAGTAGATCAGACTAGAAAAATCACATGAGATGGGCTTAAAAACAATGAGGTTTAAGTACAGTTGATCTTTGAGTTCTTTCTGTTTGCCTTCTGGCTTAGAAACTCTTAGAATATGTGATGTGTACATTCGGCTTTCCATCATGACTGTGAGTGCTCAGCTGTCACTTTTTAAATGACAAAAACAACAAAAGCAACAAAACAACATAATAGGTCCAAATAAGTCCAGAATAAATTATTTGGGCTTTCAGAACAACACCAGTTATCAGGACCTCTCAATAAAAATAGCAATATTCTTGCTAAGAAAGGTAGAAGAAAGCATGGGACAAGAAAATCAGAGAAACAGGAGAGAAAAGTTATTACCTTCAAGAGATTGCTTATGTCCAGGAAGAAACAGGGTCTGTGATGGTGTAACACACACACAGTTGCCTCCAGATTTTGAGTACTTTCCCATATCTGGAAAGGTTTCCTCCACCAGCAGATAAATGGTCCTAGACAAACAGAATTCATGATCTGGAAACAGAAAACCGCTGGCTGTTACACTGATCTTCTACACCACCAAGCTTGCATCTGTGCTCCTGCAATCACCAAGTTACCTTGAAGCACAAGGAACTCGTGCTTGCTGTATTTCACATTATTCTGTATTTCAGCAGCAGCTTCCCATAACAATGTGTTTCAGTTTTCATTGATAGCCTGTTGCAGATGTCCTAACCTGTCCCTGCAAAACAGAGCAGTTTCCCCAGAACCTGGTATTCTTACACAACATGAAACAGAGGCACTGCATGCTGGCAGAGTTGTTTACTGCCTGGGCTGCAGGCATGGGACTGGCAGCTGTGTGTGGATTCAACCTGGCTTTTTCTGGATGGGGAGCTCTGCCAACAGCACAGCTATAGAACAACCATTTATCTTTTGGTCTATGAACATTTACTACTTCTCAACACAGTAACAAAACTTTCTGGTTGTAGCGCTTACAGGTAGGACGAACAAGCCTAGGGAAATATGTCCTTTCCAACTACAGGAAGAATGTAATTCAGTAACAATGACAAGTTAGCACTGTAAAGTTATTAAAATTTAACCTCTGTACACATGCCTAAGAGTTAAAAATGTACTCTGAGAAGATTGGAATGGTTTCCCTTGAGAGCAGAGCTACGCACATAGCAGCTGCTCTGATATCATGTATCCGTTTCTCCTGGTTGATATTTACTTAATTATTGACTCATTTATGAGGATAATTAAACATCAGAGCAGTTTTCCCAGAAACATCATCTACTCTTCACCTTTGGTATTTATAGGACCAGACTGGATAAAGCCCTGACCCCAAGGAGAAGGAGGTTGGACTTAGAGGACTCTGAAGGCCCCTCCAACATGACTGTTCCTGTGGTGCTATGAGTCCAGGCCTCTCACACATGGATCCCAGGTTTTGAGATTTTTCCCTGCATTTCCCAGTCTGTAAAAGCTTAGTCCAGCCTCTTCATCCCTCCATAATTCCTGTAAAAAAACAAAATAACCATGCCACTGAGAAGCACTAGAATGTGCTGAGTTTTTCATGGGTGCTGAGTGCAGGTATCATTAATATTTTGCTTTTCTACTTTGGAGAAGCCTGTAAAGGTGGAGAGGCAGCCAAAAGGAGAAGAAATATGGGCATGTATTTGATTTGGTAAGGTGACAGCTGGAGGTGTGTTGCAAGAGAAGCACAGCCCAATGATGACTGTCAATATTGCCTGTCGTGGTAGTTCCTCAGAGCCCAACATGAAGTAGCAGGCAGAGTCATGGAGCTGTCTTAAATACAAACGCCTGTAATGTAATTTCATTTTAGAAACTAATTTTGGAGGCCTGTTGTCTAAGGCCTCTGAGAAAACTATCAGGTGCTTTGGTATGAAATGCATGGGACACATGTCTGTGGTGATACTGTCATTGTTTTTGGAGCTAGAAACCCTGGCAAACACCACTGTTGGCTTTGGACTTTCTCCAGGTCAGTTCTCTGAGCTTTGCCACACTCCCATCCATTCCCTTCCGCAGATGGTGCCTGAGCAGGATGGCTCTGCCTCCAGTTCCTGTTGTCCAGAAACCCCCTTGGAGTTACCATCGAGTAGCAGGGGCCTGGTGACATCACTCTGAGATTGTGAGAGGCTGCACAGCTCCACTAGGGAAGAAAGGCTTTTTGCTACTAGAATGCTTGCCCCAACCTGGTGTTCTTAACTGCACCCTCACAGCACACTTTTGCTCACAGTTAATGTATTAATGACTTCTAGAGTCCCTGCTTCATTCCCCTGGGATTAGGGGCTTTAGCTGCCTCCAGCCTTCAGCCTGGTAATCCATAATCTAATCAGATTTTAGTATACTCAGAGCAAATGCTATCTAGGATGGCCTAAATCTGATGTCCTGTTCATTTAGGGACCATTGATTTTCCGTGTTCTTGCCACCTTCGAAGATGCTCATCAGTCTCCTATTGCATGACCATAATTCATCAATGCTACGTTTACTGTCATCTCAGAGTCATAATTTCAGTAGCCTCATTAGCCTTTGTTTTCAACAAGAGCAATGTGGAGGAATGCTGGCTGGGTATGGTTATGTTCTGGTACAGGGGTTTGACTTAAGCTACCTAACTTTTCCTTTTTTTCTGATGCCTGCTGCTTCTGCTCCTCCATCACTCCATTTTAAGCTCTCAAACACCACTGAGAGCCTTGCTAACAGGCCTGCGTGCCTGTCTTGCACTGGACTGGTCTGAAAGGCTATGGGATTTAGGAAGGAAGCTTTAGCATGGCAATAGGGAACTTCCTTCTTCAGGGCTCTTCAGGTTCTGATTCCTGTCATGTCTCTCTGTAATTCACACTGCCCTGTGAGTAGGCACAACCTGTGAGCTTTGGTGTCCTACCTGTTTCTCACTGGTGTTCTTCACCCTGCTAAGTCATCCTTGTGGAGTGGGGTCCTGTGGCCAAAGGATTTAGATTTTCAGGTATGATGGACAGATTATCTATTTCTTCTTACATCATGAAAGTATTCCTCGGCCTTTTCAGGTGAGTCTTCCCAGCAGTCACTTCATGTTAAGCTGCATGATCAGTGTAGACCATCCCTTTCCCCTGTACCAGCTTTGAGCATTGTGTTTTCTGGGTAAGGGATTCATTAGGTTGGACAGAACATCTGAGTAGGGATAAACTGAAAGCAAAGAAGGGATAGGGAAGAGAACAAAGTTCCTGTGTGATGTTCTCTAGGTTACCCTGCTGTTGCAGGGGGGTTGGACTAGATGATCTTTTGAGGTCCCTTCCAACCCTTGGGATTCTGTGATTCTGTGTAATTAACAACTCTTGGGAAAGGAGGTGTAGGAATTCACTGAGTCCCAAAAGGCATGTTTCTGGAACAATGATTTTTCAGTCTGAGGATTCATAGATGGCTTTTAGGTGATATACAAGAGTTCACTTGTTGAAAACAAGTCATGATATTCTGTAGGGTCATGTGTGTATGAAATCCAGAAAGGAATCTGTAAAATTTTTTGGAATCCACAAACTGGAAAAAGTAGAAGTTGGCTAAATTTTCCCTAATAAAGTGATGAGATTACAATGAACTTGGAGAGAAGACATCTATACCAGCACTGAAAGCCTGCATTGAAGTCATATGCCAAGAGGGAAGAGGATGTCAACATCACCTACTCTGTCCTTTAGAAGGTAAATAGAGGACTAGTTCCTGTCCTACCTGGAAAATGTAGAAACCTGTCCCTGGGAGGTGCTGGGCTGTATCACTCTGGTAAACACTTGTAACGTGTGTGGCAAAGTACTCATCTGGATTTACAGAGGTGAACTTGTTCTCTTCAGTCTTCAGAAATTCGAATGAAAGTGTTAGGGTGGTGAGGTACTGGAATGGGTTGCCCGGGGAGGTTGTGAATGCTCCATCCCTGGCAGTGTTCAAGGCCAAGCTGGATGAAGCCTTGGGTGATACGGTTTAGTGTGAGGTGTCCCTGCCCATGGCAGGGGGTTGGAACTAGATGATCTTAAGGTCCTTTCCAACCCTAACTATTCTATGATTCTATGATTCTGTGAAGTTCTCAAAATTGCCAGCTGACCGGTGCCACTGACGACTTCACCTCTTGATTTCTGCCCAGTCTGTGGGAGGCACAGGAGGTTACCTGTGTTTTGTTACCTTGAACTCTGTGAACACAAATGCAAACTGCCTGTAAGTCACTCCCAAGTAATAAGCCCCGAA
Organism: Melopsittacus undulatus; assembly: GCF_012275295.1. Lineage (NCBI taxonomy): Eukaryota > Metazoa > Chordata > Aves > Psittaciformes > Psittaculidae > Melopsittacus > Melopsittacus undulatus. Next base: position 28,961,711 of record NC_047531.1, read on the forward strand.
GAGGCTGGCCATTAGATGGCAGCACAGATATGCTCAATAACCATTGCTGCTCTAGGAAAGCCTCCCCGTTGCTTTCAGCATCCCCAAGGTATGTGTGTCTGAAAAATGTTCACGTTATTTAATGCAGAATTAATTAAAACCTGTAAATGAGGACTTTCATATTATATTACAGAAGATAAAATAATAATTAAAAAACAGTATCCAAACGTATTAAATTGGAAGCTCTTTCAGAATTTCTTAATGATGTTATTCCTTATCCTTCTGAAGGAATTCAGCTACACTGACTAAGCCAGCTTCTTTATTGATGGCACAGATAGCTGCTTATATGCTAAAAGCTCTTAAAGAAAACTCACTCATTTTGATGCCACCAACCATCTCAGCTCATTGCCTGAGGAGCATAATGTTTTACATTATTTTCAATTGCCTTTTGAGAAACTCAACAAATACAGCAGGCAATTCATTGAGCCTCAGAGTGTGCCAGTGACACTCCCACTAATTTCCTTCTATTAATGGAAAAAAACCTGGAGAAAACAGGTAGGAGAGCTATTTTTCTATTTCAAACTTAAATGTCTCCCACCTAGCCCATTCCATTGTGTTGCAATAAAGTCAGATGAAGGAGAATCGAGGTATTAATTGCATGACATTTTGCTGACATCCTGGTACTTCACCTGATATGTTGTGAGGAGGCCGTGTTTAAGAATCATCAAAGTAATGAGGTGTCTATGGCACAGCAAAACTCCCACTTTTCTGTGCTGAGACCCGATGGGGAGATCCTGAGTCTGTGTAGCTGAGATTCTAGAGCATCTTTTGCTGTTAAACTGTGGGAGTATTTTTGAATATGTGGTAATCATACCAAAGAGACACCAGCCTAGCCCATAGGAATTTGATAAACATCTTTATTTCATTCCCCGCCCCCAAGAAATAGCAAGGTAATAGATTAATAACTTATTTATAATTGTTAATACATAAATAATTTTACTTATTAATTATCCTTACAACTGTATTAGGCTAATATAAAGCTAACTTGCTCTTGACAAAATGAGGAGTAATTATGTATGTTGCTATGCTAATTTAAAACCAGTAAATTTTGGCAGTAAATTCAAAGCCCCAGTTCACAGCTTTATGGAGCATCTTTCCTTTCAGGCTGCTTTCCCTCAGCTGATGCTCAAACTTGGAGGCTGGTCTCACACCAGTTGTCTTGGGAAGTGTTTTGCAGCAACTTTTTGGAACTGCTCCAGAAAGAAAGGAGCTTTTTAGTGTCTCATAGGCAATTACAGGCCACAACTCCTCTTGGGAGTTGATGAGTGCAATGTGGCTGCTTATACTTTATTCCCCATAAATGTGTCTCTTGCACAGACGGTGTGACTTTGTGAAGTGGAAAAGCTATGTAAGTGCCCTCAGTGGCGTTAAGGGACTATCTGGAAGAAGGCGAGGATATATAAGTTTACTTTTTAAAATACAAGAGGCATTTCAGAAGGCAGTATAAAGTGACACTAAGCAAAAATTTAAGAGAGACAGATGGGTAATAGAAAGTGTCAAGGCAGTATCTGATCACAGCAAGCCTTGGCTTTGTGTATTCAGCAGCATGGGACTAATGCTTGATATAAAGGGAAGAGCATGAATTTTTAAACTACAAATTCTACTTTCTGCAGAATTTTGGGCCTTTCTTGAGAGTCCCTTCTCAAAATATTAATGTAAATCACAGATCAAGGTGGAATGGCAGCAAGTATGACTTGTGTGCAGGTACCGCCAGCTACTCCAGCAGCAGGCAAAGCTGTTCCCTTCTGTGCAGAGCTCCTTGGAAAGGAGAAATGTGTAAACTTCTAGACTTCAGCACATTGGAAAAGGAATCTGTGTTGCCTTCTGGCACTGCCTCAGAAGCTACCCAGCATATGTCTGGCTTTTCAATGTATAAACCAGTCAGGACAAATCTGTTTTGGTTTGATTTTTTTAGTTTATGTTTTTCTAGTTCTTACTCAATTTCAAATCCTCAGAGAATCATCTGAAACTATTGGAGCTTGTAAATGTTTGAAGGACTTCGGAGTAGCACAGTGACAGTGGGCAGGAAGCTGCTGGGCTTACATTTTCCTATCCAGAACAGGGGAAGCTGGATGGTGCGAGGGAAACTGATCTGATACTCCAGCTGATAGACGGCAGAGTGTGTCAGTTTGGGAATAATTAGACCCCAGTCACAATCATTTCTAGATCATCTCCAGATGCAGATACCACTGTGCCAGCATCATTGAGGCAAATCCAATTTAACAAGAAAGTACTTACCTTTTGGTGCAAGCGCTGAGATGACATAGGTCTGTGACTGATGGCTCCAGTGTAACTTCACAGAATCATGGAATAGTTAGGGTTGGAAAGGACCTTAATATCATCCAGTTCCAGCCCTAACAAACACCTCACACTAAACCATGTCACCCAAGGCTCTGTCAAACCTGGCCTTGAGCATCGCCAGGGAGGGAGCATTCACAGCGTTCTTGGGCAGCCCATTCCAGTGCCTCACCACCCTCACAGTAAAGCGCTTCCTCCTTCTATCCAATCTAAACTTCCCCTGTTTAAGTTTTAACCTGTTATCCGTTGTCCTATCACTATAGTTCCTAATGAAGAGTCCCTCCCCAGCATCCCTGTAGGCCCCCTTCAGATACTGGAAGGCTGCTATGAAGTCTCCATGCAGCCTTCTCTTCTCCATGTAGTGAAATTAGGAAGAATCACTTTCTGAATTTTACTGTGCCCTCCAGATCACTTGTTTGATCACTTGTTTGAGATTTCCAATCTATTTAGGAATGACTGAGATGTGTTGCCTGTAAAAATGAACAGGACTTCACCATCCTACAAACCTGGCAGTTCTCAATTTAACTATAACTAACTCATAAATAATTTACACTCTTCTTTCTCTTGCTATAAACTATATTTTATACCAAAGTAATCAGAAATTTTATATTGTTGTTTATAAATGCATAGTCTGGCATTACCAAGATTCTTATACTGTGAAGATGATCCATGCATAGAAATCTCTGCACTCAATAAGGAATCAGATTTTACTTGGACTTTACATATCTTAGGGATCTGTGTAGGTGTAGGTGTGCAGGAGGCGGTCAGGCTTGTGTTTGGGGGGAAGACAGTAATCCCGACAACAGCAGCTGTTACCACAGGTGAGCTGGAGAAAAGCACTATCACTCTTTATTTTAGTATGCTACAAAATTCATTGTTGAACTTTATTAGGTACTTTAATATCAAGCATACTTTAAAGTAACAAAAATTATTGTTATTACTTTTTTACAGAAAATCAGGTATTTCAACAGTTTTCTTTACAGTTTGTTGGCTTAAAAAAAAAGTTACAATTGACAAGTTACAATGGATTGGGATGGGAAAGCAGGAACATTTTAAAACATACTATTCATACTGAGTCAACAATTAATGATGGACATCCTGGTATGTCTCTCCTAACTGTGTACAGATGGTACTTATTCACCGCGCTGCCCTGGCAGGGTTGCAAGGTTTTGTGATGACACCTTTTTTGCAATGTTTGTGTATATTTAGAAAGGGATTTTACATTGAACAGTCACCATGATGCAAAACTTAGTAAAACTTAGTAGTCCATAGTATAGTAACATAATGCAGTGAAACCCTGTTTCAGTGATTCTGTCACAGCAAAAGCGCCATGACTGCAATAACGTGGGATAGAGGTAAATCTAAGGAGCAAATGAAGACAGTGGTACGATAGCAAATCCAAATAGTAAACTCTTCGGAATTTGGCTTTGGAGGTGAGAGTGTGGCTGTGAGCCAGTAAGAGCAGTTGAATGAGGATGGGCTTTACTGAGATGCCATTTAACAGGGACTCCTGAATGCATCCAGCCCTTAAGGATGTACGTTTTCCAGCTGGCATTGGTTAGTCTAATCACAGATTTAAAAACTTGTCAGAAGTGGGACCTGAATGAGTTTATGCAGCCTTAGGTGTAAACTACTTCATTTTAACCTGCATCCCCTTCAGGTCAGCAGCAGGTACTGGGAATATATTTATGGTGGTTGATTGATTTGGGTGGGGTTTTTGACCAGCTCTAATGCTGGTCCTGCAGGCATCAGGAGAAGAGTCTCCTACACACTGTTACGAGAGCAGATTTGGATTAAAACAACTTAAAGACCCCAATAATGCTGCCAGATTCACACATAAATTTACTTGGCAGACATCCACATCAGCGTTCAGTCTCTAAGACAAGGAGCGCCACAGGGGTACCTTGGTAGTCAGAAGAGTTCTCTAATTCCCTGTGTTTATTGACTTAAGTTCACTTAAAGATAACTTGTCATTAAAAATAAAATAATTTTTCTGAGATTCATACACTAAATTCTGCAATAATCTCTACTGTGCAGCCAGCAGTTAAATCCCAGTTTTTCTACTCATGCCTTCAGTGTCTTATGTTATTTGGGATCAACATTAGCAATGAATTGTTATTTTAGCCATTTCCTCCAAAAGGCAAAGAATGAAGCAACAGGCTTAAACAATCTAAAGATTTTTAGCAATGGAGTGTTCATTTTGGGCTGTATTCAGCTTTGATATGCAGAAGAGGATGGGAAAAATGTAGGGAGCAGCGTGTTCCTACCAGGTCCTGCGTCAGGAGGAGGCATGCCATGCTGAGACCTTTCAGAGAAGAGCAGAAGAAAGGGTGTTCCTGCTTCCCTCCACTGCTCTGTGCCTGACACTTGGCATCCAGGCCCTTCCCTGTGGGGTCTTTCTTGGTACCCTATGCCTCCCTTGTTTAACTGCTCAGTGGCTTCTGGCAATGACAGTGCCCTTTGGGGAGTGACCCACAGAGCCCCATGTGGAGGGAAACACCACCCCACCAGTGTCCCAGGGCTCTGCACACCCAGCCCTCACACAGCTATTTGCAACATGTATTTGCTTGCCAATCTTTTAATTCATGTATTGAGATTAAGGCCAAAAGGGACCATTGGATCACCTCACCTGATTGGCATTAGCATGGGCCAGAGAATGTCACTCAGCGGTTATATGGCAGGACAAGGAAAATAATAGAAATGTCCTTGCAGTAAGCAGCTGTCTGTTACATTTAAGGGGTAAATTACTTTCTCCTGTTAGAAAAAGAAATCAAGTGCTTTTATTTTGTCACTTCAAATACAAACAATTCTATGTGTCTTGGGAAATTATAGTATCATGATATTCAGACATACCTTATAGTATATATGCTTCACAGAACTAGAATATAGGTCAGAAATAATTTTTCAGTCTCAAGTTTGTTACAGACATAGATTAATTGGAACACATATGCAGTAAAAATTGAGAAGCTTTACAGTTTTAGTCAACTTATTATACAGTGAAGTAGATGAAGTGCAGCAATGCAGCAGTAAAAGTTATGCTTTTTCCTCTATGTGATGGAAACATTCAGAAAGTTTATTTATAAATGCTAATTTAAGAGAGATGTCCTATCTGCTTCTTGGCTACTGGGATAGGAATAGTCTGGAGTTAACTGCCTCTCTACTGTGAAAGGTTTTAAAGCTTTTTGCTTTCCATCTGAATAAAAAAATGACATTTACAAACCTCTTCAATGCATATATATTACATATGTTTATCTAGCAACAACTACACCCCTTTTAATTTATTCCCCAAATGTGACTTTTCATGCATGTCGTCTGGATGCTGTATTCAGCAACAGTTTCTAATGAGCTGGTGTGTAATCCATGATTGCATTTCTCTTCTGAAAAGCACTTCCACGTCTGGCTGATCTATATTTAGAAGGTGGTGCTCACCCATCAGGCATTTTTGCACTCATCAGCATTCTTCTCTGTCGGAGGCCCTTTCCCAAGCTTCTTTCCATTTTAATGTTGATGTACAAAAGCTGTTATTCGTTTTGTTTTGTGCTCATTCTAGTGAGGATTGGCTTAGTAGGACTGTGCAAAACAGAGAGAAGAGAGAAGCTGGTTTATTGCCAGCAAACATAAAGATACTCACACTGTGCTTGGCTCAGGGCAAGCCTCTTATCAATATTTTAATAGACTTAATTATTTGCATTTCCATTTATCATAAAACGTGGCAAGTTTAATCTTCAGATATGACAAGGGTTTGTAAATTGGAATTCTTAAAACTCCATTTTTTATCAGCTTATCAACGGGGAGTCAAAATAATGCGATTATTTAATCCAAAGTTTGAACAATATGAAAATAAATATGCAATGTGTATGGGCCAAGAATGACATTTGCTAGATAAATATCATAAGTTAAAATACTGGCATATCTGTTCTGTATCAGTAACTTCCTTTACTCCCCTGAGCACACAATCCCCATTCATAAACAAGGCAAAATAATACCTTGTGTTGAATTCTGAAGGAGCAGACCGCAGTGGGGACAGAGGTATTTTCAACCCAAACTCTCCCTTGAAAACTAATTCCCATCCAGTTTCCATATACTGTAAACAGAGCTCTATACGCAGGAGAGCGGACAGGGGCTGCAGTGGCCCTGGAAACAAGATGATGAAAGCTCCTCCCTCCTCATTCCTCACTGGAGGTTACTGCCCATAAATTGGCACTGGAGACAGGTCTTAATGAGAAAGTCTATTTGCAAGTACCCACGTACATGTAAATATAAAATCCAATGCCAGCATTTGGCATTGAAAAGAAAGTTCTTCTTGCACCAGCAGAGCTCTGCAAGTTCATCATTAGCTAAACTCTCCTGCATCACTCAGACTCAGCCATGCAGTTATCTGGCAGGTAACCTCCCCAGTGCTTCCTGTGAAAGGGTCACTGGCCACAGGTCCTACAAGCCTGGGGGAGAGGACAGCCACCTTCATCACAACCCCACTCCCATTATCGTAACACAGTGGCCTCTGCAGGATAAAGCTGGAATGCAGAACTCGGAAGAAACCACAACTTTTGTGAAAACAAAAGAAAAATAATTGATTTAATTGTGAAATGACAGTGAACTAAGAGATTCAGAACTAGAAACTCTTAAAAATGTTACTATAAGACTACCCAACATATATGTCTAGTCCAGATATATTTTACAGAGAAATTTTTAATTGATGTTGCTGAAACTAGAAAGTAACAAGCTTTTCAAGAGGCATAACTTGAACTAAGAAGGGCCCTGTGGAAGACAAATGGATTGGCTTTGCTTTTGCCAGAAAATGAATATGAAATATGATGCTCACTGTAGCAAAAACATGATGCAAGTATGTAATGGGGATGGTAGTTTCCAATTGTAAAAGAAAAACTTGCTATTGAAAGCACCATGAGCTTCCTTTCTCCCTTTAAAACATGTAACAAAAATCAAGGATAAACAATGGATGAGAAATTCACACATTTGTGATAAATAAAATCTATTAAAAATGGTCTGGTTCAGGAATTTTGGTGTATTTTACTAATATGGTTACTAATATAATTAGTATGGTAATTATTACTATAGGTAAGTAAAACTACTAGATAACAGAAAAGAAAAAGGTGCTTTAGGGTCCAGTCTGTTTATTTGCTAAGTGAGATATGGGGTTTTGCGAGCCTCTTAAACCAATCCAGAGTTGGCGAAACTGAAATCCAGGGAAAGCCAAAGTTGCATGATGAGAAGCATATGCCCTGATACTCCTAGAACAATCTAAATTTAATAGAACTGAATAAATCTTTTTCAATTATTTTTAATCACAGTTTCATGTACCTGTGTTATTCAAATCCTTAACAGCGCTTATTGGATTTCCAGCAGTGCTCAGTGTCTCAGTTGTAACATACTGAAACCTTTATTAGTTCTTTTGACAAATTTTGTGCACAAGTGTTATACACATGGAAAGGAAATTTAATAAATGCCAAAGGTTCCTAGCTGATAAGGCAGAAATAAGTAATTCACATCCAACACCCCTCAGTCTGCTTTGTATCACATCATAGGCTTTTGACTCCTTGAAGTTTCCTTTCTTAGAGCTACTTACAACCCTTTTCTAGTGCTGTTGCCTAGAAATCAGCTAATGAAAGCAGTCTTCATGAAAGCCTACCCAGGTGCTCTGCTGTTAAATTCTCTATTTAAAGTCCTGACAGGCTGCCTGTTAGGCTCAAATCCTGACAACACTGTTATTATTCATATTTGACCCGTTCAACTCAAGCAGTCGCTTCTGTCGACTGCAGAGCTAGAGAAGAGTCAGCCTGGAGCGATTTGCACATTTTAGTGATTATGTACACTTTCAGAGAGATGCCAATTATATTTCTTTGTTTTGAAGATGAATCACAGGGAAATGTCCAGGTTGCTCCCTGCCAAGGTATAAAACACATACTGAATTTGAGATAGTCCCTTACATGCTGTTACTATAGGGGCAGTCAGGTAATCATTTAAAGGCAGACCTTCTAGGTCTGAATATATATTTTCTCCCACATTCTTAACACTTTATACCATTAATTGTCACCAGCCATATTTATGTGCTTTTCTTTGCCATTTATTTGAGTGGCATTTGGAAAATAGCACCTTTCCAAGAGTTAATCTTTTATTTCTGTCTCCAAACACACACAACTACTGAGCTAAAGAGCAACTGCCATTCATGGTCACACCAACATTGGTGCTATTCCAAAACCGCATCAGCTGGCAGAGGCCCATGGGCTAATGAAGGACCAGAGATTTCTTCCCAGCACCTCCACAGTATTTCTCTAGCCTAGAGTGCAGCATCATTTCTCGTGGGTGCTGTTGCTGTGTTGGGTGTACAGGAGGAGCTGAAGGAGAGAAGCATTACTGCGAAAGGTCTGCAATTGAAAGTAGCCATGCTGAGGCACCTTGGATAACACTGCTGCCCAGCAGTAGGCCAAAAAAATTTGGACATGTTCAGTTTTAATGAGGTGCTTGGAGTTCTTACCTTTCTGCCTATGATCTGGCTCAGCTCCTTGTAACTACAGGTAGGTGGTTTTGTTGTTTACATCAGGGTTGGTGCAATGCTAAGTGTGTTAAAACTCCACTTGCGGTTACTGCACCCCAAAATTTGAATAACAACATGCATTCAGGGCCTGGGCAATATCCAGATGTGTGTAATAAAAGGCATGAAAAGCAGACAAATGCCTAGCTGCATGGGGCAGCCAGTATTGGATAGTCATGTCTCTTTGAAGATATTCCATTTAAAACATGTAACAAAACCTATTTGAGTGGCCCAAGAGAATGATTTTGTTTTCCACATGATGAGAGAGGAATAATGTGCATTCCCGTTTCTCTTTAAGTTTTTGCCTACCTGCTCTGGGTGCCTCTTCACCCCTGATGCACTGAGCATCCTTTGCCCTGGCCTCACCGGCGGGCTGTTTATGCATTGCTCAGAGAGCCACCCAGAGCAAACACTATGCTATCAGTAAGCAGCCAGGCACCAACCTGGGTCCTCTCCAAACCTGTAAGAGTTCTGGTGATCCAAGCTGAAACTCTAGCAAGTGTTCTGGGGATGCTGTCCACACATTGTCCTGGAAATAGCTGTGTGGCCAGGAGGTGAAGGAGTTACGCTTTCTGGTGCCTGCCCCTGACCTGCAGTTTAGGCCCAGTGAGGAGGGAACAAGGCTGCCCTATGGAGGTGGAAAGAAGAATGGACAGAAATTCCCTAACTGTTTTGCTAGCAGCCCTATTTGAGTGTTTCACTGCTCAGCATCTTCTCAACAAAATGGTATAAATGACCTGTCCACACCACAGCTGCTGCAGTGCATTTCTTCCTCCTTCTGGCAATCCAGCAGGCAGGATCTGGCATTACAGCTACTGAAGACCACCTGAGAGGGCAGGGGTTAAAGACAGTACACAGCAAACCTTGAGGACAGTACACAGCAAACCTTGAGGACTTACTACAGCTTTGACAAAACTTTGGTATTGAAACTGTGATGGTTTTATCCGCATGGCACTAGAGGAGAAGCTCATCTCAGCAGAAGGGTGTCTGTGAGCTGCCTCTTCTGCTGCAGCACTTCCTTGCAATAAAATAGACCTGAATCACATAAAAATTGATGAGGTTTTTAAGCCCTGTGAAGCCAGAGTGAGTGGAACAGTGGGACTCCCTCCATCTGCTGGGTGCCATTCTGTGTGCCCTGTCAGTGGCAGCAGCTGAACTCCTGGGCACAGGCTGTAGGAAGTATTCCCAGGGCTGTAGGAAAGGGTTGCAAGAGCATCCAAGAATTTTCTCAATGCCTGTCAGAAGGTGGCCCAGGCTGTTTTGCAGGCACCAGGCTCACATCATGGCAGCAAAAGGGCATTTCTAGCATCTGAGGGGGCGCTTGCAGGACCATGAGGGCAATGAGAGTCAGAGTTAACCACGGAGAAGACAGCATGTGTTTTGTTAGACATGCTTTTCCAAGAAGAAACAGAAAAACACTGAAAGATCTAGCCTGATCAGTTCTGCCAGATTGCTGGTATCCGTGTATGATGTAGAGCTGGACAGACCTTTGCCATCAGCAACTCATATACTGTCATTCACAAGAATGCACACTTTATGCTGCCAGTCCTGCCCTTCCCTGCCAGGCTCTGGCCAACCCTGGTAGTTTTAAAATGTAATTTATTTTTACATTTCTTTTTCCCCCTTTTGCTGTTGCTGTACGTGGAGACTGACACATGACAGGAGGAAACGGCTGTCGGTTCAGAGGCTGTTTGGCTGTAGGCAGTGTGCTATGGGAGAGTAGTGACATGGTAGGGAATCATTATATTCTGGGCTTTTGTCTCTTACTTCTCCAGATAGAATGGTTTTTGAAGCTGTTACAACAGTAAGTAAAAGACTTCAGAGAAAATTGTGGTTGTCAAGACAAAGTGATTAAGGAAAAAGAAAGGATTGAGCAATTAAGTCTGACAAGCCTGTGCTGAGTTATCAACAGAGAGATGTATCTGGAAACGAAGTGTGGAGCCCAGGGTATGTCAGGGCAGTCTTTCAGTCTGAAATACCCATTTGTGGTCTTGACGTCTTCAAGTGCCTGTTCTCTTCCAGATGGAAATGTTGGGAAAGGTGAGGAGAGGTTTTTGGTAGGAGAGAGAAGAAACTGGGTTTAGAATTGTATCTCACATAATGTCAGCTCTCTGAGAGTCAGGCATCGGTTGTGCAGCTCTGGGTAGACCTTGAAGAGGTACAGAGCCCTCATGGGGTGACTCATTTAATCTCAGGGCAGTTCCCAGGGCCACTGGCTCCTGTGGGACCATAAACCCGGGTGAGACTGGAGGCCGAAGTCTGAGATGGACTAAGTGAGGTGTGGGAATCCTGGAACTATAATTATCCTGAACACAGTGATTAACAGCATGCATGGAGATATGAAGAGAGAAACTACTTCCCATGCATAAGAGATAATCTTCAGCCTGAAATATCAAATTATTAGGCAGTTTTGGATTAGTTGTTTGTAACAGGCTGTCAAAGATCTTGTATGAGCACAGCTTGAGGATGGGTATTTTTAGTGCTGTTGGGGTGTGCAGTTGAGCACCATGACTGCCTTCATGGGGGAGGAAATGGCTTTATAGAAGGTGGGTCTCAGATTTCAACCCCAGCCCTGGAGGGCTCAGTAAAACAAGCTAGAAAGCTTAAGGTCTGACAGTGTAGGAATGCAAGGAGCACGGCATCCTGGTGGAAAGGGGTGAACCAAGCTACTTATGACAATCAGCTTAGCTGCTCTGGTCAGTGAGACCATGCCTGGGGGAGCAGGTGAATTTTGACTGCCAGTCCTGAGAACCAGGGTTAAAGCAAATTAAAGGAAGCAGTTTTCTCCTTTGCCAATGATCCTCCTTCAACTATACCTAAATATAACCCAGTGGCAGTGACAGGCTCCAAAATCCTGAATCGAGGCAGGCTTCAAGCTTCCCTGCCACCCTTCCTTATTCCTGGCTCAGGTGGCTTTCCTCTGGTTGGAATGCAGCTCCACATATGTGTCAGTGAGAAAAACAGGAGAAGAGCAACAGGCAGAGGGAAGAGAGACCTATCCAAGGATGGAGCAAGTCATAGCTGTCATCCCTATCATCTGCTGGCACCAGTTTGAGCTGATGGAAATAGGGCTCCCTTGGATGATGCTGTGTTACACATGCCTCACTACCAACAGCTTTTGGGTTCCTCAGCTGGACAGCTTGGCACTGCAGTGCTGTGCTTCCTGAGCAGGCACCATCTCCCCTCTGCTACCATCACACACAGCCGAAGAGGGGAGGAGGTTGTGTGTCCGCTCAAGGTGGGTACCAAAACACTGAGATGCAGTGATCAGATCCTGCTGAACAGTGGGCAGTGTTTTCCTCCATCTCAATATTTGCTCTGTGCCTGCCAAGGAAAGGAAGATTTTTTCTAATAATGAACAAACACAGCAAAAAGCTTCCTATTTTTAATCCTAAAGAGTTTTCTTTTACTGTGGAGCACCACAGAGACGCTCCTTCCTCTGGTGGTTCCTTTCCAGAAGGCTAATCAATTTGTCTTTTGAACTTGGTGATGTTTCTGGCAAGTTTGGGATGGGAGTCACGTCTCCAGACAGGTTTGCTGGCACAGGAGATCTAGTATGTTGTTGGAAGGACTGGAGAGAGGCTGAAATGCCTTCATCAATAATGTCTTTCACATGAAATAGCTTCCTGCTCCGCAGAGTTGTAGGCTCGAGTCAAGGAAAATCAGTTACTTGTTGTTCATCTATTTTTATTTCCTCCATGTGGTTTGCTGCAGTCTTTCTTTGCCCAGATGGCTGAATAAATTGCTGTCACTAAACAGGAGTCCCTGAACAGTGGTTCCCAAACTCTTCCTGTTCTTTAACTGTTCAATGAGAAAATATTTTACTTTATTTATATTCTGCACATTTGCTGGAGTTGTTTTTCAGTTTCTCTCCTGGAACCCAGAGGATTCAGAGGTATATTTCTTTGTTTCGTCAGCCTTCAAGCTACATGATCAGATGCAGCTGCAGAAAGCTCTGTGTTGTCTTTCTTTAATAGTGTGATGAACTTTGATCTGTACTTGTTTGGTCCTCTGAGGATCCAGCCATGGCACTGGAGGTACCTCAATAAGGTGCTGGGCAGCTTGGCCAGAAAATGTTTGGATTGTCATTGTGTACTCTTAAGGGTTTTTTATCTTGTTACTATCAGTTTATCTCTACTCCATTCGCTTTCCATCTTCCAGGAGTTCTCTTGTGCTGGGCAATGTCAGAAGTTGATGGTGGCACACACTTGATCTGGGAAAACAAATCTTGTTGACATTGGTACAAAGCTGTACTTGTCCTGTCTTGGCCATCAGGGAGGGCAGAAGGCAGTGCCAGGGCCAGCTTCGCCTGCAGGGAGCAAGCCTGAGCCTGAGAAGAGCCAGTCACTCATCTGAGTGTGGTGCTCAGGCTTCACGTTGGTTTGAGCCTGTATGTCTGTGCAGCAGAGACAGAGTAGGAGTTCAGCCCTGGGAGAAAGCCAAGATATTAAAGCAGACTCTTGAAGGTGCCAGCCAGAATCCCTGCATAAGGAAGCTGCTACGATGGGGCTTATTTTAGTGGTGTGACACAAATGGAGTTCTGCTCTTTTTTTTTTTCAACAGACTGGATTTCTCAGAACGATTTCCCAGTTCATATAATGAGGTTTTTTCCTCCTGGCAGAAAGGAGGAGGGCTGTGACAGTTGTCTGGCCATACTGGCATGTTATAATGACACTTCTGTGAATAGCATTTCCTAAAATAATTTGCTGATTTTAAGTGATAACGTAATAATTAGGACATACAGAAGAAGTTCAGTTTAAACACCTCAGAAAACAGAATGAAAACCATCAGTGCTGGTGAACCTTACATGCTGCAGAATAACACAAACTTCTAAAATTTCTTTTCATTGTGTGAAATGAATGCCTCTGTTTTTTGGCCAGTGCCAAAGCTGCGTGAACTGGGAGCATGGCACAAATCCCACCTGCTTCCCTGCTGTGCAAAGGCACATCCAGGGGTTTCCAAAAGTTTTCCAGACTTTCTCTTTGTAGGGATTTGTGCTGGTTGGAAAAGAGAATGCGATGAGTGGGTAGGGTAGAGAGCGGGGCTCTGCTGGGGCTCACTGTGAAGGGGAAGGGTCCTGTGGCTGGAGGGCTTTGTCCAGAGCACATCTGGAGCAGGGGCTTGCCAAGGCAAGGCTGTGGGTCCCTCATCCGGAGCACACACTCCTCTTGGAGTGGTTGGCTGCTGTAATGCTGGGTTTCAATCAAAACCTGCTGCGAACATTGATCCCACTTGTGCCTCTGAAAAAGATCCAGGTGCCAAGTTACTTGTTTATTGGAAACAGAAAGATAATGATCTGAAGAAGCTTTAGTCTGAGGTTTCAAAACTGTGGTTTAATGATCAGCTTATCTGAGTACAGGAATACTGATTAACTGGCTATACACTCTCTAGGCAAACAGCAAATACCTGGGGCTGTGCTTAAGGCCCACAATAATTTCCAAGGCTATGAGATAACATGTCAAACTACTGAAAAGATCTCTATGGGGTTAGGTGATACCTGGCTCAAGCAAAAGCTGGATGTGGGAGATGGCAAAGCCAGGGTCTAAGGAGAGGGCAAGGGTTTTGGTGACCATCATCCTTCATGGAAACCTGTTTGATGTGCAGCAAGGAGCATGTTGGATGCTCATGAAGGCATTGTTTCAGTCATCTTCCCTTTCCATTTGTCCTGAAGGACTGCTGCAAACACAATTCTTCAGGCTTTGGACAATATATAAAGATCTATTATTGCTATTAGTTTATATTATTCCCTTAAACATTTTTCTGAGTTGCTGCAGGAGTGCTGAGTGCACTCTTGCAAAAGAAAAAGAGGAGATTCCTTCCCTGAAGAGCTTTCAGTACAGAAGGCAGACTGTGATTAACAGCGCAGAGAAAAAAAATCCCTCCACAAAGAAGGGAGGGCTGTGTTAGCGAATTGCCAGCTGAAAAGCATGCAGGAAGGCAGGCTGGTTTGCAGTAGCCCTGGGTGACAGGACTGATACAGCATCCTGGTTGTGCTCCTTCTCCTCTGCATCAGAACAGGGAAGTGACAACCTGGTGCATCCAGCAAGCCCTGCAGTTTAAGGCATGAGCCTTAGCAACTGCTGTGCATATGAGATGGTGATGGCAATGAACAGAGCATCACTCCTAGCATTGCCTTCCTCCCATCTGTGGGAGATGATCACTGGAAGAAAGCTCTTGGCTCTCACGTCTTCCCACTTCCTGCAGGGGCCTGGCAGACAGAGGTGCTCCCCTTATGCCACCCTCTGCACCCAGCATGGCTTCATCTCCCTAGTGCCACCTCAAAGCTGTTTCCTACTCTCCCCACTGTCCCACTTTTGCATGCTGCTACGGTTCCCACACACTGTCCCTCCTGGTGATGGCTCTGGTATGGGATGTCCTCACAACACACACTAAACAAATAACACTTCAGGAAATCAGTCTATAAGCACCCCACTACATCTCACTACATAGTGTACTCTGGCCCTATCCTTGAGGCCTGCCCATATGAAGGTGTGAATACAGAAGCCTTAACCATATGAACCTCACTTGTAACCTGTGGGGTCTCTTGACTGTCAGTGGTCTGAAGGGAAGCTCCTTCTACAAGGTCTCACTCTCCAGCAGAGCCTTCTGATACTTGGATGTGGCATCCATGTGGTGCTGCATTCCCTTATTCTGTCCTCCAGAACGATCAAAGCTCATACAGCCTAAGATCTGCTCCAGTGCTTAGGAGCCTTGGTGGCTTCTTTCCCCCTTCTTTCCTACACTGGATTCACACACACACACACACACACAATCTCCATTAGTTAATGCCACCTATCTAGGTAAGGATGCCATTGTAACAGCAAGAGAGAGCAGGGTGGTGCTCAAAAAGTAACTGACCTGGTGGAAAACACTAACAGGGAGGGAGAAAAGCCCCACCCCACCCTCTCAAACCAACCCCCATCCATTTCACCAGGATTCCTCCGCTCAGTCACTACTTCCTCAGGAACAGCAGTAGTTCAGTGCAACCCATTAGATAAAGAAGACACTGATATAGATTTGCTCAGAAATAAAGCCCATCTGTTAAAAAGGGGGAAGTTTAGACAAAAGAATAACAAGTGTGGTCTGCACAGTTAACATCCACAGCAGCACTCCCTGAGGATCTGTGCAATAACCCTTTCACTTTACCTGCAGCCTTGAGTACAAGGTGTAATCTGCTATCCTGCTGGGTAGCTCTAGCAAAGCTCTAAGAAAGGCTTCTACCCTTCCACCCCCTAAACAAGTTATTTTTGTCCATCCTTCCCTCTTCTTTTCTTCCATCAAGGTATGGCTAGGTCAGCAGTGGGAGCACAGGGGACCCTGCGTGTACCCTCAGTACTGGGCTGCCCTGGGACTGGTGCTGCTGGTGTCTGTACTGGGGCTACCAGGGCTCAGATGAGAGCGCTTCGCCTCTGACAGACCCCAGCAATGTCGACTTTTCAGTGCAGGGATCACCTGCCTATGGTATCAGGCACCAACTGAGACACCTCGGTGCTTAAATAATAATGATGGATTTCTGCTCTGGGGTGATAGCTTGTGTTGTGCGGCTGGGTTAATGTATGTCAGTTGTCATCGTCCTTGTCAGCTGCTGCTGTCAGTGAGCAGCTGATAAGTAAATCTGTGATGATGCATATCCAAGAGAGAGCAGGGATTAAATATTTCATTGCTTCAGACACCAAAACATCTCCTAATTTGGAGCCGTTTTCTAGCAGTCACATCCTCTCAGATCGCCCCAGCGCCAGGGAAGAGCAAAGGCTGCGTGGGTTTCTGAGACCGCAGGGCAGGGGATTGCTGCTGAATGTCCCTGCAGCTGGGGTGAGCCAGGCAAATGTAAACATGAGCAGAAACTCAAGGAAAGAGAAAAACCTGCTTTTTTTAGTCCTGCTGTGCCTGATAAGGCCATTGAGCCTCTGTTGTGCAGACCAGGGAGAGGTGGACTAGCACCCATCTCGGGCTGCCTCTGAGCGATGCTAAGAGGTCAGTGCCATGGACTGAGCATCTGTGGTCGTGCAGTGGCTTGCTCCATGTGGGTAATACCATGGAAAGCATCAGCCGTGGTTGTGGTGAGGCAAATGTGGTTGTTTCCTGGTGTTCCCTAAGGAATGGGTCGTTGAACCCTGGAGATGAGCTTTCTAGTCATTCCTACAGCCCCTGCAGGTCCGTGTGTCCATCCTCTTTCTTCACCAAGGTGTTTCTCAAACCCCACTGCTAGCAAAATTTCAGATTATCAATTGCTTGAAGATAGGAAAAAATGCCATTTTTCACCTTTCTTGACTTTCCCAGGCTTTCCTGTTATTGCCCATAGGAACTTTATGTTGAAGGGATTTTCAGTGCAAAATACCAATTTGTTGAGATCGAAGTTTTCTTGGATGCTTCTTGTTTTTATCACATCAAAGGACTTATTCTAGGGGGAAGTGGAAAATGAAAGAAAATGCTCTGATAAAAAATGCCTTGGCTACTTTGAAAACTGGCAATTTTAGACCAATGAAAACATCTCCTTTTTTATTGCACACCAGAAGAGGGAGAAGACACATCCTGTCAACACTGCTTGTGAAATGAAGTCCTTGTTTTCCAGAGAACCTTAATGAGCCACAAACCACTGCAAGCCAGAGAGATGCACAAACATGAGCTTCTGAAAAGTCTGATTTCTGCCTTATTTACCTCACATTTCCTGAGCCAGGGGTTTTCTTTGCAATTATGAGGAACAAATGAGGGTTTTTTTTGAAAGCTGAGATTCAAGTACAATGTCTGATTCAGAGCTGGAGCTTGCAATAAAACCACCATGAGCAGTCATGACATTTCTAAAACTGCAGGTAACTGCACAGGTATTTCAGCTTTTCCTCCTTTTTGTATAATCTGATCTCCTTTCTTTGCTGTGCTTTTTATCTGGACAGCAGATGTGCGGTATCTTCTGCATGGGTAGGTTACTATATAGGTCTGTGGTTCCCCTGGCTGTGGTAGCTGAAGGCTCAGTAGCTGGACCCCAGCAGAAGACATGTATTGAAGCTTTGCAGGTGGATCTTTCTGCTTCCCTATTATGCAAGGTGCCAAAATCAGTATTCATCTGCACATTGCTAAGAGGCAGCATTTCTGCCTTTTTTTCTTCTCTTTTCTTCATGCAGGGAAAGTCTAGTTTGTGCTGTCTTATATAAAAATAGCAAATTTTATGAGATGCATTTCCCCCAGGCCCCACAGAATATAATTTGTTCTGTAATAAGAGACCAATGTGTTTTAATTGCTTGTTGTAGACTATTGCCTGTTAAATTTATCTGAAAGTGACACCAGCAAAAACCTTCTTTTCTGTTTTGCTTACTTCTGCTTTAGAGCTGTCAAATAACTTCAGCATCTAAGGAGAACACATGACAGATGACTCAAATATGTGGCAGGTCATAAAATATTGATTCTTCATGTCACCTGCTAATGAAACACATGCCGCTCTGGGTAAATCTTCTTTAATTGGGATTCCTGACTTCTGATTGTTATAACCCCAGTTTAGGTTGCAATTAAGAATTATGAAGCAATGTGTTTGGTCCCAGGCAATTATAAAGCCAGTAAATAAGGAATCAATTTTACTTTTCTTAAACTAGTACTTTTACCTAGACTCCCAGTCATGTTTTCTGTTACAATCTACATCTCTTGGAAACCCTTTTGGACCTTTCTGGTTTTTTTTTGACTCTAGAACCAACTCAACTCCTAAGATGATCATGAGAAGCACTGCGGGTCTATCACGGACTTCCCATGAGGATTGTTTTGGTTTTTCTCCAAGATCAGAACATTCTCTTGATAAATAAATCATATTTATTAGGTTATTTTTCAGGATTTGGGGACTTTCCTGGTTAAGCTTATAATTTGCAGCATTTTCAGGTAATTTTCAAACAGCAGCAGCTCAAACTAGGCTTTGTTGTCTTGTCCTCCATGAAAACTGGGTCCTTTTTGCCAAATGAAGGCAGCATTTTTTGGCTACAGCTCAGTGTGTTAGATCTTTTGGCAGCAAGAAGGAGATGCTGCCCTTCTTGAACCCACCTTACAGACAAAATGCTGGAAAATAATGTTCAAAATTAGATTTGTAATCTCTAGCAGGGCTTGTGTCTTGTACAAATTTAGGGGACATAAAACCCCACAGTGCTTCTGCAGTGAAATGGTGGCAGCTGCCAGTCCTGACTTGAGACTGTACAAGCAGGTTTGTGTCACATCTTCACTTTTAAAACACTTCCCTGTCTGTGACTGAAAACTTCCCACAGGAAGGTTAACATCATCCCTCCTCAGAGGAGTCTTTTCTGGCATAGTGATGTAGTGATGATCCAGTAGCAATGTGTGCACGGGAAGAAGGAGTCGTACAAAATATGTGAGGGATCAAGTGAACACGAGTTCATGGGGCCAAAGACAAGTGCCCTACAAGGATGTGCAAGCAGGAAAATTTATCTAACAGGGTACTCTGCAAGGCCTCAGCTGCATGGTTGTTTTTTGGCACTATACTATAAGACACAAGTGGGTCTACTGGGTAAAGACAAGAGCATAGCAACAAGAGAGATGAGAAGCCTTGGAAATCTTAATGTAAGAGAAAACATGGGCAATTGAACTGTTTAGTCTAGAGGAAAGGAGATTTACCGGACATAACATTCTTAACTATGAAAAAAGCTGCTGCAAAAAGGAAGGGGATAAATCATCCTCTCTGGGGATGTGACAAATAATGGGCTTATGTGCAGCCTAGTGCAGCCAGGGAAATTTCACTTAGGCATTAGGAAAAGCCTGTCTAGGATAAAGCCTGCTGGCCAGCACAGCAGCTGCTGAGAGGGGAGGAATGGCAGCCAGCAGCACTGGGGGCCCCAACACACTCCCCCTGCCAAAATGCTCCAGCTCCTGCAGCCAGGCAGGCTGGAAGCACATAAAAACCCCATATTGCACCCACTGATGGCCAGCAGGGAGAGAGGAAAGGAAGAAGGTGCTGTCTCCATCCTACACCTTTGCCCTGCAGGAGGTACGACAGCCCCCTGGGGACACTGGAAAGCAGAGGCTCTTTGTAAGCCAGGTGTCAGGTGAAAAGTGGTGCTTTGCTGTTCACAGTTTCCCCAGTTGGAGGGAATAAATTCCACAGGGACATCACGCTTTCTTCCCAGATGACTTACACAAAGGGCATTTCAACTGCTCAGGGGAAGAAAGATTCCCCAGCCCTTATTTCTGTGCCAAATATACTGTCTATTTTTAATAGCAATCTGCCATTAGCATTTGTTTGCTAAAAATAAACATATTTCAAATGCAATTCATTACCTAGTGCATTAGGGTAAAGGCAATTTATGCTTCAGTCAAGAAGAAATATTTTTAAGAGATAAATTGGTTCATGCAAATGTCTGTGGCTTGCACCCAGTGCACGTGGTATCAGCAGAGGCAGTGTTCTGATCTCAGTTGATTGATGGGATAGATCACAAAATTCAGGAAGCTGTTGAGGAGCGTGGTGCAACATCCTCTTTTAACTTAATTAAAAACATTAGCACTGTTATAAAAAAGAAAAGTGAGGAAGAGATGGGAGGTGTTAGAAACAGTTCTCCCTTATATCTGCCTTGTAACAGAACTGTAACAAAGGGGCAGCCATGGTTTTTGGGGACAGGGTATTCTTTATTCCATTGACACTAATGGCTTCCTAAAACCTAAACATCACTGCTTCTTGCTCAGAGAAGAGTGGAATACTACAGAAAGGCACAATTTTCAATCAGAAAATACCAGTGTATAAAGGCTTTGAAGTGGGTTTAAGTGAGCTGCTGAGCCAGGGTCTGGGTGGTGATCTCGGGTTAACCTGTCCTTTAGGAATCACCTAGTCAACTTTTGATTAAAACCAACAAGTTTAGTTTCCAGAATGTTTTGTGGAAATAAGGCATTTCAAGCAGAAATTGCTAGTTCTGATGGCACTTGTAGCAGGAGGATTGCTAGGGTGTGGAGGGAATACCTGCTCTGAGGGAAGGTTCACATGTAGGGACTGAACCTGAGCCTCATGTGCCCCTCTCTCCTTCCTGTGATAATTCAGAACAAAAATAATGCACCGTAAATACATAATAATAATAAAAAAGATAAAATGAACTCAGAATCTTCAGAATATCCGGGAGAAAAGCAAAGCTTTTATTTCCAGCCAGTGCTAATGGCCAGGATGCAGCAGGTCCTGCAAAATTGGGCTGGTCTGATTTTACCCACTAGAGGGGACTGCTGTACCTAGAGTCACCGGCTCGCTCATCGCAGCGATACCGGCAATGGCAATGGAAGTGGCATTACTAAGAAAATTAAGGAACATTGCTTCTAATACAATTCAAAACAATGTAAAATTGGAATATGCCAGAGACCGTTATTAAATGTTCAAAATGAAAAAAAGAATAACTTTAGGATCCCTCATTAAACTATTTCTAAGCTACCAGACTTTATTAAAAAAAAATTAAAATCTACTAGATGATCTGAAAAATTTGGGGTGTATTTCTATATTGTTTTGCAATGCACAGATGAAAGGCATTAAATTAAACCACGGTCTGTTTAACTTCAGAAGCTTTATCTATAAAACGTTTCTGATGATTCACAGCAATTCGTGTTAAATTTGCAAAAGCCAACACCTTGCTGTCCCAAAATAGTTCGGTGTCAGGGTCCTTCACTAATAGCCAACATCTCAAACAGAACCTAGAGAGGGAGGTAAGAGCCCAGGTGTGCTTCCCACCTCGGATGTGCTGCTGGTGGGACAAAGAAGGCTCTGAACATGGGAGGAAAGAAATCTGATTTCTTCTCATGTCATATCATCGATATAGCTTTAGCACTTGAGCAGTTCCTAGGTGGCTATTTCACCAGGAGCATCCACTAAAGCAACACAAGTTAAAGCACATCTGCAGTTATTGAGGTTTTAAATTTGAGGGATGGGGTAACGTTGGTGCTCACTGGCAAGGTAGCTGGTTTTGGGATCGGTGGTCCCAGGGGTTGGGTGTGAAACTGGCTGCTCCTGCCACTAGGTTTATTTTACAGTGTGTTTCTTGCATCGGTTCTTACTAACCAACTAAGACAGCATTAGTCAGAGATGTTCCCCTCCTGCTGTGATGCGGCTGTATATGAGGTGGGCTGCAACACTTCTGCAGATGCAGTGGTGGTCATGGGGGCACCTGTTTGCACCATTGTGTTTCACTAACCTTTTACTGCAAAGCCTTGATTCAACATTCACATTTTCCACCTGCCAGTCCTCTGCTGTTTTCTTGTCTCAGTGTCATAGACTCAGGAAACTGCAGAGGTTGGCAGTGACCTCTGTGGTTCCTAGTCCTACCCCACTGCTTGGAGGAGGGTCAGCTAAGCAGGTTGCTCAGGGCCGCATCCAGTCAGGTTTTCAGTATCTCCGAGGATGGAGCCTCCACCACCTCTCTGGGCAGCCTGCCCCAGCGCTTGTTCATGCACACCATAAAAAAGTGGGGTTTTTCTGATGTTTCAATGGAATTTCCTGCACGTCAGTTTGTGCCTGGTCTGACAGCAAAAGTTGTGTCTTTCACTGTCCTTGGGCATCACCAAGAAGAGCTTGGTCTGTCTTCATTATTGCCTCCCATCAGATACTTAATACACACTGATAAGGTTTCCCTTGAGTGTTCTCTGTTCCAGGTTGAGCAATCCCAGATCTCTCAGCCTTTCCTCATAGGAGACATGCTGCAGTCCCTTCATCATCTTAATGGCCTTTCATTGGATTTTCTCCAGTATGGCCACACCTCTTGAACTGAAGAGCCCAAGATAGGACACAGCACTCCACATGTGGCCTCAACAGTGCTGAGTGGAGGATCCTGTGGACCTGCTCTGCCCCAAAGGGCATTGCTGGTTCATGGTCAGCTTGGTGTCCACTGGGACCTAAGGTGATTTCCTACCAAGCTGCTTTCCATCTGGTGGCCGCTAGCATATATTGATGTATGGGGTTCCTCCCCAGGTGCTTGACTTGGAATTTCCCTGTGTTGAACATCGCAAGGTTCCTGTCTACCCATTTCTCTAGCCTGCGGATGTATCTCTGGATATGAGCACAAACCTCTGGTGCATCAGCCAGTTGTTGATCTGCTCTATCATCCCTCTGGAGTTCATGACACTGATCACAGAACTCTAAGCCTGGCATCTCAGGCACCTTCTAATACACACCACTGTCTATTTAGCTAGCTCACACTTCATCAGCTTCTCTGTGAAGTTGTTATGGCAAGCACAGCCAAAAGCTCTGCTAAAGTCAAGATAAACAATGTCCACTGCTTTCCCCTTGACCACCAAGGCAGTCATGTCACCATACAAGGTTTTCAGGTTTGTCATGATTTATAAATCCATGCTGACTGCTTCCAGTCAGCTTCATATCCTGTGTGTTTGGAAATGGTTTCCAAGATTATTTGCTCCATCAGCTCCCCAGGGACTGAGGTCACACTGTAGTGTTTATTGCTCCCCATACCCTCCCTCTTGAAGACAGGAATGACACTGAATGAACTTGTCTATCTTGTGCCCAAACAGATTGAAAATTTTTAGCAACTACTTTGTTTCAGTCACTGAATAGAAAAATAATTTCCATGGTCACCGTCTTATTATGGGAATGTCAATATTCGCAAGTGCCCTCCCAAGCAAGGGTTTTCCTTGAGTGCTCCCACATTCCCAGCTTCTCTCTTCCTGCTGCCCTTTCTTCAGAGACTGTGACCAGGACACCAGCCAAGGGCAGGTGAATCACTGGGGTGTTTCCTCTCACACTGGGCTGACTCCAGAGGACTGCACCTCTGGTGTAAGTTGTTCAGCTGCTATAAGAGGGAATGCAGTGGGAGCCGTGTGATTCAGAGGGTGGAGTGGGAAATATGAAGGTCTTTTAGAGCTGCCTTTTCTTCTCTCCCCACTGTCTTAATTGATTCTCAGTGCTGAAGAAGCTCCTGTGGACTCAACCAAATGTCAGGGTGCTGCTGTCAGAAACCTCTCCTTCCTCCTCTTCCCCCCTTGTTTGTTTTGCTCACTCTGCAGCTGACAGGCACTCTTCTCCCACTATTAGGGTTTTCTCTTTCTGTATCCATCCATCACAAGTTTTAATCTCCTCTGTCCTCTTCTGCTTTCTATTCTCTTCTTTTTTTATTCTGAGGAAGGCAGAGAGCACTGGCATCCCAATTATTTATATGTAAATATTTTCTCTGCTTTTGTCCTGATTTAGCAAAATTTGGAGTCCTGCAGGAGCAGGAAACAGAGCCCTTTCTATTCCCATCAGGCATCCTCGCAGCTTCATTCTTGGCTAGCAAAGCAGTTTATAAGACTGATGCAAAACTGGCATTCCTTTATCCCTGCTGCAAAACTTGTTTCATAATTGTGTGCTTTTAGAATAAGATTCTAAAAAGTACATGTGGCCTTAATCCTTCTAATATGTAGTGTTCAATATGTATAAAAAGCCTGCTATGTACATCATCTCAGCAGAGAATTTCAATCACTAGAAAGGCTGAGACTGAATTAAAAAGGAAGCACTGTGCATGGCAATGAGCTCATTTTGACAGGCTGAATTAATTTTAAATAATAAGGAAGTAATTTCCATCTCACTAAATGCCTGCATTTTTCTGCAAAAGTAAAACACTATAGTCAGAAAGATACTCTTGAGAAATGTCTCTCATAGAGCTAAGTAAACCAGATAGAGATAGCAATTTAAAAAGTAAATAAGTCATAATTACAATAGTAAAAGGTAGTATATTAAGTATTAATGCACTCCAAGCCAAGCTGCTTTGATTGAGTTCTGCTTTATCTCATTAGCTGTATAATCAGAAAAATATCATCAGCTAAAGATACATAGATTTAAGCATAGACAAATACCTCCAGCAGTTAGGTATGCCTGTTGTAAGGTTGCAGTCACAACTCCCTGGTGCAAAAAAAAAGACCATGAAAATAAAAGGTATAGGAAGATGTAGGGAAAGAGATCCCTGCACCACCACTGTTGCCCACTGTGTTCTGTGGAGGATCATGTGGGGGATATGGCTTTCTTTGGTGCATGACTAGAAGGAGCAATGGTGCTTCCTTGTCAGAGTCAAGACAATATAATACTCACTAGGAGCTGAACGGGTGATGTTCAGCTCTCTCCTCTGGAAGGGAGGAATCAGTTTTGTATCCCAGACCAGCCAGGAGAGTTTTCCCACCACTAGGCCAGGAACACAGCAGGACACATGGCATTGCGGTAATGAAGGTTTGCACCAGAGCCTCTGGGCTCTGCACTAGACTATGGTGTATTTAATGAACTCTGCACCAGTAGATCCTGGTAGATCCATGACTAGCACTCCCATGCTGTGGGGAGGGCTGTAACCACCAGACACCCTCCACATCCCTCCTTGAATAGTGAATTGTTTTCTGTACAACATCAGGGTGAAGGGGTGTTTAGGAGTGTCTGTGTTTGTGTCCATCCCCTCTTCTCTACAGCAGCCTTTGGTCTGGGGTGTAGGGCACTCTCCCGGGATCTGGACAGAAAATAAACCCCTTTTATCCAACACCATAGTGTTTTGAACATCTGCCCAGGAGATGGAGGATCCTGGCTCAGCTGTAATCCTTGCAGTAGCTGCTTGACTGCAAAGTCTTCCCTAAAACGCAGCTTTCTTTGTCCTGTTAGTGAGACTGGGAAAAAGGGAATAAAAAAGCAAGATCAAGAATAACATTGTAGCCTGGTGACAGGGGCACTAAGCTGTTGAAAAGTTGATCTGACTTCCACTCTCTGCTTCCATTAATATTTAATAGTCATTAAATTAAAAGTCAGGGATATGTAGGATTAACTACAGGTCAGTATCCTTGTACTTTGAATGAATGAGATAGTGTTAATATGGATGGAAATAAGCTATTAGCAATGAGCACAACCAGTATGTCAGACATGAATTTAAATGATTTAAACACTGTCCCTGACAAACCAAAACAATGAAATGGCCGCTCCAGTACAGAGGCATGCACAAACACTGCACCAGTGCTGAAACCTCCTCCAGCACAGACGTTCACAGAGATCTGAAACTGGCAAAAAATCAGCCCGTTCTCTCTGTGGATTTGCTCAAGGGACTTGAGAGATACTGCTGATCACTGAGAAAACAGCCATAAACAGCTTTTCATGCACTCAAAAGCAGTGATCACAGAGCAGCAACCTTTGAAGGATGCTGTAACTGAGTCACCTGCATTGCCAGGAGAGGAGGCGGGTGCCTGGCATGGAAGAATGCAGGGCTCTGGCTGCACCAAGCCATCAGGCTCATTTTTAGTGTGCAGAGTTTGAGTGGCTGATGGCCAGCACTGCAGGAGTGTCCTCCTGCTCCTCTCCAGCTCAGCTCTGCCACCGAGGCTCAGAAAAGCCACAGTCCAACTTCTCCTCTGCTGCGGTTCCTGATTTGGGTTCAATTTGGGAGCATCACAGATTGCAGCTCTTAGTGCAAGATATCCTCCTCTTTTCCATTCTCATGAAAATGGAAAGCAATCTAATCCTAAGCAACCTTTCCACATCTGGAGGAACCACATGTGAAGACTGATGGGCAGCTCATCCCCTCATCCCTCAGTGGGGAGGAGTGGGCTTGTTTTCCATCCTGCCTTGTGCAGGGAAGGCTTCCCACCAGCCGCATGATTTCCCTGTGCTGATGAGCAGAGAGGAGGGTGGAGGGATGCCTGCTGGATTTGACCAGACAGCTCAGATCTCAAGCAGCTTCTTTCCCCACAGTTGCTAAGAAACCAAAACAGTCAGCTGGTGAAACAACTGTTTAGTGTATTTTCCCTCCATTTGTCTCATTCTGGGTAACAACAGCTTTAAGCCTCTCAGGACTTTCCCTGTCCTCCTCATGGTAAAGAGCTGGACAAGCATGATGCTGGGGAGGAGAGTTTGCTCTTGGTAGCTTTTGCAGGAGGGCTGCAATTGCCCAGGTTGTTTCCATACGTGGCCATCAGGAAGTTCCCTACTGTAAACTGTCTGCAGGACTCTCAGACACATATTCACAGATGTTATTCAAGACCGCTGTTGGTCTTACAGCTGCTGTTGGCACATCCACCTGAGTTGGCAGTAGTTCCAGCTGTGACTTAGATGAAACCCATCGTCCAGCTCCCACTCCACATCAATGTTTGAATTCATCCCTTTGCAGGCCTAACTCTGCCTAGAATCTCACTCACAGCCATCTGCAGGGTGCCTGGGAGCAGGGACAGTGCCTATTGCCTGACAGGATTTTAGCTTTCCTCACCAGAGTGCTGTGAGAGAAGAGACCATATGGGCAGCCCTATGGCTGAGGGCTAGAGAGCCAGATAACCACTGAAGAACAAACCCCCACACCAGGTTGTACCTGCTGGAAACATCACCCAGGAGAAAACTCCCACCCACATTAGAAACAAATGAGAAAATAGGCTTGGGCAAAGGGCACAGAACTCATCCCTGGCCAAAGCAGAGGATGGTTTCCAGATCACTTTTAGTAATAGCTCACGGCATTTACCTCTAGCTGAATGGGACTGGAAGGCTGATAAAAAACCTCATGGAATAGCCTTCCCTGCGTAAATGACTCTGGGAACTTTGCTTCTTTATTTCTCTGTCATGTAAGGATTTTTCAAAGTTCAGCTGTGTGTTCACAATCAATAATAGTCCAACTGAGCAGAGGCTTGTACTGTCTTGGAAATGCCACCTATCAAGATACACAAATAAAGCTAAAACAACCTCCAAATATTAACTACTCTGTGTGTTTGCTAACGGTGCTCTGCTGACCGCAGGAGCTGCATTGCCATTCCCAGCACAGCGCCTGTGAATTCTGCTGGTTCCCTGGTGGGTTGGGTTGTTTTTATTAAGTGGTTACGTGTGAAACCTCCTGTATTCCAATGGAGCTGTGGCTCTCATAGAAAGGTACAACTCTTTTTTTAGCCTTGGTAGAAACTGGTTGTTTTATCAGCTTATGTATTTTGTAACTCTGGCAAGTAAATGTGTGTTGTGCATGTTAGTAAAACAGAGATCTCTATTGCATGAGAAAGAACTGACACAGTGCATTGACCAAACTCCTCAGCAGACAACATTCACCCAGTCAGTTATGAATTTTTCAAGCTGTGTGCGTGGCTTCCGATTTAAAAGGAGAAAAAGGTTGTTTCCTCAATCCCAACAGTATGGCTTACAGTGATATCATGTGTCCCCATGCTAAACCAGAGAGGAGACCTTCTGTGGATCATGGAAACAGTTTGCTACACCTTCTTGTAGTATCACTGATGGTGAGGAAAAATAAGAACATGGGTATTTCTGGTGCGCTGGATAAATGGCCAAGTTACCTAATTGGGTTCTTACAGACAGCTGCTATCCTTAGCAAAAATCATGGCTGTGTTAGTCTATAGTAGCACAATGTTTAGCAAACCCTGCCAAAGGTATACATGCTCCCTGGTTCTTTTTTATCCCTCTGAGCAAAATAGTCGTGTGTTTCCCAATTTGTTTATATCAGACAATGTTTCAAAACATATCTGAATGACTGACTGAGTTTACTGCTCCTGAAAAGAGGCTGGAATAAGTCTTCAGGATGCTCCAAATTAGAAAACCAGCTCCTATCCCAACAGATAGAAGAGATTGTAATACCCTAAGATGAAGCATATTCAGCCAACTTAGGTGTTTTTTTGTGTTTCCTACCAGGGAAGTGACACTGGCTATCTACTACATTAATATAAATCCTTAGGCCAGCACCAGTAAGTTACTACCTGGTTCGCAGGCTTTTCGAGGGAGTCTGAGTACAACCTGTGCTTTTGTTCATGTGGGTAGTCTATAAATACTGTCTGTTGCCCTTTGCACAACAAATGCTCATCAAAGGTTATGTGAAGGAGGAAGTTTTTGTAGGACTCAGTAAACTTTATCACTGTCAGTGACAGAGTTGCCTTTAAAGCTGGTAAAAAGCTGTGCCTTTTACAAGTCTCTGGACCAAGATCATGAGACACATTCAGTATTAGGAGCATGTAAACTACAAATTAATTACATTCTAAGCATGTGAATGGAGCATCATAATATTTTATATATGCTGTAATTAACTAGACATAAAATATACAAGCAATGCAGTCAAGTATTTTGCAACATTATTGAAAACCTATTACAAATGACTTGACAGTCTTTGCTGCAGGCTATAACGTCCATCATGGCTGGCATTGGCAAAATGGAATCAGCCCCTTCAAACCCTCTAATTTTGCATGTATTTTTTTTTGTAGCATCTTCATCATTTATTAAAGAAGTCTGAATATTCAGGATCTAAAAACTTAATCCTCTAAATCTAGCACAGGGTGCCCAAAATCACCAGCCACCTACAAATACTCTGGGTCACAAAGCTGAATGAATTACTCTTATTCATGCTTTCTTAAATCATCAGTATAAAGTAGCTGTACTCCTTTTTGTTTATTAGCTTTGAGAAGTCTATTTGCCACTCTAATCTATTTAATCACAACTTGTTATTTAGAAATCTTTGTGGCATCTCTGATCTTTCTAATCTATTATGAACATTGTCTTTAAGGAATCAGAAAATGCATGTATTAATTACAAAGTACTTCAGAGGCGCCTGCTCTCAGGCAAATAATGTTTTGTAAATCAGAGAGCTGAAATAAGCTCGTGGGAAACTGCGTGGGTTACAGTAAATATTTTCAAGCCTCACATCCAGCTCATGCACCGCATAAAAGTTAGAGGTGAAGGAATGTCCTTTGGATGGTGGCTAATATGCTAAACTCTGCCCGAAGGAGTCTGATCAGAAAGCATCTTGTGTTCACATTGTCACTTTAGGTTTTAACCCATGGGGAAAAAAATTAATTCTGGACACAGATATCCTGAGGCACTTTCCCCTCCAAGCCTAATTCATAAATTCCTTTCCACTT
Organism: Melopsittacus undulatus; assembly: GCF_012275295.1. Taxonomy (NCBI): domain Eukaryota; kingdom Metazoa; phylum Chordata; class Aves; order Psittaciformes; family Psittaculidae; genus Melopsittacus; species Melopsittacus undulatus. The sequence continues at coordinate 28,991,397 of NC_047531.1, forward strand.
TCCAGAGGGATCTTTTCCTCAATGTGATTTTAATGTAATACCGGGTCTATTACAGATATTTAAATACTCTCCATTCCTAATAATTTAGAATGGAGGCAGGAAACCTGCAGCAGCAGTGTTTCCACCCAACAAAAAAAAAGGATGCTTTCAACTCAGGATGAGCTGTAGGTCCCCTACTACAAGAACAAATAACAAATGAAGATTGAAACTGGTTTACTCTGAGGTAAATCCAAGCAAGGCCAGCTTGGGCAGGAGCATGGCATTGATTTGTCCTCTGTCTGCCCTGCACATACTTTGCCTCCTCAGAGGACTACAGAGCAAGAGAGTTATTGCATGTGTTTCATCAAAGGCAATACCTCAAAAAACAGAGGAAATAGATGGGAGACCAAAGGATGACTGAAAAATAGCACAGAGAAGCCTGATTTCCTGAAAATGTCTCAAACCTATCGAAAACTTGAAGATTGGTAAGGTTTCAAATTCTCTTTGGTGGCACTATGGGAGGAGGTTTTCTGTTGCATTGTGTTGAGATGGGAGAAGGAGGCACCATGAAGACTAAAGTGAAATGGGCAGTTTGGAGGAAAGGAGGAAAAGCTTTAGAAATAGTTTTAGGGAAACTTTTGCAAGGCTGGACCATGAACTCGACAAAGAGGATGAAGGTGAAGCAGTGAAAGGACTTAGTGTGGTGTGCTAAGGAACAGAAGTAAGGAATTAATTTTAACTGTGACATTTTGAGGGAAGACAAGACGAGCATCAAGAGGGCCAGAACAGAGAAGGTTACAGAGATTGAGGATGAAGCTATCAGGGCCTTAGTGTGGGAACAAATAATAACAGATATTTCTGTAGGATGCTCTTGAGGGAATGTCAGCAGGATTAAATGATGGCATCAGTCTGGGGAGAAGAGGGAAGATGATGATAATGTTGAAAGTAGCACTGAGGGTGTGTGCTGCCTGGATACCGAAGCTAATAGGTTTCCCAACTACAGTCAGGGTAGGCATGTGATAAGGTAAGATAAGAGGGTCAGCTTTAGCTATAGCTGTGTTGTTAAATGGAAACATCTGTCATTACTGAACCAGAGAACTGCCTGCAGAAAAGGGAGTGAGGTTATGTTAAAAATCAGGCAAAGATGGAGACTGTGGGAGAATGAAGGAAGTTTCCAAAAGCTGACATTGCTAAGGAGGAGGATTTAGGAAGATCATGGACAACAGCTGCATCTAGACAAGTATGGGAAGAAGAGAACAAAATAGCTTCTGACAGTACAAAACACAGAAATGAGGGTTGCAGTGAGAAGGAAAAATCTGTCTGAAAATTTACCCAGCATCCTGATTTTTAACCTTGTGCAGCTCCCCCCCACCCCTCAGCCCCCATGTCCATGTACCCTTGCTCTGTTCAGATACATTGTCTGAGCAGCGTTTGAAAATTTTGGATACTTGCCCCAAAAGTTTAGCAGGTTGGAGGTGCACATGTGCAGGACCATACATTGTGATGCATGCTCATTTGGTCCAATCTGTATTGCACACTGATCCCATAAATGTGTGCCAAACTTGGAGGTCACAGTGCCCATGAACATGCCTGTATCCAGGAGAAACTCCCCCCTTCTCTGCTGTCTTAACAAGTGTTCCTTTCTCACATATCTAAGCAGAAGCAAATTTTACACACCAGAGGGATTATGTGATGATTACTGCATTACCACCAATTGTATATATGTATGTACCACCTGACCCAGTGTTTTTTTTGGGTGGCTGGATTTGTCATGTCCTTAAATCAGGCATCTAAAGTCTGTCCCGCAAGGATTATATGATATTCAGCCAGAGCTGAGCATGCTCTCTGCAGAGATATGCTATTGATAGAGAGATGTAATGACTTAGATGAAATCATTACTTATCCTTTCAGTAAGTTGGGTCCTGATTTAGTAACATGTTCCATTAGTAGATCATGTTGTCTCTGGTGAGTCTGCTTTACAACAGCAGTGCAAACAAATTAAACAAAGTTTTGATATGCTTTTATCACAGATTTGTCCCTAGTGTCCTTTGATTTACTTCATGAGATCTCCTCTGGCACAAACTGGATGGAAGCAGTATTTTCTCCCCCTCAACGCTGATCTGAGCTCAAGCACCTCTGAGAATATATGAGCTCTGCCTTCAGAGCTGCCTTCAGGCATTCTGGAGAATGACTGCCCTCCTCAACGTATAACAGGCTGAAGATAGCTGTATGTCTTCATTTCAATGAAATTGTTTTCTTCCTGCACTTCCTTGGCATCCAGATGGTGATGCTCCGAGTGTCCCGAGCTGATACCAAAGTGAAAAAACCCTGCTGCCCTTTCTTGCTGGTTGACAAAGGGAGCTACAGTGATATATGCTCTCCTTGCCTTTAACCTCCCTTCCCTCCCCAGTGAGGACCAAAATTAACGACAGATCTCATTGTCAGCAGGGAAAGATTCCTGCCTTTTGCAATTTCTGTAATAGAGTCACAGAGGTTAGAGGTGGGAATAACCCATGGATTACCCTTTACATCACTCCAAGTCTGATGAAGATTATTCTCTACAGCAGGAGGCATGGTTTCCAGCATGCATTTTGATACTGAACAGAAATGTGGAACAGGAAAAGAACTGGTTCCAGGGGCACCAGTATAGAGTACTTTTTTGTCTCTAGTATGTCAGAGGATCATTGTCTGCTGTTAAGAGGATGAGCACTTGAGGTCTCACAGTGTTAGCATGATTGTCAACAGGGCTATAAAAGCAATATATACGTTAAGAAATGAGAAAATACTCTTAAAGGTGAGATGTTGAACAACTGAAAAAGTCAAAAATAGCCATTCATCAGGAAGAGAGGTTAAGCAGCGGGTGCAATAGCATGAGACAATTCTAGCTCAACTCCTGTATAATAACTTGCCAGGTTAATACATTGCCAGGTTGTAAAATGCTACTGATCTGTTTAGGTTTCTGCCTGTTAATTCTTTGGGTAGTCTGAATGCAGAGGAGGGCTATCACTGCTGCCACTATAAAGGAAGCCAAGGATATGTGGCAAATTCAATCCTTAAGAGCACAGATAACTTCTGATCCTTTGGCTGTGTTTGATAAGTGGTTCAGCCCTGATTCCCAAGCACTGTGGCTCCCATGGGACTGGCAGCTTCCACCTGACACAAGTCCCTGTGGTAAGGCAAGCTCTGTGGTTCAGACACCAGCCCATCCAAGCTGTCTTCTGTGGTGAGCCTGGGAGAGCAACCAGGCTCTGTCTATGATCAACCCCAAGATCTTTGTCCTGCTTCACATCATCATGGTCTGCCTGGTGACTGTCTGCCATAGGAAAAGGTAGGCATTCTGGATACCCACGATGCAGGAATTTGGCCAGCCCTAATGAAGGATTTTAACTGCGAAGGAAGAAAAGCTGGAGGTTAGCTGAGCTTTTCAATGTCTTTGATAAAAAGCCTACAATTTTCACATGTTGGGAAGTCAGGTAGGCTTTGGGTGAGGGAGACATTTGTATTCCAGTGGGCAGACTTTGCTTTCCCAGCTGTCCCGTAGGCTTTCAGGAACAAGTTAGACTGTGGCCCTCAGCCAGCAAAGCACTTAGATGGCAGCACACCTCCTAGTCCATGGATCATCCTGCTGAATTTGTTAAGGCTCCATCTGCACTTCCAGGAAGCAACATGCATTGCTGGGCTGGGTCCAGCATCTCTCTCATGTCCCCACTTGTGTAAAGCTCTTTCACATCCCTTGAAGCTATATTAATATGCTGGATGGGCTATGGACACTGCCTGGGACTGCACCATTTGAGTTATAACCACACTTGTGAAAACAAATGACTAGAGTATGCTTTTGCTTAAAGGTAAAAAGCACCATTCTTTTGTGTTGTGAGAATATGAGCATCAGCAAGAGGAAAGCTGTGCCTACGCACTTTTCCAGTGATAAATACATGTACTCTTGTTTACTCCTTGAATAATAAGACTTTGAGCTCAAAATGCTGGAGAGGATCAGCACATAGCTGACAATAGCAGATGGAAGCAGAGGAAGGCATGGTGTGTTACCTTTTTTTATTGTGGATGGATCCCAGACCCCCAAAGGTGGCATTGCAACAGCAGCTTGAGTGAGCACAACAAATGGAAATACTGGGATAGAAGATCTTGTGGAGATGACAGAGACCAGCATAAGTATCTAGCAGCAATGGACTGCCAGGGATTAGGGCATGAAACACTGAATGTTGTGATGAGGGCATGCCTAACTCTGTGATGCACAGAGTATCTAAACACAGGAATAGAGGAAGGTGAATAGCAGGCAAGAAAGCTGCACAGTGATCACTGGTGAGAGGTATGTGTGGCTGAGGGTTGAATGAAGTTGTAGGACACCATGTTGATCAATGACGGCAGTCTGTGGATAATTTTCCGAGGATTTAACCCTCATATGGAAGATAAAACTGTGCTGTAAGTCAGCAGAAAAACTATTCCTGTAATTTGCTCAGAATATAACTGGAGAAGGCAACTGTGGTACAGGATTTAGTGATGCAGGATGCTCTGAGACTCAAAGAAGGAAGACAGCCAAGACAACAGAGTTTGCAGAGGAACACATGAGAGCATGGTCCAGTGGGCCATGATGGCTCTGTGGACATTGCTGGAGTTGCCTGAGTGTGTAGTACACTAACAGGCACAAGCAGTGTACAGTGGAGTTACACCCTTGGGTGTACATGTGCAAGAATGTGACATTCAACAGTGTTCAGTTCTGTCCTCTCTTACCAGAGAATTTGTGTCCCAGTCACAGATGTTTGTATGTGTGTGCAATTTAGAACAGTGATTAAATTTTGTGGCTGAGGCTGTTAACGTCATTTAAAATATTAGAATCAAACAAAAAACACAGCAGGAGAGAGCTTCAGGAGGTCATGCAGACCACTCCTTGTCCTAAGGCAGGCTAATTGCACTGGTACCGCTTCTGATGTGTTTGGGTAATTTGTCCCTAAGGCTCTGTGACACTCCAAGCTCACGATACCTTTAGGCTTCACTCTCCCCACTGCTGGAAAGGCTGTGGGATTTTTGTTCATCATATCTGGGTTGCATATTTCTTCCTAGAATTTCAAACATGGTTGCAGGTGCTACCATCCACATGTGGGCACTGAAACTCAAAAGTGCTAGCTATCATTTATGGACTGCTCCCTCACACTCGTAAAATAACAGAACTGAGTTGGAGACATCCCTGCCATGCAAGGAAAATCAGTAGTGAAACCAGGTTTCTTCCAGTGGCACTGGGCTGACACAGAACCCACAGAAACCTGATTGAGATCAGTGTGAAACACCCAGATTATACAAATGAATAGGCTGAAACTTTGCATGGCTCAGCAGTTCTCTGCCAGATATGGGTGTCTGGGAGATGGCTGGTTGCAGCAATCCTCTAGAGGGGTTAAAGAATAGTGAGGAGGGAGATGGCAACCAGGGGAATTACTCAAATTCAGGGAATCTGGACTATTAGCAATTTAGGGGAAGAGAACGGGAGCAAAAATGCTTAATTGGTTGCTCTGGGAGGATGGGCTGTTTCTTGTCACAGTGGCACAGAGCAGCCAGACTGAAAGGCAAATTCAGGAGCCTCAAGTGGTGTTCTCAGATCTGTGAGCTTGGTCCTATAAAAATGGTGTGGGACATCCATTTACCACACACAACTGTGAGTAGATGTTGCTGTCATTTTATTTTGCAGCACAGGATGGGGGAAGGTGAGTGTCCTGCCAGCAAGGGGAGGAGGTGAGAGGCTGTAGGGCTCTGTGTGTGTGTCATGGCTCCAGCTACCCAAGGAAGCACATTTCTTGGGGAGCGAAGGGGTCAAGCTGAAGAAGGAACATGGTGGGAACAGAGATCTACAGCGCTCCTGCCTTGGGGCCTCAGTGAAGTGTTGGAGGCTCTGGCTGCTGGCAGGAACTCACCAAGGAGAAGGAGGCAGGGAAATCATAAACCTGTTACTAACTCGCTTTCTTTTCTGCAACCCATCCCCAGCACTAACTATGTTTGAAAATACAGCATCCAGGCTTCTTTTGCAATGGCTTCAAAAACCAGTCTTACTTTTGTAGACACTTATTTTCCCAGCTCTATTTTCCCCTTGCTTTGAGTTTCCCATAGATGTTAATTAGGACTTCCACATCCTCCATAGCCTGGTGTTTTCCTTTGTAACTGAGAATAGTGAAGGTGACCTTGCTCCCCAGGTGGATTTTCTCAGCTCTGACAGTCTAATCATTAATGTCTTTGGAACAGAAGCAGGGATCTTACATGGGAAACTTGAGAAGAGCTATAAAAACATCACATAGAAAGCTGTCAGTGTCAGCTGGCATAGCTCCAGTAATTCAGAAGTAGATATGTTTCAGAAGTCATCCTGTTCTCACGCAACACATGGAGTGAAGGGATATTTTTACTGTATGGTAAGAATTTACAACAAATACCTATTTTTGCAGCTCAGCTGCATGTGGGTGAATTGGGTCTACTGAGAGTAGTAACCAGCATTTGGTAATCTCTATTTTATTATTCATAAAAGTGAAGCAGTGACCAGAACACTAATCGCCACTGAATGACAGTTTACAGTATAGGGAAAGTTATTCTGGTGGCTTCATTCTACTCCCCACCCGTACAGTCATGAAATTGTAGAATCATTGACAACTGTAAGTAGGAAGAGATTTCTGAAGATTATGTATTCCAGTTCCCTGCTCAGAGAAGGTCCAACCAGAGCAGGTTGCTCAGGGTCACGTCCAGTCAAGTTCTAAGTATCTCCAAGGATGGAGATAACACTAATCACTGGGCAACCTTGTCAATATTTGACCATCCTCATGACAAAAAAACTACAGTACGCTTCCAACATGAGTGGCATATGGTGAACCGAAACCCAGGCAGAGGATAACTATGTTATGCCTCTCAAAACCAGACAGCACCAGAAGACCTGTGTTGGCGAGTATACTTCAAGATGCTGGGGCTTGTCTCACCTTATTAAGTATCACATACACTAAGGTTGAACAAGCATATAAACACAGGAGACCATTGGTTTTGCTCACAGTAGTATTTTTTTTAGCAGAGTACTGTGAAAACATAACATTTTTAATTCCAGTGTGTCATCTGTCACATGAATTAAGAGTTTGACAACAGAGTCGCCATGAAGCATTCACATTACAAAAGCAGATGTGGGTAGCAGAGCTGTACACAGCAGCCAGCTGCACTAGTACTAGGCTTGACTTCTAGAAAAGGCAAACTGGAAGCTGCTGCTGCCCACTTGCAAGCATGGAAGAGTCAGTGCTGTTTCTGACTCATTTGAGCTGCACACTTCAATATTTCTACAGTGGATTTCTAAACAGCCACATCCAATGGGGCCCTGATCCTTGCAGGTACTTCCGAACATTACTTAGGAATAACACACGCAGCTTGCAGATTTGCCATTAGCAGCTGCCACAAGCTACTGAAGAAGGCTCATTATTATGACTATACAAAACCAAAGCTGGGAATATAAATATCAAACAAGACGCTTACATGTTGCTGGACATGCTGCCTAACATCAGAAACACGAGACAACAGCAGAAAGCCATGCAACAACGTATTTTGGCAGAAGCACGCAAACATTTCACAGCTTGTCCCCTGGATGCCATGCTCACACTTACATTAGTCTGTGTCATACTACCTTAACTTGTTTTAAGCATTTCCATCATCTGTGAGGTAGGGAGGGAAAAACAGAATAGTTAAGGTATAATCAAATGAGATCTTGCACATTGCAGTATAATTTGTAAACAATCTCATTACTGGCTGTAGCGTGGAGAGTGTGAATGGTTCAGGCTTCTGTCCCAGCTTATCTAGACAGGGAACTTTCTGAAAGCCAGGTGACTGATTCAATGGGTTACTAAGGAGGCAGATGAAAAAAACTAGGATTAACATAGGATAAATGGTGTCAGAACATAAAACAAATACAAAAGCAAAGAATTTTTGTGTCTTACTGCATTTTTTTCCTGTCATGACAGAATCAAAACTCCCAGTGACATCTTCTGATCAGTGGGCAATTTTAAACACTGTGTCAATCCAGTTACTTCCAAAATATTGGAATAAAGATGAAAAACCAAAAAGCAACCAACTAGAAATCAGAACAATAAATTAGGTTAAAGATAAAGATACATCAGTTATCAAGTAGGTAGAGATCTACAGAAGTCTTTCTTCTAGATGAGAAATTACAGTAATAAAAAAAAATACATCTAAACCTTGTTGATCATCTTGATTGATTGCTCATCACTTTTGATTATACTTCTGAAATCAAAGGTACCATCCTTATATGCACAAACTGTCCTAATGGCTTAGATCTTAAGGGCAGCCATGCATTGTGCTTTTAATTATGCACCCACAGAAGCCTGCTCCAGTGAGATCTTGTGCCCATGATGCCCTGAGAAAGCCCAAGGGAACCTAGAGATACTTTGGATCTGAAAGGATTGTGAATTCACTGTACTTTGCATAAGCATATAAACCCTTTGTGTCTGATCAGGACAGATACTAAAAGTCACCCATAAGTGAAGGATTTGTATCAAGAAAAACTGTGTACTTGTGCATCTTTATATTATACTGCTGAACAGCTAAAAATCTGTAACAAGAATGGAAGAAACAAGAGTCTTTCCTTAGGCAGTGGCAGAGTAATCAATTGGCCTAAACTTCTGCTGTTCAAAAGCAGCCTCAAAGGAGATGTCAAAATAGATAGCATTTGAGACACTACCTTAAAGCAATCATTTCTTAACTAAGAACATAGCTCAATGGTTCCACTATTGCTTGAAACATGTTTTGAAAAAAATTGAATAACTTTAAAGCAGATTTGGTATAGAAATCACAAATAGCCATAATAACACCACAGTTGCATTTTCTAGCTGGGTCTAATTCAGATGAGCTGTAAAATACAGCAGAGAAATTAGACACAGTAGGTGGAAGTATCTAAATGCACTGATTAAATGATTGGCATGTCCTTGGTGGAAATGATCAATATATTAACTTTTCTAAAGATTCACAGTAGGCAGCAAGAAAAGTCTCTGTGTGTCTGTGTGTGTATACACATATACATGTTTAAATAATTTGCTGGATTCCTGTCTTTCTTGGAAGTTGTGGCTGTTTGTATGCTGCTACTTCAATGCCTCCATTGGCTTTCCTTCTACCTTTATTTCAGCAGTGAAACATGGAACAGACAGAGGTGGTGAGGGATATGCACATTAGTTGAGTACCTGTCTCATTTATAATGCTGGAAAAAAAATGAGGTAAAATAGCTTATTAAACTAATGATTTTGACGTAATTTAACTTTTCTCCAATTTTATTTTGATCCTTCTGCACTGGGAGAGAAATCAGAATTTGTAGCTATGTGACTGTGCTTGCCCCTCTGCCTCCTGCCTGCATATCCTGGTTAAATGGAACTGATGCAGTTTTCATGCACATTAGGCAACAGCCGTTACAATTCAGCAGCATTACACCAATTGGATATACTTGGGAGATATCCAAGGAAAACCCAGGCCCTATTCAAGCACTGTGAAGGCTCCTATGCTCCCCATCTGCCTTTCCCCAGACACATGAGCTTTCCCCAGGAGCACCAGAGGATGTCCCTGCCAATCCTTCCCCATGGGACACACCAGCTGTGCAGCCACCAAGGGACATGGGATGTGCAGTCCCATCCCTGGGATGCTGTGGAGAAGACCCAGGGGAGCTTGAGCACTTGTTGCCAGTCCCAACAGCCTCGGTTTAGGCTTACCGTCCCCATGGAGATGAAGGGTTAGTTATCACCCAGTTAAAGTAAAACATACATAAGCAGAGCCAACCTCACTGCTCAAGTTTCCTGGGCAATCTGCACAGGCTGGTTGTTCCAGGCAACATCTCTCCACAGGCGAATTTCCTGCCACCATTTTAGTTAGGTGAAGGACTCTTTCCCCTCCATATGTATGTATCATGTAGCCCCAGTAGGAATAACTTCTGGCCCTTAATTGGAAAATAAACAATGTTTTCCTTTGGTCAGAGGTAAAACACTCATCCTTCCTTGAGTTCCTTCTTGGCATCTTTCATCGAGGTACGTACCTTTCACTGAGCCTTACTTTCTGCATCTGTCTATACCCCAAAATATACAACCTGCTATATACTTTCTAAGCAGATTGAGTGTATATAGCTGGTAGCTCTCTCCTGAATAAGATCTGTCATGGACATGACAGCACTTTGTAGTGAATTGGGAAGATCAATTCCCAGCCTCTTTTCTTCAGTAGGCTGTGACAATGCGCATGATATATTGGCAGACCTGGGGCCATCTGGGACTGTGCCCATATCCATGTTTCAGTGGGATCAGGAGAATGTTTCTGAGGTGAATTTCTCATTTACTGTGCTTGTTCCAGCTGATAATGGACACCTGTAGGGCCAAGGAGGAACTTGGTTGGAATAACATTCTCCGTCCACACGTCTGATGGCACAGACATCAGGTCCCCAGGACAAGGTATTTCACCCCACAGCACTGCTCCTGCTGCTAATGTAGACATTGCCTGAGAGAATGCTGCTGACTTGATTGATCCTGTTTGAATCTATGTGATTGTATGAGCAAAGTTGATAGATCTGGCCGTAAGTGGCATTTACTCCACCATATTATCTGGCATATAAATCAGCTGTTACGGGTAGTGGTAACTGTTTTGTTACCACTGTGAATTTAGGAAAAAATCTATTAAAGTCAATGAAGAAAGTACATATTTACAGTGGAATAACTGATGTGAGGACTTGACTGGTTTTATTTAGATGTGTAGAGGTAGTTTAAAGAGATTCTTGTCTTTTTGGATCCTTGAATTTAGGACTTAGGAAAAAGTAATCAAATTTGTTATAATCCCTTTCGTCCAAAGTATTTTATACATGGGTGAATTATGCACTTGGTTACACAGCTGTAAATCTGCATATTGCTGTATGTACCCAGTAACAAAATATTCTTTCAGCTTTTTTATTGGTTACAGTAAAATTCTCCATTATGTGTATCACAAGTAGTAATTTTCATCCAGAAATATTGATGACTTCTTGCTTATGGCAATGAACAGATTTTAATACAACAGTAAAGCATGCCCTGTCTTCTCAGTTAATCTCCATTGACTAAACATGCAGACTATTTATAACAAGCCTAACGTAATGGAAAGGAAGAATAACTAATGCAAGGGCTGTATTCCCTGGTTCACATGCAATTCATCTTTACTAAGCTAGCTGAGCCCCTATAATCTCAAAGCATTTATGAAATAATAAGGAGAAAGCTTTAGGTTAAGCATATTTAGTATAGAAAGTATTTGCTTAATTTGTTTCTTAAGATGAAATTCTCCTGTTCCTGAGGGAAAAGCAAAGTGCTTGATGAGTTACAGCCACAGACATCCTGCAGTGAGATGTAAGAAGCCTTGTGAGATCACTGATGGAAACAATCTTTATGATGCTGAGATTTTGTAGCTTATAATTAAACATCACAGACCAGACTCTCTAACCTCTATCATCCTCACATGCCCTATTTTACACATCAGAGCAATTAGTGAAGTGTATATTATATATTTAGATGAAGGCTTTCTGTCGGGAGCTGGTGATGTAGTGACTCAGCAAGACATTATCAGAAGGCATTTGCTAGGGCTAAGGCTTTGTACACCTTTGTAGGGGCTAGACCTGTCAGATTAATACAAGCGGCTATTTCTGTAACATCCAGAAAGTTTCTGCTGTACATCAAACTGCACTAGCTGCTTATTTTAGATGGCAGCAATTCATACATTTGTCTTGAACAATACAGTCTTTAGCACTTTTTGGGTATGTACATCTACTAAAAAGAAGCTTGCCTTTGAAGCATTTTGTAGAAGGGCTTCCAAATTGAGATCATCAGAGACATTTTTTGTCAGGTGCTTCAAACATACCAGTGAATTAACAGCTCATGTACCAAAGGTAAGCAGCAGTCTCAGTGACAGGCTGCCTGGGTATCAAGGGGTACTCTGAGAGTGTGATTTGGGACAACATGAACATCTGGATTTGTGCCCTGCTCTCTTGTGCCTAGCTGGGGTTTGGTCCCCGGCAGTGCTGAGTGCCCCTTGAAAGAGTCTGTCTTCTTCAGCCTATCTGCTCTTTTATTAATTGGCTCATTTTTATTCCCAGCAACAGAAATCTCTCCCTCATTCCCATCCACACAGTTGTTTTCATTCTTGAAAATAACATTGCCTGAAAGCTGACATTCTACCTGTGGGCAGTGATGCTGGATGCCATGATTTTGACATGAACGGTTTGCTGCTAGCACAGGGGCTGTGCTTTACTTTCTCTTGCCTGCCTTTATATCTGCCAACAGTGTTTGGAGAGTTAGTCTGAGCCCATGAACTGAGCATTTTGCCCTTGTGTCTACCTTATGTCCCTGAGCTGATGGGGCAGATCCTGACTGTGAATGTGTGAAGCAGTGGAAGACGCTTGTGAGATCCCAGCTGTGTCCCCAGGGTCAGAATCAAGGACTTTAAGCAACTTCTAGAGACATCATGGAAATTACGACTGAAGACAGGTAATTCCACCAAAGATGTCATCATTAATGCTTGGCTTTCACAACGTGCTCTTTGTGTGTGTAAATCTGAGAAGGATATTGTCAAGAAGGTCACTGTTATTAACTCTAATGGCACAGTGAAGTGACTTGGAAAAGGTGACATGGAAGCCAACAAAGGCACTGAAATAGAAGTAGGCTTTCCTGAGTCGTGGCCTGACTCTCAGTCCTCCTTGCTCCCACTGCCCTGATGCCACTGGAGCTGTCCTCCCTCTCTCCTGTTCACTGTTGCCCTGTACCCCTATCAGCTGCCCAGCCTTGCTCACCGAAGCACTTACTAAAGTGCCTTACCTGGGGTATGCTCCCAGGCCTCACTCAGCGAATTGTAGCTGCATCTGCCCTTTTCTAAATGGGGATAGATTAATCACATGCTTAAAAGCTTTGCTGGATAGAGACCTGCACTCTAGAGCCAGACCTACCTTCATTGTGGAGTCTGCAGGGAGGAGAAGAAGACATTTTTCTCCTTCACTCATTCTGGATGGAAAAGGGAGGGGCAAGAGAAGCAGAGAGAGCACTGACTTGTTTTCTGCATCAGAAGACTGCCTAGTGCACCTGCCTGGATCCTGGCACACCCTGAGAGGAGGCTAATAGCAAGGCTGAGCTAAGAAGTGTACCACATCTTAATAGTTCTGTCATATTTTTAATGAAAACATTTGGAGAAAAGGTTTCCTTATTGACCTTGGAGAATAGAAACACCCAAAACCCCAACAGCACTTTTAATGCCAGCAGCTATTAATAGTAGTGGTGATGTTAGTTGTATTCTAGGATAACTAGTAATAATAATATTAATTGCATGCATAAAAAGCATTGTTACGTTTTTAGTAGGAATCGGGTATTAGTCATAATACTACTTCATTTAAGTAGCTCTTTAGTGTGGAAAATACGTTAGGGATAGTATCTAAGTCATACAACACGAGTGCTGGAACCTCCATTACCTAAGCTATTAAACATCCTTAAACTATGGAATAAAAGTACCATATTGTGCCTGTTATTATAAGATCACAACATTTAACATCCTATTGAAAAGAAAAAATGTACTTCTTACCTCTTTTTCTGAGCGAAACTTATATCCATTGTCTTCTTAGAGAAGCAATGAAATTTGCACTTTATCTGTTTAATCACATCTTCAGTTTTTGCCCCTTCATGTTATTATTGTCAATGCGTGATTTTTAAAAGGTCTGTTCTTGAAGTTACTTTCCCCATCAAAAGGTTTGGGTTTGATTCTAAGTTGTATGTCTTATACATAGATACTAACCTTACCTGTGACATTCAGGACAAAGGTCTCTTTGCTGAATCACTAAGTCAGCGGGAATCTCAATATTTATCTCTATGGCTCTTGGGTGAGGTCCCTTTTAGTTTCTTTCCCTTTTAAATCGCTGCTTTTGTTTTGGGTCTCCCTAGACTCCCACCACCAGCCACAGCAGCGTGAGCAGAGGGCTCTCACCACGGCGGCTGTAACAATCATTGATTTTTATTTGGTTCAGCAGCAGAACAAGTAGAAAAAAAATCTGTCAACTTTCTGAAATGCAATCCTAAAAAATTTAATTTCATATCAGCAAACCCCACAATTTGATGTACATGGTATGAAAGCAGAGGATAAAAAGCCAGGCATCACAAAGCACAACAGTCAGATATGGCAGCTTTCCTTCCCTGACCTGGTACTGAACAGAAAAGACGTTCACTGAGGTCAAAACCACACTCTGCTACACGCAGGGATTTCAGCCAAAGCTCTTCTTTTACTAGTGCTGTTCCCTATCTCCATCCAGAGGTCACCTGAAATATGATTTTCTCCATCAGTCCTATTTTACTTTTTACTGCAACTGTACAAATGCTCAGCAGTCGAGAAGACCGGATGTTTGTGTGACACTGCAGCCTGGTACAGCCTTTAGCTGATGCACAGCACCACTGGTTTTTAGTTTGGTGGCAATAGCCATTGATGCCATTTACACCAAATTAAATCATATTAAAAGACTTTAAACACCTTCCCCAAAAATTCCTGGCAGTGTAATGGATGAGCAGTGACTTCCCTGAAGAAGGGCAGCGATGGCTCCTTTCTCCCAGGGAATGGAGGTCTAGAGCCACAGGTCCTGCACCATCACCAGTGACCTGGGAGGGAAAAGAGAAACTACTACCAAGATCCAAACTATTTATCCAATGAAACTATTGCTGAAGTGACCCAAATTCATATAGAATTGCTATGTTTTAATTAACAAAAGAACTAAAAATGTTGCTGCTAAATGCTGCTCACTACCTCTGAACATCAATCGATCACGCACATTGAAACCAGCACTTTCCACAATAGCCCATGCCTTTAAGCTCTATCTGCACACACAGAAGGGCTGCTGGTGAATCTTTCAGCTCTACCAGCATGGTGGTCAAGACAATATCATTATCTCAACTGCTTCCCTGTGATCTCCTCAGGCCTAGCCTAAAGAATTTAATTGATTCTATTTCACTCATCTCACCATTTTAGGTTAGAAAGCCCCAAGGCTGTATGTCAGCTCTCTTGTACACATTATTTTTGTATCTAAATCTCCTCTAAATATCAGGCAGACTCTTTTCACAGCTGAGTAGTCATTTCAGTAAGTGTGGTGGTTGATTTACAGTTTGCACTTCATACACTTTCTGTAGTGAAGCATAAAATTGAAAGGCTTATGTCAAATTCATTCATACACAGACACATTCAAGAACAAATTAATTTTAAAGCACTTAAAGGGTATATAATGTTCCTATGTCATGCTTTACAAATCTATAAACTAATTTATAACATAAAGTCTACTTTGGAAGAGAGCTGCAGTAGAACAGATAGCAGAGAGATTTCAATCTAAAATATCCCAGTGCTACACTCCCCCGGATATCTGCAGTTCAGATCTGATAGAAATTGTGAGTAATCAGTTTCTAAAGCAAAATTATTATACAAGGAAAGTGTCTCAGTGCAATGTTTGCTTGCAAAACCAGGCTATTCTTCTAACCATCAGTATGCAGCACACTAGATAAAGAGTCAGATTTGGATCTCAAACTAGTACAAAATGAGAATCACGGTTAAGCAGGACCAGAATAAACTCATTTAGATGAAAACTGGATAAATGCCACTTGTAGCTGTAATACTAGGGCCATTGTAATTAACTTCAAGAGAGTTTCCACCCCATGAGAACAAATGTCTTCCAGCTGACATTACTGTTGTGGTCTTCCTCTGGCTAGCATGGTCAATGGAGCGTACTTCTGCACAGGGCGAGTGCCTTTCCTGCTCTACCCAAGTGCAGGTTCTTTGAACATCCTTCCAGCACTTTGAGTTTTGGAGGCCACCAGCTTTTCTGTTCTCTTCATCAGAAGCCTGGAATTGCCAGCACTATTTAGCACTGGCATCTTGCTGCACAGGGCCAAGGGCCCAGAAACCATGTAGGCCACCTCTCTAGTCATAGCCAAGCACCTTCTCTACTGGCAGCCTGTAAATTCCCCCCTATTGAGCAATTATTAGCAAACATGGTGGGCAATCACTAAAAGTGCTCAAAGAGAAGTGGTGACCCAAATTCAACCCTGCGATGGGCAGCATCACCTGGGACCACATCCTGGCATGGGCAGGAACGAGTGCTGAGTGTCATGAGCTGCCAGCCACCTCGTGTGTCACAGGTACTCCTGCTCCCTCCTTGTGTTTGCGTTTCCTCAGGGGCTTCCCCGCTGCCCCTGCAAGCAGCAATTTAATTTGCTAACAGTAGCAGGAGTAAAATATACAGCAATGGCTGCAAACTGCTGCTGTGCTCCTCTTCCCACTATTCATCCTGCTTAGCATGTGTATGACACCTTGGTAGCTAACTCCGTAATTTGGACATAGGTAGTGCATTTCCTCAGCTCCTCAGGAGAAACAGAGACATAATCAGAATTTAGAGTGGCTTCTAAAAGGTATGTATTTCAAAGGCAAAATTGCAACATAAAACATTCAGAGAAACTATAACCCAAGCACCTCTTGTGTGTAGAAGGAAAATATCCTTCTTTTAACAGCCAGTGTCTGCAGACCAAAGGGGCTGACTCAAAGCATCCATTCTTACTCCTCTCATCAGAGGGAGGAAGCCCTAGTTTCAGTTCCCCCATGCAGGGAGCTTTGAGATATTTATAAAAACGTGGAACAGCTTCCATAGAGCAGGGCAGCAGAGGTCACCCCAGCACTGCTGGGCACGTAACCAGTCAGGACAGCACAGAGCCACAGCGACCCAGGAGGAATGCTGTCTGTGGGGTTGCGGGATTGTGTTTCAACACACACAGGCCAGGGGCCACCCCTGGGCTGGGTGGATGCTCTTGCAGGATGGAAGAGCTGCACCTTGTCATTCTCTCCTGCTGGATGCTGGGACCAGCTTTACTGAAAATAGCTGATGATACTGGATGCATTAAGCTCCTCGGTACAGGAATTAATGTTGTTGGACATTCAAGACAGTTCAAATCGGGTTTGCCAAAACTTCTTTTAAACAGGTTAGCCCCTGCCAGCCTCCTGCACCACTTTCTTCCTTGCAGCCCCACAGCAGCCACATCGCTGACACACATGAAGGGAGAAAAGTCCTTATTGCAGCAGGAAAGGCTGAAGAAGGAAGAACTATTAGTCTGAAATTCTGCAAGGAAAGAGGCAGATTTCAAAGGAACCCAAAGAAAACTTGCATCCAGCTCAGCGGGAATGCCTTAGGTCTAGACTTCACCTATTTCTTTGAAGAAAGCCTGTTACTGCTGCAGCCTTAACAACTGCTTTAAACAAAGGAATCATAAAATTTGCTTTATCATCAAGAGGTGAGGGATGACAGCCAGCAAGTGCAGGAAGCAGTGGGGTGCAGGAGGAGCCCCTGTGGCACAGCCCAATGGCAGCCTCGGTGCAGCTGCAGCAGAGAGGCTGCTGTACTGAGTGCCATGCCTGCTGTGCTCTTTGCTGAGTGTTTTGCACACTCCTGTTTGCAGTTGCTAACAAATACCCCCAGTGCTAATAATTTGGGCTGGATTCTTCTGTGACTTCTTTCTGCCTCTGGTTGTGTTTTTTTCCTTTAACATTTCAGCATAGCAGTTCAGCAGTTTTTGACAACCTGTATTTGGATGGAGCTTTTCTGAGTTCTGATTGTGAAAATCAGTCATAACGACCTTGACAACTAAATGTCACTGTAGACCTATCCCAACATTGCTGTGCTGGTTCGTGCTCTGTGGCTGTGTGTGCCCTATGGGTTAGGTTCACAAAGGGGTCATAGGGTCATGCCATGATGCTGTAGCACCCACCTTTCAGGGATCTAACTCTCCTCAAGCATTCACAAAGCAGGATGTAATAGGTATGGAGCTTGCAGTATAAGGGGAAGGATGGGTTCCTGAGCTTGGGATCCAGAAAAGCCAATACAACACAAGGACCATCTATGCTGGAAACTTAAAGGCCAGGATGCATTTGTAATGCAAGCCTGCTAAGCTCTACACAAAATGCAGAAGAAATGCTCAGCTTTTCCTGGCTGGTAGAGAGCTTCTACTCAAGAGTGTTTCTATGGTCCCTTGCTGTTTCCTACCCTTCTATTTCAGGAAGGGAGTTATTGTTCATCCTCCGTTCTACTGTATTAAATCTTCTCAGGTGGCTCCTGTAATTAAAAGTCTGCTGGGACATCTCACAGCTCACACAGAGGCCTCTGCAGGGTCAGGAGGGGATGAAGCCTTGGTCCATGTCTCCTGTTCTCATTCCCAGCCAAGGCTGCCTCCTTTGGCCATCTTAAGATTTGTAGGGTGCTGTCTAAGACTTTGGGTATGAGGGGACACTCTCCCTTTCATACCTAAATAAAAATCTCCTACAGGTAGGTCCTCCCTCCATGTGGGTAAGGGAATCATCATTGAGTAAATGCTTGTGTTTGCCCAGAAAAATGCTTATTAACAAATTACATTTGTTTCTCTCTAACACTGTCATAACTTTCTCAGTGAACCGATGTGGAGAAGTTACTCTCTTGAACTGGCTCTTTAATTATGCTGCTAACAAGGTAGGCAAGACACCAGGGTAAATAGGCACATGCAGTGCTCTCTGCTATTATGGCTGGAGATTGCCTCCAGGTGCTGAACTAGCACAGTGCTAATGAAGCCCACAGACAAACTTTTGTTACTGCCCCAGCTTTCAAGTTAGCTTATAAAAAATGTGGATTTATGCAATATAAAAAACTTTCTAAGGTGTGTGACTTGATATGGCAGGGTATAACATTAGTACTATATAGGCTTAATAAAGTATATAGGAAACAAAGATGAAGGACTGCTTTACCTGAGCATCATTTGACAATGAGCCACCACTGTTAAACATGTGTGTTTTCAGTAGGGATGTATACAGATTGTCCCTAGACCTAAAACTGTTCATCAGCAGTGTAGATGCTACATTAGATCATGGCTGATAAAATCTGTAGCTTGCACAAGAATCGATGATATGTTTAAATGATGAAGAGAAAGCAGTTATACGAGACCTGCTTGGTCAGCTGGGTCCATTGTTCTTAAGTACAGCCAAATACAGAGTTAAACTCCACAAAAGAAGAAATAATGGCTGCTCTAGCTGAGTGCTATTTTTCCTCTAAAGGGTTTAGAAGACAAACAAGAAGAAGAAACCTCAAGTTCTCTAATAGCTGAGAAAGTTAAGCAGACCATGGATGGCTAAACAGGGAATGCTGAGACTGAGCAGGAGCCAAGGCTGCCAGGCATGTGCTATCTGCAGTTTTGGTATCTTTGTGTCACTGAGGATACTGAAAACCAGGGAAAGATGCAGATAAAAATAGCAAAAGTGGGCCAAGGACTAGAGAAGGAACCTAACGGGGAGAGAGATTTTAAAGACACTATCTGTCTAGCTTATCAAAAAGAAGACGGAAAGGTCTTGATTACAGTGAAAAAACTACCTTCACAGGGAGAAAACAGCTCTTTAATCTGGTCTAAAAGGATGAATGTTTGAAAGCTGGAACCAGATATATCCGAAGAGGAAATGCGGTCAAATATGTTAATAGTGAGGGTTGGAAACAAGTGCTTAGGGAAAGAAAGGAGTCTGCAGTACCTGAAGATGTCACAGTGCTCTTCTCAAAGAGAGAATTTTCTTGTACAGGTGCTGTGTTTCAGTCCATTCCAGTATGGGCACAACTGGGTGAGATTTTAAGAGCTGTGATAAAATCTAGTTGCCTCTTCCAGCTTCAACTCTGGGATCCTGTATGAGCCATCAGAAGGTGCACAGCAGTGTACTCACCAGCTGGGGTCTGTGCAGGGAGAAGAGGCCTTTGTTTTCATTCTTTTTCTTTCCAGCAGGACAGTCATGCCAGGAACCAGTGCTGGGATTCACTCCTAAAAGCCTGGTTGTTTGGGTTTCCAAAATGTTTTGAAGCACAACAAGCCTCTTGCTTGTCCAACCTCACTAAAACTCTACATAATGAGCAGAGGGGACGATGAGTCATTGCAGGGGCGACCACCCCAGCTCATACCCATCCCTAGCAGGGCATGCTGCTTGGGACACTGAGCTAGGCTGATACAACTCCAGTGGGCATTGCCTTCCTTGTGGGGATTATGGAGGAGAACAACCTTTCTTTTCATTCTGAGAGAACTGTCTATCTGAAATGCAATTCTTTTTCTTAACTGAAATATGTATCCTCCTGTCTTCATCTACTCATTTTCCACAGAGATACAAAAATTACTCTTTTCCCAGTGGAACAACTGCATCCTTCAAATGCCTGTCTTAGCTGTGCAGATGCACTGTGCATGGTCTGTATGTGAACCAGTCCTGTAGCCCAGACTAGCCACGCTGTGCTGTCTCTGTGCCTTTGCATCTAGCAAATGGTTTCCAAGATAATGATAATATTTTCAGTCAATTCAGGCTGGATTGAGCTCAACAGGGCTAAAAGGCTCAAAATAAGGTGAGTATGATGTCACCTGTGGCAAAACAATAATCCCCACCTTCCTTGAAACTGACTGTAGCTATTTTTTTTCCTTTAAGTTGTCGGTGTCATGGCAAAAATTAACTCCCGCACTTGGCTTTGCAACAGGAACGTTACTGCATCATGGAACGATGTTCCATGATTTCATTAATTATGTTTGATAAAGACATTTCTTTTGCGAGAGAAGAGCTAGGCTGGAAATATGGAGGGAATGCTAACACCCTATCATGATGCTTCTAGACATTTCCAGGATCGAGAGTCTTTTATTCAATGGTTAAAGAAATTATCAAAATCTCCATGCAGTTACTATAGAAAAGCAAAAATCTGAACAGTGCCAGCAATGGTGAGCAGCCCTTGGAGAAGAAAGACATGTGGGTTGTCACTGAATTTGCAGTGCCTTGTGTTATCCCAGCTGCATGTCTAGGACCCTTAAGAATGAGTTGGAAAGAGTATCTTTCCTCCAGCTCATGAATGGTTGCCACACAATGACCTCCACTGACAAGCTGCCGATCACCCATGGATGCTCAGCAGGCAATTACCTCGTCTCATGATGAGATAGTAAGAAATTCGAGATCTTGCTCTATTCCTAACCCAAATTCCCTCCCCCAGGACTCCTTGTATATTTTCTTCCCATGACTTTCCAGTGAAAGCAGCTGCTCCTGGCAATGCAAGAGTTACAAGGGAAAAAGCTCTTCCTTGAGCAATATTACTCACTAATGTGTGGTTAAGCACAGAAGTATTTTCTGACTATTATTTTCTTTTTAAAGAGGCAGAGAGGGGTAACGAATGGTAGAATGAATGAGTCAGTTATGTGTTTTCAAAAGGATGGAGAATTAGTTATTTGACAGGAAATTGAAAGGCTTGATTGCAGGCTCCATTGTGAGCCTCTACCAGTTTGGCTGTGGTATAATCCATTGACTTTTCTATAATTGTCCTAATTAAACAATCAGAAGTGAGGGGCAAATTAGACCCAAAGTGTACATTTGCAAGCAATTCAATGCACAGCATTCTGGCTGGTAGAGACGAACATTTAAATCAGCTGATTTAACAACAATTAAAACCTAGGAATCTAAACCCCAATGGTTTCCACAGGAAACAGCCTTCTAATGCAACCACTCCACAGTAGAGAAGAACAAAACTTACAAAGACATTCATCAAGATACAAAGTGAAAGAAAATGAGATGCCTCAAGGCACAGGGATGGCAGGAATCATATCCGTGGCAATAAGGATGATGGAAATCATACAGAGGGAAATGAAACAAAGGATACATGAGGAAAGGAGACAAGAGCTGCAGAACACCTACTCTGCAAATACAGTCTTTTGCTCTCACTGAAAGAGAAAATCAATAAACTCTGTGTAGGAACAAAAGCTTATTAAATCATTGACTGTCCAGCGGGATATTCCTGTTGGCATACACATTGCTCTGTGTGACGGATGGACACAAGGGTCAAGACGTCATTCACTGAAGTGATCAGGCTTCATAAAATCTAGATTTGCAAACAGCTGGGGCAGCAGAGCTGCAATGAAGTTACTGCTGTGGGTGATTTCTGCTCCCTGCAACACTGTGAGTCTGTTTATGCAGCAATGAGAGGGTTTCGATCAAGGCAGAAGCAGAAGGCTCTCTTGCAGCTCTGGTTATGCCAGATCTGTGCATGCCCATGACTGGTCACACTGCAGCATCTGCCCTTGGAGCAGTGATGGCCAGCGGGCACCAAGGTCTGCTCAGGGTCACCAGTGCCAGTGGCTCACTCCCCAACCCTACTCTCATGACATGGAGCCTGGTGGCACAAGTGGGGTGAAACCATAACACCACAGTTCTTTATTGCCCTACCCATCATCAGCAAAGGACTTGAGAAACCTAGAGTTACAAGGGTTTGGGTTGGAATTTACCTTCAAAGATCATCTAGTCCAACCCCACTGCCATGAGGAGAGACATCTTTCACCACATTGGTTTGTGCTGGGACTCACCCTTTATTTACACACACCAAAGCAAGAATAGAACACCTTCTTCAAAGGGAGACCCTGTGTTTCTCTTACTGTCTGGCAGCGAGCTGTAGCTTGATTTGGTTTTTGCTCTCCCTGTTGTCTGTTACTGGCAGGTCCCATGAGCATCAGTCCATTACTTCCCTGTGCCTCCTGCCCCATCACCTCCCCAGGGCTTCCTCATGGGTCAGTGGCTTCTCTTCTCCCTGGCAGTGTTACTGACTCCTTTTTGTGAGATGAAATGCAGAGCTCACTCACTCACTTGGTGAGAGCAAGAGGGAAAGGAAAGGTGTTATCCAGGGAGAACAGGGGTCTGTAAGACTTCAGGCAATGTGCATTTCACCCATAATGGTGTAGATGAGCAGAAAGGCACAAAGAAGCCAAGGTCCTACTGGCCCAGGTCACAAACCCCATCCCCCAGCCTCCCCTTCAATACAGCACCTTCTTCTGAATAGAGGTGACAGGATTGTACCCAAGGGAGCTCAAACATGTTTCAGTGTAGCCCTCTCCCTGCATGGTCCTGTGCATGGTTGGGTGGAGCGTTGTGAAGCCACGAGATCCAGAGATGGCAGCCATGGAAATGTCACTTCCCACAGCCAGGCCTCCTGCAACTTCCCTTCTCCTCCGTGTTTATTTGCCAGCATAACTTACACTGGCAGGAAGATTTCTGTGACTAATCAATGCAAAGCATTTGCTTTTTATTGTCTCTCACATTAAATAACGTCTTGTTCCTTTTTTTTTTCTTTAGTAGAAAATTCCTTTCTCTTTTAAGCATATTAATATTTTTTTTCTTTTTTTGGAAGGGGAGATGAGCATGCTCTGCCTCTCAGGGGCAAGGCTGAGATCCTGGGTGCTCAGATTAATGGGGAAGCAGCCTTCGTGGATAGGACATCAGCATCTGCGTATCCCTAGATCCCAAATGCTGAAGGTCTACTGCTGTGGACTGGGATCTACCCAATTTGTCCTTGATGAGCAAAATGGTTTTCTGCCTTTTTTTTTAGTTTGGGGTTGGAGAAAGCTCAAAGTGATGTATTTTTTTTTCTTTTCCTGGAATACAAAGTCTTATGAGCACTTGGGGCTAGTTCTGCTTCACTTCAGTCTGAGCAATGACAGGGGATCAAAGTAAGTGTTGGCCCTTTGGTTATTAAATATTTATTTAGAGAAGTTTTCTCTTTCCCCAATTCATGTCAAGAAAATCTTGTTGTTTTCTGCCTGCAAACTGGGGAGAATTTTTATGTTTGAGTGCATTTTGTCCTGAATGCCAATGGATTAGAAGAAAATAAAAGCTATCATGTACATTAATAATAAATACACACATAAAGATAGCCTTGAGATGTCTAGACTGCTGTTAGCTTTTGTATGTGAATGGCTTAAAAACAAGACGAATATTGTGAACTAAATTTAAAAGTAAATATTTTTGTATAAGAAAGAAAAATCGTTAGTATCAATAAATCCATCATTATTTGTAAGCAGCCTTTATTTTTCACCATCGCAAATAATCTTCCTATCCACACGGAAGAATTTCTAACCTTATTTAAGTTAATACTATTCACATTAGTTACAGCTTTGAAAAACTCTCTTTCTTAAGCCATAAATTGTTTTTCTAGTAGAAAGTAAAGCTGAGTTTTATTTTACTGCGCTCACACACAGCGTCATCCCCTTGGTTTTATGTTTATTTGGAAATAAAAATGGAAGCTTTTCTTTTGTTTCTTCTGGAAAAAAATGTATTTGGGGAAAGGAGAAAATCAACAATGTTTATATCACATTTGGCAGGAGTCCCAACAGGCAGAAAAGGTCTCCAGATAATATTTTCATTTTCTCTGTATTTTTAACCATGGTTAGAAGCAATGGTATCTGTGCTCTGTGCATACAACACACTTGTTAAGCCATGAAAAGCAGAAAGGTCAGTGGTGGGCAGCCTCTTATGTCAGCCAGCCTTGCCGATGTCTGCTGTGCAATGTAACGATCATTTGCTCAAGTACCAGATTTCCTCGGGAGCCTGCAACCATTTGGAGCTTTCTGTAAGAGTCACATGCTGAGAAAACACATCACACACAGTGGAGTGGCTGGGAACCTTGTCTGAGGTAACCTGTTGAAACCAAACCAAGTGCCAGACATGTTGTTTGAGGAGCCTATTTTCCAAATTTAGCTGTGCAACTGAGATGTACAGCGGTTATCCACAAGTTATTCAGGTGCCAGAATTTTTCACATTATTTGCCTACTGACACAGCTTAAATCAATTAGGACTGTATTAAAGTGCTTTAGCTAGTAGGTCAATTATATCATGGGGTCAATTTCTCTTGAACTGTATTGATGTGATGCCAGGGATGAAGTTTGCCTTGTAAATTTATGGGAGGCTTATCTGTTCAGTCTGTGTAAGTAGCACAATCTAATCCTTGAAGAAACTGTATTGGGGTGCTCAGGAACTAAAGCGGGCAAGTGTCTGGTTTTAATGAAATTGGTGCAATCACACTGATGGATCTGGTCTGGTTTCAGCCTGGTGTAGTCACTGCCACTCACACAGGACAAAGGAGTACAAGAAGTCAGTGGGGAAAGAAGTTCTTCAGACATTTTCTTTGCAGCAATACTGTATGAAAACAGTTTGAGCTACCACTTCCAGAATGACAGATTAATCTAATTTTGGGGGAAAAGCAGAACTGACACTGATGGATGACCAGGCAGCAGGAGGGGCTGAGAGCAGCCACAGAGTGGGTGTTAATCCTATTGCTGCTTCCAAGCCAAGAGAGGACCTCATCCTCCAGTACTGATGACTCAGCAGAGGGCAGACATTTAAGGAAAGGTCCTGCTCTGTTTACTTAAAAAATTGGCTCTAGGAATTTAGTTTGCATGAAGGATGCAGGATCGAGACCTCAGTTGTGGATGCAAGGTGTCACAAGCTCTCCTGCTCCCTCTCCTGCCCCTGAGAAAAAACCCACAGCAAACAGGAATCCCCAAAGTGCTTCATTTCTCATTTGAAGAACTGCCATTTGAAATCTCTCATTCTCCAATTTTCTTTGTAACAATGTTTTATCAGATATATTTGATGCCTAATTTAACTTGTTTTCTACATGTCATTGTGTTTATGAAATGTCTTTGTCTTTCAGTGAGATAGATGTAAGCACAACATCTTGCTCTTTGGCTTTATTTCCAACTACTTGCCTCATTTGTTTTTCTGAATCCAGGCCAACCTGCTAAACACACTTAATAATTTACAGGTTTCAATGCCTATTGCCCTTGCCCAAAAGGCTAACTATTTTCTTCATCTCATTGGGAGCCCTGCAGAGGAAAAGACTCTGAAAAGTGCCAAGGTCAAGAGGATTTTCAGATTATGGTTTATGTTGTGCTATTATTTAAGTAAACAAAGGTAAATTCCAGCAGGAGGGATGAATTTAGACCACATGCAGGGTGTATTTACTGTGGTAAGGTAGTGGATGCAGAGGGAGATTTACCAGAGGGTGCTGGGATGGGTAATGAGAAGAGATGACAGAAAAAGCGCCAGTAGCAAAGACTACTGCAGCATGCGCAGCATTCACACAGCCTGCCAGAGCAGGTCTTCATGCTGGGGCCCAAGGTTACATCTGCACCAGTAAATAAAACTAGGCCACATCCCTGTCTCTAGTTCTGAGGGCAAGTGGGACAGCATGGCATGCATCCATCCTTGCTTCCCCAGCCCTGCCTCCCTCCAACCCTCTCCACCCAATATGACCTCCCCAACACCTAGCAGCTCTGGGCCATGTTATCTCCCAAATCTTGTTCCAGATACTACTATCCAGAGTGAATCAAAACTGGGCCAGGGAATGCACCAACAGAACATTAACAGCCTGGATGACCGGTACTGTGTTTCCGCCCTTGTTTGTGTACATTTTATTAATAAAGTTGTAGTCAGGGAGCCCAAACCGGATGTGGAAGATGTGCTTGCCCCTCTCTGATGGATGAACTGGATGATGTGTTCTTGTATTTCAGTTTCATTTACACCAGGAGGAAGGTTGTAGTGTTCATTAACTGTTTAAAAAACAGGAATCTAATAAAACCCAGCAGTTCAGGCCCCTTTGAAAGCTACTGGATGAAAACAGGTATATCCAGATGGTAGTTCACCCCTAGACCACTATGGATCTCTTGTATCCACTCAGGAATGTCAAATGGCAGTGGGCACTTGAACATGGTCACCAGACCTGTGTCCCATGAAGGATGAGTTCACTCTCATGAGCGCTCTGCTCTCTGTTGACAAGTACTGACTACATCTCCTTTTACATGAGATGTTAGGTAACTCACATGTGTAAACATCTATGTACAGGTAGATGGATTTTCTGGATTTGAATCCCACCTGAACTGTGCTAGTGGCTGTGTTGTTACTGGCCATGCTATAGCAGAAGAGACATACTGAGGATGCAAGGCAAACCCAAATAAAGATACATCTATGTGGCAGCTATCTGATAATGTGATTGCAGCTTGTAATCAAGGATAAATGAAGATAGCTGTGGCTTATCTGCTACCTTGCGAGACTTTCAGCAGAGGCAGACACAACTATTCACCAGTATTATCCAGCATCTAGATGCATCTATTCATGCACACATTTAGCCTTTTGCCTGTGCAAGCTAGACTGAAGTTAGCTCTGTTTTGCTTGCGTCTCTGCTCAGGTCAAACAGGGAGAGAAGCAGAGTGGGCCCATTGGGTGTGTGAAGTGTTGGCCAAGGGAAATAAAGCTGTAATCAGATTGCTGGTGTGATGTGCCTGAAATCAGCATATGGGCTCCATACCTATACCATGTTGGGTACTGCTGTCTGAACCTTGCCTGAACTGATGGGGGATGTATGTTAGTCACTGTGAGAAAAATGCAGGAGTGTTCTGAAGTTTATTAAAATGTGATTGAATGGTGAGAAATGAAGAGGAAAGGGGAACAGATTCTTGAAGAGAACAGCCCTGCTGTTCCGGAAAGTAGAAGTAAAGCTCAGACTGGAGTGGGAGATACATAAAGGGAGACACAGAAACAGATGTTTTGACATAACGATATGTAATGAATGGAGAATGAAACTGTAAAATGAACTGCAAACAGAACAGATTTACATGAAGCTGAACAAAATCAGGGAAGTTAGACTCACTATCTGTATCTTGTGTGAAGGTTTTATTGTACCTTCAGGATAGAAAGGAGCTTGAAAGGGTTATATATCTCATGTAATACACCTGCTGAGCTTCTAATGGTTATGCTGCAGGTAGAAGACATTGCTTATCAAAGCCTAAATAATGTCCTTGCTTTCACGTATAAAGAGGAAATGTAAAGTCTGGGAGTGGGATCCCCCAAAGTAGGCCCAAACAAGAAAAATACCCACTAATTCACTGCTGGAAAGGCTGGTAGCCTATGCTTAATTCTCCATCAATTAGGCAACTGATCTGCTGTTAATCTATACACAAATCCTGTTAGTGCATTAATATCCCTTAGTGCTTAGACAGAAATAAAGCAAGATAAAAACAAACCAGATAAATTATTGTTTGTTATGCATTGTCTATGCTAGTGATAATAATGGGGCTGTTCCTTGGCAACGTTTGGGATAAATGAGCCAGACACATTCTGTTTCACTCTGGAAATTTACCAGGGCTTAGAATGCTCTCAGGTGAGTTTTGTACTTACAGAAAATATTACATTGACAGTCTTAAAAAATTAAGTCTGCTTCCAAACAGCAGAAGCATGCCTGGTAGAAACAGATTTCTCTGCAATTTCCCACCACTAGGCTGCCAGATGTACTCTGGAAAATGGGATTTTCCATGCAATACTCAGCTTCCATGCCTCTTGTTAACAGCAGAAGGGACATCCTTGTGTCTTCTGCAGACCCTCCTCAACAGGGCAAGGTGGCAGCCATGCTCCTCATCATAGGGAAACCCCATAATAGAGTGCACGTCCACCTGCACCTGTGCTCGTGTTTTGTTGCCTGGGTGATGGTCTCCAGCATCTTCCCCTGGCAAACTTGACTGCAGAGGAGCTGCCACCGGCACCTAGCCCAACCTTGTCTCTGTCTTCCCTGGTGGCACCAAATCCCACAGACTGGCTGCTTTTTGTCCAGATGCTATAACCCTACTCTATAATTTTTCTGCTCTGTGTACATGTTCACAAACATTCCCTTTGGTTCCAGCCCATGACATACAGGGCTGGATTCAATCAAGTGAATCAGTAACTTGACATGCCATTAACAACACGTCTTTTCCATGTTCTCAAGACACTGGCACCAGATCTTGGCTATAAATCTTTTGCTATAGAGTAACCATGATAGAAGGTGTTACAATATTCTGCTCCAGGTACAGAGATCACAGAATGGTTCTTTTTAACATTTAGTTGTGATGTTACACATTCCCTCCTGTTCATCTGAGATTAAAACAGCACCAGGGGTTTCTCATAGGACCCAGTGGGACATCATACCATGTATTTGGCAGATTTGCCTGCTGCCCCTTGATAGTTTTTTGTTAGTCATTTGCCTCAGTGGATTTGAAAATATTTTAATTGATTCAAATACATTCACAACATTTCTCTAATATTTAATTGTGTAATTAGTGTAAAGACATATAATCATAGATGTAATTAGGCTGTGTAATTACAATGTGTAATAATATTGTAGTGTTCTTATACACAGCTTTTTTAAACCTAGAGGGAAAAAGAATCATGTATATATGTCAAAAACCATAACTGTGAGTCCCAGAGTGTCTGTAAAAATTTCCTTACACGTACTCCAGTTTTCCTTGTGCAATCATGGAAGTTTAAGTACAGGAGTATATGCAATTGTAAGGCTGCCAGGGAGACACCGAATTATTTCTGGAAATCAGCTCCATTAAACTGTGTGGTGCTGACATGAAATGGTTGTGCTCAGGTGGATATGTCTAAAGGCAGATGTTGAGGAAATGTACAAGGGAATTTAGCTGAAAAGGTGATTATAATTCCTGCATGGATGCTGTCACTGCAAAGGCTAACAGTGCTTTTATGACATGGTCTAACTCTCTTTTTCTTACAGTGACACTGGATGCTATCCTGATCCAGCTCTCCCTGAGGTCAGTAAAAACACTCCCATTGACTTCAGCAGGGTAGGCTCACACTCCCTGTGAGGCTGATCCATGCTGTGAAAGGCTGTAAGGCTCCTTGCACACATGGGAAATCAGTGCCTTATTCTGTTTCCCCTGTCCCTGCTCTAGTAAAGGCAGGCTTGGTTTCAGGGGTGTAAGGCTTGGGTTCATGTACTTTTCTAAACCAGGGCAACCTGCCTCAAAAAGAAGGGGTTTGTTGCTGTTAAGTTTCATCAGCTCCCATATGCATCAGACAATCTGTTTCATGACACTGAAAAGTGTTTTATAATTCACAGAATTAAAGTACAAAGGGATTAATAGTTAGTAATTACCGACTCGCATTGAGGAGTTCACATGAATGTCTCCAATGTTCATCTACATTTACTCACTTTAAGGAAAGGGGGGTAAATCCCCAAACCAGGCAGATGTTGCAGGTTCGTGTATGAGACATCCTTCACCCCCAGCTGCAGAAACAATACCCTGCCTGTCACTGGTTTAGTACAGAATTAATGAGCAGTTTGCAAAATGTATCACATCCTCAATAGCTGATGGACCTGCTAATAATGCCTTATTTAGGTTTTGCAGAAGCATGACCCAGTTTCAGTCACACATTGGCACTGCAGTTAACTACAGTGAGTACAGCACTCAATGCAAACAGGTGCCAATGCTGGAAGGCTTCTGTGCAGCTACCTGAGTGGAATACCCCTCCTAAGGGTGTCTGAGATGCAACAGCACAGCTGGCTAACACGTCCTTTGCAGTATGCACTGACCACTGTAAGATGTGCCAGTCTTTCCAAAGGGCCTGAGATACTCTCAAGGTCAGCAAGAAGCCATGTCAACCTAACAGCTTGCTGCCACCAAGAGAAGGTTTGACTCATCTTCCTTCTTCTCCCTCCTGAACATGCAGACCATGTGTTGATCAGTAACAGTCTGGGTACTGCTAGAGCTTGCAGGGGATTTCTGTGAGCTGATCTGACCACTAAAACACAGAAATGTATTCACCCTTTTTGCCCTGTGAGCTAGATGCAGCCCAGCAGCCATGAGGCAGGAGGATGGAGCTTGCACACAGAGGCAGAGGCTTGAGGTGGGGAAGGCAACTGGGCTTCCATCATTAGGTAGGTGATGAGCTGTTGCATCAGCTCTTATACACTGCACATCATTACTATGAGCATCCAGGAGATCATCTAAAGCACCCTACTGTGCCAAAACACATTCACTGCTAATGGAGACTGTACATTCTAATGCAGACAAGTGCATATACAAAAGGTAAATAGAATTTCGATGTAATATCTTTATTTTAGTTGACTTTCTAGAATAAAAATCTTACTTTTGTGTAGCTACTGTGTTAGGAAAATGCTGCTTCTCCTCTCCCCCAGACTGAAAATAATAGTGGTTCAGCATAAGAGGTGTGCTCATCTTCCTATGGAGCATGACAATGCCTGGGTCTCTGTGGCAGGTTGACCCTGGCTGGAAGCCAGGTGCCCGTCAAAGCTGCTCTATCACAGCCCTCCTCAGCTGGACCGGGGAGAGGAAATACAACAAAGGCTCGTGAGTGGAGATAAGGGCAGGGAGAGATCACTCACCAGTTACTGTCATTGGCAAAACAGACTTGACTTAGGGAAAATAATTTATCACCAATCAAATCAGAGCAGGATAATGAGAAATAAAAACTAAATCTTGAAAACACCTCACCCCAACCCTTCCCTTCTTCCTGGGCTTAACTTCGCTCCCAAGTTCTCTACCTCCTCCCCACCAGGGATGGAGGGATGGAGAATGAGGGTTCTGGTCAGTTCATCACACACTGTCTCTGTTCCTCCTTCCTCCTCAGAGGAGGACCACTCACACTGTTTCCCAGCTCCACCATGGGGTCCCTTCCATAGGAGACAGTTCTCCATGAACTTCTCCAACGTGTGTCCTTCCATGGGTGCAGTCCTTCAGGAACAGAATGATCCAGGCTGGGGTCCCACTGGATCACAAGTCCTGCAGCAAACCTGCTCCAGCCTGGGCTCCTCTCTCCATGGGGCCACAGCTCCTGCCAGGAGCCTGCTCTGGTGCAGGGTCACAGCCACCCTCAGGCATCCCCCTGCTCCAGAGCGGGGTCCTCCCTGGGCTGCAGGTAGAGTCTGCTCCACCATGGACCTCCATGGGCTGCAGGGGCACAGCTGGCTCACCATGGGCTGCACCACAGGCTGCAGGGGAACCTCTGCTCCAGTGCCTGGAGCACCTCCTGCCCTCCTTATGCACTGACCTGGGGGTCTGCAGGGCTGTCTCTCTCACATATTCTCACTGCTCTCTCTGGATGCAGTGAGCCTTCACATCCCCAAGGCTCTACCACCATTGTTGATGGGCTCAGCCTTGGCCTTGAAACCATCTGGCATTGGTTCTATGGGACACAGGGAAAGCTTCTAAGCAGCTTCTCACAGAAGCCACCCTGTAGCCTCCTCACTACCAAGACATTGCGACACAAACCAAATACATTCTGCAGGCACATCCTGATGGACCACTTTGTTTAGAACATGATTTAAAATTGTCAGTTCACCTGCTTTATCATGCCAGTCTTATAATCATAGAAATACCTATCTGCTGAAGACAGATTATGTGTATCCTGGCTAAAGCTGTCTGGGTAGTAGTGGGGAGATGGTAGATGTCGGTGCACAACAGCACATTGCAGCTCCATCCCTAACTGATCTGGGGGCAGAAACAGCTGCTTGTGGAGAAACCCACTCATTTCTCTGCCTGAAAAACTGACTTGGACCAATTATCTGCTGGTAAACAGCATGGAATCCACTTCATGATCAACCGGTAGATGAAGAAAACTTGTCTAAGCAAATGCTTTATTAAGTGAATTTAGCTCTGTGTTTTCTGTTGGTGAATTCTGTAGTAACAGGGTTTGATTTCCATACGTTTGCTATTTGCAGCTCAACCTGCTTGTTCTGCTTGTGCTGTTTTGAGCCTCTCCATCTTCTGCTCATTGTTCTTATTTGCTCTGGGAGGATGGTTCCTAACTTCATGTGGTGTTTTTTCTTCTTCCTGATCAAATATCTGACACTTTTGGAGAAAGGAGAGAAAAAAACAAAGGTTTCTAACTAACGAGTGAAGCCACGCAGAGAAACATCTGCAAGACGCGCAACTTTTCTGGCTGGAGTTTGTCTTCCTTGGAATTTGCTATGAGTTAGGTGATCACTGATATGAATGCTTGTAGCAAGCAAAGACTGAAATATCAAAGCAGCTGTATGACTTTTATTTGTGTGTATCTTGGTGAATGCTTCTTATTGCCAGTCTCCAGCAGCTCAGCCAGAACAGTTGCTACAGCAGCTGTAATTTTTCATGGCAATCACTCTGTGTGCACAGGTCCTGCTGAAGCTGCTGATCGATGAGAGTTTTTACTGTGTGCACAGTACACGTTTGGGGGTCCCTGCCTGCATGAGTGAAAAAGCAAAAGCCCTGAGCTGACCTGAGCACAGAGGAGCCTGATGTGGCATTAATGAGAGCGTGGCATTAATGAGAGCAGCGCTCAGCCCTGCCTGGATCCCGCCTGGCATCTGGGAGCACACCAGCTGCCTGCCAACCTGCTCAGCACCACAAGGAGCAGGTGTCACCTTGTCCTCCCCAACACCCACATCATATCCTGCCCTGCTCGCTGCACACAGACATTCCTCAGCCTTTGTGTTTGCCAGGGAAACATGGGTTGGTTTGAGACATAGAGCCATGATGCTGGTACAGCTGCCTGGCCTTGTCCCTCTGGGCAGGATTAGATTTGTGCTATTCCCTATTTGGCTCTCCCTTATGCTACTGCAATATAAAATCGTTTCCTTTTAACTTCCCCAGTTTTATGTGAGTTATTTTTAGCAAATTGTGTTTTTACAGCAATATGCACTTTTGCCGTATCTTCCTCACGAGGAACTTCAACCATTTCAGAAATGTTAATTGAAAAATCCTCACAGAAGATGCTGGAGGCAAGCAAATAGTGCCAAAGCCTCTGCAGTACACGTGGGGAAACTGAGGAACAGAGAGTTACATGCTTTGTCCAAAGTCATGCAGAACTGGCAAGTCTTTCGACTGCGCACTCCTCTGCTCTACCTCAAGGTGAGGGCTGATTCTGGCCTCCTCCTGTTCTGCTTTTTGTGTGCTTTTGAGCAAAAATACAGTGTTCATTTCGAATCTAGCCAGCTGTAGTTATTCCAGTACTGAATTACTTCTCCCTTTCCTGCATCTACCTGTATCTCTTTTGATTGCAGAGGGATAGATAAGCTCTTGACATGGAGAGTGGGCAGTTATGCTGGGGGACACTCGGTGATTGTTCTTCACACAAAATGACACATCTAAGCTGCCTGTACCTGAAAGGGGGTGTGCAGCCACAACAGGGAATTAATTCTCTGCTCAAGCCTATAAAACCTGCACATCAACAGGGTTTCTTAGCTTAGCTAGTACTCCAATAACACAGCTACCAGACTGTGAAGGCATGAGCCAGGATCTGCCCCATGTCTGTGTGTGCTGCTGTGAGCTTATGGAATCTGTGCACTGTGCTCTGTTAGGTGATATATACATGGCCAACCACAAAAATACCTGAAATGCTCCTTTCCATCTCAGTGACATCCAGAGGAGGGAAACAACACACAGAAATTGAAATGCAGGTGCCAAACCAGCAGTGCAAAGCACATTCACTTGGCACAAGGTGCTGTGTGGATATTAACTGAGTCCTGAACTCAATACGCTGTGTCAGCTCAGCGCTGTGCTGACACACATTGCCTCTGGGCTCCGTGCTGGTACAGAGCCATGCTGCTGCAGCTGCTTCCAAGCTTGGAGCAAACCATGTCCCTCAAGGGCCAACATCTCCAAATCTCACCACATCACCACAGCACTGCCATGACCTCCTTCCCTCCCAAGCTGAGGGAGGCACATGCATGAAAGAATATGCTGCCGCAGGCTAAGTTTAGTTGCACCTAATGGTCTCCTGAAACTGTCTCAGCATGTGAAGCAATTGAATTAAGAAGATTTTTCCCTTGGGTACCAACAAGTTTGCATTCTGCCCATCTTTGTTTTCTTTTTGATGCTTTGAATCGGGACTTATAATCCGACTTGAGGTTGATCCCTAGGTTTAGTCAGCTGGACAGAGGATAAGAAGGCTTTTGTCTCAGGAGAATAAAATTGTTCTGCACATTTCCGTTAGAACAAAGATTACGGACTGGATTCAGATCTTGCTCACACCACTGTGAGGACTGAAGGAGTTTGTCGTGACCACAGGAGGAGCCAGGTGATTGAGGTTTATCCTGGATGCCCCACACTGTCTGTTGGAGGTGCTTTGTGTGGGTTCAGCATAAAAGCTGACTGAAGCCTGGATGGATCAGGACACAGCACAGCCTGGTGCAGTATTGCAGTATGTGCTTTTATTCCACGTTTTCCTCAGTCATAACAAAAAAAAAAAATGCCGCATCTTCAAAATGCTGAATTCCCTAGCTCTTCTCTTTTTCTCTTTAAAGGAAATTGCTGCAAAGTGTTGACTGACAGTTTTTATGAATACAGCCTTTGGCTTATCTACGAGCCACTTATACTGTGGGCACTGCTTCCCTACTGCTCATTAGGAACAGTTAACATCCAGAAGAAGCTAGAAGAAATTTCCCAGACATGGCCCATGGTCCATGCAATTTGTCAGCTGCAGCAAACAGTATATCTTCAATCAGTATTGTAGACTTCATCTCATGGTATCATAAGCCCTGGTAGCATTTGGCACATTTGAACTGGAATCTGTAGATAAGAATTGATTATTTTGTATGCAGTGACCTTCAGAAAAGTTTCTTACCGCAGCTGCTGCAGTGATTGTATCTCCTAGGAAGATTATCACGGGTAGAGGCAGGTCGGTTCTACCTCGTTTATCTTTGGCTGGACAAGGGAACAAATTCTCCAAAGCGCATCCTGAGATCTTATCCTGAGATCTTAATAGGCAGCGCTGGTTTCCTGGCATGTTCTGTGAGCTGTCTCCACAGCAAAGCTGAATGAAAGGTACCGGCCATGCCTGTGTTGCAGATATTTTTAAGTGTAACTATTAGGTAAATAACAAATTTTTCAGCTGAAGCGAACAGTGGAAAAAAGAGTTTGGGGCTGAACTGAAACAGACTTTTTACAGTTTCCTTTGAGAAATGAGGGTTCCAATGCTTTCTTTTGTATCATTTTCTTTAAACGGCAATATTTCATTAAATACTTTGTGAGTTATTTAGATACTTGAATAAACTTTTTATTGGTCAGTTTTAAATGAGCCTAATGTTGTATGAGTAGTACAAGGAGTCAGTGAAGCCTGGCTTTCAATGAACTGCATGTGTCCTCGTTCTCCTACATGGCCAGAGTACAACGACCCAGCTCTTTTGCCACAGCCTCATGACATTTCCATAGCAATACCAGATTTCCCCTTACACTCACGCACCTTCTGTCCATGATACCCATCCTTCTCATGTCCTGAGATCTTTCACTAGTACTTCCAGCTCCCTTCACATCCCAGATCTTTCCAAACTCCTATGCTTCCCACATGTCCCAAATGTCTCTCACAGCCTCTCTGCTACAGGACCCTTGGCTTCATTCCACTTTCCCTACATTGTTTTACATATATATATATATATATATGCATATATATATATATACATATATATATATACACACACACATACAGAAATATTTGTTATATTTCCCATGTACCCTACCTGAATTTATTTAGCATGACAGATGACCAGGGAAATGCAAGCAGTGCAAAGTATCTGAAATGAGCTTTGTGCTTACTTGTTCAGCCAAGTGCTGTTGAGCGGTGAATCTTCTGCCTTTCCCTTAGTGGGATCACTAATGCTCTCTTATTTTACCCAGACATTAATCTTCAGAACACTTCAGGGATTTTGATATTTTTATAATGTTAGCCTTTGTTAAAGTTTGTTGAAATTGGACAATGGGTTTAAAAGTTATTAGGGAAGCAAGGAGGTAAGCAATGTAACCTCAGAGAAATTATTTTGATGGGAAAATAAGAAATTTTTGCTTTCAGACATCAAAATGAGATGTACTAGCAGAAACTAAATTCAACAGCCATCCACTAAAAGACTTTATTTCTTGAAACTGCAGTTTGTCAAAAAGGCTCCATAATTGGGTTTGTGTTGGTTTGAGATTTGTACG
Organism: Melopsittacus undulatus; assembly: GCF_012275295.1. Lineage (NCBI taxonomy): Eukaryota > Metazoa > Chordata > Aves > Psittaciformes > Psittaculidae > Melopsittacus > Melopsittacus undulatus. The sequence goes on from NC_047531.1 coordinate 29,027,993, forward strand.
CACCATGCCACAAAAAATCATGGTGGTGTTGTTGAAACTCAAATAAATTTCTGAATATATTTATTGTCATTGAGAAAGTCCTGCTATTTGTCTGAGGACAGGAAAACATAAAAATCAGAAATGTCATCCTTACTACCAGCTCTGGAAGTATATGAATTTAATTCCAGAACTTGGATATGTTGCAGCTCTAAATAGAGAATTACAGTTCCTTTACTTGTGTTATCCAAATGTTAGTGCAGCATGCAAATGTATGACCTGTCACTGCGGTGCCAAGGCTGGTTTGCCTGTTATTGTCTTTTAACGGCAACAATATTAATGCAGTCCTGGAAGGACGAGAAAGCCAGCCTTTTATTGCCTTAAGGCACAAATTCTTTCTTTAAATGAGAATGCAAGTAAAAATCAGATTATCTAAATGGGAGAGTGGAGCACAGAAGGAGGACTATTTTTATCTTAAATACTTCATTAGGTTCATTGGGAATTGGGAGCTAATCTGTCACTAGAAAATGGCAGACAAAGCAAAACTGTAATCATTGGAGACTAAGTTTCTTGGAAACTTAAGAGAAAGAAGTGCCAAATACTAGGTTAATTCACTTTACTAATTCAATAGGATTCAAGTGGCAAGGTGGAGTGGGACTGCCAAGAGACTGCTGTGCTTTCCAAGGCCATTGAAAGTTGATCTTTGGCTTTACTGCATAGCCCTAACAAAATGTGTCAGCTCTCTCCTAACATATTCACACCATACCCATCTCCAGTATGTGCCCAGCTGCAAGAACAGTGCTCTCAGGACAGTTAGCAGTTATTGTTCCTTAGGAAGAAACTCACTTTTTTGGTGCATGATATTTGATACTGACCACACAATATTCAGAGATCTGAGAGGCATGTCTAGGTAAACTCCAAGTCTGGAAACAGGTAGTAAATAGCAAAGGTTAGAGTCCAATGATGAAGGCATCCAGATGTGCTCCATTAATTTCTGAGTTTCCCTAGTTGGGATGCTTGTTAGTCCAGGGTTAAGATACATAGTTGCTGGGTTGTTTTTTTGGGTTTTTTTTTTTTTTTTTTTTTTTTTTTTGCTATTGGCATTCTTCTACTCTCAGCTGAGTAGAAACCAAACCTTTTTTACATGCTTCAGCCATCCATCTTCCTCCAGATTCAATTTTTGGTCAATTTTCATCAAATATGTGCTATATTTGAGTCAATGATCTAAAAATGAAAAGTACCAAGCACCTCAAACTGTCAAAGCCAGCCAGTTCACAAATTTCACTCTTAGAAAACAGGCAGAAAACATTAACTAGACTGGACAAATGATGAATTGCTGCATTCTTTTTCTGTTAAAAAAATGGAACTGGTCAATGCAGTGGGCTTTCATCTGAGTGATAGCTATAACAGCCCATGTATACTTATTATATGATAACATTCACCTTTGCTTCCCAAGCAAACAAAGAATGACAATACCATTTATAATTCTTTTATAGTTAAAGTTCCAAAAGTAATATTAGACATACATTTAAAAAACATACAAACAAAGAAACTACAAAAAAAACCCTGAACCAAACAAAATAAAATCCAATTAACTTCTGCTTTTCATCTGCTTAAATGATGAAATAACCTTTTTTTTCTACAATTATGAAATCATAAATTAAGAAAACACCTACTCCTGGGATTATGAAAACTGAAGGTTTGAAATGAAAGTGAAATAAAGACATTTGCTGAGCAAATGAGATACAAATACATGCTTTATGAAAAGAAAGGGAAGAAAGGCAGGAAAAGCAAGAGGAAAGGAGAGCCAAGGTGAACCTGGCACAACCCAGGAAAACTGACAGAAAAACAATATGTTTAATAGTACTTATTCTAAATGCTTAGTTTGAAAGAGATTCTACTTTATCTCTACAGCTTTTTAGATGAGGTACTTAATTTATGTCAGAAGACAACCTAACTATAGGTCTAGACAAACATAAGACGGTAACTGTGATTTCAGTGCTATGCAGAACTTTAGAGAATATTCTGAAGAATATTGGGACAAAATGTAATGCAGGTTTAGAAGGGACAGGTGGTGCTGAACTAACCTGACAGGCTTTAGGTGTAGCTCCAGAATATTAAAAAACAATGTAAGTAGCCTACAGTGAGCCATAGTGGGGACCAACAGCACAGGTCACCAGGATTTCTTGCACTGCTTACCCCATTTCCCTGCTGTGTTAAGTGTCCTGTGCTCCTGATGCTCTGGAGGGTCCTGAATCTTCCTGAAACCCACGGATGTACAAACATCTATGTTTCAAGGCTTGTAAGAGCACACTAAAGAAAGCACTCTGTGAAGTGACAAGCACAGAAGCTGAGAGGATAGCATGGTTGAAAGCATATGTACTCACATCCATAGGCATAAAGGAAGAATTTGGGTGGAAAGGGAAAGAATATGAAGCTGCTACTAAACCTTTTAGGTGAACAACAGGACCCAGACTGTTGCTCATTCAGTTTTCCTGCTGGACCTTTGTCATGGTTTAAACTCTGTCAGCCATGCAGTCTCGCTCACTCACTCCTCCCTTTTTTCCCCCACCCCGCTCCCGGAGGGATGGGGAGGAAAATCGAAACAATGTAACTCCCACAGATTGAGATAAGAGCAGTCCAGTAACTAAGGTGTAACATAAATCACTACTGCTACCACCAATAATAATAATGATAAGGGAAATAACAGGGGAAGAGAATACAGTATCACCCGTTGACACCCAGCCCAACTGAGCAGTGAATCAGCCCTTCTGGGTAACTCTTAGTTACATCCTGGGCATGACATGCTGTGGTATGGAATACCTCTTTGGCTAGTTTGGGTCAGGTGTCCTGTCTCTGCATCTTCCCGGCTTCCCCTCCTCCCTGGCATAGCATGAGACTCACAAAGTCCTTGGTCAAAGTAAACAATACTGAGCAACAGCTAAAAACATAGGTGTTATCAGCACTGTTCCCAGGCCAAAAGTCAAAACCACAGCACTACACCAGCTACTAAGAAAGAGAAAAACTGACTGCTACTGCTGAACCCAGGATAACCTCACAGCACCATGGATTACCCTTCCTGTACTTCTCTTCATATTTCTTCACTAAGTCACATCTAGTCTCTGCCTAGAAACAGGAAGAATTGGTCCCCTCCAAGGAGGAGAGCCTGTCAGAGCCAGAGACCCAAGCAGTGGCCTTTGCATTTCCTCTTTGCAGACAGCTCCAGCTTCTCCAGAGGTTCCCATGTTGTTCCTTCAAGAACATTTTGCACAGTGCAAGAGGCAAAGGTCAACATTACCCTATCCACAGAAGTTTTTTTGAGACTCATGTTGGGTGAGCACATACTCTGTATCTATCTATAAGGACATTAACTGCACTGAAAAGCAATGAATGGGCCTCATCTAGACTTAGCGAAGAAAATGACACCTTGGCAAATAGTTTGTGACCAGGATCTTATATAGAAATCATTCTGAAATGTGAAATCCTATCAGTTAATGCTGTAATCCTCAGTACTTATCATTTTCAGAACATTTTTATACCTATATTTGTGTCTCAGTACAACTTTACTACCTCTAACCTTTGTGAGAACTGCTTGATAGATGAGCAGATACAGCCTCTGATTCCAGCTGCTCGCTAGTATATAAATGATTGATTAGTGTATAAACCCGCTGATCTTCTGGCATTATTGTAAACATACAACTTCTAATCATTTCACAGAGCTCTTTTAGGGATTTATTTAAGATATTTGAGATAAGCTTGTCAGTCTTCTTCAGGAAAATAGTTGGGTTTATGGTTATATGAGAAGATTTATTGTACTTAATAACATGTCATTTTTGTCCATACAGGCTAAGAATGAAGTTCTGCAAAGCAGCAGGGAATATATGTATAAAACCGAGGCAGAACAATGGAGGGCAGTTTTGTTCTTTACACAGCTACTGCCTTTGCTTGGAAGTGCTAAGGCCACATGACAGTGAATGCTCAGAGGTTTTCAGCTACCATTTTATATTCAACAATTAGATGCTGCAGGCTAGTTCTGAAAAGGCACAGAAATGCAGCCTGAACACTAATACATATTTTTATTCTCCCAAGTAAAGTTGTTCCTTAACCATTTGGCTTTAATTCTTTCCATGTTGCCAAATCCAGCATTTCCATTAAGGATACAAGTACTGTGTTTTTGTGGCTATTCTCCTAAGTACTGCACTTTTATACTTTGCCAGCGTGGCTTCTGTACTGAATTTCCAATCAACTCTCTGACAATGTTTTCTTCTCCTTAACATTTGAAACACACTGAATACTTTTTAGTACACTTCCACTTCCTCTAGTAGACCAGTATTTGTCTTTGTAAGATGTATGAGGTCTGATCACTACTGCTTTACCAGAGTTTTATTAGCAAGGGATCAGCCAGTTGTCATTGTCAGAATGATAGATTTTAAAAGGAAATGTGAATGTATTTGATACGCATCAAACATTAAAACACCTGAAAAAAAGCTGTTTGAAACTCTGTGCTCAAGTATAACTAAAATTCATGACCATTTAAAAAGTGTATGAAATGCTTTAATGGGTTTACTTTACTCCCTCCCTCTAAAATTCTTACTGATTTCACAGGATGGATAAAAATCCTATGGCATAATTATGTCCAACATGCCCAGTGGAAAAGATCTGAGGATTATGGTTCAATAAGCTGCTAAAATGAAAAGAATAGTAGTAAATATTTTGTATAAAATGAGTCCATTTTAGCTATGCCAACCCAATTTGTTTTCTGGATGTGCTCTTTTGGAAGTAACCACTAAATAACTGAACTATTGTACTCTGCAGAGATTCTAGATGCATCCATTTTAGCAGCCACTTACATAACACTGCTGTTTTTCTCACTTCTCATCCAATGTGCACATATCTTTCACAAGTATTGTTACGTTAGAAGGGTAAAAAGTACAGCTAAACTATTACCTCTGTGTTCAGGAAGCAAGAAATTATCTACCCTTACACCTCACTGCTGGTAGCAATGCTGGTGGATTTAATCAGTGTTTCATGATGGTTGTCCGGCTATTAGACACTACAGCAGGCAACCAGGGTCTTCAGCTGTACCAGGCAGTGGAGAATATTCATCCAGTAAAGATCTGCCTTTACTGACTAAACTGCTCAAGTGCAGTGACGGGTTATGGGACCCTAGGAAAAGTGGGAAGGAAAGAAAACAAAGTCATAGGGAGGCACAAACTGCCCTGACACTGTTAGTGCAGAGAACAGGGCTTATGCTCACGTGCTTTCGGTTCTGAGTTTAGTGCACATATAGAAAAGAAAGAAGGTAGCTCCTGGTCTCCGTCACATCTTTTCATCTCCTTCTAGTGAGGAAGAAGGAGATAGACCTACAACATCCAGATTTTCTCCCAGATTGCTGGGAGCCAGTGGCAAATATCCATTTTCTCTCCCTCTCAAGTGCTCTGGTGAAGAGGTACCAAAGGAGACTTTATGCGTGTTGGCAAGTGGCTTATCCTATAAGCACGGCCTGATGCAAAATGATATGTCAAGGAACAAGAGAAGTAGCCACACACTGACAGAGAGCCTGTGGAGCAGTGCTGGTGGACAGAAGGGCTGCTGAGTGTCCTGGCTGCAGAAGAGAAAACACTGAGCAGTAGAGGAGTTGTAACACTGCTGGGTATGACAGAGTCAGAATCACTCCTGGAACAGTGTCTACATCTGATTCCACAGTTATGCAGTGCTGATAAACTGGAGGGGACTCAGGCCATCCTACAGCCTGGGTGATATTGGAGTGCAGCTTAAATGAGCATGGTGGTCCTTTCAGCCTCTATCAGACACAGAGTTATACAAAAAGCCATGAGTTGTGGTTTCAGTGTCCACACATTAGACAGGAACAATAACCTTACTGACTAAAAGAATTAGTTGGGAACATCAGAAGGTGGGAACTGAGGGAAATAACATAGAGCAATGGTCTGTCTTGTGTCAAGTGCTGACACCAAGAAGGGTGCAAGTGCTTTGAGATGAAAGAGATGACACCTTCATGACAGCTCATTGTGATCCTGAAAATTTTTAGATTTACAAAACTAAGGTGAGGGTGGTTTGTAAAATCAAATGTGCTGTGGCATTGTAAATACATTTAGTCAAACAGGATTGCAACTAAACCTCTACTTTCAGTTTCATCATATCTGTTGAGTACATTTCATGCTAAATGCTCTTGAAGTAGGTGCATAAAAATATTTCTGACAGCTGTAGTGAGGGCATTCCAAATGCCTGAAAGATTAAACATAATAACACGGACCACGTGCTGTGAACAAAATAATGTATTTCAGTTAAAACATGAATAAAGAAAAAAAATGTAGTCCAGACACAGAGATAGGCAAAACCTTGGTAAAATATCTTTGGATTATAATCTCTATTTTTACATGTTGTGTATCTTTTTAGAAAATTAAGCTAGTACACGCCTACAGCAATTTAGTGCAATATTAGTCATGAATATCACTTCTCTGTTTTCTCTTCTACTGCTGTTTTCTGTTTTGCATCAAGTAAAACTTTACAGACATACTGATGTTAACAGACAAAGATCTTGGCATCGAGAGCAGAACCCTAACTTTCAGTTGCAGCAGACTTGGGCTGGTGGGGCCAAGGAACTAAAATACACTAGTGCCTCTGTCTGGGCCTGTCCCAAGGTCATGCTTTCCAGGCACCCAGGGAGAGCTCAGTGGGAATGACAAACTGAAGTCCACCAAGCTTGTCATTCAGGAGAAGATGAGGGACTCCACACATAGCTGCAGATCAAGTCAGGAATAACATGAACAGTTTCAAGGTTCTAAAATAAAGACAGGTAATAATGACTGGCTTAATAGAGAGAATCTACACTGCCAGCACCAAACAGGTCAGCTTTTACTTGTTACTGTAGTATGTGGTCTTGGGCATTACCTGTAACAGAAATCGGGAAGAGTCAGATATCTCCAATATCTTGTTAGGTATGAAATGTCTCATTGAATATGATTTTGTGAAACAGGGCTGTTTGTTTGTCTTGCTTTCATTTTGATTTTTGACAGCCCCTTTACTCTAAAGCTAGTGAGAGCATCCTTTGTTTCTATTGACACTGTGCCCAGAAAGAAAGAGGTTACCTGCGTGTTTTGTCAGGTAGTTTTTTGCAGATAGAAAATGATCCTGACTTTATGAAGGTGCTGAAGAAGAGTCATAACAAATTCACAGTGGAAATGAGGCAATGAAACTAATGGCTTTTGAAATTGTGAGAAGGATTTCAAAGAAAATTACTGGAACTTGCTTCCAGAAGGAATAATTACAGCTCAGTTTTATAGACTTCCTCTATGGGCGAGGACAAAACATTAGGGATGGTATGAACATATGGACAGCATGAACAGCTCTCTTGAAGTGGCAGGCTGACTGGGCAGCAGAAATGTCCTCTTGATCAGCTGTTTCCCGTCACAGTCCAGATTCTTGGCACAAACTTGCCTTCATTATTTAGTCTGCATGAACATCTTGTCCAAAAACATTCATGCAAGAGTGGCTGATTCATGAACTGTCCTCTTCTTTGTGGTTCCTCCTACAAATATGGTTCCTATCAGTAGGGAAAAAGGTATGGACAGTAGGGTATGATAATCTTTCTGTGTGACTAGCCCTACCTGGAATGAAATATGAACAAACTACTTTGCTTTTATGTGTCTATGTATTATCAAATATTTCTGTTGTCACAACTTTAAACCACCATTTCTAATGCAACTGCTAGAGATGGTACAGACTTGCTGCCTTCTAGCTCAGTAAATATGGTCTTGCTTGTAACAGGCTGTATGCTTCCTTATAAGTTTACAACACAGGTCTCCAGATATGTTCAGACTTTGTATGGACTTGTCTTGACCATTCCAGAGATTTGTTTGTAGCTTGTAACAGCACTGTCTAATTCTCAGCCCTTCTGTGGCTTGCTGTCTTACAGAATTTTTACCCTGAGCATAGAGCCCATACAATGCATTGAGTTCTTTGTACTGTTTAAGAAGCGTTTTTGGAGGCTGCCTAGCATTTTGCTTCCATGCCTTTAAGTCCCCATATTGGTCCCTCATATCATGACCTCATTAAATAGAATGACGATTTCTTTAACTGAGCTATTGTATAAGACTCCTTCCAGAGTCCCACAGAGAGTGGAATCCATCTTTCTATAAGACAGAAAGCAGTTCACTGTGTTTTTCCTTAATTAATCAGTGGGGAACTAGGACTCTTTATTCATGATCCCCAACTTCTTCAGTTAAGTAATTAATGCATATGTTTAGGACTGATTTTATTTTCTCATTATAGAAAGTAGAGCTGGAAAGGAACTGTTGGATCAGCTGATGCATCAATCAGCACTACTGCAAGATTGACCTTTAATGAGGTATTTTAATCAGCTTTTGACTTTCACTTATGATGCCTCATTTGCCTCCCCTTAAGAGTATCATCACTTAGCACGTTGGTAAAGTAGTTCCCTGATAAAATTCTTTTATCAGGGTTTAGTCTCGGAGTACATACTTGAATAAAAATTCCCCCACCGTTTACCTTTCTAATTCACCTTTCATTGCTGAACCACAACATACCTTATCAACAAAGTCAGTCTCATTCCTCCCCATGTAAAGGAAAGAGAAATAAAGAAATTAAATCATAGATCCAAACTAAGGAAGAGACACAAGAATCAAACTCAGCTATTCTGAACACCAGTACAGGGCTTTTGGCTTGCTGCCACTCAATAACAGTAGAAAAATCTAAGTAGCTTCTCACATGCATACATATACATGTGCTTCTTGCATGCTTGTAAACACAAAAGCAGGCATTTTCAAAAGAAAAACCTGGAAGTGTCTTCTAAGTCTGTATCAAAGAACCTTGTCTTCTGGTCTCAATCCCCAGTTTCTTTCCTTCAGTTTCTACTAAAACCTCCAATATACTTTGATGTGCTGCCTATCTTGGTTTGATGATGTTCTCAAGTTGGAGGTTCTCAGACTTCTAGCTCTGATCTCTAACGTGTCCTACACAACATACTGTTAACTACTGTGGAGGGGAGAGACCAACAATCTTCTGTCTGGAGCTGTTCTGCTTTGTGCTACAGAATTAAACATACAGTGGGAGAGAATGCATGACAAGACACTAAGGCGCTGCAAAGAAAAGTCCTGTATTTGAATCCAGTGACTGTTCATACAGTCGTTGGATGAAAGTCATACCTTGGGAATAGATCGGAAAGGCAGTGCTATGAGAACCTTTAGTCTGGAGAGTCAGTTCCCCCTGATGTCAAATAGTCCATGTTTTATCTTTACATTTTCTTTTTAAAAATATTATTTACATAGACAAAATCACAGTCAGATGGTTGTCTTTATCTAAAGAAGGAAATTTTTGGAGAAAATCTATAAAAAAGCTTGTTAGTCTGGCTTCTATTTGCAGGTTTCTAGATGAAATATGTCTTGTACTATTTGCCTACTACTCTTGTACTCAGAGCTCCTTGCAGCTCATTGTGGAGGTGATGTCTGAATAAAAATAAGTTCTAATTAAACAAATAAATTAACGATTGGAGCAAATTGCAATGATGCAATGACAGATGAGCCACTTGTCAGTTGAAGCTGAAAGACAACATGTAAGCTCTTCACAGCTCTGACAAGAGTTTGTTCTTGGCTGACATGGCAGAGAACCATGTTTTGAAGCTAGAAATGAGGGCCAGGAATTTCCAACCTGGACCGTTGGTTCTGGGCTTCAAAGAAGCACCTGATTTTGTCTTTGAAAAGCAGCATACCTAAACACTTCTCCTTTGAGGCAAGAGTGTAAACCTTTTGATGTAGTTCCAGATTCCACTGGCCAGCTGCAGGCCGGTAAGTGCACATGTTTGGGCTGCCTACCACAGTCCATCACTGATCACTCCCCAGTGAGTTTCTTCAACATTCCCCTTCTCAAATGGAAATTAAAGTGCTCAAGTTGGTTCTGAGTTCAAAGTCACCTTAAGTGTTTTGAACATGGAGCGACACACAGAAGCGGCAACAGGCTGAAGTGGGTGACTTCTGAATGCTTTAGAAAGAAAGGATGGAGATGAAGGAGACTAGCAGAAATGATGAGAAATGCCAGTCTACAAAAGCGAAGAGAGCAACAGAAATCCTGCATTTTATTTTTGACAGTATTTTTGTTCTTTAAGATTTTATGCTAACTGAAATGAAAAGGTGCATTCACTGGCTTCTTGTTTATCACAAGGAGCCAGGGGATACAGGACTTTAGAGAAAAAGGAACTATATAATTTTATCAGATAGAGAATATGCAATATATCAGATGGAGAATATACAGGGGTATGCAAGGTGTTCTGACTGGATTAGTTCTCTTTATTACTACCTGGGCTGTTGATAATTCTTTTATGCATTGTAGCTATATGGGGAAACTTAAACCAGGTATCAATATTCATGTTTATTCACCTAATTTTAAACAAGTTATCCTGAATGTTTGTGTGCATATGCCAGAAGAACTACATGCTGATAAGCTGGGCTTTGCAATTTTGCAGCAGTTTGCACATGCGTTGTGGCCTGAGCTATTTTCCCTTTGAAGAATGACAGCTGATGCACACTCTGTCATGTAGGTCCTTGACAGTGTGCTGCTGGCCTCCTGTCACACAGCTTCAGATATGAAGGCTTTTGCAGATGGTTTTTGAGCAATCATGGGGTAGACTATTCCTGTTTACAGAAGACAATTCTCCAGTCAAAGGTGCACAAACCTCTGTGCAAGACTATTTTATTTCTTTTACAGAAAAATGCTTTGTCACCAAGAAACAACTTCCCTTTAGCTTCTGTCTTTAAGTGTGTCTATTCCACACTGACTGCAGCTCAGGCTGATCTATGGAGCCAGCCTTCGACAACCTGAATCAGGCCCTGACAGTGCTGATATGGAAAATAATGAAGGTGTAAGTGTCAACCAACTGTCAAGTCCCAGCTTGGGCATCCTGCACTGAGCTCTGTGACAAGCTCTCTGCAGTGTGGCTGTTGAGTCGGTGAGAGTTGCAGTCACTGAAAGGCAGATGAATCCCTCAAATCTGTTGAAAAGGTAGATAAAACCTTCAAGTCTGGTTCCTGGCTCCTTTTACCTACTTCAGCTCCGGGCTTTTAACTCAGTGTAACTTGCTTATCTGTGACCATATGGGTCCCAAAGATGAGTCAAACGTTAAACATCTTGTGAAGCTGTTCTATTCCTCAGAAAAGCCACAGCTGTCCACAGAGTGCTTGATCCACCTGCTCTGACTGATATTACTTAACAGGATAGTTTCTTTTGAATGCTTTTGTATTTATCACTCATAATGCACACCATATTACCACTTCCTACCATAAAATTATTAACTTTGCACTCTCAATTTCTGTTGGAAATTTCTCGTTTAGTCTCTTCACCCTTTGGCCAGAACCTTAATTTTATGTCATTAAGACATTATAGTTCAAAATGTTAAAGTATGTCATTAGATAGCACATCAAGATTTATGCCTGATGTTGATGGCTCTGTCAAAATGCTGCTGCTGAATCTTAAAACTAAGATGAATTCAGACTATTCAGATTATTTTTGTCATCACCCTGTATGCCATTATTTTAATAACATACAGGCCTTTAAGTCATTACCATTAGTTCCCATAAATTAAAGAAAACTATGTAATACTGTTTCCTCCTTTTTCAAATGGCATAAATATAATGGGAAGCCTTTTAGAAAAGCTTTTTTCTTCACCAAAACAATTTTTTTAAATTAAAAAAGATACAAGTTGTTGTATAAAATTTGCGTGATTAGAAAACTGCATAAAATAAATAGCCTATAACCTGAAGAAAGTCTACTAAGCCTGAGTTATATTTCTTGGACATGAAACCTGCATAACAGTTTGCTCTCAAACCTACACAAATAAGAAATGAGTAAGCACTATTTTTATCATGTAGTGAAAAAGGAACTGTGAATAATCTTAACAGTCAAATTCCTTACTCATGAGCTTTGATTAACCTATGTAAATATACAGAAGTGTAGCCATCAAAAGCACAGAGCAGGTGGACAATTCAGCATGGTAAATCTGCAGAGCAGTACAGCTTGCCCTTTTTTTCTGACATCTTCTCACCTTTTTGCCATCCTGTTGTGGTTCATATACTTTTAACTGTTACCCTGCCACCAATGCTCAGAAGCACTGTGGTGTTAGGAACTTGCAAAGCCACCGCACTCTCATTGAGTCTGTGGGAGCTCATCTGCAAGGAAGTCTCCAGACAGAACAATGATCTGATTAAGAAAGCAGCTGCCCAGCTGTCTGGTCACTGCCTAATCATTTCTTGTTCTAAAAGGGTTTTCCACATACATGAACACTGTTGTGACTCTGCTACTTAATTTATTGTCTCTTATCCCCGCTGAGCTACCACATAGTGATACCTACATGCATGGGGGCAAAGCCCCAGAAGCAGAGGAAAAGCTGACAGAGCAAGCAGAGGTTTTTCTTGGGTATAGTGTTGGTTTCTCCCCAGGTTTTTTCTGCTGAAAAGCCTGATGGAGCCAGGACTGTCCCATAAGGGGACACCTTGCTTATCACACGCTATGAGATGTCCAGGCCTGTGACCAGAGGATAGGGTTCAAAATAAAACAGGGGAAGTTTAGAATGGATAGAAGGAGGAAGTTCTTTACTGTGAGGGTGGTGAGGCACTGGAATGGGTTGCCCAAAGAAGTGGTGCCCCGTCTCTGGCAGTGTTCAAGGCCAGGCTGGACAGAGCCTTCAGTGACGTGGTTTAATGTGAGGTGTTCCTGCCCGTGGCAGAGGGTTGGAACTAGATAATCTTAAGGTCCTTTCAAACTCAAACCATTCTATGATTCTATGATTCTGTGACACCACCACCAGCAAAAAGAAAGAGTCAATGGGGTCAAGCCCAATGGACAGCCCTGACCATTCAGCCACATTTTTTGCCCTTTGGATGACAGCAGCAGGACAAGGACTCCTCCTTGAGAAAGGGATGCTCCTCATTCATACCTACTAATCTAGACGCAGGAGCCAGCAGAAGCCCAGGGGCAGACCTCATGTAGATGAGGATGGGAAAAGAAGGATGGGGGGCACTGGAGGGTTGTTTAACATTCAGGGCTACTTGTTATGAGGGCTTTGACTTCACATTGTAAGAGTAGCTTGGGAGGCTGAGGGTATTGCTTATAAGGTATTGCTTATATCCTTTGTCTTAACTTCTTGTCTATATGGGAGGCATGCTAGTGGTATTTGCATATTTCTGTATTTTCACATCCTGACCATTTCCAAGAGACACATGGATACTCTGCATATGGGTTAATGCTGATGAGTAGTTCTCCAGCATCTCTTAACCTGAAAGGGGACAAGGGAATGTCATTTATGGGGTGCCAAAGCCCTCATACATGGGGTACAGACAAGAGGTTGCTTGGTGCAAACTTTAGGACAAGTATTCACTCTAATGTTCTACCGGGTTCTTCATTATCATGGTGTAAGTAATCAACACTTGCTCTAACACAGACCACTGCCTCAAACTGGTCGTCTAAGCATGCAGCCAGTGACAGGCAGGATTACAAAACCTGCCTCACAATCCCGTCTATATGAACCCCAAATCTTCCTCCTAAACACTGTTAAATGACTTCTAGCTGCAAAAATAGATGAACTCTACCTACACATCCCAGTGCCTGTTTCAGACTGCAGCCTTTTTGGCAGAAAAAAAAAAGACCTCTCCATGATCTGCAGGAATCATCAGATCCATCATCCTGCTCCATCAGCACAGTGTTGGGAATGGCAAGCTGCAGCTCATCTTGTACAGAGATCAGAGGCCACTGGAGGGAATTAAGTACTTATGCCTTGTTGTCTCAGTAGGATATTTGCTCATTAGGATGCAGGCAGGTTTTGCTGGCATCCAAAAGGCCAGAGGAAGGACTCCAGCAAAGTGTAGACCTGGTGCTCTGCTCACACTGGTATCTGCCATGTCCCCACCATTCGAGGGGGTGCTGATGTCCACTCCTGCTGCTGCTGTGTCTTCCAGGGCAGTGGTGGTGGCAGCAACATGTGCAGGTGGGGAAATGCTGGGGGGGATCGAGAGGGATTTAGGCCTGCCCTGTTGTTGCTTATAAGAAGCTTTTTGTGATGTGAGGGGAAAAGGATGTTCTTTTTAGAAGACAAGCTGCCTTTTTTGATTTTCATTTGAAGGACAGTTTAAAAAGTGGTGAACAATAGGCTTATCTGAAGGGCAAAGTTTTTGCTGAGTTCTAGTTTGCTTTGAAGCTAGTGGTGTGGTACATGTCTGTGTTTAATCCAAGGAAAATGAGCTGCTGAATGACTTTGTCCGACATGCTGAGGACCAAATGTTCTGGCAGGAGCTTGTGCCAGCGACATGAGAGGTGATGAGCCTCCAGAAGCTGCTTTTTGCTTGTAAGATGCCAAAACAGATGAGGTTCTTTGATGCAAGTAGTTGTAGGGCTCATGAGCTCTGTATGGTATAGACAAATCAGACACTGTCCTGATGCCAAAAGCACTTGTGGCACAGCTGTGAATGCCCTTCTGATAAGTATTTTGATTTTCAAATGCAGATTAATGTTATCCTTATAGAAGATGGCCACAGTGACAATCCTTGAAAACTATGCCCTCAGTTTACCTGCACAACAGATGTACACATGCAATTGCAAACAACATGGACTTTCCTTAATCCCCAACATTAGCAGGCTCTAACCAGGTCTGGAATTGTATGTGAAGTTCAGTCTTCAAGTCCACTTATCTTTGGGCTGAGTGGGCTGACTGTCTGCAGTTCAGCAACCTGGAGCTGCTGTGTGGTGGCTTTCGGATACATGGGTTCTCCTGGAGCAGGACTGAGCTATTTTTGTACAAGCCATGCTGCCAAGCAGCTTTTGACTTCCAATCCAGTGGTGAAGGGCTCCTAATATCCTTGCTATTATTAGAGGCAGCCTACAATATTACAAAGGTGGTGGATGAGCTGAATGCAGAATCCTTCACTAGGGGACATTCGGTGAAACTAGCAGGGGATCAATTTGAAACAGATAAAAGAAAGTACTTCTTTAGCAGTCAGTAGTGAGCTTCAGGAACTTGCTGTCACACGGTGCTGTAGAAGCCAACAGTGTCAGCAGGTTCAGAAGGGATTATACACATCCAGGGCCAACAGGCCCATTAAAAAGACAAGGCAGGGACATGCCTTCTGTGGTGTCCATCACATCAGTTACACACCTATGGATGCTGGGGGAGAACAAGAGTAAGGGGCTGCAGAAATCAGCCAGGCTTGCACACACTCACCACACAGCATTTCTCCTCTCACAGCTGCGTGATAAAACTACTGGCCTGAGCAAGTCTCATGTTCTTAATCCAGAAATGTGTTTTATTCCCAACCCACTGCATGAATATTCAGTTACTGCAACATCTGACATTCCCATGAGCTGACTAATGAGCTCAAAGCAGCACAATCAAACAAGAGCTAGTATTCTTCATTCCTGGCTCTGACCTTAGACCAGTGGTGCCTTGCTGCATAGGTGGTCCCATTACACATCTCATTGCCAGTCTTGCAAGTCAATACCTCCTTTACTGTGTACTGTGCTAACACATAGGCCATGTTACAGCCATATCACAGTGAAAAACCCTAAAGGAACCAAATGAACAAATCTCGCATGGGGTACAGAAACAGATGGAGATAGTGAATTTTAAATGCTAATGAAATAATGTACAACTGAGTAACACAAAAACCATCCTATCTACACCTTTAAAAACTAAGTATAAATCATGCATGTCAATTATGGCAATTTCGAGCTCTTATAATTTGGAGGCTGAAAATCCAGACTTCCTCTGCTCCTTTCATTTCTTCTTACCCAGCAACTTATGAAGCAAGCCATCATACCGACTTTTAGGTATAAAATAAAATGAAACCAATAATTGTTTGTAAGCAATTGCCCTCAAGGCCACCCAATAATAGTGTTTCTAAAGCAGTCCTACCTTTGTTTTCCAACTTGAGCTCCTCTGCTAGCAAGCTGTCTTGTCTGTTGCCAAGCACAAATGCCAGAAATGAGAGGATCAGGGCATCCAAGATTCCAATAATTGCCAGGATATATGCCCAGCGGACTGAACAAGCCCCCAGCGTGTACTTGTCTGTCTTTTCACCACACATCCGTTTTACCTCATCTGAATCCCAGCCATCAGGAAAAATCATACAACCCAGGACGAGACAGGCAGCTTGGAGAAAAAAGAAAAGGAGAACAATGGGATAATGAGACCAAACTTCCATTTTGATAAGAACCTACATAGTTATCAATAAAGCAACACACTTTTTCATCCTGAGCTTCAAAGCTAGGTTACTTAAAAACAAGTCACAGATTGATAAGCTATTTTGAGCATTTAATATAAAAAACCCTAAGATACAACATCAAATGTGCTTCAAAAAATAAAGTTACATCCTGAACCATGGACAGTTTTTGTTCCAGAACTATCTCATTTTCCTTGTGATGCTGATTTATTCATTTGTAATACAAAAGGCTCACACCAGAGAAAAGGGAAATATTATTAATAACCTGGATATCCAAAGGAAACACTGGATTACTGTCAAATGGTCAGGCAAGGTAACCAGAGGAAAACTCCTCCATTTCTGGTAATCCAAGTACTTGTAACAAGCATAGGTAATAGCAAAGGGATTTTTTTTTGTCAGTTGGCAGTACCCCTTTAACCGAAAAATGTTTTATGCATAAGGTTTATACTCCTCAAAAATGCAGGCAATGACATCGCTCTGCAAGGAAAAATAAGCTGTCAACATTGCTGTCAACTTCTGATCTGGTTTACCGGAGGAATCACCACATAGCATCTCAAACATGAAAAAACACTACTCCTTTTAACAGCAAGAGAAATAAAAAGTCTCTTCCCGCATGGAAAGCCAGCTGACACCGACCACCAACTGCTGTGGGTAGGGGCAGCCACACTGTGACAGGGACAAAGGGGTAGGTGTTTAAGTGCTCATCCTTCAGCCTGTGTGACTGCTTTGAGCCTTGGTTCCCAGGGAAACTGCCCTGCTGTGGGATAGCAGGTACTGCCACAACCCAGTGTGGCTCTTGTGGAGCAGGCAAAACAGCGTGACAAATCTGTATGTGCTCCATCTCCTGGAGTCACCCGAGTCACCGGAGTCAATGGTGCCCACTGGATAGCAGTTGATGCGATGTCCCCTACCTAGATGGTGCCAGGGTGAGGGCTGGGCCCAGCCACCCACACCTTGGGTGGGACATGTGTGCTCCTGGGCAAGAGACCTCAAGGTTGCAACCACTGCCTCATCATCTTATGAGACCAAGGCCATAGCCTTGGTCTGGCATATGACCTGTAGTTCAGACACGTCCTGGGATCACTGATGAGCAGCCTCCTTGGAGGTTGTTTGTCCCTTTTCCTACTGGAGTGTATGTGTTGTGGTGGAGGGTAGCACGACAGGAATGCTGCACCAGGATATGATGTGTCCTGAGGTGATGACACGTCATTATGAAGGCACACACAAAAAGGCAAACCCATACACTAAATCTTCAATAACATGGTCCCTCCCTATAGAGTCACTGAGAAAATCCATGGGCTGAGAAGACGTGCCCATATACCAGCCTCATAGGGCTGGACCAAATGTATGTCTGCATCAGACCTGGCTTCTCACTGACTGCAGGAACTGTCACTGGGCAGAGCTGAATGCATGACTTGTATGCTGCCAGATCATTCTGGACAATGCCTTTCCCTGAGAAACCCCATGCAGGTGGACCTTCTTGCGAGTGGGGTGAGGGACCTCATGGTCTCCAGAGGTCCTGTCCAATCTGAACTAATCTTTGGCAGGAAAGCATGTTGGTAACAAGGGACAGAGCAGTTGGGTACTCATGGCACATTTCCTACCAGAGCAGTGGGAATAGCACATAGATATGACTGCAGCCCTTGGTCATACTGATGGATTTTTTGGCTTCACTGAAGCAAACAACATGAGTGTAGTACTAGCCAGGGCAATGGCACAGGGACATCTTCAGCAGGGAACGATAGGATATAAAAAGTAAAATCAGTTTTTATTTCATTTAGGTGAACCAGAAAATCCACATGCTTTGAGCAATTGTCTGTACTGCCTTTCCTAACTTGGATCAGTCTTAATATAGTATTGGTGCACTGTGTTCTAAATTGCAGGTAAATCTGCTAATTTAAAGTGTATATTCTGTGGCTTTCATCCTTTCAAACAGTTTTTGAGCCAAACCTCTGTTTGGAAACCACAGTTTATATACCAAGCAGTTTGTGCAACCAACAGCTGCCACCACTGTGGAAAATGCAGTAAGTTCTTGTCTTTTCTGGACAAGCATAAGCACTGTCATTTTTATACACCTCTAAACCCCGGAAAATAAAAACACACCTGCATTGAATGAATATAATGAAATACTGAGAGAGATGTGAAAACAGAGCTCAGGAATGGCTGTTTGCTTTTGACAGCTACACAATTGCTGTTAACAAAGCCTTGAAAGCATGTCTGCAGAAAGCATTTGAGGTACAATAAAAGCTGCACCTAAGGCATTTGACAAATTCTTCCTCAGCAGTTGATTTGTGTGAAAATATAACAGCTTATAATACTTTCAAGGACAATTAGGCTTAGAAACAAGGACAATTAGATAAGGACTGATTTACTCAGAACATGCAGGTAGGACATATCGTAAGTTGCCTATTGCCTGCCTTAACTTACACAATTTCATAAGGTCTTCCAAAGATCTTAGAGACAAAGTGTACAATAATTTACTATAATTGAGCTGAAATAGTCTTCCAGAAAGATTATTTCTCACAGACAACACATAAGCATTGCCTTCACACTTCTGCTAATTGTGCAAGAACAATTAGCAAATACTGACATATCCATGTTTTTTTATTGCATATCACATCATACATATGTTCTTAGTATTTCCTAAAAATAATTTAACTTTGTTCTTTTCCACCTAGGTAATTAAAAATATGGGCCCTTATCTCAGGAACTCAGTGCACAGCTTCCCAGCTGTGTTTCTCAAATTTCCAATTAACTCATCTTTCCTGAATTCTATTCCTGCATGTTTTGATATACTTGCTTAACTTTCTGGAGTAATTCTGTTGGTTGAAGCTGGACTTCTCCTGGTAATGAGATGCACAGGTAAATGGTGGCTGGACTATATCCCTTTGCATAACGTTTAGGTGCTTTCTACTGGATGACTACTTGATCAACAGATGCAGGAATCATACTTTACCTGTAGAGGTTAACACAAATAAGACTAGCCAACCTTGGGTTTTCACTTGCTGAGCAAATTATTTCACACTGAATGCCTTTAAGAATACAGACTTGCTCAACAATATGAAACAGGTAATGATTCATTTATCAGCTACAAGACTGAAAAGAAGGGTAGAAAATCCACCTACAGATCTACTTTGTATTGCTAGAAATTTTTGCATTTTAATTCTTCTAAAGAGGATTAGAAGATTTTTCTCCACAAGGAAATTACTTTCAGCTTTATACAAATTTGAAAAATGGAAACCATTTTGTGCAATTTCAGTGAAACTCCTAAGAGTTATAACACAGGCATGGGTCCCACATCCTTGTCTAAACTTCCACTGTCTCTAATGTGACTGAAATGGAAATATAACAAAGGTTACTACTGTTTTACTATTATCCAGTTCCAATAAATTCCGAAACTTTTGCATTTGGAAAGATGCCTATTGAATGAAAAGAATTAAATCATCAGTTCCTACAGACATTTTAGTTAAAATAAGGATAAAGTTAAATCTATACTGGTTGAAGACAGTCTTCTGTGTGTGAGCTGAATACATCAGATTAGCATCATCTTTCTGAGCCTGCAGACAGCCCAGTCTAAGACCCCTGTAGCTAATCAAGACCTTTTATGAGAAGCAGCAGGGGGAAATTGATAGAAGACTGATTAGTGTCACTGACACCATTCTCTATTTGCCTCTATTTGGGTAACCATAAAACTTACAAGAATCATATCCACATTGTTTTCCCTTTGGTTGCTTGAGAAAGCTTCTAGCAGGAATAGCGCCTTTGTAGTGGTGGCCAAGTAATGACTGGCTTCCTCCAGTCCTTCCTTTTCTTCTATGATAGGGTGGCCTGCTTAATAGATGAAGGAAAGGCTGTGGATATTGTCTACCTAGTCTTTAGCAAAGCCTCTGGCACGGTTTCCCATAGCATTCTCCTGGAGAAACTGGCTGCTCATGTCTTGGATTGGTGTACTTTTTGCTGAGTAAAAGCTGTCTAGATGGCCAAGCCCACAGAATGGTGGTGAGTGGAGTTAAACCCAGCTGGTGGTTGGTCACAAGTGGTGTTCCCCAGGGCTCAGTACTGGGGCCAGTTCTGTTCAGTATCTTTATCAATGATCTGGACAAGGGAACTGAGTGCACCCTCATTAAGTTTGCAGATGACACCAAGTGTTGATCTACTTGAGGGTAGGAAGGCTCTGCAGAGGTATCTGGACAGGCTGGCTCACTTGGCCAAAGCCAACTGTATGAGATTCAACATGACAAAGTGCCAGGTCCTGTACTTGGGTCACAACAACCTCTTTCAGTGCTACAGGCTTGCGGAACTGTGCCTGGAAAGCTGTTTGGTGGAAAAGGACCTGGGAGTGTTGATTGATGGCTGCTGAACATGAGCCAGCTTGTGCCCAGGCAGCCAAGAAGTCCAAGAACATCCTGGCTGTATCAGAAATAGCGTAGTCAGCAAAGCCAGGGAAGTGATTGTTCCCCTGTACTCAGCACTGGTGAGGCCACATCTTGAATACTGTGTTTAGTTCTGGGCCGCTCATTACAGCAGAGATGTTGAGGTTCTGGAGTCCAGAGAAGGGCAACAAAGCTGGTGAAGGGTCTAGAGAACAAGTCTTATGACAGAACTGCATTTTCTAGCCTAGAGAAAAGGAGGTTCATGGGAACCTCTCTACAACTTAACGCTCTCTGAAACTACCTGACGGGAGGTTGTAGTGAGGGAAGGGTTGATCTCCTATGTAACAAGGGATAGGATGGGAGGAAATGGTTTCAAGTTGTGCCAGGGGAGGTTTAGATTGGATATTAGGAAAATTTCTTCATCAAAAATGTTGTCAAGCACTGGCACAAGCTGCCCAGGGAGGTGGTTGAGTCACCACCCCTGGAGGCATTTAAAAGATGTGTAGATGTGGCACTCAAGGACATGGTTTAATGGTGGTCTTGGCAGTTCTGGGCTAATGGTGGGACTCAGTAGTCTTAAAGGTCTTTTCTATCCTAAATGATTTCGTGCTGTTACAAGACATGGACTAACAAATTGTTTCTCCTACATAATGTAGTCTGGTGAAGCTTTTCAAGCTTTTAAAAAATAATTAATACATAGTACTTAAACATGCCTGATATACATTTACTTCTCAAAACCTTTTTTCTCATGTAAACAGTTAACAGGAACTGTCACATGGTTTTTCTTTAGGGCTCTGAGTGACAAGACAAATTATTCATGCTAAGAGAGGGAGTCCAGGATTTTATTTACTGGGATGAAAGGATGCAGATATGAGACTTTCACAGATTGGAAACAGACACTGAATTGTTGCTGGCACAGACAGACCTGTGACTCTGACCAAGATAATATTATCACAGCTCGTGCTTGGTGGATGAGCTCAAATGGCAATTAGTATGCAAGTAGTTCATGATCCTATGGTTGTGCCAAATATGGTGACAGATTAAGGATGTATCATTGCATGGAATGAGGTTCTATTTATAAAAAGGGTGACTGTTATACAGGAAACCAGCACTGAGAAATTCCCACTGGCAAGACTTCCCTCTCATCTTCATACTTTTCCTGACAATATTAGAGTATGGCAGTGGCAAGTTTCCTGATAGTCAAAAAAAATGGAATGGGAATTACACTGATCAGCTATTTTCTTTCCATACCCACACATGCAAGAGTCTCCAAGCCTCCATGGTTCCAAAACCTGAGAGGTTCTTTGTTTTTCGCTTTTTTTTTGTCAATGGTATTTACAAAACCAGTGATGCATTAAACTCCAACAAAAGGAAAGGAGTTTTTTTGCCAGCTGTGTTGGTGTAGTGAACTTCTAGGCAAAGTGAAATGAAAGCTGAGGGCTCTGGCAAGGGACATTCACTAGGACTATGGTCTTTCAGGAGCTTGCACCTGGGAAAGAAAGAAAGGATGAGGGAAGGTGGCTGAAGACACATGGTCACATACAGTCCTGAGGGAACAGAGAGGTTGCATGTGTTGATGTAGCTGAGATTGATTTGAGTGATATGAACTGTATTAATGAGCAGGATAAAAATTCTCTATGTTTACATTTATTTTCTTGTTTAAGACAAATGTGCAATTTTGAAGCAAATGCCCTGATTCTCTTCATTTACTGAATGCATTCACTGAAACAGTTCTGGTGCAGGTAAAACAGATTATTTTTGGAGGAGCATAGGTGCTCCTTTTCAAAAGTTCTTCAATGCTGGATAGGGGCTGTTAAATTCTGACTCAGTGTGTGGGCTTCATTAACACAAAGCCTGTGCCTAGGAGAAGGTTCTTGAACCATGCAGAGCTTCATTAACACCTGAAATAGTTCTTGTGCAATACAGAGAGGAAAATGTCATACAAGACTTATTTGCTACGTTGTTTGAAGACTGCCAGATCCAGTCTTCAGCTTTGGAGAGGTTCTTCAGAGAGGTGCTAACTGGCTCCCCAAGGAGATGACACAGCCTGTTAATTTGCACTGAAAGTTCCTCTGGCAGCAGGATATCCTGGTGGTGCTCATACAGGGTTGATAACCACATGATTGCTGTTGGGTATGAGATAGCCAGTGAGAAAAATGGCATGAAATTCAAGATTCAAGAGCAGCGTTCTTCGAGAGCTGGAGTGATAAAAGCATTATTTGGACGCCTGTGCCCTGGGCTCCCGTGTGGGACAAGGGAGGTGCCCTGTAGAATTATGCAAGGATGCTGATGTGCCACTTTAAATTAAGTGACGTGGACAAAAAGAGACCTTCCTAGAGAGGTCCAAAGATGCTCCCCCCCACCAAGTGAAGATGCAAATGTCTGTGGGCTCACCTTGCTTTAGAAAGTTCAAACAACATGTATAACGCCCCTCTACTCTGTCCTTTTGAGACCTCACTTGCAGTATTGTGTGCAGTTCTGGTGTCCTCAACATAAAAAGGACATGGAACTGTTGGAACAAGTCCAGAGAAGGCCACGAGGATGATCAGGGGACTGGAAGAGAGGCTGAGAAAGTTGGGGCTATTCAGCCTGGAGAAGAGAAGGCTGTGTGGAGACCTCATAGCAGCCTTCCAGTATCTGAAGGGGGCCTACAGGGATGCTGGGGAGGGATTCTTCATTAGGGACTGCAGTGGTAGGACAAGAGGTAATGGGTTAAAACTTAAACAGGAGAAGTTTAGATTGGATGTAAGGAGGAAGTTCTTTACTGTGAGGGTGGTGAGGCACTGGAATGGGTTGGCCAGGGAAGCTGTGAGTGCTCCATCCCTGGCGGTGTTCAAGGCCAGGTTGAACAGAGCCTTGGGTGATATGGTTTAGTGTGAGGTGTCCCTGCCCATGGAATGGGGGCTGGAAATTGACGATCTTAAGGTCCTTTCCAACCTTAACTATTCTATGATTCTATAATGGAGGCATTTGGTCCAGGAAACAAGACTGGTTCTTATTTGAAGTAAAGCCCTAAAGCCCCACGTAATGAGGGTGTGAGAGGTGACACATCAGCAGTAACTGCTTTAATCTACTTATTCTTTTATTTTGTATTGTCTTACTTGGTAATGTAGACAACCCTGAACCTTTCTAAAGGATTAAGAACATTTATAGACAATGCTAAGGGGGAAAATATGGAGAAGAACCTCCCTCTGCATTCCTATGATAATATAAAAGACTTGACACAATTACAGCCACTTGACTTATTAGGGCACTGACTTTCTGATGCCAAATCTGATAAGGAGATATATATATATATATCAATAGATAAGTGTATTCCCCATGCTGATTTTAAGAAAAAGGAAAAAGAAGACTAAATATTTAGTGACTGGACAGCAAAGAGAAAGAAAATGTTATTGTGAAAAGTGGTAGTGAGGTAGATGCTATAGTCAGAGAGAGAAGACTCATCATACCCTGGCTGAGTTGTGAAGCTGTTTAACAGAAATATGGTTGATCAGCAGCCATTCCCAAAGATAAGCATGAAGAGCATTTGTTCAGAAAGATGGCAGCAACTGTGAAAGTGAAGTAATATTCCATGTGAGGAATGTGTTAAGGTATAAATACATAGAACAAAATAGCAAAGATAGAGAGTGCAATCTACTTTAGTTAAGATCATTTGGGGGAAGAGCTGTAAGAAAAATTTTACTGCCCTAAGGGGGCCTGTTTAGGACCTGAAGGGTCGGGTTCATGTATAGATGGAGATTTCTTGAACATGATAGAGACAGAAATTCTGTGAGGGGTTTTACCATCATGGGAGCATTTAACTTCCAAGTTTCGACCAGCACTCATGATAATTAAACTTTGAGATTAGTGCAGTTCTATGAACAATTTAGTTAGTACGACAACTATATTAGCTTGAGCATAAAGACAATGTAAGAGTATTATAGATTTTTATCAGTGTGTGGCAGGTGACTCACTAGGTGCATCCTAATGATTTCTCAGCTTCTCATGTTCCAACCATGGCTATACGTAATATATGTAGCCATTATATATATACCCACATAATTATAGTGCCTTGTCCAGAAAAAGCATGGAAAATAGGGATTATTAATGGACACAGCAGGCCTAATCACCATGTGGGCAACAAAAGCCCTAGAAATGTCATGACAACGAATTGCTAACAGCTATAGAGATGTAGATGACTAACCAATGAAAAATGGGTAAACTGAAATTATATACGACAAGAGATAAAAATACTTCCTTACAATAAAGCAGGTATGGGAGGTCACAGAGCTAGAAGCCCACAGGAAGGTATGTGTCAAGTTACATCTACACTGTGTGACCTCCTGTGGTGTCCACTGGCCCTGAGATCTAACAACTTTTTCTTCTGATCTTTCTGTTTAAAGTGTCTAAAATAACATGAAAACTATATCACAGCCCACCAGAGTTTGTCTAGCATGTCTTTGTATCACAAAACGTGAGTTATGAGCACTGGGTGTCAGCTGAAGGTTCATACCCAGAGATCATAGGAACGACAAAGGATAGGAATGCTTGCAAATGCATGTGCTCAGAGGGTCACAATGTGAGAGGCAACTGTAATGAAGCCAGGTTGTCTGACAATGTAGGGATATCCAAAAGCTACTTTTCTTATATGCTAGAGTCTCCTGAAAAAGAACTGTATAAGTAATGAAGGAACTACTTGTTTATATTGCATCTTTGCTGTTTGTCAGTTCCCAGCTGTCTAATGCAATTTTGGCTCAGCTTTACTTGTTAACAAAACTTACTATTGAAAGTGTTTATTTTGAAGGCTGTCACAGAGGCCTTACAGCTTTCTAATTAAATGTTAAATTCTCTTCGTAGAACCTGATCTTTAGCCAAACCATATCAAACAGTAGCATGCTGAAATGTACTAGATTTAATCAATGGATAAACTCAATATAAATACAGTGTAGGCTACAGAAAACAGACTGCGGAAGAGGTGTGATTATGAATGGCATAGGCTAGACATCAATTGAGTTTTATACAGCTGACATTTCATCACAAGTTACTGATCCAAGTAGCAAGGCTATTTTAAACATGGTTTTGGAAAGAGGAGGAAGAGCTGAAAATAACCTTACCTTCAGTAACCATGAGTCAATTCAATTTAAATAAAATGAATACGTGAATAAAAATGATCCCAAAACTGGGTTTAAAAATGCATCTTTCAGAGGGTTAAACTTTGATAAGTAAAGAAACCTAAATTCAGTTCAGACACCAAACAAGTTATCTGGACTGAAGTGGTTCATACTTAATTGTGGAGAATGCCTTGAATTTCTTTCAGACAAAGGTGTGAGTTTGCTGAAGTTTCTTGACAAGATGAATAAAGTTCCTGGGTACTTCCAGCTCTGTCTGAAAGAGCAGCAAACACATCTTCCTTCCACCGTTGTTACCTATCCTCCAAAAAAGCCTTGGAGAAAGGAATGAAGGTGTTAGCAAAGACCTTAAAAATTATAAGAAAAGGGACTTGTTAGCAAAGAAAGACACATTTTGGAGGTTATATAATGCAGGTCTAGAAGACAGTTTGCCAAAAGTTAAGCTGTGATAAATCTTTCAAGACAAATCGAAACAAAAAGTCAAATAATCCTCAGTTAGGTTAATAAAGTAAGAAGAAGAAAAGCAGATATGGAGTGAGTCTGGAGCTAAGACCTAATTCTTTACCTCATTTTTCTGTGAGGAGGATAATAGAGAACAGGAGGACAATGCCCTGGCAGCTGGGAATGAGCATTGAGAAATGGGAACTTGTGCCTCCAAGCCCATAGCAAACCTAAAATGGTCATGATATGCTCAAGCTGGAGGAAAACAACTGAAACAACTAACCCATTGAACTGCAAAGCTAGTAGGAAGGTTTTAAAAACAGATTTATTGCGAATATGGTGATTTATGGTGAACATCATAGATACTACCTAATATTTAGGAAAAAAAAACCAACCAAAATTGAGAATTGAAAAGTAATTGGAGCAAACACTCACTCATCAGTTTAACTCCAGTTCTTCTGAATTACTGAAGGAAAGAAATACAAAGTGGGATGATGTTAACATGGTTCTGATAGTTGGGAAGCTGTAAATTTGTAAAAGGAAGCTAAGTAACAAATTTTTTTCAGAAAGCATTTGATAGTGTATCATACAAAAGCATTTATTAACCTGGAGAATACAGAGATTAGCATGAACATTTAAGATCCTTATGGCGCTTGCTCATGGGAAGTTACATTTTTTCTGGAAGGGAAAGTCTTGAGCTGTTGTGAGGATACATTGGGCACTCAAGGATCAGCCTGGGTGTCAATCATTTAGTGTTTTCATAAGAAGCTCTGACATGAGTAGAGGTTTGGTAGTAAAATCCACAGATGGGAGGGCAGTATCAATGCAGAAGACTATTGGGACAAATAGTAAAGAAGAGAACACAAATGAATATGTTGAGCAGCCCTTGGAGGACCATGAAACACCAATAAGATACCCCCATGAAAAAGGTAAACATGAGCATTGGCAGTACCAGGGAAAGTTTTCTCAGCATAATATATGCACTAGAGCCATCCTCTGCTGGTGTTTTCTCATCTTTAGAAGAGTGATATTTGGAACAACCAGTTAATCAGGTTAAGATCATTTCAAAATGTAATACAGAACTTTAGGAAAGTTATTACATGATGATGTTAATGTCTATGATAAGGGGACTAGATCTGATGATTTAGTAGGTCTTTTCCAGTTCCGTGTTCTTAGGAGGAGGCTGAAAGATAGACATATTTGAGATTAATAAAGAAGGATATCTAAGGAAAGCAACAGCCAAAGAATTAGGAACTGGATGAAACTACAGAAGGCTAAGATCAAAATAGTGTTGTCTATACCACACCAAGAAGAAAATCTATGAGATTAAATAGGGTAAAAGTCAAGGAAGAGCCTCACTATTGGCTCTCTAGCTGTGGTCTTTGCAGAAATTTGCCTTTTCCTTATTCTATTAAATGTTTGAAAATGTGATGGCAAAGAAAAAGGGGAGGCATAAAGTGATTTTCTTTTTTTGCCAGTCCTCATCCAAGCTGTCCTGATTTCCCTGCCAAACATCAAGCAACTGTAACAGCCTGGTTTTTACTGGGAAAGTGCATGCCTCCAGCTTATTTCTGAAGCTATTGCAATTTCAAGCAAATCTAAATGTGATGGTGAGTGGGGAAGTCTGGGAGTGCAACAGCCATGACTTTCAGGCTCAACTTGGCAAGGTTTTGCAGCTTCTGAAGTGGAAGCAAGATGCCGAAGCAAAAGATATTCATACAAAAAGGGAATTTCTACAACTAAGTCTGTAGCAGAGTGCACAATAAATACAACTGTTTCAGTCTTCTGCTCCTAAAACCTGTCAATGTTGCAGCCAGTAAGTACTCATTTGAAAAAAAGGAAGTGAAATCCTATAAAAAAATATATAGTGATGCCTAGAAAACACATCTGCATATCTGATGGTGTTGGTGCACTGAAGATTTTTACGACTACTCTGTAAAACACGAGAGAATGGATCCCAGAGAGGGTAAGAGCTATTAACTGGAAAGGCAGTCTTGGCACTTGAACAAACAGATATAAACCATCCAGGAATATACGTAAGCTGTAAAGTAGAAGGCAGTTTTGAATTGCTGGGAGACAGGTGCTGGCACAAACTCAGTAGCTGTAGCCAGGCCAAAAAGTTTTAAGTTGATGCTGTTAAATAGTTATTAAAGAGGAGTTTGATCAGTGTATTAAAAATTATTAGAATGCATTTCTCTGTGAGGCTAAATTCAGCTACTTTGGGCCTTTAAGATGACTGCAAGAACTTAAAGCTCTTACAATGTGTATCTTCAGACATCCAAACCCCAGAACCATCATTTTTGACAGCATGTGAGCTTTGCCATAGCTGCAGACCTGGACACAAGGATAATGCAAACAGCACCCATTTAGGCCTTCGGCAGGAGCAGCACTGAAGGCAAACTCGAGGCTTGAGCATCATGGCCATTTTGCCAAAAAGCTTCAGGTTTATTTTCCTTTGATCATAAATTTAGCAAATCTCTACCTGGATAGACCCTGCCTTGTACTGTAATCAGTAAAGCCTCTTGCTGACTGCTTCATCCTATGGTTGCACATCTGTGAAACCAGATCAGCTTACACTGCACAACCATTGAGTTCACTACCAGCCAGGCTTCCCTACCCTCTTATTGAATTCTACTCACACTACTACAGCCATCAACTGCAGGGCTTTGTCTGCATGTCACCTGACACATGCCATGGGGCACACTGAGCAACACACAGCAACAGCATATTGGTAATGCAGCCTCCCCCGACTATTGCTTTAGAGCAATATCTGGTATGACATCCTGATTGTGTTCAGAGTTTCGTTTACATGACCATTTAAGGGTATTTGTCAGTCATGATTGGAAATCATTGGAAAATGGGGTAAGTCACCCATCCAGCACATGAAATAACATGGGTCAGTGGCCAATAACCAAGTGAGTGATTTCAAAACAGCCCCTAAGAATTCAACTGATTGTTACCTGACCTCCGCTTCACTGTCTCTCACTCCATGAAAGGAACAGACACAACAAAAACACTTTCAAGAGGAAATTAAATAAAAGGAGAGGGCAGTGGGGGAAGTTCTCTTAAATGTGCTGAGCTTCCCCTGCATCCCTGTGCCCTGCCCGCACTGCTGGTGCAGAATGCTGACTCAGCACACTAGAGCAGTGAAAACCTGCAGTACAAGCAGCTGCCTGACAGATGCTTGCTCCTGCTCTTGGTCACTGGCCAGCTGGAGAAACCTCTCCTACAGAAGCTGATGGAGAGATACAAGAAGTTGCTTGGCAGTGGATAAGAAAGCCACTGGTGAGATTTCTCTGCTGAAAGCTGAGATTCAGGTTCATGGCCACTGCTTTGTTCTCTGCCAAAGCACAGCTATAATTCTCAGGATATAATGTATCATGATAAGGAAATGTAGTTTAATGCTGAAATGAGAAGTGGCTTAAGATCTTAAGATACAGTTTATAGGCATTCAAGCCCCTGTTTGTGGGCATCACAGTCACATTCCCTTCGCCCTTGTTTAGAGCTTTGTATTCCCCATGTATTTGCTGGAGAAATCAAAGTTTCAGAGGAAGTGACTGAAGCCAAGTGGGAAGATGATGTGATGGACAAGGAAACATTCTGTTATGAGTAAGGAAAAAAGAAGCAATTGAGTGCATTGTGGGAGAAAGGGAAAGGCTCTTATCCCTCTTTTGCAAAGCATTAATGTTTTGCTTGACATTACCTGCAGTTGACTAAATCCCATGCTTTCCTTGACAAGTGGGAGCAATACTCACCCTTTCTGTTCAGGATCCATGCCTGGGGATCTCTCAATGTACTCTGCCAGGGAATTCCAGCTAGCTCTGTATGGGAAGATCCATCTCCAGACTATTTTCATTCTTTTTAAAACCAGAAACCTTCCCAAAGCCAGCCTGCACCCTGCTCCCCACCTCCTCTGAATGAGGGGATCCAGACTATTTGTGGGGTAGGAAAAAAGTGAGACAGGCTTGGAAGCACCTTTATGCTGCAGGCAAGCAGAAGTGGGTAATGCAAGGCTAAAGGCTTGCAGAGGGAGGGGCCTCAATATGTGGAGGAGACAGGAAGCAGGGAAGCAGCAATATGGGAGAGTTTCCTTTGGAAAGTGAGAGGTGGAAGCAGGAGGAGGGAGCATTGTTGTTGAGCTGGAAATGTTAAGGTTCAGCTAAAGACATTACAATAACACAAATCTGATTTCCAAAGCAGTGCTGGCCAATATTGCAAATGGACTGGCACAGAGGCAAGACAAGTTCTGAGCAGGTGATAAAGGCATAGACTTTTGTATAGTGCCTTTCAATGCCCCTGAGGCATGCACATACGTCTTTATGCCTGCACAGCTTGTCATGTGCTATTCTTCACTCATCTCTGCTATAGCTCTTCCTGATTCCCTAACAGCCTTGCTCAGAAGAAAAGAGAAATGGACAATAGGCCCCGAGACCTCTCAGCTGCATTGCTTCTTCATTAAAGTTGACATTTGGCAGTGAGACTTTACTGCCTTTCAGGAGCTGATGTCTCATTGAAGCTAACAGCAGCAGAGGTATCAGGGCAGCCATGTCTCTCTACTGAGCATCCAAGCTTTGGATGGTGGGAGGGAGCCCTGGGAAATGAGACCAGTAACACAGGTGATGTTTTTCTCTTTTTGCCTTTTTTTTGTTAAAGGGAAGACTACTCTTTTAGTTAGAGCCAAACCTATGATGTTGTTGAGCCTCCTGAACTCATTGCTTTTGCTGAGCCAGAGTTGAGAAAATTTAAAATCTTTAAAAAAATGTGAAAGAAATATGCATTCATTTTGTGAACATTTTATTATAATAGATCTATATTGGCAAGCACATCCCATTTTTCCATTTGCTATCAAGTCTGTCTGACCAATAATGTGTCCTATTTTGTTCAGTATAGCTGCAACATTCCCTGTTTTGGTACTTTGGTAATCCTGATTCTCCCACCCATACCTAACTAGAAAGGTTAATTTCTTTTCCCTTCTGCAGAAGTACATTTCTCTGCTTTTTCTTAGTCTTGCTGGTTAACCTCAAGATTTGCACTATACAGCAAACTTTGCCAGTATAGTTATCAGCAAATCCTTGTGTGCATGCACATGCAATTTCAAGTCCCATCTAGGTTTATGATGTCAAGTTGCAATATGTTTTTGAACATTTTTTTCAGTCCAGTATGTGTACTGTTCCAGTGCTGCAATGCCTCTGGGGTAAAGTAATCCTTAGTACTTCCAACACAGCAAACAACCACTCTGGTGCTGATTTTCAGCACTTATGCCCAGAAGTAAGAGAAAGTAGGTCTCACTCCATTTAAAATTTCTGGTATATGCCTATTAATATAACACTGCTGGTGATTTTTGCCTTAGAAATTAAGATGTCTGTTCAGACACTGAAAGGACTGGAATGATGCAAGGCAAGGCTGCAATGCAAAACAAAAGGAAAATCTGACAGTCCCACTGTCATGGTTTGAGCATGTTTTGAGGGTGTTTTTGTTCAAGGTTTTTTCCAGCCAGGGAGAGTCTGGGAGGAAGGAGAGACAGGGCACCTGACCCAGGCTAGCCAATGAGGTATTCCATACCATAGCACGTGATGCCCAGGATGCATACTGGGAAAGAGAAGGCTGGAGGGGTAGAGCTCTGGAGGAAAATGGAGGAGGGAGCACATGGTGCTCGGCCAGGCAGGGTGGAGTGAGTTATGGGTCGGTGGCTGGTGGGGTGTTGTATTCTTTTCACTTGCTGTTTGCTGTATCATTATTATTTGTAGTAGTAAATGGCAGTAGGGGTTTTGTGTTATGCCTTAGCTATTAAACCGTTCTTATCTCAATCCGTGGGGGCTACATTCTTTGGATTCTCCTTCCTAACTCTCAGGGAGTTGGGGGACTTGGTTTAAACTACGACACCCACATAAAACAATGAGGCATGTGCTGCCAGTAAAGCTGTGTACCTGCAGAGCTGGGTATGAAGCCTGAGGGCTTGCTATACGACCTCTGAAACCCCAGAAGTGCCTGCTGCCCACCAGCTTATTAGGAAGGGTGAAACAGGAGATGCGGCATTTCCAAAGGGAATAAGAGCACACTAGCCCTAAACAGATCCAGAAATGGAGCCAAAGGAAAGAGCAGTTTAACTAGAATTGCAATAACTGTGTCTTCTTTCAAAAATGTTCACAGGCCCTGGATCCAAAGCTCATTTCTACTACTCTATAAATAAATAATAGCTGAAATCATGTATAATGGAATTGTTTTCTGAAGCAATCAGTTTAGTTTATCTCTTTTGGTGGGCACCAGCAAAAAGAGAATAAATTCCATGAGCAACTCAAAATGTTCCTGAATGCATCAGGCAGCAAGTATTACTACCACTACACTGCAATCAGTTGAAATATATTTCAAGAGGTATTTGAAAGTTTGAATAAATGTACAGAAATATAATGTCTGCCTTCTGAACAATCCAGTATCTTGTCATTGATTTTTATAAATAAATGCCTAGAGGAAACATAAACTTCAAGACCTCAGCCCAACAGAATCACCACTGGTTATAGTAAGTCAGCAGTCTTTAATGCATTATTCCTACCTCTTTTACCAGTGACACCTGTGACTTAATTTCTCAGTCTCACAGGACTATTTGCATTGGAAAGTGGTACTACAAAGTGAAGGGGCTGAGAGCTTCTGACCTATTGCAAACAAGTGTATTGAAAGTAAATCCAATTTATTTCAGAGTTCATGACAGTTTCTTTGGAAAACTGTAGTTTGGGGAGGCACCTTCTTCAATCTGCTGACAAACACCCTAACTATGATGAAGAAGACACGGGAATATAGGAAACAGGTTCTGTAATTCTCTCCACATGTCCAGGTTCAGACTCTGAAGGAAAGGAGAGGTTGGAGTGCTTGGGCCAGGGGAAACACAGGGACTCCTTGAAAGGAAAGTGCTTCAAAATGCTATGCAACTCCTGAGATACCAAAACCAGAAACTGTAAAATCAAACTTCCTTGAAACCTGTACAGTAGCAGTTGTTCTGCATGGACTCTGTCTATTTTGGATTGAAGACAAAATACCATGTCACAATTTGCTTATCATTAAGCCCAAGAGAAAATAACGGTTGCAGAGACAACCTGTAATTCATGCAGGAATAGCAGCCAACACTTAGCACTTCTAATTTTGCATGGTTTAAAATATTGCATAATGTTTGTACTTGAAAGTTGGCCTTTGACATCTCAAGGTCTCTGAATAAGTCCTTCAGGTTTCTACAAATGTGACAACAATTCATTTACAATACCCAGATAAGTATGGTTTATTCAGGAATAGCATAAATTGAAGTGTTTGGAGAGGGCTACTGGTGAGGCACTCAGTTGCTCAGCACTTCAGCTACCTTGCTGTTGAGTCCCTCAAAATCAGACAGTCCTTCCTCTTAGACTTTCTACCATGACAAAAATGTTTCCCATCTCGGTTCATGAGTACAACATAAAGGTACATGGTACAGTCTTAGTGGCACAAATATGTATTCACAGCTATTGAAACATGACCAGCTTGATACGTTTTCAGCCTAATGAGAACCACATTTAGCATTCAACCATGCAACTGCTCCAACAACAGTGAACTTCATTCTTAGCCAAGCGTGAAAGGCAGGCTGAGCCACAGATGCAAAGAGCATCTTGGGCTCCTTGGAGCACAACTGGTGCTGCTGCTCCCCGCTCTGACCATGCTGCTCTGAAGGAACGTTCTTATTTGCAATGCTGCCTTTTTAAAAATTAACCTCTCCATATCACTCTGTGTTTGTACCTATGTAACCTCCATAGTGGTTCATCCATGGTGGTTCACCCATGGTGGTTCACCCACAGTGGTTCACCCACTGACATGAGAGTTTCCTTTTGACACGTCCCAGTTTGAATGATAACTGATGACATACAACAGTCCTAGAAATCTACTGCATCAAGTTATTTGACCCTGTGCAGCTTTGCAGCAGTCCAAGACCAGAGAAATGGACATCTAATAGTGCCAGCTGAAAGTAACCTCAGCTGTTGGCATACTCATTAGAGCTACCTCACTGACCAGAGAAGATAGACTGACCTTGCCCAGTGATTAAACTGGACAACAACAACAAAGTATTTTATTTTGGGTTCATTGCTAGGATTATTTTTGGTTAGCAAGAAAGTGCTATGTTATTTAGTACTAATAGTGCAACCATGGGAACAGGATAATAAAGTGCTAATATAAATTTAGTGGAAGTAATATGTGTATCCAAGAATTATGTTGTCATGTGCTAACTTATGTACTCCTGAAAATGGATACATGAGTTAGTTAAAAGCCACAATTAAGAACTGTTTTCTTGGAGCTTTCCCTTGTATGATGCTGGGACTCCTGAGGTGTCCCAGTACCAGCCTGGCTATGATAAGCAAGGCAAACAGTTATCCTTATTTTACCAGTAATAATAATAATAATAAATTAGTCTTTTTCTCATAAACAAACCATTATTTCTGTAATAATATCCTTATGGCCGCTCAGAAATAAACCTAAAATGTAATCATTCCTACTGAATCTAACCAACCTGATCCAACAGTAAGTAGATCTTTCTTGCAAAGTCATACAGTCTTGTGCAGAAAAACTCACTAGTGGCCTCACTTACTTGGATTTTAGCTTCTCTCTGTATAGATCTGCTACCCCTACATCTTTTGTCAGCCAGCTAATACCTTCCCTCATACCAGTGTCAAAGTACACTCAGTTTTGGCAGCACTGACTGAAACATTTTGTCTGAGCTTTTTTGCCAGTAAAGAGTGCAGTAGGTCAGTGGGAACATTTCAAACATTCAGGCTGATCCTGGTGAACTCTACCGACCAAACACAACCCAAAAGCATTTCTGAGAAAAACTGTAAGTGCGTGCTCTGTTTGCATTGAGAATCCCTCGAAAGCAAAGTGCATTATCATCAGAGGCAGAGAAGATGTAATTCTGAGGTTTATCGGCAATTGATTTTTTCTTGCCAAGTTTGCCAGTGCATGGGTCAAGAAAGAAATGTCACTTTCCACACAGAAATTCTCTGTAGCCCCTCCTGAGTCTTCCTGATGTGGCCCCTGGCCTGACCCACCTGCCAAGGCTTTGTTCATAAGCATGTGCTCTGCTCCATACGCCTGCAGCAAGCTGACAATGTCCATGCTCTGCACCTTCTGCATGTACCCCTTCCCAGTGCTGTACAAGCAGATGCTTTAGCAGTTACAAGCGCTGCATAAAACACGTCATCTGTCCCATATATGAGAAGAGAGCTTATCTGATGCAACTGCAGAGATTTAAGCTAATCAGTAGAACTGGTTACACAGGGTGCTGATGAAGCAGTGGGAGTTTTGCTGGGACACCTTTCTACAAAAAAAATGCAGCATGGCAAGGGGAGCAGAATGTACACAGCTCCTAGGGAAAGGACAAAGCTGGAAATGGTCCTCTTAACAATTCCTAGTGCAGGCACAGCTTGGGGCAAAAGTTTCATTTCAATATCCCTTGGCCTCTACTTTCACTTACCTTTCCATTGCTCAAAGCCCCAGCAGAAACTTGGTGATCTCCAGCTCAATGGTAACACCATTCAACCTTATCAAATGCCATAAAGAATATTTATCACCTCTGCTTAACTCACTGACCCTTCCTGGTCACTCGGCTATCTGGACAATGGCTTGTAGTTCTGTCACATAGCCCGCTTTTTCTTGTCCTGTGCATGTTTGCTGGTGCAAGCTCTGACTACTTCGTTTTCATACTGACAAGACATACAGTAATACACCCTATTTTTTCCTCATGATTTCTATACTCTCCTACATCTTTAAGGTGCATGTCTTTCATCCTCTTATATTTGCTTTATAGATTACAGGTTTCTTTTTCACTTCTCACACCTTTGGTGTCTTCTTAATGTTAATTAGGAAACTAATTTATTAAGGCTATCGCTGCTCAGACAGTTATCATGTCACCTACCATCTGCTGCTCATGATATTTTTTCTGTCTGCCAACCACACAGCACACATTGGATAGGTTTTATAGATTGTCTACAACACAACAGACAAATTTTATCCAAGATCCAGCATTTTCCAACATATTTGTCTGAATTGGGGAAATGGAAAAACCTTTCTCGCAGAGATGTGCACCACTACGAAATATTTTGGGTACCTGCATCTTATCTGTGGAGATGGAGACACCTATGCAACCTCCAGTGTGAATGGATGCCTGCTGACGACTCAATTAATAGTGTCTCATGGATGTCACCCAGCTAAACCACTGTGATTTAAACTCAACAAGTCAGGATCCTCTCTTGGCCTCTCCCTATACAGGCAATCGGTACCAAAACAGTTCTGACTGTGAATAACCATCCATTTAATCACAAGACTAGCAGATAAGCATTCACCTGGCTGCAGTCCAGATGGCTGAAGATGACTGTCCCTGTCTTTATGGCTGAGATTTCTCCAGAGATTTCCCATGAGGAGTGCCAATTTCAAAGAAGAGGTTAGACAGTGCTGTTGAAATGTCAAATACTTCTCCCAGAAGGAAGATTTCCAGTGTGGGAACCTCCCCAGATTCCTCCAAAGTAACTGTGTGTACAGAAGACTTCTTTTAAGTTCTTTTCCTGGAATATCTCTCTCTTTCCTGACACTTTTATCAGAGACTTCTCAGAGAATTTATACTTTGATCATCTTCTTGGATTTCTGGCAGATTTCCTCCTTCTGATGCCTTTTCCAGAAGGATTAGTAGTTTTAATGCCTTTTACTCGTTGTTCCTCAAATCTGGGTTTTTTTTTGTTCTGCCTCGTTATGCTTGAATTCAAAGTCAAATTGTCAGGATTTAAAGCTGTCTTTTTTTCCCCCCAAGCTCCAGCATTCATATATTTCAGCTGCAGGCCCAATATGAGGGAAATACGTGAACTTGGTTAAGGGCCCAGACCTCTGTTTGCTTTCATGAGCAGTCACACTAAGGGACTGCAAACTCAGATGCTGTTCAGTGTTTGCATCTACCAAGATATACAGAAAAGAACAATTAATGAATTTGCTATCCTACCCCTTGTTACAGGAGATGCAATATTTTAGTCCATGATTGCTGCATTTTATCTCTTCTGATGCAGCAGTCATAAATTCTGAGAGACTTTTAATAAGTGAAATGTTTATTTTAGAACATAAGAGAAATTACGTATTTGCCTCTGCTGGAGAAAAATCACAGTGTCTTCAAACAACTCCTCTGGCTGACCGCCCCCAGTGTGTGGGAATGTTGTGTGATAACACTTCAGGGCCTGATAGCAGCCTTCGTTTCTAACACACGATGTATCAGTATGCTCGATCATCTCATGATTTCACAATGTTTTTAAATAGTTACCTCAATGTGAAAGGGTTTGGCATTTTCTTAAAGGGAAGATTTAGAAGTACACCTGAAGGGTGGCATATGCAAATAAAAGAGTAAAATCATAGAATCATAGAATAGTTAGGATTGGAAAGGACCTCAAGATCATCTAGTTCCAACCCCCCTGCCATGGGCAGGGACAATAAATGAAAGAAAGTAAACTAGGACAAATCCACCACTTCAGCCTTCTGCTGGGACCAACACTGAAGCCAATGCACCAGCCACCTGTGCCCAGCCTGGTCTCCCACAGCCAGAGAGACCTGTGAACTAGATGCTCAATGCAGATATTCACCATAAGCAGAAAGCACTTCTGACACTGTTAGCATAATTCCTTCTCCAGCGAGTGTGACCCAGCAGTCACCCTGTAAGGTCCATGCTATGTACTACATCTTGTTCCTAAAACGCACCCATGTGCATAAAGGAAAAACTTCAGGGCACTGTGTTTTTTGCATGCCAAACCCTGACATTTGTGGTAGGAAACTTTCTGGATTCATCTCAAACACATCATCTAGAGACTGCACTTCAGCCCTGCCCTGGAAAAACCTGCCCTGGAGGCACAGCTTCTTCTCAAGGTGGGCAGCCCCTTGTTGCACTGCCATGGTGACCTGCAGGTGTGAGCATGCTGGTGCCAGGACGCACAGGCTGGTCTGCAGGTAAGGCATCACAAACAGCATTAGCAGTGCTTCACTTTCAAAGACATGAAATTGACTCATTGTTCTTTTAAAACACACTAGACCTGAGCAGACTAATTTCAGGCCCCGTACAGAACACTTTTTCTAAAGCTTTTATGTAAGGAGAAATGTTTGAACACATGCCTTTTTCCTTTCTGCAATGTTAACCAGCCTTCTGCTGTCAGACTTCTAATTTGATATATTTAAATACCCTGATAGGTTAATAATAGTGTCTAAGATCATAATGCTTGTAACAGCTTCAAACTCCAGGCAACACTTCCAGAGGTATCAGTAATTCTACTTACTAAGAAGATAATATTGTATAATTTGCTCAGGGATGATTTATATTACGGCTGATATCATACATTAGGTATCCTGCATTAAACACATGCAAGATGTCTAATGTTTGTAAATACATATGCACAAGGCCTAAAAAAGCTGCAAGCATGAATATTGTCAAAACATTATTTCCCCTGTGCACCCCAGGTAATGTTAAGTACTCCGACTGTGCTTCACAGTGTGACACTTTAGTACTTCAGTACATTTGTCTGGGAAGGAATTTACTTAGTAAAGCCACGTATAAACACCTCTTTCAACATCAAAGGCTGCAGCTGAGCTTAGATTTTTCGATGTAAATGCATTGTAGAGAAAGGCAACATGCATAAGCCAGCCTGAAGTACTGGGAGCACTGCTTGTCAAAATAAAGAAACAAGGAGTTTATTCTAAATTGGATAAACATTTCATTGAAAAGCACCTGGGTATAATTTCCCCAGGGCATGCATTCACTGTGGGCCTATGTTTGCTTCTGTTGAAGTCAAATGCAAAATTGATTAAATGGCATCAGCGTCAGTTCCTCTGCACACATTATGAAGAAATAAAGAGTTTGTTTCATCAACTTCACATACAAACTGTTATGAGATACATGTTTTTTAGGTCTCTTCACTCAAAAATACTCAAAATGAACAGTTATTCATGGGGACATGTAGGACAGTTTTGGTGTTTCAGCATCCAGGTTCAAGCAGCAGAAATACAATCCCTGTCTTGGTCACTGGAGCTTCAAAGGCTCTAATGTGAGTGTATCCATCCCCACCCTCGTGCCATTGCCTAACCAGTGCAGGGACACCAAAAACTTTTGAAATTAAGCTGTTCCATAGGTGGAGGGTTGGCTGTAGCCATAGCCTATGTTGGGAGATACACGGCGTGCAGCTGCATGAGTCCTCCTTAGTCCACAACCTGTAGTGGATCCATATCTACTAGCATTAAAGTGAGCAACTAGGTGGAACAATGCCTTTAAATATTTGGCCTTGATCTACTGACACATTCAGCAGAGACTCGATGTAGATGATCACTATGGTTCTTTGTCTCTTTAAACTCATGAGAAATTAGGTATGGAAAGATACAAAATTACAGCTGGTGATTCTAAGCCTATCAGCTTTGGGTGTTTCAAACACTCCCCACAGGTCTGGTTAAGCAGCCAAACTCTGTAGCTATGCAAAAGATTCTTGCTCATGATGTTAACAAATAACATCGACATAATTCAGGAATTTTTAGCTCCATTCAGTAATTCATTCTGACATGAGTAAGAACAACCAGCACTGTACACAGAGATTAAGACGGCTAAATTGAACTGTTTACACTCCACCTATAGTCCATGGAGATGTGGTCAATACAGTGGAGTCTAGGTGGTAACTCACTCATCAATTGTATGTCCCTGCTTCCACATGAGCTGAATAGCTCTCCAGTTCCACTGACTGTATTGACTACCTCTCCAGTAAGTCTCCTGGGAATTACTGGACGCTGAGTTCACATGTAGGACTCCACATATAGACATCTAAATAGAATGCAGACTGACTCCTGCCCTGTGCATCTCCCCTGGTTTTATTAACACTGGTATTTGAGCAAGCAAGGGATAATACAGCTCTGGCTTTGTCTGCAACAGAGATAAATTTTGGTCAAGAAAAAGATGATAAACTGGAATAAATTCTTGCATATTATCTGGAGCAAGTCACAAGTGATTTTAATTAGATTTTTTTAAGTACTAGACACATGCCAGTGAATTGGAAGACACCTGAGTTGTCTTCCATGGTGCATTAGGTTGTTTTTTTTTTACAGAGCTTTTCTGAAGTCTTTCTTCTGGTCTATCTAACATGATATTTGTTCAGTGTAAAGCCAAACCGCATCAAGTGCCATAAAGAAAGCCACAAAGTGCTAACTGTAGGTGGGGAAGGCCAGAGTACTCATGCACTACCAACAGCCCTGTCTTTAATTAGAAATTTATTCATCACCCTAAGAAGTTTTGTCAGGACTCTTTTCTGCTTCCGCCTCATGGTTTAGAGATTAATTTTCCTTTGCTGTAGAAATAATAAGCCAGGCAGCAAAGGTAGACATATAAAATTGTAAAAGAAAATAAAACTTAGGCTCTAGCTGTGCTAAATTCTATCTCTGCTCTGTTACAGAAACTGAGTATAGATGAGCTAGGGTTTGGATGCTCTTATGCTCCTGGTAGATCATAAATATTCTAATGTGTAACTATAATCATATTAGAAGGGATATTGGCCTTATTTCATTTGTAGTTTTTACCTTTATAGCATTGTCTTTTTTGATGGTTGACCATCTCTGGATGAATAATTGTTCAGCATGTCTAATTTTAAAACAGGATTAAAAGTAAAGCTTACTTCAGCCATCTTACATACAACTCTCTTTATATCTTTAGAGTTCTCAGTTCCCTCAGCATATCTGTTTCCAAAGTACAGGAGTTTCCACTTATACACCAACCATACAGAAATCCTGATCGCAGAATTCTGACCACTGACACGGGCACCCTGGAGTTTAGTCTCATACTTTAAATAGTATAATGAATGTGCAATAAATTGAAGATAATATTAACAGAATCTGGGCCACAGAAAAATGATCTGTCTGAAAGGAATTACAAGACAGATAGCTTTAGAGATAGAGGATGGCAGTTCATCTTATTCAGCCAAGGATGATTTCAGATACTTTTACTCAAAAAGCGTTTTTTTCTATCTATCTGGTCAAAGTCATCTTCAGCTACAGGTAGATACCTCAGAGGGATTTGGGTAACATGTCACTTTCCATCACAAGTTCCGTGATCATCTACAGTGTAATAAGCTACATGCTTATGCTCTTCTAACTGTGCTAGATAGGTTTGCATGTTGTGCTCATGGGAAGCAGTATCAATTTAAACACATTTTAATGTTTGATTTGGTTAAGCCAATATTTCTGATACAGAAGCACCATTTTGTTACAGTATGCCTGAAAAGAAAAACATTTCTGCAGGCATTGGCCCCATGGTTTTGCAATTTTTTTGTCCCTGATGGAGTTAAGTAGGATGCATATTAGTGTGAGATTTATTCTCTTATTCTTCAGCCTTGTTAAAATGCCCCATATGGCCCCCAAATGACTGCTTCTGGGTATTTTGTGTCCAAACATTTAAAATGCAAATGCATTTTGTCTGATACTTCCAAATACAGAAATATAGTCAAAATTGGAGAGAAAAATTCTGTAAACTTTAGATTTTCCTTCCTTTGAGCTGCCTCCCGTGCCCTAGAGTAATTCGTAACTATGTTTTCTCTTTAATTAGTACCAAACCACTCATGGTATCCCAGTCACATCCCCTGTAAGCATTGAAGCAAATCTAAACAGTAAAGCACAATGCACTGAAACAGCAAGGGAGGGAAGTCACACCAGATGGGGAGACCATAACCTAATTTCCTAATGCTTTTCAAGTTTACATTCTGAAAAAGCAAAAATTTCCTCTGATAAAAATTTGTTTTCTTTGAATGGAAAATTATGACTAGAAGGTGATTTCTGTCTGTGAGCAACGCAAAGGTAACCCCCTTGGAGCAGGATCTACACAACAAAAAACATATAAATGCCAGTCCAAGCAGGCATCCCCCTGTGGAGAGTAGTTTGGAAAATCATTTTAAAAAGCATAATTATTCATTATATCAGTGCTGCTTTCCCATTAAAAGATACATTTTCTGTACACAATTCTTTCAGATTATGAGTGATGTTCTTATTTTTCATGTTGGAAGAAAATACTTATCTCGGCAACAAATCGTGTCAAAGTGTTTGTCAAATTGTTGGTAATTATTATTTACAACATTATAACTTTGTAATTCAGAACTAGAAAATTAAAGATAGAAATCAAGCAACATTTCTAATTTAACACACAGAGATTTTGAACTACTAAATGCAGGTTACTCTAGGCATTGTTTTGGCTTTAGCACCTGCACACAGCTCTGCCTCTGATATATGTGTGATGTATATTTACTGATACGGTGAATTTAACCTGTAGTTTTATGGATTTAGTGTTCCTTAACTAATAATGCCTACTGGGATATTACCGGCACTGCTGTCCTTACAGCATAATGATGGCATTACAGCTTAACAGAAAAGTACATCCTGGTGTCATCGGTATACTCATCTGGTGAATTTATTCTTCTAGACATCTAGTCTCTTACAACATGAGACTATGAGAAGTCTGAACAAATTAAAAAGCTGTGTATTCCTTACAAAGAATTTGAAATATTTTCACATGGATGTTTCAGTTAATGCTGTAATGGAAAGAAACAGCTACATAATGTGTTTTCAGGGGGTGGTATACATTACCAATTTGTGAACTCTAATGGGAATAACTGATGAATTCAGCTTCCAAAGTCACCATTACATTTACTTGCATTAGCACTTTTCATACAGGCTTTCGCCCAAACATTTTACAATCCATAAAGCCTACTCAGCTACAGCAGCTTTCTCTAGCATTTATTTAACTACCTCCAGATACTATTTCTTTTGTACAGAAAATACAGACCTATGACAAATTTGTTCTTTGACTAAAATAAAACACAAAAGTAAATTTACTCATCTACTGCACCGCATGACCACCTTTCCTCCTGGTTGCTGAGGAAACCGAAGATCAGCCTCTGTCCCAGCAAGGGCAGATCCAGAATGAGCTTTGTCCTTGAATTCAAGATTGCTGCCTCAATGTGCAGCATGCTGCTAGGATCAAGCGTGATGACTGTGTTATTAAGCTGTTGATTAGACTGTGGGAACTGATGATTAAGAGTTGTACATAAGTCAGTTCAAATGAGCTAAGCATCACTTGATTAAACAGTAAAATCTAAACACACTGTTTGGGGAATAGAAAAATAGTGGGTTTCCCTAGTGTCAATTCATCAGATTCAGAGTTAGTGAAATATGTAGTAGTTAGCCGTGTGGAATACACTCTCACTTGTTGATAGAGTTGTCATAGAGCACTGAAATTGAAAGATGCTTCTGCTGATTCGAAAAGTTTGCTGCCTAGGACTGCATGTGGTTTACTATCCAAGACAAGGCAGAGAGATGGCAGAGGGGAAGGCTAATAAAGATAACAGCGCCAGCAAGAAGATGATGGGACAGTTCAGTGGAGCATGAAGATATTATCACATTTGTTTGCTTTAATTTGTCTCACTTTACATAGGGAAGGTGACAGAAATAAATGCTTGGGAGGGCACAGAATGAGGCAGGCAAAAGCTGACCTGCTGACAAACCCTTTGGCTTTTGAGAGTGCAAAGAATGAGTGGGCTGATGGAAAAGAGACTGGACTGGGTACAGTAGGGAGGAGGAGGAATGAGAGGCTGTCTTTACAGAGGTGGCCCTGCTGGAGAAATGGAGAGAAGACTCTTAAAAGAAATTCAGAATTCATAGGTAGGAGAAGGTATATGGAAGGAAAGAAAAAAACACTAAAAATATTATGCCAACAAGAGTGTACTCCTCAAGAACAGCCAAAGGTAAACAAACCATAATGGGAATATCCTGGCAATACC
Organism: Melopsittacus undulatus; assembly: GCF_012275295.1. Taxonomy (NCBI): domain Eukaryota; kingdom Metazoa; phylum Chordata; class Aves; order Psittaciformes; family Psittaculidae; genus Melopsittacus; species Melopsittacus undulatus. The sequence continues at coordinate 29,071,960 of NC_047531.1, forward strand.
ATGGCTCAATTTTTATGCCAACAGGGAATTCCATTTCAAACTGAACAGCACAATAATGGCCCTTATTATTAATCTTCCCAAAAGCTGGTTCCCCATTTAGCACTTTCCACTCTTCTGCTCTCTTGGCCTGTATTTAACCCATGTATTATCATTTCTGTACAGGTAACTCTGTCATTTATTTTTCCATCCTGTCTTATTCTTTTCATCTCCACAGTTACCGAATTGAAATGATAACTGTTACAGATAATTAAAATAGACTCTATAAATTCTGATGACATTCAACCATTTCAAACATGCAAAATATTAATAGTCATGTTATACTGAGAAATTTGTGATGGACAATGCTTTAAATAATCATGTTCTGGAAGGATGCTGAATTCAGAGAATTCAACATGAACAATGCACACACAGATACATGAGAGGGTAATTTGACAATACAGACAGCTGTGTGGGTTCATCATTATGTGTGTCAGTTCTAAGGTAAGTGCTCTGAAGTGAAATGTTGGTTATTATTTAATCCAGTGACATTAAAAGACAGGCTAAAAGGGGTTTTTTTTGGGAGCAGCAGAACTATGCAATCTTTTTATGCCATCATTAGCCTTCAGAGGCCATACCTCAGTATCTCCAAGTCTATTACTCCTTCTCTTCAAATTCTCCAAGCATAAGGAGATCTCCTTACTCCTTTATCTCTTAACTGCTGAACAGGTTAAAAAAGCAGATGCTGTAACTGGTTCTCAGCTCCATGAGTGTATATTGACTTGTCAGTACACAGGCTGTCATCAGCCAACCACGAGGTCAAACTGATAACCACTGAGCTCTCATCACCATTTTTCATCCAGTGAATATACTAACTTGATACTCTTTTGTCGAACTAGTCAGTGTCAGACCTCCCAGGAAGATGTGACATTTGGGTCTCTTCTGTTAGATCTGACTGAAGTACACCCAATAGTAACAAAATCCATGAGAAGAATATGACAAATAGGAAGACAGCTTGATCACATATGCCTTATTTCAAGTGGAAACCAGGCTAAAAATCTCATTATACAGAAGAGTCCATAGGGTATTTTTGTTAAATATCACACAAAGCTAAACTGAAAGCTGTCTGTATTCCTTGCTTTATGTGGCATATCTAACTGATTTTCATGTGTTTCTCACAGGGTTGGATGATGTCAATAAGCTGAGTGTGACAGCCTACCTGAGCACTTGTAGGGGAACCCAAATCAGAGGTCATCTGAATGAATCATCCTCCAAGTACCTTTCTCTCTTCCACCAGTAATTACTGGAGGACAGCAACCTAGACAACTACAATTAGGTAAAATGGATTTCATCCAAATTGACCAGTGACTGAATTTTAAATATTTAGAAAGCATCTTCAATGCACAGAAGGCTGCGTAAGTGTTAAGAAAAAAACTATGTTATAATAATTTATTTGGTGTAACATTTTGTTGCATTACTTTCAAGGTTATTTTTACCAATACGGCTCTCATCCTGTCAAATAGGTGTGTACAACTCACCAGATGCCTCTTGAAGACTATGAGCTACTGACAGAATGCTTCCAGAGACTTTTGTTGCTACTGCTGTCTCCTTGTTCTTCTCAATGCCTCCAGCTCTCCAGCTGTGGCTTCCTCTTAACACTATTGCACTTAACACAAACACATGCAGCCACAGAAACCTCACAGAAACTGGTGAATGTCTGAAGGAAAGTCAACCCAGCATGGCTGGGCATACATGGACTACCCAATTCCACTGTTCAAAACCACACTGGGGAGGAAAACAGTGACCCTCAATTGGAGATGGATCTTTTATACTCAGGGATGTCAGGGATGTTGCACAGCTGCTTTGTAGCTTGCTTGTCAGGAAGCGCACTTCTTCCAAGGTATGCACAGGCAGGTTGATAATGTGCAGTACAAGAAGTGGCAGTTTCCCCTGACAGAGCTGATGTAGCAAGCTCTGAGATGGGGAACACCACAAATTGTCAGTGTGGACATATTCCAGGGATACCTGCTCTGCCGAAGAGCAGAGATGCTGAGCCTAGGAATAGCACTGGACTAACGTGGCCATGACCTAGAAAGCCAGCCACTACCTTTGTGTAGCACTGTGCTATGTTGCACAGAGGAGCTTGTGAGGAGCTATCTTAGGTGTCTGTAAGATGGAAGTGCTTGCACAATACATCCATACCCTCTGACTGCCTTCTTCAAGCCCGGGGCTTCACTTTAACTGCTAGGGTGAGCAGCAGACTTTTCACTGCTGTATCCTCTGAGAAATTAGCCCTTTGTTTAGGAGAGAGAAGCTGCATATTAAAAAAGTTAAAGATTATCAGCTCCTGATCCATCAGATAGCAAATCTTCCTTACTGTTTCTGGAGAGAGCATTTTTATTTAAGCCTAAAATCAAACAATCATTGGTCAATAACTCCATGCCAGGCCTGGATTTTGGAAAACCACGTGTTTCCAAACTCAGAAAGTTCACCTTGCACTCCTTTAGATAAGAAAAGAAATCCCAAACCACAGTGCATTCTTTGAAGAACTGTTCATCTTGATTAATACTTTTTCTGGACCCAGCTGTCAGTGACAGGATACTGGACAGGAAGAAATTACATTTGGATCTAAAATGGCAGTTTCTGTGTTTCTATAATAGGCTTATGTCAGGACAGAGCATGTTAGGTAATGTTGGTGTCAGAGCAGCATACAGTACTTGACAAAACTGAAGACGGTAATTCCTGTCTTTTGTAGGATTATCTAACACAATAAGGTAAAATTTAAAATAAGTTTTCCCTTTTACACAGCAGGAATATCTGTAAAATTAGAAAATTCACAAACAAGCTCTAAGTACAAAACCAGTTGCTGGCCAAAGAAATGCTACCACAGAAGTATGATGGAAAGAACCACATAGTGCCAACATTTAAGGATGCTTACTTGAACCATTCTCCTCCAGTGCTGGAGTAGATGTTCCAAAAACTCCCCATGTAAATAACTATCACAGTCCAAGTGGAATGAAAGGCAATGACTGTTAAGTATACTTTCTGAGAGGGAAGAAGGAATGAGATTTGCAATAATTTCAGCTGTGACCTTCCAAAATAAAATGGTCTAAATGCAGCTTGTGGGCAAGAGAAATCATTGTATCCACACCAGCACTGGAAGAGGTGATGGGGTGGAAGAATAAACTTGAGAAAGTGCTTAATCCATTATTTTCATCTGGCCAGCAAAGGGGATTCCGAAATTGAGTGTGCCCTCAGCAAGTTTGCAGATGACACCAAGCTGTGTGGTTCTGTTGATACGCTGGAGGGAAGGAATGCCATTCAGAGGGACCTTGACACACTTGTGAGGTGGGCTGATGCCAACCTCATGAAGTTTAACCATGCCAAGTGCAAGGTCCTACACCTGGGTGGGAGCAATCCCAGGCACAGCTACAGGTTGGGCAAAGAAGAGATTCAGAGCAGCCCTGAGGAGAAGGACTTGGGGGTGTTAGTCAATGAGAAAATGAACATGAGCCAGTTTCAGTGTGCACTCACAGCCCAGAAAGCCAACCGTATCCTGGGCTGCATCAAAAGAAGCGTGACCAGCAGGTCAAAGGAAGTGATCCTGCCCCTCTACTCTGCTCTCGTGAGACCTCACTTGGAGTATTGTGTGCAGTTCTGGTGTCCTCAACATAAAAAGGACATGGAGCTGTTAGAACAAGTCCAGAGGAGGCCACGAGGATGATCAGGGGACTGGAGCACCTCCTGTATGAAGACAGGCTGAGAAAGTTGAGGCTGTTCAGCCTGGAGAAGAGAAGGCTGCATGGAGACCTCATAGCAGCCTTCCAGTATCTGAAGGGGGCCTACAGGGATGCTGGTGAGGGACTATTCATTAGGGACTGTAGTGATAGGACAAGGGGTAATGGGTTGAAACTTAAACAGGGGAGGTTTAGACTGGATATAAGGAAGAAGCTCTTTACTGTGAGGGTGGTGAGGCAATGGAATGGGTTGCCCAGAGAGGTTGTGAATGCTCCATCCCTGGCAGTGTTCAAGACCAGGTTGGATGAAGCCTTGGGTGGCATGGTTTAGTGTGAGGTGTCCCTGCCCATGGCAGGGGAGTTGGAACTAGATAATCTTAAGGTCCTTTCCAATCCTAACTATTCTATGATTCTATGAAAATGTTCCCAAGCCTTCCCAACCTGCAGGTTACCTACAGGTAACAAAGCTGCCACCATTAATTTGTTGCTGAAGCAGCAATAGTGATTATTCGTTATGAACACCAAAAGTATAATTTTCCTATGTATTCAGAATATGCAGTTGCTTTACTTAAGACTGCAAAGGTGTAAATCCAATGTTCATAAAATTTTATACAAAAACTGTATCTTTGGTAACCAAACACTCCTTTGTCCATTAAGTACTCCTCTGTGTTGCTTTTAACTGGGGTAGAGTTAATTTTCTCCAAAGTAGTTAATATGGAGCTATGGTCTGGATTTATGCTGGAAACAGTGCTGATAACACAGGGGTGTTTTAGCTAATGCTGAGCAGTGCTTACACAGAGCCAAGGCCTTTCCTGTTCCTCACACCACCACACCAACGAGCAGGCTGGGGGTGCACAAGGAGCTGGAAGGGGACACAGCTGGGACAGCTGACCCCAACTGACCCAGGGATATCCCACACCATATGGAGTCATGCTCTGCATGTAAAGGTGGGGAATAAGAAGGAAGGGGGGACATCTGTAGTGATGGTGCTTGTCCTCCCAAGTAACTGCTACATGTGATGGAGCCCTGCTGTCCTGGAGATGGCAGAACACCTGCCTGCCCATGGGAAGTGGAGAATGAATTCCCGGTTTTGTTTTGTTTGTGCAGCTTTTGCTTTACCTGTTAAACTGCCTTTACCTCAACCCACGAGTTTTCTCACTTTTACTCTTCCCTCAAATAAGCAAGTGACTGTGTGGGGCTGAGCTGCTGGCTGGGGATAAACCACAACATCCTCTAATTGTTTAAAAATATAAACATATGCACACGGTATAAATGCTACCACTTTATGCAAGTTAATGAGAATGTTGTTTTTGCTGAGACAAAAGCTCATCCATCCTCTGTAACCTTTACCACAGCACAAAAGCAATGTTAACATCACCATGTTAACATCAGAAATGTGCACCTGAATAACACCGTAACCAGGGAAACCAAACAGTGGCATGGACAGGTTTTCATATAAGCGTGGAGGGGGGAGAATTAATATGCTTATTACAAGATACTGGCTTTGAACAACAGCAGTTCACTGTAACTTCAACATTATTTTTATTTTGGTGGAGAGGAAGAATTCTGTGTCTATGGTGAAGTATTCAAAGGGCAGTATTGTGGCAGGGGCTGTACAGTTTCAAAATGGATCACATTTGCTATGGGTGAAAACACCTCTGTCGCAGACCATCATGGATGACATTCTTGCCTGGCCAGCACGGGGGGATGATGCTCACAGCAGAGTCCCCTGCTAACAGACACAGGAGCTTGGCTGCACACAGGATTACCATTACAAGCCATTTTCCTTCCACTCTGCAGCCCTCAACTGCAACTGAATAATGAAAATATGTTTAACATGTTCTTGGCAGCCACTTTTAAAGCCAGTAGTGCAGGGAAGGACAGAAGCCCTGCTCTGACAGCAGTTTCGGGAGCATCGTCCATAGCTCGCAGTGCTCTCCTGTGACAGACACACACAGAGGCAACAACACGAGCAGCAACTTGATAACCAGGAAAGTGAGTTTAGGAAAAATAGCAAATACTATTTGTTTATTATTTCAGCCTTGTCTTGCTGAACAAAGCAGGCTCTTCCCCAGTGATCTGCCACTGTTGGTATGGAAAGATGGACCCCTCCCAGCAGTTTCTGCCTCTCTAAGTGCTGACCCAGGGTCCACATTAGTTATTTGAAACACAAATTGACCAGAAAGACTTTTTCCATAATGTTTGACTGTTTTTTATTAACTGGAGTAATTCTAAACTTTCCCCGGAAAGGCAAATTCTCAGTATGCCTTTCCCTATCCAGCTGAGGGTTTTAGGGGTAACACACCAATATAAGACCTAAATCTTGAAAAGGCTCCTTAGAAATAAGAAGGGTTTGTTAGTCCCTAGTGCAGAGATACATCTAGGTAAATTGCTTATTTTTAGCTTCCTGTTTTAAAAGTAGCAAGGAGAGGCAAAAAAGTCTGTTTCTCTCCCATGTAGGCAGCTAACAGGGATATTCCTGCAATGTTCCTGGAAATAACTTGCAGGTGTCCTTAGAGGAAAAGATCTCTGAAGGCTCGGATTCGATATTTGCCTGATTTTCAACAACTAAAACCTTAAAAGCATCCACTTTTTTTACCAGCTTGTTAATTTTTCTACCAAAATGTCCTAAATGTAAAGTAACAGCTGTGCAATCTGCCATTGAAAAGGGCTTTTTAAGCAGAATTAGCAACTTTTTTCTTTCTTTTCTCTTGCCTGTCAAATACACCTGCAAAATCCAACAGCCTATCAGAACTGCTAAGTCTCTGGGAGCACTAATACCTTTCCTAGCCTTCCACCAGGCTTCATGATGAAATGCTTTCATCCAGAAACTGTTAATTGTCGATCATTGAACTGAAGTTTTAGACTGGTGTGTCTCATTTCCATAGTGAAGTTATTCTGTGCAGTGGCTCGTATCACACAGTTTTTATGACACCTCCACATTGTCTAGAGCAAACCATCATTCATTTAGGTTCCAAAATAAAAACTGTATTTGGAGGCTACAAGATTATTGAAGGAGCCAGGGGATCTGTTGTGAACAGCAATATCTCTCATATTCAGGAAGCAAAGGAGCCTTCTGAAAGCAAGCTTTCATTCTGGCTGGCACAAGCACAGCACCAATCACCTAGCCAAATGGAGAGAACTCAGAAAATTATTTAAGAGAGGATAAAAGCCCTGAAAGATCTCAAGTAACATATCTGTGTTGAAATGTGTGTTGATCTGCTTTCTGATATCACAAAAATAACTAGAGCACAGTTTATGCTGCAGGTGACTGTAAGAGTTTCCTACTCATCATGCAGTACCACTGCTCTAGCACTGAGAGAAGCCTGGTTGGCTCAGAATATACACATGGTTGACAGACAAGCAGGCAGGACACTGGGGACTCAGAGTCTGTTTCCTACCACACAGAGCCAAAGCTGCAGTGTTATCTGGAGGATTTATCTCCAGATCCCTATTCCTTCAAGTGGTAAATTCAGCTTCAGGCCTGACAAATAAGCAATGGAATTCTGAATTCCACTGCTCACCTTGTTTAATCATGTTGAATACAGTCTAAGTAGACAATGACTACTTTGCTAGAGATTTCAATTATCACCTTCATAGTTGTCCCATAACATCTGGAATTGTACTATGAAGCATTGAATAAGTCCATCCACAGGTGACAGACTCTGTGGCTGGAGTCACTTTAAAAGTCACTAAGACCTCATACAGAAGCAGGCATATATCAATCAGCAGATTTTCCTACCTGAAAGGGTCATATGGGACCACTCAGGTGGCACAGAAGCACAGACTGAATTAAAACCCAAAACCAAACAGAGCTGAGATTTCACAGAGTGAATATTCACCCTTACAAATCTTCAGGTATGGAGGATGCTGAGCCTAGTCCAGGCTTCAATCTGGAAGACAACCGGGGAGACAGCTTAAGTCAGTCGGAGATACCTGCAAGTGATAGGGCTTTTCCTGATAATCATATATACACAATGCAAAATTGTGCTTCTTCTAGTCAGAACAAAATGCAGTTTTTCATCCCATGATTGCCTCTTAGAATTGAAAGCCTACACTTTTTTTCTCACATACCATCCCATTAACCTGAACAGTGCTATTTATATCACTGCAAGGCTTACTAGTGTGAGTAAGAGTCACTGGATTAGGCTGTGTGTTTGGAGTGTGGTTTTCATTGTAGGTGCGTGGGAGCAGAGTCCTGAGATTGCACACAGACATGCTGGTGTGAAATGCTGAGGAAAGAGCATCTGCTGAGCACTGTGAAAAACAGACAAAGAAATAAGGATAGGGGAGAGAGAGGATGAAGGGGCTGAATGATAAAATAGTCTTGTAACAAGCTCCAGACATTTGAATTTCTATTTTTAATTATTCTGGGTTTCATAGCCCCCAAAGAGTACTTTTAAGTGCTTAATTTGCTTTGCTCCATTGATTTTAATTAATCTTGCCCAAGGCTTTCAAACTTGATGAGCATGGAGAAGTTAGGGGTAAAAAAAAAAGAGAGCAGCCTGCTTCTTCACCATATGATATTCCTTAACTGCCTCACAGCACAAGGAACCACACCTGGGATGTGCCAGTTTCAGACATGAGCACTCATCAGACCATGGGCACTACCCTTTTAGGCAGGGGTACTACCTTAATGGGATGAATTTAAAGCAAAAGATGTGTTTAATGCTGAAGGCTTCTGGATGGATGGATTTGATCCAGTTCCCTCAAACAACAGCCAACAGAACACTGAATACCTGCCTGCAGCCTCTGTGTCAGAGGCACAAAGCAGTCTCAGAATCATAGAATGGTTTGGAAAAGATCTTTAAAGGTCACCTAGTCCAAATCTTCAGCAGTAAGTAGGAACATCTTCAACTAGATCAGGTTGTACAGAGCCCCGTCCAACCTGACATTGAATGTTTCCAGTATGGGCCATCTACCACCTCTCTGGCCAACCTGTACTGGTGTTTTACCATCCTTATTTCTTCACTGCTTCTTGGGTTTCTTGTACTGGAATCGAGACAGCAAAGGAAAAAAGACCCAGCTGCATTTAGAAACCAAAAAGCCAAACAGCATTTTCAGTTCTCACTTATTTGGAGAAAAGTTTTATTGTAACTTAAAAAAAGAAAACCATACATATATATATAAAATATAGTAATAAAATGATATCACAAAGGCAGAACAAGTTAGAAATGTGTTGACTTAATTTAAAAATATCTGTGTCTTTTACTTGCAGCAAATTTTAATACAGTCTCCCTTCACAAGTGCACAACATCTACAGATGTGGAGAAAACAAACCCGTATAAAGAGGCTGGTCAGCACTAGAGGAATATCTCTGTGTTTCAAATGTTTCTTCAAAGGACTGGTGACCAAAGCAGGCACCTGAAGTTGTCAGAAGGGCAGGTCAGTCCTTTCTCATCGCAGGGAGTTTGGACTATATGACCTTTGAAGGTCCCTTCCAACCCAAACTATTCTATTCTATGAAACTATCCTCTTCTAGTTTAAAACCATTACTCCATGTCCTACTGGAACGGGCCCTACTAAAAAGTCTGTCCCCATCTTTCTTATTAGCTCCCTTTAGGTACTGGAAAGCTGCTATAAAGTCTCCCTGGAGTTTTCTCTTTTCTAGGCTGAACAACCCCAACTCTTTCAACCTTTCCTGACAGGAGATGTGTTCCAGCCCTCTCATCATTCTGTGGCCCTTCTCTGGATGTGCTCCAATAGGTCCATATCCTTTCCTCTGCTGAGGACTCCAGAGCTGGATTCAGTACCACTGGTGAAATGAGACACCCAAACTGATAGGTAGTTCTGACAGTTGCAGATCCTGCTGCTCGGTTGACTGGCATGGGGAAGCAACAAACCACCCTGTGCTGGGAAGAATGAGTAGCTCTTTTCACAGCCAAGTCCCAGAGTTACATTGGATATGCAGATATCACATGTCTGTATTGTGAAAGACTCCTGCAAGCACAGAGGCATAGTAAGAAAGAAATGAGAGAGAAGGCCTGGAGGAAGCAGATGAGCTTTTGCACCACACAGGAGGAGATGTCTAGGCTTTATGAAGGAAGGATGAGTGATAAATGAAAAAACTATAGGATTCTCTGTCCTCCATTAAATTACTGACCCAAGACAGTCCCTTTGGTGAGATATCTCCTGGGATGTTATAGAGGGAGCAATGATGACTGGTGATGACTGCAGCTTAGGGTGCACTGGCATCAAGTCTACATAATGAAGGGGAATTTAACTATAGCCAAGTTGTTAAGTGGTATTCAACCAGGTGTTAAGCTGCAGGGTAATTTAAAGATCTTGTTCCAGACTTAGGTTTAAGAGGTCTTCCAGCAACTTCCATCAATGAGAAGAGACAGAAATCCCAGAGAGATGGGAACTTTCTGCTGTCTTCATGCTTTCTTAATTGAGCAGAAACAGTATCAATCAGGAGACCAATTTGCCATCACCTCTGCCAAACTACAGGTGCGGACATGCCTCTTCTTGATTCACCTGGGAGCAGCAACTCCTGAAAAGCCCATGGTTCCTCGGCATCACCCCACTGAGAAGGGCTGCTGAGTCCTGGGGGGGTGAATGCAGGACCACCAACTCCTGGGCACCACCATGGGAGGCAGAGGATGTTTTGTCAGGACCAGGCTTTGTTAAGGAGGCCCAGCCCATCATGCAGGAGGATAGTAAGGGATTTATACCTTGTCCTCCTAAAGGGAGAGGCACTGACCAACAGCAACTAATCAGTGATTAAATTGCCACTCAGTATTTGACATTTGTGACTTCTGTAATTACTACTCTCTCGTTCTGCATCTTGTGTTTCTGGGGAAGGTTATTAGAAGGTTATATGGTTTAGATTATAATTAGTTAAGTCTCCTGCCTATGAATAAGCAACATCAGATTTCCAACATCTGTAATTCTGAATATGGCTATCTGGATAAACCATCCCATAAAAGAGAGGAAAAATAATTTGCTTTCTGCTAAAGGCATTGAAGGTATCGATAGTATACCCAGAACACACTGAAAAAGAACCCCATACATAGATTAAGTAATTCATTAAGAACATTAATCAGTTTTGGACTATTACACACTGTAGCAAGTGATCATTTTAATTAAAAGGAACCGTGCATTCTCTCCCTGTCTTTTACCTCAGCCTATCTTTGCACATGCAGCTGATCAAAGACATCCTATTTCAAAGATGCTGAACACAGTCTCTATAATCTTTGTTAAAGAATTTCACAAAGCAACAATATTCTGTGTTGGTACTGAGGTCTTTGCTTTCTTAGGTAGCTTTTGCTATCAGGTAATTGCGATCAGATAATTGCCCAGCAGCTCCAGTTCCTGTGCTCTGTGTAAAGGAAGAGAGAACACCTGAGTGCCTTACAGCAAGGTGTATTGGCTCATCCTTGTCTCTCTGGGGCAAACCAGGCTCTCCATGTACCCAGACAGATGCCACCACTCTGTAACTGCCCTTCCTTCATCTCCTGGGAGAGCAGAGGGTCTCCATTCTGCCTGGTAGCTTTTGTTCTACAGCTGCCAATAGCAGATAGGATGGAAAGAAGAGAAAGACTGCATAGGGAAAAAACACAGCGACATTCCCTCACTCTGCAGCTCATGGCAGGTCAGGGACCTCTTGAGCCAGAGGTGGTGTTTAATGGCTGCAATGGATTTTTCATGCCATGCATTTTTCCAGTCCTTTTCTGAATGATGCAATGTGCTAAGATGAATTCTTTCTTTTTAATACCAGCTGGTTGTTTTTTTTTCCCTGCAATTTGCAGGGAAATCGAATATGAAAATGATGGGAAACAGTAACACATTTTGTCTCTTACAGTATGCAAGGAAGCATTTTTGTTACACTCATCAACATGTTGCAGTCTTTTAAGATCAAAAAGGAGCACAAGGAAGAAGAAGAACAACAACAAAAAAAAATGCATTTTTTAAAGTAGCTGCATCTTCCTTTCCTAAAGTTGATCCTGGTATTTCAATACCTGCTGCTTAGCTGAAATCTGCCTCTGCCTATCAGCATGAAGTTTCAAAGGATACTGGTTTAAATGATATCTAATGTTGATTTAATTTGAGATAGAGGAAGACAAGGCTGTAGAAGTGAGAATCAGTCAACAAGAAAGCTATAAGTCAAATGATGAAGCAGGGAAGATTTTTCAGCTGTCTGTTCCTTGAGTAAGAGGAACAAAAGGCAAATGGTTTGGACACAACTGTGATTCTTGTACTCCTCAAACTGCTGCTCAGATAGAGGGACTCAGAGGGGTCGTTTCATTTTTCACCACCCTATGAGATAGAGGATGGAAACAGATACAGCTGACATGGTTCAGCAGCACTTTCAAAAGCCGCTGGAAGAGTTCTGTTCAAGAAGATAAATAAATCATAGTGTGAAAGATAAGCAGTGGCACGGCCTGCAAACACTGTAGCAACAGATGCCATCAATAAAGGGTTGCTTCTCTATATGATGGAAGGTTACACTTGAGCATGCTTAAGTCCCAGACTGAAACTAGCGGTGCTAATTATATTTATATATGACCTGAGAGAACTAGAGAATAGACAAACAGGAGAAGAAATGATCTTTAGATTAATCAAAACTAGAATAAACCAGGAGGAAGTCCTCATGGGAGTCCTGATGAGGCAATGTGACAGATAAGACACAGACAAATGAGAAGGAAATTGTCTGAACAGCTCCTCTGCATTACTACTTTGGAAACCTAATGCAGCCACAAAAGAAAAAAATCCATGTCTGCACTCAGTATGAACTGCTGCCTTCAGAAACAGTCAAAATGCTGGGATGTACAAGGATAAAGACAAAGAATTCTTAACCCATAAGATCCCAAGGTAAACAAAATGCTCACCTTTGCCTTCAACAGTGCTGCTTGAGTCAGGCTGGGTATTTGATCTTTTGAGGTCCCTTCCAACCCTTGGGATTCTGTGATTCTGTGATTGGTTGGTGGGTGGTGAGCAATTGGATTGTGCATCATTTGTGTTTATATTTTTTTTACTTTCCCATTTTAGTTTTATATTCTCTCCCCTTATTATTTCCATCATCATCATCATTATTACTTCTATATTATACTTCCATTATTGGACTGTTCTTACCTCAACGAATGGGGGAAGGGGGAGACTGAGTGAGAAGCTGCATGGTTCTAAATTACTAGGTGGGATTAAACCATGACAGCAGCACAGTGCAAAACTCCCTGGATTTCACCAAGAACTGTTCTACCACCCTCCCTCCCCACACCAACCCTCTGCTGTGCTCCACTTGACTGTGGGCACATGCGCTCAGGGTAATCTGATGGACCAGGCTGACAGCTGGCCTGATTTCATATGACACTTCCTGTGTTTTCAAATATAAATCAGTGTTACATCAATAGTAACCCTACTGATGGACACAGACAGTAGCCAGACTCTGTTAGGGACACAATCAGAACAAGTCCACCCTCTTATCTCCACTCTTCTATTGTGTCACTTTATTTTCCTAATAAAAAATTAACATCACCTCCTTCGACCTGATGGTCACGCTCCTCCTGGGCTGCATCAAAAGGAGTGTGACCAGCAGGTCGAAGGAGGTGATTCTGCCCCTCTACTCTGCTCTCGTGAGACCTCACTTGGAGTACTGTGTGCAGTTCTGGTGTTCTCAACATAAAAAGGACATGGAACTGTTGGAACAAGTCCAGAGAAGGGCCATGAGGATGATCAGGGGACTGGAGCACCTCCCATATGAAGACAGGCTGAGAAAGTTGGGGCTGTTCAGCCTGGAGAAGAGAAGGCTGTGTGGAGACCTCATAGCAGCCTTCCAGTATCTGAAGGGGGCTTACAGGGATGCTGGTGAGGGACTCTTCATTAGGGACTGTAGTGATAGGACAAGGGGTAATGGGTTAAAACTTAAACAGGGGAGGTTTAGATTGGATATAAGGAAGAAATTCTTTACTGTGAGGGTGGTGAGGTACTGGAATGGGTTGCCCAGGGAAGCTGTGAATGCTCCATCCCTGGCGATGTTCAAGGCCAGGTTGGAGGAAGCCTCAGGTGACATGGTTTAGTGTGAGGTGTCCCTGCCCATGGCAGGGGGGTTGGAACTAGATGAACTTAAGGTCATTTCCAACCCTAACTATTCTACAATTCTATTCTATGATTCTATGATCATTCCTTACTGCTGCAAACTTCACTGTAATACTGTAACAAAATATTTTATAGAATAGAATAGTTAGGGTTGGAAAGGACCTTAAGATCATCAAGTTCCAGCCCACCTGCCATGGTTAGGGACACCTCACACTAAACCATGTCACCCAAGGCTCTGTCCAACCTGGCCTTGAACACTGCCAGGGATGGAGCACTCACAACTTCCTTGGGCAACCCATTCCAGTGCCTCACCACCCTCACAGTAAAGAATTTCCTCCTTTACTTCCTTTACAAATTATTGCTATATAATTCTGAGTTCTAAAAATTTGCTAACTTCAAATGATCACCCTTGGGGCTTCATCTAAGTGAACCACACAGCATTTGCAGACTGCAGGAACCAGCTTGTTTCTGGACCACCCAAAAGACTTGTAAGATGGGAATTCAAATGAAAAGAAGAACTGCTGTAAGAAAACAGATGGTGAAGACTGACAGGTGTTTGATTGTTTTGGCAGAAACACCTTGTGGATGACCTGAACATGTTTTCTGGATCACAGTATTGTCTTGAGCATGGGTGAGTTATATTGGAAATGAGCCCTTATAGAAACTTTTAAACCACCTTTCATTTTAAACAGAACATGATCACCAATTTTCATTCAAATAGACTTGAGGTATAGGTACCCTATGGAAATGGCCATGCTTGCTGAAAAGGACTTCGCATGAAGTGTACCACTCTTTAATATTTATGAGACTGTTTCCAGGTTTGCTAAAGTGCAAGTGTACAACTCTTCTTGCATGAGTCACAATATTTAGAGTTACTTAAAAAGAATTTATTTGCGCTAACTCCAATCTGAACAGACTATTCTAAAACAATGAAGCCAGGGAAACCTCAGTGCAAACCACCTCGGCTTCTCCCATTCAAACAGCTGGTTTATCCATACTCCTAGCCCTGCAACACGTGTAGGTGAGAGACCCCTCAGTACCACTCCAGATCAGAACATTAAAGCTGTCTATTGAAGGTAGCTCTGTTTGAACATAGGAAATCTCTCAGAGTCTTGCTCTTCAATTCTCAATTCTACTGTTTGTTTGCAAATGTAATGATTATTATTTCCTATTAAAAATAATAGGAAAATAGTTGTCAGACCTTGAAAAATTATGCATTTTACGGGTTAAACCTGCCCGTGGACAATTTATGAGCAGAGTTTTACTAGAGTGGTGCAACAAAAACAATAGTATAGGTACAGTTGCCATAAAAATCATCCTTTTCTCACTATATTTTTCTATAACGCCTTCTCTATTTCTCCCTCTCCCACACATCATTTTTGTGCTGGCAGTTAGCCAAAGCCATGCAAGAATGGATTGCACTGTTGTGGCATTTAAATTATATCAATACTGAAATGCAGAATAGAGTCCTTTTCTATTTTATCTCTAAATTGAATGCTTTCACAGAGAGGCACTGTTATCTGCATTACAATTTGAGAGCTACATTAGTAAATCTTGAATGCTTTGAATTAGAGTATTCAACTTCTGAGATGGATGGTTGAGCTCACCACAAAAAATGCATTAAACTGGAGATACGGCTTCATTTGGAATGAACATGAATTTTGAAGAATATCTGTGATTCTGAAAACAAGCCTAAATTTTGGGGGTACCTGCATCTATGTGAAAGTTACCCCCTTACCTTTGAAAGCAAATCTTTTTAGATTTTCCTGTCTAAAAACTACGCCTGCAAAATGATCCTCCAGGTACCATTTCCCTGTCAGATGGGGAAATTATGTAAATTCCTACTTTTATGCAATCGTTGGAGCAGTCTGAAAACGCTACTTGGGAACAGAGAAGGTTTCCATCTCTTTTACAGCACACTGTAAGAGCACCAATAATGTTGCAAGTATATTGATGGGGTGTGCAGCCACTAAACAGTTATATGGGTCTGGAGAAATGAGTTAAATCTTCTAGGAGGTATCTTAGAGGCTTTATCCTTAGGACTTCAGTGGCATGGCAATCTCTCAGCACCCCACAGTCACCCACGGACCTTTAGCCTTTAACCAAACTGTAAGTTCTCAGGTTTCCAAACTTCTGCACCTCTAGGTATGCCTGGAAGTGCTGAGTGTGGAAGCTGTTGGATTTGCTCCAACAGTTCCATGTCCTTTGTATGTTGAGGACAACAGAACTGCACACAATACTCCAACTGAAGTCTCACAAGAGCAGAGTAGAGGGGCAGGATCACCTCCTTTGACCTGCTGGTCACGCTCCTTTTGATGCAGCCCAGGATACGGTTGGCTTTCTGGGCTGTGAGTGCACACTGAAGCCGGCTCATGTTCATTTTCTCATCAACCAACACCCCCAAGTCCTTCTCCTCAGGGCTGCTCTGAATCTCTTCTCTGCCCAACCTGTAGCTGTGCCTGAGATTGCTCCAACCCAGGTCTAGGACCTTGCACTTGGTATGGTTAAACTTCATGAGGTTTAATGGAAAGTCTATTTAACTCACTTGGGCTCAAATGATTATTGCTATGACCCACACTGCTAGTGTGAAAGGAAATTATTCCCACAAATAATAAAATAAAGTCAGAAATAGTTATACCAGAAAAAGTCCTTTGTCACTAAAACTTCATTTGGGAAACTCATATAACTTGTCTTATGGATATAAATGTACCTCCAGTACCAGGATTATGTGGTACGGCTGACCCAGAAACCCCTCTGTTCATAGCAAAGAAGCTTGAAAAAGACTGAAGGTCTCTGGGGAGTAAAACTGAGCGAGGCTATGTTTGCAACCTCATAGCAAGGCATATTTGAGAACAACGCCAGCGGGATCTGGCCAGAGGTGAATCAAAAGCACAAGGAGCCTGCTTTCATGTGTCCAAAGGAAGGTCAGGTCTGGGGTCCCAACCATGCTGGGGCTGAGGAGAGCTGTGACCTGGTGCTCAGCTGGTGACCACCACCTCTGCTCCCTGAACAGCAAGGGACTCTTGGTATTTTTAGTCTTCTTCCGCACTTATTTTCTGTATATTTACTGTATACAAAAAGTGCAGCTCTCTGTAACACATCCCTGATACAACTGAGCATGTGATACCACACACAAAATACCTGCCAGAAACCCTCGTGTTTCTCTCTTGTTGGCAGATGCCCCAGTGGCACCCAATAGCATTGCCTGTGGAAGCACGTGGAGGATGTGACACATATTTATTTTCATTGTTTATTTTACTTGATTCATTGCCATTATGGGGCTGGCACTGCTACAGCTCCAGCCCATAGCAGAGAGCTGAAGTGACGTCTATCTACTTGTACAGCAGATCAGATTTATCCAAGGAGGAGCACTGACTCTGGATTGTTACCTGCAGGACACTGCAATTGTGCACCCATATAACTGGTGGGAAAATCTTTATCCACCTACTGGACTGGAGGCAGGCACTAAGCCTGCAGCAAAGGTTTGTTATCCTGTGCTCCCCTTGCAGTGCCTGATGGGAGAAACAGGCACCCTGGAGAATCACTCTGAAACCCTCTGTTCACAAGTAACGTGGCCAGAAGCTTCTAGGGCAGCTGCAGGTCCTTAAGATGTGATTTCATAGCACCTCATGGTGCATCTTAAAGGACATATTTCATTATTTGATCCTCATGCCTCTGAGGGGGACAGTGGGACATCCCCCCTATTTCTTTTAATCATGTGACCCTGAAGTACCTATAAAAGGCTTTGGGCTTCGCTCCTCATTGAATTTCCATGTTTGGGTACACTGCAGTGGGTCATTCCCTACAAGCTTTGTGAAGCTCAGCCTGGAAACCAGCTCTTATTTTACTGCTAAATAACTTCCCTGCTAAATTTGTCCCCATGCTCCTGCTTTCAAAGGGGCAGTATTTGTTGCTTCAGAAATATTTCAAGTAACTCACATCTCTCAGCCTTCAAAGCATCTTTGTCTCCCCTCACTTACATTAGCTATGCCTGAAAAGCTCAAGAAAGTGTGATTCAAGAAACCGTTTCCCCCCAGCTACTTTCTCCTGCACCAGATCTGCACCAGCCAGCTGCAGCTGTATGTCTCTTCATTGAAGTTACCAGATCATGGTGTGAAATACACATGGTCTGAGGGTTCCCAGCCGCTCTCCCTGGTAGTGGTGATGTTCCCAGAGCCCCTGATGAGTGAAGAGTGGTAGATGACAGAATCACATAATTTTCCACCTGATGCACAAATCCAAGGCACGGTTGTACTTGATATCCGCCATGCTGGATGGACACAGGAGAGGAGCAGCTTCCAGGAAGGATGAGCTGAGTAAAGGGGAAGCACAAAATACTCTTATGAGGTCTCCAGAAGGGCAATTCATACATGGGAGTGAAGCAAGATCCATCCTTCTGGATGCATCTTCCATCCTGGCTCCAGCAGGGAAGCAAAATAGTCTCCTACAACAAACATAATGCTTGGATATAGGCAGACTGAAGACTGAAGCATCTTTGTTCTGAGACTGTTAATGCAAGAAGTGATTCATTTTCAATAGCATATGTAGACATTAGACTAGTGTGGGCCTAAGAATTGGTTATGAATCTCTAACGGAAATTTCCAGAATACCAGCATTTTGTAGGAGTTCCAGCAGCTATATGCCAGTAACAAAGACCTGAAATTGTACTTAAAAGTCTGAAAATGGACAGGTACAGCAGAGCATGGAAATGTAGCCATGAGGGTGTATGACTAATAAGGAGGTACCATGGTGCAGAGAGGTATAGTATCAGCAGAATGTGAAGTGAGGTGTGAAAGATGAAGGTGAGGGCACTGTATATAACAAAAGCCAATCTATCTCCAGGAACTTTTTTTCCTATTTCTTGGGATCCATCTCACCAAAAATCATACTTGCTGTTACAACTGGTTTGCCTCAAACCTGTTTGCTTCCTCCTCCTAACAGCCTTATTGAAGCCAAAAATTTTTTTGGATCACTGCAGAGTGCACAAGTTCCTTTGAAATTGATAAATTATATGGCATAGTATTCTGCTTTCTAAACAGTACTAATGAAATGCTTTCAACTCCACAAAATACTTGTAACCTTCAACTGAATGGATTCTGTCGAATGTGAATGTTGATTATTGCTTGAGAAATTAATGTATGTAAAATTAAGCAGCAAGTCTCTACCTCAGTCATTTCCCTGCCACAGTTCTGATGCTCTGATTTGCTCAAGCCACATGTGCCTGCTGTGCATGTATTTACTCATATCAAAGAGAACTTCACCCCTGCATCTGTGTAGTGGGGTTCATCTGCCCTACTGTAAACATACCCAAGGTAGCTTTACTGGCTGACATGAACATTCAATTCAAATTTGAGCCAAACTTGCTCAGGATAGTCAAGCCTGCACTACTCTTTGTGCTCCTGCAACTAACCTGCCATCAATGCCCATGGCAGGCTGGATCAAGATCAAATGTATTCCAATGTGTCCCATTTACAACTGGGACAATGGCATCAATGTACCTGAAGAAAAAGGATGTTGTAAAAGAACCTCAGAGCTACCAGGAAAGAAATGTGTTGCACAAGTCTGGCAATTTGGGAAATATCTGGATTGTTCATTTATATCTCTTCTTAAAACAGAAATATTACATTTCAGCTTTATGAAAACATCCATAGTCATATATAGTATACAAGAATTTTCTCACAAAGAGGTCTGTTTTCTTCATGGGCTAGTTTGATTTCATAAGAAATCTCTTCTTGTAGAGAATCTGAAAGACAGTACTTTTTCCCAGTGTAGCTGACATTTATTTTGCAGTTCAGGGCTGAGGAACCAAGAAGAGAGTAAAATGTATTCATATTGAAGTATCAGAAGGTATCCCTCTTTGATCTTATTTTGGTTAGGATCAAGAATACTCAGCAAGTCAATGATAGCAGTGGCATTTATAAAGCTGGAGTACTAGAGAGACTTTTGCCTCCAGCACTACTCCCTGCTGCTATAAAATTTATAAGCTGTATATGCTACCTGGACCAGAAGGTCTCTGCTCTTGCAGCATTTACAAGCTTTGCAGGAGTGCCAGCCAGAGAGTGAAGACCTCTGAAATCTTCCAGAAAATATTGAAATCCCATAAACATAGACCAAGAAATTTGCAATTCTTACAACCTTCTTTGAGTAGGAAATAGATTTCCATCAGTCAGGATGTAAAGGGGACTTCCTATGGGGGTACCTAACTGAAATTAGCCCAACAATATCACTAAAATAGTAAAAGGCTCCACTTTGAGATAAGGTAGCAAGCCATAGTTATTAGATGTAGTTAGCTTTGAGACAAGATTTCTGTTGTCTTTCCTCCAGCTATTAGCAGCAACAAAGAAAGATGAAGGTTTCCGATACATTTTCCAAAGGTGGAAAACTCAGGTATGTGTTAGGGGGTTGTAAATGATGAACACTGATGTTGAGTAGCCCTGACATTCCTCCGCAGCTTCCTCAGTTAGGAGAAACATTTACAATGAAGTGGTTTAATTCTGATGTTATAGTCAGGTAAAGTCATTAAAACTGGCATGACAATAAACAAAATCCTTATAATCTTAACTAAAAAAGTCTTTTGCCTCTTTACAGCAAGACTGGTGAAGCACAGTCATACAGAGAACCTTAAAAAGCAACACAATTTAGTTACAATCCTGCATAGACCACAGGATTCAGTGTCTGGGACAACACTAAAGTAATGGCAGACATCATTCTGAAATCCATTCTGACTGTGAAACCTGTGAAGTGATGGATGTCCAGGAGAGAGAAATAAATTAAAATCTAAACTGCTGCTTGGTTTACTGCAAGCATACTGCTTGAAGGAAATCCAAAGCTTGCACTGAGTATTCTCTTAAACAATGTCTTAAAATCTCTAGATAAATTATGTAAATTGAATGGAATATTACATTGGGCCTCCCACCTGATCCAGAGGCAGAAAGACCTTGACTACGTTAGGGGAAAGAAATCTTCAGATTAATAAAGTTGTACCTCCACAGTCAGGAGCTGTGGGACTGTTGGGGCAGCTGGGCTAAGGCTAGGAAACGAAACTCCACAATGGATCAGGGATGATTAATCTTAAGGCAAAGTTTATCAGCTGCAGTCTCATTTTCCCTGATATGGAGAAATGAAAGCAGGACGGAGAACAAGTCTAGGAGGTGAGCTGAGGTGCTAATTGTACAAGACATCAGCAGATTCACAGGAGGGAGAAACAGCTTCAAAGTCCTCAGCCTGGAAAAGGGTGATGGAGGTAGAAAACATTTAGAGATATAAAGGAAGAGCAAGCTTGAGTGAAGTGCTGCCTCCTGTCACTCACCTCCTCTGTGCCAAAAAAGTAGGTAGATGTAGTCTCCAAAGGGTCTGGCTGCATATCACTTAGAAAAGCCAGATGGGTCTCCACCAGCCACAGAGCATCATCATCTACGTCAGCAGCAGCAACCTCTGGGGGAGGAAGTGTGATCTGGTTCAGCTGGAGCTACACAGCTCTGCCCCGGGAGGCCTGGTAATATGTGCCGTGGTTTTCCACATCTTGAGTGATCCTGAGCATCTTATATTTTTATATTTCCATCTTCCAGCAGTCCTGGGAATACTCCTTCTGGAGACCAGAAGGAATCTGTTACTGACAGTCCTGGTTATTCTCACATCACCTTGGACTGCATTGAAAAGCATAATTACAAGGGCCCTCATCTTTCCTCTGATGCCAATAACTCCCCAATCTGTCAGCCAGTTTCAACCATACTGGACAAAAAGTGCGAAGGTTGCAAAGAGAATCAAGACTCCATAGAAAGCTGCAGGCTTACACAGAGAAGACAACATGGTTCAGATACTCATGAGCTTGCCCACATCACTTGTGAGTCTTGGCTGAAATGTGCAGGCAAATTGTTGCCTACAGGTTGATCTTGAATTACTCTGCAGAAGGAGATTGTACATATAGACAGGGAAAACAGCAAATCTGACTATAATTCAGTCACAAAGCAAATCAAACCAGAGACATAAATCTGTAGGAAACTAGGCTTTGTTAGAACAGGTGCCTACAAAACTCTCTAGTAAATTAAGTTTTCAAGTCATTCTCTATGTGTGGTTAATAATCTCCATGTGAGTGTTTATTTTCTGCCTGAATCTACAGACCCAAACAGCAACTTAAAATGCACGTAACAAAGTGGTAATGGCACGTTCCTCCTGATGGTCTACTGAAGACTAAAGTAACACAGATGGCTTTTCTTCCCATACTAGCTCAAACAGGAGTTTTGTCTATGAAGTATTAATATCAGTGAAATCATTAGTAGCTCAGCACTGCAGAGGGCACTTTAGCTTTGAGTTTAAGTTATCAGCACTCATGAGTGCGTTATTAAAGGTGTGCTTAGGAGTTTTGTTAAACGAGGCTATGATCTTGAATGATAACCCAAAAAAGTTGCTAATCATACAGTTTAAAAACAATACAGATTTACCCAGGTTATGGGGAGTTTTGACTGAATTAACAATTAAGGTTACTTTACAAGACCTTACTTTACAAAGAAATGTACAACCTGCATGACTCACTTGGATTGCATTACTTGGGTTTGGATTTATCTGAAAGGACATTCCTTCCCTGTGAAAGTATGTAACTAAACTACTGTGGGGACAAATCCTGAAATACTAACGAAGCCAAAATTCTACTGACCTCAGAAAGTCAACATTTTTAATTACTTCATACCAATATGCAATGATTTTGATACTGATCACTACCTAACTACTGATGCCTTCTGAAAGGCCAGGAATTAAAG